>NW_026889782.1:23018333-24427500 GCF_033153115.1 Saccostrea echinata
CTTCTCTGCTCCTGGGTATCAAATACAGTAACTAAGTACATAGTTATGAAGAGCAAGAGTGCCTCTTCCAAAATTGTGAAATTCATGGCCCCAGGGTCAGGGGTTCTGGTGTAAGGGCGGGGCTCTATTGATTTCACAGTGAAAATGTATTAATTCTTTGAAAATCTTCTTCTCTGCTCCTGGGTATTAAATAAAGTAACTAAGTACATAGTTGTGATGAGCAAGAGTGCCTCTTCCAAAATTGTGAAATTCATGGCCCCTGGGTCAGGGTTCTGGCCCCAGGGTGGGGCTATATAGATCATATAGTGAAAGTGCCTTATTTCTTTGAAAATCTTCTTCTCTGCTCCTGGGTATCAAATAAAGTAACTAAGTACATAGTTATGAAGATCAAAAGGGCCTCTTCCAAAATTGTGAATTTCATGGCCCCAGGGTCAGGGGTTCTGGTGTAAGGGTGGGGTTCTATAGATTATATAGTGAAAATGCATTAATTCTTTGAAAATCTTCTTCTGTTCTCCTGGGTATTAAATAATGTAAGTACATAGTTATGATAAGCAAGAGTGCTTCTACCAAAATTGTGAATTTCATGCCCCAGGGTCAGGGGATCTGGTGTTAGGGTGGGGCTCTATTGATTATATAGTGAAAATGCATTAATTCTTTGAAAATCTTCTTCTCTGCTTCTGGGTATTAAATAAAGTAACTAAGTACATAGTTATGATGAGCAAGAGTGCCTCTTCCAAAATTGTGAAATTCATGGCCCCTGGGTCAGGGGTTCTGGCCCCAGGGTGGGGCTATATAGATCATATAGTGAAAATGCATTAATTCTTTGAAAATCTTCTTCTCTGCTCCTGGGTATTATTTAAACAAACTAAGTGCATGGTTATGATGCATAAGGATGCCTTTTCAAAAATTGTGAATTTCATGGCCCCAGGATCAGAGGTTCTGGTTTTAGGATGGGACTGTATTGATTATAGAGTGAAAATGCAATGATTCTCTGAAAATCCTCTTCTCTGCTACTGGAGATTATTTAAACAAACCAAGTACATGATTATGATAGGCAAGGATGCCTCTTCCAAAATTTTCAAATATATGGCCTCAGTTTTTGGGGTTCTTGAGGAAGGGGGGGGGGGCTCTATTGATTATATAGTGAAAAAGCATTAATTCTATTAATTAATCCTGTCTGCTCCTTAGCATTGAGCTGATAAATAAATTGCTTAGCTATGATGAAAATGAGAACTTCGAACAGAATTTTTAAATCTTGTGGTCCTAGGGTCAGGGGTTCTGGCATAACGGGGGGGGGGGGGGGGGCTTTTGATAATATAGTGGAAAAGTGTTAATTCTTTGAAGTCCATAGTTATGATGATGAGGGTAACCCTTCCAAATTTGTAAATTTCTTGACCCTTGGTCTTTGGTTCTGGTGTTAGGGTAAGGCTTTGTTGAATCTGTAGTGAAAATGCATTGTACGTGTGAAATTCTTCTCTACTTCTGGGCATATTGGAAGAAAACTGAGTAAAAGTTTAAATGATATAAGTAAGCATGTATCTACCAGATTTTTGAACATCTGGACCATTTGTCTAAGCATTCTAGTCCTGGGCAGGGCCCTATTAATTTGTATTCTACTGAAAGAAGTTATTCCCCTTCTCCATTCACCTTTGATAATTAATCACTGTAAATAATGTATTTGAACGGTTAATAGAATGAGATAATTATGCAAGAATGTTTATCATATAATTCAAAAAGTATTTTCTTAGTTTTAATAATCAGGTAGACCTGTAAGTAATAGATAAATAAAAATGAGACAAAAATAACTTATCTTATTTGAAGTTCTTCAAAGACCATAAGAGAGGTCAATGCTAGAGGTCTTAATATGGGTTTAAACATAATACAGAAGCACTAATAGTTTGTTAATAGTCTGCATGGTGATAGTTTAAGTGGGGGACAGATTAGAACTTAATTTATGAGTTTATACTGAATACTAGACTTATTATTTTGTTGATCCTGATCTTCCTACTTCTCTTGCTTTAGGACAAAGCTTCATCTATCAGTGTATTTAACTTCTAAATTGTTGTATTATACTCAGGTGACCGTTAAGGCCCTTGGGCCTCTTGTTTCAGATAGAATTTCATCAGCTGGATTTAGGTCCAAAGAGGAGGCCAGCATATCTAAATCATTCTTCAAAATATTCTCTTTTTTGCCATCAATACCTGGTGGACTTACTGCAGTGTTTACAGTTATTGGCCTGAAAAATATGTGATATTTTAAGTCATGATTTAATTTAACAATTTTATCAAAGTAAATTAAGTTGATTAGTTTAATTTCTCTTCTTGCATGGACATTAACAAAAACCTTCCAAAGAGAATCTGAATTAAGTTTTGGTTGTAGATTTTTAAATTTCATATAATTAAGATTGATTGATTGATTGTATGTTGTTTTACGTCCCATTCGAGAATTTTTCACTCATATAGAGACGTCACCATATACCGGTGAAGGGCTTCAAATTTTGACCTTTACTCGGCACTCAGGGCCATTGAGCAGTGAGGGATCTTTATCGTGCCAACGCCTGCCGTGACACGGGGCCTCGGTTTTTAAGGTCTCATCCGAAAGACCCGCACTTTGACTTCAAAGTGCCGAGCGCATGGCGAAGGAACAGTTGCTACCCATTTTATCGACTTAGGTCTGTCGCGGCCGAGATTCGAACTCACGACCTCCCGATCACGGAGCGAGCGCTCTACCGACTGAGCTACCGTGAACGGTCTCATATAATTAAGAAACTCATCCTTGAATTATTTTAACTTTCGAATAGACTGCTAAATTTTTAAAGTTAAAAGGTTATTAATTCCAATATTAAAAATGCCAAAAGTTAAAAATACAATGTATATACAGTTCTAACTACAGTTTTGTTAACTTTATACAATTACGTGTACATCGCACGTACAAATATACAGAATACAAACTTGAAGAGCAAATTGTATCACAACAAGTTTCAAAGCAATTATTTTTTTTACAGGTAAAGCAAAATAAACTTGCACTACTTAAACTTGAAAAGTACTTGCGTCAATGAAATAGGGGCACAATTAGTAACTTAGAACATAATTTTGCTTTTTAATGTCAAATTAATGATCACAGTTTCAAACATTTAATTTCTTTTTTCTTTAACTCTAGTAAAATTTAAAAGGAGCCATTAGGGCTGAAAAGATGAATCGATAATATTAATTCTGTGTGAGGGTGGTACGCATATCAATATGTATGTAAAAATATTTTAAATATCGCAAAAAAATTCAGGCGTTTTTCTTTGTTTACTTACATTTTGGGTTTAATACGATATATACGATAAACTTGTTAAATAGAAATATTTATTTAAAATACATACCGGTAATAATTTACACCATTTGTGTGCAATAAGTTTGTTTTACAACGGATATAAACCTTATTCTTTAAATAAATTATTCATAATTGTGAAGAAATGTTTTGTTCTTTTCAATACAAAAATAAGACTTCATGACCAATTCAGAATATTTGATATATATCGTATCGTAGCTCAAATATCATGATTGATACATATCAATATAAAACAAGAGGCCCAAGGGCCTTAACGGTCACCTGAGTATTTATACAGCAATTTAGAAGATCCGTAGAGTATAAAATAAACTGACAGATGAAGCTTTGTTGCCCAAAAGCAAGAGAAATAGGATGATCAGAATCAATGAAATAATTAGTCTAGTATTCAGTAACAACTCATACATTAAATTCTAATTTATCCCCCATTTAGCACTGTCACCATGCAGACTATTAACAAACTAATATTTCCTCTGTACTACTTTTAACCCCACATTGTGACCTCTCAACATTGGCCTCTCTTGATCTTTCAAGAACATTTAATAAGTTATTTTTGTCTCATTTTGATCTATTTATTATTTACAAGTCTATCTGATCCTTAAAACTATCAAAGTACTTTTTGTATTATTCAATGATTTTTTTTTTTTTTTTTTTTTTTTTTTTGCATAATTCTCTTATTCTATTAACTTTCATATACATTATTTACAGTGATTAATTATCAAAAGTAAATGGTCAAGGGAATAACTTCTCTCAGTTGAATACAAATTAATAGAGCCCTGACTAGGACCAGAAAACTTGACCAAATGGTCCTGATGTTCAAAAATCTGGTAAATTAAAACTTTAATTCTATTTGCCGTCGATATGCCAAGGAGCAGAGGAGATTTTCAAAGAAATAATGCATCAACACACCCCTACCCTAACACTAAGATTATTTAACAGAATTAATGCATTCTCACTATATTATCAATAGAGTCCCATCCTTACATCAGAACATATGACTAAGAGGTCATGATTCATGAAGAAGCACTCTTCTTCATAATAACTACACACTTAGTTTACTTTATTACCAGGTGCAGAAAGGAAGATTTTCAAAGAATTAATGCTTTTTCACTATATAATCAATACAGCCCCCCCCCCCCCCCAAAAAAAAAAAAACACTCGGGACATAAATTTCATAATTTTGAAAAAGGAATCCTTGTGCATCATAACCATTCTCTTAGTTTGTTTAAATAATATCCAGGAGCAGAGAAGAATATTTTCAAAGAATTAATGCATTTTCACTATATAATCAATAGAGCCCCGCCCTTACACCAGAACCCCTGACCAAGGGGCCATGAATTTCACAATTTTGGAAAAGGCATCATTGCTTGTCATAACCATGCACTTAGTTTGTTTAAATAATATCCAGGAGCAGAGAAGAAGATTTTCAAAGAATAAATGCATTTTCACTATATAATCAATAGAGCCCCCCCCCCCATACCAGAACCCCTGATCCAGGGGCCATGAATTTCACAAATCTGGAAAAGGCATCAATGCTTGTCATAACCATGCACTTAGTTTGTTTAAATAATACCCAGGAGCAGAGAAAAAGATTTGATGTATTTTCACTATATAATCAAAAGAGCCCTCCCCCCCCCCCCCCTTAACACCAGAACTACTGACCCAGGGACCATGAATTTCACAATTTTTGAAAAGGCATCATTGCTTGTCATAACCATGCGCTTAGTTTGTTTATATAATATCCAGGAGCAGAGAAGACGATTTTCAAAGAATTGATGTATTTTCACTATATAATCAATAGAGCCCCGCCCTAGCACCAGAACCCCTGACCCTGGGGCCATGAATTTCACAATTTAGGTAGATTGCCCAATGCTTATTACAATCATGTCAACAGTTTGACTGCTTGATGTCCAGGAGTAAAGATTTTTAAAGATTGCACCAATTTTGGTGGTTTTAGCCCCACCCCTGGGACCCCAGGGGGCAGGGACCAAGAAATTCACAATTTATGGTCCCCTTCACCCAAAGAAGTGGTTCTAGAGAAGAAGTTGAAAATGTTCAAAAGTTAACGCACGACGGACGACGACGCACAAAAACGGATAGCAATAGGTCACCTGAGTGACTCAGGTGACCTAAAAAATTGTATCATCCTAGCCTTAGAACCCTTCCCATCCCAAAATAGTTTTATTCGACTTGGGACAACTTTCTTTTTTTCATTATTTTTTCTTGTAGCATTGTATTCAGGTACTTTGTAAGTTACTTTTCTGCCTTTTGAAAAATGTTGTTATAATAGACGACTTTCACATTTACAAAAGTTATTTCCCTTTGTGGGGTCAATCTGGGGTCACTTGGCGTAACCCAGTGTTTTCCCTCTATAATACTACTAACTTTATGGGGCAATATCTTACAAATTTATATATATATATATATATATATATATATATATATATATATATATATATATATATATATATATATATATATATATGTTCACTATGTTGTCTGTGTTGCCCCATACCATGGCAATACAGGAACGGTAGAAAATAGTCCGAAAGCATTTGAAGTTTTAAAATATTTACAGGTAAGTTACAAAGGATACTTTAAAGATGATAAAGGTATGCTTACACACAAGAATTTTTTCTATGTCTCAGACGATCTTGATCACAACTTTGGTACAGTTTTTGCCATCCTTGAGCAACTGATCAGGGAGCTCAAAGAAACATTGACAGTTCAAATGATACACTACTGGACAGATAGTCCCAGTTCACAATACAGAAATAAAAGTGCATTTTACTTCATATCAGATCACAAGAATCTCTTTGGAGTTCCTGCCATCTGGAACTTTTTTGAAGTAGGACATGGTAAGGGTCCTTGTGACGGAATCGGGAGGACCTGTAAACGAATTGCCGACATCGCAAGTAAACAAGGAAAAATTGTCGTTCAGGATGCCTTAGATTACTTCGAGAAAGTATCCGAATTGCAAATTTGTTTCATCAAATCAGATTGGTGTGGTGAGAGAAGAGATAAACAAAATAAATAAATGTCTTCATGCTGTAAAAGGAACAATGCAAGTTCATCAAGTCGCTGCGATCTCAAAGGGGAAAATTAAAACTTCAGTAACTTCCTGTTACTGTGAAAGATGCATTCATGGAGATTTCCATGAATTTTCAACTGGATTTCTGATGAAAGGCAGTGAGGGCACATGCAAACGAAACAGATCTCAGAGCTTGAATAAAGAAACTGTTCAAACGGATGGTGAAAATGCGGATTTGTCAAAAGAAATCGAAAGCCAAAATTGTGAAACTCAAAGGATGCAGAGAAATCTGACAGTTTAGAAGTTAAAGAGAGCGATTGGGTTGCTGTTTTATACGATCGAGATTGGCTCATTGGGAGAATCAATAGTGTCGATGATGACGATGATTTCGAAATAAAATTTCTCAGAAAAGTAAATACTGCTAAAGTTACAAAGATTCTCTTTAAGTGGCCTTCCCCAGAGGACATTCTCTTCGTTGACAGAGGTGACATAATATACAAACTGACGGTGGATCCAAATCCTGTTGGACGCAGTGGCAGGAGTTTCGAGATAGATGAACATGACCTGAAGAGTATTAAGGCACTCTTCAACACAAAGTAATCAACCAGATTAGTTTTTTTCCTGTTTGTAAAATTGTTGTAAGTTGACTGTTGTTGATTGCTCTTTAAAATATGACAGTTTACGATTTCTATTCAGAATTTCTAATATCAAGTAAGCTACGTTACTTATCTAGAATATGATTTAATTTTGGTTTATTGAATTTATTATGCATAATGTGACCATAGATACACGTATGTACATTTTTAAAAAGTTTACAAATATTTCGCGATTTATAATTCATTGTGTTGATTGATTCATCGGGAAACTGTACCGAAATAAATTTCCATTGAACAAAACATTGGGGGTTTGGTTTACTGCCTATTTTCATTTTTATCATTATAGGAAAAATTTTCCTCATCATCTTCAAACATGCAATATTTCATTACAGTCCATTAACAAATTAATAATTCAAATTGTTTTACGTATAATATGTAATCTACGTTTTGGCTTGGAAAGCTACGTTACCGTGAATTAAATATATCTGGGGAAAATCAGGTCAGTAAATTAAATACATTTTGATATTTCATGTAGTTCATATTAAATGCACTATATGTTAACGACCTTAATTGTCTCAACTGGGAATGAAGTTCGTTTTGTTTTCATTATGGGCAGTCATTAATAGGTATATCCAAACTTTTTCGCCGTTATCTTGGTTATTGTACACTTTCAATTAATAAAGTTCTAGTTGGATCAATTAATATTATGTGTGGGCTTTGTTCTTGATGTTATATTAAAGAATATTGTATTATTTAGTATATATTTACAAACAGTGTGCATTTTAATGTTAATGTGTACCTATAGCCATTCATTTGTAAGTAACGTTACCTTGAAAAAAAAATCCTTACAGAAAAATTATGACTCAAAGTTAAGATATGATATTTTTATTAATGATAGTCAAGTGCATATAGTACAATAAAATCTATGAAGCCACTTTGTTGAATCATCGTTGATTCATTTGCAGTATATTTTACGTAACAGTAAATCTGAACCACGCGGTCAAGAGGGAATGATCAACGATTCTGTGCTCTGTAGAAAACTGACTTTGTAATACATTACACCAACATTTCAGAACACATCGTTGGGCAACAGAAAATTAAAAATAAAATGCAAAAAGATGGTAGTAGTATTATCATTCGCTCCACAATCAAAGTCCCCGTTGTCGTATAGTTGACACGTAGCTTACAACCGTCCTTAACTACCTTTTTACATACCCCTGTGAAATAAAGAGGGCTTGAGCCAGAGTCATAAAATTTCATAAAATTGTTCATTAAATGTTCTTCTTTCAAATGAGAAAATATTGGACTTTATTTCAATTATTATTTAATTTGTAAATTTTTCTGTGAATTTGAACGAATTAATGGAGAATAGGTGTATAGACTTTGACATCTCTGTTCTAATGGCACTCCTAACATACCATAGGGAATTGTCTGCAGTGGTACGGATGTACTTAATAAATCCATCATTGTACAAATTCCTTGCTTTTGATTCTAGAATTTTATTGAACTGTGCAAAGTATGTGGTGATGCTATCCAAATTACACCCAGGAAAATTCTTGTCGCTGTTAAGATCTTTAAATTTTTGAGGATCAGGTAAGGCAATCGCATAATCTTGAGCCGTAGTAAGGTCTGTCCTGGAGCATTGGGTATTGCATGTGTATGCCTCAAGCCTGTTAAAAACAAAATAAGCTGTTACTATCCATACATATTGTGCTTAGTCGACATTTCTTCTACAAAACAAAATTAACCATTGATTCTAGTATACATTTCTGAGAGATACATTTATGTTAATTTGTCAAACAAGAGGCCCAAAGGCCTTAACGGTCACCTGAGTACAACAATTTAGAGGATCCATAAACTCATAATTGAAGCTTTGTTTCAAACAAGCAAGAAAAATGGTACGATTAAGATCAACAAAATAATTGTTCTAATATCTGTCTATCTATCCCCCATTTATCACTATTACCATGCAGACTTTTAACTAAATGTCTATTACCTCTCACATTGACCTCACTTGGCCTTTGAAGAACATTTAAAAAGATTATTTTTTGTTTCATTTTTATTCGTGTATTATTCCCAAGTCTACCTGATCAATTTAGACCAAGAAAGTACTTTTTTGTATTATACAATTAATGTTCTTGCATAATTCTCTTACTCTATTTACCTTTCAAATACATTATCTACAGTGATTAATTATCAAAGGTGAATGGCAAAGGGAAACAACTACACTCAGTAGAATAAAAATTAATAGAGCCAGGACCAGAACACTTGACTTAATGGTCCAGATGTTCAAAATTCTGGTAAAAATACCCTTGCGTATTAAACCTTTTTACTCTGTTTGCCTCCAATATACCAAGGAGCAGAAAAGATGTTCACTACTCAACACAGACCTACCTAACACCACAACACATGACCCAGGGTCACGAAATTTTCAAATTTGGAAGAGGTACCCTCACCATCATAGCTATGCAATTACATGTAGGATACGAATTTCAAAGAATTCACCCTTTTTTACTACATATATATATATCAATAGAGCCCCCCCCTTCATAGACACAACAGAACCCCTGGGACCATAACTTTTATAAATTTTGGAAAAGCATCCTTGCTCATCATAAGTATACACTTGTTTCTTTGATTAATAATCAGGAATAGAAAAAAATAATTTGATTGATTGATTGATTGAATGTATGTTGTTTAACGTCCCTCGAAAGAATTTTTCACTCATATGGAGAAGCCACCACTTGCCGGTGGAGAGCTGCAAATTTTGTCCTATACTCGGCACTTACGGTCATTGAGCAATGAGGGGTCTTTTTCGTGCCAGCACCTACTGCGACATGGGACCTCAGTTTATACGGGCCTCGGTTTATGTCTCATCATAAGGACCGGTCTCCCTAGTCCCACAGTGGGATTCGAACCCACGACGTAAAGATCAACTCCTTACTTCGCGACTCTAGAGCAGACGCTCTAACCACTGCGCCACGCTGGTGACAAAAATATTTTGAAAGAAATTATGAATTTTCAATATATAATCAATAGAGCCCCCCCCCCTTTTAACAAGAACCCCTGACCCTGGGAACATGAATTTCACAATTTTGGAAGAGGTATTCTTCCTTATCATAACCATGCACTTCCTTTGTTTAAATAATACACAAGAGCAGAGAAGAAGATTTTCAAAGAATTGAGGCATTTTCACTATATAATCAATAGAGCCCCGCCCTAACACTAGAACCCCTGATCATGGGGCCATGAAATTCACAATTTCTGAAGAGGCACTCTTGCTCATCAACTATGTACTTAGTTTATTTAATACCCAGGAGCAGAGAGAATTTTCAAAGAAATAATGCATTTTCTCTATATAATCAATAGAGCCCCGCCCTAACACCAGAACCCCTGATCATGGGGCCATGAAATTCACAATTTCTGAAGAGGCACTCTTGCTCATCAACTATGTAATTAGTTTATTTAATACCCAGGAGCAGAGAAGATTTTCAAAGAAATAATTCATTTTCACTATATAATCAATAGAGCCCCGCCCTAACACCAGAACCCCTTACCTTGAGGCCATGAAATTCACAATTTTAGAAGAGGTAGCCAAGCTCATCATAACTATGTATTTAGTTAGTTTATTTAATACCTAGGAGCAGAGAGGAAGATTTTCAAAGATTTAATGTATTGTCACTAGATAACCAATAGAGCCCCGCCCTAACACTAGAACCCCTCTTCCTGGGGCCATGAAATTCACAATTTCTGAAAAGGCACTCTTGCCCATCATAAGTATGTACTTCGTTAGTTTATTTAAATTCAAGGACCAGAGAAGAAGATTTTCAAAGAAATAATGCATTTTCTTTATATAATCAATAGAGCCCCGCCCTAACACCAGAACCCCTGACCCTGACCCTGGAGCCATGAAATTCACAATTTTGGAAGAGACAGCCAAGCTCATCATAACTATGTATTTGGTTAGTTTATTTAATACCCAGGAGCAGAGAAGATTTTCAAAGATTTAATGCATTTTCACCATAAAATCATTAGAGCCCCGCTCGAACAAGTGATGGCGTCTCCATATGAGTGAAAAATTCTCGAGAGGGACGTTAAAAAACAAAAACAAACATTTATTTCAAAGTTTATGAAAAGGGGGGTTGTCATGGACGCCTACGTAAAACACCCGCTTGTCGGAAAGCCCGAGAAGTTTCGATTGCAATCGCTAGTCTTTATTTGCCAGACCATCAGCTAATCATGATCAATGACAGCTTGCACTTGAAGAAAACTTCCGGCTTTTAAACTTAATCTCCCGAGGGGGATGACAAAGATGAGAGCTATAAAAGAGGATAGAGTTTAAAATTCCTGATGATCAAAAGAATAACTTTCTGTCACTTTGATTCTTTTTACTTTTCACTACATGAGTGAAGTCTTGGCGTAATTAAATGGTTTATGTCAATCAAGTAACATTAATGAAGCAATTTAAAGTGCCCAGTACAAGATGAATATGACGACAAAACAGCAGTCGGGGATTTGAAAAAGGAAGCTCTCACAATGAGACTAGTGCTGACAACTGCAGTTGCTGGAATGGGATTTGGTTCCTAAAAATGAGTTCCGTGTTATTCATACATGCTCTCCAAAGAATGCATCACAATATTTTCAAGCGATTGCGGGAGCTGGTCGCCTGGAATAATCGGGACATAACAACCAACCTTGCATAAAAGAAGACATCATTAAATAATATGAAAATGTGGACTCCTGTGAAAGAAATTGTTTAACGGCTCAGCCAGGCTGTGCATGGCTTTCAAAAGATGACACCTTAATGAAAATAAAAGCTGTTCCATTTGTATAACGGTTCCACATAATTGATGTACAGGTTACAACTGGTCTATGGCGAGGAAGAAACTCGTCAATTCAGTGGTCCAAATCCTGTTATAACTGAAAAATGTAATCGAAGTTGAAAGTGTAACAAATACCTGTGTATTAACTCATATCAAAATGACCTATGAATAATCCAATTTTAATATATGTCTACCTCATAATGCATTGTTAATACACAGGTGCAAATATATTGAAATTATATTGAGTTGCAACAAAGCTGTTTTAAAAAATCATACATCTGACTGAATAAGACCAGCAAGATGGCTATTTTTCTGATTAAATAAGTTCAGTAAATTAGGGGAATGAGACGTTTACATGCATAATATTAAATATTATACTGGGACATGTATTAAATGAATTGTTGTTATTATAACTGTTATAAAAGAAAGTTAAACATTTATTGTATGTCATTTTATATATTTATTGAATTATGGAATAAACTGTTATTAAATACGCACGCACTGTGACTTAAATTTGCCATGTTTGTATTTTTGTGATATTGTATTATGTTGTATAATGTTGTATTATTTGCAATATTAAAAAAATGTGTGAGCTTAAGCAGGAAATTGAACCGTGCGCTATTATAACATCAAACAAACGCAATACCACTAGGCTACAGTAAATCATCCATGTTTGTTTGAAAGGTTATATTGCATGCATGTATACGGGAATGTTTTAAGACGTGTATCATACAGTTATACATTGTCAAATCTCAAGAAAGAAAGGATCTTCTTGCAGTGAAAAATAAACCCGTTTATAATGTAATACCATACGTTTCAACGCACAATCCAAGAAATCCGGAAATTTTTAACATAATAAGAAATAACCTACCTATCTTGGAGGATGACCCAGAGATGAAGAAAATATTAGATACTTCACAGATTATCAAAAACAAGCGACAACGCCCTTCTCTTAAATCTATCCTTACTAGAGCATCTTTTTCCAGGAACAACCATGAACCGGCCATCATCAATAAATGCAACAAATCCAGATGCAGTACATGTCCATACCTAACAGGTCTACATTTCATTTTAAAACCGGAAGTAAATTTACTATTAAAACCTCCATGTCGTGCACTAGTTCCAATCTTATTTATGTGATAACCTGCGCCGGTTCCGGTGACAATATTATCGGTCAGACAGGAGACACCTTAAGACACAGAATGACCGTACACCGAGAGCAAATTAGGGAAACAAAATACCAGTATACTCCTGTCAGTGACCATATTAAAAACTGTGCCAAGAATTGAAGTCCCAATTTTACCGTATTTCCCTTTTACACATTTCGAAGGGATACCACAGAAAGAAAACGTGAAACTAAAGAAAAACTTTTTATTAATAGATATAAACCTGTTTTAAATGCTGCATAATTACATTTTGTATCAGATATATACTTTTTCCCGCAATATATATCTGTCTTATTTGTATGCAAAATTTTAATTTACTTACGTAAATATATTAAATTACTTACTTTATGTCATGACGTCATAATTAACTTTGCTAATGCGTAAATTAAGGGGATGAAGGACACATGGTCACATGACTTTGCTAGACTACGTCATAGTCTCCATTTATACAAGTGCAAAACGTGTAAAGCATCAGTTCTTGTAAAACATTTTGACAATTTTTTTTTTCTTTAATTACCATCTTATATTAAAAAAATAAAAAGTTTAACATTCTTGTAAACATTAACAAATTATGATAAAAAGATTGATCCACTCCTCTGTTTCTTTAAACTGCGCGTCCAACAAGTCGGTGACGTCATACACGATCTGCTAGTACAGCAAGATCATACTCGGTGAATACAAGGGCGGTATTATTATATAAAAACAGGTCATAATCAGTATATGATGAAGTATTTTGAGAAACGGGGAACACAAAAATTATTTTTGCATGCCTGATGACGGCAATCTTATGTAGGTATATCTTATTTCGCTTATTTAGCTTACGTGTGATCGACGTCATAGTTGGTTTTTCCCGTACTCGAGAAATGTAAACATGACAAGTTTTTGTCCTGCTTATGTCGTCTTTAACGATATCCTGTGCAATATTGAGGTCAGCTTCACCATTTGGAATTTTTACAGTTAATCCATTATTTGAAGGACTTGCAATTTAAAGTAAATTTAAAAATATTGAATGATAGAATTTTTTGTAAATTACGTTTTTTGTTGTTTAAGTTGTCTTAAAAAGTTCGTAATTTTCCCTATCCAGATGCAGTGTGATAGATGAAACTTGCCTTTTCGAATTTTAAACCCGATTCATACTCTGAAATATTTTAAAAGATACATGTTCACTTACATTTTTTTATATATGCTTTAAAAAATCCAATTATGGACAGAGTAATGAGCCCGGAAACATGGAGAATTAAAACTCCACTTAGATACTGTAGGGCATAATATTTGTCAATCAATATCTCTAAAATAAGGTAAGAAACCTAATGATATAACTGCTTTAAGATATGTGGGACATACTTAATAAGAAATGTACAAAATATAAAAAAAATTGAATGACAAGTATTTTTTCAGCTAAAGGTCCTTCTTCCCCTTAATACTAGCGCTTTTTGATGTCACAAAAAGAATGTTTATTTTGTATTTATGTGTAGCAATATGTTGTGAGACTTCTGAAGATTAAAAATGAAACCGGTAGAGTTTATTTCGGTGTTGTGATTTTTTTTTTGATATACGACTACGTGTGGATATATATATATATATATATATATATATATCAGGGATGGGGTCAATTACTTTAAAAAGTAATTAATTAAATTACAATTACTTTGACTTTTTCTTCAATTAAATTACAATTAAATTACAGGCTTTCTAAGACATGTAATTAATTAAATTACAATTACTCTGCAAAAGTAATTAATTAAATTACAAATTACATTTTTAATTTTTTTGAAAATTTTTATAATCCTTGTCAATGAATATACAGAACATCATTTATTTGTATATAAGCTCAGCCTCTGCACAAACAGTACAAGAAATAATATGCTATAGGCATTGTGTATCATTCTGGTTTAATTTAAAACATTTATTTACAAAACAATAAGAATCTCTTAAAGAACTATCCGAGATCAGTTTGATGCAGTTTCCACCATACAAAACCTACATGTACACAAATTGCATGGCTTATGATATTTGATTGAAAGTGAGTATTTTAATAGAGTGAAATGAGTCGCAACTGTAACCCCTCAATTTAATATTTCCTTTGAGGGTAACCTGAACATCCTAAATTGCTATTCATGTTGAACAATTTTACTTCATTAATCAGAATTGTACAGATAGAAAATTCATTCATAAAAATCTGTTTAGATGTTAAAATAATTATCAAATTGAAAGTTTTTCCCCCTCTAAAGCTAGCGGAGCATTTTGAATTGAAATAATTATTACCACTGGCTTTGTCTTCTAAATCATGGAATGAATATCTCTTTAGAGGAGTTGATTTGATTTGATTGCAATTTAAAGCTGTGATCTGGAGGGCAATTATCTCTTCCCAACAAGAGAGAACTTAATTAATGACACACACCTTCTTTTTCTTTATTATTGATCAAACAACAAAGATTGAAATTTAATAAATGTGTGTTTCATAGCTGAAAAGACCTAAGAAGGGTGGTTCAAAATTCATATTTATAAACATAGATCAAAAAATTCAAAATTTACATAATGATTAGAAAGAAACTAGTTTATTATTATCAAGCCAATCATTTAACTATTTTTTTGTAAGCATTAACCTAAGATTTTGTATAAATGAAGGATTGAGGATATGTTTATCAATAAAATAAAAACCAGTAAAATTCGGAGGTAGTGCTGACAATATATCATTAATATATCATGAATGTGTATTATATAAAGTAATTGAATGTAATTGAAAAAGTAATTGAAATTACATGGTATTTTTTTAGTGTAATTAATTAAATTACAATTACAAGTAATTGAAAAAATGTTCAATTACAAATTACTTCCAATTACTTTAAACTAGAAATATGTCCATAGGACATGAATGCCCCGCCAAGGGTATATTAGTAATGCAACATTTTAACACAAATTGAGAAAAGTGAGGTCAAGGTCAAAGGAAAGGTCAAGGTCAAAAAATATTGCTGCAGTTGAATAGCTTACATCAGTATGTATCAGCATATGACGTTTGATTCAGAAACTAATTTAAGAAAAGTGAGGTCAAGATCAAAGGAAAGGTCAAGATCAAAAAATGTTGATGTAGTTGAAAAGGTTACATCAGTATGTATTAGCATATGAAGTTTGATGAAAATATTATGAATGGTTTCTTTAAAACTGAGCTAAACACTAATTTAAGAAAAGTGAGGTCAAGGTCAAAGGAAAGGTCAAGGTAAAAAAAATTGATGCAGTTGAATAGCTCTCATCAGTATGTATCAGCATATGAAGTTTGACACTAATTTAAGAAAAGTGAGGTCAAGGTCAAAGGAAAGGTCAAGGTCAAAAAATGTTGATGCAGTTGAAAAGGTTACATCAGTATGTATTAGCATATGAAGTTTGATGAAAATATTATGAATGGTTTCTTTAAAACTGAGCTAAACACTAATTTAAGAAAAGTGAGGTCAAGGTCAAAGGAAAGGTCAAGGTAAAAAAAAATTGATGCAGTTGAATAGCTCTCATCAGTATGTATCAGCATATGAAGTTTGACACTAATTTAAGAAAAGTGAGGTCAAGGTCAAAGGAAAGGTCAAGGTCAAAAAATGTTGATGCAGTTGAAAAGGTTACATCAGTATGTATTAGCATATGAAGTTTGATGAAAATATTATGAATGGTTTCTTTAAAACTGAGCTAAACATTAATTTAAGAAAAGTGAGGTCAAGGTCAAAATAAAGGTCAAGGTCAAAAAAATGTTGATGCAATTGAATAGCTTACATCAGTATGTATCAACATATGAAGTTTGATTACACTATCTTGAATGGTATCTTTAAAACTGAGCTAAACACTAATTTAAGAAAAGTGAGGTCAAAGGAAAGGTCAAGGTCAAAAAATGTTGATGCAGTTGCATAGCCCTCATCAATATCTATCAGCATATGAAGTTTGATAAAAATATCTTGGATAGTTTCTTTGAAACTGAGCTTTGAACAGAGCTAAACGCAAAGTGTGACGGAAGGACAGAAGGACGGAAGGACGGAAGACGGACATGACAAACACTATATGCCCCGGCCATATTCATGGCGGGGCATAAAAATGTAATTAATTACAGTCAATTACAATTACTTTTTCAATTACCCCATCCCTGATATATATATATATATATATATATATGTATGCAACTTTTTTTATTCCTATCCTAACACACAACGCATTCCGAAATAAACTGACGATATACTGATCTGAAAATTATTCTGAAGCCTTCAAAGTGGTTTAAAAACAATATAATTTTGTTTTATTAGGGGCTACAACAAAAATCTATACTCATATTTTTTTTTACATTACTCAATTTAAAAAGGCCTGTTTTTACCTGACAAAATTCAAGATAGAGATTAAAAAGAACAACAAAAACAAACACAATGTAGATATATTCCAATAATGCTATGAATATTTAATCATTCATACCGGGGTCTAATTATTTCAAATTTCCTCAACAAAATCGATACTTATCAAATGTAAAATGCAGAATACGTAAAATTAACCAATCACAGCATCTGTTAAATACAAAAATAACCAATCAATTTACAACTAACCCTAATGTATTTATTATAATGGGCAACTGAAAGATTTTGAAATTTTATAAGAATACAGTAGTCCGTGTTCCAAACACCGTAAAATATGGGCAGTCTATGGGTTGCCTGTTTAATTGTGGTCTTCTTTACGATGTCTCAAGCCACCATTAAGTCGAGGAAATACAACGCAAAACTGGAACTCAATGATAAAAAGTCAGATAAGGAACTAATAGGAGTATACAAAGTCCGGTCCCTGTGTGAGTGTTCTACCTTGTGTAAGAAGAGTGGTACCTTCCTTGGATACAATCCTATTATAAAGAAGTGCAGAGTCCACAGGAAGATCTTCACGACTGAAATGTCTGATGAACCCGGATGGAGATACTATATGTTTTCTCAGCATTGTATGTATTATTATTATTATTAATTTCTTTTAGCAGTCGGTAACCACTCAAATAGAAGGAAGGAACGTTAAATGGTGCCCCTTGTCAAGGATAACAACCCCATTTGGCACGTAAAAGATCGTTTCTCTGGTTTTCGAAAAAGAGTAGACTCACTCGGGGCAGCCAGAGAAACCAAAAATATCAAAAATGGTCATATACACTTAATTTGAGTGCCGAAATATGGCTGAAATATTGCCGACTCGGTGTTAAACAATAATAATCAAGTTGTTGCAGCCCGGATCGAGGACCGGGCTGCTCTATACATATAAGTTTAAGTGTTGGTATATGGGGATTGAGGTGGGAGAAGTTATTGAGAATTAAAGGTTTTCTAAACATTAAAAAGATTGTTAATCAGAATGTTCTTTCCCTTTATAAATTACGAGATACACAATATATTTACTTCCATAAAGTGAATCTGTAAAAATATATATGTTTTTCATATTTAATATATAAAGTTGCTCATCATTTACTATCGAAAAAAAACAACAGGTCCCTTTTTTTAGAACATCGAATTTTACTTATCGCATAAAAACGTACTTTACACAGTTCGTGTTTTATATTCTTAAAGTGAAAGACATTTTTGAAAATAGGTGATGCATGTGTCTGTTTTCAATTTATATTTTATGCAGCCAACATTTACTTGAGGAATTGATAAAGTTAAAAGGGTATCTTTTTTGTTCGATTTTCATCCGACTATAAGTTTTCAAAATATTCTCGACTATCGTCTCCATCATTTAGATGCAAGCCTTTGTCACATATATCGAAGCGGTTTGATGATCAAGACTCATTTCCATTGTTTACTTTATTAATTTCCCGGGCGACAATTGATGGTTACATCAATGTTTTCTTGTCTTTCCTTGGTTAAAGTACTGACATATTGCATGTCAGATATGATTTCCATTAAATTGCATCCGTTCCCATCAGCTTCTGAAAATAAAAACGAAAGTTGTTGAATTCCAGGACTCGCACTAGTTTCTAAAGGGGTCGACTTGGGTTTCCATTGCACAATACTCCCATATTCCCCTGAAAAATATCGCAATAACGTGTATAACCGCTTTTAAAGCCATAATTTTAACATGATTTATTAAATTAGTTTTTCAAGAACTGTTTTTAAACTATTTTTCAATTGATATGTAGATGGACGTCGTAATTCTGTTTTTGTGAAGTTAGAATAAACTATAAAATTCCTGAGGGCATCATACATGGTGATAAAAATTTATAAAAAGAAATAAAATGTAAGCTATCTGAATTTTAAACATATCAGGTATTGGTTATGTTAGGTATAAGCTTTCAGTATCTGTCATACTTTATAGTACTTCATAAAGACAGGGATCTTCGTAAATTTTACATTTGAGATCTGGAAATCAGGCGGTAGGATTTTGTGTTTTTTACATATAATGCAGAACTTGGTATTGTGGATTTTCACTATAAAATCAATAGAGCCCCCCCCCCCCTCAAAAGAACCCCTGATCCATGGGCCATGAATTTCACAATTTTGGAAGGGGCGTTCTTCCTTATCATAACCATGTACTTCCTTTGTTTAAACAATACCAAGGAGCAGAGAAGAAGATTTTAAAAGAATTAATGCATTTTCACTATATAATCGATAGAGCCCCGCCCTAACATCAGAACCCCTGACCCTGGGGCCATCTCTTATCAAACACTGGGCCTAAACGAAAATTGAAATTAACATGTAATCACATACATTTGATTTTCATTTACGATCTGAGACTGCGTTACCTGCGTCGATTGTTCAAAGTGCGCATTGAATGAAATTGTCTTAGGATTTCATGTGGTATGTTTTCACGAGGTTCCCATGTTTTTTCATCGTAGCCTTTCCATTTAATTAAGTAGCGCAATGATCCACCCTGGCCCTTACACTTGGCGATTTTTTCTAGATCATAAAAGTCGTTTTTGTTGCGCTTGATTTGACGGAGTTTGCATATTTTGCGGGATAGCTGTTGTTTGCCTGTCACTTTGTCTGTTTTCAGTTTGATTGTCATTTTGTGTATTTGGGTGCTGATCAGGAATGTTGTCAATTTCCTCGGGATTGAGATCCTGACGTTCATCTACATTATCAGGAGGATTGGTCGGACGGGTAGCTGGATCGTGATAGGCCTTTAGGCGATTGGCGTGGACTGATGCTCTCAGAATTTTATGGTCTAAGCAGCGTCTCAGACGATATGCGTAGTTGCCGAAATCGTCACAAATATAATAAGGCCCAACCCATTTTCTGGTGAGTTTAGGCGAAAGACCGGGAGTTGTGAGCTTGCAGTAACGCCAAACACGATCGCTGATTTGAAACGCAGGTTCTTTGGTACTCTTATCAAATTGTTCTTTGTATTTATTTTGTGCGTTTTGGATATTTTGGACGCAATTTCCCGAGCAATAGAAAGGTCTTGGCAGATACTGAAATTCTTGTTCGGCGTTTCGACCAACCCTCTGAACTGCATCCGGTCTCAGCATAATGTCAATAGGCATCCTTACCTCTCTACCGAATACCAGATAATACGGAGTATATGCTGTTGACTGAGTGGCTACGGTTGTCCTGTAGGACATCATAACGCTAGGAAGGATTTTTGCCCAGTTTGTATGATTCTTATCACAGTATATTCTGAGAGTTTGTGCGATATTAGAATTCATGCGTTCTGTGGCTGCATTTGATTCAGGGTGATAGCTACTTGTTTGAATTTTTGTAATTTGAAATATATCACACAATTCTTTGTTAATTTTTGACATAAAGGTTTGTCCCCTATCACCGTAGCGGCAGATAATACTGTCATACAAAATGCGCGCAATTTCAGAGGCTGATCCAGATGTAAGGGGAAATGCTTCACACCATTTACTGTAAGAACAAACGACGAGTAGAATTTGGTTGTACCCTTCAGTCGTTTTGGGCAAGTTACATAGAATGTCCATATGCATTCGCGAGAAAATACCTTCGGCAGGCAGAGGTTGAAGAAGGGCTTTTCGCGCGTGTGGATTGTTTTTAGCCATTTGACATTCTAAGCAAGTTTGTACATAGGTTTTGATATCTTCCCACATGCGCTTCCAAAAGTATTTGAGACGAATGGTGTTGTACGTTCGCTCATGACCGGGATGATCTGACATAAGGGAGTCATGGCAAGACCGCAAGATATCGTCTCTTAGACTCCTGGGGACGACGAGCTGCTTTATTACACGCTCGGACATGTGACCCTTTCCCCTTGGATAGTACAAATGAAACAGTATTCTATCATCCATGATATAGTGATTAGATTCTTTCAGTAAATGATCTGCGGCCTGCTTTTCGTTGGGCAGTATTTCATTCTCAAGATACTGTATAAAGGGAAGCAAAGAATCGTCTTCACTTTGAGCCTTCCGAAATTGCTCGCAGCTTAAAGTAGTGGTTTGTAACAAATTTTGAACCGGGTCTAAATCAACGTACCGTTTCTCTGCATTAAACAGTGTTGCTAACACACCGAGCTCTTCGTCTAGAATGTCAGGAACAATTGACGCTATTTCTGGAGGTGTGTCATTTGACTGAGCTGCTACTACTGGAACTTGCTCAGTATTGTAAACTCGCCGACTGAGTGCATCTGCATTTAGATTGACTTTGCCAGGACGATAATGAATTTCAAAATTGTAAGTTTGAAGAAAAATCGACCATCTCGCCAAGCGACCCGTACTTTCTTTGATTTTGTGCAAATATTGCAAAGCAATATGATCTGTGAAGACGTCAAATTTTGCATTCGCTAGATACACATGATACTGTTTCATCGCTTCGACGAGTGCTAAGCATTCGCGATCTTTGACATCCCACTTACGCTCCGCCGGCCTAAGTGCACGGCCTCCGTAAGCTACTACTCTTTCGCGGCCACTCGTATCTTTTGAGCTAGAACGTACCCTATGGCATGACCCGATGCATCCGTGTTCAGAATGAACTCTTTTTCAAAATCTGGGTAAGCCAAACTGGGGGAGAGACAAGTTTCTGTTTGAGGGTTTCGAAAGCAGATTGACACTCTGCAGACCAATGAAATTTTGAATCTTTTGTTAATAACTGATATAAGGGGGTTGCGGTTTTGGCAAAACTTTTAATGAACTTTCTGTAATAATTGCAGAGCCCCATAACCATGCGAACCTCCTCGACATTTGTTGGTCGCGGGAATGTTTGGACTGCATCTGTTTTTGTTATATCGACCGCGATACCGTGTTTTGAAATGACATGACCCAGATACTCGACTTGTTTGCATGCGAATTTGCACTTTGCGGGATTCAATTTTAAATTTGCCTCACGAAGTTTGTTAAAAAGAGCCGAAAGATGAAGTAAATGTTCGGAAACTGTGCGGCTAAATATGAGAATATCGTCAACGTAGACAAGAGCGCATTTCCAGTTCAAATCGCGCAAAACCTCGTTCATGACAATTGAAAAAGTGCCACGACTATTTGCTAGTCCGAACGGAAGTCGCGTAAATTGATGTACACCTCTGTGTATTACAAACGCCGTTTTCTGTTTTGAGTTTTCATCTAGCTCTATCTGCCAAAAACCCTGCCGCATATCTAGAACACTGAAAATTTGAGCTTTGCTTTCACCCAAAGTGTCTAAAACATCGTCCAGGCGCGGTAACGGATAAGTAATAGGTCGCGTAACGGCATTTAGTTGTCGGTAATCGACAGCAAACCGAAGCTGACCATTCTTTTTAGGAACCATAACGACCGGACTTTGCCATGGCGAAATAGACTGTTCAATGTAGACGTTCTGTTCCATTTCATCAATTTGTCTTGAAATTTCTTCTTTGACTTGAGGATTCGCGCGATACGGATATTGTTTTATTGGCTTTGCATCGCCGGTTTCTATTTGGTGTTTATAGATTTTGCAGCTACCTAGCTCTGAAACGTCTTTAGCAAAAGCATCCCTGTTTTGTCCTATCATCGTTAGTAACTGATTCTTTTGCTCTGCGGAGAGGTCTGAATTATTTAAATCTATGCCTAGCTCACGCGCAACATTTTGAAAGTAGAGATTATTGTCTTCATTTGTATTTGACGCGATTGCTATATCAACAGCAGAGTCGTGAAATTCTCCTAACAACATTTTATTGTCAATCCTTGAGAAATTGCCAAGAACACAATTCTTTGGTAAAACAACATTTGTATTAGTCGGATTAAGCAGTTCGATACAAGCGCGTTTTGACTGAGATTGTATTAGACACCTAGAGGCCATGACATTGCTGTGTCCAATTAAACTAGCCTTAGGCTCTGTGACACCCGTAACCTGACCATCTGTGATATCTTTAATTTTAACAGGTATAACTGTGCGTGATCGTGGGCCCAAAGTAACCTTGGCTATGACCTTAACTAAATTTAAAGCATCCTCGCTGGACTTCGTGTCCGAAAGCTGGACAACCTTGCAATACTAGCGTTTGGTTCGCAAAGTCTAAGTTAGCTTTTTGAGCTCTCAGAAAATCTCGTCCGAGAATAATTGACATCCCTAAGTCTTCAATTAAATGAAATTCTTGCACCATGTCTAGATTTCCTATTCGAATTGGTAGAGATACTGCCCCTATTACTCTCATGACTGAACCACTGACACCTCTGACCATATAAAACTGTGGTTTGGTAATTTTGAATTGCTTTGACAAATATGACCTTCTGTACAAGGATTCACGCAGAATAGAAATACCAGCACCACTATCAACCAAAGCGGGCAAGATCTGATCTCCAATTTTTACACTAACTTTGCATTTATCAGTGGTGCTTGAATCTACAGACCATGTAGGGGGAATATGGTTTTGTTTTGAGTCATTTGGAATTTGAGATGTTTTTGTAAGCTTTTGAAAAAAATCATGTACAAATTTCAGATGATCATTCTGACTCATTTTTCGTTCATTTTTGATTGAATTAGAAACACCTGACACAGCTGCTACATTTTGAGTAAACTGATTTTGCCAACTTTGAGCAAGATTACATTTATTTTTCATCTGAACATTTTGGAATTTAGTATCAAAGTAAGTGCTACTCCATTTGTTTTGATCACACATACCTTTGACTGAATCTGGGAGCTGTAGTTTGTCTATTGCATTCCCACAAGCGGCGATGACAGCTTTTTCTATCTCCTCCTTTCTTTCTTTCTCGATGTCATCACGGAAGCGACGAATTCCCTCAGAATCTCGGGCTGCTTTCACTGCGTCTGGTTTGTCCTGATCCTGGTACATGTGGTACTGTAGATAAAAATCCTGTCGCAGTTCTGGACGCAGTCCATTTGTGAGCGCGGCGCTCAGGCATCTGTTCGCTCCTTCTCCGGTCCATAGCGCGTATCTTTCCAGTCTAGATAAATAAGAGGACACAGACTCATTCTGCTTCTGTTTTGCATGGAAATAATTTTGTATAGCATCACTTTTGTCGTAATAAGTTGGCCCGTAACGATTTAAGAAGGCCTTGAAGAGATGTTCACTATTACTCCTAACTTCCGCGTTAAGTCCCATATACCACACAATAGCAGAGTGTTCAAAAAGACAATGGGAAAGCTCTTAAAGTCTGTTCATCTGTCCACTGCCGAAATGATCCATACAGCTGGAACATCTGGAGCCAAAGATCCGCATCTGCGATGGTATGAGCACAAAATTTATCCGGTCGGGGAACCTCCATTACGCTGATTTTGGGGAATTAGCGTCTCTGGGTAGGCACTCGCTGGCAATGAGAGGGCGGGAAAGACCGGATTCTCCCCAAATATAACCGTCTAAATTGTGCATCCAATCTTTGCAGATATATATAAGACGGAATTCCAAATATACGACAATAACAATTTATTAACAATATGGACAGGCTCTGCCATATAGCGGACAAGAGCGCTGTCCAGTGGCTGTCTTAGCGAAGGCCAGCCGCTAACTGAATAATATGTACAAAACAGCAAATTACATACAATTACATAATATTTACAAGAGAACTTTTTATCAATTATTTAAGCAATTATTTATATTGTCCAGGAGATAAATGTTAACTCAAGTGTTTAACTCTGAAGTCCTTTGACATCCGTAAGTTCAAACTGGCTGGAGGCATTTTGATCATTGTCTACCATTTGTCCCGGATTAACACATGTTTTAACATATAATTTCCTTGGTCACATTTGCGTGGCGAACGATGTGGGACTCCAAAGTCAACCCCAATTGCTAGATCATCTATTTTGCTAGAACCTGGTTCACGCCCCTCGATGTCTCAGTCTGTAGAATCTCGGGAGGGTGAAGTGATGAGACCATATAAACCGAGGTCCCGTGTCGCAGTAGGTGCTGGCACGAAAAAGATCCCTCACTGCTGAATGGCCGTAATTGCCGAGTATAGGACAAAATTTGCAGCTCTCCACCGGCAAGTGGTGGTGTCTCCATATGAGTGAAAAATTCTCGAGAGGGACGTTAAACAACATACAATCAATCAATCAATCCCACGTCTTACAGGGATGATAATGAATGTAAAATATACAAATACAATGGACATTTGCCTATTGTGTAAGGTATTTAATATATACAGAGATGTTTTTGTCACTTGCCTAGTGCTACAATATAGTACACACACACTTGGGTATACAACCTGTCTATTTGCCACTTGTCATAATAAGTCACCTGGCTCTCTGTGATTCGTAGTTCACTTTGATAAAGTATAAAACAACTTAATCCAGTCTATTGTCAACCATGACTTCACCAATGACACGTCAAGCAGATCAGAACAGTGTAGTCATACTGTGAACAATTACAACGTCGGCTAAATATATAAATAATCTTTATGTCAATCTTTTATACTGCTTTCCAAACAAGAATCTGACTTTGAGCATGCTTTGCTCATTTAAACCAAACATTCATTTTTATTTTGTTTCTATATATATAACATTCTTTCTTGCATTCTCCTTCAATCAAATGACCTGTTAATTAAATTATACACAAAGATTTCTTGATTAACAACATCTAGCAAAGGGGAGTAACTCTCATTTTAACTTATTTCAATTGTGTACTGTTTGCCTCATAGATACCCAGGAGCAAAGAAAAGGCACATATACTTAAAATAATATTTAATACATTTACATTGATGTTATTGCATTTAGTTTGTTTGTACTCATGGGCAGATGAGAAGATTTTCAAAGCATTAATGCATTTTTGCTTACTAATGAATAGAGCCCCACCCATACATAAGAACCCCTGACCCAGGGGCAATGAAATTCACAATTTCGAAAGAGGCAGTGGCGTCTCTTCCTCATCATAAATATGTATTTAGTTTGTTTGCTTAATGCCCAGGCGCAGAGGAGAAGATTTTCAAAGCATTAACTTATTTTCAGTATATAATAAATACCCCCCCCCCCCCCCCCCCACACGGAACCCCTGACCCAGGGGCCATGAAATTCACAATTTTGGAAAAGGCACCATTGCTCATCATAACTATGTACTTAGTTCATCCGCTTAATACCCAGGCGCAGAGGAGAAGATTTTCAAAGAATTAATGCATTTTCCCTATGTCAGTAGAGCCCCACCCTAACACCAGAAACCCTGATCCTGGGGCCACGAAATTCACAATTTTGGAGGAGGCAGCATTGCTCATCATTACTATGTACTTATTTCTTCAGCTTAATACCCAGGAGCAGAGAAGATTTTGTATTTTCACTATATGATAATTAGAGCCCCGCCCTAGGGCCAGAACCTCTGACCCATGAATTTCACAATATTGAGAGAGGGTTCAATGGTTATTACAATCATGCCAACAGTTTGACTGTTTGATGTCCAGGAGTAAAGAAGAAGATTTTTAAAGATTGCATTAATTTTGGTGGTTTTAGCCCCAACCCTCAGGCCACAGGGGGTCAGGGACCATGAAATTCACAATTTTTGTTCCTCTTTACCCATAGCGGCTATATGCCAAAATTGGTTGAAATTGGTTCAGTGGCTTCAGAGGAGAAGCTGAAAATGTTTAAATGTTAATGCACGACAAATGATGACGGACAAAAACGGATAGCAATAGGTCACCTGAGTGAGTGACTCAGGTGACCTAACAAAAAAGATCATATAGTTATTCAATTAAAGATATATATGCTATATATATATTCGCCAATTCTTAATGTGAAACAAATTGATTAAATGATTTGAGAAACGTGTAATAATAAAAAAATAATACTTTCCACAAAGTTTACTATATAAATCCTAATTACAAAACAATTAAGCAAGATCTGCCATTATGAATTGCAACTTTTTCATGAATATTGATGGGGGAAATGCAAAAACAATATAGACACCCATACAGAGTAGATGGTTAATACCGCTTGCTTTAAAAGATTAATATCATTAAGTGTTAGACGTTTGCCATCGATTTCAAAGTTATTTGTATACCAAATGGCCATCTTTATTTACGTGTTCATTTTAAATTGTGTAATTTACAGCATTTTATTAACTTTATTTGGGAAAAATAAATAAATTTCCAACTTAATTTTTATATGACGCATATCGTAGCATGTATATCTTTAATAATTTCATTTTTACTGTTATCGTAATATCAATTTATTCAAAGAATATTCCTGGTAGTCAAGTCTTGTAACTCATATATTACCAACCTTCAAACTGGATTTCCAATAAGTCTTGTCCAGCAAATTGTCTGGACAAATTATTTTCTTGTATGAGAAGAAGTTTTGCTATTTCTAAGCGTTAAATGAGACCTGACGCAGCTCTGTAGTGAGTTTCATGAACTTTTCCCGTGTGTCCTAAATGGCTACATAACCATTTTAACTGGTGATTTTTCAAGCCAATAACCTACAACATAAAAGATCTATATTTAAATTATAATGAAAAATGCTCAAGAATACAGAACACCAGGTGTTCTCATTTGCAAGTTTTGCAAATTTTTGTTAACCAAGATTTATAGTCATCATAAAAAATATTTTAATAATACAACATTTCTTGCATTTACCTGTGCAATAGTAGCTGTATATTTGCGGAGATTTGTTGCACAAATCCTCTCAGGACAGTCTAAACTGGCTTTATTTTTAACTTCGTCTAAAGATTCTGCAGCACGAACAACACCCAATGCTACAACAAAAGAGACAAGATGTGTTCGTGAAACATGATGCTCCAGTATAATAGCTAATGGTGAGGGTTGAAGTTTCTCAAATGCAAGTCACACTCCAAAGGTCAAGGTCAAAATTGTTGGTATCCAAAGGAAGATCTTGTCAAATAGAACACACCTTTGATACATAAAATCCCTAGTTCTAACTGTTCAAAAGTTATGGCCAAGGTTCAAGTTTTTCCTAAAAGTCAAACTCTAAGGCCATGGTCAAAAATTAATATACCCATTGAAAAGTCTTGTCACAATTATAAGCATGTGAAGTATGAAAGCACTAGCACCAAATGTTCAATATTTATGGCCAAGGTTAAAGTGTGATATTTTTTTGTAAAAGTGGGTCAAACTCCAAGGTCAAGAGGTCAAATTTGGTAGTACCGAAAAAAAGGTCTTGTCACAAGGAAGACACCTCTGAAATATGAATGCCATATTCCCACCCACTCAAAAGTTAAGGGCAAGGTTAAAGTTTTTGCGGACAAACATATAAACAGACAAATGGACAGGACAAAAACAATATACCCCCGAATCTTCGATTACGGGGGCATAAAAAACAACAACATATGATTCAACTGAAACTGCAGTTCATGGTAAACCATACATGTATGACATTTAAAACTAATTCTAAAGATTACAAGTCTTACAGTTAAACAAAACTCTCAGCTCCCTTGGGTTGGGGATTATGAATTTCATTTTTTTTTCTCTCTTTTTCCCAGAGATGTTACTTACCATATCTCATCACAATTGGCTTGGTAGTTTTCGAGAATAAGTTAAAAATGTAAAATTGTTTTTATTAATTACAGATTACCAAATTAAGGTGTTAATATTTGAGAAACCTAAATAAGAGATTAAATAAGAAAAGCTTATGAGCAGTTAAAGTATAAAGGAATGTCATAAATGCATGTGTACCCTAAAACTACATGCATGTGTACCCTAAAACTACGCAATTCTTATTTCAATACTGTAAAATCTATCTATTCGAAAGAAAAGACTTTACCTGAATTTGGAAACAGATATTTGTTGTTAACCTTGATTCCTGCACTCTTTCGTGTATTTTCATCAGCCAGGTATGAAAGCAAAGGTGTAACTTCCTGTGGTACCAAGACAGGTACCCCACGTCCTGTCTAATGAAATCAATAAGACAGTAAATGTGTGCATGCAGACGTGTGCTTTTCTATTCTATTCCACATTTTTTGGATTGTCTTCCCTTTCAAGAGGGCATACCTCTTCATTTTCACAAACTTGAATTCCCTTTACCCAAGTATACTTTTTGCTATGTTTAGTTGAAATTAGCATATTGGTTGTGGAGAAGAAGTTGAAAATGTAAAAATTTTAGAATTATTTATTAACAGTGCTCCAAGTTACACTTATTATTGTTGGTATCATCCTGAAATAAGAAGTCCAAGTTTTATTTACCTCAGTTCTTCTTTTACATACACGTTTTCTTCTCTATAGACAATATACTTGATATTTGAACCTCCTTATTTTTTATTTTCATATTTTCTTGGCAAGCGCATGTTTTTTGAAAGACTCTTTCGCACGACCCTACAACATGGATGTCACCTGGGAATTTTTTAACCTGACATTCCAAAACAAACAAGCATTCTGAGAGTATTGCATTAGCAATACTAGTCCCCTACCGGCAAGTGTAATCTGGTTCCGTTCCCATTAAGAATTGAAAATGCCATAATTCCGTCAAAAATTAATGAAGCGGGACGAAATGCAAACTTGATCTATAACTCATCAAGGTAAAGCCACATACCAAAAATCAGCTCAATATCTACAAGCGTTTAGAAGAAAATTGCGGAAAACCTGTAAAAATTGAAAAGGCTGTAATTCCGTCAAAAGTCAATGAAGCGGAACGAAATGCAAACTTGATCTGTAACTCATCAAGATACACTCACATACCAAAAATCAGCTCAATATCTGCAAGCGTTTAGGAAAAAAGTGCGGAAAACCAAGTGGGACAGACTGACAGACAGACAGAGGGACAGACAGACAGACAGACGGACGGACAGACTCAGAGGAAACCTATAGTCCCCTCCGGTTTCACCGGTAGGGGACTAAAAAGAGATGTTCGGGACCACTGAAAGTTAAATAAAGTATCAAGAATAGGAATTAAATATATGGTTACTTAACCGGATCCCATTATCAAAGCGTGGAAAGCATAAAATACAAGAAAAAATACAAGAAGAGAGCAACAAAAAAGTGGTGGCGTAAATCAAAGATTTTTACAATGTTTGGAACTGTAGCTCCATGCCTTAGCTGTCCAAATTTTCTCATGCAGAGAGCTACAGTTCTGCAGCTATGCAAGACTTTACAAAGTTTTAGGAATGTGTTCCAACATTTCCTTGACAGAGAATCTTGAAAAAAAAATTCATCTCAATCCCAATCATAAAAACGGATAATCGCCGGCTTAAATTTTCTCGGTCGCAAAAATGTGAGTTGACTTTCATTTCTAGCCACAAAATCAATTTTTTTGGTCACAAATGCGATCATTTTAGTTGCAACTTGGAGCACTGAAAATGCATGCAATTTAAACGTAAATGCTTGTAGTATATCAAACAAGAGTTTATCTACTGATATCAGAATGAGTAAACTTTCTGTTTTTGTTATTGTAATCTAATAGCTGAAGTACAAATCATTTCATGGCACTGGTAGCATCAGGTCATCATTAACAACATCACATTGGTTTTCAAAAACATAAACTGGAGAATGTTCACCTATCAATTGATTAATAAAGGTACTGTCTTAGCTAGAATTCAGTTAAAACTGAATAAATGAATGAAAAGGCACTCCATTAAGTTGCATTTTCAGACTGCAGAAAAGAAGTCGCGACATTTTTCTTGGTCAATGCAGCTTACGTGAACAACCTTGAATTTTTTTTTTTTTTTTTTTTTTTTTTTTTTTTTTTTAATTCCTTGAAACACAATTTATCCCAGTATTTTATTTCCTATAAAAAATGTATGAAAAACTTTTAAAAAAATGATAGGTACCATAGTCCACGGGGTAAGACAGTGGCCATAGAGTTACATGAGCAGCCATGGTGTGACATTTCTAATACAGAAATTTCTAATAAACATACACTGTGTCACACAGACCATTTTCCACAGTGTTTTTCCACGGTGCATTTCTGGATACTGTATATATCATGTGATATGTGTTCTTGCTTGCATCACCCAACATATGTATCTGAAGATCCAATGTCAATATCTGACCATTTTAAAGCTATAACAATACAAAATAGACTTTCCCCATAGAACCCAACACCCCTTTGACCCGCCACAAAAATATGGTTGGCAAACCCAAAACTGAAAAAAAAAAAAATCACGAATTGCATTCTCATTCTAAACATGCACTCAGATTGCCTGTTAGATGCCAGTTGTAAATCAGATTAATAACGATATATACATACTCTTTCAACATATTTTAAAGTATCTGCGTACATATGGTGAATTTGTTTGTAATGATTTGGAAAGATTAGATAACATTTATTTCAGTACAGTGGCACCTCGTTAATCCAGATGCCTCCGTCCCCAATGAAATCATCCAGATAAATGAATCATCCGGATAAGTGAATCACTTCTCAAAAAAACCCTCTCAAGGCATGTACGTACACACATAGTGGTATCAAATGTTAAGGCAAAGAAAAAACCTTCACAATGTATATTGCCTTGATTTATTGATTTTATTTTTATAGTTTTAAGAGGGCTGGGGGGTCGCTGCCATTGTAGAGTGTTACTATCTCTAAACAAATAAGATTTTCACTTTGAAGTTTTGTAACTCTTCCATAGTCCTGGAAGAGTTAATGTTCTTTAAATGAACTCTTCATCCTAATAAGGTTTTAATAGTCCATAAAAACTGTTGTCAAGATAAACTGTCAGAAATGTCAAGACAAAACTAGGCAGTTTATAAGTGGTGGAAAAAAGAAACGGACAAAAGATTTATCCGGTTTTGTAAACAACCGTAAGCGACAGCAGTGATTATTTATCTACGCATAGTCTGAAGTACCATGCATACTTCACCAAAGAGAAAACACGTGTCCAAGTTATACTGAGTTTTTCAGTGTTTGTCAATGGTATTGTTGCTTAAAACCTGGACAATATTAACCAGTCTTCAGTTTCAGGTAATACGCTTGATTGTTCTTTCTTTTTATTTTATCAATTATAAACATGTTTAAACAGACAAACATGACTTCCTAAACCTCTAAATGATACATGCATACTAGGCATTTTGCTTGAATATTATATGAATCGTTCAATGACAAATATAAAGAATAGGACTCGGGTATATTATAAATTGATATTGTTTATTCCATGAAAAGAATTTCAATAATCATTGAGGCCCTGGACATATTACTTTACTAGAGGCAGATATGATGATATGTAATGTGCATAATATATGCATGTCCTCTTGGTACAAAAAAGTTGTTTAATATTTTGACATTTTTAATTATGAAATATAAATAAGGCCCTAATTTTATAATTTAAGATACTTAGTAAATAATTAATTACATTTATGTGTAATTTTCAGAAAATTCTGGGAAAATTAACTGTAGCAAAGCTGACTTGTGCTTCTGGTAGCTTTACCTATTTTTGGAGTAACAACTATGCTGAGGATAAGTACATGCCATCAACCATTGCATCGAAAGGACTATTTACCACTTTTTGAAGAATTATTCTTTTAAGGGAAAAAATTTCCCCCAATATTACTAGTCATAAGCCTTTAGTACCTAATGGTACAGAACATCCAAAATTATGAACATCTCATCTCTTTCGTAATTAGTTGCAGCAGAAATTTTGTCTGAATTTGTGGCTGTGAAAATTGCAGATAGTTGGTTGTGGTCCGTTTTTAACATTTGAAAATGTTGTGAGAAAGTAATGCCATTGGGTTTCAGGATATTGAAACATTATTTAAAGATCAAATTTATGAAAAACCTGAGGTCACAAAATAAAAAAAAAGCATTTTTTGGAATCTGCAAAGGGAGGTAACAAGTAATATACCAAATTTTTTTGCTGAAATTTAACACTTTTTATTTCCATTTCTCTAAATTCACCAGCAGACTTTTTTCTCAATGCTTGATTTATATTATACATATATTGTTATTATGTTACAAGTTGAACAAAATCCTTTGGTTACTTTTGTTTTAATTTGAATAACTGCATAAATGTGAAGTGTGTATTTTCACTAGATTGTCATGTTTATCTAACATTTTCATTGTAATGAAGGTTTTTTTAATTGAATTTATTTTATCTGATGTAATTGTTATGTTTTTAGCCACTTTCCGCTTTATATTTGTGTTTCATATTGTTTTTATTATGTTTTCATGTTGACGTAATGTGCAGTATACTAAGATGCAATAAATTCGAAAATTAAGTTTGATTGTGAGATTGTCTTTCAACTAAAATGTAACTGATGACTAAATCAATCATTTCTGCCAATTTGATCAATTTTGAAGAAATATTTGTTTGGACCCCCAGCCTCCTTAATAGAAGTAATTGATATTCAATAAAGAAAAATCAAAAAGAAATTTACACGATGAAAAATGGATAGACCGTGGAGTTAGTCAATTTTATATTAAGATTTCCTCTTTTTACACAGGGAACTATACTCGCCTTCTATTTGACAAGTAATAATTTCATGGGCTGACCAAATTTTGATCTACTATTGTATCATTTCGGCACATTTTTTATTTATTCAAGCTTATATTATATGACAGAACTGTTCATTATCGCCATTGAAAATATTCAAATGACTAACCACGTATATTCACTACATTGGACTGATATACAGTAACTGAACACTGCAAGCTAACGCAAACACACATAATCAATGCAAGTATTGTAAACTTTCAATGTAAACACAAGCCATATTCACAATTATCAACATTTTTGCTACAGAATCTGAGTTATATACCTTGAAAAAGGTGAATGCCAGTTACGTATTTCTTTTCTAAAGAAATGCTCGTTTATCTCTTTACAACGCACTGAACTGTGACGAAACATACACTTAATGTTCACGTCATAGAAATATGACATTACCTTTTCTCCGCAAGCACTTTATAGCACGGTACCAGTTTCTCTAAAGTTTAGCGTTAATAATTAAGACGTAATATTTTAATTGGATTATAACTTTTCGTATTTTATGAGATTCTAGCAAGTTTAAAATAGAAGGGAATTGACAATAAATTGAAGATAAAATGTACTTTTGAAAGTGCGTGAAAAATGCGTGATTGCGGGGAAACGGTATATGCGTAATTTTGCGTTAGAAATAGGAAATGGTACATGCGTTAAAATGCGTGACTGCGAGGAAGGGGGTTAAATATTGTAGTGCATTAAATAAAGAGATATTTTCTAGAATTATGCATCTTTATAAATTATCTTATGAAAAGACAAAAAGTTTGAAATACATGTACGTTTTGAGAAATGGAAAATCGTATTTTACGCAACACCACGACGAAATGTCGTGATCTAATTTTTGATTTTATTTACTCTCCACAATTCTCATAAATTTATATACCATTAGCAATTAATTCTATTGTGAAAAGATTTATTTTTAACTAATGCACAGTTTAAGCTATATTTTTTGAGCTTAATTATATAATATACGTGTGATTTATTTGGGGTAAACACACGCTAATTATGGATGCTATTGTCTGGAGGTCACAGTTCAGTTCAGTTCGGTCACAGGCTGACTTCACGGCCAATGTGTTTACAACAATCATCACTACTGCAAGACAGGTGTGAAAAAGTTGTTCCTTGAAAATTACCGTCCGGATAAACGAGTCATTTTTCAATGAAATATTAAGGGATGCAGAACGCGAATTTCCGGATTAATGAGACAGAATAACATGGGAAAAAAAATCGGTTCCCAAAAAATATCGTCTGGAAGGTGAAGCGTCCGGATTACCGCGGCGCCACTGTACTGTGTTACTCCAAAAACAACAAAAAGATCTCAATTCATTAATTCTAGTGTAAGCATCATTTCTCTGCCATTTTCAGAAAGTAAAACATAGGTAATCAAAGATTAAGAAGCTCCGACGAATGTTATCTATAAGTAAGGCAAATTTCACATCATATTTTTTTTCTAGTTAGGGAACATCCCAAGATCAATATCCTTGCAAGTTTGGTTTAAGTAGGACTTGTAGTTACTTGGAAATAGGCCTGCTCAAAAAATTTTTAACCTATTTAGTAATCAAGAAAATTTTGGTCAGTTCCAACATCCAAAGCAAGTCTGGAAGTTTTCATCCTTAGATGCACCATCTTTGCAAGTTTAATCATAACAGGCCATAATATTATATAGCTACTCCAAAAAAATTACCCTGGTCACTCATCTGGATAATGAAGATCAGATTCAGAATCCAAAGCAAGTCTGGTAGTGTCCATCCCTAGATACATCATCCATGCTAATTTGGTTAAAATATGGCTAAAATTCACTACTGTAGAAAATCTAGGTCAGATCCAGCATCCGAAGCAGGTTGGTTAGTGTCCATCCCTAGATGCATCATCCATGAAAGTTTGGTCCAGGTAGGGCTTATAGCTACTTGGGAACTAGATTGCTCCAAAATCTAAACCTGGTCTCACATGTAGAAAATCTACCTCAGATCCAGCATCCGAAGAAAGTGTGGTAGTGCCCATCCTTTGGATGCATCATCCATGCAAGTTTGGTCAAGGTAGGGCTTATACTTACCTGAGAACGGACCTGCTCCAAAAACTTTAACCTGGTCACTCATCTGGAAAATCTATGTCAGATTCAGCATCCGAAGCAAGTGTGGTAGTGTCCATCCTTTGGATGCAACATCCATGCAAGTTTGGTCCAGAGAGGGCTAATGGTTACTTGGGAATGGACCTGCACCAAAAACTTTAACCTGGTCACTCATCTGGAAAATCTAGGTCAGATCCAGCATCCAAAGCAAGTGTGGTAGTGTCCACCCTTTGGACGCATCATCAATGCAGGTTTGGTCCAGGGAGGGCTAATAGTTACTTGGTAATGGACCTGCTCCAAAAACTTTAACCTGGTCACTCATCTGGAAAATTTAAGTCAGATCCAGCATCCGAAGCAAGTGTGGTAGTGTCCATCCCTAGATGCATCATCCATGTAAGTTTGGTCCAGGTAGGGCTAATAGTTACTTGGGAATGGACCTGCTCCTATAACTTTAACCGGGACGCTGACGCTAACGCCGATGCCGACGCCGGGGGTATAGCATAAGCCTATCTCGACTTCGTCGAGGTGAGCTAAAAATAGCATACTTGTGTAGTAAGCACAGGGGTCTAGAATTACGCTTTCCCATTGCCCGGGGCAAGTGAAATGTCATCTCGGGAAAGATGGTTTTCATGATAAACTGACCCGAACGGGAAAGTAATAATTTCAGTCAGCAACACTTTTCAAGTTTTTTAAAATAAAAAAATAAACATCCAATTACATTGTATTAGAATCTGCACAAGTCTGCTATATTTCGTTTATTTAATCTCCAATACTCATCATCCGAATTCCGGTTGCTTGTATAATAACGGAACCAATTCGGAAAGATCTCAAAATTACAAAATGGCTTTTAAAACAGAAACGATGTTTTGAAAAACAATGTTTTGTCTATATATGTGATTAAATCAATAGATATTTTAACTAAGTAATAAACAAAGTACATAGGAATTGCTTTTAAGTGGTGTATACATTTAAAACTCACAATAAAAAAAATAACAAAATTTTGTATATATTTTCTAGATTGTAATTTTCGAGTTCTGTTTTGTGTTCACTAATGATATGTTTTCAAATAAATAAATCAGTGAAACTAGATGATTTTCTCTATCTTTTTTGGGGGGCAAGTGAACTTTGAAACTGGGCAAGTGGATTCCCAGTCATTACTAGCCCGTGGGCAAGTGGCTTTCAAAAAAAAAATCTAGACCCCTGAAGCACACCTTGTTGCAAGTGACAGGAAGAACATTTATGTTATCAGCAAGTTGTGCTGTTTACCAATTTTTTTTTTGTAATGGTTAATTATTCATGTCACCTCTTTCATTACTGTGTAATACATGTATAGGCATGGACAAATATATACTGTGTATGGAGTATATCTAAATTCATGATAAGAAGGTCCACGTGATCTTGCTGTGCACATGGGAAACGCACGCTTGCTTCGTTAACTATCACACGATTTGGGATCAGCTTCTATCGCTTGAATATCAACCAACACAGACTGTGTTTCTGATGTTTTTTGTTCCTATCTACATGTACGTATTCGTTGCAAGTAAAATACAAGTGTAGAAGTGAATTATTGTTGTTTTTTTTTTCAACTTGCAGAATACAGAGATACTTCCAAAAACTTTCATTTTAAAAAATTTAAAAAAATTGACCGTATGTACCTTTAAAGAATTACTGCATTTTCCTATATGATCAATAGAGCTCCACTCTAACATCACAGCTCCTGCCCCTGGCGCAATAAAATTCACAATTTCTGTAAAGGCTTCCATTCTTATTCTTAATATGCACGGAGATTGACTGCTAGATGCTTGGAGGAAAGATTCTTGAAGAATTACTGTATACTGTATGTGTACTTTAAATAGCGGGCTTCATATTTAGCGGCTTTGGCGCAGACAACAATGCGCTAATTCATGAATACCGCTAAGAAATAATTTATAAATACAATATACAGCACCGACATGTATAGCGCTAACTCATGATTTCGTCAACAACTCCATACCCAGTGATTGCGCTAATTTTTGAATACACCAATTTATGAACACGTACAGTATTTACCCTATGATCAATAGAGCCAGACCCTAACACCAACATAACCTCTGACCCTGGGGCCATGAATTTCACAATTAAGAAACATCTCCGTCTACACCAGTATCTCAACTGATTGAAGGAAAAGATCAATACACATGTGCTGATGTAGAGAAGAAATCTTCAACATTGAATATGAATTCAAAATAAAACTTACTTTTCCTCGAATTTCAATCAAATCTTGAGAATGTATCAGATTTTTTCCAGTTAAAGAAATATTTACATCCAATAAGCAATTCCTCCGGTATTCTTTATGAGAATTTAATGATTTCATAACAATATTCAAACAATGTTAAACTGCACAGGTCTGCTCAGAAGGGAATAAAAATCAATGTCATCTGCAGTGCCTGATCAATTTTGAAAATCTACCAGCATACTAAATCTACCACATGTGTGACATAAATACTGATTAAGGGCCCTCTATACACCAATGCAAAATGTTTTTGGACTCTGAGGAAGTTATATAATACAAGAGGCCTAAGGGCCTTAACGGTCAACTGGGTATAAAACAACAATCCATAAAGGATCCATAGAGTATAAATTGAAAGCTGCAAAAACAAACCCAGGTTATACAATATATATTAATTTTTTATCGAATCAAATGATGCGTTACAACCAAAATTAAATTATATTAAAATGACTTATAATGGTTTTGTTGTTTTTGAGAAGATTTTTAAATGATCTTTCCTATATATTCCTAACTAAAACTTTGATCACCTGTTGTGCCCCCTCCTACCCCAGGGGGTCAAGATTTGAACAAATATGAATTAACATTACCCAAAGATACTTCCATATAAATAAGACAAATCATGGCTTTGCTATTCTTGAGAAGAAGATTGTTAAAGATTTTTCATATGTATTCATGTGTAAATCTTTGATCGTCACTCTATCCCCAGAGTCATGATTTGAACAAACTTGAATCTATACTATATCTGAGGATGCTTCCTTGTAAATATAACCAATCATGGCTTTGCTGTTTTTGAGAAAAGGACTTTTTAAAGATTTTTCTTGTGTATTCCAATGTAAAATTTTCATTGTCAATTGTGGCCCCACCCTACCCCCGGGGATCACGATTTAAACAAACTTGAATCTACACTACCTGAAGATGTTTCCACATAAGTTTCATCTTTCTTGGCCCAGTGGTTCTGGAGGAGAAGTTTTTTCCAATGTATTCCCATGTAAAATTTTGATCATTCATTATGGCACCGCCCTTCCCCAGGGGGTTATGATTTGAACAAATTTGAATCTACACTACCTGAGGATGTTTGCACACAAGTTTCATCTTTCTTCGCCCAGTGGTACTGGAGAAGAAGATTTTTAAATATTTTTCCTATGTATTCCTATGTAAAAATTGATCGTCCATTGTGGCCCCGCCCTAACCCCAGGAGTCATGATTTGATCAAAATTGAATCTACACTACCTGAGGATTTTTGCACATAAGTTTCACCTTTCTTGTCCCAGTGGTTCTGGAGAAGAAGATTCTTGTCCCAGTGGTTCTGGTGAAGAAGATTTTTAAAGATTTTTCCTATGTATTCCTAAGTAAAACTTTGATCGTCCATTGTGGCCCCACCCTACCCCCTAAGGGTCATAATTTGAACAAAATTGAATCTACACTATCTAAAGATTTTTCCATATAAGTTTCATCTTTCTTGGCCCAGTGGTTCTTGAGAAGAAGATTTTTAAAAGATGCTATTAATTTTTCACTAATTCTTAATTTTCTCCCCTTGGAAAAAGGACTGGCCCTTCATTTCAACAAACTTGAATCACCATTACCCAAAGATACTTTGTGGCAAGTTCGGTTGAAATTGGCTCAGTGGTTCTTGAGAAGAAGTCGAAAATTGGAAAAAGTTTACGCACGACGCACAGACGAAAACAGATAGCAATAGGTCACCTGAGTGACTCAGGTGACCTAATAAAGATGGTGCATTTAATGATTTGTATTCCAAGTGAGATCTCGCGAGAGTTGACCAATATTTATTCAGTTCGAACCGAAAAGTAGGGTGTGGTTGATGGTGGTTTGAATGGCATATTACAACTGTAGTTAATCTGTAATTGTGTGTTACTGTATCCGGACCTTGCAACATGGGTGATTTAAAAAAAAAAGGAAATAGTGAATCTTATTCATTTGTTTCATGGGGATACACCGATTCTTCCCAATCCTTACAAACCCATGGTCAACTGAGTGAGATTTCATTTGGAATAAATTAAGTAGAGAAATGTAGATATGATTTATCTCTCTTGTTTTAGAATGATTTTGCCGACAGTCTTCAAGAGGAGGCACACGTTGAAAGGAGTGAAGTTGATTCCTGTTCTAAAGGGAATAAGGGGTGGACAGTCAGGGGCATTAATACTTTGCTAGGATTGCAAGGACATAAAGGCAGATAATGTAGAGTTACCTGACATTGAAGTATTGATAGTTATGTGATATGTATGTATTGTAATGTTGATATTCTACATGTATGTATAACATAATTCTAAAAACTGGAATGGACCTATATCATTATTAAGTATTGGATTGAATTTGGTAAACCTTATATAAAATACAGTGTGGGGTTATGGCATTATTTATTTTTGTTGTTTTCTATGCATCTGAAAATAAATATCTTGTTTACATATATGTTAATTGTTGGATATATTATTTATTCAGAAGTATGTAAGAGAATTAATTGGTGAAGAATTGGCTGAAATAATGCAGATGGCTGGAAGAGAGCACAATGTAGGGGAGGCTAGATGGGTTCTACACTCTTTGATTATATTGGCCAATGAAGTTGGTCAACCAAACCCTACTAAAAAATACTATAGTTAACTATAGTAAATTAAAGTGTCAAAGTTATCACTATAGTAAATCAAAGTTTTCAAACTGATCACTATAGCGCCATAATGATCACTATAGTAAATCAAAGTTATTACTAGAGTTAATCAAAAAGTTAATAATATATTTAATTGTAGTCCCCTGGTACTAGTTCACAAGAGCCAGTCAAAGAGAATTTGAAAAGGAAGAGAAGCGGAGAAGAGGATGGGATACGAGACGTATCACTGGAGGATCGTTTGAAATCCTTGGAGAAGTCCTCAAAAGATGCAGTTAAAGAGATATAGGACAAGGTGAGGTGCCTTTGTTTACAAGAGGATCCAAGTATATCTTCTCACCCTTAAGGATCTTGCAAAGACGGCAAGGAAGGCATCTCATGAGGAGACAAAAATATATGAGTTGTGAAGACAGGCGACTCGATATCAGACTAACTTAGATATTTCAAGTTTGTATTTATCTGTTTTGGGGTGATAACATGGCAATAATAGGGTCTTGGAAAAACCAAGGAAGAAAATCGAGGCCACTAAATTGTATTATGAAGAAAATTTTGGGGTTTACTTGCGTCGCTATTTACTCCTGTTATTTGATTCGCTTTTCATTAAAACGTGCATTCTTAAGAATGATCCTCCCCAAAAAAACAAGCCCCATTTTTGTTATATCTCTCCCCCAAAGAAAACCCTTTTAACGGTTTAACCTTTTAAAGAATGATTCTCCCCAAAAAACCAAGCCCCATTTTTGTTATATCTCTCCCCCAAAGAAAACCCTTTTAACCGTTTAACCTTTTTACTTTGGTTTTACTTGCATCGCTATTTACTCCTGTTATTTGATTCGCTTTTCATTAAAACGTGCATTCCCCCTCCAAAAACAAACCAAGCCCCATTCTAATAATATCTCTCCCCTAAAGAAAACCCTTTTCCCGGGGAAATATTCCACTTCTTGTACCTTTTAGAATGATATCCGTCTCCCTATATATACTCCTGTTATTTGATTCGCTTACAGTGAAATACATACTCTTTAGTACCTCCGTCTCTCTATATAGATCTTATTACGCGCCTTAAATGTTCAAAAAAATCCTTCCCATAATTCCGTGCGATAGCGCATGCGCAGTACTGTGTAGGGCAAGGCCAACGCTTTCTTTAGATAGTAGTTTACCTGTATAGCCGCCATTTTGATTGTTTACCTTTATGACATGTGATATCGACCTGGTCTTTGGATTCTCTCGTTTCAATACTTCGCCATGCCTGCCCACTGCTGTGCATATGGCTGTAAAAACCGGCAGATACCAGGGGTAGATTTGAAGTTTTTCCGAATACCTAGGGACCCTCACCTGAGAGCAAAGTGGGTTTCGGCCATTAAGAGAGACGACTGGGAGCCTACTGAACATTCCAGGATCTGCTCTAAACATTTCATAAATGGTAAATTAAATTTTGATTACATGTCAATTAAATTTACAATTTATATAACGTGTTATGTATTACTTTCAAACAACAGTGTGAATGTACAAGGAAAAGTGGTTAAGAACACCTATGCGGCCGAATTTCCTTTAAACATGTCGTGTTAAACGACCGAATTTCCTTACGTTTTTGTTTTTTTTTTCATACGGAAATCACTATAAGGTACTTTCAACGATTGATCAGTATTGTTTGAATCTTTTTGAATTATATGGCCTTCATACTAGCTTAATTCCTAACTCTAAACTTGAGGGAGATCGGTGGTATGGTATCATAAAAAAGACCATAATAGTATGGCACTAGTCATTTTCTTCACCTCTGCATAGTTTTAACATTGCAGCTTTTGATAACTTTTAAGCAAAATATTAGTTCCATTTTGTGTAGATATTAACTCTACGCAACCTTGAGTGTGTTAATAAGTATTACTGCTTCTCAATCAGTCAATGTGCTGATTTATTACCAATCAGTTATCTTGTACCAATCAGATATCTTGCTGACCATTACTGAACTTCCTTTATAATTTCATTCAAGAAATAACTGTGTGGTCACAAATGAATAGATTTATTTAGCCCCAAAATGTTTAGATCTTAAAATACAAAGTCTCTCAAGGACACGTAAGTTGATTAGCAATTTTTACATGCATTGTTTAAAGAAGAGTTCAAGGTTTCATTAATATTATCACTGCACCAACTTGTTTTAGGTATGACTCTTTCTGCATGCTGAAAAAAAAGCACATCTAAGAAAAGTTTGTGATAAATAGCTCAAACACGCTATTCTGAATAGCTCAATAGGCTATATACCTCATTCAAGCTGTTTTGTAAAATCAAGAGATTGAGGCGGACTTGATTATGTATATTTTCGATTAATGCATAAATCTGCAAAAACAATTTTTGACTTTGGTTTAATATTTTCTTGCATAACTGTTACAGGTCAGCCATCTAGGGAGCCCACAAATCCAGATTATGTCCCATCCATATTTTCCTACAAGGCTCAACCCAACGATGCACTTCAGAGTAAGGTCCTTCGACATCAGCGCCTCAAAGAGAGAAAAGAAAACATTGCGAAGTCAGAATCTGCTGCAGCTCTTCTTTCATTGGGCAGTGAACTACCAACATGTGTGCCAGGAATCTCTACTCAGACTCCCATGCCATCTTCTTGTGAAATTTCTGTTCAGACAGACATTACTATGCCAGTGATGGAGAGTTTGATATTTACAAACCAGTATCTAAAGCATGCATATAACATCCAGAAAGCAACTGTGGATGACTTGACACTCCGCCAAGCTGAACTACAAGCCCTGTGTCACCAGCAATCAACAGAACTGCAAGATTTGAGGAATTCATTGGAAAAGCTTGAGGCAGATAACAGGGTACTGATGGAGGACATTGACAGAAAGACTTTGAGCTACAGTGCTATCAAGAATGACAAGAGAACCAGGTTTATACAGGTCTTTCCAAATTTTCAACATTGGAAAATGTGTTTGCAGTTTCGTTCAAGAAGGTAAAAAGACGGAAAACAAAGCTTCAACGAGAGGATGAACTGCTGTTAACATTAGTGAAACTGAGGAGGAATTTGGCCATGGAAGACCTTGCTTATCAATTTAATATCAGCCAGTCATCCGTCACAAACATTTTTCATTCGTGGCTAGATGCATTATACCAAAGTTTGGGTGGACTTGCTGTGTGGCCAGAAACTGACGTCTGCCAGCTACCCACAGTGTTTCAGAACAATGTGTTCAAGAAAGTTAAGTGCATAATTGACTGTACCGAAATTTTCATAGAAAGACCCTCAAACCTAAAAGCCCGTGCCCAGACGTATTCTAACTACAAGCGTCACAACACTATCAAGATTCTTGTTGGAGTGAGTCCCACCGGATGTGTCACATTCCTGTCGACATGTTGGGGAGGGAGAGTCAGTGACCGACAGATTACAGTTCAGTCGGGCATATTGGACAAACTTTTACCTGGTGATGTTGTTCTGGCAGACCGAGGCTTTCAAATGACTGAGGACTTTGCTTTGAAGGGAGGCAAACTCGTTGTGCCAGCCTTTACCAAAGGGAAAAAGCAGTTGTCTAAAGAAGAAGTTGAAACTTCAAGAATGATTTCGAGGGCCAGGATACACATTGAGAGAGTTATTGGGCGCCTGAAAGACTTTGAAATAATCAAAGGACCTCTTCCAATAAACTTGGTGAAAAAAAGACACAACAGTGCCATTCCTGCTGGGGACAAAATTGTACGTGTGGTCGCTGCAGTAGTAAACACTAATGGGGCCATTCTGTGAGAAAACCATCAACAAGACTTGGTGTGAATATCAAACCCATCTTCAGCCCTTAAATTTTTTGTGTTGTTGTTCAAAGTGAAATGAAGCCATCAAAGTCTTTGTGACTATGCTATTGTTTATGATATTAAAAATTCTGCTGATCCATATTTAATTTATGATTGAATGTATAGTGCTGTATTGTTTGAGAAAATTGGTATTATTATTTATTTCGCAATGTTTTATAGTATGTCTTACTGAAAAAGTTGAGATAATGTTGAAATAAATTTTCTTCTACTACTGGTCATTTGCAAGTCAATATACTTGTACTGTTTTTCTACCTAAAGTATTGAATAAATGAGTCAATTTTATTATTTTATGTTTTATTCGATGCAGCAAACATGGATTTCAATATATCAGTTGACATGAAGGGTGAAATCAAAAGAGCAAAACCTGATCAATGATGTAATCAAATGGAGACAGTAAAATGTGCACGAGACATCAAGTTATGGTAAATGATATATCCTTTTTTGAATGAACCTCTTGATATGAAAGTTAAATATATAATAATTAAGATATACATAAAATATGACTGTCACTTATCTGGAATATGAATATATCACAATCATTGATAATTTGTGTACACAAGTAAAGTGTCCTAGTCTATAGATGCATTAACAGTGCAATTGTCAGGAGTAAATTGTTCACTGTCTCCTTCTTTTGGATGGCGGCAGTTTTCTGCACGGCAAACATTTCCAAGATCCCGGGGGGGGGGGGGGGGGGGGCATTCTTTAGTCCAACACATTTCATGTGGAACCACTCGACACTACACTGACCAGAATCACAACCTATAAGATTGTCAAAGTCCTCTGGTTTTCCACAAATGCAGACCGTAGCGTTACTCTGTCTCATGTTGTTATTAACATCACTGCTTAAACGATTAGTTAACAGTTCTGGTAACACACATTTCCTGAAAAACTGCTCAATTTTGTCCAGTATGTCTCTAATAAAGGTCTGGTCACGCTTCACTCGCTCGATGTGCAGCCCTTTAGGAGTCCAGCAAATAAAGTCACAAAAGGCCACATCACATAATGCAATTTGTCCTTGCACTTGATAAAAATACCTAGATGATTGTTTGAGTACATTGTCACAAAGATTCAGTCCATCTTTAATAGTACATGTCCTGTTGTTATGTTTTCCTAGATAAAATCCAGTCTCTGGTACAGAGCATGGATGACTGTCCACAAACTTGAAAGGGCACTTGATTTCGACGAGTCCACGTCCACAGCAAGGACAGTCTGTCACTCCATCAGGACTTGCTCCTAGGGCTGGATGATCAGGGTGTAGCACCAATCCACTTTTTTTCACCTCGAATGCTGGGTTGTGCTTCCTCATTTCTGCCTCATACTCCCTAAGTGCAATGTCTTCTTAGGACTTTCCCCATCTAATCGCTGCTGTGTCAACGGTTGTTGAGTACATCATAATTCTATGAATCAGGGAACTGCTAGGTTGTTGTGGGTTTGTGTGGCAGATGTCATAGAAATTTGATGCTGTTAAACGACCTTTTCTGTGATTGTGCCAATGCATGGATAAGCTTTGTTGACGTGTAAGTTTCTCCAGATTTGATGCTTCATCAACAGTTACTTTAATGGTCTTCACTAGCTCACTGCACTTCGTCTCGAGGTCAGAGTCTGACAAGTTCACACACTGTTCATCATAAATTGAAGTCAGAAAAGATGGTAATGAAGGGTTTGGAATGGGTGGGTTTGGTTGCGGATCAAGTACACTGAATATCACAGCATTAGGGTGAGATTCCTTCAACATCCCCAAAAAAGTGTCAGTATTGTCAAAGTGCAGGTTGGGTTGAGTATGCAATGCTGTTGGTGGAAGGTGGAAGGTAGATTTCTTGAAGTTGATATCCGTTAAAGGAGCTGGTTCAACCTGTAAATTATCAATAAATATTTAATTTGATTCCATTCATTCTAACACACACGAAGAATGAATATTTATCTTAAACTTAAATTTCATAATTGTTAAGTAATTGGCATTTAAATTTCTACACAATGTCAGCATATTTTTGAAATTCTTTTTTGGTCACCTTTGATCAGAAAGATACATCCAATTTACATTAATATTATGCATATGAATACCTCTAACTTTAACATGTTTAAATCTACATGTAAAAACAAGGTTTACATTAAATTGAGCGAGATCACTTTCAATTTCATTATGAGGCAAAGGTTTGAGAAAGGTAGAAAAAATAAAACTAACCTTCTTTGTGAAGTTTTGATTTTATTGGCAGGACATAGATGTACAGGATACTTTATTATAGCCAAGTCTCACACTTGCTTCAACCTTGAAGAGAATTGCCGCAACAAGGGAGCAAACCTCACCCATTCTGTTAAAAAAAAAAGACTAGTTACTGATCCATGTGCACACAGTGAATACTATAATATATGAGATGTAATCAATTCTTATGTTAGTTATAGTATTTATACAATGATAACTCAGCAGAGACTAATCAATATCATTTTCATTATAGCTGCACAGAAAGTTAAACAACAAGTTGCCACTGTCAAAAGGGGGCGGACCAATCCCAACCCCTCCCCCAAAAAAGTGGGGGCAAACTAGCATCTAAAGAGACAAATTACTCTAGCAAATTAACCCTGTTGTTCTTCGACCCAACTGCATTTTCAAGAAAAGATTACTGATCATATTTTCAACTTTTCATTTAGATAATGCTTTGAGTATAACAGGTACCAATTTTCACACATACATACAACAAAAGTAGCTAGTTATCTACATTCTACCACATTTTCTTTTTGTGGGGATGTCTGAATGAAAAATCCTTGTTGCCTGGACACATAACCAAAGCATGTTTAGTGATTTTATATTATATTTTCACATTAGATATGTTAAAAGAGAGAAACTTACCCTGCCACAAAAGTGCAGTGTGCGTTGAAAATCGTACCGTTTTGTTTGTGTACACAAATCCATGCATCATGCGGCTTCTCCGTAGTGGCCTGTGATCTGTTCACTTTGGCGCGCAGGATGCAATTATCACCTCTGTCCATTTCACAATACAACACTGTTTGCACCCACCCGCTGTGGAAATAATTGTATGCCTCTAAAGACCTATAGGCTTTCAGTGTTTCGCGAGTAAATCGTCCAGGGCTGTCCACTAGGTAACAATAAAGCTGTCCAAACTCCACGTCCGGCCATTTTGTCACATTGTCTACCCAATTATCGCTGTCTATGAATGGATCCTGACACAAATCACTTAATCCTAGCTGCAAAAGTTTACCTGTATAGTCTACTTGACAAGCCTCCGGCAGTGATTTGTAATACAAACTTATATCGACGATCAATCAGCTGATTCATTCAAAACAAGCGTCTTTCTTCTTACTATAGCGTGGGTCTAACTTGCCCTACACAGACTGCGCATGCGCGGGGTCAGAGGTCAAATTTTAAAAAAACAAAAGACGCTTAATAATAGCTATATACTCATATGTTATTTGATTCGCGAATCAAATGAATTCCGGGTTTTACTTGCGTCACTATTTACTCCTGTTATTTGATTCGCTTTTCATTAAAACGTGCATTTTTAAGAATGATCCCCCCCCCCCCCAAAAAAAAAAACAAAGCCCCATTTTAATTATATCTCTCCCCCAAAGAAAACCCTTTTCCCGGGGAAATCTTCCCCTTCTTGTACCTTTTAGAATGATATCCGTCTCCCTATATACAACTGTTATTTGATTCGCTTACAGTGAAATACATACTCTTTAGTACCCCCGTCTCTCTATATATATTCCTGTTATTTTGATTCGCGAATCAAATTACTTCTGGGCTTTCATTGCATCGGCATTTACTCCCGTTATGTGATTCGCTTCATGGTGAAATACAAAGGCTTTAAATACCCTCGTCGCACTATATATACTCCTGTTATTTGATTCGCTTCAATGGGTAAAATAGTTGTAAACAATTTGAACATTACGGACCAGAATTGTAACGATTGTTAGCGATATGAAAATCTGAGAATGTCGGGAGTATAAAAATGACCCGGGATGAATTTAACGTTAACGTCAACAACGTCAAACTAATAGGGTTCGCCGACCACCGTCTCTGGTTCTAAATTTTACTGTGTTGTTATGGGGTATACGAAAGACGCTTGATCACGTCACACGTGCGCTTTAACACGCTATTTTCACTTTCTCACTTTTGTTTATCAACTTGATTACGAGTTTGCGATGGTTATATACCTTTGAGTTCCTCGTTTTGGGCGGTAAAATGGTCACAGATATACAAAACCATGCTGTAATATAACTTAAGTGGCGTGTCGCCATAAAACGAGAAGATCCTACGACGAAACGTTACATGGCGTCCCTGGATACAGCTAAAGATCACACTGATGTAGTTTGTCACTACTATTTCCAAGAGTCTGACTAAGGGGTCAGAGTCAGGTGCAGTAAGATTGATTTATTGATAATCTGTACAATTTAAAGGATTTCTTGATTTCATCAGTGTTCACTTGATTGCTATTGCATGTAATGATTTATTGAAGTTCATGTAGCTTAAATATTTCTGTTTTGTTTTACATTTCAGAATTCAGAATTTCCAATACTAAAGTAAGTACAAATTTAATCATGCATCATGCAAGTCTCGTAAAAAACAAGTGAATTTATAGTTTTTATTTATCACTGAGCCATAACATGTAAAGAGTTATGACTGTATGAAAAGTGAATCACAAAATAAGATTACATTATTAATGTTATTTGATACGACAAAAAATAATAGTTTGGTTAGATTGAAGTGCTTGCGTCCAGTAACCATATGTGACTTCAATTTCAGCACAGCAAGTGATGGAAGACAATTTGAAGAGACTCCAGATTGTTAAAAGCAACTGTGGGAAAAATAAGCAAGTACCAAGCACCTCGTCTGTAATGGAGATGACATGTAGTAATTAAATCCAACATGTTGTTATTTTTGATTTTCTACAGGAGAGACTACCCCTGAATACAAAGAACCTATTCATAAATAGATCCAATATCCATGCAGACTTTGGACAACTTTTCTATTGACCACTTCCAGAAATTGAGTACTGTAAAATACTTTAGGATTACACTAGTTCCAACAATTAAACATGTTCAGCTATTTGTCAATGCCTGTGGTGTATGAACTGAATTTTATCCTTTATATATTTTGCAATGGCTAATTGTGGAAAATGTTACTTAGTCAACAAAAGTGCACAATAAAAATGCTGAAGAATTAAACTAATTACAGTCAATATGAAAGCTTAAATGTACAACTTCTTCTTTTACATGTACCAATCCAAAGTTTAAGCTGTAAACACTGCTCACTGAAAAAGTTCTAATACACTAAAACATGCTTATAGCGAATATGCTTATAATGAAGTGACGCTTAAAGCAAAGCGATTTTCATTCTCCTTGACTTCAAATGTATTGAATACTTAACAGATGTAACGAATTATGCTAATAACGAAGCAAGATTGTCGGTCCCGGAACTTCCTTTTTAGAGTGTTTACTGTATATAATTGGATCGTGATCTGGCATTTGAAGAAAAATAAACAGAAATCTTAAGAAAATGACACAATTTGAAAAACAGTTGAAAAAACATGTATTCCTAAATATGTTAGACCAAAATATAGTTACTGAATACATGACCTGTATATATTTTGCTAGTACATGTATAAGTAAACAGCATTCATGTGAATACTTCATTGTCTTTAAACATTTTCCCTGGAAAAATATGGCAGGTACATGTATTCTATGTTAATAATGAGCTACATAAAATCAATAGGTACACCTTTATTTGATACAACTTTCTTAAAACATTTTTCATTAGTGTTTGGAGCTTCCTTAAATATATTCAAGGCTTGATCACCTGGACAAAAAAGTTGGAATATAATTGCAAGAATTGTAGATAAATTCATTTACTTTATACATGTCTTTCTACAGAGGGAATGCAAAAATCTGGTGATCAGTACCTGTAGTAATTGTGTAGATGGTTATACATTTATCTTTTACATATAACAAATGATACTAAGATACTTCCTGTAGTATTAAAATGAATAGAGAAGATCCAATTTTAAATAAACAGAATTAAAGTCTTTTTGAATTAACAAATCTGAGAATGTAAAAGAAATGTATCAGAGAAGTGAAATTCTCATTAAGAGATGTACAACTGATCTCGCTTTGAATTCATTTTCAATACAATTTCATTGAATTCATGATCCACAGTCAAGAAATTGAAGTATTTAAACAGTAGTTGATGACCATATTCCTGTCCCTGTCATGGAATCCATGATTATTTCTATAATGGTTCTGGCCAGGAGTTATCAAAGAAGTCATTGAAATTTCTTCAGTGATCTGCTGCTTCAATCGGAGAGGCTGAAATAAATAAAAGTTTATTTTTCCATAATATCAAGCTTCAGAAGTGGTAAAATGATTGTTACTGTATATTTTGACTGAAGTATGCAGAACTCATGTATAGTATGTAAATATATTGTCAGGAAGGCTATAGGCTATCCATACAGTTATTTAATAGAGGTGTAACGATACAGCAATACATCGATCGTATTGATCACAAGGCTTTACGATACGCATATCGTATCGCCATGTATATATCGTGATACAGTACATTATCATTTTTATTGTTTTGTTTGAAACTTCTACATACAAGCTAACAAATTTGAATGTTTTAAAATGACCGAAAACAAGGGAGTAAAGAAAAAATACATTGTCAAGACTATAAACCCACCTATAATAAACTTTGGTCAGGGGTATCAAGATAATATTTTTATATTTTCTATAACTGTAGATGTTGGCAATGAATAATGTGTTAAGATAACAGTCAATTCAATTTTTGACAGCTGTATTATGATACATCTTGTATCGCATGACCATATCGTGATATGTATCATATCGTTAGGTAGCTTGCGATACTCAAGCCTATTATTTAATTACATATGTATTTAATTTAAGTAAATCTTGGGATTAAGTTTATACCTGAAAAATGAATATTTTGGCTAAATTATGAAATTTTTGGGTATTTTCTTTATTTGATCTCCTGATCATCAGTCTATTCAAGATTGCCTGCAGCAAAATGGTGTAACATCAGGAACACTGCAGCTTAATGTTTACACATCCCATGGTACCCTGTGCCTCCCAGTTATTCATAGTGTGAATTTAAAACTTCTGTGCCATTTATCTACAGTTTGAAGTTTTAGTTGACCTAAATAAAATGTTAAACAATCAAGATGAATTACAGAACATTGCAAAGAGTAATATATGTTTTAAAAATACTTGTGATCTTTCATTAAATTTGTAAAATTGGGGGTGATTCATTAAAGTATCTATAGCAAGAATTATCATTAACATTTCAAGTGTGGAATATGGGCTGCATATAGATTCTATCGTTAAAATGATATTGTCCTTCAGATCCGGTGAGGGCTTGACCCGACACACAGTTAGATTATTCTTACTAGGGCTTCATAGTACAGGTAAATACAGATATCTCAAATATATACAGAACCCAAATTTCAATGTTCGAGATACCAAATTTTAACTGTACTACTACTAATATATAAGATCCCTATACATGTACGTCTATGAGTGCACAATGTCTTGCATTAATATAAGTAAGATTATTAATGAACATACACAGTAAATAAACCTGCAAGTCTGTGCATAAAGTACACATCTATTTGTTGAACACAGATACAAGGCAGGTCTCAATGTTATGACTGAAGTTGTTGACACATCTTTGAGGGCCATATACATTACACTTTAACCAATTTAGGGTCAGACAGCAGAGGCTGGACTCCTTCATTCTACAAGTTTTATTTTGAAGTTAAGTGTCAATCTGACAATGAAGCGTATGTTAGACATAACAATGACTGTGATGTGAGAGACAAAGGTACATGCAGTACGTCCTCTAACGTCAACAAGTGCACACTTTCGTCTGCACAACATTATTACTACGAATGATAGTAATTCCCATGTTTTGCTGAATTATTAACTTTAAGTACCTTTCTATCAAATCTGCCTTTCTGCCACGTGTTTTCATTCCTCCTTTTCTCATATCTTCTCTTAAATCGCTTCATTAAATGTAAATAAAGCGATGTTTTGCGACACAGTACTGTCACGGTTTTGACGTTTTCAACTTTGTTTACAAGCGTCTTGGTGAAATCAAGCGTTCTCCGTATACCCCATAGCAAAGTAAATTTAGAACCAAAAACGGTGCTCGGCGAACCCTATTGACTTCGCGAAGTCAATAACAGGATAATGCCTGTAAAATCTACAGAGCAAAACTTTCACAAGACACGTTTCATTTCTGCGAGGATTACTGCTGTTCGATTTTTCTTATATCGGGTCTTTTACGAATTAGAAAAGGGGCGAGTTAACATTATTTCACAACTGATAAACTTAGTAACTCGTTCGATAAGTATTTCCACAGAAGCCTGCGAAAGCCACGAATCCCCCTCCCAATAACTGCGTCTGCGATAACGGCGCATATCCAGTAGACTGCGCTATGATATACAGATACGTGCTCACCAATCCATTGCACCTCCCATGACATTTGCTAAATTACTAGGAGATTAGGATTATGTGTAACAGGGCATAGTGTTCTTGATCAAGAGTTCACAACTTAAAAGAAAAAAAGGGGGCCAGAATCTTATTCCCTAAATGACAGATTAGTCCTAGATATGATCAAAATTAAATATGGGGGTGGCAGATGGCAGATTCGTGATGTACTGTCTCGATATCAATCCACCGTACAGACGAGAACTGCAGCGTAAATTAAACTAAATGTGTGAGGACACTGATTGATAATTATTAATATTAGTTTTAACGTGTTAACCGACTTCTCGGCGAATGTGATGCAGTAGGCCTAGGAACTGATCCCTTTTATAACAACAGACCACAGGCATGGTTTGAAGCTACATGAAGAAGCCAAACTTCCCGTCCAGTGGGGGAGTACACCAAGATTACTAGTATTGTCACGACAACTGCAAATAACAAGTTTGGCTTTCCAAAAAGCCTGAAATGTCATCTCTTTGGCTTCATTAATGTCACAAAATAAACAGAAGAATGTAACATTTTTTTCTCAGCTATTACAGGCAGAAGAACTTTTTTCAAAAAAGGGGGGTAGTCAGAAAAAAATTACAACTCTCCTGAATAATCTTTGACTAGGAAAAAAGGGGGTGTTCAAACTCGTAATTCTTATTTCGTGGATGGGGAGGGAAGATTTAAACTTTTGACTTTCTCGAAAAACACATGGGTGGGGGGGGTGGGGGGTATGAATATACTGCAACAAAAATGTGAGGAAGGGGGAGGCAAGCTGTCTTTCAGTGAACATTTGCAACAGTAATTTCAATTTTTTTTTTTTTGGATATCTGTTTAAAAAATGTAACGCATGTAACGTAATGTATCTAAGCAGTATTCGTAAAATTTGTAAACAATTGTTATACAAAAAGATGGGTAAAACCTTAGTTAGCGTTCCTATTGACTTAACTTCACAGCAGCTTACTCGGACAACAGCCAAGAAGTTTAAAGCGCTTACTTGAATTAGTCCGGTGTCATATAGCCTGGCTATATATAGTAAGACTCCCCCGCGGGGGGAAGAATAACTTTATAGTGAGCCTTCCCTTCTAAACGACCATAGTGAGGCTTCCCCCTTCCATGATTAGTAGTATTTTATTTACATCGAAGATGTATATATATTTGCATTTTGATAATGATCTTATAAAATAGATACATGTATATGTATTTTCAAATGAATAAATATAAAAGTGCGCATTAAAAATTTATCGTGCACAGTAAATTATTGAATTGTTCCAAAATGATTTTATCAAAAGAAATACATTTAACATTTAAGAAATCATCACTCGTGGACTCTTGGAATTGGCCTATGTTACATGTAACCTGCATGGAGAATGCAATAAATACAATATAGTAAAGAAAGATGTATACTTGTAACAATAACGTACATACGTACATTTTTCATTCAGTTATCTCACATCAATACATGTACATGTCATCCCAAAAATTTTTTTGGCTAACAAACTGTTAAAAATCTATTTAGATGTTTTAATTATTAATGAACGGAGAACTTTTATTCATATACTGAAAACGTTTGTATAGAAAAATATTGTTTTACAATGAAAAAAAATATTCCGGAAACTACATTCGCAGGTAGATTAAGGCTTCCCGTAGAATATCACAGTGCACTCTGTGCCTTCACATCTCTGAACTACCAAAATATGACGTCATAATGGAAAATGACGTCAAGTCACTGCAAACTTGAGGTGTTATGACGGGGAGAGTGTCATGAACTTTACACTTTATTTCAAACTGCTTGTAAAATGCTAGATAGCTATTGCAAAATTCACGGGTCGTTAGAGGTTTTTTTAAGTCTTATATGTCCGAATATTGTAAAATAACATTGCTTACCTACTCTTGATTGAAATTCAGCATGTTCAAAATGCTTATGAAAAATGTACTTTTGAAATGTACTCTGTTTTATACCCGTGGATGGAGGTAGAATTTATTTTGTGTGTATAAAAGAGTTTGGCGCAGGTGATTAATGAGGATTAATCTGAGAATTTTTGTGGAAATCTGTAAGAGGAAGTTGTTCTCTAACTGAATCTTGCTTGGGAAAAATGTGTGTTGGCTTTGTTTTAATACAGATCACGATATTGTGTGGAAAATATCCTCAAATTTGTAGGTAAGTTGAATTTCTCAGGAAATATTTTGTACCCAAGTAATACTCTGACTTTTCCCAAGCACATTTCGGATACACAAGGATACGATGAGTTTATTTATATAACAAAATGTTAATAATTATTGTGTTAATCAGCTGCGCCGAAGCGATTTATATGAAACACTTCAAAAAATTATAAATGACCGTCACATGATCAACAGTCATGTGAGATCATAACAAGTATGTTAATATATAACCAAGGAAACCCTCTATATAAATTGGAAGTACTATAGTTCAATACTTATAAATTAAAACCAAAATCGACCTCGCAATGACATATTATGTTTTGAGCGCATTTTAAAGCTTCGGGAAGCCTTAACATAGCTGCGTTTGACGGAAAGTCTCACTATAAAAGGGGGAGAGACTAGCTATATAGTGAGACTTCCCCGGGAGAAGTCTCACTCTATATAGTCAGTCTTCCCGAGGGATATCTCACTTCATATAGCCAGCATTCCGGGGGAAGTTTCACTATATGACACCGACCTTCAATTGATTTCGAAAGATTTTCCACTTTTAAATATATGGTTTATCCAAAGAAATAACCCTCACATGCACAGTAATAAAATTTAAACGTTATAAGCTAAAATTAGGCATTTACAAATTATCTGAAAGAGTCCCAATTTACAAACCCTGATATTTAGGCTGTTCAAGGAAACAATCATTTTATATAATAATGTTTAATTTATTTCAAGAAGATTGATTGATTGATTAATTGTATGTTGTTTAACGTCCCTCTCGAGAATTTTTCACTCATATGGAGACGCCACCACTTGCCGGTGGAGAGCTGCAAATTTTGTCCTATACTCGGCACTTACGGCCATTGAGCAGTGAGGGGTCTTTTTCGTGCCAGCACCTACTGCGACACGGGGCCTCGGTTTATACGGTCTCATCCGAAGTACCGGTCTCCACGTCCCACAGTGGGATTCGAACCCGCGACGTAATGATCAACTCCTTCCTTCGCGACTCTTGAGCAGACGCTCTAACCACTGCGCCACGCGGGCGACTACTTCAAGAATAAGAGATTTGATAGCTTTTTTGCCATAAACCAATAATGCAATTTAAAATTACACAAATTAATTGATTGCAGTTACTTTAATTATAAATTCTTAAAATACGAGTCGGGTAAAGAAATTGCGTCTTTTATGCAGAGGTAACAATATTGTATATCTGACATTTATTTTTTCTCGAACAAAAAGAATAGTGCAAACATGCGTAAAAACTCGCAATGATTATAATCTTTCTTCCAGTGCCTGTAGTTTCTTAAATCAGAAACATTTTTGTCTCTGCTTAACTTGTGTTTTTATTTCAAGTTCTGTTTTTTTCCTTGAATATCATTCGCTGTTTTTTTTTCCCTTGAATATCATTCGCTATTTGTTTTAAGTTATTGAATGACTAAGGTACACATAAAAGTAAAATTTTCGACATCAATTCAAACCAGTTGTATTTAAACTTTTAATGCGAGTATTTACTTTGATTTCGTTTTTCTGTAAATTCTTGGATCCACGCCTTGGCTGATCTAATCGATGCATTTTGATACACACGCGCTGGCCATCATTTACGCAACAGCCTGGATGACTGCATGTTATTTGAAGACCCGCCACTTTGTTTTTCTGTAAATACTTTGATCCACACCTTTGCCGTTCCAATCGATGCCATGTTTAGTGCATTCTGATACACACGCGCTGACCATCATTAGACAGAGACATATAAAATTTAAATGGTTTTTATATGTCTCTGCATTAGATAACTGCATGTATCTTGAAGACCCACCACTACCCAAGCGATTCTGTCTCTGTGACTCTCTATGATTTATGTGTAGTTTTTCTTTGTTTGACAGATCGCCCATTCTTTGTCATTGAGCAGTTTTGTTTACATCTCTATATTTAGAAATCGTGTCATTTGCCAGACCACCAGCTTATCAATGGCAGCTTACACTGGGACTTCATATCGGGTTTACAAACTTAATGTGTCATCTCTCGAGAGAGATGACAATCAATGTGGCGAAAGAAATTGTCAAAGTCATAAAGCATGCAAGAAGAATTTTTAACACCGAGGTCTTCATTTCATCACGTTAGTGTAAACTATTAAAAAAATGAGTCGTCACAAGCATAACTCCACAATCTGGACAGATAAGCAGAACTCTACAAGACTATTCATTAGGTGAACATCAAGCACTACAAATGTTTCATATATTAGCTGAGCTTTTTTTGAACAAAAAATCGCTAAACCAAACTCGGAATTCAGCTGCCTTCCGGACAAACAAAGATGTCTATGTCCAAAGACTACCAAAATACAACAGCAGGAAGATGTCCTTCACCTGCACAACCCATGTCCCCAGCTATAGCAATAAATTTCTACCCTATGGTAAACCTTGCAAGTTTAATTTGCTGATGTGGACAGTATCCCATCGATTATTTGCAAACAGTTTCGGGGGATGGGTCGTCTATATCACCAATAAGTGTGAAAACAAACTTCGATAAATGTTCCTGAACAATACTGCCAATACCACATCAAAGGAACACTCTTACGGACTTAATATGTTCCTCATTGAACAAAAATCAGGCGTGTAATTTAGATCTGAGCTGAAAATACTTAGTGTACAACAATAATTGAATAAGAACATATCTTTGTCAATAACTTTTGACATTAGTTTCGTTAAGCTACTATTTTTAAGCTATATTGTAGTACATCTATACGAACTTAATGGGCATCCAATAACTGGCAAGCATACTTTTCTATTGTATTTTCCTCATCAACAATCACTTTTGGAAAAGTCTGGGAGGCTGAGAAGACTGACGAGGATGAGGATTGACCTGAAATATTTCAATATCTAATTATGTGTAGTTTAGGGGATATTGTTGTGGAAGAAAAAGAAACGGTTTTGTAAAAAGTATATAACATTAATTGATAAAAAATATGTCTGTTGGATATAATTTCTTCCAAGTACCATTTTAAAGCTACATTTTAGTTCATCTAAATGAACTTAGAGGGTCTCCAATTACTGGCTAGTGTACATCTCTATTGTGGTTTCCTCATCAATGGTCACTTCTGTAAAAGTCTGGAAATACTAATGAGGATTTAACCTGAAAATAAGGGTGTTACAGCAAACATTTACCCGACTTTTCGGTTTCTTATCTTTTTTCGGTTATTCATAATTTATGAAAAAAAATTTGCAAAACATTGGACAAAATTTAACATTAAATGTTTATTTTAAGTTACTGCTTATCAAAGTACACCATTTTTTATAACCCTTATCACTAGTTTTATTAGGTCGGTAGGTCGAGAAAAAAATTGACATACTTGAAAAAATTGAAATAAAATGTCCTATGTTTTCTTAGATTTTTTATTTATTATTCCATATGTACACATGCTCAAGAGCGTCTTTGGCCCACTTTCAGGGCATTCCTCGCAGCGGGTCTCGTACCTCTTCCTAGTTCCTACACACGATTTGCAAATTGTTCTAACGTAAATCTTTTACGGTACCAATTTTGATGCACCAGATGCGCATTTCTACAGATTGTTTTTTTTTTCAGTGACGCTCATGCCAACACGTCGGAAATTCGTAATATTTAAATGAAAAAAAGAACTTTGTATAGCTGATAAGGGAGATGCCAAAGACTGACGCCAAATACGTCGAAGGGTCAGAGCTCTGCATGGGGGAAGAATCCCTAATTTTGAAGTGCATTTTAAATTTTTTCTTACAATGTAATACTGTTGCAAAATGTTAAGGGAGATGCCAAAGACTGACGCCAAATACGTCGAAGGGTCAGAGCTCTGCATGGGGGAAGAATCCCTAATTTTGAAGTGCATTTTAAATTTTTTCTTACAATGTAATACTGTTGCAAAATGTTTAATCATACAGGTCCACATTACTACAGTGAAAACAATTGACCGCATATTTGACCATCTTTGCTACAATAGGTTGAGAAAGAATTGAATATCTTTAAAACTTTTTAACCTTGGGCAGAAAAGTGTATAACTAGTTGTTTATAATTTTTGTCAATTTCGTATGCTATATATCACCTGAGTAATAGGCAACTTCAATTTGTGCCTTGCAGTTCTGTTCCTCTCTGCAAAGTTGTATATGGTCCTGTTATAAAAAGCTATGAACCACAGGAAAATGCAAACTGTTCCTGCACCTTCTCGATAACACTAAGCACGGGTCTACCCAATTTTGTCTTGCAATAGATCACCTTCTTTTCTTCCACATTCATAACATGTTATAAATGAACCGGCAGCAGCTACAAGACAGCAAAAGAATATTATTTCTTTTTTCAATTTCAAATATATACAGGTGACTCTCGATCTCTCTCGTTCAAGGGACCGTAAGAAAAGTTCGAGAGATCGGGGGGTTCGTTCGAGAGATAGAAAGTAAATAAAATCCGGAATTTTCAGTTCCGATCATCATTGTTCTACTATTATACATACCGGAAGTATATGTTGATAATGTCATTACACGTTTTCATTCGTATTTTACAGGTAATTCACTTGATATCAAAATCAGTGATCGTATTTTTAAAATGATTATATTAAGTGTCAATATTTATTTGTTCTCATTTCATGATTACATGAAACCTGAATAGCAATTGTCGATTTGGCTATTCCCCAGGAATGATCGGTCCTTCACAAGATTGCTGGTAATCGGTATTCAATTCCTCAGATTGGATTTCTTGTGCAATGTTTGCCAAACTGGGATTGTGTAGACTCTAATAATATTAAAGTTCATAATCTTTGAAAAATTACTGACATGTCCCTAAGTTATTTTCTCAAAATTAAAGTCTCGTCCAGTTAAAATAAGTTGTAAAGCGATTGTTTATAATTTACCAATTATATCAACACTCGGACGACTCATAGGTGTAGTATCATCTTTGTAAACACCCAATTAACACGTCCATCCCAGCCCCAGGCGTTCACAGTTATCCAGGTAAATCCAAGCTGCATTTTACGCTTGATTGACGTGTATAGATGCGCAATCAAAACTTCGAGAGGTAGAGAGTAAAAAACAATGAAATGTGTGTAACGGGACCCAGGTTTTGGTTCGAGAGATGGAGAACTTCGAGAGATCAGGAGTAAATTTGCTTAGTTATACAGAAGAAAAAAACGGGACCGGAGGTTCACTTCGAGAGATCGGAGTTCGAGCCATCGAGAGTCACCTGCATTTTTTTTTATGTCTGAAATTTCTTGCATATAGATCAGGCATTTAACGTGCCTGCATTAAGCAAGCCTTGGTGTTTCTTGTCTCTTTCACTAACCGCCTTAAGACAAACTTTCATCTTCAGTTGTAATGGAACGGTAGCTCAGTCGGTAGAGCGCTCGCTCTGTGATCGGAAGGTCGTGTATTCGAATCACGGCCGCGACTGACCTAAGTCGATGAAAAAGGGGCAGCAACTGTTCCTTCGCCAGCGCTCAGCACGTTGGAGTGAAAAGGGCGGGTCTTTCGGAATAGACCTTCAAATCCGAGGCAGGCGGTGGCACGATAAAGAACCCTCACTGCTCAATGGCCTTGAGTGACGAGTATGTCTCAGGTGACCGTTAAGGCCTTTTGGCCACTTGTCTAAAAGTTACTTCGAATTTTTGAGTATCCACATCTGATTTACAACACTTCTCGAATAAACTGTTGTACAGTACTCTTGAAGTTTCCCCTTGACTACTGTTAGTATTTTAGTGAAGAGTAAAGAAAGAGGCTTGGTAAACATTTACTGGAACCCGCTATGTATCTTTGCAAGATTTTTAGGTAGTTAAAGAATCCACTATAGGTATGATCATTCAAATTCAGTTTGATTATTAGGAATATTGTAAATATTTAAAACGGACATGATGATTTTGAAGAATTTCCTCCTTAGAAAGGGAGCTATGGGTGAAGGTTGGATCTTCACTTACAGAATTAAATCCAATTCATTGTCAGATTCTCCGGTCAGGTCCCAAAAGGCACTAATGACCTTTTCATTCTCCATCTAGGGATGTATTTATCTTATATCTTACGAACTGTTTTACCGGCTGTTCCAGCCCTCATCTCTATGATGACAGGAAACAGGTCTTTCCCCGGCAAAGTGCGTCTCCGAGGCGACGATGTGATAATAAGAAAAATCACAATTCTTTGATCTACTAGACAGCTTAAATCTTATCGTCTGAACGGTCGGCAGGGGATGGCACCTGATCCCAACTCTGATGGTCAGTGTTTGCTCTGCTCCTGCTTTGTATTGTTTGGATGGACTTTTGAGCTGGAATACTATTCGTTAATTCCTTATATTTCACCATACAAAATAATTGGGGCTGTACTTTTGAGAGGGTTGCCGTCTGAATTATATCTTTTTTGTTCTGTCTATGTGCAGAACAATGTGATAAATTTAACAGTTCTACGAGTAAAAAAAACAAAAACAAAATAAACGAACAAAACAAACAAATATATCTCTTCCGGTTCCCCTGAAAAAGACGTCATAGATTGCGAATGCAAACACTGCCTATGTTCGCTGAAACGACTTATTTAATTTATCAAATTAACTTTACATAAATTCGAAAGATAAGGGAAATTGTTATTATTCGAAATATGGAATAAAAGTCAAAGCAAGAGATTTTCCTCTTAACATGCAGGCTCTTTTGAATAAATATAAAATAGGTCGGCTAACTAGAAAACTCAAATAGTGGCAAGGTTAACTATTACATTAATATGGTTTCAGAAAACTACATCAATTTTACCAGTGAGGATGTTTTATATCAATTTCTCCTTTATGCCAACCAATGTACTTCTACATTATAAACAATCAGAGTCCGAACTTGTTTTGCGTAAAATAGACATAAGACCCATATTGTGTGAAAAGGTCATTTATTCACAAAAGTATATTACTCAAATTATTGAATAATATATAATTAGCATTTAGAAAATTCATCATTTGATATGATTGAATAACTGCCATAGATTCGCAAAGGTCGGGATAAATAATGTTGCCACCTAAGAACAAAAGCATCTAGAGTTTCTGACAGAAAATGAGGGAGGTCAGAGGGTGGGAATTAAATCGTCCTTGCAGCAAGCAGCCAAATCAAGGAATGCCGCGCACGATGCAGACCCCTGGGAAAACCCAGGACGACATCTACAAAAAAAAAAAACAATTAAAAGCGTGCATTCCGAGGTATGCAGAATGATGCAGAGTTAACTGCGGCTGACAGCTAAAATTTACTCGCATTGAGTCATGTTCTATTTCTGGTAATTAAGTACGCGTTAACTCTAGATGGTTAAGTTTAATAAACAATATGACATAAACACAATAAAATACTTATATCTAATCTTGTCATAAATTATTTTATTTTGTTCATAATATCAATTTTATATTGAGTCATCTTCTAAAAAAACACCTCGAAAGAATTCATAAAAGAAATGGCGTTTTGTTGCATTTGAAAGATCTTGGATCCCTGAATTTAGAAGCCCTTGAAGATTGCTTTAAAGCCTTCAATTAGAACTTGACTTCATCAGCTATTTCATAGGTATAGCTGGATTATAGTTGAAAGGCGAGAAAGAATTATAACAGATACGAGTATTTTGAAGAAAGGCACTGTAGAGTTTATGATGGGTCATTTGGACCATGCCTGTAGGAAATTCAAGTAGAAGACTTCAACTAAATATATGTACAATTGACTTTCTAAAATGTCATCATAACCAAGTATTGCATATTAACATATATATCTAACCCATGTCTTTGTTTGGTTATTTATAAAGTACATTATTTTGAAATAATGAGGGAAAAGGGGAAAACCTACTGAATCAAAAAGGGATTTTCGATTTAGCAGGTTGAGGGAGTTTGTTTATGACTGGACTACTCCACTTATAAGATAACCAAGAAACAAAATGGCAAGAACACTTCGCAAATCCATTGCTTTAGTGTTGCCTGCCAATATCCAATGTTATTTAAAAATGAAATTATGTTTGTTTGTTTATTGTTTAAGGTCCCTCTCGAGAATTTTTCACTCGTATGGAGACGCCACCACTTGCCGGTGGAGAGCTGTAAATTTTGACCTATACTCGGCACTCAGGGCCATTGAGCAGTGAGGGATCTTTTTCTTGCCAGCACCTACTGCGACACGGGTCCTCGGTTTATACGGTCTCAACCGAGAAAGTACCGGTCTCCACATCCCCCAATGGATTCGAACTCCCAACGTAAGGATCAACTCCTTACTCCATAGAAGTAAGCACACCCATTCAAAAGATAATATTCCTATGACGTTTTTTCCCCTTCGAGTTATTTCCCTTGGCCGTCATCTTGGAGGTCAAATTACTGAATTTTCCTATTTGAGCAACCAATTTAAAGGGAAAGGGCAATTTTTAGGGGGAGTGCCAAGATAGGCTGAGCCTGCTGCCCAGTCCTATTCATTTCTTTCAATAAAATATTGTTTGAAAATTAATTTTTTTTTAAATATTAATGGCAGAAATATAAGGGCAAAAACCCTTAAGATACTAAAATTTTGAAATTTTTAACATATACTGAAACGCAACATCATATTTTAGGGGAAAACATTACATATGGGATATAATTTTATATCTTAAGAGTAAGGACATCTTCATCTTTATAAATATCGGTAATTTAACGGTTGAATGATTTTCATAGCATTACCGGAAGTTAGGTTTGAGTTCGCTAAACAGAAATCAAAAATCGCATGTTTAACAAAATATTTGGCAATAATATGGGGTTTTAAGGATTGGTGTCTGTTCATCATAAGTAATGCAGCAATGTTCCGAAAAATAAATTCCTCTTTCTTTTCCGTAAGCGACGCCAATGCTTCCTAAAAATGATTTAGGTACGCATTTTCATTGCTCAAGCTGTAAAATGTCAAAATAAAGGTGATGGATAGTTGCAGATGCAAATATGACCCATATCACGACTCAACAGGCTCTTACGTATCATTAGCATGAATGACAGTCCTTGGACCGGAAGTCGAAGGGTTGCTAGACTCCGCTTGGCTAGAGAAAATTCGACCTCATCATCTGAAAAACGGGCAGTTAAAAATGGCAAAGAATAATTCTTTCGCACAGATCTCGAGATTGATGAACCTATGGCATCGTAGAAATCAAGCTGCAACTGTTGTGCATGGCAGTCGTGCACGCTGTAATTGAATTACCGGGGTGGAGGGGGTGTTTTAACAGTCATGTGTTACTTTTTAAAGTTAAAAGATAATCATTTAACATTTTTATCAAATCTCTGAAGTTTTTAAATCGAGTTTTACCTTAGTGTATTCATTTTTGAAAATCATTAAATAAAAAATTGAAATATTTGTAGATTACTGCTTGTTGCGTTTCAGTATATATTGGGAAGAAAAGCTACTATAGACTGTATCGAAATATTTATTCAAAAACCCAAAAATACAGGGGCACAAACAGCAACCTGGAGTAATTATAAATCACATAAAAGTCTGAAAGCACTTGTCTGCATTCAACCTAATGGTGCATTTACTTTCATATCTAAACTATGGTCTTGAAATACTTCTGACAGGAAAATAACTGAGGCTTGTGGATTTCTTGATAAACTACAAAGAGGTGATCATGTGATGGCTGATCGTTTTCAAGTCAAAGACTTGTTACTTAGAAAAGGATTTTATTTGAATATGCCACCATTTACTAGAGCAGCAAACAATGTAAAAGGTAGAAAATTGACTTCAAATGAAATTCGTGACACGAAAAAATGCATCTCTACGGATTCACGTTGAAAGAGCCATCCGCAGATTGAAATCCTTTAAATTACTTGGACAAACTCTTCCTCTCAAAATGAAGGATTTGTCTTCACAAATTCTTAAGGTTGTTGCTGCAGCATTTTGCAACATCCTTCCCCCACTTGTGAAGAAATATACAAAGTAGTAATCATCAGCCTGAAGAAATAAAACCATGAGTTTACTATTTTAACTAGTGGATAGAATGCTTGTTACCCCTTTACATACCTACTTACTCAATTAACTGGTGAACTTGAATATTTATTTGTCAATGCAATTTATGTAAAAATTGTCTATGTACTGGAAACAAGGGTTGATTTACTATAGCAAAATAAACCATGTCATATTCCTTTTGTAATTACAGTTGAACTTCGCTATCTCATACTCCAATATATCGAATACCATGGATATGTTGAATTGATTTGAAAGTCCCAACGTTTTCTTTACTGAATTTACCCTCAATATTTCGAACTCTAGGTTATCTCAAAGTTTTCTTTTGTCCAATCAAGTTCGAGATAACGAAGTTTCACTCTAATATTACCAACTTAAACTTTATATGCCACTGTCAGCATGATGAGCAAAGAAACATTTTTATAGCTTTGTCTTGTTAAAAAAAAAAGAAAAAATGTTCCTGTGTTGAAATTAATATTTGATATGAAATTCATTTAACAAAAATTACAATACATGTATAATTATGATTTAGATTGTAAATTTACAACACTAAATGTTTAGATAGACTTTTCATAGTTAACAAAGAAAAAAGTCCATTTGAGAAAAACAATACACTTATGGTTAAAAGTCATAAAATAAACAGATAAAGCAATTAACATCAAATTCACAGAATTCTACAATGAAAATATTCTCTTCACAAGAACTGCAACTTCTATATTATATGAAAATTAATGCATAACCTCGTAATTCCATTAACACTATAATCTTGTATACATAAGTAGAAAACTGATGGCCTCAGGGTGCTCATATAAATAGTCGTGACCTTTGATCACATGACCTACGAATTTAGTATCAAAAAATACCCTGACTTTGGGCAAAACAACTTCAAAATATGTAGCTGTGTTCCTCTCAAACTTTTTGTTTACCTATATGTAATAAATATGAAATTTCTAAGTAAAGAAAATCTGAATTTTGACAAAAATTGGCCATATCAATATATTGACCTTGACCCCAAAAGCTATACTAGTATCGATGTAAGTACATGTATTATAAATTTCCATCCTCCACTTATGAAATGTGAAGTTTGTAGTATGAAACATATTCAAGTTATTGTCTTATAAAAGTGTTGTCGGAGTCAAACCGACACTGTGATTATTATACAGCGCACATTTTGATGCAGGATCAAATTATGTTGGAGAAAATATATGAACATATAGAAAGAGCAAATACAGTTTAATCAATTTTACAGACAATAGCTGGTAGTATGAATTTCAGATAAAATTCTTTGAGCTTTGAATAAGCATCCTTCCACAATTTTTCACTGAACTTGACTCTTTCAACATACATATCTTTCTGTGTGTATAAAACAAAATCGCAATAATATAAGTTACAAATGGCCATTTGTCCAAGCATTTGAACATAATATGGTGAGGAAAGAGTCTGATCTACCAAAACTCTACCATTCACATTTGTAAAAGATGATAATTTTGCCATGGCACTTTTGCAAGTATTTTCACGTAACCTGTAAGGGCATTTAATTTTCTACTAAACCTGGGGGACAACATTTACAGTCAACCATGCCATCAGGTGAAGCAGCAAGATAGGGGAAATCAGCATATACATGCAGACCAGTTTCTTCAGCTGAAAAAGATACATGCTTCGGAGACGTAATTGACACATACTTTTCCCTGCTACCGATTCCATCTCTTTTCCATAATTTACTGCATTGGTTGAAAATTCTGCATACAAGCCTAAAACAGATTTAACTATAGAATTGTTTTCATTTTGACCTTGGTAATGAAGAGCCCTATAAAATTTTGATGCTGTCAGTCTTCCAAGTCGTTGGTATTTCCACATTGGGTTGTCTGATTGTCCTAGGCTCAGATGAGGAATTCTGTTCATTTCGGATAAAGTAATGTGTTTTGCAACATCTTTTTATAACTGGCCATATTCTTGAACAAGTTCAGGAATGTTTTTTGGGTACTCCTCTAAGTCACTGCAGTCTGAAAGAGTGTATCAGGCCACACTTGATATGCTGCACTTTTTAACCAGTTTCACTAAGGACTTCTCAATTTCATGTTCGTTAACATGAATGGGCAGATAGCCATCAGAAGGGGTTGGTCTTTCCTTTCTGACTGCAGTCATATTGCTCCTACAAGACACATTTAAAATGGTTGAATATTACAATATGTACTTTTAATTAATTTTAATTATAGCTAGAGATACTGTGAGCACTGAGCTCACAAAATGATACCCCCCACTCCAGAACCTCTGACACTGACACTGGGACCATGACCCCTCAGGCCCGAGGGTGAGGTCTAAGTAACAATCTTTGTTCCCCTTCACCTGTAAGTGCTAGATGCCAACTTAGTGGAAATTGGTTCAGTGGTTTCAGAGAAGAAGCTGAGAATGTTCAAATATTAGAGTGCGATGATGGACAAAACAGTGTAGTATAAATGGCAAAGTTCCTGATTTGATATGGGAAAGTCAAATATGTGTCCGATCAGAATGTAAAATAGGAGGAAGTGCACAATGGCATTATTTAATAAAGATTCTGTGAAAATCTCATTAAATTTTAATCAGTGGTATAGGAGGAGTTGCAGATAAGAGATGGGTACCCCCAGTGTCATACAAAAGTGTTCATGTTTTAGTATGGAAAACCCCCAAAGTGTCCAATTGAAATGTAATATAGGAGGTGCACAATGGCAATATGTATCAAGATTTTGTAAAAGTTTTATGAAATTACAATCAGTGGTCTGAGAGGAGTTGCGTCTAAGGGATAGCTACCCCCAAGTGTTAGCTGTAGGGACGGAAGTACGGATGGACACCCCCACTATATACTCTCCACTGTTCAAGTGGGGGTGGGGGGTATATTTTAAATTTAATGAATTTATCATATTTTGAGTTTTGGCAATTTCCTATCAACTGAATCAATTTTTTTCAGAGGAAAGTTGCGATCAATATTAAATTTACAGAGCAACATCTGCATGAAACAAAACCTTTATATCAATATCATCCACAACTAATGGTCTGCACACACGCTTAGGAAGTGTCCAGTACGCTTCTTTACCTGTGACTGCTACAGTAGCTCTGTCCTCCATTTCGATACAAAACGCAATAAACGGCAGCAGCCACATGTTTGCAAGTACCATCGCCACTGTAAACATGGTAAACAAATTACATATAGACGGTAATATTTAGTAGGAGTATGATTCTTTTTCTTTTTTTCTTTTTTTTTTTTTTTTGCTAAAATTCTTACAGACTTGCGATATTATGAAGCATAAGAGTTGCAGAGCTATGAGAATATTAGCACAAAAAATATATGTCAGTGTCAACAAAATGTCCTCTCCTGAAAACATCAGATAAAAAATATCGGAGAGGGCTACATTATTGCAGGTAGTCAGTGTTGTGTCTGTGACCCAATGTAAATCGATCAGTACTATACTGAAACGCAACATCCTATTTTAGGGGAAATATTATATATAGGATATAATTTTGTATCTAGAAAGTAAGGACATCTTCAACTTTGTAAATATCGGTAATTTAACGGTTGAATGATTTTCATACCATTACCGGAAGTTAAGTTTGAGTAAAAAATTGCATGTTTAACAAAATATTTGGCAATAATATGGGGTTTTAAGAATTTGTATCTGTTCATCATAAGTAATGAAGCAATGTTACGAAAAACAAATTCTATTTTCTTTTCCGTAAGTGATGCCAAGGCTTCCTCAAAATGACTTAAGTACGCATTTTCATTGATCTAGCTGGAAAATCTCAAAATAAAGGTGATGAAGAGTTGCAGATGCAAATATGCAACACATCACGCCTCAACAGGCTCTTACGTATCATTAGCATGAATGGCAGTCCTTGGACCGGAAGTCCAAGGGTTACTACACTGCGCTTGGCTAGACAAAATAAGACCTCATCATTTGAAAAACAGGCACTCAAAAATGGCAAAGTATATTTTTTTCGCTCAGATCTCGAGACTGATGAACCTACTGCATCGTAGAAATCAACCTGCAACTGTTGTACATGGCAGTCTTGCACGCTGTAATTGAATGGCCGGGGTGGGGGGGTGTTTTAACATTCATGTATTACTTTCTAAAGTTAAAAGATTATAATTTAACATTTTTATCAAATCTTTGATGTTTATAAATCGAGTTTTACCTTACTGTATTCATTTTTGAAAATCATTAGATAAAAAATTCAAATATTTGTAGATTACCGCTTGTTGCGTTTCTTTTGCGTTTCAGTATATATGGTAGAAAAGCCGCAATATTTGCCTAGCTTAGTTACTTACGCTACACAATTGCATTCAGCAGAATGAATATGACCTGATTTCTCCACTAGGATCCATAGTTCATATGAATCTGATGACTGGCGTGTTTCTGGTACACACTTTGCTTTAATATACATAATGTTACTACCTAGTAAGAAAATTAAGGATATACGCAACGTAGTTTGAGCTTTGTCTTTTTCCCGGGAGTTGAAGAGTTCCAATACTAAAAGGAACTGTGCTACATTTTAATGTCTATATATGCTGTTGTATACTTCTAAAAGAAATTTGGATAAACAAAATATCTAGAATATATGTTTAGTAATTTTTGTATATTTTTCTTTGAATTATACAAGAATTTTCATTAATTGATATTTTTTCAAAACCCCTGGTAATGCATGCTGATTTTTTGTCTACGAACATCTCATGGCACTATAATCGTCAATTAAGAATATCTTGAAAAATTATCAGTAGGTAAGGTACGTTGCGTATGTCTTTAAATACACACATTTTGTACATATGTCATACTTTGCATTTAAATACTAGTCAGGATAGTATATATAGGCCTATATACATGTAGTATTAAAGAAAAGCCATCTTTGGAATACATGTAGTATTAAAGTATAGTCAAAATAAAACACATATTCTAAAAGAGAACTCTCAAAATTATTAATCTTTCAGGGTAACTTGACAAGTTGGTATGATTTTGAACTTCAAATTTGAGACCACTTTGTCTTATTACATATTTCTGCTAATTGGACGTCGTGTACATGGCCATTGGAATGAAGAGAATAGGAGCTGTCATTCTTCCTGCGGCTAAGTCTGTCTTTTGACCATCCACATGCATTTATAAAGATGGGCACTGACGTAAAAAAAATCACTGGATGGAATATGTCAAATTTGTGGTCCAACATATGCCCTTATCGCTTACTTTAGGAAAAGAAACCCCCCTGACAGTTCTCTGCCGCAAGCTTGCGACATCACTTTCTTCGTCGTCACACTGGTGATAATTTAGCTGATCAGCCTCCTCACACAACACTCGTAACTCTTCTTTCTTCTTATCCGAGTGACTTATGCCCCCTGATCGTAAAAAGGTTACAAGTTCTGCTTTCTTTTTACCTTTAAAATCCATTTTACGACGTTATCAGCTTCGGTAGCACCGCGCCTCTATAGCGACGTCATTTGTACCCAACCCGTTTGCATAACGCGCCTCCAATACGGAAGAGTTCCTAAATGACGAGTAATCGCGATAATAACTATTTGAACGGGAAAAATCAACTATGACATCATACAAAACCAACAATTCTTAAGAATACCACAAAATGAAATGATTTGCTATTTTAAGCTGTAGGAGACCATTAAACTACATCAAAACTTACTACAACATGCTGTTTTGTCGTTAGTTTAACCCCACATAACAAGGTATAAAAGAATCACTGATCGCAATGCACTTGCTGATGTGACGTCATTTCGTAAAAGTTGACGCAGTTTGTATGCAGTGAGAGGCGGATCAAGTAATATTTTCTCAACGAAAAATGTATTCTATAATTAAATATTATTTACAGATATTTCATAGGCCATTAACTTGGGTTGAATGTCTTCTTTACGATTCTATTAATATATTTTCCGTACAATTCCTATTTAATTGATACTGCCGTATATTTGTATGCAAGTACATCGGAGGGTATAATGTAAGGGTCTTAATAAATCGATCTAGTGCAAGGGCATACACTCAATGGATCATAGTAAGTTTTTACAATTCAACTCTAGAAGTTTTAAGGTATCTGAAAAGTGCTGCGATCCTGATGAAATCTTGAAAATAAATAAATTATATCTATATTTAATGCCGTTGACCAGCAAAAAAATACAGCATACCGTCATACAAAACAGAATCTATATAAGATCGCAGCACTTTCAGAAACTACATTGCATGTTGAAAATATTTATAAACTAAACTTAGAATTTTACCTTGGTTATGCCCTTGCACTAGTAGATTTATAGGTGACCTCAAAACTGCAAGTAAATGTGCAAAAATCACGTGACTGCCGTATCATGTGACAGGTCTAAATATAAAATCTAATCGTCCTCATTATGTAGTTATTAACCATAATTACATTTGTCCGATATAAATAATGTACTAAAAATAATCGCCATCCTGATTATGAATACATTTAAATCACAAAAAATTGTCGGAATTTCCATTGCGCACCTAACTGTGCTGCGTTCAGCTCATTGTCCAGTATGACAAAGTTAAATTGGATGAATAATGAAGGAATTTGGCCTTGTAGACTTCAAAAATGGCGATCAACGGGAAATAACTATCTATAGAACAATCCAAGAAAAAGGTGAGAAGATAATTTACTTATGACATTTGGCTCGAAATGATTGTGTCACACCTTCCATAGAAGATAAATAGACTAATCCAATAGTTCAGAAAGGCAGAAAAATGTTAAAGGGACATTTCCGTATAAAGAATCGCAAAAAATAAACAGGTGCATGCAAAATTTAAAAAAAAAATGAAGGAAGTAAACACATAATTATCTCGCATCAGTAATACGATTCTTTCCTCTGCAAACGAGTGCTCGCTTCGTGATCGGGAGGTCGTGTGTTCGAATCACGGCCGCGACTGACCTAAATCGATAAAAATAGGTAGCAACGTGTTCCTTCGCTAAGCGCTCAGCAATTTGAAGTGAAAGTTGCGGGTCCTTCAGATGAGACCTTAAAAACCGAGGCCCCGTGTCACGGTTGGCTTTGGCAAAATAAAGAACTCTCACTGCTCAATGACCCTGAGTGCCGAGTATAGGTATCATAACAAAAAATACATATAAATCGAAAATTATTGAACTTATCAACCTCAGGGGTAAAGTAGAAAATGTATTTATGTTTAACCGATCGCACAGGATAAAAACAGAAGAAAACAAATGCTGGGCAGGAGTGCAGGATAAACTTTTCACCGCTGATAAAAAGCTCCATGAAGTTTACTAATTGTTTGTAGATTACGAACTTGTTTATAAGATGCTGATTTGGTCAAGAATGAGGATGTAACCAATCAAAGAGGTTGATGCAAGGGATCAGAGGTCATGCATTTGTATAAATTAACCACAGGGAATAAAAAGTCAAAATTATGCATGAAGTTCAACAAGAATTTTACAGTGCGATTAAAGATAAAAAGAGGGTTTAAAGTCGGGAAATATTAATTTAAATTCAGAGCAAAATTAAAAGTCATCAGTGCAAATTTTGAAGAAATACTCAAATATGCAGGGCATGTACGGGGATATAAATGTAGCGCAGTGAAACATATCCAGCCGGTGGTCTGCTGGATTTTGTCTCTTTCTGGTGTCATTTATACATGTAAGATATTTTTTTAAAACTTGCGCGATTTTTGTAAAATGGGTAAAATTTTCAGATGGCTTATTGTATTTACTGGTTAATATATTTTATAATTAAATAGTAATATTTCTTATTAATTATAATATTTATTGCATTGTGTATCTTTTGTAATTGTAATTTGTAATTGTAAATATCAAAAATGGATTGTTCATTTAATAAAGGGTGGTCTGCTGGATTTTGTCTCTTTCTGGTTGCATTTATACAGGTTGGGTAAAAGCCAGGGCCACTCCCCATAACCTGTGATGCGCTATCGACAGGTTGGGAGTAAATCCCAGGAAGAGTTGATTCAAAATAGAGATTTTTTTGAGATTTTGAGAAATAAAGGAACATTAATAACCTAACTGACTTGGGTCAATCTGGTCAAGACCAGGGAATTGTAGGAATTGTTTCCCTGTGTCTAAAAACCTCTCGCATGCAAAAAGCGTACAGCGATCCCGGAGCAGTCACTCAAAATTAATCAATAACCAGAAAAATTCTATGACCAAAACAATATTCAAAATAAACGGAATCCTATAGTTTTTTATGAAATAGGTCTAAATTTAAAGCCCTTTACCGGTATATGGTGACGTCTCTATATGAGTGAAAAATTGTCGAACGGGACGTAAAACAACATACAATCAATCAATCCTTTGTTATATGTACAGACCAGCAGAGGTCGCCTGCGTGGCGCAGTGGTTATAGCGTCTGCTCTACAGTCGCGGAGTAAGGAGTTGATCCTTACGTCGCGGGTTCGAATCCCACTGCGGGACGTGGAGACCGGTCCTTCGGATGAGACCGTATAAACCGAGGTCCCGTGTCGCAGTAGGTGCTGGCACGAAAAAGATCCCTCGCTGCTCAATGGCCCTGAGTGCCGAGTATAGGTCAAAATTTGTAGCCCTCCATCGGCAATTGGTGGCGTCTCCATATTAGTGAAATATTTTCTCGAGGGACGTTAAACAACAATCAATCAATCAGATCAGCAGAGCTACAGTCCCATCAGAGACTTCTGGTTCCACCATTGCTTTATCACTAGACCTGGGCCAAAGCCATAATCTGTCCATGTAGTGCAATACCAACCAAATACATCCCTGTGTTGGTTGGACTTGTAGTGACTGTATGTTTCTCCTCTGGTCTTCCAGTTTTTTGTTCGCTGAATAAAAGTTTCAGCACAATCAATGATAACTGTAGTTTTGGGAAAGTTCTCAGGAAAAGACTTCGGCATGGTTGCTCTCATTATTTCACGTGGAAGCTTTTTAGTTTTGAAGCCATAAAAGACAGTCTTTGATTAAAAACATTGCATGCATGAGATCTGTTGGCAATATCTGCAAACAGTAAATTTAGCTTTAATTTCATAAGAACTATTAAGACTTGATCTAAGACAGGCATAGTAAATGTCAGTGGGTTGATAAAACTTTCTATAACATGCAAGAGTTCTAAAAGCCTTCAATGGCAGTCCTGTGTAAAGCAAGGCTAAGGTGTTGGATGTTATGTCAGAGCATTGAGGAGGCGTTCATGTAGAGTGCCGCAGTTTACACCTTTTTTCTCTTCATCTTATTGACTCTTGTTACATATAATCGAAATATACAGAATAAGAAATGAATTTTTAAGATAGGGAGGTTAATGGGTGAAAATAGAAAACTATTGTACATTTTGAAATATGTTTAACTTGTACAGTCCATCTGCAAAAAAAGAAAAAGAAAAAACGTTCATAAACCTCCTGGTTGCACATACCACGTCCTGCATTGAAATTGCCTTTAATTGGACACTTCCTCAGCTAAGTCGATGATGGCCCTAGGTCCATTAGCGAGGTATGGACTGTCCGTCTTGAGTATAATCCGGTCAAGGTTAAGGAACTGGATAACGTCCTGTATGTTCCTTTCTGAAAATACCTTGATCTATATACCAAATAGAACAGAAGGTAGGCTCTTCATCCACTCCTTGGCATCGGCAACTGACCTGGTGAAACAGTGTCGATAGAATATGTGGCCTTCCATATCAAACTTCTTAATAGCAAGCAACACATGTCTGGCGGCCTCACCTGTCCCTACATCCCTACAATGAAATATGACCGACTCCTTTGTCTCCCTAGCCAAAACCAATACTTCCGAAAGCATATCTATCTGGCTTTCAAGTATAGTTTCCCTACATCAAGCTCTGGAGCATGGCTGCGGGCAATTGCAGACATTGGTAAAGTCGATACCTATTTCAACAATGGCTACACATTCTGGCAGAGAAACCAGTCTCCCAAGCTCCGATATAATGTCGGGGGTAGTTCGGCTGGCAAGGTGGCGGACTATTCCAAATGTCACCCGTATCTGTTGGCGGCTACCTGTCTGGCTCCAACATCAACTTTCGGTGGCTCTTTTGTGTCACCGATTAAATTCTCCAATATCCCCTCTACAAAATCCTGCAAATTTGGCAGCAATTATGTGTAATTTGTGGATGAGTATCTTTGGCAATTATGTAAGATTTGTGTGCGGAAACCATCATAGGGTTAAAAAAAAGTCGCCGCCACCGTTTCTTTGATTAATGATGCAGCATGCAATAACCGATCATTTGATCACGTGTCCATTCCCTTCATGTACTTCTGATAATAGCAAGTTGCAGAGGAACCTCTTCTACGTTGTCCCCGGCTGTGCTGTGGAACATGAAAGTTTGTCAAGAAAAGCACAGTGTTTGTGGCTTGCCAAACACAGGACGATCGAAAGAGGATCATTCTGAGCAACTTTGTATTCTTGCCTTTCCAGTCGAACTACCTTTGAGAGAAGGTCTTTAGGTATACATTTTCTGTTGGCCCGAACAGTCCCACATGCCATTATCCCACAAATGTGCAGGTCTTTAGGTCACCCGAGTCACTCAGGTGACATTGCTATCCGTTCTCGTCCGTCGTCGTGCGTTAACATTTGAACATTTTTAGCTTCTTCTCTGAAACCGCTTAACCATTTTCAACCAAATTTGGCATATAGCATCTATGGGTGAAGGGGAACAAAAATTGTGAATTTCATGGTCCCTGCCCCCCTGGGGCCTAAGGGGTGGGGCTAAAACCACCAAAAATAATGCAATATTTAAAAATCTTCTTCTTTACTCCTGCACATCAAGCAGTCAAACTGTTGGCATCATTGTAATAAGCATTGAGCCATCCACCAAAATTGTGAAATTCATGGCCCCAGGGTCAGGGGTTCTGGCCTCAGGGTGAGGCTATATAGATCATATAGTGAAAGTGCATTATTTCTTTGAAAATCTTTAAAATCTGCTCCTAGGTATTAAATAAAGTAACTAAGTCCATAGTTATGAAGAGCAAGAGTGCCTCTTCCAAAATTGTGAAACTCATGGCCCCAGGGTCAGGGGTTCTGGTGAAAGGGCGGGGCTCTATTGATTATATAGTGAAAAAGCATTAATTCTTTGAAAATCTTCTTCTCTGCTCCTGGGTATTAAATAAAGTGCTAAGTACATAGTTATGAAGAGCAAGAGTGCCTCTTCCAAAATTGTGAAATTCATGGCCCCAGGGTCAGGGGTTCTGGTGTAAGGGCGGGGCTCTATTGATTATATAGTGAAAAAGCATTAATTTTTTGAAAATCTTCTTCTCTGCTCCTGGGTATTAAATAAACTACCTAAGAACATACATATGATGAGCATGGCTGCCTTTTCAGAAATTGTGAATTTAATAGCCCCTTGGTCAGGGGTTCAGGTGTTAGGGCGGGGCTCTATCGACTATATAGTGAAAATGCATTAATTCTTTGAAAATCTTCACCTCTGCTTCTGGGCATTAAGGTGATAAACTAAGTACATAGTTATGACGAGCAAGAGTGCTTCTACCAAAATTGTGAATTTCATGGCCCCAGGGTCAGGGGTTCTGCTGTAAGGACTGGGCTCTATTGATTATATAGTGAAAATGCATTAATTTTTTGAAAATCTTCTTCTCTGCTCCTAGGTATTAAATAAAGTAACTAAGAACACAGTTATGATGAGCAAGAGAGCCTCTTCCAAAATTGTGAATTTCATGGCCCCAGGGTCAGGGGTTCTGGTGTTAGGGCGGGGCTCTATAGATTATATAGTGAAAATGCATTAATTCTTTGAAAATTTTCTCCTCTGCTCCAGGGCATTAAGGTGATAAACTAAGTACATAGATATGATGAGGAGGTGGGCCTCTTCCAGAATTGTGAAAGCCATGGCCCCAGGGTCAGGGGTTCTGGTGTTAGGGCTCGGCTCTATTGATTATATAGTGTAAATGCATTAATTCTTTGAAAATCTTCTTCTCTGCTCCAGGGTATTATTTAAACAAACTAAGTGCTTGATAATGATAGGTAAGGATGCCTCTTCCAAATTTTATAAATATATGGCCTCAGTTTTTGGGGTTCTTGAGGAGGGGGGGGGCTCTATTGATTATATAGAGAAAAAGCATTAATTCTATTAATTAATCATTAATTAATCCTGTCTGCTCCTTAGTGTTGAGCTGATAAATAAATTGCTTAGGTATGATGAAAATGGGAGCATCGAACAGAATTTTTAAATCTTGTGGTCCTAGGGTCAGGGGTTCTGGCATAACGAGGGGGGGAGGGGGGGCTTTTGATAATATAGTGGAAAAGTGTTAATTCTTTGAAGTCCATAGTTATGATGATGAGGGTAACTCTTCCAAATTTGTAAATTTCTTGACCCTTGGTCTTGGGTTCTGGTGTTAGGATAAGGCTTTGTTGAATCTGTAGTGAAAATGCATTGTACCTGTGAAATTCTTCTCTGCTTCAGGGCATATCGGAAGCAAACTGAGTAAAAGTTGAAATGATATAAGTAAGCGTATTTCTACCAGATTTTTGAACATCTGGATCATTTGTTTAAGCATTCTGGTCCTAGGCAGGGCTCTATTAATTTGTATTCTACTGAGAGAAGTTATTCCCCTTTTCCATTCACTTTTGATAATTATCACTGTAAATAATGTATTTGAAAGGTTAATCGAATAAGATAATTATGCAAGAATGTTTATCGTATAATTTAGAAAGTAATGTCTTAGTTTTAATAATCAGGTAGACCTGTAAGTATTAGATAAATAAAAATGAGACAAAAATATCTTATCTTATCAAAAGTTCTTCAAAGACCATAAGAGAGGTCAATGCAAGAGGTCTTAATATGGGATTAAAAATAGTACAGAAGCACTAATAGTTTGTTAATAGTCTGCATGGTGATAGTGTTAAGTGGGGGACAGATTAGAACTTAATTTATGAGTTGATACTGAATACAGACCTGCCTACCCTTTTCATTACGAGGGTGTAATTTCAATACTCATTTTGGCGGAATTTCAGAGATTAAGGCGTAATCCTTTATGTTTCCTTAGTTTGATGTTTTGCAATGATACTATATTGTCTAAATAAACCTGTAACTGTACATCATTGAACAAAGCAAGCAAGAATGTTCCGTTTTCAAATCATTTATTGAAAAAAGGCCATGTGTTGTAAAACTGGTATCCTAAATGCAGTCATATAAAATTTATTTGATTTACATGCCTAATGAACTTTTGGAAAATTTATAGAAAATCACATAATTCAAAGTTTCATTTGCATGTTAATACAAATTCTACATTATTGCGCTATTTCGTTTTTGTTTTCCTTAAATTTACTTGTCTCAAGTATATCCATTTTCTAACATTCGTGCCAGGAACTGTGTGTGCTGAATAATTCCTCTAAATGGATAGACACGTTAACTTCTTGGACTGACTGGAAATCGTGGTGGACTCTTCTATTTTGACTGCAGTTGACTGTGTGTGTCCGATGTTCTATTATTAGACATTTCTACTTTCACTTTGTAGATAATTGTTGTTTTATTGTAATATTTGTTTCATTTGTCATTTGATTGTAAAATTCATCCATGCGAGTCAGTTTCGCAATTGAGAGAGTGTGTATAGTCCTGTTGAACAACCCCAAAAGCTTTAAGCTCCTAAATAAGTTTTTAAGTTTTTAATAATTTTATTAAAGAGGGGGAGAATGTCACAGGGTGACAATTGCTTATTTTATTTTATTTAGAATAACTAGTTAATAGTACAGCTTGTATATTAAGTAGTAAATAGCTGTAGTAAAGGTTCATTCATTCGTTCATCATTCATAGTGGTCATTGTCACGTGGTCATTGTCATCGTGTTTGTATTGTATTCTTGTTGGTAAGGTGTTCCGTGTCACGTGATTGTGTTTAGATGTCACGTGATTGTCTTGTGACTATTGTTATTCCTGGGTGAGAGTGGTAGAACCAGTAGGTGTGGTTGCTATGTACGCATGTGTGAGTGCTAGTATATATACCTATGCACGAGCTATTTCTTTTAATCTGGACATTACTTTAATTATTGGTCGATGTTCTCCTGCGAGAAATCTACCGAGATCATGATTGCAGTTTAACCCAAGATATTCCTTACGGAATCTTGGTACACATTGAAGCTGGTAAGAAATAAATTAATATTGCTTTTAAACTATTGAAATTAAATAAATATTAGTGTGAGTGAATTTGAATGAGTGTGTCATTTTCATGACAGGTCACCTTCGTTTATCATCATTCTTCGTTCTTTGTCAATAAATAATTGGAACCTTCATTTGTGGAATTGTCTTATTATTTTCCTATGATGGAAGACCCCGTCACATAAGCAATGTAAGAATAAACGGAATTGATAATTAAACCGACTTTACTTATTGCACATTTCATTCAAGTTTTTTTCTTAATTTTGGCATGCCACCCGTTTAAAAGGCATAACTACAAAGTATATTACGTATGTTGTTTGTATCGTAAATAATCAAATCGTGAAGAACCGAAACCCCCTATTGATTAGTATTAATTACCTTATCGTTTTTATTTAGGAAAGCCTTTACTTTAACTTCCAAGTTAGCCTTTCATTAAGTTATCTAGGAAAAACATTTAAAAGCGTAAACTTAAATTTCATGGCGTAACAGCATAATTACGTGGTAAAAAGCGGAACGGTAGGCAGGTCTGTGAATACTAGACTAATTATTTTGTTGATCCTGATCTTCCTACTTTTCTTGCTTTAGGGCAACAAAGCTTCATCTATCAGTGTATTTAACTTCTAAATTGTTGTATTATACTCAGGTGACCGTTTAGGCCCTTGGGCCTCTTGTTTAGAAGATCTGGGAACGTTTAAACGTTATCCATGAAAATGTAAGGCTTGATCCGAACAGAGGTCCATAACAACTCTATGTGATAGTCATTTTCTTGTCCATTGTATACTTGAAAATTCTGCATGTATCCTGTCTCAATTTTGGCCATTGCACATCATTTTTAATCCCCGTTTTATGGGTTTTGCCGGCAAGTACTGGCGAAATCCCGACCAACCTTTTAATTTCACCATGCTTTCATTGATGGTTACATTGCCATAAGGAATGTACAGTTTTTTTGAATTTATCAATGAGGAATGTCAGGAACCATTTCATCTTCCACAATTTATCTGGTTGCGGTGGTTGCTCTTAATTGTTCTGAAGATGCAGCTATCTCCTTATTTGTGTGAAGCCGTCCCTTAGCATAACACGTCCAAATGAGGTGCTAAGTAACCACTTACTTTGTTGCATTCCAATTCCCATAACATATTTAAAAGGCATTTTAAATTTTCTCTTTTTTCGAATAAACTTCTCTCTTTTTTCAAGCAGAGAGCTCTAAGGCTTCGAGTTATTTTTAATAAACCAATGGTCCCTATAAATCTTTGTTCTTTTGTATGTCATGAACTTGGGTGGGAAAAAATGAATATAATATAAGGAGTTGACGACGAAAATCTGTAAGGTATTAGCAGCGAAGTAGTTTATAAGAATAAAATATTATATTGAATCTTCTTTATTTTACCAAAAAATAGGATAGATTTCCTTCTATGTAGATTTTAAAGCTGTAACCTTCTATTCTCCGTCCAAGGTTTCTATATCACAGTAAACTCTGACAGGACTGATAAAGGTGCCATAGGGATAAATGTCGTACAGATTTGAACTAGTTTGACAATTCTCAAGAATGCCCTTGCAATATATAGAAAAGGTTGAAGCGAGAAAACAAGAATGAAATTAAATTTAAGATAAAACGCTCCCCAAGTAAATGTCGACATAAAAGTAGTTTATAGATACAGGGAGGGTTGATCACTTTACACAACTTTTCACTTCTTAGTTTTCATTCCCTCTTTAATGCGCACTGGCAAGGTAGGTACAACGCTCAAATCCGTGATCGATCCCCAAAATCTATTAAAAACGAATATGTGAAGAGGGCTTAAAACACAGACCCTTTTTTTTTTTTTATTAAATGTATATTCATTTGTATAATATTATATAATATACACAGACAGTTCCAAGATAATATGACAATACACTTAATCAACTGATAAATAATATCAATCTAAAATGATACGTTAATTAACATTGTTTAGTACACAGGCGTATTACTCGTCCATCACAATTCAACTGTTTATACTACTATATTCAATAAGGAATAAATTATTAATAATGCCACCAACATCTGTATAAACCATATATGTATATATGCACAATACACAGTAATAGATACATAAACCTCAGAAAATGAAGAAACATTTGGAAAAAAAGGAAATTTTATGCATATGTAATTGATTGTTTAAAAATTTTTTTTTATAACAATAGTAATATCACATACACATATTCAAACATGACCCTTGTTACAGTGGGAATTTCTAATTAAAAAAAAAGAAAATGAGTCCATCATTCCCGCTGTAACTAGTATCGAGGGCCAGGTCACCCTCCAATACGGGTCTTTTTATGTTATAATGCTCAACAAAAACAATACTTTAGAAAAAAAGAGGAAGAAAAACAAAAAGCAAAACAAATTTTCTGAATATATGTATAATTTTTTCACATTATATTTTTCTGGGAAAAACAATGAACTTAACATTCATACTAAAATTATTTTAATCATAAAGTTTCCAATTACTATTGTGTGTGAAAAAAAATGACACAAGCAAATTAAAGTAACCTAAACAGTAACTAGTGTAGTAAGTGTGTCTGCAGATATTGACTTTTACTAGTATTAAAAATACATAGGATTTTGAAAAATATGATTCATTTTCTCCTGAAAATTCGTAAAATCATGTGATTGTAATAGGAAATTTGATTTCATTTCATTTTTAAAAGCAGTTTTAATACTTGAGTCATTTACTTTTAGATTCTCATATTTAACTTTATTTCTTGTTTTCCATATGACCCATTTATAAATATATATTAAGGTATTAACAAAAGTTCTTGGAATTTGCGGTTCCTTCAAGTACCCTAATATTATTGTTTGCTCATCAACTGATAAAAAATTCTTCAGTTGTAACACATTTTTAATTATGTCTTCTACTAACTTAAGTGTTGGTTTAACTTTTGTGCAGTGAAAAAAGAGGTGTTGTTGATTTTCCCTATGGTTTTTACACAAGTTGCATAAACCATTAGAAAGTCCGATTTTACTTAATTTATCCTCAGTATACAATATATTATGCACACTTTTCCACTGGAATTCTTAAATTTTATTTTTTACTTTTACTCTTGAAATACTCTCCCAAACTAAATTCCACTGTATGTTATTTTTTTATATTTTTTCCCATTTTTCTTGACTTTTTGGATTTTTTTTCTTGTTTAATATTTTTTCTATGTTTTTTAACTTGAGATCATTATTTACCACTTTATTAGCACCTCTTTGAATGAGTAAATTATTATTCAATTTATAAGGGAGTTTTGTTTCGTTGTTGGATATTAAGTTGTTTCTTTTCATTATTTGATAAAAAGATTTAGGAATGGCTGCTTTTATTTTACTATATTCAAAAATCCAGCATCTTTTGTCTAATAATTCATTAAAAATAGTGTCATTGTATTTAAAACAGTTTTTCTCATCATTCCAAATGTCTTTAATTTTTAAAAAACCACTTTTAATAAATGACTCAACATATAGGGCTTTCCCATTAAATTGTATAAGTTTATTACCGAACAGAGAGAGATTGAGTATTTCTTCCCGACTCTCTGGCTCAAATTTTGACTGAAATTCGCTATATGCGATAAGTGCTTTTTTACAAAAACTAGACATTTTATTTAAGGAAATTTGAGATAAATCCGATCAAGTGCATAAGTAATATTCTTGATTTGGATGCATATCTTTACACTGTAACCAGTATTTACCAATTGCATTCCATGTTTCTAACTTTGAATGCATAACTTTATAAATTGTTTTTATTTGTTTACTTTTTATAAAATTAAATATATTTGTCATATTCATTCCTCCTTCATGCTTGCTTAAGCAGCACACGTTTCTGTCTATTTTATTCAATTTATTATCCCAAATAAAAGACCAAATAATGTCGTTTATTTGTTTGGCATAAATATCTGGTATTCCTCTCATTTCTATTTCATAAACAATAATTGGAATTATCAAATTCTTTATTATCAAAGTTTTCCCTTTAAATGTAAGGTTTCTAGTTTTCCAGACATGCAAACTGTTCATAATTTTTTCTATTTTTTCCAACCATATTGCACAAGTATCGATATTATATCTATGATGTACCCCTAAAGTTTTTATGTTAGTTTTTATCCATTGAATTTTTTTAAATTTTGGTATTTTACCCTTTGATTTTCCAATAAACAACCCTTTAGTTTTTAAAAAGTTGATTTTTGCCCCTGAAGCTCTTTCATATACTTCTAAAATATTAAAGGAATTTATTATAGATTCTTCATCTTTATTAAATAGCTGTGTGTCATCGGCGAACATACTTATTTTACACTCTATATGTTGATCTTTTCCAGGAATTAAGATGCCCTTTATCTGAGGATTTTGTCTGATTGCACAAGCCATAGGCTCTATTTGAAGCACGTAAAGTAGAGGAGCTATAGGGCAACCTTGCCTTGCTGATCTTGATATTGAAAAGTATTTTGATACAAATCCATTTGTTTTAATGCAAGTTTTTGATTTTATTAGAAGCATTTTTATCCATTTACAGTATTTTTCACCAAAGTTAAATCTCTGTAATGTGGCTTCTATCCACCCCCATTCTATCCTATCAAAGGCTTTCTGTTGATCCAGAAATATTATTGCCCCCTCTAAATCTTCTTTTTCTGCATAATCGATTATGTCTTGAATTAATCTATTTGCATCACTTATATTTCTACCCTTAACAAACCCTTTTTGATCTGGGTGAATTAATTTTGGCAATACAACCTTTAACCTCTCAGAGAGTATCTTAGCAATAATTTTATAATCGTTGTTAAGCATAGTTAAAGGTCTCCAATTTTTTACATCTTCTCTTTCATTCCCTTTATGTATTAATGAAATTACTCCTTTAGTTTGCGAGTCACAGAGTATAGCCTTTTGAAAAATATATTTTATTACTTTTGAAAATTCAATTTTAATTGTATCCCAATATAATTGATAAAAAGTTGACAGTATTCCATCTTCCCCTGGTGATTTATTTGGTTTTAATGACATAACTGCTTTGTAGATCTCGTGATCAGTTATATCGCTGTCAAGCATGTTTACGTCACCCTCATCTAATTTACATTGTACTGTCTCTAATAATAAATTTCCGCTTTCTCTATCCCAACCGTCAGTATTTAGTAATTTGTAATAAAAATTTATTTGCTCTTCAATTATTGAGTCAATGTCAGTTTTATAAGTGCCATTTTCTGCTTTAATTCTAGTCCACAATTTTTTTTCTCCGTTATTTTTTTCTAATTGAAAGAAATATTTAGAAGGTGCTTCAAACACAGACCCTTGAAAATTCCTGAAGTGGGATCAAGGTGCCTAGGAGAAGAAAGCATCCCCTGTTGACCGGTCACCTATATATAAATCAAGTGGACGGAACATTTCAAATTAGTATTAAAAAAGAGCATAACTACTGGTGTGAAATATATCAGCCAACATACGACCCAATGACAGGTTAAATTTGCTAACAAGGTCATTATAACGACCATAGAATTTACGAAATGGGGCTTTAACCGAGGTTATTGAATTACCTGTAACATCAACTTATCTGTCAGTAGCCTGCCTCGCTTTAAAAAATTGATCGTACTCGGAGCATGCTGGTAGTTAGCAGTGAGAGATCTATGAATTAGCCGTCCCATATTTGATTTTTTAGGAACGTTTGAACCCAGAGAATCATGGCAATTGATGTCTTACCGATTTGGGTTCAAAAATTTGACTCACTGCTTCCAGGGATGTTTTTGTTGATAGAGTCAAACGTTATCACATGTGGAATTCCCACATATGGTGGAGGGGAGCTTCTGTTAGGCCTCGGACTGCAGACTCGGACAAAACCCGGCGTGTTGGAAAAATGGTGGCACTGGTGCTTTGTCTGCACTGTTTCGGTTGCCCTCTGCCTCTCATTGGGGTTCATAAACTCTCTCTTCGTTTTTGTAGATGTTCTTTGCGTCACCTTAGTCTTTACTTGCGGTATTATATATTTCTTTGAGATGCAGAGTGCCGTGTTTTTTTTTTATCGTCCTTGAAAGCGTTGCAAATTTGACGGTTTGAAAAGGGGGTAACTTTCGGTGCATAGTTACATATACATCAGAAAATTCCTTGCCAATTCACGAGTGTGGTTTTGTATGATTTCCTCACGTGTAACGTGATGAAAGCCAAGATTGTATGGAACGAAGTCTCTCATTAACGCTGTTCTTGCAGATACAATAGCTCGTCTTACCTGCAAAATTTTACACTCTGTAAAGCTAAATATAAATAAAACATATCCTGTCTCAAATGCGGGATAAAAAAAAATATATTTATGATGAAGTACCAGGGGCGGATGATTTTGCTTCGTTATAAATGTAAGATGAAATCACGCGCAAGCGCGGGGAATTGAATTTAGACCACTACCGACAGAAAATATATTGTAGTTTCTACGGACAGCCTACAGGCTTTTAGCAGGAAGAAATACTTTGTTCAAATAGATCCGCAAACTGGAAACACCACCGTACTCATGTTTTTGCTATTTCATGGCTGTTTATAGAAAAAGAAAATATACTTTTAATTTGATGTACGATATTTACGATGCGAGTGAAATCTTATCGGACATCATCTTGTACCTAGGTATTGTTAGTTGAGTAAGACCTCTGGTGCACCCGTTTCGGAATATATTGGCAAAATTTATTAATTTGTAAGTATAGATTCGTTATATCCGTTAAGTTCACAATATATTTTAAAGCCTCGGAAAGAAAAATCACTTCGCTGTAGCTGTAAGCAGCAATTCACTGTAAGGATGTTTGCTATAAGAGTGTTTACAGATTGACCAAGTTTAAAATAATAAACGATACCTTTACAAGACTGGTAATTGACGTTTTGTTCAGTGTTGTGCTCTCCCTGGTCCTGATCTGAAGCATAGCTTCATCGGTCATTTTCCTATTTTACAAGTGTTGAATACAGCAAGCAGGGGAATGTTATATCTATGAGCTTGCTTTTTGGGATATTAATTTGGGTCTGTCCGTCCGTCCGTCTGTATTTCTGTCTGTATGTAACACTCGTTTCCGCGCGATATCTCGAGAACGCTTTGAGCTTTTGCAATAAAATTTTGCATAGCTACTCCCTATGGCCTCAAGAAGAATCCTATTAATTTAGAGGTCAAAAGATCAAATATCAAGGTCATAAATTCTGTTTGTTTTAACACTTTCGTTTCCGCGCTGTATCTCGCGAATTCGTTGAGCTTTTGTAAAGAAATTTTTCACAACAACTCCCTGTGGCCTAAGGAACACATTGATTTTGAAGTCAAAAGGTCAGAGTTCAAGGTCGCAAAATAAATTTATAAATTCCGTCTGTATGTAGCACTTTTGTTTCCGGGCGATATCTCAAGAAACTTTTGAGCTTTTGCAATGAAATTTTAAACCATAACTCCCTGTGGCCTCTCTCGCCCCTCTCAAAGTGTCCCGCACCGTTTTTTCCCCCGCTTTCACTGAAAGTGGGGATATTAATTTATTCTTTTTATTTATTGTATTAAGTCGCTTGGTACTATTTTTAGCACAGGGGCATGTGGAGAGTCGTATAATACAGGTTGTCGGTGGACTTTATATTCCAATTACCTCTATTAGAAGTGTACAACATGTATTGTGTAGAATTTTGAGAATATTGAACGTGAATATCAACATTATATGTGACCTAATTTTTGCATTTAATCTACTGTATAATCAAGTGCCTCCGTGGTCTAGTGGTATGATGCTCGCTTAGCAAGCGAGAGACCAGGGTTCAAATTTTGGACGATCCTTTTTTTTTATTTTTATTAACTAAATGATAGTATTCAACATATGAAATGAAAAAGTTATGACGTCTGGTGTGTACAAAAGCAATCAAATTTTATATCAATTTTGGTATTTTTTTAATTTCCTTCAATATACAGGTATACATTTTATAATTCTACAAATAGGGGAGCCCCCCCCCCCCCCCCCCGAACTTCACATGCTCTTCTTTTTTACCTAAGCGGGGGGACACAAATTCTCTGAATTAGCTTGTTCATTTTTAGACAGAAATATAAGAAAAAGTAGGATGCAGACAAATTTTAATTTAGTAAAGCAATTGTTCATGTATTAAATTTTAAAAACCACAGTCTCTGACGAGACTGTAGCTCTACTGGTTTGTACTTATAACAAAGGAAGAGAAATGTAGAACTTGGACTTGAAACTTTGCAACAACAATAAATAGAATAATGATCCTTGGTTTAGTCTCTTTTTGTGGCAAGATGAATTGCAATCAGACAAAAACTGTAGGAGGAGTAGTGTTTTGAAAGTATTTCAACAAAATTTATATTTTTCAGAAACCATGGCAACACCATTCATTGAAATCAAAATATGATAAAGGTAATAATGTATCTTAGGTAGTGTGTGTGCCAAGTTATACTGAAATCAGACCAACACTGTAGGAGGAGTAGCATTTTGAAAGTATTTCAAGGAAATTTCTATTTTTAGTAACCATGGCAACACCATTCATCGAAATCAAAAAACCCATATATAGAATTATGTATCTTAGTATATTCTACTAGTGTGCCAGGTTTAATATACTGAAATCAAACCAAAACAGTAGGAGGTAGGGTTTTGAAAGTATTTCACAGAAATTTCTATTTTTAGTAACTATTCATCAAAATCATAAACTGATAGACAGAATTATGTATCTTAGTGTAGTCTACTTGTGTGCCAAGTTATATTGAGATCAGATCAAAACTGTAGGAGAAGTGGCGTTTTGAAAGTTTTTCAAAGAAATTTTTATTTTTAGTAACCATGGCAACAACAATCATAAAAATCAAAAACCGATACACAGAGTTCTGTACCTCGATGTAATCTACTTGTGTGCAAAGTTATATTGAAATCAGACCAAAACTGTAGAAGAAGTAGCGTTCTGAAAGTATTTCCCAGAAATCTCTATTTTTAGTAACCCTGGCAACACCGTTCATCGAAATCAAAAACCGATACACAGAATTATGTATAAAGTGTAATCTACTTTTGTGCCAAGTTATATTGAAATCAGACCAAAACTGTAGGAGGAGTTGCATACTAAAAATTGTTTACAGACGGACGGACACCTTACTATCGCATAAAATCTTCTGGTCTCTGACCAATAGAGCTAAAAATGACAGAAATGATAATGAATCTTAATGATTATTACAAGTATATGGTTTTTCCTATATTTTTTCCAAACTTAGAGACAAATGCCATTTGATTTTTAATATTCTGCTACAGAAATGCTGCCATTTACAAGTATGTTTGGCCTTATCATTAAATATATACGTGTAACACACAATATGGTAAAAAAGAAGTTCCTATATGGAATGACCAACACGATGGAGATGTATATACATGCATATACACACAAACAAACCAGTAAATTGAAAAATCAAATATAATATAAATGAAAATATCCTTAGTTTAAAAAATTTATGAATGCAAATGTTTCAAAATAACAGATGAAGGATTTTGAATCGAAGAGAAGGAATAAACAAGGGCTGCATTATAAGACATGCAAACAAACAAACAAACATAGCCCACCTTCCAAAATGTAATTAGAAAGATGACATCATCAGAATGACGAGAATTTGCAAGCATGCTGTAATCTATTGCATATACGTACTCAACTAACTCTCTACATGATAGACATGCACTAAATCAACAGGAAAAGGGGGAAAAATACGAAAACTAAATATATACAACTTGTCAACAGAAAATAAAATAAAATGAGCAAATAGAATGCAGTTTCATCTGACCAGTTAACTTTCAAATTACCGGTATTTTACATCCCAAGTCTGAAAAAAACTCCAATATTCAAGATAATGAAGTTTTCGTTACCCATATCTAAACAAAACAAACATACAATATGTACTTATAGTTGGAAGTCACATATAACGTGCACAGAACAAAAAATTTTAAAGGTACATGTACTCCTTCAACTTCCACAAAGGAAGCGATTGAAAAAAAAACCCAGCTAAGGATAAACAAACACTCTAAAAAATGGTGATACAAACTAAAATCCACTGTAAATGATGAAAATGATATCTGAATCCGAGTAACTTTTTACCATTATAAATTTAACACTTGTGAAAGAATTCTGTACTCTTTCTGAAAAATTTGTATTAAAATAGAAATAACACTTTAAAAAACACTGTTAAATCTTATATCTTGAAAATCAAAATAAAAAAGGAAACGGTATTCAGCTTTCAAAATTGGACAACACTTATGATTCAATTGAATTTTATAGTAAGTTTTTCCACTTTTCCATTCATTGTTTCAATTTTACACTGAACATGCATCTTGGCAGCAATAAAAGACTCCAAATCAGCTTTACATCCAAATCATCTTACTCAATCTCGTAAGTAGAATACATACTCCCAATCCCTTTTATCTTCAGTGAGTACATGGTCTCTTTCTTTTTGAAGGCAATTACTTGTCCTTCCATCTCACTTGGTGGTACTTCACATGGCTAGTAATATAAAATAGAAAGTCCAAATTATTTACACAGAGCTACACATTGTTTGAGATATATATTTATCTTCTTTTTTCTCTATTATTTACATAAATCATGCTCGAGTTTTATATTGATTCCAAACATTTGAAGTATATTTTTATCAGAATTAAATTATTATTCTAGCAGACTTTTTGTCGAAATTCTCGGTTAGATACCATAAAATATAGTCAACTTTAGCATCAAACCTATGGAAAGACAATTTTCAACTATATGAACTGACCACGATAATGAGACAGAAAGATGACAGAGACTTTGCAGAACTTTTTAATAGATTGAGAGAAGGAGAGCATACCAAGGAAGACATCGAAAAGTTAAAAGAAAGTGTGACGGTAGAAAAAAAAATCTCAAGACACAACAAGAAAAGAAGTAAATACGTTCAATACAGAAGTATTTTTAGAGTCAAGATTAGAATAAAAGTTTGCATTAAGACTATTGATTGTTATTGGTTCAGCTAATGCATCAAATCATCAAAGAATTTTGCCAAAAATTTATTGCAACAGTGCGAAAAGAATGTTTGGTTGCTGATTTGAAGTTGGTCATTGGTGTACCTGTAGAAATTACAAATAACGTGAGTGTTCAGGATGGTGTCGCAAAAGGATCATCTTGTATTATTAGATATTTTTATTACCTTGTTCAAGACTCTTCCAGAGTAAGTAGCGTTTGAGTTGAGTTTGATGATGAAATATCTGGTCAAAAATCGACCTAGACACAACACTTCAATAGCTTTAAGTCTTTGTTGATAAAATTTTACAATACTGCTTGACTCTACATCGGTACTTGGTTTTTTTTTTCATCTCTTCTAAGGTATGCTTCGGTTTTAACATAACAACTCTTTCTTCTGTAGGACTGGTGTTTATAAATATAAGGATCTTGAAGTTCTCCGAAAAAGGCTTTTGTTATACAAGATATGTAGCTTCTTGTGCGCCAATTTCAACATGGGACTAAAATTGGTTTCCAATGTGTCGAACTTACTGCTTAATGTCTGATCCACTCCTTTGGGCCTCTTCACGTGCCTTGTTCAGTGTAAATTTGACATACCTCTCTGACCTTTAGAATGAATTGATTGACTGAATTATGTTTGTCCCATTCGAGAATTTTTCACTCATAGAGAGACGTCACCATATACCGGTGAAGGTCTTCAAATTTTGACCTTTACTCGGCACTCACGGCCATTGAGCAGTGAGGGATCTTTATCGTGCCAACGCCTGCCGTGTCACGGGGCCTCGGTTTTTAAGGTCTCATTCCGAAGGAGCCACAACTTTCACTTCAAAGTGCCGAGCGGATGGCAAAGGAACAGATTCTACCCATTTTTTATCGACTTAAGTCAGTCGCGGCCGAGATTCGAAATCACGAGCGCTCTACCGACTGAGCTACCGTGAACGGTCCTTTAGAATTAAAGAAAAAGTGAGCAAGCTCACATACCCCACGCCCCCCAAAACTCGACAATGCAACACGTAATGAATGGCACAGTGCATTTTAAAAATACACAGTATAATTCAAAAAGGGGCATTACTTGCAAAAAATCATCACATCAAAACTTCCTGCATATAAGGACATTCAAATCTTTGTATGTTACAAATTTAATTGGGCTGAAGTTTCTACATGTAGATAAATAATGGAATCAAAATTTCTTGGTAATATACAAATCTATACATTATGTCTGAAATACCTACAAAGTTTCAGGAAATTCAGTGCAGGAGTCATGCTGACAAACTGTTATTTAAATTCCTTAGTGATTTCGATTTGTTAATGAGTGGAAGCCCATGTCCAACACATGACAATTTACACATTTAAATAATTGATGGAAACAAAATTATGATGTAGTCATATGAATTTATTTATATACTGTACTTATGAAATTATTTAAGGCAAAGCACCAATTTGGGGGGGGGGGGGGGAGAGAGAGAGAGAGAATTATCCAAGATTTTGTGTGTGTGTGTGTTAAATCATTAATATATTTATCTCAAAATCAATAGGGGTCTTTTAAGGTCATAAAATATTTCACATAAAATTTCATTACAAAAGCTGATTCCAGTGGATTTCCTTATTACCTAGATGGAAAATTTCTTCAATAATAGGCAGAGCTCTTAGGACAAAAATAAAGGAATCTGAATTTCCTGGTAATATGCACATCTACACACTGTGTACTAAATATCTGCAAACTATGACTAAATTCTCTTCAGCGGTTTAAGAGGAGTTGCACTGAAATATCTGCAAAGTTTGACATTCTGTGCAGCAGTTTATGAGGAGTTGCGCTGACAAACTGTTCATCTCTATATTTAAGATATGGCCAAAAATGTAAGTTGAAAAGTGCCGAAGTTCCCCGAAAAAATAAAGGAATCGGAATTTCCTGGTAATATGCACATCTACACATTGTGTCCTAAATATTTGCAGAGTTTGACGAAATTCTGTGCAGCGGTTTATGAGGAGTTGCGCTGAACTGAAAACAGGACTGACTGACGGGTCAAAATCAGACAATCAGATTTTGGATCGCAATTTGCAATTCAAAAGTGAACTGCATTCTACAATGCAGTTCGCAATTCAAAAACTTAACATAAGCCATGTGGTTTGAACTTTTGAGGGTAGGGTACTAGTGGTCAGTTACCACTTCTATGAAAAAATGGTGATGGAACCATCTCTAGTTTCCGAGATATAGCCCTCCACTTTTTAGGCCTACTATATAATACTATATGAATAAACATCGGGTTCGGGGACATCGAAGTCCCCTGTCCCGGGGTCTGAAATTTTGTGGGTGGGTGGGTACTATTCATCAGTTACCACTTCTGTTAAAAAATGGTGATGGTACCATCTCTAGTTTCCGAGATATAGCCCTCCAGATTTTAGGCCTACTATATAATACTATATGAATAAAGATATCGAAGTTTCCTGTCCCGGGGTCTGAAATTTTGAGGGTAGGGTACTAGTGGTCAGTTACCACTTCTATGAAAAAATGGTGATTGTATCTTCTGTAGTTTCCAAGATCCAACCCTCCACTTTTTATGGCTACTATATAATACCAAGTGAATAAACATCGGGCTCGGGTACTGAAATTTTAGGGTTGGGGTACTAGAGGTCAGTTACCACTTCTCTGAACATATGGTGATGGTACCGTCTCTAGTTTTGGAGATCCTCCCCTCCACTTTTTAAGTTACTATATAATACTACATGAATAAACATAGGGGAAGGGAACATCAAAGTCCCCTTTCCCGGGGTTTGACATTTAGGGGGTGTGGTACTGGAGGTCAGTTACCACTTCTATGAAAATATGGTGATGGTACCATCTCTAGTTTCAGAGATCCAACTCTCCACTTTTTATGGCTACTATATAATATTAAGTGAGTAAACATCGGGCTCGGGAACATCAAAAAATGAAAAAATGGTGATGGTATCTCTAGTTTCCGAGATATAGCCCTCCAGTTGTTAGGCCTACTACATGATACTATATGAATAAACATCGGGTTCGGGGACATCGAAGCTCCCTGCCCCAGGGTCTGAAATTTTGAGTACTAGTTTTACATTGAAAGATATATTGGATTGATTAAATCATTTCAAGAATGTTTGCACCATAGCAGATGGAACACAATATTGAACCCTTAATTTGGAGACATTTCCAAGTTGTGTTGATTCCCTTCTTCTTTATCCTGTATTAGAGTTAGCTAAAATTGAGATCAAATGTTATTACAAGCAAAAGAGAAAGAAAAAAACTCTTTTCCAGTACTTGAGTTCCAATGTAGTCACATTGATATCAAAGCATGCGTATGCTGTGTTGATTCAGATACCACTTCGAGTAAGGACTAAATTATTGGATCAGTTTTTCATGGAAAAAACAAAGACAAATTTCTTTTAAATAAAAGCAGGGCTAAAGTTTCTCAGGTTTGCATTTTGGCCTAGGTCCACCTGTATTATGCATTAGGAATTTTATGAAGCCAATTGACTTCCGGCTTAGAACTTCGAAGACTTGTACAACAGGGATAAGTTTAAGTGCTGGATACTATGAAACATATTCGAGGAGCATAGGATATTATTGTCAAAAAACCTTTATGAAAAACATGCTGAAGCCGTCGTGTTTTAAGATTTAAGATCCGACACTCGAATCTTAATCCTGTAGATAGGACCCGCGTTTTTAGCTCTACTGGTCAGAGACCAGAAGAGCTTATGCGATAGTAAGGTGTCCGTCGTCCGTCCGTCTGTCTGTCTGTCTGTCAACAATTTTTCAAAACGCTACTCCTCCTACAGTTTTGGTCCGATTTCAATATAACTTGGCACACAAGTACACTACACTAAGATACATAATTTAGTGCATCGGTTTTTGATTTCGATGGACGGTGTTGCCATGGTTACTAAAAAAAGAAATTTCTGTGAAATTCCTTTAAAACGCTACTCCTCCTACAGTTTTGGTACGATTTCAATATATCTTGGCACACAAGTAGACTACACTAAGATACATAATTTAGTGCATCGGTTTTTGATTTCGATGGACGGTGTTGCCATGGTTACTAAAAATAGAAATTTCTGTGAAATTCATTTAAAACACTACTCCTCCTACAGTTTTGGTCCGATTTCAATATAACTTGGCACACAAGTACACTACACTAAGATACATAATTTAGTGCATCGGTTTTTGATTTCGATGGACGGTGTTGCCATGGTTACTAAAAATAGAAATTTCTGTGAAATTCCTTTAAAACGCTACTCCTCCTACAGTTTTGGTCCGATTTCAATATAACTTGGCACACAAGTAGACTACACTAAGATACATAATATAGTGCATCGGTTTTTGATTTCGATGGACGGTGTTGCCATGGTTACTAAAAATAGAAATTTCTGTGAAATTCCTTTAAAACGCTACTCCTCCTACAGTTTTGGTCCGATTTCAATATAACTTGGCACACAAGTAGACTACACTAAGATACATAATTTAGTGCATCGGTTTTTGATTTCGATGGACGGTGTTGCCATGGTTACTAAAAATAGAAATTTCTGTGAAATTCCTTTAAAACGCTACTCCTCCTACAGTTTTGGTCCGATTTCAATATATCTTGGCACACAAGTAGACTACACTAAGATACATAATTTAGTGCATCGGTTTTTGATTTCGATGGACGGTGTTGTCATGGTTACTAAAAATAGAAATTTCTGTGAAATTCCTTTAAAACGCTACTCCTCCTACAGTTTTGGTCCGATTTCAATATAACTTGGCACACAAGTACACTACACTAAGATACATAATTTAGTGCATCGGTTTTTGATTTCGATGGACGGTGTTGCCATGGTTACTAAAAATAGAAATTTCTGTGAAATTCCTTTTAAACGCTACTCCTCCTACAGTTTTGGTCCGATTTCAATATTACTTGGCACACAAGTACACTACACTAAGATGCATAATTTAGTGCATCGGTTTTTGAATTCAATGGACGGTGTTGCCATGGTTACTAAAAATAGAAATTTCTGTGAAATTCCTTTAAAACACTACTCCTGCTACAGTTTTAGTCTGCTTCTAATATAATTAGGCATACAAGAAGACTATACTAAGATACATAATTTACTGCATTGGTTTTTGAATTCAATGAACAGTGTTGCCATGGTTACTTAAAATAGAAATTTCTGTGAAATTCCTTTAAAACGTTACTCCTCCTACAATTTTGGTCTGATTTCAATCTAATTTGGCACACAGTTAGAATACACTACGATACATAATATGTATTTCTGTTTTTTTTATTTGGGTGAATGGTGTTGTCATGGTTACCGGTACTAAAAATAGAAATTTCCGTGAAATACTTTCAAAACGCTACTACTCCTAGTTTTCATTTGATTTCAATATAACTTGTCACAAAAGTAGACTACATTAAGATACATAATTCTATTTATTGTTGCATGTTGCAATGTTTCAAATCCAAGTGCTACTTTTCTTTTGTTATACAAACAGACCAGTAGAGCTACAGTCTCATCAGAGACTTCTGGTTTTTAAACACCACGCTCAGAAATATTGAAAACCCCTAACATAAGGAATTGAAATTTTCAGTGGGGATCTAGTCGTCAAATTTAACTAACCACTTCCAGAAAGACTTCTGGAACAGAGGCTCAAGGGCCCAAGGTCACCTGAGTATAATGTCACAAAATACAGGATCAAGAGATTGAATATAAAATAAAACAAAGATGCCGATAAATAAAGCTATGTTGCCCAAAAACAAGAGAAATATGAACATACTGAACAGGGATCAGCAACAAAATTAATTTATTGCTTCAGGACAAATATCAAAATTGATTTATTTACTTGCCTGTACTTGCCCAATTTGTCACTATTCTCATGCGGGCTAAACAACACAATAGCTCTTGAGCATTGTTAGTAAACCTACCTCATTCTCTCTCACATTGGTCTCTTTTTTATTCAGCTATTATTTGAATGACTACCTGTCCACCGAAGATTAAGAAAATATTTTTGTCATAAAAAATTATATAATTCTGTTATTCAGTTGACCCTTCAATTACATTTACAGTGTTTAACTAGCATAGGTGAATAGCAAAGGGAAGTAACTTCTGTCCGTAGAATACAAAATGATAAATTGACCGATTGGTGCAGAATTTCAAAAACCTTGTAAAAATACTCTTACTTATTTCAGCTTTATTTATACTGGTTTTCCCTCCTAAATGTCCAGGAGCAGAGACGAAGAATTTCAAAGAAATAATGCAACTTCACTACAGATTCAACATAGCCCCATCCTAACACCAGAACCTTTAACCCAGAGGCCATAAAATTTACAATTTTGGAAGAGACGCCCTTGCTTATCATAGCCATACATTTAGTTTGTTTACTAAATACCCATGGGCGTCTTTACTATACAATCAACAGAGCAAAATCCCTGACCCGCAGTGGTTACAGCGTTCGCTCCAGAGTCGCGGAGTAAGGAGTTGATCCTTACATTGCGGGTTCGAATCCCACTGTGGGAAATGGAGACCGGTCCTTCGGATGAGACCGTGTAAACCGAGGTCCCGTGTTGCAGTAGGTGCTGGCACGAAAAAGATCCCTCACTGCTCAATGGCCCCAAGTGCAGAGTATAGGTCAAAATTTGCAGTTCTCCACTGGCAAATGATGGCGTCTCCATATGAGTGAAAAATTCTCGAGAGGGACGTTAAACAATAAACAAACTGACCCAGGGGTTATTAATTTCAATTTTTTGAAGAGGCATCCCTGAGAATCCTATTCCAGCAGTTAGTTTGTCAGCTTAATTTCCAGGGAGAGGAAAGAGGATTTTCAAACAAATATTGCATTTTCACTATATTTCATTTTTACAATATACATGTATTCCACAGACATGCCCCGACCTTAACACTGTAATCCTGAGTGACAATTTTCACAATTTTGAAAGTACATCCTTGCTCTTCATAACCATGTATTTAGTTTAACTGCTAAGTACTCAGTAGCAGGGAGTAATTAATGCAGTTTCACTTTATTATCAAGAGTCCCCCCTTTCCACAGAACCCCTTACTGAGGCTATATATTCCACAATTTTGGAAAAGGCAAATTACTCATCATAACCATGCATTTAGTTTGATTGCTAAATTCCAGGGATAGAGAAGATTTTCAAAGAATTGATGCATTTTAAAAATATAAAAAAATAAAACCCCTCTCTAAAACCTTGGGCACGTTTTACAAAAAAAAAAAAGAAGAAAGAAAACAGAAAAATTACGACTAAGATCTTGGGCTTAAGTTGATTGTAAAACTTTGCAGAATTGATAATTCTGTTTGAAATTCCTAGCTTAAAATTATCTTGTTAAGTTCTTTTTAAAAAGATTAAAACCATTTTTTAACATTTGTAAAATAGAGAGCAATAAGCATAGTTAAATTTTGGTCTTTTGTAAAACGGGCCCCAGAACCCCTGAACAGGGGTCATAAAATTCACAATTTCGGAAGAGGCGCCCATGCTCATCATAACTATATACTTGGTTTGTTTGCTTAATACACCGGAGCGAAGAAGATTTTCACAAAAAGAATGCATTTTCACTATAAAAACACTATAAAATCAATAGAACCCACTCCCATAGTACCCCTCACCCAGGGGACCTCAAATTTCACAATTTTGAAAGAGGCACCCTTGGCCACCCTCGAATTTTCCATTTGGTAGAAGGCTCAAATCGTATTATTATCAGCCCCACTCCTAAGGCCCAGGGAGACAGGGACCATGAATTTTTTTCCCCATTCATTCAAAGATGTTATACGCCAAAATTGGTTGAAAATTTTTAAGTGGTTCCGGAGAAGAATATGAGTCAATTCCCTATATTCCCTATATAAAAAAAGTATTAAATTGTAAATTATTAAAATAAAATAATGACAAAAAAGGTGTTTATGTTCTCTATGTGCGATGTACGAGCCATCCGAGGAGTTCCGAGAAGTTATTCGGAATACTACGGATGTTTGCATGCATACTTTTTAATGCGGGATCGATGTTTAAATATTAAAATCGGGATCGTTATTTAATAAATAAACGTTCATCATGTCAGTCTCTCCAGTTTGCCTAGGACGGTAATTTTCAGGCGCGGTTTGAATCGCTTTTATTCTTATAAATTGGTTAAACAATACCGATTAACCACTCATCTGGAACAAACCCACTATCACATTTTATTTTAAAGAACTTCTTACATAAAGGTAAAAAAGTTGACAATTGAACGTATAAATGTTCATTTACAATCTTATCATAGTCTGCGGCTTTGTCATTTTTAAGCTTCTGAACTTCAACAGCTGCTATTATTTGATATCACTAAAGCTGGTTTAAGCCAGCTTCATACTATAAAAAAAAATAAGAAAAATGATTAAATATTTGACTTTTGCCTGTTTTTTCCTATTTATTTCTATGAAGATATTTTTCCCAATTTTAACCAAATATCGCTTTTTTTCCCAATCTTGACGGCCCCGGCCCTTGGAATCAAAGGGTAAAAAAATCCCTGCGAGATTTTTCAATAACATAAACAAATTATAAACGATAGCGAATTTAAACGAGGCTTTCAGACCCTCTAGTCTTGGGAGGAGTTGTTATTTCATAAATAATTTGAATAGATGATATCATCTATTTGAATAGGTGATATCACTTTATGACAGTACATACCAAAACGGCGCCTCATAGAGGAAACTGTAAATGTTCGAATGTTAACGACGGACAAAAACAAATAGCTATAAATTAAATGAACTAAATACAACATGAAGTACGTCGAGACCGGTCCTTCGGATGAGACTGTATAAACCGAGGTTCCGTGTCGCAAAAGGTGCTTGCACGAAAAGGATCCCTCACTGCTCAATGGCCCTAGGTGCCGAATATAGGTCAAAATTTGAAGCTCACCACCAGGGACATTAATCAATATACAAACAAACAAACAATGTAAACTCGTTATAAATGACCCCCCCCCCCCCCCAAACGCACAAGTATCCACCTAGGAACACTAACTTTATCGATTTTTTTTTTTTTTTTTTTTTTTTTTTTTTAGATTTTTGGAATCTCTCTCTCTCTCTCTGTATTACAAACTCGAAGTACGATTAGAAAGGATATACATTCATGACTCTATGGTTATTATTTATATTTAAGGTTTCTTCAACCCCATGTAACGTCATAGATTTTGAGCTTCATGCATAATAAAAATGATTCTCTTTAAAGAACTGTTTTCATTTGGTATAATAAAAATATTGTAAAAAAGATATCTTTCAATAATATTTTTTATATATAGTTTATCAATAGTAAAAAAAAAAACAAGTTTGGCAAGGGCAATTACTTCTACTTATGTTTTTTTTCCCCATATATGTTCATAGTTATACTTCTATTGTAAAATTTCCCAGATACTAGTATTCAGAATCTAAATATATTTATAAAATAATGAAATTGAAAATAAATAATGAAATTGAAAATAATGAAAAAATGTAACCTCTATATTTTATAATATCAAACAAAAGTTGAAATAAAGCTTTTTTTCTACTATGAACAAAAGGACTTCAACCCGTTTTTAAACATCTTTATTGAGGTTGTATACCGAAATGTGCCATATTTACATTTTGACATAGAAGCGTATGGTTTAATTTATGTCTGACATCTTCAAAAAGATGTAATCTATATATTTTATAATATCAAAAAAAGTTAACAATTAAGTTTTTTTCCCTACTTTGAAAAAAATGTTTTGGATCTTCCATTATCAAATATAGTTTTTTTTTCTACATATTTATGGGAGAAGAATTCTAAAATTAGAACATTTCGATTTAAATTATATATATATACATATATATATATATATATATATATATATATATATATATATATGTATATATATATATATATATATAGATATCTTCTATATATTTATCATCTTCCACTGTTTTAAATCCTTTCGCTGGACACCCCCCCCCCTTTTTAAATTACTGGATTAGTCTAAAAAATGGTGAACCTTACCTTGGAACAACCAAACCAACCCGAATTACTAATTATGCACATGTACATGTATTCAGTTTATTTTTAGTTGACAGATTATTTAAGAATTTTTACGGAATAATATTATTCTAAAATGACTATAAATGAACATGAAATTCAAAAGCAATTATCATTAAAATTATTGAAATAAAAATCAAAATATTTAACAAATTGACAATCACTTTTCTCAATGATAACTAAACATGTACATCAGATTGCAATGCTTTTAGGAATTTTAATTTCAATGGAGATGGGTTCATAGTAGTTCATTTATTAACGGAACCATAGATCATTCATTGATTCGTTGTCTAGTATTCCCTTTAGGTGTTTAATGATACCTTTAGTGTTACAGAAATAAGTTTACAATACTAATGAAACATATGGAGATAACGAACAGTATTCAAGCTCAAAAGTCAATTATACAATACAAAATAGGAGCAGAGCAAACACGGACCTCCAAACATCAGAGGTGGGATCAGGTGCCATGGAGGAGTGAGCATCCCCTGCCGACTGGTCACACCCGCCGTGTGCTCCTTGTCATGATCGGGAAATAACGGAAAAACCCGTCGACAATTCAGTGTGTAAATAATGGCCTAACAATTAGTATGAAAAACGTCAGTCAGCATTTGAATACTAAAAAATTAAATGTAATATATCCACCACAATAAAAACATTAAAAGTTGTAATATCAAGGAAGTTTTGAGACTAGTGTTTTAAAATGTTTTTGTATATATTAATTAAAATGTCTCCAAGCCCGATGTTTATTACATGTGGTAGCTAAACACAGAGAGAAGAATGATGGAAAGGCATTTGTCTGCTACAGTCCCTGAAACGTTCTACTTTCCCATTTTTCCGTTCGCTCATCGTTCTTTCACCGTGCGTTCACCGTTCGCTCTCCGTTCACTGTTTTGCGTTCACCGTTCACAAAGCGTTCAGCGTTCGTTCTTCGTTCCGTTCACTTTGCGTTCAGCGTTCACCTATCGTTCAGTTTTCATTGTCATTCGGAACTCCGAAGTGAAAGGACTTTTTGTAGGGAAGGAGTTACAGGTTTTTTTAATTTAATAACTAACATATCGTGTTTGAAGAATCATTATTTCATGGGGAAAAATATCTACGATATATATTTTTATTATTCTAACTTAGCTGTTAGGTTATTTATTAAATTACTGGAAAATAAATGTTGTTGTAAGCACATTCTGTACCTATGTAGAACGATGCTGAAATATTAAATTTAACTAAGGGCAATGTGCAAATACTTCAAGTACTGCAACATTTTGTTGTTTTGTTAAAGACGACAAATCGTTAATGGTGATATAATTATCCAAGTCAAATAATTACGCAGCAAAATTACGAAAATATTTATTTCTAACACGTTTTTTAATTACTACAGAAAATATGATAGAACTAGTTCTGAGAGTTATACCTAGTACTGCGGATGTCCTGTTTATTATCTTTGGAGCGAATTATTAAATTGTGGTGTGGTTAAAGGAAATATTTATTTAAAATGTACTGCACTACAGAATTTCCTCTACTATAATATGTAAAGTCTATAGTTATAGAGAAAAAAATTCTCTCTTCACCGTAACTTTATATGTTTGCCATTCGATATGATTAATATGTTATAACTTGTTTGAAATACTCGCACTCCGTCTTCGATGTAACGAAACTTTCACACCTGCACAGTGTCGAATGATTTTGATTGACAGGACAAGCACGTGGACTTCGTGTGAAATCGAAGCAGGAACATAAAAACGAGTATGACTGTCAAACAAATGGATATGATTTGTTGATTAAAAAAAGTTACTTTCACTGTCTGATATATATAGAAAAAAAATCAGAGTTTTTACTCTATATATATATATATATATATATATATATATATATGTGTGTGTGTGTGTGTGTGTGTGTGTGTGTGTAGCACATGCATATGGGTCCAAAATGTACTGAATATCCAATTTGCAAGCCAACTCCTCAGCAAAATGCAATTGTATGAATTTATGCGTATTTCAATTAGGTTACACGTTAGAAACAATTAACACTGTCTTAGCTTGGATCTGACAGGAAGTCAATCTCTTCCCAGAGTTATCGTTCCCGCTTTGCTCCACTAATACCTCTATCAACGTCTAAAAAGTAGTACGGAAAACGGAGACACATGGCCTTTATCACAGGAAGATTAACAATAGGGCTGTCACGGTTCTGTAATTTTTCGGGTCGGGACGGTTTTGTAATTTTCCGACTCGGTTTCGGTTTTTTTTTTTTGGCTCGGTTATTTACCTCTATTTGAAACCTTAATTAGCCCCTTCACGGTAACTGCGGTACCACTCTTTTGCAGGGCAAAATAATAATATTTGTTGAGGTTTTTGATGACAGATAATTAAATGACGTATAATCAACAATTACCACAGTTAATGTGAAACAGTCTATTTCATGAATGTAACATAAGAAATCTTCTATTTGTTTCGTTACATTCACCTTGAAAACAAATCTTATCCAAGTTAACCGTCTTGACTTCGGTGTTTAGGACTACTATTAGCTACAACCTGACCATTCTTTCTTGTTTTGATAATTATCTAATCCTTTCGTGACAAGTGATGAAGTATAATTCAGTTGTGATGTTTATTTATTACCGTCTTCCTTGGAAGACGGTATACAGAGTTGAAGTATTTTACAGTCTTCGGACTTTGCACTTCCTCTCTTTTGTGATTGGTAGAAATTGCATGATGAGAAAATTTTCAATTATTTCATTGGTTGAAATGCTGTTCAAGGCAAATGAGATAATTTCCTGATGGTCTAATTTTCGTACGACTTACCAATTTTTCAAGATTTTCAATCGTAAAAAAATATGACAAAACGAACAGTGGAAATTGACAGCAATTAATTCGAAATAACATGCTAGTATTTTTAATAGGAATTACATGTTTGTTTGTTTGTATGTTGTTTAACGTCCCTCTCGAGAATTTTTCACTCATATGGAGACGCCACCACTTGCCGGTGGAGAGCTGCGAATTTTGTCCTATACTCGGCACTTACGGCCATTGAGGAGTGAGGGATCTTTTTCGTGCCAGCACCTACTGCGACACGGGACCTCGGTTTATACGGTCTCATCCTTAGGACCGGTCTCCACGTCCCACAGTGGGATTCGAACCCGCGACGTAAGGACCAACTCCTTACTCCGCGACTCTAGAGCAGACGCTCTAACCACTGCGCCACGCGGGCGACGGAATTACATGTACCAAAAAGCGTTTCTATATTTTCATTGTTAACAGAATTGATCTTTACTGCATGCAAGCTTTACAGCTTGTATGTATTCTTTTTCCCTTTGTTTTGCACTGGCTTTCTAATCTCGGCAGGGGGACGGAATCAGTCGAGGTTTGCCGAATGATCTCAGCAGCCGAGTTAAAGTTTACGGAGACAGCCGAGCATCTGTTAACGTTTCACTTGTTTCACTTTGTAGGGCTTATGTCAGAAAAAAAAACTAATGAAGAAATACAAAGCCAAGAAATTTTCAAGAATTATACGGCCTGATAAGTTTAGGTCAGTTTACTGTTTAAGGTTGTTGCTAAAGACGGTAAGCTTTTTTAAAAAGCTCTAACTTGTCACTGTTATCGTCATCATGCATTCTTTTGATTTCGACGCCATTTCTTGTATGAAACATATTCTAATACATAAACCAGACCCGAACCGAAATCCGGAAAAGTGGAAACAAGCGTATTACCTTACGTTTCTGTATATGTGTCAATGCTACAAGTTGTTTTTTTAGAACTAGACCATGTATATATTTGTCGGCAATGCGTTTTAAAATTTCCACTTCTCCATATCTGTCTACAGGAGTGATGCAATATCCGCCGAGAAATAATCCCTTGTAAGATACGGTGATACAGATATATCTCTCTAAATTTCATAAATAAACTTTACTTTCAATTTTAAAGCTAAAATATATAACTTCAAAATTTATAATTTGTTATGCAATAGGTCAAAGTAAGTTTTGCCAAGAATCTTGGCATTTAGATGTTGACAGAGGTGTTGTAGCGTAGCGTAATATGCCCTCTGGTGAGAGATTGACAGCAAGTATGTTTCTAAGTTCATTTCCATTTTCTAAATCAATTCACTGAAGGACATATCATTATCTTTGACTTCTGATGAATTTAATAGAGCACAATCTTTGGTAATTCATCTTCAATAAGAGACCAAATCACAGTGTATGTCATAGGTGGGATGGAAGTTAAACCGACAAATTGGTTTGTTTGCATGCCTGTGTGTTTCATTATTGACCAGATATGGATCAACACTACTCTTACTGCAAATAAAGTATGTGTCAACAAAGTGTGCTATATCTTCAAATTCATCTGATTCAACTTTTGGCGCATTTTTTTTACCCACTAGAGAATATGAACATGTGGTGAGCCACGTTGTTGAAACTCAATTCTGCAAAAGAAGTCGATGATTTCACCCACTTTATTTGATTTGTCGAACAAATACCTCATGTAAAAACCTCTGAAATCTGTAGTCAAAATAACTGGCACATGTCACTGGGTCAGATTCGATATGTTTAGACTTGTTCCCAGGAAAGATTTTCTACATCTTCTTTACTGTAAGAACCATTTTCAATCAGCTTTCCTAGGGTTATTAGTAAAGGGCTCCATTTAGTCTCTGCAGCTGAAAAGGAACAAAACCATGTAGGAATTCCTAACTGTCTGATCATGGCAAAGATGTCTTTCTAGCCCTTTCCCAATATGGTGGCGATTACGCAGCACATTATACCCTTCATTCAATCAAACAATTGTGTTAGTTGTGCATGAATCCAATATTTCTGCTGCAGTATATTTTCCCCCTGCATTTTGCATTTTCTGACAGCTAATTGAACTCTTGTCTTGAATTTGTTTAATTTGTATTTTTTTTCATTTTGTAAAAAATGTTTGGAATGCAAATTGCACATATCCTATCAAAAGACATTTCGTAACTCCCATTTACAGATGGTACTATAATGCAAAGCGATCTTTCTCGAATTGTTGTAAGGTCCAGTCTGTCCACAAAAGATGCTTGGGAAAGCTAAAAACTCTGATTAAGCATTCTTAAACATGTTAAGGGGACTGTAATGTTCATCGGCTGCAACATTCAATAGACCTTTAGAATAATATATGCAGACATGCGCGGAAGTACTTCTGAGTGGATAAAACACGAGACCTTCTGCGCAAGTGTTTTATAAACATCGTCGTATATTTTTGTTGAATTGATATATACTTATTAAACTGAATAAAACTGGTTTGAGATATGTTTTATTTATTTCAATTCATGTACGAGTGACAAACATTTCCTGTTTATCGTTACCTTGTTTACATCGGTAACGAGTTACAGCAGTATGGCGACCTGCGAAAACTTGAAGAAAACAAACGTAAATGTATTGCGTAGCATAGCAGCTGATCTGGGGATCAATTCAAAGGAAGGAAAGAAGGATGATCTTTTATGTAACACATTATCTAGTCAAACACCAGCAGCACTTATAACTCCAGTTGTACAATTGCCACCTTGTGTTATTCCGCTGACGTGCAGTTTAAGGAAAACTTGCCCCCTTTTAGTGAAGTCCATTGTCAGTTATTAACAGACGATCTCAAACCTCCCACCATATCATTCTCTTTGTTGTATGAATTTATAACAAGACAAAGGCAAGGGGATCAAAGCATCCAAACCTTCAAGGCTTTAGACAAGTCCGTGAAGCACTTTGATGCCGGAGGTGTCGATGCAGAATGTGTATTGCACGAGTAAGTTGATAATATTATGCAAATCCAGTCTTTATAAAGAAAATTAAATGCAGACATTTATAAAATACATATTTTTCTAGGTCAGTGAAGATAAATATTGGGAGAGAAAGAGCTTGTGTGTGTATTTCACAAAAACACATACAGCTGATTTATTCTAATCTGATGAAATCATTCGATTCTGAGAAGGGTCAGTGAAGATAAATATTGAGAGAGAGTGTGTGTGTGTGTATTTCACAAAAACACATACAGCTGATTTATTCTAATCTGATGAAATCATTTGATTCTGAGAAGGCTAAAAGATTTTGGAAGTATTCTGTATTTGAAAATTTCGAAATAATTTGTCCTCCACTGGTAAGAAAATACTTTGATTGCTACAACACCTTGCTCTGTAAAGGCATAAAAAATAACCTTTGGCTATTGAACACAACTTGCAACACCACCACCACCACCCTCCTCCCCACTCTGTATTAAATGGCTATCCCTAAGTAAATACATTGTTGCTGTAATGAAGAGGTTTCCATAAGGCTGTTTTATTTGGCCCATGTTTTTGCGAAAAATGAAATTGGATTGTCCACAAGTTTAAACTTATTTTCATTATTTTCAACGTCTAATTTTGTGCTGTATATTTTTTTTGTTGCGAGAAAAAATAGGATAAAATTGGAATAAACGATGAAAGTATGGTACCCTCAACCACTTTAACATTTAGTATAAGGGAAAATGTTGGAGGGCTATGTTGTTTAACCTTCTAAGTTCACCACGTTGCATTGAGAAGAAAAACCATATTTTGTTAATTGATTACGTATATGTACAGGAACATCATACTAGTCTATGGTTGTGGTTCTCAATGCAACATGCACTAAGATACTAATGACTGCTAATTTTGTAATTTGTTGAGATGTGGTTAATTCATTCAAACATTTAAAGTGATCGATACATATTCATAACATGGTCCAATTAATTTCGTTAAATTTCGTCATTTCTATGTAAAATATCATATCGGGTACATTGGATATGTTGTGATGTCACCTAATTTTTTCAGAATAGAAAGCTTTATTATAGATAGACGACATTCACATTTACAAGAGCTATATTCCTTCTGAGGTCATTTAGGGTCAACCAACACATTAAGGTGATGTTTTTCCTCTATAACATTGTCAACTTTATCCGGCAGTATCTGATAAATAAAATCTTTATGTGTATGTTCATTGTTTTGTTTCTTGTCCCATACTTTTCCTATAAAGATAAGGGGAAAAAATTACCAAAAGACGTTCATTTATTTATTTTTTTAAGTTAACAGGCAAGTTACAAAGGGTATAGGGAGAAAAATGGGTGATTCACAACAAAAGGAAATAACGTTTGCAGACAGAAAATTTGTTTTTAAAAAACTTACCAGTTCTGTTTAAACTCGGAAAACCCAGTTTGCTGTCACATTGACAGCGTTCCACTTGTTCCTAATTAAAACACACACACACACAAAAATCCTTGTGAGTTGCGATGATGCACCTCCGTAAGAGAGCCTCATAATGGAAAGCAAGACAAGTGAAAGCCTTTTCCTTCGCATAAATGGCTCATAATGTAGGGGTTATATTATTTTGCGAGGAGAAAACATAATAAGACGGCAAATAGATTTCTCTTTAGAAAATCATAATGGACAAAAAATTGTACATAATTATGTATATGAAGATATTTGATAATACGTTTTACAGTATCAGATATCTCCGTGTGGCAGTATATGAAAATTACAACAAAATATTTCTAGTTTACTGTTTATTTACAACACTTACACATAAGCGTCGCCCGCGTGGCGCAGTGGTTAGAGCGTTTGATCTAGAGTCGCGAAGTAAGGAGTCGATCCTTACGTCGCGGGTTCGAATCCCACTGTGGGACGTGGAGACCGGTCCTTCGGATGAGACCGTATAAACCGAGATCCCGTGTCGCAGTAGGTGCTGGCACGAAAAAGATCCCTCACTAATCAATGGCCGTAAGTGTCGAGTATAGGACAAAATTTGCAGCTCTCCACCGGCAAGTGGTGGCGTTTCCATATGAGTGAAAAATTCTCGAGAGGGACGTTAAACAACAAACAATCAACAATACACATAAGCAGAATTCATTTATTTTAGAACATTAAAAAGTAAGCTATAATAACAGACACGTAATATCGAGGAGGGGGGGTTGCAAATCTTTTTTATGCCCCGCCATAAATATGGCCGGAGCATATAGTATTTGTCATGTCCGTCTTCCATCCCTCCGTCTTTCCTTCCGTCGCGCTTTGCGTTTAGCTCAGTTTCAAAGAAACTATCCAAGATATTTTTATCAAACGTAATATGCTGAAAGATATTGCTGAGAGCTATGCAACTGCATCAACATTTTTGACCTTGACCTCACTTTTATTAACTTAGTGTTTAGCTCAGTTTTAAAGATACCATTCAAGATAGTGTAATTAAACTTCATATGCTTATACATACTGATAAGGGCTATTCAACTGCATCAACATTTTTTGACCTTAATTTTTCCTTTGACCTTGACCTCACTTTTTCTAAAGTGTTTAGGTCAGTTTTAAAGATACCTTTTAAGATAGTGTAAACTGATGAGAGGTATTCATCTGTATCTACATTTTTTTTTACTTTGACCTTCATTTGACCTCACTTTTCTTGAATTAGTGTCAAACTTCATATGCTGATACATACTAATGTAAGCAATTCAACTGTATCAACATTTTTGATCTTGACCTTTCATTTGACCTTGATATCACTTTTATCAACTTGCGTTTAATTCAGTTTTAAAGAAACCATTCATAATATTTTTATCAAATTTCAAATGCTAATACATACTGACGTAAGCTTTTCAACTGCATCAACATTTTTTTACCTTGACCTTTCCTTTGACCTTATTTTTATTTTAAATTAGTATTCAGCTCAGTTTTAAATAAATCATTCAAAATATTTTTATCAAACTTAATATACTGATACGTACTTGTGAGAACTATTTAACTGCATCAAAAATGTTTAACCTTGAACTTTCCTGTGGCCCTGACCTCACTTTTCTTAAATTTGCATTTTGCTTAGTTTTAAACAAACCATTGAAGATGTATTTATGTTAGCTTATACACTTACACATAATTTGATGAGAATTTATCATCTATATTCAACTTTTTAGATTTCAATTTTAAAGAAACTATTCAAGATATTCTCATCAAATTTTATACACTAATACAACTTTTCATGTTGCATTACTAATATACCCTCGGCGGGGCATTCATGTCCTGTGGACAGATTTCTAGGTTTTTTTTCCCCCAAACAAATATGTTTTACTGTTTAGAATGAAAAATTTCATTACAAGGCCGGTACCCCCCCCCCTTTCCATTTTTTTTTTTGTATATAGTAATCCCCCCCATATATATTTTCTTGCAATTGGGTCAATCCTTCCCATTCAATGTATTCCAAAATATAACTTTGCTGGAAAAAGTGAATAGAACTCATATCCCACCTATATTGTATGAGTTTGGACTCTTTTCCTTTATTATCTTTGATTGTCAAAGCTTTAAATTTATCTTTAATTTCTAATGCTTTACAGTAAATTTCTGTCCAACCCCACACCCTACTTAAAAATGGATACTACGAGCCTGTCAAAATCAAATTTAAAGGAAGGTAATGATTAACACAAAAGGGAAAAGTGTATCTTTTAGCAGAATTGTGCCTTCATCGTCCACGGGGCCCCAAACTGTGGCTTCTTATGATCCAAATCTGTTGAGTATGAACAAATAAAGAATTAAATATCTAAAAAAATATTTAAAAAAAAGATTATAAACATATACATTTCATCCTTCGGAAATTGCATAAAATTCCCAGCACGTAGAATAAATGACGCAAAATCATATTAGATTAAATGTTTCAGGAAATCATTAAAATGTAAATAATGTACTTATAAATAATTTATGCACAAATAAGGAATATATCAGTAATTTATGTATAAATACTGTACGTATAAATGATGCAAGTATTGAAACTGTACTTATAAATACTACACGAATAAACAATGACAGCTGTTTACCTAGAGACGTTTGATCAACATCATCGTCCCCGCCACAGAGGTCCCGTACATTATTGGATTCCATGGTTCGTCCCAGTCTTCCACACCCCAGGGACCGTTGAGGAAGGCGTCGTAACAATCATTCATCCACCAGCCTCCTCTAAACTCAAAAGCACAGCTACCTGTACTCCATCGATCATTGTCTCTATCTTGGGTGCTGAATGACATTCCAGAAAGAGCAGCGGAAGAAGACGAGTTTAACATTCTGTCCTCTGTAGAATTAAAGAAAAGATGTTTTTGTGAAACACTATGCCCCCGATGTTAACACTATTCTGGAGTGGGACGTAGACTACAGTGCAATAGTTATGGCCAATGTTAAAGTTTTTCAAATGTAGGTCAAAGGTCACAGTTGGGGTCATATATTTAATCTTCATTCTTCATATTTCGGATATAGATATAACATAATTAGTTGTTAGTACTGTAAGGAGCCCCGCTGGGGAGGGGGGGGGGTTAACGGAGTGCACTAATTTGCTATTGGATAGGGAGGTCAACCTAGTACACACCCTGGAAAACCCCATCCACCGTTCCCTGGTGTGGGATAGGGAGGTTAACCTAGTACACATGCTGGAAAACCCCAATCAACCCTCCCCTAAACTGGAAAAATCCAGCTTTATAAGTACGTCTTAGGGTACGTTATCTGTACGTCTCTAAAAGCGCTGAGTCAGTACACAAGCAATACAGTCAATCTTGACAGCGATTTAAGTCACAGCTACATGTGCATATTAACGCCATACACTATAAATACTCCATTTCTCCGACTAGGATATCATTCTGTTGTCCGATCTTTCTCCTGCCAACAATGTATTTGACAGTGCTATGAAAAACTGTTACATGTACAACAATTTTTAAGATGGAAAAAACGGCCGAAGAAAGAGTTAGAAACTGTTATTTATAGGCAGAGGAAAATAGAATTAGCTCTCAGGAAAAAAATGCAAGACTTTAAGAATGCAGAGAGCCAAAGCCAACCGAGACTGTACGGAATGTACCTGATGTACCAGCATCTGAAGAAGAACAATTCCCGTCTTCATTACCACCCCATAAACACCAGAATCCAAAGGCGATTTCCCAGTATTATAAATTCAGACTTAATCAAGCCAGGCATTCCAGAAACTTCAAAGCTAAAGAAGATGCATACAATGTCAATTTTAAGGAATTTCCAGAGAAGGAGAAATAGAGGATTTATTTGGCATGATTTAGAGACATGTTGCAAACTGTGAAATATAAAATGGAGTGTAACCCTAAAGATTATGACGAACACGAACATTTGCCATCCTTCTCTGGATTCCGACATGTGGTACGACTTTACGCAATGTAAACGTATTAACGAGGATGTCATCCTAAGGATAAATAACACAAACTTTTTTCAGAAATCAACAATAAGTCAAATAGACTCATGTTCGTATAGATAATTTGAATAATGTTTTCCGGAATAAATACAGAAATTCTGTAAGATTTTGTAATAATGTTGTAATGACATTTATTACACAAAACAAGACAGTTAACAAATACACAAATATACACAGATAACGAGCGCACCCAGCAGCAAGTTATTATGTATGTGAGGCGCACACAGCAGCCCCAGACCGCACACAGCAGGTCGAAATAGTTCACAGTGGTTACCCGTAGGTTCTTACACAGAATGGCGTCTTCTTCTAATAATACACAAAAAGGCGTGACGTCATACACACACATACACATCAGAGGTTCAACACGGGAATACATACACGGGCTCAACACAGGATACATATAACGAATTGTACTACATCCCCCCCTGTTCCAAAGAATTGATCCTATCCGGGACCTGAAATAACCAGAAGTCTCTGATGAGACTGTAGCTCTACTGGTCTGTTTGTATAACAAAAGAAAAGTAGCACTTGGATTTGAAACATTGCAACATGCAACAATAAATAGAATTATGTATCTTAATGTAGTCTACTTTTGTGACAAGTTATATTGAAATCAAATGAAAACTAGGAGTAGTAGCGTTTTGAAAGTATTTCATGGAAATTTCTATTTCTAGTAACCATGACAACACCATTCACCCAAATAAAAAAAAACAGAAATACATATTATGTATCGTAGTGTATTCTAACTGTGTGCCAAATTAGATTGAAATCAGACCAAAATTGTAGGAGGAGTAACATTTTAAAGGAATTTCACAGAAATTTCTATTTTAAGTAACCATGGCAACACTGTTCATCGAATTCAAAAACCAATGCAATAAATTATGTATCTTAGTATAGTCTTCTTGTATGCCTAATTATATTAGAAGCAGACTAAAACTGTAGCAGGAGTAGCGTTTTAAAGGAATTTCACAGAAATTTCTATTTTTAGTAACCATGGACACACCGTCCATCGAAATCAAAAACCAATGCACTAAATTATGTATCTTAGTGTAGTCTACTTGTGTGCCAAGTTATATTGAAATCGGACCAAAACTGTAGCAGGAGTAGCGTTTTAAAGGAATTTCACAGAAATTTCTATTTTTAGTAACAAAGGAAACACCGTCCATCGAAATCAAAAACCGATGCACTAAATTATGTATCTTAGTGTAGTCTACTTGTGTGCCAAATTATATTGAAATCGGACCAAAACTGTAGCAGGAGTAGCGTTTTAAAGGAATTTCACAGAAATTTCTATTTTTAGTAACCATGGCAACACCGTCCATCGAAATCAAAAACCGATGCACTAAATTATGTATCTTAGTGTAGTCTACTTGTGTGCCAAGTTATATTGAAATCGGACCAAAACTGTAGCAGGAGTAGCGTTTTAAAGAAATTTCACAGAAATTTCTATTTTTAGTAACCATGGAAACACCATCCATCGAAATCAAAAACCGATGCACTAAATTATGTATCTTAGTGGTCTACTTGTGTGCCAAGTTATATTGAAATCGGACCAAAACTGTAGGAGGAGTAGCGTTTTAAAGAAATTTCACAGAAATTTCTATTTTTAGTAACCATGGCAACACCGTCCATCGAAATCAAAAACCAATGCACTAAATTATGTATCTTAGTGTAGTCTACTTGTGTGCCAAGTTATATTGAAATTGGACCAAAACTGTAGGAGGAGTAGCGTTTTAAAGAAATTTCACAGAAATTTCTATTTTTAGTAACCATGGCAACACCGTCCATCGAAATCAAAAACCAATGCACTAAATTATGTATCTTAGTGTAGTCTACTTGTGTGCCAAGTTATATTGAAATTGGACCAAAACTGTAGGAGGAGTAGCGTTTTAAAGGAATTTCACAGAAATTTCTATTTTTAGTAACCATGGCAACACCGTCCATCGAAATCAAAAACCGATGCACTAAATTATGTATCTTAGTGTAACCTACTTGTGTGCCAAGTTATATTGAAATTGGACCAAAACTGTAGGAGGAGTAGAGTTTTAAAGGAATTTCACAGAAATTTCTATTTTTAGTAACCATGGAAACACCGTCCATCGAAATCAAAAACCGATGCACTAAATTATGTATCTTAGTGTAGTCTACTTGTGTGCCAAGTTATATTGAAATCGGACCAAAACTGTAGGAGGAGTAGCGTTTTGAAAAATTGTTTACAGACAGACAGACAGACAGACAGACAGACAGACGGACGGACGACGGACACCTTACTATCGCATAAGCTCTTCTGGTCTCTGACCAGTAGAGCTAAAAACAAATAATGCGGCAAGTCACCGCATTGCAAGAATTATGTGATATACAATGAACATGAAGCAATGAATTAAATACAATAAAGGCACTTCAGGTTATGGAGGGTTTTTCCCAGAACGTCAAACACTGTTGTCTTCTTTAGCTCTGCAATTCTCTCCGCAACTGGCAAAAGGGCCCATGGAGTATTGATATTCATACGGGAAGTTGGTGGCAAGTATGGGGCATCTGACTCAAGTAAAATCCTACTCATGGGCATGGCACGAAGAGCATCTGCTGTTTCAAACAACCCAAGGAGGCTAGAAGTGAAGCCGAATTTTTCATTTGGCAATCGGTCCATCCATTCAACGGCTTCTTCCGTACTCCCGATGAAACAATGCCTGTGGATTCGCAAGTCTGTCAGGCCCAACTCCTCTAAAATAGAAAGAAATTCTTTAGCTGCATACCCGGAGTGTAGGTCTCGGCAGTGCACCACTAGTGTGAGGTCTCTGTCTTTAGCTACAGGAAGAATTTCTCTCAGGAAGGATCGTTGGCACGCAAGCGAATCCCTCTTGCATTGCTGTAGGCTACGGCATCTGGGACTACAGCGGCAGGATGTTGTAAAGTCAAGGCCAACCTCTCTTAAACCAACACAACCAGGCTCACTCAGAAGTTCCCGCAGCTGCACTATGGAGAAATCACTCTTCACAATGTGGGGATGGAGACCAAAGGTAAGGTAGATCCTTGGATCCTTAACCTGCTGACGGAATCGCTCCCAGTGATCTGGAAATACATAGTTAGCAATTGCCACATCAAGTTGAAAGTCAGAGTCACCATATTTATCCTCTAATGCAGCAAAATCCCTGAGTCCCGTTCGCGAAAGTAGGATGTCCAGATGGAAATGTGAATCCCCAAAATGTTGTTTGAGTGGATCTGGCTGACTAAGACAAACAGCTGGTACTATTAAGTCTCCAGAAAAAGTTGTCTCTTGTATGGTTGAAAGCACATCTCTCTGCCCAGCAGGTAACAGGAGCTGTAGAAGATTACAGATGACCCTACAATGGACGAGTGAAGCCACAGATGTCGGCGGATGGATGGAAAAACATTTGGACCTGGCAAGACTATTAGCATCCTCAAATAGGTTCAGTAACTCAATCTCACCATCAGTGAAGTCTGACGCTGCAGGATTCGTAACCTCCACATAAAGATGCTGCTCAATCACGAAACAGAGAAGATTGTCCAGAGACCCCAGTCCAATATGGAAACATATCCGGTGAAGCAAACCGTTCACTAGAGTGACCCAACGACGTCTATTGGCCTCATTAAACAAAACACCCTCGGGATGGCCCTCGGCATTGGTATGCTTAGCTCTAAGAAAACACTGCTTCCCTTCCTGAACCCCACATTTCCAGCATGCTGTCAGGGCCCCAAAATACCGAGGAAGGTGAGTGCGTAAAACATGGGGCTTTATAGCTGGTGTTCTGGCAGTGCACAATGGACACTTCCGTCCAGACAGTTTCTTAGACTTCTGTGATGTTGTTACTGCACTATCCACCATATCTTCTTCATAGTCTGGCACAAAAAACGCTTCTTCCATATAATCGGACATCTTCCTATACAAAAATAGGCACTGCTAAATATTACATCATCAAATAACAAAAAACTATTATTAGTACCTTATTGAGATAAATAACCTCAATAAGTTTTGACTTCATGCCTGCCTGGCACCATCAAACCATATAAAAAGAGCACAACTTCTAATTATATATAATCTTTCAGACGAGCAGGTTTCTTGATCTTCCTTCCTGCCCTAGTTGTACCAGTGGATTCTTGAATTTTCTCCAGGTCACCAACAACGTCCTGCTCATTTGTCTTTAAAACTGTATCATCTGTTTCACTTGAATCCTCCAGGCTGTCATCTGTATTAATGAATGTGTTCTCCTCACTATCGACACCAGGTGAGCTCTCATCCCTTCAAAATATTTGTTCCTTACTCGATGTATCCACAATGGCAATTCCCTGTCATTGCATCTCTTTAATTTGTCATGATGTAGAATAAATCGTCTCTCTTTCTGATCTACAACAGTGTATAATGGTGGATCTGCTGAAATGACAAGGTAGGGGCCCCTCCAGGGTGACTGTAACTTGCGACTCTGTCCTACTGTTGTTGCCTCATTTAGCCTGTAGACGATATCTCCTTCGGTATATGTCCTTTCATTTAGCTTCAAATCGTATAGGCGTTTCTGCCTTCTCTGTACGCTGTCAAGTTGCTTCCTTGCAAACGGATGTGCCTCCATCATAATCTTGTCCAGATGCCTCACCCATTCATGAAATATATGGAGATAATGAACAGTATTCAAGCTCAAAAGTCCATTAAACAATACAAAATAGGAGCAGAGCAAACACGGACCTCTAAACATCAGAGGTGGGATCAGGTGCCATGGAGGAGTGAGCATCCCCTGCCGACCGGTCACGCCCGACGTTGCTCCTTGTCATGATCGGGAAATAACGGAAAAATCCGTCGACAATTCAGTGTGTAAATAATGGCCTAACAATTAGTATGAAAAAACGTCAGTCAGCATTTGACTCAATGATAAATTGTATTTGCTGACAAGGTCATTGTATCGACCATAGAACTTACGAAATGATGACTTTAAACGAGACAGCTGATATTCTTGTTTCATCAACTTGTTTGTCAATAATTAACCTCGTTTTAGAAATTGTTCATACGTAGAGCATGCTCTTGCGTATCGAATCAACTGAGAGATATATACCCCGTATGCAGGTGATGAAGGTATATTGCTGCATAAGTAAGGGAAGTTGACGATTGAAAAGTTAAAGTCATCACGTTTATCATAAAGCTTGGTTGTTAGATTACCATTAACGTCTTTTTCAAGTAAAATATCCAAATATGAAACAGATGTGTCAGACTCTGTGGTATCTTTTATCTCAAGCTCACCAGGATATATCGTATCGACATAAGAATGAAAATAGCCATTGTTAATTGACAATACGTCGTCGATATATCTAAATGTCGAGTTGAAGGCCACAGCAAGTGTTTTCTTCTTTTCACGTACAAGATTTTGGACAAATTCTGCTTCATATGAATACAGAAAAAGGTCTGCTAATAACGGGTAACAATTGGTACCCATGGGAATTCCAATAGATTGTTGGAAGACCTGGTCTCCAAAAACCACATAGATATTGTCAATCAGAAACTCAAGCATCTTTTTAATGTCAACTTCAGAGTACTTGTGTGTACAATCAGAATGTTTTTTAACAAAATAATTTTGCAAATGACCAATGACAAGGTAAGTATATTTACGAGTTCCATTTTTATTGAAAAAGCAGCTGTCAATTATATCAAAAAGCCTGGACTTTAATTTATCGTGGGGAATGGTTGTGTATAAAGTAGAAAAGACATAAGTTTTTAAGCTGTTGATTTTGATAAAATCTTGTGATTTCAAATTTTCCAAAAGTTCCTCGGAATTTTTAAGTATCCACATCTGATTTACACCACTTCTCGAATATATTGTTGCACAGTACTCTTGAAGTTTCTCCTTCACCACTGTTAATATCTTAGTGAGGAGTAAAGATAGAGGCTTGGTTGAACATTTACTGGAACCCGCTATGTATCTTTGTTTGTAAGGATTTTTATGAAGTTTCGGAATCCAATATAAATATGGTAATTCGAATTCATTTTGGTTGTTTGGAATATTAAAAATATTCAAAACTGACATATGATTTTGAAGAATTTCTTCCTTAGAAAGGGTACTATGAGTATAAGTTTGATTACCACTTGTAGAATTAAATCCAAGTTCCTTTAAAATACATTTAATATAATAAGCCTTACAAACAAAGACAATGTTGTTACCTGCTTTGTCAGCAGGGACCAGTACGTACTGATCTTGTAATCTATCTAATTCTTTTTTCACTTCTGGATTATTGAATACAGAAGGATAGATGGTTTTCATATTGCCTCTCAATCTTTTAATGCGTGATTTTAACATGCATCTGATACATTTAATCCATTCTGACAAAGTGTCAAGGTCTTCTTTTTCATGTCTGGCCCATCGCCTGGCCTAGTCCTCTACAGAATCCATAATATTTATGAAATTCAGACGCCAGTTGAAGGATCGGGGTTCCCTAAATTTAGGACCTTTTACAATTAGTGATCTAAGGTCCTCATTATTAACTATATTAACGTCACCAGTAATAACGTGTCCAGCAGGAATATAGTTATAGGGCGAAGAAGAACATGAACACGATGGAGGATTATGTTTCAGATATTCGATATCCAGGCCCTGTAAAGTTTTCTTGTAATTAAAAAGTTTGGAAGCAATAGTCGATGTATATTTCTAGGAATACAAGGTGTAGTCTTTAACTTGAAATATGGTGGAATACAAGACTGAACCCTTTTGTGATTAAGAATATTAAATATATTAACCGCGTCAATTCCTTTGTTGGCATATTGAAGTTTAAGGAAAAAACGGATTGTTTTAGCTGCATTTTCTTCAGTAAAACGCGGGGGTATAAAAATCATCTGGCTCATATTCAGTCAACGCAAGACTTGCCATTCCAGTCACAATATCAGGTGGCAAAATAACTTCACGTCCAAGCATGAGTCTGTTAGGCGTATATCCTGTGGAACGGTTCTCTGTTGAATGAAGGGCCATTACTAGTAGAGGTAAGTCGACATCCCAAGTTCTTACTTTGCCCTCTATGTAACAACGAATCATCTGAAGGAGGATCCTATTATATCGCTCAACCTGTCCATTCGAAGATGGGTGATAAGGTGTCGTCCTTGTCTTAGATATCTGTAAGGCATTACACATAGCCTTGAAAAGGTCCCCTTCAAAATTACGGCCTTGATCTGTGTGGACGGAGAGTGGACACCCAAATGTCACAATGAAGTGGAGAAGGAACTATTTGGCTATAAGCTGAGCAGTTTGATTTAGAAGTGCTACACACTCAATCCACTTCGTAAACTGGTCTATCATAACAATGACATACATATTTCCTCGTTCACTAGGTGTAAATGGGCCTAGAATATCTAAATGTACGCGCTCCATTGGGTACCCTGCATGGTGGCGCTGAAGAGGAGCTTTTGGCTTGACTGATGACTTCTTATTTTTGTTGCATATAGAACATGACTGGACATATTCTCGGCAGTCTTGGGACATTCGATACCATTGTTGTTGTTGCTTGACGCGCTGCAATGTTTTATCTTGCCCCAAATGCCCTGCTGACTTCATATCATGACAACAGTAGAGGACTTCTTCTTGCATGGTCCTTGGTACCAGTAAGCAAAGTCTTCGGTTGGAATCATCCCGCCAAGAATAGAAGAGTATCCCGTCTTTTACTAACAACAGACTCTTGCATATCCAGTATGACCTCGAGGCTGGGCTACTCAGGAGTAAGTCATGTGGTGTAGGAGGTTGCTCTATCCACTGGAACAACACTGAGAAGTCTGCATCTTCATGTTGTAGTTTTGATACTTCTTCCTTTGTTCTTGTTTCTGCCCAATTTACCTCAACAACAAGGTCATCTGTCTGCATATCAATAGTGTACTCTACTGTTAACACTTCTGCAGTCTGTCCTGGCTTAGGGTTAATGACTTTAAGAGCTAGTGGAACTACATTATCTACATCTGATGAAAATCTCTCCCACTGTTGACAGGCTCTTGAGCAGTAACTGCAACCTCCACAAGGAAGAGATTCCAAGTTGGCGCCTGCATTATAACAATCACAAGCCGCCAATCTATCTGGAATACGTGACAAGCCATCTGCATTAGAATGCTTGTTACCATTACGATGGACAATTTGCATATCAAACTGGGAAAGTTCCTCTATCCAGCGAGATAACTGTCCCTCAATGTGTCGAAATCTAAACAACCACACTAAACTGTTATGGTCAGTCCGTATCGTGAAGCGTCGTCCTAAAAGATAATGACGAAAATGACGACAGAACTTCACAACAGCCAGTAACTCCTTGCGTGTTGTGCAATATTTGCGTTGTGCTGGTAACAGGACATGGCTAGCATAGGCTATGGTCCGTTCCTTCCCATCTTGCAACTGTATTAGCCCAGCTCCTATTGTTGAGTCAGACGCATCAGTGTCTAAAATAAAGTCATCAGTAGGAGTTGGGTAAGTAAGACAGGGTGCTGAGGATAGTGCTGCTTTCAAGCGTTCAAATGCCTCTTGGTGTCCTGTATTCCAGTGAAATTGCTTTGTTTTGAACCTGTTAGCTCGTACAGACACTTTGAAATCCCAGCATATCCTTGTACATGTTCTCGATGATAATTAGCATAGCCGAGGAAGGATTCAACCTCCTTATCTGTAGGAACAGGCCAAGACTGAACAGCATCCAATTTGGCTGGAGCGATGCTTACACCCTCTCGAGTAATTCGCTTCCCCAAGAACTCACATTCTGTCTGGAATAAGAAGCACTTTCTTAGCTTGAACTTCAAGTTATATCTACTAAATCTCTCTAGAACTACATTAAGGTTGTTCAAATGCTCTTCAAAGGACTTGCCAAGAACATTAACATCGTCTAGGTAAGCAATGACATCTTTCCATGTAAGGCCACGCAACACTAACTGTATAACTCTTTGGAATGTGGCGGGGGCATTACACAGTTACACCCCATGCGGACATGCTCAAACAACCCAAATCTAGTGATAAATGCTGTCTTTTTCCGGTCTGCTGGGTCAATTTCTACTTGATAGTACCCTGACTCCATGTCTAATGTGCTGAAGTAGATTGAGCCGGATAGTGTTGAGAGACAATCTTCCTTATTTCCTTGACATCCCTGTCAATAGATGAATTCAGTTCATGACCGAGCTCATCCACTGACAAGAGTGATTCATCTGGTGTTTCCTCTAGCTCTTCATGACACGTTTCATAGTTTTCATCTAGACTTTCATTCACCAGTGGTGGCTGGCCAAAATTTACTGACTGGAATGAGTGTTGGCCAATCCGCCCAGTCCTCTGAAGTTAAAATCTTTCTTATCAGGGCTAGGGCTCCTTCCCTTGTCTCTAGCCTGGGGGCAATCCCTTTGCAAGTGACCATATCCCTTACAGAGGTAACAACGACGTCGTTGTGGGCTTGATGGGGGTGTCGGAGACCTTGACCTTGGCTGGTCCTTTCGTTCCATTAGTCCTATGAGTTTAGCAATCAGGCCTTCAAGTTTCTCTGAGGAGTCTCGTTTCGAGTCATGAAGGGTTCGAATGCATGCTCCATCTATAGCTGGCTCCACACAGTCATCTTGGAAACTGACACAGCGAGGATTTGTAATTAGTTCTTGAACCAAACAGTGTCCTGCGATTGTTCACAGCTGCTTTGACATACTTCAACGCTTTGTAAATGCTCTTTGGATTCTTTCCATTGCAAGGTGAGCAGCTTCCTTGTCCTTGCATCCCCTAAGGAAAGCTTCTACTGCCATTTGATCAACAATGCTGTCATTAGCTTCTTGAAGTCCATCCATGGTTAGAAAATGGACTCTTTGAGAGATTTCTTCAAATGTTTCATCCTCCTTCTGTCGTACAAATTGTAATTGACGCCTTGTAGATATGGGTGCCTCTTTTGTACTGAATCGCCTTGACATTTTCTTCAAGAGATCTTGATAGCTACAATGTGTTAGTTCACGTGCGAAATCTAACGCCTTGTCCTGCAGACAGTCAAGTAGCCTTCCCTTTGCTTTTCGCTCACTCCAGTTATATTGTTTCACTTGTCTTTGGAACTGGAAGATAAATGAGTCCCAGTTCTTGTCGCCACGGAAGGTAGGCATCTTAGGTCTTGACGGGCTCCTTCGAGATTTACCATGACGAGTTCTCCTTCTGGTAAGGTTATGAGAGTCATCAGACTCACTGGAATCTTCTGAGTCTGAGGAGCCAGAGCTACTTTCTCCTCTATATCTAGTAGCCTGTGTACGTCTCTGTTTTGGTTGTCTCAGGTCGGCGCTGGAAAACCTATCTCCATGAGTAGAACTCTGACGGCCAAGATCCAGTTGCATGTTTGCACCACCTACACTACAGGGGGTAGAAGAGTGAAATGATGGTACTCCTGAAGAAGGAAATGCAGTGAATGACTGCATTGGTCCTAACTCAAATGGTGAATAAGACCTACTACCAGTCATCATGTGGCCTCCTTCCATGGTGCATTGACCAGGTTCTACCCTCAAAGAGGTAAGATGCGGTGTAATGGGTTCTTGCTTAATTCCTACCCTGTCCAAAGGCGTCTGAAGATTCTGAAGATTACTCAGTGGTAAGCTCGGTATATGTACAGGTGTTCGTCTGTCAAGCTCTTTTTGAAGTTCAGAAATTCGAGTTTCTTTTTCCTTTAGGGCCAAGTCTTTACTATGAAGTTCCTCTGCTTGCATTTGCATTCTGCCTTGCTGCAAATTCAATCTGTGGTGCAGATCCTCCTTTTCATAATAGCAGGCTTCTAATTTCTGGTTAGTTGTTCTAAGTTCGCGACTAAGATCTTCATTACCCACAGCCTGACTTGGTCGTCCGTTATCATCATCTAATTCAATGAGACCTTCATTGATCCACTGCTGCCATACTTCTTCCTTGATTCTTGAGGCGTGAGCCAGCAGTTGAACGGAAATAGGGAAATTCAGCATATCTCGCAATTGAATTATAGCTTGAGCTCTCTTTTCTCCAATATTCTCTTAACTCTGGAGCTCTTCCTCAGTAGCAGTTTGAATATTTACCCGCATGTTAAATGTTTGTTATTTATTGAAAAACAGCAGTACAAATTTGTATTTGAATTAGAATATTAGATCATAGATAGAAAGAATGAAAGTAGAAAGATTTAGCAATTTAATGATGGCCAATAACCATACACAAATTGCTAGAGCAAAATTGGTAAGTTGACAAAGTTCGACAGTTTTTCCTGTTTGATAAAATCAGAAATTAACACAGGTGTTAGTCATGCACATGGCAATATGAATAAATCTTTATTTTACTCCTTCCTAAAAAAAAAATTAGCAAAGTGCAGCGTGCGCCCACCCTATAGATGTCCGGGGGGGGGGGGGGTTTACTCAACTTTTTTTTTTTTTTTTTTTTTTTAACTTTTTTTTAAGCTACAATTTTATAATAAAGTAAGTTAACGGGACTTAAAACAGAACAGCTATAAACCACAGGTGTATCTGGATGAAAAGTATGTGATTGCCTACATGGAATAACAAGTATGTGTAAGCCTATGTAGAACTTGGCTGCCCTTACATACCGAGGAAATTCGAACGAACAATAAATTTTACGAATTAACCCTTATCTTCTCAAAATTTACTCTATATATGAATTAACCTATCCAATACACTAGTATAGGCTAAAATATGTGGGTTCTGAATCGTTATCTAAAGTATTACTGAGTTTGATTTTTTTAAAAGCACATATGGCCGGATGTTTCGCGCCGTTTATCCTCGTCGCCAATGTTGTAATGACATTTATTACACAAAACAAGACAGTTAACAAATGCACAAATATACACAGATAACGAGCGCACACAGCAGCAAGTTATTATGTATGTGAGGCGCACACAGCAGCCCCAGACCGCACACAGCAGGTCGAAATAGTTCACAATGGTTACCCGTAGGTTCTGATACAGAATGGCGTCTTCTTCTAATAATACACAAAAAGGCGTGACGTCATACGCACACATAAGAGGTTCAACACGGGAATACATACACGAGAGAGTTTATCCGATGGGGAAAAACAAAGGCATGCGGAAAGGCGATTTTAAATGACTGGACCAGAAAAACGAAGCCATAGCTCTCATGCAACAAGCCGGAATCAATCATCCTTGTGGACTCGAAGAATGGGGGAAATTACAACAGGTGTTAGCCCCCAACTGTCGACTAGAAATATTTCAGTTCAAGTCTACGTCCTCTAATCTCACCCACCTGAGAGCCCGTTTACAAAGGCTACGGAGATGGAACCTGTTTAAACATTTTGTTAGACGACCATCATTACGATTCCATACTATCCAAGCCTGGTGTGACGGGTAACCAATAGTACTGTGATCGTTGCGATGTGGGTTATAGTCATATTGAACACCATCGTACCAACTGTCCTAATCGATGTTCATTTTGTATAGCGGACAACCCATGCCCTCCAAACGGGAGTCACATTCAATGTAGCTAGTGCCACGGATTTTCTGAAAGCAGGACTTGTTACCAAAACCATTTCCGGCCTCACAGTAATAATACGACAACGTCGTGGTTTAATTGGACGATACGAGCACGTACCGTCAGAAATGGATGTCTAAAAAATTACTCGCTCATCATCAATGCGGAGGACAGAAACAATGTAAGATCTGTAGGAAAACCGTAGACACAGACCATAGTGCTACGTTCAACTCAATCCCCTGAAGAATAAAAGGGGAAAGAAGCATAACAATTCTACATTTACTTCAATTTCGAGTGCACTCAGGAAAACGGCATTCACGTCCCTTATTTGAGTGTGGCTCACCGCGTATGTCAACATTGCGGGTACTTACCCATAGAAGATCTCTGTCCTCATTGTCGACACATGGAACCCCGTCAACACGTGTTTAAAGGGCCAAATACCTTAAAACGGTTATTACAGCCCAACACAGAGAATAAGAATTCCGCCTTATTACACGACGAGGCCATCATCATTGCCCACAATTTCCAAGGACACGACAGAGCGTTCATTACATTGTGCATTCTGCCTGTACGAAGGCTACAGTTTTCATGACCGGCACTAAAATCTTATCTTTGCAAATCTGCGCATTAAAACTCATCGACTCGTTTAATTTTTTTTACATTTTTCCCTGTCCAAGATGCCTTTGGATTTCGGATTCACCGAATTTAGAAAAGGGTATTTACCTCACGTTTTCAATACGGAACAGAACCAGAATTATTTGGGCCCTTATCCACCGGCTTCTTTCTACAATCCGGACGGTATGTCTATACTGGACGACGGGGTTTTTTTTACCAATGGTACGATCAACCGGTCAGAAAAGTGTTTGATTTCCAGAATTATTGTATTTCTGACATCGCCATCTAACGACGATGCTGTGTTCAGTTTACGGCCACATTCAAGAGCTTAATTAATGTAGACCGCTACCAGGAATCCATTACTTTTGCCAGTGCAGCCAATTTAACTTACCGTCGAGGATTCATGCCCGCAGAAACCATTGCCATCATTCCAAACATGGAGTGTCAGCCTGCTCGTCAATATTCCACCAAAGCTTGTCGATGGTTAAGCTGGATGAGTCAACAGAGCGGATCTAGCATATGCTAGAAACGGAGAAGTCAAGATCGGAACTTATACCGAAGAGTGATACAAGGAAGCCCCTCGCACCGTCAACGAATTTTACAGATGCTATTGGCACGGATGCCCCACATGCTATCCAAATCTACAGACCGAAACTCATCTCCATAAGACTTTTTTTACCTACCAAGAGTTACTCGAGGAAACGTTAAGAAGGAGTTCGGTCTTAGAGGAAATGGGTTACTCTGTACGTAGTTTCTGGGAGCACCAATTCGATCAAGAATTACAGAGATGTGTCATAACAGAATTTTGTTCGACATCTGGACATTCCTGATTCTTTAAACCCCCGAGAGGCCCTCTACGGAGGCTGGACCAATGCTAAACGCTTGTATTGTGAAGGAGACATGAGAAAGGTGGACGTCTGTTTCTTATACCCTTACGTGTAAAAACAAAGACCTTTTCCTCTGGGCCATTTTCAGATAATTACAGACCAATTCCAGGATGCGAGAAGTAATTTCGGCCTCATTCACTGTCGGGTCTTACCACCCCGAGGCCTCTATCATCCCGTTCTACCTTGTCGCTAGAGACGCAAGTTATTATTTTCATTACGCATAACCTGTGCGGAACAAAAGGACTCTACATCCAACATTGATGCCAACGCACGGACCAGGAACGCAGTCTCTCGGGCACCTGGGTGACTACAGAATTACACAAAAACCTGGACATGAGATATAGTTAGAGCGCATTTACGAGGTTTTGGATTTTCCAGAAAGCAGTAAAGATTTATTTAGACCATACATCGATACCTTCTGAAAGATCAAACAGGAAGCTTATTGGAGGGCTGCTGCTGCTCCGGAACGGTGACCGAATTGGTATGGGACGTCTATGGGTCGTCTGTCCGCTCTCCGGTTGTGAGATGTGTCTATCAGCTCTCCGGTTGTCATATGGTTGTCTATCGGCTCTCCGATTGTCATATGGTTGTCTATCGGCTCTCCGGTTGTCAGATGGTAGTCTGTTGGCTCTCTGGTTGTCAGATGGTAGTCTATTGGCTCTCTGGTTGTCAGATGATTGTCTATCTTGATCGCCTATTCTGAAAGCAGATGCAGTCCATCAGGAGATTTCTTCTCCAGTCACTTCAGATACTGCGATAGTAAAATAAACAAACTTAAGGTAATATTTGGGAACAAAAGAAACTGGTGGAGAGTTCCCGTGTTGGAATACATTCTTTGTTTTCTTCAAAAGTATGCTTACTGCAACACTAGGTGAATGACACAGGGACCTGGCAAGCTGCCGTATATATGCAAACAGCGCGACCCTAATACAAAACACTCTAAACGTCCGTATGTTACAGAGAAAATAATATCAAATCGAGCTAAGAGGATTTAGGCATCTTGACCACCACTTTGGATGGGATTGTGAACAGTCTCCATGTGTTAAGACAGGAGTTACGTGCGCAAATGGACAGGTTGGAGACAAAGTTACTAGCATCCAGGGCAGAGTGAGAGGAACCTACAAGAAAAAATATACAAGAGAAACAGGAGCTAAGGAAAGGACTAAAGAGACAGATCTCTGCTTTATATGTAAAGAGTTGGGTCACTGGGCCCCAGACTGCCCCAGAAAAAAACAGGAGCTGTGGCAAGATGAGACATTGGGCCAGTGACTGCCTGGATGACAGTGAAGAATTCTCAAAGAGGTGGGGAAAGAAAGAGAAAAAGACCAGGAACGCAAGGAGAAAAAGACAAGCCATCATGAGAAAAAGAAGAGCGAAAACCATATTCCAACCTCTGTGAGGGAAGTTAACAACAAAAAGAAAAACCTTAACACCCAGCCAGAGTAGAAGCAGCTACTGAAACTCCAGAAGAAAAGGTGACCTTTTCGAAAAGACGATGTATTAATATTGTTATTCAGTGATTAAAATTCTTAATAAATGACTTAAATTTGAAATTCAGTGTTATTGTTTTTATGCTTGACGTCACAATGCATAGGTAGCAGTGACTTAAATCGTTGCCAAGTTTGTATATAGCCTGTGAATTGACTTAGCGCCTTTAGAGACGTACAGATAATGTACCCTAAAACGTACTTACAGAGCTGGGTTTTTTCCAGATTAGGGGAGGGGTGGTTGGGGTCTTCCAGTGTGTGTACTAGATTGACCTTCCTATCCCACAGGGGATAAGTTCACTCAGATCACTTCCCCAGCGGGGCGCCTTATACAACTGTTGTTCGTTTCTTTGATATTTTTATCAACTAACTTATTTGAACACACTGTCAAATGTACATTGATATAGTTCAGTGTTTGTAATTATTTTCATCCTTTTTTTTTCTTTTTTCTCCTTCTCTCTGTGGTTTGTAAGGTACATATTCCACCCTTTACATACCTAAGGTTCCCGTAGCAGGTCCAGCCAGAAACAGTTGATACTTCCCTGCCTCATCGGAAACAGAGAATCGATTGTACAACGCGTACAGTGTTGCACCATTCACTAGTGTGATGGAAACATAAAGGGAGGAGTTATTTCCCTTTGTTAATTGATGGATTACGTCATTCCCTGTATTAAGTTATATATGAATTTAATTGTTAAGTGTACTGCAATACAATGAATTTTTTTTTCATATTGTAAATAAATATATCACAAAGTACGAGGGGTGATCAAAAAGTTCGCGAACTATCTCTATATTTACAAAACCATAATTCACATCAGAATGAAATTTTGCACACATATAGTCGTACACGTATTCTATAATTAGCAGGTGTTATATAATGATTTGCTCCTTGTTTGTGACGTCACAGTGTGAAAATGACGTCAATATGTAGGTGACTTGTGACAAAAAATTGTTGACTCAGTCGTACTCGAGCAACGAACGGCTGTAAAGTTTAACGTATATCTTGGAAATTCCTTTGCAGTAGCATACATTTATTTGTACAAGGTTTATGAAGACAAAAGACTTACCAGAAGTTCAATAATTTATTGGATTGATTGTTTTTGGCGAAGGCAGGGAGATGGTTAAAAATGATGTTTGTTCTGTTGCCCAGCGAAAGCAAGCCGGCGAAAAGATGTGTCCTTAGTTGAGCAATACGTTTTGAAAGATCGCCAAGTTACAATTAAAAAAATAGTTGAATATCTTTATAATAATATAATTAAAATCCCTTAAATTTCGTTTACTTTAGACTTTAAACATATGGGATATGATAAAAAAGAGGTCTTCCTTACTTTATCCACATTGGATAAACGACGCTTCCGAGACAGAGAACTCGGGTTTTGATGATTGCCATGCTAATTAGGGGAAGGGATGTCCTTATCCACCCATTCTTTTGTCGAGATTTGGCCATTTCTGATAGGTGAACTGTTCTTGTTATAAAAAAATAACTTGATGGTAAGAAATATAAGACTCGGAAAAAATTTTTAGCTTCTGTGAACAGAACGCCACGGAGCATGTCACGTGACGGCCTGGATCACGTGATTCGCGCATGGGCAGAACAATGGCAGATGTGCATTACAATCGTAGAGGACTACTTTAAAAAATAATGAGCACTGAAACCTCACTTTATTTCTTTTAAGGAAGTAATTCAATTAGTTCGCGAACTTCTTGATCACCCCTCGAAGAATGATAGAGTACTCTAAAACTACGAGTATATGATTAATAACTTATCCTTCAGTGTGGCTCAATTAAATTTTTGTTATTTTGAGAGACCGAGTATTGTCAAATCACCATTTTTCTTTTATTCAAATATATTAATTTTAGAGTTCAGTTACAAGCGGTGAATGAAAATTTTAGAATACATATAATAAGATCATTGATTTGCTGCCAAATCTGAAATTTCAGTAAAATGGTCGTTTGTAAAAATCTGTAGCAGATTAAAGATTTGAATTTACCTATCCAGACGTTCCGTTCAGGTGCACCAAAACCATTCTTATAATCTGCCCAATTCTTTTCAAAGGTCAGGGATCCGTCTACTCGTTTTTGAATTGCCTTTAAAAAGATATACACATGTAATTTACCCACGCAAGGATTTTCGGATGTTCTATGTAAATCGTTCTGTCTGTCTGTCTGTTCGTTCTGTCCACGAAATTTCTCCTTTTTCCCCAATAACTTTTTAGCTCACCTTATCTGAAAGCTCGTGAGCTTTTCTGACCATCCGTCGTCCGTCTGTCCGTAAACTTTTCACATTTTCAATTTCTTCTCAACAACCACGGCCAATTTTAACCAAACCAAGTTTTACATTGAAATATGCAGAAAAAAATCTTTTAAAATCTTCTTCCCAAGAACCCACTGGGCCAGAAAGGCTGAAACTTAGGTGGAAGCATCCTGAGGTAGTGTAGATCCTAAATTGTTTAAATCATGACCCCCGATGGTAGGGCGGGGCCACAATAAGTACTACAACGGGGGAAATCAGGTGAAAAACAGCAAGGCCAAAGTTACTCAGGTGAGTGTTGTGGCCCATGGGCCTCTTGTTTATGGTTGTCCAATTCGATTCAAATTGTGTATGTTGGTTCAATAGACAGCAAGACATATTTTGATAACAAGTTTGGTTCTCTGTGTCATCCGGACTGGAGCTGGGGTGGTGGGTAAAATTCCTTAACTTTATGTAATGAATGGCCAAAGAGAGGTAATTGTTGAAGATGTTCCTATTGTAAACTATGAAAGCTGCAATGAGTCTTTTGGGATTAATTGACTTGAATCCTGAAGACAATCCTTGGCTTTATCTCAATCTATCACATTGATATTAACACCTCTGTCTGAAAATTAGGGCTGTGTCAATATATCATTGGACCACCGAATCAATGACTCCAGTTAACAGGATATAACAGTTTCTAAATAAACTACATACCGTCCATCCTCCGTTCATTGTGTCCATATCACAATAAACTCGGACAAGACAGGCGCCGTTTCCAAAGGGATAAATTTCGTACACCCCTGTATTAGTATGACCATCATTACGGAGGTCCTTACAATCTACAGGAAGATCTGAAACAGATAAAATACTGAAATTCCATTTTAAAATTTAAGGATGATTTCACATCACAAAATAAATATTTAAACAAATGCATCTTTAAACACTAAGAAGTAAATAAACATGTTAACACTGGCCCTAAGAAGGATATACACAGGTGTATACATGAACTATGAAGTAGATACACAAGTGTATACAGGAACTATAATGTAAATACACAGGTGTATAAATGAACTATGAAGTAGATACTCAGTTGTATACGTGCACTAGAAAGTAGATACACAGGTGAATACAGGAACTATGAAGTAGATACTCAGTTGTATACGTGCACTGGAAAAAAGATACACAGGTGAATACAGGAACTATGAAGTAGATACTCAGTTGTATACGTGCACTAGAAAGTAGATACACAGGTGAATACAGGAACTATGAAGTAGATACGCAGGGGTATACACGGACTAACAAGTAGATACTTAGATGTATACAGGAACTATAATGTAAATACACAAGTATGTACAGGAACTATTAAGTAGAAACAAGTGTCTACAGGCAGAAAGAAGTAAATACATAGGTGATACAGGTCCTAAAAAGGAAACAGGTACCAAGAAGAGGATAGACAGGTGTAAAAAGGCCCTAAGATGTAGAGACACAGGTGAATGCAAGCACTATAAAGTAGATACACACGTGTATACAAACCCGTAGAAGTAAATACACAGGTTATACCGGAACTATGAAGTAGAAACATGGGTGTATACAGGCACTTAAAAAAAAAATACACAGGAGTATACAGGCCCTAAGACGTAGATACACAGGTGTATAAAGGAACTAAGAAGTAGATACACAACAATTGTACAATATATTAAATACAAAATATGATATATGAAAAATTAAATTAGATTAAGTACAATTGAGAAAGGTAATTAGTTGATGAAACAAGACAGTATATTGTTTGATTTTATGTTGTTTTACGTCCCATTCGAAAATTTTTCACACATATAGAGACGTCACCATATACTGGTGAAGGGCTTTAATTTTAGACGTATACTCGTCACTCGGGACCATTGAGCAATGAGGGTTTATTATAATGCCAATGCCTACTGTGACACGGGACCTCAGTTTTTAAGGTCTCGTCCGAAGTCCCGTGACTTTCAATTCTTGTGCCGGGCCTATGGCGAAGGAACAGTCACCACCTATGTTTACGTCTTAGGTTTGACGCAGCGCCAGGAACGAGTAAATTTTTAGTTCTTCCGTTAAGTAATATTTCAGATTAATATAAATGAATCGCTTGAACCTGCTTCAACTGCAATTATAAGCGCTGAAGCGTTTAACTAGTATTTAAATTTTGTGAGAGAAAGCAATACATACAGTGAGGAGAATAGTATCTCCATCCGGTCTCGTCTAACATTCCGGAAGTGAAGGTCCTCCGGTGTACACGGCACTTCTTCAGACTCGGATTATAGCCATAGAAGCTACATGGGCACTCTCTAAGACACTTCAGGACACATCCGATCAACGACTGAGAGCTGTATTCTCCTAATAGTTCATTTTTTGATATTTTATTATCAAATTCCAATTTTGCAGTATATTTTAACGAAGTAATGCTAGTTTCTGACACCGTAAAAAAGACGACAATTAAACAAATAACACAAAGATTACTCATAGTCTCCTCAGTGTTTAGAACAAAACACTGCGTTTCTGTAAGAATTTGCTAATTGATGCTTCAGCCGAAAAGTATAAATACCAGAGCCTTGATCTAATATCAGAGCCTTGATCTATTACGGAAAAGTGATTGGCTACTCGTGACATTATGTATTTTACTAATCACTGAAATATCGATTTTTTGGATGGAAATGATTGGCGTTCCTAAGCAGGAATTACGAAATCTGATAAACATTAACATTGCAATGAAATCTCTAACATTCATAGCATTGGGACCGTTCACGGTAGCTCAGTCGGTAGAGCGCTCGCTCCGTGATCGGGAGGTCGTGAGTTCGAATCTCGGCTGCGACAGACCTAAGTCGATAAAAAATAGATAGCAACTGTTCCTTCGCCATGCGCTCGGCACTTTGGAGTGAAAGTTGCGGGTCTTTCGGATGAGACCTTAAAAACCGAGGCCCCGTGTCACGGCAGGCGTTGGCACGATAAAGATCCCTCACTGCTCAATGGCCCTAAGTGCCGAGTAAAGGTCAAAATTTGAAGCCCTTCACCGGTATATGGTGACGTCTCTATATGAGTGAACAATTCTCGAATGGGACGTAAAACAATATACAATCAATCAATCATAGCATTGGAAGATCCTATGTGAAAAAGACGATAATATATCTTTTCTGCATTTTAAGGGTATTCCAAAGGCTCGATTCTAATTTACCACGTCCGTACATAACAGTTTCCAGGTTAAATAAAATGCCCAGCCACTGCAAAATAAGCCCGTCAAATATTGTTTAATTGTAATGAACAGTTAAGAGTGCAAGAAAATCATGTCAACCTTGATACAAAGATTTCAATGAATTTTCCAATCCTTTCAATGTTTAATGTACATATTTCTTCTGAGGTGTAGGTATTAATTATAACAAATAATACATCATATATTTCTCAACTTTGTTTTGGTTGTGTTAGAACTTAACAAATGCCCATCTGCAACTTTGTTTATTGTTTATTTTATGATTGATTAACAATGCTAGAGCCTAATAAAACATCAAAACAAATTATGTTTATTTTTCAGACTGTAAAACTGTCATCTAGTGATACATGACACTGCAATTTGTTGTAAAGATGTAAAAATTAAAAATAATACACTATCGCATTAGTTTTAATTACATAATGCAGTATCAAAATAGTTTAAATTATATTATACATCTCTCTCAGAATAGCCATTTCCTTCTAGCTTCAGGGAGGGAGTTATTACGCCCCTGCTCAAGAAACCATGATTGGATAAGGAAATCCTTTCAAACTACAGACCTGTCAGCAATCTGTCGTTCATCTCTGAAATACTTAAAAAGGTAATTGCTAAGAGACTAGACAACCATCTAAACTTGCATTGCCTCGTGACACAATGCAGTCAGCGTACAGAAAACATCATTCTACTCAAAGTGCAACGTGACATTACGCAGGCATTTAGATAGTGGGTAACATGTTGTCCTTGTGTTCCTCGGCCTGTCAGCTGCATTTGATATCATTGACCATCGTATCCTATTGGAGAGGCTCAATGCAGCTTATGGAATAACGGGTGGAGCTTTACAGTGGATTTAATTTTGCTAAAAAAATCAACGTCAATCTGTGTCAATTCACTCGCTCAAATCCACCGACCGAGTTCTTCCATTTGGCGTCCCTCAAGGGTCTGTTCATGGACCTAAACTTTACGGTTTGTTTCACAAACCTATTAGGGCCATCTGTCGACAACATGTAATGTACTGCCACTGTTGTGCAGACAACTCGCAAATTTACCTCGTTATAAGACCAATGGAAGGCTGGAATAACTTTTTTTTCAAGATTAGGAGCGTGGATAGCAGATATTAGTTCATGGATGGCTACGAACCTGTTGAAACTTAACGAGGACAAAACGGAGCTAATTATGTTCTCTTCCATACACAACGCATCAAACATTCCACTACACCATCTTAAAGCTGGAAATAACAACATTTCTGTAGCATCGTCAAGAACCTTGGTTTTTATTTCGATTCCCGTCTGACATTTGAGAGTCATGTGTCTTCTATTGTGAAGACATGTTACTTTCGTATCAGTAATATTGGACGAATTCGCCATCTCATAACAACGGAAGCATGTAAGACTCTTGTCAATGCACTAGTTACATCAAGGTTCGATTATGCCTACTCTCTTCTGTTTGGAATCAACAGGACCATCTTGGACCGCTTACAAAAGGTGCAAAATACTGCGGCAAGACCTGTCTCGAGGACATCAAAGCGGAATCATATTTCCCCCGTCCTTGCGGAGCAACACTGGCTTCCGGTCCAGTATCGAGCATAATTTAAGATACTTCTGCTTACCTACTGCACCCTGTTTGGATATGCTTCTTCATATTAACAAGAACTTGTTGAAGTTTATAAGTCAATTCGGTCACTAAGTTTGGAAACATCAATAAGACTTGTAGTACCAAAAGTTCGAACTAAGACTTTTGGAGAACGGACTTTTAGTTGGGCTGCCGCCAGTTTGTGGAATGAACTTCCAACACACATACAATTGGCTCAAAGTGTAGAAGTTTTTAAAAATTAGCTAAAAACACACTTTTCTAAGACTACTTTTCCTGAGTTTTAAACCCCTATGATTTTTTTTTATTTTTCAAATAATTTTCTGCATCTTTCATTTTCTTAACATTCTTTTTTAAAGCTTTAGTTACTGTCTTGTACATTTATTTTACTATAATCTTATTGATAAGCACCTTAGAGTAATTTTTATTATATAGGGCGCTCTAAAAATGTTTTATTTATTACTATTTATTATAAACAATATCAAATTAGTTTTAATTATATTATACAATATCAAATTAGTTTTAATTACTTTACACCAAATTTATCCTGAAAGTAAGGCTACCCGACAAGAACTATTTAATCCAACGCAAGCAATTAATTTATATAAGAGGCTGATTTCTTTACCCAATTCCCAAGAGATATTGATACATCTGCTTGATCAGAGATGCTCTACTAGTTATCTCCTCACACAAAAGTCATTAATTTCTCTCGAAATTGATATGCAATTTTCTTGAAACAATATTCTCCTTGGCCAGTGCTTGATAATTACACCCATGAGAGAGGTGAAATTTCTCTTATAACATTACTTTTGTTATAGATTGCTCTCAAGTATTTAATGAAAAAAAAAATACTATTTTCTTGATGTAACATTTTTTTTTAAAAAAGGATACTGCAATAATCTTACATTTGTTAGGATTGTGTTATTGAAAATACATGATGTTTTTTTTTATTTTCACTTAAATCAAAGGTCACAGTGACGTTTAAGTAGGGTTCGACATACCTTTTACCTAAGATGCATGAATTGGTCAAGTTTGTTGATTCTAGGTCTAACAGTTTTGGCAACAACGTCTTAACCAAAGGTCATAGCGACCTACTTTTAATGTGCGACACACCTTCTACCCTAAGATGTATCAGCTGACAAAGTTTGATAAGTATTACAGTTATGAACCGGACACGAAAAAGGTTACACACGGACAGACATAAAGACGGACGGACATGAACGCCATAACATAATACGTCCCGTCTTAAGACAGGCGTATAAAAACTTTCATTCAAAAATAATTGCTGAAACCGCCCTTATAACAAGCCTTTACCTTATTTGTAACATTGCTGAGCTAGTACGCTTAGAAAAAAAATTCCTACTTGCATTAAGTTTTGTAATTACATCCCGTTGTTGCTTATTTGCTCAATGCAGATGCCACACTTTACATAAATATCACATAAATATTAGTTTATATATACCATTACAATGACGTTCTGCAAGATGCTGATGTTATTTAACGTTACGCTTATAACGTCACAAAATGCAAGAAATGATGCACAAATGTAAAGTTGTTTTTTAACCTTCGATAAATGTTCATTCTTACACCAGATATCCATTTATAGGTTTTATGATTTAAAAAAGGAGATTCAAATATGTAAATATAGACCATTACTTGTAAGTATACATATTTACAATTGTATTTATACGATTTAAAAAAGGAGATTCAAATATGTAAATATAGACCATTACTTGTAAGTATACATATTTACAATTGTATTTATACGATTAAAAAAAGACATACACCACATTGTCTACATGGTACAAGAAATTTAGGGCCCAGGGACGCATTTCAACACACAAAAGTAAATATGTATGACATAAGAATTTCGTTTATTCCATGCAATACACGTATATTCAAATGGACCCTCTCTTCTAAAAAGTAAAGTATTGATCCTTTCGTCTAATTTGAGCAATGCAAATTAATGAAATTGCCAGTACCACTGCATTTCTTCCGGCTAGAAGTTTATTGTAGTATCTTTGGCTGATGTTGCTTGTAGCTCCATTGACAAAGTTAAGGTATGTCTCGAAGATATGCGCAGATCTAGGACCCCCCCCCCCTCACCCCCACGTTCAAGTTTATATATAAAGTAATCAAAAATTGACCTTGGATCCCATCTGGAAAGGCGATTCCTATGTATGAAGGAAAGTTATTTGTTCTTGTCTTTATATACCCTCCCCCCCTCTTCAACAAAATAGTTTTTTTCGGGTTTGCACAGGTGTTTTTTCCCCAGGATTTTGTTGCATATTAAGTCAGATTTTCTTGTTCAGTAGGTATAAAACTCCCCCCCCCCTCCCCCCCAATCCGAAGAAAAACAAGAGGCCCAAGGGCCTTAACGGTCACCTGAGTATCATACAACAATTTAGAGAAACCATAGAGTATAAAATGAACTAAAAGGTGAACCTTTGTTGCCCAAAAGCAAGAAAAATAGGGTGATCAGGATCAACAAAATAATTAGTCTAGTATTCATTAACAGTTCATAAATTAGGTTCTAATCTTTTCCCCATTTATCACTCTCACCATAAGTATATTAACAAACTATCAGTGCTTCATTCCTTGTTGAAATCTCTTACATTGGCCTCTCTTGGTCTTTGATGAACATTTCATAAGACAAGTTATCTTTGTCTGATTTTTATTTATCTACTTACATGTCTACCTGATCATTAAAACTAAGAAAGTACTTTTTGTATTATACAGTAACAATTCTTGCATAATTCTCCTATTCTATTAACCTTTCAAGTACATTATTTACAGTGATTAATTATCAAAAGTAAATGGCAAAGGGGAATAACTCCTCTCAGTAGAATACAAATTAATAGAGCCCTGGACAGGACCAGAACACTTGAACAAATGGTTCAGATGTTCAAAAATCTGGTAAAAATACCCTTCCTTATTAAAACTTTTACTCTTTTTGCCTCTGATATGCCCAGGTGCAGAGAAGATTTTTAAAGAAATAATGCATTTTTACTACAGATTCACTATATTCACTATATTATCAATAGAGCACCCCCCCCCTTCTCCCCACTGAGAAACACCAGAGCTTCTGACCCTGGGACCATAAGTTTGCTCATCATAAGTAATCACTTTGTTTGTCTGCTTAACACTAAGAGCAGACAGGATTATTTAATAGAATTAATGCATTTTCACTATATTATTAAGAGCCCCACCCTTACACCAGCACATTTGACCCAGGGGGTCATGAAATTCACTACTCTGGAAGAAGCACCCTTGCTCATCATAACTATACACTTAGCTTCTTTGCTTTTTAACCAGAATATTTTCAAAGAAATTTTGCTTTTTCGCTATATAATCAATAGAGCCCCCCCCCCCCTTTTCCACAGAACCCTTGATCCTGGGAGCCTGAAATTCACAATTTTGGAAGAGGCATCCTTGCATATCATAACAATGTATTTAGTTTATTTAAATAATACCCAGGGGCAGAGAAGAAATTCTCAAAGAAATAATTCACCTTCACTATAGGATCTATATAGCCCCACCCTAGCACCAGAACCCCTGTCCCTGGGGCCATGAATTTAACAATTTTGGAAGAGGCATCCTATCATAACAATGTATTCAATTTGTTTAAATAATAACCAGGAGTAGAGAAGAAGATTTTCAAAGAAATTTTGCTTTTTCACTATATAATCAATAGAGCCCCCCCCCCCTTTTCACCAGAACCCTTGACCCTGGGGCCATGAATTTCACAAATTTGGTAGAGTCAGCCTATCATAACTATGTATTTAACTTGTTTAATTAATACCCAGGAGTTGAGAAGAAGATTTTCAAAGAAATTTTGCTTTCTCACCATATAATCAATAGAGCCCCCCCCCCCTTTTCACCAGAACCCTTGATCCTGGGGCCATGAAATTCACAATTTTGGAAGAGGCATCCTTGCATATCATAACTATGTATTTAATTTGTTTAAATAATACCCAGGGGCAGAGAAGAGGATTTTCAAAGAAATAATGCACTTTCACAATATGATCTCTATAGCCCTGCCCTAGCACCAGAACCCCTTACCCTGGGGCAATGAATTTCACAATTTTGGTACAGTCACTCTTGCTAATCATAACTATGTATTCAATTTGTTTAAATAATAACCAGGAGTAGAGAAGAAGATTTTCAAAGAAATTTTGCTTTCTCACCATATAATCAATAGAGCCCCCCCACCTTTTCACCAGAACCCTTGACCCTGGGGCCATGAATTTCACAATTTTGGTAGAGTCACCCTTGCTTATCATAACTATGTATTCAATATGTTTCAATAATACCCAGGAGTAGAGAAGAAGATTTTCAAAGAAATAATGCACTTTCACAATATGATCTATATAGCCCCGCCCTAGCACCAGAACCCCTGACCCTGGGGCCATGAATTTCACAATTTTGGTAGAGTCACCCTTGCTTATCATAACTATGTATTCAATTTGTTTCAATAATACCCAGGAGTAGAGAAGAAGATTTTCAAAGAAATAATGCACTTTCACAATATGATCTATAGAGCCCCGCCCTAGCACCAGAACCCCTGACCCTGGGGCCATGAATTTCACAATTTTGGTAGAGGGCTTAATGCTTATTACAATCATGCCAACAGTTTGACCCCTTGTTGTCCAGGAGTAAAGAAGAAGATTTTTAAAAATTGCATTAATTTTGATGGTTTTAGCCCCACCCCTCAGGCCCCAGGGGGCCAGGGACCATGAAATTCACAAATTTTGTTCCCCTTCATACATAGATGCCATATGCCAAAATTGGCTGAAATTGGTTCAGCGGTTTTAGAGAAGAAGCTGAAAATGTTCAAATGTTAACACACGACGGACGACGCACGACGACGGACGAAAACGGATAGCAATAGGTCACCTGAGTGACTCAGGTGACCTAAAAATCCTGAATCCACACATAAATAAAGTGTTCAGGAACGTTAATTACTCAGATATTTATGTTTGATGACTAAGGTTTCAGTTGTAGGAATGGACTACTTAGGCCACCAAGGCACACAGCATCGTTTTTCAAAGTTAACTGGGAGGAAGGGGCCGCCAAAATTAAAAACGAATTAACAGGGTATTGTGAATTCCCTGCATTATTTTAGATCACATATTGATTGCATACCTGGCATTTCCGGGCGTTGTTGGAGATGAATACAAATATTTCCAGATCAAGTGATAGCAAAATACTGAAAGAGGCAAAGAACAAACAATGTACTACTGATGGGACACGTTTTAAGATAAGGTTCCCAAACTTTGACGAAGATCTCATTTTTATCGCAATATTTATTATTCAGTCTGAATTAAAGGTTGGTTAGACACATTCGTAAATTTGGAAAATAAAAGTTTTGTTTTTTTTAAGGACCCTCTATACACTGATGAAAAATGTTTTTTCGACTTTGCGAAAATTATATTGCGTAAAGGAGGATATTTTGAAATTAACTAATGCAATTTTAATATAGGGAGCGTACCTTTTTTTATCCAGGAAAAATCCTCAAAGATAATGAAGTAATTATAAATAAAATTCGTTTTTGCTTACTCAAATGGTGAAAATACATGCAAATAAAGTTTTCAACTACTCTATTTTGGTCTAATATATTGTTTAGAATACTTGGATTTATTTTAAATTATGTCATACAGTGCAGGTTACAATTTATTCTATTTCTATATTAAATGATGGGTCAGTCTAACTACACAAAAGTACCCTGAAATTAGGGTGGGGTGTAGAGAGGGTCCTTAATACTTCGTAGAGGATATAATTTTCAAATTCGAAAGAGGATTCTTTTTTTTTCGATTCACTATGCATGCATTTATGGAGAAATTTGTAACTTAAATGTGTTGTTAAAGCTGAACACGAATCGTTAATAGGCATATGCCATATTCGATTATACTATCTACGATATCAGCACCGGGGTATAATCTTCGCATTCGTTACACCTCACTGCTTTATTGTCACTGGTATCGGCGTGGAATGGCGACACGTGTTCGTGCTTGTTATCTGGCATAACCTTTGTTTACATTTTATTGCAGTTAGGTGTATTTGTGTATATTTGTACACTGCACTGACCTGTGCAACTGTTGTAACTTGTAAGTTTCTTCGGTATCTTACTCTCCCTGCTTTAGAAGAAGTACTCAGTTATTTTTTGCCGAGTGCTGTGTAGCATCAGTCCGTAAATAGGGACCCTCAGATATAGCAATTGAATAATCGAATATGGCGGACAAATTCCTTTTACGAAGCGTGTTCAGCTTTAATAAATCTCACTCACTATTCTAAATGATTAAATGATATTTCATAAAATTTCATAAAAAGATCCCTCACTGCTCAATGGCCCCAAGTGCTGAGCATAGGTCAAAATTTGCAGATCTTCACCGGCAAATGGTGGCGTCTCCATATGAGTGAAAAATTCTCGAGAGGGACACTAAATAACATACAGACAAGCAAAAAAAAACTCCTCAAACCCTGAAATTTTATGTACGAGATTACAATACTCGCTTTTCTGTTGATTAAACTCGAGTAAATTTGGATCGCTTTGATAGAGTTGCTTCGGTAAGTTGATGTACCAACTTTGCGTATTGTTTATCTTGAGACGGTCTGTATGAATTTAAAGTGTCATCCATGACACTCAGTATTTGAAATAATTGATGAACATCGCGGTTGCATTACCAAATTACCACACGTGTCTGTTTACAATATGAAATTTATTTTTGAGGCGCACGTAATTCTTGAAAGCTCTAAGTTTCATCGACCTCTCAACACCGGTATACTGTCATTTTTCATTGCGAAAAAATATTGCTTCCGTGGGTTTTCTTAGATTTGATGCATATTGCATGCAACTGTGAGGTATACTCAGGTAGGTAAATTACTGAAAGTAAGAGCATACGTGATATGTTTCTGCTAGAATTAAGGGAAACTGCCCAATCACGTATACATGTTATACCCCCCCCCCACTCCCCCTCTCGATGATATGCACCTTGATAATTACTTTCCGATCATTCAGGGATCGACATTAACTTTTAAACCATAGTCGCCCGCAGGGCTAGCATTTTCTAATTTCTACTAGCCCTGATCATGAATTAGGTGTCCAGCAGCCAGAGGCTGCTGGCCGAGTCTTGAAGCGACGAGGGGGGTAGTTGCGGGAGGAGGTACTTCGTAGAGGATATAATTTTCAAATTCGAAAGAGGATTCTTTTTTTTTCGATTCACTATGCATGCATTTATGGAGAAATTTGTAACTTAAATGTGTTGTTAAAGCTGAACACGAATCGTTAATAGGCATATGCCATATTCGATTATACTATCTACGATATCAGCACCGGGGTATAATCTTCGCATTCGTTACACCTCACTGCTTTATTGTCACTGGTATCGGCGTGGAATGGCGACACGTGTTCGTGCTTGTTATCTGGCATAACCTTTGTTTACATTTTATTGCAGTTAGGTGTATTTGTGTATATTTGTACACTGCACTGACCTGTGCAACTGTTGTAACTTGTAAGTTTCTTCGTGCCCAATCACGTATACATGTTATACCCCCCCCCCCACTCCCCCTCTCGATGATATGCACCTTGATAATTACTTTCCGATCATTCAGGGATCGACATTAACTTTTAAACCATAGTCGCCCGCAGGGCTAGCATTTTCTAATTTCTACTAGCCCTGATCATGAATTAGGTGTCCAGCAGCCAGAGGCTGCTGGCCGAGTCTTGAAGCGACGAGGGGGGTAGTTGCGGGAGGAGGTTTCCCCTGGAAAATTTTAAAATAGATGCCAAATCCTGCATTCTGGCTACATTTTTGGGTAAAATTATAATTCATTTCATGACTGAAAAAAAGACGTTTTTCCTTATTGAAAAATTTCATATTTACAGTCATTTAGGATATTCCGAATCACCTTTTACATTTTGTCTGCAAACAATCTGATTAAAAAGTTCGTAACTGGTTTGTATGTTGTTTAACGTCCCTCTCGAGAATTTTTCACTCATATGGAGACGCCACCACTTGCCGGTGGAGAGCTGCAAATTTTGTCCTATGCTCGGCACTTACGGCCATTGAGCAGTGAGGGATCTTTTTCGTGCCAGCACCTACTGCGACACGGGACCTCGGTTTATACGGTCTCATCCGAAGGACCGGTCTCCACGTCCCACAGTGGGATTCGAACCCGCGACGTAAGGATCAACTCCTTACTTCGCCACTCTAGAGCAGACGCTCTAACCACTGCGCCACACGGGCGACCTCGTAACTGGTTATTTAGTATTAAAGAAAAGTCAGGTATATGAAAAACCAGACCTACATTATAAGGCAAGTCCATCTTCGATACTGTCAAAAATGATAATAAAAATGTATGAAAATGAATTAAACTAATTTGATAATGTTTAGTCAAGATATCAGAAACAAAGTATTATTATTTCTGTATAACATGAACGTACCGGCATGCTTGTATAGATCTGTGTGAAATGTATTTCAGTGCATGATAAAAAGATCAACACTGACCAATATATGCCAGGGCTAATCTTTAATAGCTGTTGCTTTTTCATACTTTAACTTTTATATTCCTTGCATTTAAAGAAAGCTACATGTTACAAAAAAATGACATATTCAGCAAGTGTGCAGCGTGTGCAATTTGTTCGGTTGCGGTCATGTACACACGTGATTCGAAATAACCCAAACTGTAGGGGACTACAAATGCAATAATTATTTGTTTTTTTTAATTTTGAGGTGTCAGAAACAATAAATGCTCATGGAAGCTTATAAAATTGCCGTTCTATCAATCTGGTAATTCCTAATGCATCGTGTTTCGGCCACCTTCTTCAATAAGGATAATTTAATCGATTTAATTGCTATTTTTTAATTAGCACATGATGTTTATCACTTAATTGTTTTTTATCTGATAAGCTTTTGATAACTGGTTGGTTGTCACACATGTGGATGTGTCGTGTAATGTACAGCGATAAGGTGAGTTACCGAGAAACGCGAAACACGGGGTGTTTCGGAAAGTAACAAAACCAGGACTTGTGCGTTTTAACATTAATTTTTACATGCTCCGAGTGAGTGTTTGATAATAAATTGCAGCAGCCCTGCAAGACAAGCTCGAAGACATGTTTAGTAGCCCGACCTCAATTTTCAGATCTCCCGGGCTAGCGGGCTACAGTTAGTGTCGAACCCTGCCGATCGAGTACCCGGTTACTCGGTTGAATTTTACCCCTCTTAACTCCCCTAGCATATCATATTTGCTAGTGAAATTTTTTTTAAAAAAGTATTCGTAATGAATCCAATTTCTATACATTGTATGAAATATATGGAGGTAACGAACAGTATTAAAGGTCAAAAGTCCATTAAACAATACAAATTTTGGAGCATGGCAAACGGTGACCTCTAAAACATCAGAGGTGGAATAAGGTGCTATGGTAGAATGAGCATCCCCTGCCGATCGTTCACACCCGCCGTGTGCACCTGTCATGATCGGGAAATAAAGGAAAAATCCGTCGACAATTCAGTGTATAAACAAGCATTCTGAGGGTATTTAGTAATACTAGTCCCCTACCGGCAAGTGTAATCTGGTTCCCATTAAGAATTGAAAATGCCACAATTCCGTCAAAAATTAATGAAGCGGAACGAAATGCAAACTTGATCTATAACTTAATCAAGGTAAAGCCACATACCAAAAATCAGCTCAATACCTACAAGCGTTTAGAAGAAAATTGCGGAAAACCCGTAAAAATTGAAAAGGCCGTAATTCCGTCGAAAACCAATGAAGCGGAACGAAATGCAAACTTGATCTGTAACTCATTAAGATACACTCACATACCAAAAATCAGCTCAATATCTGCAAGCTTTTAGGAAACAAGTGGGACGGACAGACAGACAGACAGACAGACGGACGGACAGACTCAGAGGAAACCTATAGTCCCCTCCGGTTTCACCGGTAGGGGACTAATAATGGCCTAACAATCAGTATGAAAACAGTCAGTCAGTATTTGACTTAAATTAACTTATCTGTTATATACTCATGTGTGAAAATACAGAATGGTGTATTAAAGGAAGAAATAGATTTCGATGTGGAAAAGTGTGTATATAGATGAATTAGATTAATACATTGTGAATCTATAGATGGATTAGATTAAAACATAGTGTATCTATAGATAAATTACTTGGAATAGCGTATCTTCAGATGAATTAGATTTAGATTTGAAATAGTGTGTTTACAGATGAATTGAATTTATACTTGTAATCGGGTAATGTTTGTGAAAAAATGAACAATGAATCTTTTCACCCAAATATAGTAATTTATAACATTATTTTTTTCAAAAACGTGTATTTAATTTCTCTGAGGTAAAAAAAAAAATATGAGGAACTGATTGTTAAATATCACAAAGTCGGTGAAATATTAAAGTATGTCTTCCTTTCTCCTATTATTAGTCCCCTACCGGTGAAACCGGAGGGGACTATAGGTTTCCTCTGAGTCTCTCCGTCCGTCCGTCTGTCTATCAGTCTGTCCCACTTGCTTTTCCGCACTTTTTTCCTAAACGCTTGCAGATATTGAGCTGATTTTTGGTATGTGAGTGTATCTTGATGTTTGCATTTCGTTCCGCTTCATTGATTTTTGATGGAACTACGGTCTTTTCAATTTTTGAGGGTTTTCCGCAATTTTCTTCTAAACGCTTTCAGATATTGAGCTGATTTTTGGTATGTGATTTTACCTTGATTAGTTATAGATCAAGTTTGCATTTCGTTCCGCTTCATTGATTTTTGACGGAATTATGAGATCTTCAATTCTTAACGGGAACCAGATTACACTTGCCGGTAGGGGACTATTATTGCTAATGCAATACTCTCAGAATGCTTGTTAGTCCCCTACCGGTGAAACTGGAGGGGACTATAGGTTTCCTCTGAGTCTGTCCGTCCGTCTGTCTGTCTCTCTGTTTGTTTGTCAGTCTGTCCCACTTGGTTTTCCACACTTTTTTCCTAAACGCTTGCAGATATTGAGTTGATTTTTTGTAAGTAAGTGTATCTTGATCAGTTACAGATCAAGTTTCCATTTCGTTCCGCTTCATTGATTTTTGACGGAATTCCGGCCTTTTCAATATTCAAGGGTTTTCCGCAATTCTCTTCTAAACGCTTTCAGATATTAAGCTGATTTTTGATATGTGACTTTACCTTGATTAGTTATAGATCGAGTTCGCATTTCGTTCCGCTTCATTGATTTTTGAGGGAATTATGGCATTTTCAATTCTTAACAGGAACCAGATTACACTTGCCGGTAGGAGACTAGTATTGCTAATGCAATACTCTCAGAATGCTTGTATTTACTTGGTGATGGTATCTTATTACTTCCGATTTATGTCAAGCTTTGTGAAAATTGAGGCATAATAAACTGGTTTCTTTATAAAAAAGAAAAAGAAAATGATGTCGAAATCTGATGACTAATGCAACGTATAAGCGGATTCTCCTCTGTAATTTAAAAAAGTATTGATTGATTAGTAGATTGCTGGATGTATATATGGATCAGTTTTAAGCAACGGTCATTATACAAAAGATAAAATGTCACGAGCATTTAAATTATTTACTTTGAATTGAAAACGTGACGGTAATAATCATAAGATCTTTTCTACAGTGTTACTATCCCTACTTACTGTAAACAACAGATGGTGTAGATTAACTCATCCATTACATTGAATCGTGCAAGCATTTAAAGACTAAACAATTGTGAAGAATTCTTACGAACATTGAAAATATTTATTTCTACATGTATTCTAGACAAAAAGGCGACATTTAAAGCTAAAAAACCACGATATTCATCTTTCTTTCATACAATGCCTACTCTGTGATAGTTTATGAATACTTAGAATATAAATATCAGTGCCTCTGACATGTTCTTTCTGCTGGTAAACATGTACAACAACTCGTACCATATAAGTAAAAAACATATATTTGATCCTGCTTAGCAAAACATGATGAAATATACACATTTAGCACATGAACCTAGCAGATAAGCTGAACTTTTGTCTGAGTAATTGGCTTAATGAATTAAGATAAACCTAGATAATACGGCCACAGTTGGGTGGGCAGGGCATATATAATTCACAATCTGAAGAAACTATTAAAAGAACTACTGTTTTACATTTTCTTGGTGGGCATGGCATATATATTTTACAATCTGCAGAAAGCGTATAAAAAAGAACCACTTTTTGCATTTTCTTAAGTGTTTATCTGTAGATTGAATCATTCCACACTATTAAGCTTGATCAATGGATAATCAATAACGCGCACTATTGTACACGTTACACCGAAAATTGTAATCTTTAACGTTGAAATGAATTCAAGCAAAATGGTAAAGAAATAAATAGATTTTCTTTTGCTAGGTTTGAGAACTAAAACACTGTAAACGTTCCTGTTAATGTCGAGAGAAAAACTTCAGTTAAAAACAGGATTTCGATGGCAACCTTAATTCTTCATATACTTACCAAAACTGTATAAGAAATAATTTGTTTATCTTAGTCACTGTAAAATATTATAAATAAAACTATCTCAGTTCGAAAAGTTTATGCATACTGAATTTCGGACTGTTAGTTCATTTACACTCACAATACAAAGATATGCTGTCTATACTTGCATATATCGATGGAAATATTGCAATCAGCTTTAATATACATTTTTTTGGATGGAGTAAAGAATATCATTTTTATTGAATCATCTCTTTTATTTTTATTTGAATACATTGCTGATTACATGGCCGCTATTCTACTTGCGATGGAAGTTGCTGAAATCGTCTCCTTGATATGGAAGTTGCTGAAATCAGTAATTTGCCACGGAAGTTCATGAAATCAACTACCTGATATAAAAGTTGCTAAAAATAAACCATTCCCACAAAATGTTTTCAATCACCTAGTTGCTAAAGAAACTGGGGGATAAGCCGAGCCATATGCCCACAGAACGACAGATAAAAAATCACTAATTTTATTTCTCTCAGTTTCCACTTTTTGTAAGATTTAGGTAATGTTAATTACCAATTGTGTACAAAATTGACAATGCCTGAATACAGTAACTGCGAAATTGATTTTGATTAACACAACAAAATGGCAACACGCTCAATTTTCACAAAACTTGACATAAATGGGAAGCTATATTAACTACATTTTTTTTAATAGAGTTGGTCATCGCTCCATTTCTTTGAGAACGAATAATGAAAGACAATGGACAATTTCTTACAGCACGTTTTGTAAAACTTCCGGTTTAAAAGCTAACGAGGAAAAGGATGTCGCAGATGACAATATGTCTAAATGTTTAAAAAATTAAGATTTCTTTTCCTAAAATGTTTGAAGGTCATCCCTCGGAAAAACGTAATATTATGAACAATAATGAATTTAAAGGTATGACCGAAACACAAGTTTAACAATCGCTAATTAATTAATAATAAAATATGTAACTTGTAAGTGGACTGTGTTGGAAACAACTCGAGATGAATCTATAAAAAATTATCTTGAAATTGTGTGGAACATGTCGCATTATTGATTGCGGCATCACATTTTCAATATATTCTACATAGCAGGCACGTAGTCGTAGCATCGCTTTTCAAAAGAAAGCAGGGGGAAGAAGTGGGGGGAAAAATGAAAAGGGAAATTTAAAAAAATAGACAAATTAAAATTAATTATTATAATATTTAAAAATATTTTAGGGAAATTAAAAAGTATATAAAAAAAAAAACAGAAAAAAAACCGAAGAACATATTTCGTGGGGGAAATGAGGGGGTATTTGTAGTTCTCACTTATTTTCCATTTTCCGTAAAAGAAAATCGAGTACAATACCATACTGCAACAAAAGAGGGGGGGGGGGGGCTGCTAACCTGCCTTCGAATGAGAACTTTCATACTTAATAAGCAGTAAATGACCAGTTATTCTTAGGGGGGGGGGGGGGGGGGGGGCTACGGACTTATATATTGGATAGAGAGGATAAAGACATGGCTTTTCATTCATAAGTTATAGTTTGGGGTGATGTTAATTTTTATTCCCCGCCATGAATATGGCCGGGGCATATAGTGTTTCTCATGTTCGTCTTCCGTCCTTCTGTCACACTTTGCGTTTAGCTCTGTTCAAAGCTCAGTTTCAAAGAAACTATCCAAGATATTTTTATCAAACTTCATATGCTGATAGATATTGATGAGAGCTATGCAACTGCATCAACATTTTTTGACCTTGACCTTTCCTTTGACCTTGACCTCACTTGTCTTAAACTAGTGTTTAGTTCAGTTTTAGAGATACCATTCAAGATAGTGTAATCAAACTTCATATGTTGATACATACTGATGTAAGCTATTCAACTGCATCAACATTTTTTGACCTTGACCTTTCTTTTGACCTTGACCTCACTTTTCTTAAATTAGTGTTTAGCTCAGTTTTAAAGAAACCATTCATAATATTTTTATCAAACTTCATATGCTAATACATACTGATGTAACCTTTTCAACTGCATTATCAATTTTTTACCTTGATCTTTCCTTTGACCTTGACCTCACTTTTCTTAAATTAGTGTCAAACTTCATATGCTGATACAAACTGATGTAAGCTATTCAACTGCATCAATATTTTTTCACCTTGACCTTTCCTTTCACCTTGAGCTCACTTTTCTCAATTTGTGTTAAAATGTTGCATTCCTAATATACCCTCGGCGGGGCATTCATGTCCTATGGACATATTTCTAGTTTAAAAAGTTTTCCGGCGTCTCCATATGAGTGAAAAATTCTCGAGAGGGACGTTAAACAACATACAAACAAAATAAAGTTTTCCTGATTGACGAGCACGGTAATGTTTAATATGGAAATAAAGTACAAGGGAACCCTAATCATCGGAATATTAATGTTTTTGGTCATTTTCATTTCGTAGTCAAACGTGAATGAACAGGATAATTACTCCAACATACAAGAAAAAAATTGAACGTAATAAGTAATCGGCATAATTGAAAATAATCATATTTTTTGTGAAATTATGTTCTCAAAAGAATTAGTTTGGCCTGTTTTCTTTTAGCTATATATACCTAATTTTACCCCCCCCCCTTGCTTGATCAACTGTATAATTATGTACTTGTATATATGTAATTGTACCTCTTGCACCATGTTTTAAAGTGAATAAACTGAACTGGCCGTTATGATTAATGTCCTATCTTAGTTAATTATTTGATACTGTACTTTTCGGATAACCTACAATTACTATAAACAATTAAGTATTGCAGGAATATTTTCAGAAAATGTGTGACTTTTTTAAAAATATAATTAAATACATACACTCTATATACGCGGCACATAACATAGTTTTTTTTTAAGAAAACTTTTTGGGTAAGAGAACCATTCGGATATATAAACATTGGAGGATCACCAGACTGCAACGAAAAGTGTGTGGGTGGCTTTTTAGGTCACCTGAGTCACTCAGGTGACCTATTGCAATCCGTTTTTGTCCGTCGTCGTGCGACGTGCGTCGTGCGATGTGCGTTAACATTTGAACATTTTTAGCTTCTTCTCTGAAACCGCTCAACCAATTTCAACTAAATTTGGCATTTATCATCTATGGGTGAAGGGGAACAAAAATTATGAATTTCATGGTCCCTGCCCCCCTGGGACCTGAGGGGTGAGGCTAAAACCACCAAAATTAATGCAATCTTTAAAAATCTTCTTCTTTACTCCTGGACATCAAGCAGCCAAACTGTTGGCATCATTGTAATAAGCATTGAGTCCTCTACCAAAATTCTGAAATTCATGGCCCCAGGGTCAGGGGTTCTGGTGCTAGGGTGGGGCTATATAGATCACATAGTGAAAGTGCATTATTTCTTTGAAAATCTTCTTCTCTGCTCCTGGGTATTAAATAAACTAACTAAGTATATAGTTATGATGAGTAAGAGTGACTCTTCCAAAATTGTGAAATTCATAGCCCCAGGGGCAGGGTTTCTGGTGTTAGGGCGGGGCTCTATTGATTATATAGTGAAAATTCATTAATTCATTGAAAATCTTCTTCTCTGCTCCTGGGTATTAAATAAACTAACTAAGTATATAGTTATGATGAGTAAGAGTGACTCTTCCGAAATTGTGAAATTCATAGCCCCAGGGGCAGGGTTTCTGGTGTTAGGGCGGGGCTCTATTGATTATATAGTGAAAATTCATTAATTCATTGAAAATCTTCTTCTCTGCTCCTGGGTATTAAATAAACTAACTAAGTATATAGTTATGATGAGTAAGAGTGACTCTTCCAAAATTGTGAAATTCATAGCCCCAGGGGCAGGGTTTCTGGTGTTAGGGCGGGGCTCTATTGATTATATAGTGAAAATTCATTAATTCATTGAAAATCTTCTTCTCTGCTCCTGGGTATTAAATAAACTAACTAAGTATATAGTTATAATGAGTAAGAGTGCCTCTTCCAAAATTGTGAAATTCATGGCCCCGGGGGCAGGGGTTCTGGTGTTAGGGCGGGGCTCTATTGATTATATAGTGAAAATTCATTAATTCATTGAAAATCTTCTTCTCTGCTCCTGGGTATTAAATAAACTAACTAAGTATATAGTTATAATGAGTAAGAGTGCCTCTTCCAAAATTGTGAAATTCATGGCCCCAGGGTCAGGGGTTCTGGTGTTAGGGCGGGGCTCTATTGATTATATAGTGAAAATGCATTAATTCATTGAAAATCTTTTTCTCTGGTCCTGGATATTAAATAAACTATCTAAGTACATAGTTAGGATGAGCAAGAGTGCCTCTTCCAAAATTGTGAATTTCATGGCCCCTGGGTCAGGGGTTCTGGTGTTAGGGCGGGACTCTATTGATTATATAGTGAAAATGCATTAATCCTTTGAAAATCTTCTTCTCTCCTCCTGTGTATTAAATTCAGTAACTAAGTACATAGTTTTGATGACCAAGAGTGCCTCTTTCAAAATTGTGAATTTCATGGCCCCTGGGTCAGGGGTTCTGGTGTTAGGGTGGGGCTCTATTGATTATATAGTGAAAATGCATTAATTCTTTGAAAATCTTCTTCTCTACTCCTGGGTATTATTGAAACACATTAAATACATAGTTATGATAATCAAGGATGCCTCTTTCAAAATTGTGAAATTCGTGGCCCCTGGATCAGGGGTTCTGGTGTTAGGGCGGGGCTCTATTGATTATGAAGTGAAAATGTTTTAATTCTTTAAAAATCTTTTTCTCTGCACCTGGGTATTATTTAAACAAACTAAGTACATTGTTATGATAAGCAAGGATGCCTCTTCCAAAATTGTGAAATTCATGGCCCCGGGGACAGGAGTTTTGGTGCTAGGGCGGGGCTATATAGATCCTATAGTGAAGGTGAATTATTTCTTTGAAAATCTTCTTCTCTGCCCCTGGGTATTGCTTAAACAGACTAAAGTACATTGTTATGATACACAAGGATGCCTCTTCCAAAATTGTGAATTTTATGACCCCGGGTTTAAGGGTTTTGGTGAAGGGGGGGGGGGGGGCTTCTATTGATTATAAAGTGAAAAAGCAAAATTTCTTTGAAAATATTCTTTTCTTCTTCTGGTTAAAAAAGCAAAGAAGCTAAGTGTATAGTTATGATGAGCAAGTGTGCTTCTTCCAGAGTAGTGAATTTCATGACCCCTGGGTCAGATGTGGTGGTGTGAGGGTGGGGCTCTTGATAATTTAGTGAAAATGCATTAATTCTATTAAATAATCCTGTTTGCTCCTTAGTGTTAAGCAGATAAACAAAGTGATGATGAGCAAACATATGGTCCCAGGGTCAGAAGCTCTGGTGTTTTGGGGGTTGGGGCTCTATTGATAATATAGTGAATCTGTAGTAAAAATGCATTATTTATTTAAAAATCTTCTCCGCACCTGGGCATATCTGAGGCAAACAGAGTAAAAGTTTTTATAAGGAAGGGAATTTTTACCAGATTTTTGAGCATCTGGACCATTTGGTCAAGTGTTCTGGTCCTGGACAGGGCTCTATTAGTTTGTATTCTACTGAGAGGAGTTATTCCCCTTTGCCATTTACTTTTGATAATTTATCACTGTAAATAATGTACTTGAAAGGTAAATAGAACAAGAGAATTATGCAAAAACTTTTATTGTATAATACAAAAAGTACTTTCATAGTTTTAATGATCAGATAGACTTGTAAGTAGTAGATAAATAAAAATGAGACAAAAATAACTTGACTTATTAGATATTCATCAAAGACCAAGAGATGCCAATGTAAGAGATTTCAACAAAGGATTAAAATAGTACAGAAGCATTGGTAATTTGTTAATATACTGTATAGTGATAGTGATAAAATGGGGAACAGATTAGAACCTAATTTATGAACTGTTAATGAATATCAAGACCAATTATTTTGTTGATCATGATCACCCTATTTTTCTTGCTTTTGGGCAACAAAGCTTCACCTTTCAGTTCATTTTATACTCTATGCATCCTTGAAATTGTTGTATCATACTCAGGTGACCGTTAAGGCCCTTGGGCCTCTTGTCAATGAATATTTTCATACTAAATTTACAATAAAACCAGAAAAACATATTTCGAGAAGAAAGGGACACTTTGATTGATTGACTGTATGTTGTTTTACGTCCCATTTGAGAATTTTTCACTCATATAGAGACGTCACCATATACCGGTGAAGGGCTTCAAATTTTGACCTTTACTCGGCACTCAGGGCCATTGAGCAGTGAGGGATCTTTATCGTGCCAACGCCTGCCGTGACACGGGGCCTCGGTTTTTAAGGTCTCATCAGAAGGTCCCGCAACTTTCTCTTCAAAGTGCCGAGCGCATGGCGAAGGAACAGTTGCTTCCCGTTATTTATCGACTTGGGTCAGTCGCGGCCGAGATTCGAACTCACGACCTCCCGATCACGGAGCGAGCGCTCTGCCGACTGAGCTACCGTGAACGGTCTTAAAATTTGATACATTGTATTAGATTATACATTTTTCCAGGGCATCAGACTCACTAGTTTTAACTTAATTCCTTAAAAATTTTAACATTTTAGACTGATCTAGTCATCCGCGACATTCGCTCTTAAACAGGAAGTTTTACGATACCTGCTATAAAGAACAGCTATCACGTGCTAAGAACGATAACTCGAGTTTACGGGATGTGAGTGAAGTGCTTCTTAGATCAATAAAATAAAACAGCAACTTCAATCAATAAATTTCTGAAAAATACCTGGTCATTATTTCCCAGAGGTGGTTAGAAATTTCTAGCATCATTGTGTAATAAACATGATCAAGCTTTAACCTGTTCCAGAAAAAAAAACAAACAAACAAAAATGTTCTTGAGAGCCCCCAAATCTTTATAAGATCAACAGTTTTGTCAATTGGACCAAAGTGAATCTGAATTTTACATCTATTCTAATTACACATAGGTGATAGAAGCTTGAAAGTCGTGTGGGAAAACTTTGACAGATAAGCTGCCTCTCACCAACAAATTTATCAGATCAGTAGCAGCCATCCACCCAGATGTAAGAGATTCCTCGTCAGTATTGAAGTTGCTATTGAATCTGCCTCAGTTAGCCACAAATGTTCTAGATGATGAGGAGGCATACGATAAAGAGTGTCGGCGTTTTAAGGTGGATGTGGTAAGGGACATTGGGGGAAAATGGTAAAGCAGTCCTGCGTTGTTTTCATGGACCACAGGCTGAGGCATCATTTAGTTCAGTGACAGAAATCATAGACAACAAGTCTAACCGACTTAATGCTAAAACTTTCAGTACCATAAAGACAGTTAGGTATGAACTTCCAGCATCAGCAAAGACTGCAGTTCAATATTTCCAGAAAAAGACTTCTTACATGAAAAAAATTGATGTCAACCTGTGCAAAAACATGGTAATTGCATGAAGAAACTACACCCTAGAACTTGAAGATAAACAAAGACAGAAAGAAGAAAAGAAGCAAGAACTGCAAATAAATAGAAAGACTGTGTCAAAAAGGAAAGCAAAGGAAACACTCACAGTGGCTTCTAAAAGGGCCAGAAGAATCTTCTTTGAGAAACAAATTGAAAAAGCCAAACTGGGTTAAAATTGTTTGAATTAGTATCAACATAAAGTGTTAACAAGTTTGGCTTTCCAGAAAGCCTGAAATGTCATCTCTTTGGCTTCATTAATGTCACAGAATAAACAGTGAAATGTTATATTATTTTCTCAGCTATTACAGGCAGTAGTATCGCTTTTGAAAAAATGGGGGGTGGAGGACAGAAAAAAAAATCGACGATTTATCTGAACAATCTTTGACAAGGGGAAAAAGGGGCTATCCAAACTCAACATTTTCATTTCTTGGAAGGAAGGATTACAACTTTTCCGACAAACATATTTTATATTATAATACATTCTTATGGGATGATTTGACGTACCATACTGCAACAAAAGGTGGAAGAGGGGTCAAGGGTGCGCCTTTTTCATTGTTTGGGAAAAAAGTGGAAGGGGACGGCCCTAATGGTGCTATGTGCCTGTATTATTTTACCTGTTGTAAATACGCTTTATTCAGTTTAAATATATTTTGTATAATGTCTGTAAAAAAATTCTAACCACTGAGAAATATTCGTAAGAATTATTTAAAGTCAAATATTGCGTTTTTTTAATAAGTTCAGACTACCTAAATTAAAAAGATCTTTCTATTTGTTTTATTACTTTATATAAAAATAGGACTTTCCTGTAAATTTCACAATTTAAATCAATCACGTTTCAAAGATATTAGAAATTTAAAACAATAACCGATTTATTTACCCATTCAGATTTTAATTAACAGACACAGTTTTAAATTTTTTTTAATCAGTCGAACTATGGAAACATGAGGTTATTCAAGTTCAAAATCGGTGAAAAATTTAAATTTCAACGTAAATAACATATATCATGTTTAGCTACACCCAATCTCGTATTTTCATTTTTTATCTCAGATACGCCATATATAGCTTTAACAATTATTCCGAAAGAAGATGGATAAAAAATTAGCGTTCCTTTTGACTTTAGTTCTTAGCCGCCTACTACGGCAGCAAAGAAGTTTTAAAGCGCCAACTTAAATTAATCTGAACATGAATTAATTCCCAAGACTCTCCTTATTTTCCTTATTCGTATCCTCTGAAGTGACTTGGCCATCGAGCCACTGGGAATATCAAGGGAAAAACTGAGACACTCCTGCTTCATGCCCTTCTGCTGCCCATGCAGATTCATGTTCTAACGCTATATTATGTATAATATAAGTACATGTACATGTATACGCTCCTGGGAAAAAAAATCATGCATAGAAAGGTAATAAAATTGAAACGTTACCATTTAAAATTAAGTATTTACACACTGGAAAGAACCCCAATCTACCAACATCGATTTTATAGGCTGTTCCATGAGACACACATTTTATAATTTAAGCTTTATTTCAAGAATACGAGGAGTGATTTTTTTTTTATACCTTTTCTCATTGACAAAAATCGCAAATTAGAATTGCATAAAGAAAAATGATAACAGTTGCTTTGTTTATTAATTCTTAAAATCTGAGCCAGGAAAATAAAACTGTATCTTTTCCGAAAATTTTTCTACAGGGGTAAATTTAAATAAAAAAGAATATAGCGCACACATCCGAGAAAATACTCATAATCATTCTTTATGATCTTTATTTTAATGCCTGCAGCACCGAGAGACATTTATGTTTCTGCCTAAATTGTGCTTTTAGGTAAAATTTCTTTCTTCGAAATTTATTTATTTATTTATTTATTTTTTGAATAAGTTCTGTTTTATTTTTCATATATACGGCATTAATTATCAATTGACTAATGTGCACATAAAAGTAAAGTTTTTGCCATTGTAAATATGCATTAATATGAGTTTTTATTTAAATGTTTTCACTGTTTTCTTTCGTCAGTAAATCTTGGATCCACGCCTTGGCTTATACATTCAATATGCCATGTTTTGTGTATATTGATCCCCGCGCGCTGACCATCGTTTTACGCAAAAGCCTAGATACAATGTTTATATATATATATAAGCCGTTAATGAAGACCCACCACCACCCAAGTGATCCTACCTCTATTACTCTTAATGAACCCTGGTGTAGTTTTACTTTAACTTTAAGATGGACCATTTTGTTTAATAATAATAAGACAGACTTTGGTCAATTTTGTTTACATCTCTATATTTAGAAATCGTGTCATCGTCAGTTCCTTTGCCATACCACCAGCTTATCAATGGCAGCTTACAATAGGACTTTACTTCCGGTGATTCAAACTTAATGTGTCATCTCCCGAGGGAGATGACAATTAAGTTGTTATCTTCAGTTTTTGTCAATTATTTAAGTCAATTTTGGGCTAACTTTAGCTTAAATTTCGTCAGTTTTGACCCCCAACCTATTTCAGATATCTAAGCCAATTCACAGAATCATCACTGTAAGGAAAATGCCCCCAGAAATCGTCAAATGAGGCTTTGTCTGACTAAAACTTAGAAGTGTACCGAATAAATGATGTCATATTTCCAGAATGGTTCCCCTTCTGTCATATTCTTTCATGATTTATCACATTCATATACTCAGCTCATATTCAAGCAAATTCCATAACTTTTTGAAAACATAAAATTTATAGGGCACAATAGACCTTCTTGAAGTGTGTTCAGAAGATGTCGCTTATGTCGACCATAGTGTAAGTATAAAAAAAAATTGTAATGTGGCAAGAGTCTGTGTTGTGCAAAGAAGACCAAAAACCATTTGGTGGGGAAGATTCATATATCAATAGCTCAAAAAATTTTCCAACTTATAACTTGTAAGCTACATACTAGAGTGTACTCAGCGGACGGGATAAAAGAAACAAGCAATCTATAAATCAATACATGCCCTAAGAAAACTTCAAAAACTGATTACAAGGTGAAGATAACGAACAGTGATCGGGTGCCATTTACCTTCCATCTCTTCCTCCCTTTGTGAAAACACCGAGGACAAGCAAACCCTGTCTTCTACATCAAAAATCTTTGACACATCATACGTTTTAACAAGAACAGTTACCCCTTCTGATGATTGCAAAGTCTTTATCAAATTCATTTTGTTTAGTCTGGAATGAATCCAAAACCCAAGGATATCGCAGGATTGTTTCAAGGAATTAATTTTATTTTTATTTTAACAATTTGCTGCATAAACTTTAAATGTTCCAAGATACATTTCTTGAATATCATTTGGCTGTACATATTGGGTATCGTCATCAATAGCATTATGAGTTTTCAAATGCACCAAGTTAATGTTAACATACAATGGGCGACCAAGTCCCAATTTATTATTTATGTCGTCAACTTCCTGTACAGTATCTCTGTAAAGTAGTTTTCAAAAGAGTACAGTTTACTCTCAAAAGACAGTCAGTCTTTTCTCATTGAAGCTTTTATCCCTTGCTCTTTGTCTGCCAATAGTAAGGGAATAAGCGTTTCCCTAAGATTGAGCGGAAAGTTCTGTCACATGGGGTCTTTCATCATAAGGTTTTTCCCTAGAGGTTTGAAGAATGGTTTCTTAATCATGAACACTATACGAATCAAACATGTTTTTAGGCACAACAGGTACATATTTCTTCTTTTATATATCTGAAATATATTTTTGTCATTTGTAAATATTTATCAGATGGGGAAAAGAAAAGAATCCACTGACAACGTTGAAAAGACATTTTTCATATACATGTAATATTCTTTGTATCCTTAAATAAATGTTTTTATTAAAATTCAGAACACTTAACGTTGATGTTATTATGTCCCCCAAGTTTGGGAACAAAATGTTTTTACTCTGTTTCTTACTATTATTATTATTTTTTCTTCCTAGGAACTTTTTTGTCCGCGAGTGATCTCGGAAACTAATCATCCAATTGAGATGAAACCTTTTGAGGGTTACAAGTAACAGGCCGTCTGGATCCAAATACATTTGATGTCCTTACCCTCAAGGATGCTTTTGATTTTGTACGTATAGTGGGAGTTAAATAATGTCATATGATCTATGACAAGACAATCTTCAGCTTGAAAATTCTTTGAGAAGGAAGAGAAAATTTCTAAATTCTTATCCCTTTCTTCAATCTCATTAAGATCTACATAATGAATGCTGTTATCTTTTTTACTTGTTGTGTAGATGTTTTGATTTTCAAAGCATTTCATCAAAAAATATAAAAGTTCTGACTATATCAAGTGTATTGGTCATTTTGCGCTCACATGCATGCACGTGCGCGCAAAATGACCAATACACTTGATATAGTCAGAACTTTTATATTTTTGATGAAATGCTTTGAAAATCAAAATATAAAGATATATTACTAGCCTAGATAAGATCAAATGGTCAAATTAGCATGAACTCACGCGCATACACGTGCGCTACATTCTGATTAGCTGAAACAGAAATCTCAATGTCTTCCATATTTTTTGACAAAATACTTTGATATTTAGATCATAGGTATATATAATAAGGTTTTACAATGTGATATATTCGGAAATTCTTTAAAAAAAACACGCGCATACGCGTGTTCTTTATTTTTAATGGCTACAAATTTAAATGGTTACAACTTCCTTAGTTTTGACAAAAAAGGTTGAAATTTAGAATGTAGATAGGTATAATGAGTTCCTACATTATACTACTGTCAAAAATGAACGTAAGGACATGCATGCACGTGTGCTGAAATCTGATTGGCTAGTATTGTGTAGACTGTATCTCTCTTACTATTCAATACAATACTTTGGAATTTATATCGTAACAAAAATTGCATTGAAGCATTAAAATAAGAATGTAACATATTTTGGTGTATTTGCACTATTCGGCTGAGAGAGATAACAGATGTGAAGCTCTGGAGATAAAAATCTTCAATCTATCCTTATTAATCACTTGTGCCAGTCAAATATATACACGATTTATAAATTCTAACTCTGTCCACGGACGTATAAGGGGGATGATTTAACAGTAAATTTTTTGCTATTGTTTGAATATTTGTATATCGGACAAGTTAAAGGAATAATGATATTAAATTGCAAATGTTCAACATCATAACAGCACACTTAGCTTAAAGAATAATCCAGACGCTTTGATCAAACAAGAACGCTAAAAAATCTTTACATGTCATGTTAAAGGAATGTAAAAGTTATGACACTTTCCCCGTCATGTCAGTTCAACAATTAATCCTTAAACAGAATTGTAGTCAGCGCGTTGAAAATTCCTTAGGTAAACGCAACGGAAGTGCATAGAGAATATATTACCTATTATGATCACACCCGAGAGAGATTATTACGTCAGGCCAAAACTCTCTCGGACGTTATCGTAATAAGTGATACATTCTTGGCGTACTTCCGTTGCGTTTACCTAAGGAATTTTCAACGCGCTGACTACAATTAAGTAAAATGCTGTTTAAGGATTAATTGTGGGATTCTTACGAGATGCAGAGTCAATCCGATAGCATGAACTATGACAGAAATATATGTAGAGACAGTGTGAACCGACATTTTAGGTTAGAATAAAATAAATATATGTTTTTAAACCCAGAAAGACCAGTGGGGGTACAACGTAAACAAACCGGAGTGGCATACCTTTCTCTCTTATAATGTATAGTGGGGTATTTTTGTGTGGAACGATTATTTTGGGATTTTCACGACTTTTTCGTATGGTACACATGATGAATAAGTGTAATAAATATAATTTGTGAAAAAATGTCCAACAAACCTCGGGGTTGAATGGGGGGGGGGGGGGTCCTGTCCACAAGTACCTGTGGCTGTGACGACATCATATGCTATTATAGGTAGTTCAGAGAAGTTACTACAGTTGGAACAGTTTGATATTTTACGGACAGCCTTATCCTAGCCGCGCATATAGCCTGGGAATGAATCAGTAAGTGTGTCAATTAAAATATTTAATGATTATCATGAAATGAAACGCACGTGTGACATTTCAGTTCAAATTTCCTCAACATAACTAAATACGTAAGATATGCCATTACAATAATCTAGTAATAAATAAAATTACACACATTAAACTTTAAAAATAAGTACCTTAGCATAACGTAGTATTGTAAAATGCAAGTTTCCCGTAATTTACAACTATAAAACACAGTAAAGTTAACTCGAGTCAATCAATAGCATTTAAGGACCATCTCAAAATATAATATTCAATATAACAACACAACATAACTTTACATTTTTATCCCCCTCTTAAGTTTCCAGTGTCCTCACGGAAACTTAAATAACTTAATCATGAAATATTTTAAATACATTTGAATTCCTTCAAAAATAGTAATAGAAATAGAACTCTCTTTAAATATAGATATACATGTGTGTATATATATAAACATTGAAACAAATTCAACAATATTAACAACTACTTCCTCCAGTTCTGTCTCCTCCTGAGTGGTGTCCTCCTCCTTAGTGTTCTTGATCTCCTTCTTGACTGTACCTCCTCTCTAGTGTGTGTAGGTACTGGTACTGTGTAGGATGTTGTGCTAGCCGCTCCGGGGTTGGTTCGTTGGGCATCTCTTATATATATAGTATGTTTATCTAAGTCAGTTAGTCCTAGATCTAAATCACACCTCAAAAAGATATCTGACGAAGGTCTGCCCTATTGATGAGGTCTATTTGCTCCGGTATAGGGATTACCTCCCCTTCCACTTCCTCAGCCTTGCCAATCCAGTTGTCTTGGTAAAGTTGAGCAGCGCTGCTGAATGGGTTTAAAATTCTTACCTTACTATTAACCTCTTGTATCAACTAAACAGTTTGCCATCATAACTGGATTTATCTCCAAGAAATTGATAATTGGTTCTACAAGATAATGTGATGAATTATCTCCCTTTTCACTGCGTTATACAAACACATCAACAATTCTCTCACTGAGTGGAGGAATGCTGTAATTGTCTGCCAATAAGACTTTGCGCACCAATAAGGGTGATCCTATTCTGATAATTGTCAGTACTTCATGTCCTAGCTCTAAAGTATTTGCTTTCAAGTTGATCTCTGCCTCTCCTATGTCATTGTACATCAAAAAACCAATTCCAATTAACCCTTCATCTTGAATATCTGCATTAATAAACTCAAAATAAAATTCAGTGGTATGAAGTTTTATCTTGAAAAGGGCTTTTCCAAATTCAACAAGTGGATGTTCATTGACGAAAGTTAGTGGTGAATATTTTTCTAAAACTGGTCTTTCCAGTTCCGGGATTTTGTCATAAACTCTCTTGGAAATTACTGACTTCACGGCTGTCGTGTCTACGGTGAAGACTATCGTAACATTTCTAGTGTGCCCTTTAAATAGACCCCATCAGTTCTTGGCTGCTGTCTTGTTGATAGAAAGTTGTTCAGCCTGCTTAAGGTTCTCTGGCTCTGTCACTCTTTTCCTACAGGTGGGATCATCAGGTAAAATATCCTTTCCTTGATCCTGGACTCCTTTACCTTGACCCACTTCATCCCCCATCTCTGTCATAATGGCCTCCTCTGCATTATGTCCCATGTAGTGACCTTGGGTCCTCGAGTCCTTAATCTCGACCTCACCGTAATCTGGGACATCCGAGCTCTCCCCTATCTGATCCTGGACTCCTTCACCTTGACCCACTTCATCCTCCATCTCTGTCATAATGGCCTCCTCTGCATTATGTCCCAAGGAGTGACCTTGGGTCCGCGAGTCCTTAATCTCAATCTCAGCTGCACTTAAGACATTATTTTCAAATAAATTATCGTTAGGCCATCATTAAAGATATCTTTGTTTCTCCTAACCCGATCCTAAAATTTCAAGTTGAGTAGGTAGGTAGGTAATTTTTTTTCTGACAGCAGTTTTGAAAATACATTCTGAAAATTGAATAATATCTCTATAAATAAGAAAGAACAAAAGAAACCGATATTTAACCCGAATATCATACAAATGAAATTTAAAAGCAACATGTATGGTAAATTAATTCACAAATATTCATTTGAACTTGTGAAATATCTCAGGCCAGCGTAAATTTATTGAACTTGAATTTTTACAAAAAGACAAGATTCGCAAATACTCAACCATTGGCCATCCGAGTATATTTGTTTTCAAACCTACTGTTCTGTCTATTTTTTAATATTTTCATGTCTTTAGAATTTATGTTGTACTATTACGTCAGTTAGACTGAGTGCAATACGAATTTTTATTGAATGTGTTTAAGTACAAGTTAATTTTCGGTGTTTGTGCCGCCATACTGTCACGGCGAGTTTTTACTCGCGGTTGAATGTTCGTAATCCACGGTGTAAGTAGTTTAAAGCTTTTTACACATTGTTTATTCTTCAGATTATGTTATCGCTCACCTATATCTCTAATGTCAGCTATGCTAATTAAGGATATGTGAACCTGACGATTTTGAACCTACCGCGCAACTCGAACTGCTGAAGATCAGGTCAATGTCGTGATCATACATAGAGCGTTTGGTTTTGCTATTAAACTATTCTAAAGGATCGTAAACACCGAATTCCTTGTGAAATAAAGTCAAATTAAATTAATATTGCATGTTTTTCATAATTTTTTGCTTTTTGCTTGTTTTTCCGACCTCGGAACATTTACGACATACCCTTGCCGTTTTGCGACACCATGTCGGTAGAGAGGGACGCAACGATACATTTGCACGGAAAACACAGTATATATTCCAGTAAAGGGTTATATTTAGGCAAGAAATATAGAGATTGATGCTGTTAGGTTTCGTGCAACAACTTCCCAAGCGATGTCACCTCTGAATACAGTATCACGATGCACTACATGCTTTCAGGTTAGTAAAAATAAACAGCAGAATAAACATGCACCAAACACTGAAACAGAATGATAACTTCACACCTTATATACTTATTCTTTGGTTGTAATTAATATCATTATAGTTACATATATATAGATATCTCGCTCATAGATTCAAAAAGATGGGAAAAATAAACATCTAGCATGACATCAGTGACCTCTGAGTATAATATTTGGTGCCAAATATTTTGTACCTGTGTTTTTCAGACTTGAAAATATACAGTTGCATAAAATATTTACCTCTCGGGGTTGCTTTAAAGTCTTTTAATTCTTAGTGGGGTCAAAATTTTCCTTCATTTATGAATATGGAATTATAATATAGTCTGAAGTGACATTTCTAAGATAAACATTGTAATTACTTTTTGTTTACTAGAGTCAAACTATCAAATTACATTTCACTAGCCAAGTGACAAACTTAATGAAAAACAATTCAGTATGATGTATGTCTGTGCAATACAAGATATGGCTTATTAAAAAATGATGGGTTATGTACTTAGCCTAAGAAATGAATTAATGTGGGGAAAAAAGACTTGATCAAAAAGTGTTCATAAATTTTTTTAAGACAACAAATCGACCAATTTTATTCATATTTCAAAAGAACAGGACTCCTTTTCTTGAGTGAGCTTGAACACTGTGGTGACTTTACACATTCATTCATTAGTCTTTGTTATTGGTTATGGATGCTTATATGCTGCATAATTCTTTTAGAATTTTGGAATTGTATGAAAATTTTAATAAATAATAATTAGCACTTTTTATTATTATATTTATTTCAGATAAAGGAAGGAAGATGTTTTAGAGAGAGATAATTCCCAAAACAATGTGAGATTACAGATTATGGAAGATTGCTGGGCATTATGACAAACAAAGGTCTGATTAAACATTAAATATCCTTTTGCCATTCAATCATTTGCAAACAATATAACTTCAAGACCTATATGGCTTTGGATCTCTACTAAAATAAATTTTAGCAGATGAATAATTATACTGCTTTAAATGATGTAACTGTTCTATGAAATTATAAAAGCAGATATTAAAGTTAAAACTAGTCAGTTTTTTTTATACTCTTCTTAAGCATTAAGCTTTAAAGATGCATATATTGTCATAATAATGTTGATACACCTACCACAATATATATATATATATATATATATATATATATATATATATATATATATATATATATCAGTGGCGCCCCGTTTATCCGGACGCCTCTGTCCCCAACGAAATCGTCCGGATAAATGAATGGTCCGGATAAGTGAACCACTTCTCAAAAACACTCTCCAAGCATGTATATATGCACATTCTTGTATCAAATTTGACGGCAAAGAAAAGAAACTTTAATATTTTGGCTTATTGTTTTTATTTTATAGTTTTAAAAGAAGTAATTAATTAAAGAAAAAATATATTAAAATGTAATTTACACAATAAAAAATGGACGATAGGCAATTTTATGCTGAGACCTACGTTTTAAACACGGGGAAGTTTATTCGTCTTCTCTTTGGCATGTGACTTCATGGGCCGATCAAATTTTGACCTGCTGTTGTTTTATTTCGTCATATAATTATTGAAGCTCATATGATATGACAAAAACTGTTCAGCATCATCATTGAAAATGTTCAAATGTTAACCCCGTATATTCCCCGTATTATCATTACATGGGTTACTAATAAAATTAACTGAGCACTGCAAGTAAACTCAGGCACGTGCAATCAGTGAAAGTATTGAAGACATCCAACGTAAACACAAGCCATCTTCATGATTATCAATATTTTTTTTCTGCAGACGCTAAGTTTGAATTTCGATCATTAAAAAATACCTTGAAAAACGTAATCAACTTCTATACCCAACCATGCCAACGCCAGTTTAATATTATTTTTCTAAAGTAATATACGTTTAAGGACGGTAGTACATTAAATAGAAAGATATTTCTTCAATTATGTACCATTCTAAACTATCTTGTGGGAAAAAAAGTGTTTTAAATGCATTTAGTAACGTTTTTAGAAATGGAAAATCGTATTTTAAACTAACGCAATTAACATGATAAAGAGCATTACGAAATCGCTCATAATTTATTGTTCATTTTATTTACAATTCTTCAATATTCTCATGAATTTACTGATGTATATACGGTTAACAATATGATTTTAAACGGATTTTATTTAATTAATTCACAGTGTAAGCTAAATTCTTCGAGCTTCATAATAAACGTTGATTTAATTGGGATAAACACACGCTAATTATAGACACTATTGTTTGTAGGTCACAGGTAACCGCCTTCAATCCGACTGCATGGCCAATGTTTTTACAACAATTAACACTACTCGTGATAAGTGTGAAAAAGTTGTTTTTTTTTTAAATTACCGTCCGGATAAACGAGTCATTTTTCAATATATACATTTGTGGTATCTCTCTATTATATAAACATGCAGAGAGCAAATAACTTCATACCTGTATGAAGTTTTTCGAAGGTCATAGGTCATTACGTGACCTAATCACACAGCGCAGTAATATCTACATAAAAAGACTTACTCCACTAAGCAATATAGCATGTTTTTCATGCATAAAAATGTACAAAATACGCAAGTAAAATAATAATCATTTTATTTACAATGTAAACGAGTATTTAATAAAGTTCTTGATCGATTTTACATAGAGAATAGAAGACTACGTGTTATAAGTTTCATGTCTGAGCTGCATAGTCTCAACGTTTACCCTTATTTTTCTAGCAGACCTCTGAATGCTATAATTTTTTTTCCATTAAACTTTACTCACAATATATTTGAAAATCTGTTGGAAAATATCAATGTATGCAATCACGCCACAAACAGCTGACAAACACTGCACTTTGGAAGTTCGGTAGGCACACCTCCATCATCGAGATCGTTGTGACGTTGTCTTAACAATGTAAGCTGTCGCCAGTGTCTCCATGTCAACATCATAAATTAATAAATATGCCTTACTGTAATCGTAGATTTTATGTTTTTGATCAAATTTTGTACTTGATTTCAAGTTATCTGGTCCGGACAAGTGTCTCCATCCATCCCTTTCCGACCGCAATTCCTCCAACTTTTTAGTATCAAACATCGGACGTGTTTCTTGTGTTTTTTAACATCGAATATGGGTTCTCATGAATACAAAAATTCCCAGACACATGCTCACTATAATAATTGATCACAAGTAACCTTTCACAGAATATTTCCTTCAAAACAATCCTTTGTCAGGTGAATTTGAAGCGTAACCGCTTTTCAAGCCGATTTACACCTAGCGTAATTTGTCAAAATCTACGACGTACAGTTAGTGCAATATTTATATTCGATTACATTCGATTGTCCGTCTCAAATGTATATATAAGTAATAAATAACAAGTTTAAAAACTTCAATGGGAATTGAAGTGGGTCGGTACGTGATCAAATCTTCTGAGAAGGCCTTCGGCCTTCACAGGATTTGATCACGTGACCGACCCACTTCAATTCCCATTGAAGTTTTTAAACTTGTTATTTATTTCTTAAATGAAGTATTACGTTTTGTAATAGAAATCGACCGCCCGGATACGGAACGCGAATTTCCGGATAAATGAGACAAAATAACGTGGGAAAACTCGGTTCCCAAAAAATATCGTCCGGATGGTGAAGCGTCCGGATAAACGCGGCGCCACTGTATATATATATATATATATATATATATATATATATATATATGTACAAGTGTCATATGTCTTCTTGTACTTGTTTATTTAAGAAATGAATTTAATTTTTGAAGATTCATGAGGACATGAACTACGACGCTTCACGCCAGCATATTTCATGAAGCGCGTTAGTTCATGTACCTCATGAATTTTCAAAAATTAAAATCATTTCTTATATTTACATTATTTTCTGATGAGTTACCACAAATTACGCCATTCAACTGTCATTTTTAAAGCAAAACAGTTTGCACTTTAATTTTGACATAAAGTACGGTATTATGACGTAACAATGCAGATATTAATGCTCATCCATGGTAGTTCATGAGAAAATGAACAGTCTTCTTATTTGCAAAGAATCTTAAGGAAAAATATTTGGAAATGTAAATATATAGGTATGTCTGTAAATGATCTTTGTTTCACATACATTTTAGGCCTTTTCCTTCTTATGTTTATTCCCTTTATGCCCATATTGGCACTGAATAAATAGTAATAGAGCATATCTTATGTTACCTCATATTACTCAACATACAAATTGACCTCAATTTTGTAAGGGAAGTAATAACAACCAAATTTGTTTTGCTAACATTGATTGAAATCATAAAAGCTGTACATGTAACATGAGTTGCTTTGGAACTTGGCACTTACTTTTCATTGTTATGCTAAAGCTTTTTACTTACTACCGGTAATAACTAATTGACATTGATTGTACATATTCAAAGAATATCTATAAAATTTACTTGTAAATTGAATATATTTGTGACTGATTTGTTATTTGTACAGGTATCAAGGAGGAATATGAACAATGTAGGTCAGCAGTCAAAATCTCTCACCTTATTCAACTCTTAGCAGCATGTTCCTATGGATCCAGATGCATTTAAAGATTTCTATTGTGTTGCAACCAATCGAATAGGTAGGAATAAATTAATTTTATTAAAATAAAAAAAAATGGGTTCACTATGCATTCAATTCTGGTGGTGGTGGTGAGGGGGGGGGGGGGTTAGTATATTTTCTGGCCTTCAATAAGGACAAAATATTTATTTCCCAGCTCACCAAAGACAAATTATGACAGCAAGATTATTATTTTATTTTCACTGGAATAAATTGGACAAAAGAAAAAAAATATTCCCAGTGGAGAAGATTTTTTTTTATTTTATTAACATCTAGGTCAGATTATTTCCAAAATCTGCCCTCAAAATCAAAAGGTCCTCCTTTAACTTGCTAGCATGATAATAGAATTTTTAAAAATATAACTTTTTGAAGCCTCATTAGACTAGTAGTCATATTTCATAAATAACTGAAAAGGTGTCAAATTTTTATAAAATGTTATATAGTAATGTAGTAAATTTTAAATAGGTATTATATACAGTTGAACTTTGATATCTCGAACACTGATATCTTGAATACCATGGATATGTCGAAGTGATTTGGAAGTACCAGCTACTTATCCTTAAAGTATTTTACCCCTTATATCTTGAATGCTCGGATATCTCGAAGTTTTGTCTTAGTCCCATCTAGTTCGAGATAATGAGGTTTGACTGTATTTACAATTTTACTTGTATACTTTATATATATATATATATATATATATATATATATATATATGTATTTATATATATACCCATAAGATAAACCTATGCTGCATCCACGGGTATGTGCTTTATCAATAGCATGTCTTCCGGTTTCGACACAATCCCTAGGCCTTGCTTCAAGATGTAAACTTATCGAAACTTCTAATTGTGAAAGTTCTGTGTTATCAAATGAATGCTAATGAGCAAAAATGTTCATTAAAAATGAGAAAAAAACTAATTACACTTCAATGAAATGTCAAAATTTATCAATGTATTGGCTACAGCGATAAAGGATGTTAACCCCCCCCCCCCCACACACACACACACCCACCCACACCCACACAATTGCTCTCATAGGAAATGTTAGATCTAGCAGTTAAGTTGTAGTTGGAATATAGTGGCAAGGCCTCGCGAATATACACCATTCAACTCATTGGATAAAGCAAATATCAAATCACACAATATAAATATCCTCTATATATCCATGTCCACTTATCATTTGAAGGTTAACACTAAAATGGATTTTATTTTCCAGGCTAAGAATCACACTGTTTTGCCTCTGTCACCAAAGACTGAAATGTTTACTTCAAAAGACCTTCACCTGCAGTTATTAATATTTCAACAAAGTTCGTGGCCCAAAAAAGCTTGCAGTTGAAAAGGAAAGGAAAGATAAAAAAGATTCACTATGTCATAGAAGCTAGCTTTACTAGAACTCTGTAGAAACTTTTGTCAAGGTTAAAGAAATCATTTTGTATAAACAGAACTAACAGTTATTGCTCGAACTTTTCAACAGGGATATTTTAAACTGGTGATTGTTATCTTTATATGTTGTACATTTTGATACTATTTCCAATTAGATTATGAAAAATATGTCATTTGTATCAGATAATGCTTATAAGTGTTAATGTGAATTTAAACAGAGGAAATTCGGACTGCAATTTTTGGGGAATTAGATTATGAATACTACTTTTATATAGGATTTAGATCCTTTTGTCCCATATTCTAATACATTGTACATTCAGTGGTTAAAAGTTCCTTGTATAGATATTTAATGGGAATTTATTGTTCATTTTTTCTGCCATCATTCAGAATAAAAAAGTAATGTTTAATTCTTTATATGCATGATTTTTAGTTTTATTTCAAGATAGTAATATATTTAAAATCAAATAAAATAATTTTTTGTTTGATTTTTTATACATCAACACCGATAAATGTGCTTTAGGAATCAGTTTTTAAAAAAAGTTAGAGAAAATTCAGATTACCATATCTTTTTTTCCGATTCATGTACATACCAATTTTTTTCCTCTGTTACATAGCTATATATCACTTCTTTATAATGAAGTTGAAAAATAGAATATTCAATTATACCCAGTGTGATTTTATAACCTTTTTTGTAGTCAAGGGCAAGGAAATATAGTCAAATTTAAAGAGGGCAGAGGAAATTCTGACTGTGATAGTGAGCTATGTAAATATGATAGCTATGAAAAAAAAGCTTAGATCACTAAAGTTGTCCACAGACCTTTTAAATACTTGCAAAAATCTACTTCTACTTATATTTTGTTTCCATTTTATAGCCTTTTTTTTCTTTTTTTTTTTATACAGATAATCGTGTATCAGAAGTAATTTTTTAAAAGTGATAGAGAAAATTTGGATTACCATATCTTTTTTTCTGACTCATGTAAATACCAATTCTTTTCCTCTGTTACATAGCTCTATAACACTACTTTAAAATGGAATTTAGAAATTAAGTTTTTAATTATAGCCAATGTTATTTTATATCCTTTTTTATAGTCAAGGGCAAGGAAATATAGTCAAATTTAAAGAGGGCAGAGGAAAATCAGACTGTGATAGTGAGCTATATAATATGATAGCTATGAAAAAAAAGCTTAGATCACTAAAGTTGTCCACAGACCTTTTATATATTTGCAAATAACTAATTCTTCTTATATTTTGTTTCCATTTTATTGCCTTTATTACAGATAATCATGCATCAGAAGTAATTTTTTAAAAGAGGTCAGAGAAAATTCAGATTACCATATCTTTTTTTCTGACTCATCTAAATACCAATTCTTTTCCTCTGTTACATAGCTCTATAACACTACTTTAAAATGGAATTTAGAAATTAAAGTTTTTAATTATAGCCAATGTTATTTTATATCCTTTTTTATAGTCAAGGGCAAGGAAATATAGTCAAATTTAAAGAGGGCAGAGGAAAATCAGACTGTGATAGTGAGCTATATAATTTGATAGCTATGAAAAAAAAGCTTAGATCACTAAAGTTGTCCACAGACCTTTTAAATACTTGCAAAAATCTACTTCTACTTATATTTTGTTTCCATTTTATAGCCTTTTTTTTTTCTTTTTTTTTTTTATACAGATAATCGTGTATCAGAAGTAATTTTTTAAAAGTGATAGAGAAAATTTGGATTACCATATCTTTTTTTCTGACTCATGTAAATACCAATTCTTTTCCTCTGTTACATAGCTCTATAACACTACTTTAAAATGGAATTTAGAAATTAAGTTTTTAATTATAGCCAATGTTATTTTATATCCTTTTTTATAGTCAAGGGCAAGGAAATATAGTCAAATTTAAAGAGGGCAGAGGAAAATCAGACTGTGATAGTGAGCTATATAATATGATAGCTATGAAAAAAAAGCTTAGATCACTAAAGTTGTCCACAGACCTTTTATATATTTGCAAATAACTAATTCTTCTTATATTTTGTTTCCATTTTATTGCCTTTATTACAGATAATCATGCATCAGAAGTAATTTTTTAAAAGAGGTCAGAGAAAATTCAGATTACCATATCTTTTTTTCTGACTCATCTAAATACCAATTCTTTTCCTCTGTTACATAGCTCTATAACACTACTTTAAAATGGAATTTAGAAATTAAAGTTTTTAATTATAGCCAATGTTATTTTATATCCTTTTTTATAGTCAAGGGCAAGGAAATATAGTCAAATTTAAAGAGGGCAGAGGAAAATCAGACTGTGATAGTGAGCTATATAATTTGATAGCTATGAAAAAAAAAGCTTAGATCACTAAAGTTGTCCACAGACCTTTTATATATTTGCAAATAACCATTTCTTCTTATATTTTGTTTCCATTTTATTGCCTTTATTATAGATAATCATGCATCAGAAGTAATTTTTTAAAAGAGGTCAGAGGAAATTCAGATTACCATATCTTTTTTTCTGACTCATGTACATACCAATTTTTTTCCTCTGTTACATAGCTCCATAACACTACTTTAAAATGGAATTTAGAAATTAAGTTTTTAATTATAGCCAATGTTATTTTATATCCTTTTTTGAAGTCAAGGTCAAGGAAAAATAGTCAATTTTTAAGAGGACAGAGGAAATTCAGACTGTGATTGTCTGCTCTCTGAATATGACACCTATAAAAAAAGCTTTACTACATTATGCTCATTCATAAATCTTTAAGATAACTGCAAAAAATTAAATTCTAATCATAATTTATGAGATTTTTTTTATCTTTAATTAATTACAGTAGACTTTTCTTCATAGCTTTAATCTTTTTAAACAAGGGCAAGTTCAGAGGCTGTTGCCATGGAAACCAACTCATGTACATATATCAGAATTGTTGTTATTTGAACAAGGGACTTGTCCTCTATGCAACGGTACCTATTTTTTAACTTTCCAATTACTTTTATTTCAGGTTCACATATCCTTAATGCAGTTCTGTATAATTTTAGTTAATGTTTGTGCCATGTGCTTAAAGTATGGTGTGCCTTTCATGTAATCATTATATAGTCGATAGTAATTAAGTCTGTATTTGTCTTAAAAATATATTTTATGAATGGAATTTGATACAGTTGATCAGAGTATAGTTAGTTTATGATTTACTAGAGATATTACTTGTCTGTGTAATTTGTTCACATTATGTGAATCCAGTTTTGAGAAATTTTTCTATGGAAAGCAGTACCGGTCGTTACTTACTTTGGTTTTGTTTTATTTTAGCTTTTTACCAGACGCACGTTCACATGCGCACTTGCACATGCAAATGAGGGTTAACTACCTGTCAAATAAAACTTTCTAAAGGAACTGAGAGACTTTTTATTGTGGCAGAATAGTAAAAAGACCATGTCTACTACAGCAGTACAGACCGGGACGACATCAAGTCCAGACTCCACTCAACAAGCCAAAACAGCATTCATTCCAGACTCTGTGGACTCTCAGCAGGCCAAGTCATTGTCCATTCCAGACTCTACTGAAGACACTAAGCAGGTTAAGTCGTCATCTGTCCCAGATTCAACTTTGGACATTCAGCACGCCAAAACTATATCAATACCAGATTCTGTTACAGACACAAGAAACACTGAAAAGAAATCTACATCCAGCAACAGTGAAAAGGGGGATGGTTTTCTAGATTATCGAGGATATGAAGAGGAGAACACAGAAAGTGAGCATCTAAGTGTACATTCTTCATCCAGTGTTTTCACTTCAGACATTCTTGCTAAGAAGAGGGCTGAAGTAGGTAAAGCGAAAGCCAGGATGTTGTATGCAGCTAAAGAAATGACATTACGCAAACAGCAAATGGAACTTGAAGCAGAACTAGAAATGACAAATCTCAAAAGTGAAGCAGTAGAGGCAGAAGCAGAGTGTCAGGCATTTGAATCAACAATCAACCATATCTCACAGGTCTCCAGTCGACCAGTTTCACTGGATGACCTCAACTACCAAAAACTGAAATACTACTCAAGTACCAGCCAAAATATTTATTCTGGTCAACCTACACTTGGACATGTCCCTTCAGGACCTACGTTGGACCACATTCCTTCTACACTGAATCCATATGCAGTCATACACGCCTGCCTCGTGCCTTCCGTCCCCTTACATGACACAGCAAGAGACACATGTGACTGATGTCACTCGTTTCTTACTAAGAAAGGATCTACTGTTCTCTCGACTAACAACTTTTAACGATAGGCATGAATCCTATAGTGTATGGAAACACAGTTTTTTTGTGTGTCACAAATGAACTTCAAGTGATGGATTCAGAGCAGATGGATCTCCTTATCAAGTATTTGGGGCCTGAATCAAAGAAGCATGCTATCAGTATCAGGACATCAAACATAACCAACATTCCTAGAGGACTACAGAGGCTGTGGGAAAGGTTAGATGAACGCTATGGTGCGCCAGAGCATATTGAAGCATCGATAAGAGCAAAACTTCAAAACTTTCCAAAGCTCGGTAATAAGGATTATCAGAAGCTCTATGATCTTTCAGATATTCTCATGGAAATGCAGTTCTTAAAAGAAGATCCCAAATACAGTGCTATCCCAACCTATCTTGATTCGTCATCTGGGATAAAGACAATTATATCCAAACTACCATACAGTTTACAAGAAAAATGGACTAATAGAGCTGTGAAATACAAGAAGGAACACAGTGCTATATTTCCTGCATTTTAAGTCTTCGTAGAATTCATAAAGGATGTAAGCAAGGTAAAAAATGACCCAGGATTCAACTATGAGCCAGACACAAACAGCAACAACAAATTTGCTGCTCCAAAACTATTAAGTTACGCAAGAAACAAGGTCAATGTGAACAAGACAGGTGTCGACGTAACTGCTCCACTTGAACCTTGTGTCATCCACAAAACCAAACATACTCTAGACGACTGTAGAGGATTCCGGTCCAAGTCGGTAGAGGAAAGGAAGAGACTCTTGAAAGAAAACAACATATGCTTCAGATGTTGTGCTTCTAACACTCACAAAATCGTGAATGCAATGCTGTTATTTCATGCAAGGAATGTGGAAGCAAGCATCATACAACCGCTCTGCACCTTACCAGAAATGACGAAGTGATTTCTATGGATTCTAAGGCAACTCATCAAGCGAATGGCAGGGAGGAAACCAAATGCACTCCTACTTCATCATTAAGGGAGAACGGCGGGGAGTCGAGGGGTAACATGAGGTCCAACACTGTGTCAGAGGTCAACTCAAGCTGCACCGAGATATGCAGAGAACCTAACAGTGGAAAGTCGTGTGCCAAGATCTTGCCCGTTCATGTGTTTCATCGTGACAATCCACACAAGTCGGTGAAGATGTACGCAGTAATTGATGATCAGAGCAACCGCTCATTAGCCTCCCCAGAATTCTTTGAGTTGTTTTGTGTGAAGGATAAACCACAGAACTACACCATATCAACCTGTTCTGGCAAAGCTGTAACTTCTGGAAGAAGAGGAAAGGGGTTCATTGTTAGATCGATAGAAAGCAATGTAAACTTTGAGCTACCAACCCTGATTGCGTGCGACCATATACCAAACAATCGAGATGAAATACCAACACCTGAAGTCACACTCCATCATGAACATCTCACAGAAATTGCTGGGCACCTTCAACCACTTGATGAAGAATGTCACATTCTTTTGCTGATAGGACGCGATTTAATAGAATCCCATCATGTTCTACATCAGATCTTCGGTCCACCGAAAGCTCCTTATACACAACAACTCAAACTTGGCTGGGTTGTCATCGGAGAAACTTGTCTCAACATGCAACATGCCTCACGTGATCTAAGTGTTAAGAAAACTTACCTTCTACCAACTGGTCAGCCTTCAACTATGAAGCCATGCAGCAACAAGTTTGAGGTACGAGAACTTGTAGGTCAGTCTTTATCTGATGAGTCGCAGCTATTTATCAGGACGAAGGACGACGATGAACAAGGCATGTCAATAGAGGATAAAATGTTCTTGCAGCAGATGGATAGTGAATTTATCAGAGACTCTTCAGGAAGTTGGGTGACCCCACTGCCCTTTCGGGAGAATCGACAACGGTTATCGAACAACAAGGAGCAAGCCATTCAGCGAGCTAAACTTCTTGATATAAGCCTTAAGAAGAACCCTGTGAAAAAAGGACACTTTTTTACATTCATGGCTAAGATTCTGGACAATCGCCATGCAGAAGTTGCCCCAAAGTTGTCTGATGGAGATGAATGTTGGTTTCTGCCCCTATTTGGTGTTTACCATCCCAGAAAACCCGATCAAATCAGGGGCGTGTTCGATTCGTCGGCTAAATTTAAAGGAGTTTCCCTAAATGAAGTCCTTCTTTCAGGACCAGATTTATCAAACAGCCTGCTTGGCATTCTTCTAAGATTTCGCAAGGAAATGGTTGCTGTGACTGCCGATGTGCAACATATGTTTCACTGTTTCTTAGTAAGAGAGGATCATCGCAACTTCTTAAGATTTTTGTGGCACAAGGATAACGACCTTGACAAAGAAATCATTGAGTATAGGATGAGGGTTCATGTCTTTGGTAACCGGCCCTCACCTGCTGTAGCAACACTCGGACTCAGAAAGGCAGCTGAAGCGGCAAAACCGAACTATGGAGATCACGTAACCAATTTCGTAAAAAATGACTTTTACGTTGATGATGGGTTGACTTCCCGTCCAACCACTGCAGAAGCTGTTTGCATTCTCAAGGATACTCAGAGCGCTTTGAAGGAATTTGGTAATCTCCGGCTTCATAAATTTGCCTCCAACAGCCCTGAAGTCATGTCAGCCTTTCCAGTTGAAGACCTAGCATCAAATCTGAAAGACTTAGATTTACAAAGGGAGGACATGCCTCTGCAGCGAAGCCTTGGTCTAAGCTGGGATGTAAACAATGACACCTTTCTGTTCCAACTATCAAAAGACAATAAACCTGCCACACGAAGAGGTCTACTTTCAACCGTCAATGGGATTTATGACCCTCACCAGGCTTTTTAGCACCAGTGACCATCTGTGGTAAACTCCTACTCAGGCAACTTATAGCACAGACTCGAGACTGGGACGAGCCCCTCTCTGAGGAACTAACATCTCTATGGAATTCTTGGAAGGATACCTTAGACGCACTTGAAGCCCTGCGTATTCCACGGACATATGTGACAAATCTCAGCAAAGCAGTGACGAAAGAACTTCATGTGTACAGTGACGCATCTGAAAAGGCCATAGCGGCTGTCATTTATTTGTGCACGACAGATAGTGACGGACAGTGCAAAGTTGGATTCGTGTTGGGTAATGTTAAAGTTGCACCCATGAGTGGACACACTATCCCACGATTGGAATTGTGTGCATCTGTGTTGGCAGTGGAGATTGCACAGTGCGTTCTGAATCACCTTGGCATACAAATAGACTCTGTGAAGTATTACACTGACAGCAAAGTAGTCCTTGGCTACATCTGTAATGAGTCTAGGAGATTCTATATCTATGTTGCCAACAGAGTAGACCGCATAAGGAAGTTTACAACTCCAAGCCAGTGGAATTACGTGTCTACTGATCATAACCCTGCAGATTTAGCAACGAGATGTCTACCTGCACATGAGCTTCAAGACAGCGCTTGGTTACAAGGACTAAAACAACTTCTTGTTATTAAACAGGAGGAAGAAAATGAGAATGAACATTCACTCATTAAGCCAGATGAAGATAAAGAGATTCGCCCTATTGTTTCAGCAATGAAAATCTGCATTGCAGACGAAGATGGTGGACAACCATACACTGCAATGACTCAACGATTCCAGCGATTTTCTGACTGGAGGAAACTTGTGTTGGCCATGAACTTTCTCAGATACATGCTTTTCAAGTCAAAGACATTGATTCTAACACAGTAACTGAAAGATACCAAGACACAGAGCACTTTGTGATCCGAATGGTGCAGTCTGAGGTGTACTGTGACGAGATTGACTGTATACGACAAGACGAGCCTCTACCTCGACGAAGCCCAATCGCCAACCTTAATCCATTTTTAGATGATCAGGGACTTCTCCGTGTAGGAGGTCGGATAGTCAATTCAAAATTGACCTTGCAAGAGAAGAAACCATTGATTATACCTGGACGCCATCACATAGCAACCCTACTCGTTCGACACTATCATGAGAATCTCAAGCACCAAGGGCGTCACTTCACCGAAGGAGCCATCAGGGCTGCTGGACTTTGGATAACAGGGGCCAAACGACTTGTCTCATCGATTATTCATAAATGTATCACGTGCAGAAAACTCAGAGGGAAGACGCAGTATCAGATCATGGCTGATCTACCTGCAGACCGCCTTGACCCATCGCCACCTTTCACAAACGTAGGTGTAGATGCATTCGGACCTTGGGCTGTAGTTTCACGTAAGACTCGAGGAGGTAGTGCCAACTCCAAGCGCTGGGGAATATTGTTCACATGCTTAACTACAAGGGCGGTTCACATTGAACTAGTCGAGGAAATGAGTTCATCTGCATTTATCAATGCTGTCAGAAGATTCACCGCCATAAGGGGTCAGGTAAAGACTTTCCGTTCTGACCAAGGCACTAACTTTGTTGGGGCCGTAGATGACTTGCGCATTGATGCCATATATGTCAACGATGCACCCTTGAAGAAGTATCTACACAATTCTGGTACTGTATGGATCTTCAATCCACCCCATGCATCCCACATGGATGGGGCATGGGAAAGAATGATCGGTATTACCCGTAAGATCCTCAATTCAATGCTGACTGATGCCAGTGGAAAGACCTTAACGCATGATGTGCTGAACACATTTATGGCGGAGGTCTGTGCAATCATTAATTCAAGACCTCTTGTTCCAATATCCACTGACCCAGATTCCCCATTGATTCTGACCCCAGCAATGCTATTGATACAGAAGACTGAGTATGAGTTCAAGGCCAATTCACTAGGAGAATTTGGTGGTCGAGACATGTTCAAGGCTGAATGGAGACGTGTTCAAGCTTTAGCTAGTGTATTCTGGTCTCGTTGGAAGAAGGAGTATCTACCGCTACTTCAGAGTCGTAGGAAGTGGACCAAGAATCAACGTGACATAGCCGAAGGAGATGTAGTTCTTATAAAAGACCAGACTGTTGAACAGAACTGCTGGCCTATTGGCTTAGTTGTGAAAGCCTTCAAGAGTTCTGATGATCATGTGCGAAAAGCTGAAATTCGTACCATGGTGAATGAAAAGCCTACAGTGTATATCAGACCAGTCGTTGACATGATACTTCTCGTTGAAAGTGAAATCGTATAAGTCTGAGAATGTGTTGACAGACTGAGATTATTGTCGAGAGATTATTGATTTTTGTCATACTCTTAATACAACAGTTTGTAATTTTGATAGTGAAATCTTGAGATTTCAGACAGGGAGTGTTCTGTCTATTTTCTAATATTTTCATGTCTTTAGAATTTATGTTGTACTATTACGTCAGTTAGACTGAGTGCAATACGAATTTTTATTGATTGTGTTAAGTACAAGTTAATTTTCTGTGTTTGTGCCGCCATACTGTCACGGCGAGTTTTTACTCCCGGTTGAATGTTCGTAATCCACGGTATAAGTAGTTTAAAGTTTTTACACATTGTTTATTCTTCGGATTATGTTATCGCTCAACTATATCTCTAATGTCAGCTATGCTAATTAATGCAGTTCTGCATAATTTTAGTTAATGATTGTGCCATGTGCTTAAAGTATGGCGTGCTATTCATGTCATCATTTATAGTCGATAGTAATTAAGTCTGTATTTCTCTTAAAAACATATTTTATGAATGGAATTTGATGCAGTTGATCAGAGTATAGTTAGTTTATGATTTACTAGAGATATTACTTGTCTGTGTAATTTGTTCACATTATGTGAATCCAGTTTTGAGAAATTTTTCTATGGAAAGCAGTACCTGTCATTACTTACTTTGGTTTTGTTTTATTGTAGCTTTTTACCAGACGCACGTTCACATGCGCACTTGCACATGCAAGTGAGGGTTAACTATCTGTCAAATAAAACTTTCTAAAGGAACTGAGAGACTTTTTATTGTGGCAGAATAGCATCAGAATCCAACAATATTCCTCGACTCGGACCAAGAAGTTGAAAAACAGGTAGATCTTCTCAATACACATATTGAACAGATAAACCGAGAGCTAGGTCGAAACACTCTTAAATTCAACGCTGACTTGCGGGATTCCAGACGGGGCAAAAAGAGATACTTTTTTGAATTGCTATCAGACGGTTTGCACCCAGGCTATCTTTTGTCCCAGAAGTGGTTAAGGCGACTTGAGCTTGACATTATTAAGGAGTGTTACACCCCATGTGATACACTTGAGGTAGATGAACAAGAGCTCCTCTCATTCCAACATGACGAACGAGGCCGAAAACACGGATGGTGCAATGATGAAGGATACTAACTATAGTGACAGCGGAATAGCGACTGATAATAGAAATGAAGATGACAACGTCTGGCTGCACAAGACACTTGAGTCTTTCAGTTCTTCTTTTGACAGACAGCAGCAACAAAATCAAGAACTATTTGCGCAAACTATGCAGGAAATAAAAGAATCTTCAACAAAACAGATTGCTATACAGCAAGCCATGTTTCAGAAATTTCTTGAGGAATCAAAGGAAGAGATAAGTCATTCCCTAAGAATCCCAGCATTTGCTTCAACCCCGAGGCCACATGCGGCTTCGGGATTGATGCAGACTTGACAGTATCCTCCGGTTAATTCACAGGTTTCAGATGTTGCACCAACCCCAAGGTCACATGGTCATGCGCTTTCTGGATGGGCACCATCATCTCAGCAACCTTTGTTTGCTGGTTATGCACCTGACTTCACCTCAGACCGAAGGGGAACAGACCGACCATTTGATGAAAACTCCCGACATATGAAGGCAAGGAAGATATTGAAGTTTTCCTTGTTCCATTTGAAAGACTAGCAGAGCGGTATAACTGGACGGAAACTGAGAAAATAGACCGCCTCTATGAAAGTCTGAAGGGTAAGGCAATGTGGTATGTCTGCTCCTTGCCTAAAGCACCAACAGCCAACTACATTTCAATACGCGACAGCCTCACTAAACGCTTTGGGCGCAAAGACCCCCAAGCCACTGTTCGCAGGAAACTGGCAGAGATTAGACAAAAAGGAGAGTCAAATGATGAGTTTGGTGAAGAAGTGCGTCGCTTAATTACCCAAGCTTGTCCTGGTACTGACTTGGAAATGCAAGATCGACTTGCAGCAGAATCTTTCTTAAGAGGATACCGGAATACCCGGATTGCATATGATGTGCTAAACAGAAACCCTAAGACACTTAATGAAGCAATAGAACTTGTCACATATCAAGAACATAATTTACAGGGCCACTGTGGGGCGAGATAATGACTATCAGAAGCGAGAAAGGACTAGGAGGGTAACCTGGACAGATGATTCTGATGATGATTTTCCTCCTGATGATGATGCAGAGACTCTTGGAGTGCAGCGGATTCAGAAACCCACATATATCACCATGGAGCAGCTAGACCACCGTCTTAAGCAAATAGAGTCACAACTTAAACGGAACCAGGAGAAAGAGAGAGTGAAACGTGACCACCTACTAAAGGATATAGAAAATAGATGTTTTCAATGTGGACAGACTGGGCACTTCAAAAGTGACTGCAAATCTCGACCCCAAACAGGCAAATTGCAGGAACAGAAATTGCCAACAGTAAAGGAAGAGACATCAAAGACAGCAGAACAAATCATGTGCACAAGGCTTCACGGAGCAGGAAAGGGGATCATAATCCCTGTCTTTGTGAATAATGTACAGACCAAAGGTGTTGTGGATACTGGTGCAGATGCTACTGTTGTCTCTTCTCCCATTGCCCAAGAGGCAGGGATTGTTACTAGTAACTGCCAGCAAGTTCGACTCATGAATGCTGAAAATGGTGCAGAAATGACTGCATTTGGAGGTGTCACTGCGACAATCCAAACTGGCAGCCAATCGATCCATTGGCCAGTATATGTTGCACCAATACGAGATTCTGTTTTAATTGGGATGGATGTTCTTAACTCCCTAGAAGCTGTTATATTCACAGGACAAGGTAACCTTCGCATTGGAAGGGAAATCATATCTGGAACCCTAAGCTGTGATAACAGTTACCCAGCTTGCAGCTCTGTAATGTTCGATGAAAGCTGTTGGATACCTCCAGAGAGTGAGAAGATTATTGTTGGAAGAGTACAGGTACCATAAAGTGGCATATTGTCTGTCTTAGACAGTTGCAATGATGATCTTCCTAATGGTGTTTTGGTTGGATCTTGCTTAGTCAATATGGAAGACAAAGTACCTGTTCGGGTTTTAAATGTCAGAGATAAGAAAATTCGCCTTGCTAAGGGAACCCATTTGGGAAAGTTGACAGAAGTCAGTGAGGATATTGGTTCAGCAGCAGTAAGTGTAGATACAGCACATCAAATTGAAGTTGATGAAACGATAGGTAGAAAAGTTTAAATGCGAAACTGTACCAGCCCACTTACTGGAGCTTGCAGAGAAATCTTCCAAGAATATGACGAAATCTGAACAACAGGCACTTGTCAGCTTACTCTCTGAATTTGAGGATATTTCCTCCAGAGAGGACTATGACCTTGGTACTTTTACTGCAATTAAACACCAAATCAACACAGATGGAGCAAAACCTATCAGACAACCTGCGAGACGAACACCTCTAAGTTTACAGAGTGAAGAAGCTGACTATTTGAAAAAGCAATTGGAAAATGGTGTGGTAGTCCCCTCAAGCTCCGCATGGGCATCTCCTGTAGTGTTAGTCCGAAAAAAAGATGGTGGAGTACGCTGGTGCGTGGACTATCGGAAGTTAAATGAAGTCAAACAGAAAGATGCCTACCTTAGGGGGATCCGAACTGTTCTCGACACTGGATCTAATGAGTGGGTATCACCAGTTTGAAGTTCTTGAAAGCGACAGACCCAAGACTACATTTATTACCTTAGGGGGATCGAAACTGTTCTCCACACTGGATCTAATGAGTGGGTATCACCAGTTTGAAGTTCTTGAAAGCGACAGACCTAAGACTGCATTTATTACCAGACATGGCTTGTTTGAATACACAAGGATGCCTTTTGGGCTCTGCAATGCGCCCTCTACTTTCCAACGGGGAATGGAATTGGTTTTAAGAGGACTTCAGTGGATCATCCTTCTTATCTACCTAGATGATGTAATTATTACAGGAAATACATTTCATGAACACTTAAGTAATCTTAGAAAGGTGTTTGTCCGATTTCGGAAATTTGGACTAAAGTTAAAGCCAAAAAAATGCAGTTTATTCCAAGAGGAGGTTGTATTTTTGGGTCACGTTGTAAGTAAAGATGGGGTTCGTGCGAATCCCTTGCTTATTCAAGATGTGCAGAGATAGCCAATTCCAAGAAGCCTCAAGGAGTTCCAAGCCTTTTTAGGGTTGACGAACTACTATCGCAGATTTGTGAAAGGATATGCTGATATAGCTCGTCCTTTACACAACCTCACACGCAAAGGTGTGCAGTACCAATGGGGTGAAGAACAGGCGACAGCATTTGAGGAGCTAAAAATTGCTCTTACTTCAGCTCCAGTCCTTGCATACCCACTTGCTGAGGGTACCATGATTCTTGACACGGATGCTTCCAATTTCAGCATTGGAGCGGTCCTCTCTCAGGAACAGAATGACGTTGAAAAGGTGATTTCTTTCTCCAGCAGACGCCTAGGACCTGTACAGGAGCGGTACTGCGTCACTCGACGAGAATTGCTCGCAGAGGTTGCCTTTTGCCATCAGTACAAACATTATCTGTTAGGCAGAAAGTTCCTCCTCAGAACCGACCACAGCAGTTTGGCATGATTATTTCGCTTTAAATCACCACAAGGTCAACTGGCTCGGTGGCTCGAAGAATTGAGTCAGTATTCTTTTGTCATTCAGCACCGAGCAGGAAAATCACATGGGAATGCAGACGCCTTATCTCGGCTAGATAAGACAACTTGTGATTGTTACAGTGCTGGTTATTGTTCGAAGTCGTTACCTTGTGGAGGGTGTGCATACTGCCAGAGAGTTGAAGAGCAGTGGGAGAGATTTACAGAGGATGTTGATTATATTGTACCACTGACAGTTCGTGAAGTAAGACCCTCTGAGCCTGCTACTTGCAACTGGTTGGAACAGGAGGATTTAAAAACCGCACAATCTGAGGACAAAGAAGCACAACTCGTAACCAACTGGTTGTTACATGACAAACCGGAGTCATGTGACGTAAGAATCCTTGGCCCAGCAGCTAGGAGTTATTTCCTCAATCTTCAGCAGTTTCGTCTGGTCAATGGGATACTCCACTACGAATGGTTGCATGATTCAGACACACGGTCACTGCGACTGTTTGTGCCAAGATCACTCAGGCGGAAAGTAATAGAGAGTTGTCATGATCCACCGTACTCTGGACACCAAGGCGAAAGAAGAACTCTGGACAGAGTAAAACGCAGCTTCTATTGGTATGGTCTGACAGCAGATGTTCTGCACTATGTATCAAGTTGTGCCATATGTGGCACGGAAAAGAGAGCTTCGCGTACAAGCAAAGCAGCAATGCAGTCCTATATTTATGGTGCTCCACTAGATCCACTAGCACCATAAATATAGGACTGCATTGCTGCTTTGCTTGTACGCGAAGCTCTCTTTTCCGTGCCACATATGGCACAACTTGATACATAGTGCAGAACATCTGCTGTCAGACCATACCAATAGAAGCTGCGTTTTACTCTGTCCAGAGTTCTTCTTTCGCCTTGGTGTCCAGAGTACGGTGGATCATGACAACTCTCTATTACTTTCCGCCTGAGTGATCTTGGCACAAACAGTCGCAGTGACCGTGTGTCTGAATCATGCAACCATTCGTAGTGGAGTATCCCATTGACCAGACGAAACTGCTGAAGATTGAGGAAATAACTCCTAGCTGCTGGGCCAAGGATTCTTACGTCACATGACTCCGGTTTGTCATGTAACAACCAGTTGGTTACGAGTTGTGCTTCTTTGTCCTCAGATTGTGCGGTTTTTAAATCCTCCTGTTCCAACCAGTTGCAAGTAGCAGGCTCAGAGGGTCTTACTTCACGAACTGTCAGTGGTACAATATAATCAACATCCTCTGTAAATCTCTCCCACTGCTCTTCAACTCTCTGGCAGTATGCACACCCTCCACAAGGTAACGACTTCGAACAATAACCAGCACTGTAACAATCACAAGTTGTCTTATCTAGCCGAGATAAGGCGTCTGCATTCCCATGTGATTTTCCTGCTCGGTGCTGAATGACAAAAGAATACTGACTCAATTCTTCGAGCCACCGAGCCAGTTGACCTTGTGGTGATTTAAAGCGAAATAATCATGCCAAACTGCTGTGGTCGGTTCTGAGGAGGAACTTTCTGCCTAACAGATAATGTTTGTACTGATGGCAAAAGGCAACCTCTGCGAGCAATTCTCGTCGAGTGACGCAGTACCGCTCCTGTACAGGTCCTAGGCGTCTGCTGGAGAAAGAAATCACCTTTTCAACGTCATTCTGTTCCTGAGAGAGGACCGCTCCAATGCTGAAATTGGAAGCATCCGTGTCAAGAATCATGGTACCCTCAGCAAGTGGGTATGCAAGGACTGGAGCTGAAGTAAGAGCAATTTTTAGCTCCTCAAATGCTGTCGCCTGTTCTTCACCCCATTGGTACTGCACACCTTTGCGTGTGAGGTTGTGTAAAGGACGAGCTATATCAGCATATCCTTTCACAAATCTGCGATAGTAGTTCGTCAACCCTAAAAAGGCTTGGAACTCCTTGAGGCTTCTTGGAATTGGCTATCTCTGCACATCTTGAATAAGCAAGGGATTCGCACGAACCCCATCTTTACTTACAACGTGACCCAAAAATACAACCTCCTCTTGGAATAAACTGCATTTTTTTGGCTTTAACTTTAGTCCAAATTTCCGAAATCGGACAAACACCTTTCTAAGATTACTTAAGTGTTCATGAAATGTATTTCCTGTAATAATTACATCATCTAGGTAGATAAGAAGGATGATCCACTGAAGTCCTCTTAAAACCAATTCCATTCCCCGTTGGAAAGTAGAGGGCGCATTGCAGAGCCCAAAAGGCATCCTTGTGTATTCAAACAAGCCATGTCTGGTAATAAATGCAGTCTTAGGTCTGTCGCTTTCAAGAACTTCAAACTGGTGATACCCACTCATTAGATCCAGTGTGGAGAACAGTTTCGATCCCCCTAAGGTAATAAATGTAGTCTTGGGTCTGTCGCTTTCAAGAACTTCAAACTGGTGATACCCACTCATTAGATCCAGTGTCGAGAACAGTTCGGATCCCCCTAAGGTAGGCATCTTTCTGTTTGACTTCATTTAACTTCCGATAGTCCACGCACCAGCGTACTCCACCATCTTTTTTTCGGACTAACACTACAGGAGATGCCCATGCGGAGCTTGAGGGGACTACCACACCATTTTCCAATTGCTTTTTCAAATAGTCAGCTTCTTCACTCTGTAAACTTAGAGGTGTTCGTCTCGCAGGTTGTCTGATAGGTTTTGCTCCATCTGTGTTGATTTGGTGTTTAATTGCAGTAAAAGTACCAAGGTCATAGTCCTCTCTGGAGGAAATATCCTCAAATTCAGAGAGTAAGCTGACAAGTGCCTGTTGTTCAGATTTCGTCATATTCTTGGAAGATTTCTCTGCAAGCTCCAGTAAGTGGGCTGGTACAGTTTCGCATTTAAACTTTTCTACCTATCGTTTCATCAACTTCAATTTGATGTGCTGTATCTACACTTACTGCTGCTGAACCAATATCCTCACTGACTTCTGTCAACTTTCCCAAATGGGTTCCCTTAGCAAGGCGAATTTTCTTATCTCTGACATTTAAAACCCGAACAGGTACTTTGTCTTCCATATTGACTAAGCAAGATCCAACCAAAACACCATTAGGAAGATCATCATTGCAACTGTCTAAGACAGACAATATGCCACTTTATGGTACCTGTACTCTTCCAACAATAATCTTCTCACTCTCTGGAGGTATCCAACAGCTTTCATCGAACATTACAGAGCTGCAAGCTGGGTAACTGTTATCACAGCTTAGGGTTCCAGATATGATTTCCCTTCCAATGCGAAGGTTACCTTGTCCTGTGAATATAACAGCTTCTAGGGAGTTAAGAACATCCATCCCAATTAAAACAGAATCTCGTATTGGTGCAACATATACTGGCCAATGGATCGATTGGCTGCCAGTTTGGATTGTCGCAGTGACACCTCCAAATGCAGTCATTTCTGCACCATTTTCAGCATTCATGAGTCGAACTTGCTGGCAGTTACTAGTAACAATCCCTGCCTCTTGGGCAATGGGAGAAGAGACAACAGTAGCATCTGCACCAGTATCCACAACACCTTTGGTCTGTACATTATTCACAAAGACAGGGATTATGATCCCCTTTCCTGCTCCGTGAAGCCTTGTGCACATGATTTGTTCTGCTGTCTTTGATGTCTCTTCCTTTACTGTTGGCAATTTCTGTTCCTGCAATTTGCCTGTTTGGGGTCGAGATTTGCAGTCACTTTTGAAGTGCCCAGTCTGTCCACATTGAAAACATCTATTTTCTATATCCTTTAGTAGGTGGTCACGTTTCACTCTCTCTTTCTCCTGGTTCCGTTTAAGTTGTGACTCTATTTGCTTAAGACGGTGGTCTAGCTGCTCCATGGTGATATATGTGGGTTTCTGAATCCGCTGCACTCCAAGAGTCTCTGCATCATCATCAGGAGGAAAATCATCATCAGAATCATCTGTCCAGGTTACCCTCCTAGTCCTTTCTCGCTTCTGATAGTCATTATCTCGCCCCACAGTGGCCCTGTAAATTATGTTCTTGATATGTGACAAGTTCTATTGCTTCATTAAGTGTCTTAGGGTTTCTGTTTAGCACATCATATGCAATCCGGGTATTCCGGTATCCTCTTAAGAAAGATTCTGCTGCAAGTCGATCTTGCATTTCCAAGTCAGTACCAGGACAAGCTTGGGTAATTAAGCGACGCACTTCTTCACCAAACTCATCATTTGACTCTCCTTTTTGTCTAATCTCTGCCAGTTTCCTGCGAACAGTGGCTTGGGGGTCTTTGCGCCCAAAGCGTTTAGTGAGGCTGTCGCGTATTGAAATGTAGTTGGCTGTTGGTGCTTTAGGCAAGGAGCAGACATACCACATTGCCTTACCCTTCAGACTTTCATAGAGGCGGTCTATTTTCTCAGTTTCCGTCCAGTTATACCGCTCTGCTAGTCTTTCAAATGGAACAAGGAAAACTTCAATATCTTCCTTGCCTTCATATGTCGGGAGTTTTCATCAAATGGTCGGTCTGTTCCCCTTCGGTCTGAGGTGAAGTCAGGTGCATAACCAGCAAACAAAGGTTGCTGAGATGATGGTGCCCATCCAGAAAGCGCATGACCATGTGACCTTGGGGTTGGTGCAACATCTGAAACCTGTGAATTAACCGGAGGATACTGTCAAGTCTGCATCAATCCCGAAGCCGCATGTGGCCTCGGGGTTGAAGCAAATGCTGGGATTCTTAGGGAATGACTTATCTCTTCCTTTGATTCCTCAAGAAATTTCTGAAACATGGCTTGCTGTATAGCAATCTGTTTTGTTGAAGATTCTTTTATTTCCTGCATAGTTTGCGCAAATAGTTCTTGATTTTGTTGCTGCTGTCTGTCAAAAGAAGAACTGAAAGACTCAAGTGTCTTGTGCAGCCAGACGTTGTCATCTTCATTTCTATTATCAGTCGCTATTCCGCTGTCACTATAGTTAGTATCCTTCATCATTGCACCATCCGTGTTTTCGGCCTCGTTCGTCATGTTGGAATGAGAGGAGCTCTTGTTCATCTACCTCAAGTGTATCACATGGGGTGTAACACTCCTTAATAATGTCAAGCTCAAGTCGCCTTAACCACTTCTGGGACAAAAGATAGCCTGGGTGCAAACCGTCTGATAGCAATTCAAAAAAGTATCTCTTTTTGCCCCGTCTGGAATCCCGCAAGTCAGCGTTGAATTTAAGAGTGTTTCGACCTAGCTCTCGGTTTATCTGTTCAATATGTGTATTGAGAAGATCTACCTGTTTTTCAACTTCTTGGTCCGAGTCGAGGAATATTGTTGGATTCTGATGCTATTCTGCCACAATAAAAAGTCTCTCAGTTCCTTTAGAAAGTTTTATTTGACAGATAGTTAACCCTCACTTGCATGTGCAAGTGCGCATGTGAACGTGCGTCTGGTAAAAAGCTACAATAAAACAAAACCAAAGTAAGTAATGACAGGTACTGCTTTCCATAGAAAAATTTCTCAAAACTGGATTCACATAATGTGAACAAATTACACAGACAAGTAATATCTCTAGTAAATCATAAACTAACTATACTCTGATCAACTGCATCAAATTCCATTCATAAAATATGTTTTTAAGAGAAATACAGACTTAATTACTATCGACTATAAATGATGACATGAATAGCACGCCATACTTTAAGCACATGGCACAATCATTAACTAAAATTATGCAGAACTGCATTAATTAGCATAGCTGACATTAGAGATATAGTTGAGCGATAACATAATCCGAAGAATAAACAATGTGTAAAAACTTTAAACTACTTATACCGTGGATTACGAACATTCAACCGGGAGTAAAAACTCGCCGTGACAGTATGGCGGCACAAACACAGAAAATTAACTTGTACTTAACACAATCAATAAAAATTCTAAAAAGTTTACGCACACCGCACAAATGGCTCAGAAGAGCTTACTAGAGGACTGCAAGCGGAGAATCCCCTATCTCTAAATCAAAGCAGTATTCGACATTAATCCCGATGCAAATAACGTTACTTCCGTTTTGCACAAGGACAAACTAACACACACACACACGTGCCTTACTATATCCCCTCCAACCCCATTTCGAAGGGATAATAATTCCCTCCTTTAAATGTGTGTCCTAGAAATAGTACATCAAAAAAGAAAATTGAAGAAACAGGCAGATGCATACAAATGTACACATTTTTTGTAAATGAATCCACACTGTCACTGCACTGCGTTTCTTGGACAACCTTCAGACTGAAAACAACTTCAACACTCAAAAAAAGATTGTTACTTCGACTTTAAAATGTCTTTATCCTTTTTCATAGGAAATGGTTTTCATACAAAATCAAATAAGTTTCAGCTTATCAAGCAAATTAAAGAAAATTACCAGGAAAATACAAGGAAATGCTTTTCCTCAGCAAAAATGTTGAAAACTGCTAACGTTATCATCTTGCATGTAAATTATCAGATTTAATAAGTACTATTTATGTATTGCTGGTATATTATTCCCACTAAAAAAAGGCTCATAGGCCACATTGCTCATCTTTGGCCATTATATTGATCTTAATTAATCAAAAGATTAATAGAAAATAATTTTCATATTTATTCACATGAAAAATTCTTATCCTATACTGTGGTCACAGTAGTGAGGGGTATAGTCTGTAGTCTCTGAGGGCAATGACGTCATTGATATAGGTCAAGGTCAAGGTCAAAAAAGTAGGTCAGATCAAGAGTACTAGGTCAAAGTCAATACAAGGTCACAACTGTCTGAGGTCAAAACAGTCTAGGGGCACTTACATTAGTCATCAAAACTGTCTGAGGGCACCTCAAAATTTGGTTTACCATAACAGGGTCACCTTGAGGCTAATGAGGTCACCTTAATATATAGGTAACCTTGTGGGCACCTTGATAACCGGGTCACTCTGATATATGGGTCAGTTTGAGGTCATCCGTTTGGGGTCACCCATCTAATCTTTCAGCTCATGATTAAGGTCACCTGGATAATTTTGAGGCCACTAACAGCCTGGAGTCACCCTGATAATTAGAACAGGCTTAGGTCACCTTCAGGAGGTCACCTTGATATTTTCCTATATAAAAATTTACGGCATATACCACAAAGTAATACAAGTGGAAAATCGCTGGAAGAATAACTGAAGATTTTTTCCTTCTGAAGGTACGTGTATTTTTCATTTAGTTTTTAAAAACAAGTCCAAGTAGGGATAATAATTATACCAGGCCTAAGGAACATGAAACATTTTAAGCTTTGGTTAGAATCCTAGGTAATAACTTTCTTTAGAGAAAGAACAGTCTCGGAGAAAAAAAAAAAGCTAACTTACAGTTTTACATCTTTAAATTGCTATTTTCAGGGTATGTTACTTTTAATTCATAAGTTATAAAAATTTTACAAAAGATCAAAAATTTTGACTCGAGTCTAAGTCGTTTCATAATCCTTGGACCATGAGTATATTAGAAATATAATATGACAAGAAAAAATCGTACATTTTGTAATTATAATTTAATAATGACTCAATACATGTATAAACAGGACTGTATATATTGTAAAACATCTGTAGACTTATCATATTATCCCTTATTTAAGTACATGAAAAATGAAGGTTTATACCCTTTTGTTCGTTTCAAAAGAAATATTTACAACAAATTTTTACTTTGTTGATATTGTTCATATCACACAACATGGTACAAACGATTAAGCTTATAGAAGAGAATCAAACTTGACCCTCTTCTTCTCTGGCTCATCACCACCGTATTTATCATTTAGATAATTCACAATGATATCACTTTGTTCCATGTCCTGCAGAATCCTCTTTTGAAGAGCCTTTAAAACTTGAAATTCTCTTGTTGCACTGACCCGTGGCTCTGTGAACCTCCGGTTCAGCGCTTCATATTTCTTGGGACTCTTTCTCCTAAACAGATACAAAATTAATATGTTAAATGTTATCTGTCAGATAGAATATCTTCTTATCTTTTTATGTACCTAATTGTTTATTTCATCATGTGCATGCGTGAGAGGATGTGTGTGTGTGTGTGTGTGTGTGAGAGAGAGATAGTCAATTCAATAGATTACCTAAAGTTCGTCAGGATAGAATCCTCCACGGCTGCAAATGGTGCAGAACTTGAACTTGCTGCGGGTGGCCAGTTCTCATCCATAGGTGGAGAGTATGTACAACTCGTGGTACTAGTTGTACTACTGGGGCTACTGGATGTGTATCTATTTAATGGGAGAAATTAAAGAAAAAGTGCGTCAGATTTTTTCCTAGGATATTGGTTTTATCTTACTAAATAATAATAAATTTTAAAATGAATGATGAATTTCATTACCTTTTGAAAGGTACTTCTGTTACTGCTACTTTCTCCTTTTTAATTTGTACTCCGCTGCTTGGAATTATTGGCTGTGTATTGAGAAGAGTTCTCAATACAGATGTCTCCTCCCTCTTTGTGTTAGTTTTAGCTGCAGAACTTTGACTTTCAGAACAGGGGGGTCTTTTAAAGAAATTGACCAAATTAAATAACCTACCTTAATACAAATTTTTAATGCATATAGAAACATTTGCCCAAAGTACTGTAATTAACCACAGAGAAATTATGACACTTTAATTTTACAGGTTTTTAATAAATAATTATCGTAAGTATGAACAAACCCTTCTTTAAACTTTTGTGTCATACCTTGAAGAGGGAGGAACTTGTTCATTGATCTGTACCAAGAGATCCTCAAAGTCTGGAGATGTTTCAAAATCACTGTATAGTCAACCAAAAAAAAAAAAAAGAGAGAGAAATTTAAGACGTGCATTTGCAAGACCAACACACACACATACAATCACAGTGTTTTTCTTTGACATTACACAAGCCTTGAAAGAATTGATATTTTAACGCATTAAGCTTTCAAAATTTAGTTTAATAAAAAAGCTTAGATAGCTAATTAATTTTAAAACTAAGTATAACATGTGATAATTCTTACAAGGTATTTGATTATATTTTTTTAAAGTTTAACATCATGTTAAAGTTTAACACATGTTAAAAATTAAAATCTAAATGCTGCAATTCTTGATTTTTTTCTGAAATTACTTATAACAACATTTAAGAAATTATATTTTTACTTACAATAAGTCAGAGAAATCCGCCATGTTAACTACTTGGTGATTAGCTGCTTTCAGAAAACCGAGTGGTAAATTTCTCTGAACAAATCTAGAATTTATACCCTGCAAATTAAGCAAATGTCACGCATTAAACCGATTTTTGCGACTTTCTTTTTTATGGGGCTGGGGTGTACCCTCCAAAGGTAAAAAAAATCGTGAGGATATTAAAATTAGAGGGTGAGGTTAAACATCTACAGGAAATCATGTTTTCTGTGTCAATTAAAAGAGTGTCACCTGATTATGGTAATTAATCATCATTGTATCCCCTGTACTATTTCATATAAATTAACCCTGTAATTTTTTTCTCATTCAAAAATCCCCGCCCGGTCATGACATACTTGTACCTGCGCAAAAAAAAAAAACGAACCTGTAACGGGATGACACTCGTAATTAATCATTCAAGCAGTTGTGTATCAAAATAGCATAATGATTAAAATAAGAAATTTTTCTTATGACTAGTGTAACGCATGCACGTCTCCTTTTATCACTGGGGAAATTAACACGCAAAAATGTTAATAACATATTTTGTAAAGGATACCCATAAAAACTTTTCTTTCTTATTTTGTATTTTAAATAAATGTAGTTAACTTTTAATTTTTTTCATAAGAACCTCTTTTTAAAAAAAGTAATGGTTGCTTATACATGTACCCTCTCCCGATTTAAGATGAAAAATAAGAGATCTGTAGGTAGGTTGTATAAAAATTCTCAGAAAATTTCAATGTTAATATTTTTTAATTGATCGTCGAGAATACATAAAAAAATAATTTCTTCCTAGGAGTTAAAAAGAAAAACAATCGGTTTGTTGTTATTAAGCTGAGCCTGTCATCGGCTTTAATTTAATAAACAAAAAAGTCCCGCGTTTTTTGTTCAGCAACGGCGCGTTTTTACCAAATAAGGGTATTCACGATGTCACATGTCATATGACCATCTTGCACACGCTGAGTTTCAGAGGGAAAAATCGGACGGGGGAGCCATGACGGTTTACTTCAACATGACTTTAGTCGTGAAACTTTTGACCATTTTGTCGTTATTTTTGCCAACTGGGTCTGCCTATCCACAGGCATGTGGATTGTGTCTTGCAAGGAGAGGAATCGCTAACTGCTTGGACCAGGGTGTCTTTTCCTGCATTAGGATTCTGAATCCTGATGGCGGCCGCGTGAGGGAGGTATTTGTACCACGGTGCAGCCAAAAGATTGAGCCTGCTTATTTGCAGACAGTGACCCGTTCAATTGGAAAACGATGTCATGCAAGTAAGTTACTTTATATGTACACCGTGTGTAGGTGAAGAAATAGTATAATTGTTTATATGAACGAATTTATTTTTATTAGACTTTAAATGCAATATTGTAAATTTATATACATTTAATATTATGAAGGATTAGGATGGGCTTTTTAATTGAAATCTAGAAGTTCGTTGACAGTCAAATTCACTCCCTCACCAGAGGGCGTGCTACACAGTATGTTGAAGCGAAAGGGAACGACAACTCTATAGAATGTCTAATTTTAGCAAGGGAACCCCTGTTCCGGTTAACCTATAATGCACTTTTACAAAGATACTTAGGTGAGCTAGCGCTATTGCCAACATGATTTAATTTTCGTAATCAGTAATTATTAAGATGGTACACTGAAATTGTGATGTGTGGTGGGGGTATAACGGTGCTTATGTACAGGTTGAATAACATAACATAGAAATGGAAAAGACCGAGTCTATTTTTAGCACGGGAACTTTTGTTTGGGATGTCCCATAATGCACCTTATCTGAAATATAGAGAAACGCATAGGTATCCCATTTCCCCAAAGGGTTCAAATCATGACCGAGGTAAGATAAATCCCGAATTCCCCTTTGAATTTGGGGCGTTTCCGTCTAAGACAGGGACTGCTTTTTTATGAGATGAAAAACAATGCGTCTGACTGTCCCAGGTTTGTGATAATGCGAGGTCATTTGAATTTTTACGGAGGGGGTGAAAAGACCAAGGCTTGATTTCAAACACACATAAACAAATGGCTATAAAATTGTTTAAGATAAGTATTATTTTAAAAGATGTAAAGATTTTTATTTACAAATAGAGAATATTTTTTTTCAATTGTGTTTCTTTCTATATTTTCCTGTCGACTGTTTACACTTATGATAAAAAAATAACAAGATGTCAAATTAACCAGATTCATAAAGTGGAATTCACCAGATGCAAGTTCACTATATACACAAGATGCCAAGTTGACTTGTTACCAGTACCCTCAAACTACCCCTCACAAAAAAAAACTGCACTTTCAAATTTCAGTAATGGCTACATATTTGTTTTGATATGTTATAGGTGTGTCATCCTTGTCCACGATGACTGGAACCATTACATCTACAAAAACAACCAAAGAGACTGTGACAACCACTACCAGTCCATCTACGAGAACGAGAACCACCAAAGAGACTGTGACAACCACTACCAGTCCATCTACGAGAACGAGAACCACCAAAGAGACGGTAACAACCACTGCCAGTCCATCTATGAGAACGGGAACCACCAAAGAGACGGTAACAACCGCTGCCAGTCCATCTATGAGAACGGGAACCACCAAAGAGACTGTGACAACCGCTGCCAGTCCATCTATGAGAACGGGAACCACCAAAGAGACTGTGACAATCGCTGACAGTCCATCTATCCAGCAAAAGCAGACTCAGGGTATTGATGTTGATGGTAAGGTTTTTTGATTGCCATATCATTGTAATTTTTTTGTCTGTTTTACATAAATATCAAAATTACATAAAACTATCTCAAGTAGGTGAGTAAAGCTATATAGGTAATTCAGGCTATGTACCTATAAATCTAGTCTCTGTCAAAGGTCAGATAAAAAAAAATAATATAACTTGATGTTAGTTTGATACATTGTTTTTTGGGAAAATGTGTTTTAATTATTTATTCAAATGATATATTTTAAAAGCAAAAAAAAAAATATCCTATAATGTATAAATAATTATTGTAGGTTCACAGAAGAATAACAAAGATGTGTTCCTTACGACGGAGATGAAAGGTTTCAAACTCCTTGTTTCTTTAAATCTTGGTTTTAGTATATGCATTTTTATTGGTTTGTTAATTTTAATCAAAAATAAGTTTAACATGCTGAAATGTGCAACTAAAATATCCAAAAAGAGATTTAAAAGAAATCGTGCAATTTTCAAACCAAGACTTGGTAAAAAAGCAGTCATACATATCTTCAACAGTTGATGATGATTATGACTCTGTTATATTTCATAGAGAATTTTCGTGTTAGTGTTACAATATTTGCAATGCTATATATGTGTAATTATGTTGTTAAAAATAAGTTTTAATTTAATAGGTATGCTTGCATGGGCAGTCGTGTCTACCATACTAATTATCCTGATCCTGATAAAAAGATGGTTATTAGAAAAATGCCAATTCCATTGCCCACAAGCACCCACTCCCAATGATCAGTCAACACCTGCTTCACAACCACCACCCGCTGAATACATTGAGCTGTACACCCCACAATCACATGACACAACCCCCATCACCCCTGAAACACCAGCAACTGTTACCTCAGTGAAACCGCTTTTAACTCCAAAGGAGGAGGCAGTTGCCAACAATACCAGGTCGAAGACTGCAAAGAAGCAGCTGAAGTTGTAACTTAGCAGTACATGTTAATTTCAGTCTCTGTGTGGGGGAGGGGGCGAACAAACTGTATATATGCTAAGGAAGGATGGTAGTTTTGAATGCAGATTGTTTTTTATTTTATTTTACAATATTTGCTTACCAAAAAAAAGGGGGGGGGTTTATGTAGCAGCTGATGTTAATTTCATATCAAGCACATTTGCTTTTGAATGATTTTTAAAGTACACATTTTTTTTTCTGTTAGGTATAGAGGTTCAGAAAAAGTGGTGTGATTTTGTAATGCATTGTAAACATGCTCTTTTCTTTCCCTACCCATTTGCTTTTGTAAACATTTTGAATGATTTTTAAAGTACACATTAAGCAATTATTAGGTTTTTAGAGTTTGAAAGTTTAAAAAGTACACAAACTTTTTTGTAGAATGTGAAAGTACTATTTAATATATTCAGTGAAATGTTATCTATTATATTTTCTAAAAACATAACTTAAATGTGCAGATGGGTGTATTTCAATTTAAAATTTTTGAAAAAGTGTTTCCATTTTTTAACCTGAAAGATCATTTTGTTATGAAAAGGGGCATAACCTATAGACTGAAAGGAAAAAAAAGTTGTCAACATGGTAATTTTTATATTATAAAAACTAATTCTTTTGTAAGTCTAAATGCCATTATATTAATTTTCTAATAGACTTTTTTGGGGGGAGAAGAAATATATTCAAGATTTTAAGGATTTTTTTTTGTACAACATACAATTCTTGTTTTATTATCAAAACTGAAAATAATTTTCTTTCACACTGATTGGATATCTTCCTATCATTTTAAAAGGATAGGTAAGGAAATGAAAGAATGTTTTGGTCATAATTTCTTATTGTCAATTTTTCTTGAGAAAACATATATTCAAGTCTTAATGACTTTTTGGGATGTCTACCTCAGTCCAAGTGACTATTTGGTATTGGTTGTGATTTTTTTTTCATTTATTTTCTTTCATATTGATTGAATGTCAATTGTCCTTTTTTTTTTAGAAAGTATATATTCAAGTTTTGATGACTTTTTTGGGTTGTCTACCTCAGTCCGAGTGACTATTTGGTATTGGTTGTGAGTTTTTTTGAGAAAATATATATTCAAGTTTTAATGACTTTTTGGGATGTCTACCTCAGTCCAAGTGACTATTTATGTCAAATAACATACATTTCTTGTTTAATTGTCAAAAACTGAAAATAATTTTCTTTCATACTGATTAAATGTCAATTGTCCTTTTTTTGGTGAAAGCATATATGAAAGCCTCAATGATATATTTATAATGATTATTTGTCTTTAAAAAAAAAGTTTTTTACCCTCAGTGTAAGTGACTTAATATTGTATTGGTTGTGATATAATTTTTAAAAGGGGCCAAGAGAATGTATGCTGACATCTTCTTATTTGTTTCACTGATTACTTTATATTGATTAAAGATGTTTTACTGTATAATCTTGTTTTTATTTTATAAAGTAAGTAAATCAGCAAGTCATTGTGATGACCAGATATGTATTCAGGGATGGGGTAATTGAATAAAGTAATTGTAATTGAGTGTAATTAATTAGATTTTTCTAAGTAATTGAAAGTAATTTGTATTTGCGCGAGCCCTCAATTACAAGTAATTGAATGTATTTAAAAACATTTCAAAAAAGGTCATGTATTTTCAATTACTTTTCAATTACATTTCAATTACTTTTTTCAAAATGAAAGTTTATTTTTAAAAAGGTGTCTTATACTGATACATAATTTTATACTGGTGGGTTTATATTACTTATTCCCACTTTTTATATGGACTCTCTATTCCCACTTGCAAATAACAATGAATGTTTAGATAGTTAAATTGTTTTACAGCAATTAGACTACATCCCATTTAGATTTATCTGTATTCTATTTTTTTCAAGATAGAAAATAATGAATGGAATTGTGATAGATATTATTTATTTCCTTCAAAAATATGGATTTGAGAAACACACAAAAATATATATACACACAAAATACATAGCTCAACTTGCTTATTGCAGAATGCTGAGGTCAGATTAAAATATTGTGACAATTGTCTATGAATTCATTTTGATATAAATTTTGGTATTAAAGGGATGTCGGACAACAGCCTTCTGAAAGACATACTTGACTCCTTGGAGGATCCAGATACTATACAACTCTTTGCAGCAGCCAACGGTCTGGTAGGTGATGTCGAGGTTGAGAACAGATTGCAAGAGCTTGAATGGGAGAGATATATAGATGACTTGTGGCAAGAGGTGGTACAAGAATTGGATGCCCCCGCAAAGCGACCAAGACTGACACATGATACTGATGACCAACCATCTAGCAGCGGACAATCCGGAGGTGGGAATGAACCTGTTGAAAAACCGTACTTTATATGGAAAAAGGACACAAGAACATATAAAAAGAACCTGGCCATTGACACGAGTTTCAAGATCAAATTTAACGACCAATGGCGAGGGGAAAAATTAGTGGACATTTATGACAAATTGCATGATATGTTTGATGACGTTTTGTCACAGACCAGAGGTAGTGATGCTGATTTGGGTCGAGTGGTCCTAAGTCACCCAAATTTAAACAATGCCATAGTTGTACCACTGCAGTCGTGGGAGAATTTAAACTCTGACACAGTGATGTCGGAAATCACCAGGGTATTGAATTCCAATGAAAATATACCTGTGGATGATCACCTGCTCGTTACAGTAGGATCCATCAATATGATGAGAGGAGGAAGTTGGAGTGGAAATAAATTGGCTGTCACGTCTCTCTTTGGACCTGGGAATTCCCTCATGAGAAAGAAATCTGTACTGTATGTGGAAAATGACAACAATTTATGCTTACCCATTGCCATAGGTCTGTGTTTTTTGAAAACCTGCAAGAAGGTTGATGCCAATGCATGGGAGCATTTAATCAGAGGGAATCCTGGAACAATTCTAGAGCACGCGATTCAACACAAAACCGTTCCAAAATGGTATTATGGTAACTTGCTCAAAAAATCTCGCAAGAAAGGGCAAACAGAGATGGCATTACAACTTTGCAGAAAAGCTGGTGTACCTGTTGACCGATATCTGGGTTTGAACGACATAGAACCTTTTGAAAACCTGCTGGACGTGAGTGTCAATGTCGTGTCATCGAGAGTAGGGAATAAATTTGTCAAGGTAGCAAGGGAGTCAGAGCGAACATGTCTGTTTTTGTACCACGTAGAATCGGAAAATGAAAAACATTGGCATGGCATTAGCAGTATCCAAGGCTTTTTCAATGCAGCTTATTTTTGCCATACTTGTTTGAAACCTTACAAAACCAAATTCAAGCATACATGTTCAACTTCTTGTGATGTGTGTCTGCACGATAACTGTGTGGAGACGGAAACAAAAGTAGGATGCTTATCTTGTGGTCGCGTGTGCCGTTCCCTTGAGTGTTTCAAAAGACATAAGGTGGGTAAAACTGTGCAGAAAGAACAGATTCCTCCTGCATGCGAGCTGTGGCATCAGTGTAAGAAATGTCGCGTAAAACTTTCAGCTGCTAAACGCAATCCCAAACTTCATGTCTGCGGTGAGTGGCAATGTTCCAGTTGTTTGGAATACCGCGTAGGGGAACATCTCTGTTTTCAAAAATCTTGCAGTTTGGATCCGGAAGAACGAAAGACGAAGAAATTCATCTTTTATGACTTTGAGACGCGACAAGATGATATTTATCAGTGTGAGGAGGGATACAACTCTTCTGGCATCAGATGTCGAGAATGTGCTCCTAAAGGACATCAATGTGCAAGCTGTAGGCTGTGTTGACATTGTCAAGATCCGTCTTGCGGTCTTGAACAGCATAAGGTCAATTTTGCCGTGCTACAAACCTCATGCTACGATTGTGAAAATGAAGATTTAAAAGAAAATTCGAAATGTAGCAAGTGCGGCGTACGTTGCATCCGATGTTCTAAAATGAAAAAATCAAAGTTTGTGGGTCCACCTTGTCCTGATAGCTGCGGTCATCGGGAACTTATATTTAGAGGAGAAGATGCAGCACAACGGTTTTGTTCTTACGTGACTCAACCTCATCTTAAAAACACGATCTTGATCGCCCACAATGCCAAAAGCTTTGATCTATATCCCATTTTGGAGGTTCTCATAGACCGTCATTCGATTCGTCCTGACAAAATCATCTACAACGGATCCAAAGTAATGTACATGCACATCGCCAACAAACTGAATCTAACTTTTCTTGATTCGTTGAATTTCCTACCGATGAAACTGGCAAAGATCCCCGAAGCCTTTGGTATAGAGGAACTCAGTAAAGGATTTTTTCCACATTTTTTTAACAAGAAAGAAAATCAAAGTTACGTGGGTCCCTTTCCTGCTCTAGAGTATTACGGATACAACTTAATGTCATCGGGAGAGAGAAAGAAATTGGCTCAATGGCATGCAAGTAAAAGTTCCGAAATATTTAACTTTCAGGAGGAGATGCTGAAGTACTGTCGTTCAGACGTCGACATCTTGAGAAGGGGTTGCATAGCTTTCCGAAATACTGTACTTCAAGCCACGACAATAGAAACTTCGCATGTTTAACCCGATGGAACTATTTCATCGACGACCATAGATGGCGTAGACCCCTTTGATTACGTAACGATTGCCAGTGTTTGTATGGGTATTTATAAAACTTTATTTCTTAAACACAACCTTGAAGTAGAAATCACGAGGGACCAGACATCCACCTGGCATCAAATGGAAAACTTTGAGGGGGTAAAAGGGGTGTGGCTTGATGGAAAATGGGTAGCCTTCAGTGACCTGGAAAAAGAGGAAAATACAGCAGTGGGAAATCAAAAACTGACAAGCCCTATTGCCGTCGTGCCTTCTCAAGGATACGTCAGTAAAGATAATTTCAGCAAGATCTCTATTGAATGGTTAGAATGGCTTATGGTCAAGTCACAACGTCGAGGGCAACCCATTCATATCCGTCACGCTCTCAATGGTGGAGAATATCAGATTCCGGGTACGAAATACCGATGTGACGGATTTGTAGAGAAACCTAACGGAAAAGGCACCATATACGAATTTTATGGTAAGACATTTTTACTCTGTTTAACAACATTTGGTATTGAATTTGCCCCTCCCTTTCCCCTAACTGAGAGGAGGGGGCGGCGGCGGCGAATTTTGTGTTGAAAACGTTTGTTTTATGTGTTTTGTTAGGTTGTGTGTACCATGGATGTCCGGACTGCTTCCAGAAGGATCGATCTGATGTCAAGCACCCTGCGACGAAGCAGACTTTAGACGAACTGTTCAAGATGACCAAGAAGCGAGAACGAGAACTCAAAGAGCTCGGATACGATCTGGTCGTCGTATGGGAGCACCAGTTTCGCTACCAGCTGGAGAAAAACACCGACTTGCAACAATTTATCAACACTCTGGATCTGCAAGACAGGCTAGATCCCCGAGACAGTTTCTTTGGCGGACGCACCAATGCCATAAAACTCCATTATAAAGCTAAAGATGACGAAACCATTCAGTATTACGATTTCACCAGTCTCTATCCTTGGACAAATAAATACTGTCGTTATCCCGTGGGTCATCCGACCATTATCACGAAGGATTTTCGGGATATATCGAACTATTTCGGTCTTGCCAAAATCAAAGTCCTGCCGCCAACAAAATTGTACCACCCTGTACTTCCGTATCGATCTCAAGGAAAACTAAAATTTCCTTTATGTCGAACATGTGCAGACGCTGAAAATCAGCACGCCTGTACTTGTTCTGTAGAGGAAAGAACCATCACGGGCACGTGGTGTACTCCCGAAATCCAAATGGCAGTGTCAAAAGGGTACCAAATTTTGAAAATTTACGAGGTTTATCACTTTGAGCAATCGACTCAGTATGACCCAACTTCGGGTGAGGGGGGTCTGTTTGCAAAGTATGTTAATACGTTCCTTAAGATTAAACAGGAAGCCTCGGGATTTCCTCCCGAGTGTGTTAGTGAAGAGTCGAAACAAGAATATACAAGACAATACAAAGAAAAAGAGGGCATAGACTTAGAGTACGACAGAATTGAAAAAAATTCGGGTTTGCGCTGTTTAGCCAAACTCTGTCTTAATAGCTTTTGGGGAAAATTTGGTCAGAGACTAAGCATGAAGCAATCCATGTTCTTTCATGAATCCGAATGTGATAAATTTTTTCAGATTCTCTCAGATCCTACTAAAGTCCCTCACAATTTCCACATTGTTTCCAAGGACACCCTTCAATTTGAATGGAGTAATCATTCCATGTTTATGCCCCATGATTGCAAAACAAACATATTTTTGGCAAGTTTTACGACTGCGCATGCACGGCTGCGCTTATATAGTGTATTAGATCGGTTGGGGGAGGACGTTCTGTATTTCGATACAGATAGTGTCATATTTAAAACACAAAAGTCGGACGAGTTGCATTATCTACCCATAGGAAATTATTTAGGGGAATTGACCAACGAAATCAAACCAGATGATGGTTACATTGTAGAATACGTGTCGGGGGGTCCCAAAAATTATGCATATCGCACTCTTTCTGGCAAGGAAGAATGTAAAGTTCGTGGTTTTACATTAAATTGGGCTAATTCTAAAATAATTAATTTCGATGCTATCAAATCCTTGATCTGTACAACACAAGATAAGCAGATTGAAATCACCAACCCCTGTAAAATAACCAGGGACAGTCGAAAAAGAAAATTGTTAAACCGTATAGAAACCAAACGATATCAAATGGTTTACACCAAAAGGAGAATTTTACCCAATTTAGATACGCTGCCATTTGGATTTTGTTAAAAAAAAAACAAATCATGTACATTTTAATATCCATCTTTGTTTCATTAGTCACATTTGATATATTTATTATCATTTACAATAATGTATATTACAATATGTACAATAAAATTTGTTTTCACAAGAACAGTATTTTTTTCTTTCCAAATTTAACACTCAGTACGTAAGCCAAGGAATGTGTTTCTTGCGTCGTTTCATGGGCACACCAGGGGGTTTTCCTATTGTTTGAGTTCTACTGACGTAACCATTTCCTGTCTGTGAGGTGTCATTGATTGATTCACTCATCGTTGTATCGGCGAAGGTCTTTTCAGACATTGGTTTTGGTTCCGTGTCGTCATTTACGGTGTCTGGTTTAACAGGCTCTTCTTTATCCTCGATTTTTTTAAGGAGATGTTCGTATTTTAATTTAGGCACTAGTATCATTTCTCTTGCCATTTTTGTCTAATTGATGGACAATGGGTTTCAGTAACAGTGATACTAATGGTAGATGTTTCAATAAAATCTCACGTTTCTGTCTCGTACTGACTTCTCTCGATCCCAGTGATCGAATGTACGATTGGTAAGGTTTCAGCTGATTTATATACTTCTTCTTCAGAGGATAGGTTCCCGTGTAAATATTCAGGGCAATTTCACCGATGACATCATATTGCTCGCTAGTCAAAGACTTGACCATCAATTTCTGTTGAGCGTTGTTTGCACTTAGCATAAAATGAATAAATGCTCTCTGCTTCCGTATTCTTCGATTCATTTTTGCACTATGAATAAATTGTGATGAAGAACATGTATTTATAGGGGTTGATAAATAACCATGTCGTCTCCAGGCAAGATGCGAGATCGCAGTTGGTACTCTTGGTTTTGGGTAGGTTCTAAACACACATGCAAATAACCAAAATTTTTACGTGTTGCAGCTTCGTATGCTGCTTTGAAAAACGGTACACATCCTGGTAATATTTGCGATCCGAAGGTGATGATCGGGCGGGAATCACGATAATTCTTGAATAAAATCACATTTAGATAGTTCAGGGATATGGTCCTGGCATATTTACCGGGAGGGTACAAGTTTTGAGAGAGCATCACAGTGGTAATGTTACGGTGATGAGAAGTCACCGTAAAAAGATGTACACAATCTTGCGATTGAGCAACTTGTAGCATTAGATCGTCTAATACCACTATCGTGTGGTTTACACCCTCTGTATACTGCTCTATATCTTCCTTGGAGGGTAATCCTTGGTGAAGAACGAGTCTCGGTATGTTTGCCGTCATTTCGTCAAACATGGGTTGATATTCAGAATACGCATAGATGATTTTATTTACAGAAGTGGAAAACATGCCATCTGCATTTTGCAAGAGTCGTTTAGTGAAATGGGTCTTTCCGCTTTGCGTACTACCACAAATCAAAATTGTGGTGGGTGCTGAAAATGGTAGTAAAGATTTTGTTTTCCACCATTCGCTCTGCTTTGCCATGTTTCCCTTTCCTCTACTGATTCACGAATGATCTGACATGTAATACTTAGCGAGTATTTATTAGAAAGTCACCAATGTCATGTTTATTGATACAAGAATTCATTCATGAAACTACGTACAAAGTCATCATTTAATTGAATACTACGAGAAAATAGAGCATAAACACGTGATAAAGACATTTTAAGACATAATCTAGAAATTAAAAATACAAGTATGTAAAGTCCACACAAATCTGAATAAGAAGGTTGAATTTGTTTACATTTAAAGTTGCAATGTTTACTATTCTTATAAATAAATTTCTCAATCTCTTGATAATTCCCAGGTGGTTTCCCTAGACTGTCAAAAAAGTCTGCCTCCGAGGAACTGTGAATGATTACAGCGACCCAATGTTCTCCTGGAAATGGCAACGGTTGCGTATTGATGATGAAGGCACTAGGGTAACGCGTCACGACTTCCGGTAAAGTATTGCTGGCATATACTCCTTTTACAAATCGTTTTAGGGCAGGTTCCTTATGCACAAAATCGAGGAGCTGTTTTGAATTCATGGTTGAATATAATTGATGTCTCGTGACTTGTCCACTTCTAGTAGAGAGGAAAAGGTGGCAAACACCAAAACGTTAGCAGCTTTTGTTGTTGCTTGTTTGAACTTTAGTTCGAGTCTGGTGTTTCCTCTTCGGATCAGGTTTAAATATTCTTCACCAAAACCACAGGGATCTATGGTAAAGACGAACAGAGAATATCCACTTCCAAAGTTGTCTCGAGTAATAATTAGACCAGCGTCTTGATTCCATTTTTCGGAGGCCTCAAACAGTCGAGCATATGCTGATGAATAATGCCCTGTCGTGAAATCGGTTTTTAAGGGTCTTCCTGGGACGCTTTCTCCGTTTACGTATATCCCTACATCCGTTACACCAAAATGTTCGAAATTAAATGGATTGGTTGTGTAATCCCCGTTTACCGCTTTCTGATCTACCAAACCTACAACGATGCGGTCGGGTACTGCCTGAGGAAAAATGTTGTCCCAGTAAAATTCAGTAGATCCTTTAGGAATGGTGTTCATTTTCAATTCATTTCTTGAGATGGTGTATTTTACAAGAGTACTTTCTATCTGCTTGCTGTGGTTCAATAGAACACCAGGATCTACTCGCACTTTGGCCACTTTGTACACGACATCTAGTAATTCCAGTTTGTACGCCGGGGTGCTCTGTGCTGACATCATTACAAAAGGTGCACTAGATCTAAAAAGCTTGATGTAGATATCTACGCCGTTGATCAGGTATTTGTCGATGTCAAATATATCTTCCATAAGGTTACCCTCCAATTCAAATACTTTACTTTGTTGTGTATAGCCGTATCGCAGGACTAGTCCAGCATTGCCTCCATTGTAAGCGTTAGAGTCACCCAAATTTCCTTCGTCCTTAAAGAACAACTGGGACTGCTTCTGGGAAGATAATTCCTCTTTTCCACCAAACAAGACTGTTTTCAGGTATGCCTTCCAAGGATAATTATTCGTATTAAAGGAAACCAACTTGTTATTCAAGTAGACATCCATCTGAGAAAACATGCTTTGCAATGGTAGATTCACAATTCCAGTCTTCTCGTTGGCCGCTAATGAGGTACCATCCGCTTTCAAAATTCTCCCTTTCACATACAATCGACTTCTTTTTAAATCGATATATTCCGCTCCCGATCCAGATACGACTATTTCTATGGGGGTATCGGACACTCCAATACTGGAAATCGGCCTAGCTTCCGTAAAATACACTTTTTCGACTGCAACTTGATTAGTGGGTGAAGCAAAGAGAAAGTTCCATTGGTTGGGCTATGTCTTTATTATCACTGCTTAAGAAGGCCATTTTTACTACTGAAAAACGTTCTTGTAACTATCGATCTTCAAGAGTTTTTTTGGCTTTTGTGATGACCTTTTTCCACCTGGTGGTTTTTTAGATCTTCCGTTTGTTTTCTTTCCGGAGACTGATGTTTTCTTCACAGGGTTTTTCTTTCTTTTGCCCGATGTTGACGTCTTCAATTTTTTGGTAGGAATGATGGAGGAGTGTTGCGATGGTCTTTTTATACCCTTCGTGACCTTGACAAAGGGAACGCCCTCTTTTACGTCTTTTACATGTTCCGTTTTGGCTCTCTCTTCCACGGCAGCCACGGGTGTCACTTTAGGAATAGGACTAACGGATTCTAACTGTGAATGAGGTCTAACGGGAATGATGTAAGATTTTCTTTTTCTCATACCCCTTCCAATTTGTTTGAGTTTATATTTGTACGGGTTGAACTTTTTCTCAGCCATGTTTTTGTAAAAAGCTTCCCAGAGCTTGGGGTCACTGATGTACGTCTGACTATTCATTACAAAACGTAAGGAAACTTTTTAAAATGAAGTGTAGCGCTCACCGGTCCGTCTAAGAATGACACTAAGTTGCCTGCTCTGTCCGTTATATATATACAGATCTGCTGTATTTGACCAATTTTTACGGGGAGGTAATAAGGTAAATTGTAGATGATGTTGTTTTCTTGCTTTTCTCTGAGAAAAACTCGCCGTAAGAGGGGTACGTCTTTGCCACCAACAATGGTTTCCTCACATATGTCACAGCATATATACACCTCGGGAGTTTTCTTCGCGGGATCCCAGCTCTCTGTTGTAAATTCTGTCAATGCAACTGTCCAGTATCCATCCAACTGAATCTGTTTATTCAACTGAACTCGAAAACAATTGGGTTTATTGTCAAAATATTCGAAGCTGTCTGTAGACCTCAACACCATTCGAAGGCTCATCTTGACTGATGATGACTCGTTGAAAAAAGTGTTTTTATTTGGCGTTTTCTAGAGAACTTTCGGGAATCCACGAATTGAATTTACTAGGCCATCCATCCCATTTTACGTACACTTCCTTTGTATTACCGCGCTTTCTCTTTTTCAACACCTTTTCCACTCTATACAGAACATCTCCCGACTTCTTGACTTTTTGAAGTTCAGACTCATAAAAAGTGCCTTTTACTGGATCATCGGCTAAATCTTTTATCGTGTACACAGGTATATCGGCTCTCTTGTAGCGATTAGACACTTTGAAATACTCTTCAGTCCATTTTTGATGGTAATCTCTTTGAAAAGGATGTTTTAGCTGTAAAATACGTACGTCATCTCCTATTTTGTACTTAAAACTTGGTTTGGTTCTTTTCTTTATAGTGGACGATTTGATTGTTTTTTCCAGCTTGCTCACAGGATTCTTTTTCTTTGTACTGAGGTAGGAAATGAGTCTGACTTCATCTGCATTTTCCTTGGTGACAGTTACAGGTGCTTGCTGTCCAAGAGATCTGTGAGGTCTCTGGTTATAACTAGTCACTAAATCTTGTAAAACATCAACATAACGGTATGTTCTATTTTTCAGGAAATAACGATACATAAGATTTTTCATAGTGCGTATAACTCTTTCAGCATAGTTTGCTTTAGTTTCATTCTGGGTTTATATGACATGGACACCCTCCTTTTTTAAAAACGCTTTTACCCAGCGATTTTTAAATTCGCTCCCTTTATCTGTTCTGAGCGTATGAGGTTTTCGTCCTGTTTGAAAAACTGACTTTAAACCTTCTGTGACGTTTTGATGCTGCTTATTTTTCAAAGGTACTATGAATAAAAAGCGGCTGAATACATCTATTAACACTAACAAAAATTTATAACCGTCGTTCTCCGAAGAAATGTTGCTGACATCGGCTAAATCACCATCCCACATGGAGTCAATCGTGTTCACTACAACCTTTGAGCGAGGAAATGACCGACGGATAGGTTTCAACAAACTGTAGGGATCCTCGTTATTCAAAAATTGTCTGACTCTTATTCTTCCAATTTTATGCTTTCCTTCTTTTTTGACAGCCTGATAAAGTTTCTCAGGACCTGCAAATGCCCCTGGATTTCCGGGAGTATAGTATAGCTTTCTTAAATAGTCTGTATACTTTGCCATCCTATATATAACTGATTAATATTTCCTCCCAGTTTTGTATTATATACCAAATCAAACATAACAATTACTTCAGATGTAAATTTATTATGAATTTTAAAGTATTTATTATACATGTACATAAACATGAATACACATAAGTATTACATTAGTCACTGTTTTACAAAATAATGTAAGAGTACTTTTTTTTTTTTTTACATTCAATATCAATTTTATTCAGAATCACATTCAATTGCCTTTGAGTCTTGTAAGTCACCGACATTACATTCCATGGACACATCTTCTTTCGGATTATATCCGAAAGGAGTGCACTCTGGACAACTTAACATTCCAAGCTGGTTTTGATGGGACTCGCTGAACGCACACAGTTCTGTATCATTTAATTCCGGAACACATTCTCGTACTTCCTCAACGGCTTGTAGTAATTTAGTCAACTTGTTTATGCTTAAAGACACTCCTTTTCTGGTTGGTACCGGTTCTAGGGCATCATCTGGCTTCCAAAAGTGCCTAATGTCTACTGAGGTATACCCAGGGTTGACAGAGACGAAAACACCCCCTCCAATGTGCCACTTCATCTCTCCATCAGCTCCATTGTTTTCCAGATAGTTGGCAATATCTGGTAGAAGAGACTCAAATTTCAGCCATCTGCACAACGTGAATGTCACTCCCTTCTTTGTTGCAAAATAACGACCATTAGATTCTGTAAAGTGACGGATGTGAATATTGATATCCCCTTTGAACGGCACGGCTGTAAGGAAAAGATCGTTGAAGTCATCCAGACTAATTCTGCACCGTTCTTCATGTGAGTTTTGTTGTTCTGAGGGTTTAGTTTTCGGTTCATAATTTCGTTTTTCCGTCATGTTTACTACCAGTGACCTGGCCATGGCTAACTTCTTTTCATACTCGGACATGGTATTATCACCGATTGAGAGAAGCTTCGATAAATCTGTTTGATTGGCTTTCATGAGTGCCATCTTAAGACCTGTAAAACCCTTTGGTCCTCTACGTAGAATGATACTTATAAGTTTTCTGTTACGATCATAACTGGTCTTTTCGGCTTCAATTTGCTGTCTCATCTCATCGGTTAAGATGTTGGAGGCAAGGAGATGTCCGACAACGGAAGAGTTCATAATTTTCTTCACCAGTGTCGTGTAGTTGGCTTTAATAATATCTTGATGTTTTTGCTCCATGTCTGCTAGAGGAACACGTATTCTTCCAAGTTCAACTTAGACTGAATGAAACAAATGTTTAAATCACCACGTTTTATAGCAGTATTATGACGTAAAATAGTTGACTGCAGACCTTTCCCTACCAGCTTGTTTTGTACTTTCGAAAGTGACTTCAGACGCATCGTACTGTACACGTGATTGACTGTAGAATAACTGACGGTAGACGTAGGATTCACTGTGTTTTCAGTGCTAAAATCTCCAAATGTTTCAAAAGGACAGGATTAATAATTTTTGCTGCATGATTTATTCTTCTCTTAAAACGACATCTGTCCAGAGCTATTCTCATCCAGTCTCCCTTCCGATCCTCATAAGGAATTTGAATTATCCTTACTTCGTCTGAAAATCTCACTGTCTTGTCCATATTATTTTAAAAGCAGATTTCTCTTCTCCGAACAATGTACTCTCTGGATCCACAGGAATCAGGTAAACTATATCCTTCTTTTAACACTCTCTGGTTAAAGTCCTTTTTACAGGCAATCTTAGAATCAAACCATTGACTCTCTAGCAAAATGTCCTCTTTTCCGTCTCTGTACACAATTACAACCATCCATTTGTAATGACAAGCCATAATGTTTTTTTAAATAAGATACGTGATGTCTTATATAGCAATATTTGGCAAATGCTTACACGTGATACATTAAAGCATTTAGTTTATATTTTTCTGGGATCTCAGAATAGATTTGTCCATGTGATCTGCAGAATGTTTCAGGTATTGCCACTGCATCTGACTCAATGTGATTCCCTCTTTTCCCGGAATTCCGTTATGATACCGTCTTATGTCGACTTGTATAGTATCGTTGACACATATACGAGCGTAAATCTCGTTAGTAAGAGGATACTGATCCACATATGCACAAGCTATGAGAATATCTTTTGTAAATGTCGGTTTTAAAACACAGTCCACAGGCTGATTTTTTTGTTTTTCATGCAGGACACTTACAACAATGCATAGGGAGGTTATAAGCGTAATTATTAGGAAAGCAGGTACCACGATCCACATTTTCTTTTTTAACTTCTCTTTAAGCAGCCCTTTACACTCGTTGCCACAATCACCTGTCAGCAGTTCCCTAATCAACATCTGTTCAGCCATCTCCGTACAAATGAAATATGAGTGTGATATAATCTGTTTAAATACTATTTTTGACGTCATGATTTCAAAGGTGTCCGTTTGACAAGGAATTCCTTTGAAACCCAACAGTCTATAATATCGTAATCCCCTTTCATTTTTTCGTTGTAATCTTTCAGACACTCTATTTATTTTTAAACCAGTCGCTTTCTATCCTTATATGTTCCTCTCGTTTGACTGAATGTAAAGCACACCACTCTACAATCATCCATTTGTATTGAGACATCTTTGTTAGTTTAGATTTTAAACAAGGATAAAAGATACTTTTTCTCCGTTACATTTATACCCTGAGATCATTTTGCTTTGGATAACATGACAACAGATGGTATTATGCAATAAGACCTCAGACATATTGATCTCAGACTGTTTTGATGTCTCTAAATGAGGTGCCCTCAGACTAGTTTTTGTGTGATTTAGTTCGTGGTCATTGTAAGTGTCTCTCATAATTGCTGTGACCTCAGACAGTTTTGATGACTAATGTAAGTGCCCCTAGACTGTTTTGACCTCAGACAGTTGTGACCTTGTATTGACTTTGACCTAGTACTCTTGATCTGACCTACTTTTTTGACCTTGACCTATATCAATGACGTCATTGCCCTCAGAGACTACAGACTATACCCCTCACTACTGGTCACCCTAGATCTTAAAGGTCATGGCATAACTTTTTTCCATCATAATTAAAATCTGGATGTATCAATGTGATCCGACTTTCCTCATTGACATGCAAGTTTCAAACGTGAAAGTCCGATTTCGTGAAAATAGTAAGGGTGGAGATCGCATAAAAATAAAATCTTATTTTGTTACTATTATTTTCTAAAATAAATTTTCTTTAGCAAACATTCTCTGCTGAGTAAAATATGATCACTTATTGTACAAGCAAAGCAATAAAATATGGCCAAAAACAAAGAATAATTATGTATTTTGCAAATCCTATGGCAATACTTTTTGTAAGAACGGGTCAACCAATGAAAATAATTGATCTGCTTATAATCTGTTCTATCGTTCACGGTAGCTCAGTCGGTAGAGCGCTTGCTCCGTGATCGGGAGGTCGTGAGTTCGAATCTCGGCCGCGACAGACCTAAGTCGATAAAAAATAGGTAGCAACTGTTCCTTCGCCATGCGCTCGGCACTTTGGAGTGAAAGTTGCGGGTCTTTCGGATGAGACCTTAAAAACCGAGGCCCCGTGTCACGACAGGCGTTGGCACGATAAAGATCCCTCACTGCTCAATGGCCCTGAGTGCCGAGTAAAGGTCAAAATTTGAAGCCCTTCACCGGTATATGGTGACGTCTCTATATGAGTGAAAAATTCTCGAATGGGACTTAAAACAATATACAATCAATCATATAATCTGTTCTTGAGAATTTCAAAAAAAAACTTCCTATACATACCCACATGTACAAATATGATTCCAAAATGTTCTGTACCCCTGGGGTCATGATTTGAGGAAAATTGTTTTCTTCCTTTATGATGACTGTATCATAAAATTACTAATCAGGACAAATTGCTTCTTCAGAAAGAGATTTATAGATTTCTTAGATACATGTATCTATTATTAATAGAGAGCATGGTCTTTTATTTGAACAAATTTTCCCCCTTATATCCAAGGACATTTTGAGCTAAAGTTGAAATTGGTCCAGTCATTCTATACAATTTGAAAATGTGAAAAGTTTACCACCAGATGCCACACAAAATCTGATCTGAAAGACTCAATTGAGCTTTTGGCTCAGGTGAGTGAAAAACATACAAATAAAAATGTACTCAATTTAATAGGAAAAAAGTTATCTACTTTGTTAAAGAAAACTCAAGACGGGAAGTCTACATACAATGTAATAAAGGTATACCAGAAACAAGATGTAAAAAAAAAAATAATAAAAAAAAAATGTGCATGATTTTGACCATCACATCTGATTCATCAACCAGTCAAGTAGCACTTTAAAAGGTTCTGCCTGTTTATAGGCAATGAAGCAAATATACATCAAAAGTAATCTTCCATGAGTAAAAAAGGGATATAAGAAGAAATAATGGATTCTTTTTTCACAAACATAAACAATGCTTTTCGCACAGTAAAAATGGTGAATTGGAAAATGTTAACATACGAGACCTGGACAATTTCACTGTTGACTGATTTATGTTAAATTTTCCAACGAAGCAATGTTATTAAATTGTCTTATTTTCATATTTATGCTGTTAAGGCAAGCTGGTGCAAAAATCAAAATATGTTATTTATAACAAACCATGAAAAAAAAAGAAGAAAAAATACACTAAAATAAATTTACTTAACAATGCTTAAACCTAAATATTATACCTAGGGCTGTGCGGTGCACCGAAAATTTCGGTGCACCGCGGTTCATACTGTTCGATTCGGTGCACCGATCCAGAATTCCGGAATTCGGTTCGGTTCGGTTCAAAATTTACATAACACGTATAAACAAAAATGGCCGCCAATTGGAGATCAGAAGTGTTTGTTTTCATAATTTGAATACTTTTTATAATGATTGTGCCAGTTTTAAGTCAGTGATTTAGTTTTTTATTCCACAAACACCCTTTACTTTTACAATAGAGGTTAGTTTAAATTGGTATGGGCTAGTAAATAGCCCGACGGCGCAGCACTGTTAAGGCGTACTTCAAAGAAATCAACAGAATATAAACGTGCATAAATACATACCTTTTTAAGCTGAATTTATTTTTGTAAAGGTACTATATTATCTTATAACTTTAACATTCTTTGAAATAACATTGTATACCCCGCTCTGTACTGAATTTGGTTTGGTCACGTTATTTGATAGTCACGTGATAAATGCATGAAATGTGTACTGTATGTAGGTCACAAACAAATTTCAATATCGCAAGGGCAAACCCTAGTTAAAATTAAAAATTAAAGTAATAGATTGTTTCTACATAACTTGTAGTTTATGGAAAGTGCTGCTGCTTCAAATAGAATTCGCATTTTATTAGTTTAAATTTCAAGTTATCTGGCTAATGTTGAAATATGTGTGACCTTTACCAAGTATTTTATGTATTTATTAAATCATGCTATCGATTTCAGGAAAGCAGCAGCACTTTTCAAGATAAGGAATACGTCCGTTATGTGTATTCAAAAAATGGTCAAGATCTATTAAGTGTATGCCCTTGCGAAAAGGCGATTTAATGAGGCACCTCGGCTAGAAACACACTAGAAACATGCACACCCTGTAGACAACAACACGTTAGAATTAATTCAATACATTCTCTCGATATTTTTTAGATAATGGCACTAAACAAACCTTTCAGATTTGTATTAATGGTCTACCTAAGATTTGCAGATAATATTCTGTTTAATAATAAAATGCATTTTTCACTGTGAAAAAATTACTTGATCCGCCTCTCACTGCACATAAAATGCGTCAAACTTTACCATGATGACGTCATGTCGACAAGTGCATTGCGATCAGTGACTTGTTTATATCTTGCTATGTGGGATTTACCTTGCGACAAAAATGAATGCAGTGGTAAGATTCGATGTAGTTCATTACTCTTATGCAGTTTAGATTCGCAAATTATTTCATTTTCTGTTATTGTGAGGAATTGCTATATTTGTGTGATGTCACAGTAAACTTTTCCCGTATAAATTAGGCCCCGCCCCCTTTATGCAGCCTTAACAGAGCTGCGGGGCTAGTGAAAAAGTAGCAGGTATTTTCCAATTTTGCTTTTAAATCCCCAACCAATGAAAAAAATCAAAGAAGTGTGGTTCTCTTGTTCATATCTTCTATCTAATTCTTTTAGCACTTCTGCATTATTTATTTATTTCTAAAAACCATGAAAACAATCGTCTTTTTTTTTTACTAATCCTTATTTCCTCCATTCCGATATTATGGAAAATACTTGTAGATATCACATTAATTAATTAAATTATTTCCAACTACTCAACTAATTAACTGAAGATTTACAAGGGTTATCAAAAATATATTAACATTGTTTCTGAAAATTTGAATTTAAAAAAATAAATCACCTAGTTTTTACTTCATTTTGGAAGAGGAAGTCAAATGAACAGAAAAAAAAGATGAATGTATACCACCATGTTAAAAGGTATCTATAACATGATTGTTCATTCTATTAAATTCAGCCTTAAATAGTTTCTCTGATTATTTATTTATTATTGACTCAGAAGAAAAATACAAAATGAGAAAATAAGCACAAGAAATATGAAAAGAAGAGTAATTTCATTATGAAATGGAATAAAATAATACAACAAAAGGTTTCAAATTTTATTATTTTTCTGGGCTAGTAGAAATTTTACTTTAGCTAGTAAAAATGTCAAATCCACTAGCCTCACTTGTTAGTGTCTCAAAAAAGTTTTTGTGAAGACTGGAGTAAAGGATTTTAATCAGTTTTTAAAGCAGAGGTTATCATTTTTCATTTATGATGAGAAATATTTAGACTGTTTTAGGTTAAATCGAACCGAATCGAAAAAAACCGAACCGTACCATTCTGAACCGAACCGAATCGGTTGAACCCTGAATCCTCCCAGCCCTAATTATGCCAATGTTTCTTTTTGGAATATTTTTAAGTAAAAAGATGTTAAATTATTCTGTTAACACCCTGAAAATCAGAAGAAACAGACCTTTAAAATACAATCCAACATTTCCCTACTAATTCTATTTCAAGAAAACTAGAGTGATTAAATGCTTAATTGTGAAATGGAGTCCATCATTTTTCAGATAATTCAAAGTAATAATATGCTAACAATAACAAAGCATTTTTAATTGTATTTAATTCACAAACACTGTGATAATATTTTTTATTAAAATAATGCAACAATATTAGAATCATAAATATTAAAAAGCAGAATACAATTCAGAAAATTCAAGAAAGTAGGATATGAACCAACTATTCATCAGCAGCTATAGAGCTAATGTAGGCAAGTTCCTCTTGAAAGTATTGGAAATAATAATAAAATTAATAATAATAACCAGTATTTAATATGGCACTTGAAATCTCTCTGTGCACAGAAAAGAGATAAGCTATCACCAAGCTATGATATGTATCAAAGCTGGCATGTCTCAAAATCCCCTTTTAGTATTTACAATGTGTATATTCAGTAACAAGAGTCAACATTAAAGATGTATTATAAAATCAAAATTTGTTCTCACAACTTTTATTCCCTTATAATCATAAACATCAGTGAGAAAGTTCAAAACATGGGAAAGTTTACCAAGATGAACTTACATGATCAAAACATTAGTTTACAAAAATCTTGATACAGCCAAAAATGAAAATAAAATTATCTCTAAAACGAAGCCTGTAAAATTTTGAAAATCTGGGTCCAAGAAAATAAATTTTAAATCTTCACTCCCTTACATGAATAATGGTTTCACTTCTTGAATGAGCAACCTGCAAACTGGACACATCTTATTGTGATTTTCAATTTCCAGTGCACATACTAGACAGGTATAAACATCAGTGAGAAAGTTCAAAACAGAAATTTACCAAGATGAACTTACATAATAAAAACCTTAGTTTTCAAAAATCTTGATACAGCCAAAAATGAAAATAAAATTATCTCTAAAACGAAGCCTGTAAAATTTCGAAAATCTGGGTACAAGAAAATAAATTTTAAATGTTCACTCCCTTACATGAATAATGGTTTCACTTCTTGAATGAGCAACCTGCAAACTGGACACATCTTATTGTGATTTTCAATTTCCCGTGCACATACTAGACAGGTATAAACATCAGTGAGAAAGTTCAAAACAGAAGTTTACCAAGATGAACTTACATGATAAAACATTAGTTACCAAAAATCTTGATACAGCCAGAAATGAAAATAAAATATTCTCTAAAACGATGCCTGTAAAATTTTGAAAATCTGGGTCCAAGAAACTAATTCAATGTTTTCTTTACATGAATAATGGTTTCACTTCTTGAATGAGCAACCTGCAATTTGGACATATTTTATTGTGATTCTCAATTTCAAGTGCACAAACTAGACAGGTGGTGTGTCCACATGGCAGGAAAAAATGACTAATATCTCTATCAAAACATATGGTACATTTTTTTGAAGCATGACCTTGTTGGAAAAGCACCTGCAAAAGATTAATTGTCTTAACACAATGCTAAAACCAAATGTTAATGCATTTACATGTCTAAATTATATAATTCTATAAAATAGTTAAAATTCAAATACAACCAATCAAAGTTCCTTGAAAGTGCATCAATTATTAATTCAACATTTTTATCAAATTATCATTTCTTGGAACCAGCCGTTATGTATTAGAATTTGGAGAAAACATTAACAATGTTGTTGTTTATGAACAAATAGACTGCATAAAACAACATAAAATGGAGATTGGAAACTTTTACCTTTTCAAGATTACATCTGGGACCCATTTTACAAAAAGAACTTATGACTAAGACCAAAAACTTTAATTAATTGTAAAATTTGGTGAAACGTTGAACGTTGAAATTGCTAGCATAAAAATATCTTGTTAAATTCTTTTCAAAAAGATTAAAACAATTTTCAAATGAATGTAAAACAGAAGGTTAATTATGAGCAAAATTAAATTTTGGTCTTAGTCGGAAGTTCGTTTGTAAAACAGTTCCTGAATCTGAAAATTCCCGAGACAACTACTAATAACTTTTAAAGATATCCAATTTAACAGAGTACAAACTGAGGATAGTCACCACTATAGGCCCAGGGGCCACAACGCTCACCTGAGAAGCTTTAGCCCTGCTGCTGCACTTTAATGATCTCTGAATCACATAACACATGTAACATGGGAATGATTTAATATAATTATGATTAACTTGATCTTGGAGTTATTCTGTAATTGTGATTTTTATTTTCATATATACATGCGTAAAATTTGCTCCCTAGTTTAGCTAACTATAACCCACAGAAATAACCTGAAGAAAAAAATTAATCCACTTAACTTGGGAATGCATGAATGCATGTGTGTGGCACAAATTTGGTCTTTGAGAAGACTTTCAAAATTTATTTCTTTTAAAGTCTCATATAAAACTTCAATCCCCTATTGTGGCATTACCCTATCCCCCCTCCTCCATACCACTACCTAGAAAAGCTTCCAAATATATATATATATATATATATGCATGTCTGAAAAAATTAAAAACACAATATTATTTTACTTTCATCCTTTGTGATTTGTTTATCTGGAACTTTCATTATACAGGACAATTGAGTAGGCAAACATGCACATGGACAAATCAGCACTTGTGTACCAGTGCTCCAAGTCACACTTCCTACCAGGTCGCTAAATGGCAATCTAAAAAATTTTTTGGTCGACATTTCAGAATTTCTGGTCGCCATCAACAAATATTTCAATCGCCATGGATGAAACATTTATGAATAACACATTTACATGTAGCATATAGTAAAAGCAAGGAACAACAATCATTTATGTACATATTATGTCCTTTTTAAATCAAAGATTACTTATTACTGTGACTTAACAATTAAATGAATTTGCAAGGCTGAAGAAACTACTTGTGAAATATTAGTTCATAGAACCACCCGTATGGTTGTACAATGAAGAACAAAAGTGTTTTATCCTAGAATTAAAATTAATTCAAATGAAATTGCAGCAAGTTTGACTGATGAGTGCATAAGGTGGGAACAAATGAGATAGGTCTTCATCAGCTGTTTGTTATGTTTTTTATGAACCTAAGATATGAAATAGTTGTTGTCCATATCGCGAAAACATGATGATATTCAAGCAATATTCTCCAAATGCTCCATTAACAAGATCGGATTTTAAAAGGAATACAACATTTGACAGCCGTTCTATGCTGGCATATCATTACGTAATCTCAGTCTTTGCGACGCTAAACAAAGTTTTAAGAATGTCTTCAAACATTTTCATGATACAGAATCTTGGGAAAAAAGTAATCTCGATTCCGATCATAAAAATTGACAATCGCCAGCCCAAATTTTCTCAGTCGCGAAAAAGCGAGTTTTAATTTCCAGTCGCAAATTTAATTTTTAGTCGTAACTTGGAGCACTGTGTACATTTTTCTAACAATTGGTATAACCTTCAAAAGGTTTAGACATTCATGAAAATCATTAACAAATTATCGGATAGGTTGTTAAAATTCCACTGCACTGCTCTGTTTCTTTATATATGCTCTGCATCCAATGAGACTGTCATACACAATCTAGTAGTACAAGATATAGTGACTTTGTGATGACAAAGGCAGTATTATTATATAATAAGAGGTCCAAGGGCCTTATTAGTCACCTGAGACAGTAAAATACCCCACTATAAAGGATCCATAAAAGTTTAAAATAAACTGATAAGTAATTGAAGATAATTGTTGCCCAAAAGAAAGAGACAAGAGACCCATGGGCCACATCGCTCACCTGAGCACTTTGGCTAGGAGTTCAGTATATAACCTTCCCCTAAGGGTAGGGGATGGGTGGGGCCGGGGGCATGATTTGAAGAAACTCGAATCTATACTACCTGAGGATGCTTCCATATAAATATAACCAATCATGGCTATGCAGTGTTTGTGAAGAATTTTTTAAAGATTTTTCCCATGTATATTCATTGTAAAACTTCCATTATGACACCACCCTACCCCAGGGGGCCATGATTTGAACAAATTTGAAACTTCTCTACCTGGAAATGTTTCCACATAAGTTTCATCTTTCCTGGTCCAGTGGTTCTTGTAAAGAAGATTTTTAAAGATTTTTTCTTTGATTCCTATGTAAAACTTTGATCGTCCATAGTGGCCCTGCCCTATTCCCTGGGGGGGCATGATTTGAACAAAATTGAATCTACACTACCTGAGGATGTTTCCATGTAAGTTTCATCTGTCCTGGCTGAGTGAGTCTTGAGAAGATTTCTAAAAGATGATTTTAATTTTTCACTAATTTGTAATTATAATTAAACAAACTTGAATCCCCTTGATCCAAGGATACTTTGTGGCAAGTTTCGTTGAAATTTGCCCAATGGTTCTTGAGAAGAAGTCGAAAATGTTAATGACGGAGAGACAGACGGACGACGGACAATATGTGATCAGAAAAGTTCACTTGAGCTTTCAGCTCAGATGAGCTAAAAAAAAATTTAAAAAAAAAATGATAATAGAGAACAGACGAAAAACAATAAGGTCTTCCGAAGGAAGTCGGAAGACCTTAATAAGAAAATCTACAAAAGTAATATGTCTCCCATTGGAAGGGGAAACATAATGAATGATCAGGGATCAATAGGTCTTAAACTCTGCAATGAATAATAATGTAGATCTACGTTTACTTTCCTATTTTACCATTTCTAATATATTTTATGTCATGACTTCATGCATACCTTGTTTTTGTCAAAAGGTAGAGACGGGCTTTTTGCTGGTGCTCTTGCTCATTCTCAACCCATTCTCCTATGGATGTAAAGTTTTCTGGACTTATTATAATTCCTTTGAATGTTACCAATTCAGTGTCCATGCACACCAATTTTCCTCTAAAACTTTTCCCTCCTGGGAAAAATTCTTCTTCAAGTGATGTTTTAGTTTCCTCATAAGATGCAGAGCGGGGTAATAAAATTGTTGTTCCCGTTCCTGGCTTTTTTACTGTATTTTTAACTTGTTTGTACCGTTTTTCAGCATAGCTGTAATCTAACCATCCTATTGGTAATCTTAATGGCTAATATAAATAGTCAGAATTGGTAATTAAAGTTATCAAAAAATGAAATATTGAGTTTGATCAAAACTGGTTTAGATTTTTTCATTTGGGAGTGACTACCTGCAGATATTTAGCTTGCTGGTCTAAAAAAAAAAAACTGAGATGAATGACCAGATAGCTACAGTGCCACCAATTGAAACAAGAGGCCCATGGGCAACATCGCTCACCTGAGTAACTTTGGTCAAGTTATGGGCAAGGTTAAAGTTGACAACAGACAGACAAACAGGACAAAAATATACCCCCGGGATCTTTCGATCCGGGGGCATAAATATTAGATTCCCTATTATGGCCCCGCCCTACCCCCGAGGATCGTGATTTGAACAATTTAGAATCTACACTACCCAAGGATGCTTCCACACAAGTTTCAGCTTTTCTGGCAAAGTGGTTCTTAAGAAGAAGAATTTTCCTATATATTTCAATGTACAAATTTGATCCTTATTGTGGCCCCGCCCTAACCCTGGTGGTCGTAATTTGAACAATTTAGAATCTACACTACCCCAGGATGCTCCCACATAAGTTTCAGCTTTTCTAGCCTAGTGGTTCTTGAGAAGTTTTTAAAAAGATTTTTCCTATATATTTAGATGTAAAAATTAGATTCCCTATTGTGGCCCCGCTCTACTCCCGGGGATCATGATTTGAACAATTTACAATCTACACTACCTCAGAGAGCTTTTACATAAGTTTCAGCTTTTCTAACCCAGTGGTTCTTGAGAAGAAATTTTTTAATGACTCAACCCTACTTTTGTCTTTTCTTGATTTTATCCCATTGTAATGGGCTTGGCCCTTGATTTTAACAAACTCCCCTTTACCCAAGAATGCTTTGAACCCATTTTGGTTAAAATTGGCCAAGTGGTTCTTGAGAAGAAGTTTACAGACGGACACACAGACATATGGAAGACAGACAACAGGTGATCAGAAAATCTCAGTGAACTAAAAACATAACTATCTCAATTTCAGTTTATGTTATTATCCTCATTTTATTATATAGCCAATAAATAGTCTAAAATGAAAAAAAAACTACTACACAAACAATGTCTTCTGGTCAACCGCTCAACAACATGAATGAAGAGTAGTGACAGCTAGATAAGAGGTGTTTATTTTCATACAAAATTGAAAATAATAATAAATAATTTAGTACCTAACAGTCTCAACAAAAACCTCAGAAAGTAAAGCATAACGCTTGGTAGGGTCACTGGAATGATGTGATACTGAACATTTACAGGAAAGACAATGATATTGCACAGTTTTATTTAGAATACCCATACTGATTCATTGATTGTTTTTTGTTTAACACCGAGTTGGCAAAATTTCAGCCATATTTCAGCGGGCTACTGATAAATACCCATACCCATACTGAAAAAAGTGTCATTAATTATAGGTTATTTAAATGATATAATACTAACCTGTTTTCCAACTCCTTTCCCTTTGCTGCATGATTTTTCATATTTTGCTTGCATCTTTTCCACGAATTTAAGTATGGAATTCTTTTGCTCTTCTTCCGGAACATAAAGGCAGAAAAATACAGTGTTAAGCTAAAAAAAAAATGAAACCAAATTATTTATGCTGTTAAGATTTTTTGAATATATGGCTTAATTAAAATCAATTATTACTAATTTTTAAAAAAAATTTAAATTAGATTTAAAAAATTAATTGCAAAGTTCTATCTGTCATCTTTGTGACATACGACTCTGCAATTGAGATACAAAAAAACCCCATATTATACAATATCAAATAAGTCTTCAGAACCTTATACCAAATTAATTTCAAAAATAAAAGGCTGGTCATCAAGTATAAAGTCAGTGTACAAAACTAACCAATGGAATGAAATAGCCCATTTGGGCTATCTCATTTAAATTGGGATAGACCGTACACAAATGGGACTGTCCACAAAAAGGAAACTTGAAAAAAAAAAATGTGCATTTAGGCTATTATAAAAAAAATTCCTAGATTCTCATCCAACTTTTTTGAAAAATCGAGGCGGGCGGGAGGATTCCGTTTTATATTTTTTATTTCTTCCATTATACAGATCTTTTGTTGACCTGATCAATTGGTGCAAATTTATCTATTATGTTCGAATAAAAGTTATAGTTAGAGGTCAGTTTAAATAGGTATATCTCTTACTACACATCATCACCGATCTTTCACAACCAGTGATCCTTGTTTAATACACATTACAGCAATAACCATCTTGTCAGCTGTGAAAATCACGCTGGATATAAAATGAAAGTTGAATAGTATGTTGAATACTGATCCCGGTCAGAATTAAGATGAAGAAAAACAGAAATAAAAGAAATTGAGATGGGATCAAATATCGGGGCGGGCGGGCATGAGAATCTAGGAATTTTTTAATTATGGCCTTATGTTTGTTCATATGTTTTTTTTTTATTTCACTTATATTTGCATTGAATTATCTGTTATCATGGTTATATTTTCTTATCTTTATTGTGAAAAATATATAAAATCAGTGTTTGTGCTCTTCGCAAATACAACTGTACCATGTATTCAGACTCATATGAACTTCACTCTGCACAGTCTGCAGACCAGCTAATGTTTGTGAAAGACATGCACTCTGATTTAATATTTCCTTTTTTTTTATCTTTGCTGCTGAACAATGACAGATGACCAACTGACAATGCCTAGTTTCTATTTTTCAGATCTAAATGAACCCAAAATGAGCAAGTCAATTAAAATTTAAAAAAAAACACCTGTAAGATACAGTTACCCAATCATATTAAAAAACCAGGTGCACATCTTTCTAAGGTGAGTAGCAAGTGTAAAAATTTTCGGACAAATCTATGCAATAGTCTCCAAGAACAGGTCTGGAGAAAGGCACATCTACAGACAAATGGACATGCTGATTCCAATGTACATGTAACCCCCCCCCCCTTTGTGTGCTGGTTTTTCTATGTGAAAGTGCATTTCCCCTTTTCGGAATACACAACATCCAGAATAGACAAGTTTTACTGTACATATTTTCACAATATGATCAACAGAGCCTCACCTAGACTCCAAAACCTGATTTGATCAATTTTAATTCAATTTAATCTACATGTACCTTACACAGTTTTCACATAAGATTCATCTATTCTGGCCCAATGGTTCTTGAAAATAAGATTTTTCCTATTAAATAATTTCAATGTAAAATTGAAATTCCCTAATGTGGCCCCACCCTACCCCTGGCGTCAAGGATTTGAACTTAGAATCTACACTACCACAGGAAGCTCCCACAAAAGACCTTTTAACTTCAGTGACCTTAACTGAATAGGTTGAGGCAAGTTTAAAGGGTCAACACAGAAGATTTTTACCTGTCGTCCATTCCTCATTTTCTTTAAGTAACATGAAGGTCAATGTGCTACAATTATGCAGTACTTGAAATATTCCTCATCAACTTCTGTACCATCCGACATTAGGACGAATTTGAAGTTGTGCAGATCAAGAGAGAACTTGGCTTTTGCTGTAAAAAAGTCAAAAAGATACAAAGTTACATACAAACATATATATGTATAATTATTCAACTCTGACCCATGTGAAACTATAACTATACTCTGACAATACAAAAAAGACACCATTTGAAAACTTAATTATTAATATGATCAAATTAAAAATTCTTCAAACTATATTAACTCTGGAATTATCTGCTTATTTTTAAATTCGCGGCTTATAGTCTATATTTTCAGAATTCTCTCTATTTATTTCTGTATTTATTTGGATCTTGACAAGATTAAGGTCTAGCTCTCTTAGAATAACCTCTTTATAGGGATTACAGTAATGTAAATTAAAAAAATAAGAACTTGAATACTCTTCAAACAATTAACATATATGCCTGATGGAACAGCAGGGTTTGACTTTTTAAGAGTACTAGACCAGTTGGGCTACTTCCAATAATTTTTAATAGTCCTGACCAAATCTGCAAATTTATTTCTGATAATCGCAAATTTTATTGACGTAATTTTGAAATTGTGTCTTGCGTCAGGATTTGACAGACTACCCAATGCTAGTTTCTACCACGACTTGTATTTTAAAGCTGTGGTTGTATTTTCATGGCCAATCTCTAAACATGAAAAAAGTACAATCTGCTTGGATGAAACGAAATATGGGAGAGATTGAAAGGGAAATATAATTAAATACTTTTGAGAAATAAGCTCCTACTATTATTTTAATTAAAGGGTGTTGATTAATGTTGCAAAATCAGACCAAATCTACTATTGATTATATAATTGAGTTGGTAGCGTACAATAAATTACATGGTCGATAGTTTGAACTCTGAATAAAAGGTCAAATTAAATGAAGTTAATCATGAAATATTCAGATATTCTCGAAAATGAAAACAATGTTTCAATACAAATCTGTAAGATCAACTTTGGTTGATGCTTCATAGGAATACTTGTCAGCCATTTGAAAAGAAAAAATAGAGGAGTGCACTCTTATAATGTTAAAAGATAAACCAGTTTGTATAAAAAAATATTTTTTAAAAAAAGATTTAGTGACTATCAATTTTAAAATTTTCTAACGATTGTCGCTGCCTTCAGCGATGATTTTTTTTGATAGTCGACGACTATCATAACAACACTAGGGCCGATGTCACTTCAGGTTCAAGTGGCTAAATATAGCGATTGTGTCACACAGGGATTTTTTTTTTCTACCATGTTTACAGACCAATGGCCACACTGTTTACAATCAGACAGATAAGAAAAATTCTTTAACAGTTTTTTAAAATATTTATTGGGCAGACTGAAATGGGGTAACAGTTATCTTACCAACACAACCATTGGTCTAGTTTACATACATTTTACATGACCGGACCACTCATTTATTAGACTGGGTTGGTGGGACGTGCCTTAGTGTTAAACCCTGTACAGTAGTTTGCTGCTATAATTAAATTCACAATTCATCATGTTCATACAGCCTCCATTTTATTTGGGTGAATTTTAGACTAGACTAGCTATGTTTCAATGTAAATACCCCAAAGAAAGGCCTTAATTTCTCTGATCCCAAGGGATTACAAAATGACTTAACTTGATTAAACAACCATCCCCCCCCCCCCACCGTCGAGGAGCATTAACATGATGAAGGGAATAATTTTAAAAAAAAAGTCTTAATTTTTATGGTTTTAGCACCACCTTCAGGCCCCATAGCAATAGGAATCATGAATTTTAGTTTCCCTTCACCCATAAATGCTACATACATGTATTTTTTTTATTACACCCCCGCTCCGAAGGAGAATTGGGTATACTGTTTTACCCTTGTGTGTCTGTCTGTCCGTCTGTCTGTCTGTCCGTAACAAACTTTGGTCGCAGTTTTCTCAGCAACTACTCATCACAGGTGCTTGACATTTTAACACACTCTTTGTTTAGGCATGCTATATGGTGGGATTCATTTTTGTACGAATTCGATGTCAACTTCCTGTTTATCCGTGCGTTTGTCCGTACCATACATAAAAAAAATTGGTCGTAGTTTTCTCAGCAACTACTCATCGCAGATGCTTGAAATTTTAGCACAATCTTTGTTTAGGCATGCCATATGGTGGGATTCATTTTTGTACGAATTCGATGTCAACTTCCTGTTTATCCGTGCGTCTGTCCGTATCACACATAACAAACTTTGGTCGCAGTTTTCTCAGCAACTACTCATCACAGGTGCTTGAAATTTTAACACACTCTTTGTTTAGGCATGCCATGTGGTGGGATTAATTTTTGTACTAATCCGATGTCAACTTCCTGTTTATCCGTGCATCTGTCCGTACCACACATAACAAACTTTGGTCGCAGTTTTCTCAACAACTACTCATTATAGGTGCTTGAAATTTTAACACACTCTTTGTTTAGGCATGCCATATGGTGGGATTCATTTTTGTACGAATCCGATGTCAACTTCCTGTTTATCCGTGCATCTGTCCGTACCATACATAATAAATTTTGGTCGTAGTTTTCTCAGCAACTACTCATCGCAGATGCTTGAAATTTTTTCTTTGTTTAGGCATGCCATATGTTGGGATTCAGTTTTTACAAATCCGATGTCAATTTCCTGATTATCACTGTGTTTGTCCATAACTGAACTTGTGTATTCACATCAGAGCGGGGGTATTCTTGTTGTTCACTTCTTTTTTGGATGTCCCTAATTTTCAAATCATCTTTAAACAAAAAGGGTGCACATTATGTAACACTCATGCTTACATGTAAATATTATGACAGTGTCCGACTTTTTTTCTCAAGGTAAGCTGTTGAATTTAGGTCAATTGTGTAAAGCACGTGCACTTCGTCAAAATATTTAGTTAAAAAACAAGATAATGTTTATTGGACATGTTTATTTTAAGCATGTTTATGCTGAAAGATGGCTTAAAAATTATGTGTTTAACCAATGAATCATTTTTGAGGTCGGAACATCAATGCTACATTATATTTATAGAATGACCTGTGACTATTGGAAAAACCCACATGTGCATAAACAAGTGTATACCGTGTGTTAACTAATCTGACAGCATTATTAAAAATCAGATCCTTTGATTCGCTCACATAGATCGCTACACAAGGATGTGAAGAAACCCAATTCACGGTCATCTCCTGGTGAGCTTTCTAATAAAAATATTCATTAAAATTTTGACCAATCAGAGAGTTCGTACTTTATCGAAATTCCGGAAAATGAATGTAGAAGTGAAAGTAGCCGTCGAGAAGATTTTACGTTTTAAAACGTTTCGTACAAATCAAAGAGCAGCTAAGAAAACAAGACGAAAGCAAATACTAAACGCAGCTATGTTAAGGCTTCCCGAAGCTTTAAATCGCGCTCAAAACATATGTCATTGCGAGGTCGGTTTTGGTTTCAATTTATAAGTATTGAACTTAAGTACTTCCAATTTATAGAGAAGGTTTCCTCGGCTATATATCGACATATTTGTTATGGTATCGCATGACTTTGTTGATCACGTGAAGGTCATTTATAATTTTTTGAAGTGTTTCATATAAATCGCTTCGGCGCAGGTGATTAACACAATAATTATTAACATTTCGTTATATAAATAAACTCATCGTATCCTTGTGTATCCGAAATATGCTTGGGAAAAGTCATAGTATTAATTAGATACAAAATATTTCCTGAGAAATTCAACTTACCTACAAATTTGAGGGTATCTTCCACACAATATCGTAATCTGCATTAAAACAAAGCCAACACATATTTTTCCCAAACGATTCAGTTAGAGAACAACCTTTTCTTACAGATTTCCACAAAAATTCTCAGATTGATCCTCATTAATCACCTGCGCCAGAGTCTTTTATACACACAAAATAAATTCTACCTCCAACCACGGGTATAAAACAGAGTACATTTCAAAAGTATATTTTTCATAAGCATTTTGAAAATGCTGAATTTCAATCAAGGGTAGGTAAGCGGTGAATTTTTAAAATATTCGGACATATAAGACTTAAAAAACCTTTAACGACCCGTGAATTTTGCAATAGTTATCTAGCATTTTATATGCAGTTTGAAATAAAGTGTAAAGTTCATGACACTCTCCCCGACATAACACCTCAAGTTTGCAGTGACTTGACGTCATTTTCCATTATGACGTCATATTTTGGTAGTTCAGAGACGTGAAGGCACAGAGTGCACTGTGATATTCTACGGGAAGCCTTAACCTGCCTGCGAAGATATATCTGCACAAGAAAGACCGTGGTCGTTCTGTTGACAGGCTACGGAAACCAGGTCACAATTTTCCGTTCCTATATCACCGGGACTTCTACTTCTGTAAGTTAATCCCGAGATACTTCTAAATTCTTGCAAGCTAACGTTTGATTGGATAATTGAAAGGTCACAGGAGATGACCCTGAATGGAGTTTCTTCAGATCTTTGTGTAGTGATCTATGTGAGCGGATCAAAGGATCTGATTTTAATCAGATTGGAACTCTGGTGCACCCGTTTCGGAATTTATTAACAAAATTTATTAATTTATAAGTATAGACTCGTTATGTGCGTTAAGTTCACAATATATTTTAAAGCCACGGAAATAAAAAATCACTTCCCTGTAGCCTGTAAGCAACAATTCACTATAAAGATGTTTGCTAAAAGTGTGTTTACTTTACAGATTGACTAAGTTGAAAATAATAAACGATACATTTACAAGACTGGTGATGGACGTTCTGTTCAGTGTTGTGCTCTCCCTTGTCCTGATCTGATGCATAGCTTCATCCGTCATTTTCCCATTTTCCAAGTGTTGAATACAGCAAGCAGGGGAATGTCAAATCTATGAGCTTGCTTTTTCATTTTTAGACAGAAATATAGGAAAAAGTAGAATGCGGACAAATTTAAATTTCGTAAAACAATTGTTGATATATATAATTTAAAAAATGACAGAAATGATAATGAATTTTAATGATTATTACAAGTTCCGGTATTTCATATATGTTGAATTTTTTCCAAACTTAAAAACAAATGCCATTATACTTTAATATTCTGCTACACAAATGCTGCCATTTACCAGTATGTTTGGCCTTATCATTAAATATATATATGTAACAGACACAATATGGTGAAAAAAGTTCCAATATGGAATGACCAACACGATGGAGATGTATATATATGCATATGAACACGAACAAACCAGTAAATTCAAAAATCAAATATGCTATAAATGAAAATATCCGTAGTTAAAAAAAAATAATGAATGCAAATGTTTCAAAATAACAGAGGAAAGATTTTGAATTGAAAGGAAGGAATAAACAAGGGCTTTGTTATAAGACATGCTAAAAAAAACCCTAAAAAACAAACAAACATAGCCCGCTTTCCAAAATGTAATTAGAAAGATGACATCTTCAGAATGACGAGAATTTGCAAGCATGCTGTAATCTTTTGCATATACGTACTCAACTAACAGTCTACATGGCAGACATGCATGAAATCAACAGGAAAAGAAAAAATGTATGAAAACTAAAGAAAAACAAGAGGCCCATGGGCCACATCGCTCACCTGAGCACATTGGCTAGGAAAAAAAGCAAAAATCAGTACAGTATTGAAAAGTTTACAGGGAGGGGGATGTTGAATTTTAAACTACCTGATGATGCTTTCATATCAATATAACAAATGGCTTTGTTGTTCTTGAGCAGCAGATTTTTTTCCCATATATTCATTTGTAAAAATTTGATCCCCCATTGTGGCTCCACCCTACCCCCGGGGGCCCTCATTTGAACAAATTTCATTCTACAATACCCAAAGATGCCTCCATATCAATTTGACTAATCATGGCTTTTCTGTTCTTGAGAAAAAGACTTTTTCCTATATATTCCTCTGTAAACTTTGACCACCCATTGTGGCCCCAACCTATCCCCAGGGTAATGATTTGAACAAACTTGAATCTTCACTATCTGAGGATGCTTCCATATAAATATGACCAATCATGGCTTTACTGTTCTTAAGAAGAAGATTTTTAACGATATTTTCCTATATATTTCTATGTAAAACTTTGATCCCCAATTGTGGACCCACCCTACCCCCGGGGGTTATTATTTGACCAAATTTGAATCTTCACTACCTGAGGATGCTTCCATATAAATATGACCAATCATGGCTTTACTGTTTTTAAGAAGAAGATTTTAGAGATATTTTCCTATATATTTCTATGTTAAAACTTGGATCCTTCATTGTGGCCCCACCCTACCCCCGGGGTTATGATTTGAGCAAATTTGAATCTTCACCACCTGAGGATGCTTCCATATAAATATGACCAATCATGGCTTTACTGTTTTTAAGAAGAAGATTTTTAGAGATATTTTCCTATATATTTCTATGTAAAACTTGGATCCCCCATTGTGGCCCCACCCTATCCCCGGGGGTCATGATTTGAACAAACTTGAATCTACACTACCTGAGGATGCTTCCATATAAATATGACCAATCATGCCTTTGCTGTTCTTAAGAAGAAGATTTTTAAAGATATTTTCCTATATATATCTATGTAAAACTTGGATCCCCCATTGTGGCCCCACCCTACCCCCGGGGGTCATGATTTGAACAAACTTGAATCTACACTACCTGAGGATGCTTCCATAAAAATATGGCCAATCATGGCTTTGCTGTTCTTAAGAAGAAGATTTTTAAAGATATTTTCCTATATATTTCTATGTAAAACTTGGATCCCCAATTGTGGCCCCACCCTACCCCCGGGGTTCATGATTTGAACAAACTTGAATCTACACTACCTGGGGAGCTTCCATATAAATATGACCAATCTTGGCTTTACTGTTCTTAAGAAGAAGATTTTTAAAGATATTTTCCTATATATTTCTATGTAAAACTTGGATCCCCCTTTGTGGCCCCACCCTACCCCCGGGGGTCATGATTTGAACAAACTTGAATCTACACTACCTGAGGATGCTTCCATATAAATATGACCAATCTTGGCTTTACTGTTCTTAAGAAGAAGATTTTTAAAGATATTTTCCTATATATTTCTATGTAAAACTTGGATCCCCCATTGTGGCCCCACCCTACCCCTGGGGGTCATGATTTGAACAAACTTGAATCTACACTACCTGAGTATGTTTCCACATAAGTTTCATCTTTCCTGGCCCAGTGGTTCTTGAGAAGAAGATTTTTAAATGATGCCATTATTTTTTCACTAATTCCTAATTATCTCCCCTTGAAAGAGGGCGTGGCCCTTCATTTGTACAAACTTGAATCCCCTTTACCCAAGGATGCTTTGTGGCAAGTTTGGTTGAATTTGGCCCAGTGGTTCTTGAGAAGAAGTTGAAAATGTGAAAAGTTTACAGACAGACAGACGGACGGACAGACGGACGCCGGACAAAATGTGATCAGAAAAGCTCACTTGAGCTTTCAGCTCAGGTGAGCTAAAAAATAAAATGAGTAAATACAATTGACAGTTTCATCTCACCAGTTAACTTTCAAATTACCGGTATATTACATTCCAAGTCTGAAATTTTTTTTTATAATACGACTCGAATATTCAAGATAATGAAGTTTTCATCACCGATATCTAAACAAAACAAACATACTTATATTTGGAAGTCACATATGACGTGCACAGTACATGTATTTGAACAGAAAATTCTAAAGGTACATGTACTCCAACTTACACAAAGTAAGCGATAAGAAAAAACCTTAAAAAACTACACATAAATAACACACTAGCTAAGGATACATAAAAACCCTAAACAAGAGGCCCAAGGGCCTTGAATCGTTCTTCTGATAAACTGTACAACCTATCACTTCTATTTGAAGCCTCCTAGTATCCTGTATATTTAGATAAAGCCTTGAAATACCAAAGGTAAGTCATCATGACCTACATTTAAGATGAAACACTTTGAGAACCCAAGATGATTCTAAGCAAATTAGTACCTGAGAGTAGTTCATGGTGACCTACTTACCACTTGCCATTCTCTGAGGACCGAAGATGCATCAACTAAGTTTGATGATTCTAAGCCAATTAATACCTATAATATTTTTAAAATTATTACCATAAAATTTCAAAAGGTCATAGTGACGTACTTTTCAGATGACATACTTTGAGGACCCTAGATACATCAACTGACAAAGTTTGATGATTCTAAGCCAATTACAGACCTGTTTACTCTTCCGATTTCGCCGTATTTTGTATGGATTTTGAGCCCAAAATACGTCTCACGTATTGCTATTATGAAAATACGGAAATCGGAAATCCGTTTGTTTGTACTTTAGCAGTCAAGTTTTCGTTATGATTGAGGTCCTTAGATGCATCAATTGACAAGATTTGATGATCCTAGTCCTTATAGTAAGCAAAATATCAACAATTTAATAAAATGTAATTTTTGGTCGACTTTGAAGTGACCTTGAAACCACGCCCTTTGCCCCAGGGTGATTCCCCGTGCAAATTTTAATCTACAATATATCCTCATCCTTTTGTGTAAGTTTGGTGATAATTTTCCCAGTGGTTCTTGAGAAGGTTCTTTTAGCAACCAGTACTTTTGTTTCTATTTTCTTAATTATCTCCCCTTGTTTAAGGGTCACAACCCTAGTTTTAATTAAAACGGGAGCCCTTGGGCCAAGGATACCCAGTGACAAATTTGACAATAATTGGCCAAGAGGTTCTTGAGTTGTGGCCCATATTCTTAAAAGTTTACGCACACCGCAAATGGCCATAGCATTACGCTCCTTGAGCCTTTGGCTCAAAAGAGCTATAAATGGTGATAAAAACTAACATGCTCTGTAAATGATGTCTCTTAATGGTCGAAAAAGACACCTCTTCCTGGTACGACGAAGTTACAACATTTGAAAATTTTAAGTACTCCCCAACCTTGCACACAGGGACCAATGCCCTCCCTAGAGACACCTTAATTTCCTCCGTGCCATCATTTACTCTTAAGTTTCGGACCTCAACTTCAGATCCTCTAACTAGTACGCTGCGTACCATCTCTTCCTGCGATTCAATGAATTGTGTTAAAGCATCAATTTGAATAAATTTAATGAAAGTGTTCTTCCAAAATGCTAGTCTGTGAATACAAAAATCAAATTGTCAGGACATTCTAATAAATATGTGCATATTTCAGATCTAGTATATTCTAGTTCCATAATGTTGAGTTTATTGCATACGTTTTACACGCAATTTTAGATGTCATCAGAAGATATTAAAACATGCAGTCAAGTTAAAACAAACCCAAGCTAAGAATTCCAAGAACCATGAAGTTCTCACATTGGCAGAAATGCAAATTATTTAAGACTGAAACTAAATTATTCAGCTAGCTTAAAATAAAACATTAAAACAAAGAATGCTTACCGAAGTAACTTTTCATTTAAGGAGGGATTCTTCTCTTATTCTACTCATATTTCTTGTATTTAAAAATTAATTAAATTTTCATAGATTCTAAAAGACAATATCATTAAGTGATGGTATCAATTAGATTAAATTTGACCGTTTTATTTTAGAAACAAGGTCAGGTCAAGGTCTTTATCTTTTTCTTTGACATTTAGAGTAAAAAATTACTGTTGCTAATCATTTGATGCCAACTTCTATTTTAAAAGATAAAATGTTTTTCTTTTTGCACAAAAAGATGTTACCATATCGGGTCTATCAGATGATTCTACCAAATTAACTTAAATAGATATTGGATAATCCGGATTTCCTCTTTTTTTTTTTATTTTTAGGATATATTAGTTATTTTTATATACTTCTTATATTTAAATATTTCTTATTTTTACATATTGTAAAGTTGTCATATAAATATACAAAATGATACAAAAACAAAAAGCTTTGACCATTTAGTAATAGAGAAAAAACCCTTTTTACTGATTTTTTGCTCAAATCTCTTTTAAGGTTGGAGGCTTTCAAAATTGTAGTTTGTTTAGAAAATCATTTTTATTTGCTCTGTTTTAAAACTTTAGGGCATTATTAATAATTCTAGTTACACATAAAAATTTCTTTAAGTCTTTGATTGTTTACAAAAAATTAACCACATATAATGTTCTGTACGTGATTTTGATAGGCAGAAAAGGAGATATTTCCATACGCCGCAGTTGCGCCAAATATATAGTCCCTCATGGATTTCAAACTCAGTTTACCATTTCTATTTAAAATTGTATAATTATGATGAGTAAAGAAAAATATGATCTTTTAAATACATTACAGCTAAGTTTACAAGACATACAAGCAAATATACTTGGAAAATTCCGTCTAGTCAGAAACCAGACAAGAATCCCTCCTTAATTGTTTTCACTGGAGATGTTTTCACATCTCTTATGGCAACAGACTTTGCCGGAGAAGGGTTTGCAATTGACCTCGCTGCTGTCTGGAGATGTGGTGGTGCATTTATCAGTGAAGTCTTCATGACCTTGTTAACAGAATAATGCAAGAGCATAGGTCTATTTTGTAGACATAATTGGTCAACAGGACGCTGTCAAGGTTCTTCACACAAGCTAGTTTAGTCAACTCGTATAAGACAATTTTTATGACCTCCTCTTGGTCCGCCGCACCCAACGTGAATCATTTCCTCTCTCTGTCATCTGTGGTAATGTATTTGGAAGGGTTTGATGATCCAAATATCCTAACCCTAAGAGGGTTGGAATAGGACGTAGGCTCGGAAGCCTTTAGCTTCTTGATACTGAACATCTGAAATTTGTTAAAATTTTGTTAAAATTTTCAGAAAGCTAAATCATGCTCCAGTTTTTTATACCCCCGCTCCGAAGGAGAGGGGGGTATACTGTTTTACCCTTGTGTGTCTGTCTGTCTGTCTGTCCGTCTGTGTGTCTGTCTGTCCGTAACAAATTTTGGTCGCAGTTTTCTCAGCAACTACTCATTGCAGAAGCTTGAAATTTTAGCACAATCTTTGTTTAGGCATGCCATATGGTGGGATTTATTTTTGTACGAATTCGATGTCAACTTCCTGTTTATCCGTGGGTCTGTCCGTACCATACATAACAATTTTTTTTCGCAGTTTTCTCAGCAACTACTCATTGCAGAAGCTTGACATTTTAGCATAATCTTTGTTTAGGCATGCCATATGGTGGGATTCATTTTTGTACGAATTCGATGTCAACTTCCTGTTTATCCGTGCGTCAGTCCGTACCATACTTAACAAATTTTGGTCGTAGTTTTCTCAGCAACTACTCATCGCAGATGCTTGAAATTTTAGCACAATCTTTGTTTAAGCATGCCATATGGTGGGATTCATCTTTGTACTAATCTGATGTCAACTTCCTGTTTATCCGTGTGTCTGTCCGTACCATACATAACAAATTTTGGTCGCAGTTTTCTCAGCAACTACTCATTGCAGAAGCTTGAAATTTTAGCACAATCTTTGTTTAGGCATGCCATATGGAAGGATTCATTTTTGTACGAATTCGATGTCAACTTCCTGTTTATCCGTGCGTCTGTCCGTACCATACATAACAAATTTTGGTCGTAGTTTTCTCAGCAACTACTCATCGCAGATGCTTGAATTTTTAGCACAATCTTTGTTTAGGCATGCCATATGGTGGGATTCATCTTTGTACTAATCTGATGTCAACTTCCTGTTTATCCGTGTGTCTGTCCGTACCATACATAACAAACTTTGGTCGCAGTTTTCTCAGCAACTACTCATTGCAGATGCTTGAAATTTTAACACACTCTTTGTTTAGGCATGCCATATGGTGGGATTCATTTTTGTACGAATCTGATGTTAACTTCCTGTTTATCTGTGCGTCTGTCTGTACCATACATAACAAATTTTGGTCGTAGTTTTCTCGGCAACTACTCATCGCAGATGTTTGAAATTTTAACACAATGTTTGTTTAGGCATGCCATATGTTTGGATTCAATTTTTACTAATCCAATGTCAATTTCCTGATTATCACTGTGTTTGTCCATAACTGAACTTGTGTATTCACATCAGAGCGGGGGTATTATTAGTGAGCATTGGCTCGCAGACTTCTTGTTTTTTATTGATTCATACATTTGAAGAAAATTTTTTATCAGATTTTAATTATTAATTGACTGAAATATACTCTTAAGTATCGTAATTACAAGTTTAACTTAATTTTGCCTTTAATGGTTTTGAATATTTTCCTTATTGTTTGTTTATTGTTGTTTTAACGTTCCTTTCGAGATTTTTTCACTCATATGGAGACGCCACCAATTGCCGTGAAGAGCTGCAAATTTTGATCTATACTCTGCACTCAGGGCCATTAAGCAGTGAGGGATCTTTTTCGTGCCAGCACTTACTGCTACACGGGACCTCGGTTTATACGGTCTCATCCGAATGACCGGTCCCCACGTCCCACAGTGGAATTCGAAGCCGCGACGTTAGGATCAACTCCTTACTCCGCGACTCTAGATCAAACGCTCTAACCACTGCGCCACGCGGGCGACATTTTCCTTATTAGTTGTTACCATAGGTAAACTTTTTGCTTCGTTTAAATCCCTCTATGATTATCATGATTTTGTCGTAAAGGAACTTAAGCAATTTAACACTAGAAAGAAAATATACAAAAAAAACTTCAAAAATTATATAATTTCATGTCAGACAATTTAAAATTACAAAAAATGGCCTATGGTCAGAGTAATACGATTCTAGTACTCCTCAGGAATATACATGATCACTGTCAACATGTGTGAATGTTAAATCTAACACAGAATTGTAGTTAGTCGTCCTATCAGTCTCCCAGTACCTGAGATTGAATTTTCCCAACAAAAAATCCTGAAAATCTTTGAAAGCCACAAAATCTGAATTAATATCACCTTCAATCAACAGTGGGATATCAAGGGAACACAAAATCTCTTCCATTACTCTTTGACAAATCTCAATGGGGTTTTGGGAAGAACATAAAGTGGTTTTATTGTTGTCAAATCATTCTCAGATGCTACATCATGTGAGAAAACCAGGATATTGTTCATCATGGTCCTGTGAATATACTTACTATTTCTTTTAACTTTTTGATGTCGTCTTTTGTATGCCTTCCTTCTCTCAATCTATTCAAAAGTTCTGCAAAATTATTGTCATCTTTCTGTCTCATTATCTTGGTCAGTTCATACAGTTGAAAATTGTCCTTTCATATATTTGATGCTAAAGTTGACCTTTTTTATGGTATCTGACAGAGAATTTCAACACAAAATCTGCTGGACATAACACTTCAATAGCTTTAAGTCATTGTTGATAAAATTTTACAATATTGCTAGACTCTACATCGGTACCGTTTTTTTATCTCTTCTAAAATATGCTTCGGTTTTAACATAACGACTTTTTTTTCTGGAGGACTGGTTTTTATGAATAAAGGATCTTGAAGTTCTCCGAAAAGTTATTTGTAATACAAGACATGTAGCTTCTTGTGCACCAATTTTAACAATTTTAAGCCTCTTCACATGCCTTGTTTAGTACATTTGACATACCTCTCTGACGATACGATATATGTAGCATATAATTACGAGTCCAAAATGAACTGAATATCCATACTTGCAAGCCAACTCCTCAGCAAAATGCAATTGTATGAATTTATGCGTATTTCACTTAGGTTAAACACAATTAACTCTGTCTTAGCTTGAATCTGACAAGTAAGTATGTTTCCAAGTCCATTTCCATTTTCTAAAGCAATTCACTGAAGGACATATCATTATCTTTGACTTCTGATGAATTTAATAGAGCACACAATCTTTGGTAATTTGTCTTTACAGAGGACAAAAGATCTTCATCTTCAATAGGAGACCAAAATCACAGTGTATGTGGGATAGGGAAGTTAAACAGACAAATTGGTTTGTTTGCATGCCTTTGTGTTTGATAATTGACCTGATATGGATCCACACTGCTTTTATTTCAAATAGAGTATGTGTCAACAAATTGTGCTATATCTTCAAATTCATCTGATTCAAGTGTTGAGGCATTTTTTACCCACAAGAGAATATGAACATGTGGTGAGCCACGTCGTTGAAACTCAACTCTGTAAAAGAAGTCGATGATGAAGCATGATTTCGCCCACTGGATTTGATTTGTTGAACAATACCTCTGAAATCTATAGTTACAGTACCTGGCACATGTCACGGATTTGATATGTTAACACATTTGTCCCCAGGAAAGATTTTCTACATCTTTTTTACTGCAAGAACCATTTTCAATCAGCTTTCCTAGGGTTATTAGTAAATGGCTCCATTTAGTCTCTGCAGCTGAAAAGGAGCAAAACGATGTAGGAATTCCTAAGTGTCTGATCATGGCAAAGATGTCTTTTTTTGCTCTTTCCCAATATGGTGGCGATCCGCGAAGATTACGCAGCACATGGTACCCTTCATTCAATCGAACAATTGTGTCAGTTGTGAAGGAATCCAATTTTTCTGCTGCAGTATATTTTCCCCCTGCATTTTCTGACAGCTTATTGAAGCTCAATACACCTTTTTAATAATATACATGTACTTGGGTTTTGGTTTATAAATATGTATGTACCTTATTGATATGTAAAAAACATGTACTATACCTTTTTTCACACATCAATAAAGTACATACATATTTATTAACCAAGACCCAAGTACCTGTGTAAATATTAGCTTTTAAAGCCCTATGAATATGCTGAGTATTTGATACAAAAGACTGTATTCAGGAAAAACAAATTAAATGTATTGATTAAGGAACAAAATTTTACAGCTTTAGTTGTATTTGAACAATACCTTATTCGTTAATTTTCTCTTTTCTTGTTAGCAAGTTTATTACGAAGTACAAATTGCCACGATGCTCTCAGTGGGGAATATGTACAAATTTACCGATAAATTTATTAGAAAAACCTACTACGTATATGTAATAGTCTTTCGATATATACATATATTCACAACTTATAGTGTTTTCAATGATATGCCATTATTTCAATGACCATTCACACAAAAGCTTTTTTATATTCATGCAGCTATAATCGCCTAGCTCGTTTTTCTTTTTTAACATCGGGCTCGATGCTATATGATGTTCTAGAAGTTTCCGTCAATATTAAAATCGGTGAATGACGAAAATAATTTGCACATTTCCCATTTTTAAATCGGCTATCACAATGAAATAAATTAAGATAACGAACAGTATTCAGGCTCAAAACTTTTATATCATTTCAAGTTTTGATTGAATAATTCAGTGATGACGTTTTTTGACATAAATAAACGATTGCTTGTTGCCAGTTTCATTAAAAACTGCCAGTAACTTAGATCCGCCAACCGGAACCGCCACCGTACTCACGTTTTTGCTTTTTCATGGCTGTTTATAGAAAATGACAGTAGACTTTTAATTTAATGTACGATACTTACTATGCGAGTTAAATCTAATTATAGTTTACGGACATCATCTTGCATCTAGTGTATTCTTAGAGGAGTAAGTAAGAACTCTGGTGCACCCGTTTCGGAGTTTATTTGCAAAATTTATTAATTTATAAGTAAGTATAGATGCAGATTTGCGCAGAAGTACTTCCTAAAATACGAGTCATTCTGCGCAACATTCTACGCTTCATTTTCGTCAAAAGTGTTTAATAAACTTTGTCGCATATTTTTGTTAAATTGATATTTACCTATTAAATCGAATAAAACTGGTTTGAAATTTATTTAATTTTATTTATTTCGGGAGGTCGTGAGTTCGAATTTCGGCCGCGACGGACTTAAGTCGATAAAAAATGGGTAGCAGCTGTTCCTTCGCCATGCGCTCGGCACTTTGAAAAGAAAGTTGCGGGTCCTTCGGATGATACCTTTAAAACCGAGGCCATATGTCACGGTAGGCGTTGGCACGATAAAGATCCCTCACTGCTCAATGGCCCTGAGTGGCCGAGTTAAGGTCAAAATTTGAAGCCCTTCACCGGTATATGGCGACATCTCTATATAAGTGAAAAATGCTCAAATGGGACGTAAACCAACATACAAACAATCAATCATTTATGTACGAGCCTGTTTATCGTTATCTTGTTTACAATGGCAACGAGTTACAACAGTATGGCGACCAGCGAAAAACAAACGCAAATGTATTGAGTAGCATAGCAGCTGAACTGGGGATGAAAGGATGACGCATGTGCGTTAAGAATAGGTATAGGCATTTCTATGCAACTGAGCTAATAAATACGCGTAAGGGGTATATTCAAAGAATGTTTTGATTTATTATTTTTAAGCATACTTAGTACCCACGATATGTTCAAGGCAGTACACATTATGCAGGCCGGTAGGAAGCAATTTCAGTTTGGGGGGGGGGGGGGGCACAGCCATACATTTTTCAGTTGACATTGAGGGGGCACTACCGAAAATTTCCTGACAAACAAAAAAAAAAGGGGCATCAGACGTTTTTATTGAGGGGGCACAAGCACACATTATCTATGTTTACTATAGTAATCTATATATCGGCAAAATTATGGGGGGGGGGGCGTGGCACGCCCCCCCCCGGTTCCTACGGCCATGTTATGACGTCATTTATCGTACCTACTGGAGGTAATAAAACACATCAACAAAACAGCTTCGGCGCAAGGGATTACCCTATTTATTTATACATAAAAATTATATAATTCTAAGAAAATTATTCTACAGATTATTAAAAGTGCTTCACAAATCCGAGGTTTTCTCATTTGATCGGAATTTGAGGAAACTTACACCGGACTGTACATTTTACACTGATTTAAGCTTTACAAATAGAAATTAAACAACTGAACTGTTGATATTTCTGCAGCAATACAGGCAAACGTTGGAATATTTTGCTTCTAAATAGACCTTGTTTCAGTTTAATTAAATAGAGCATGCCCTTGCGCCGAAGCATTTTTGTTGATGTTCATTATAATAGTGTGTAGTAAAGAACAATGACGTCATAATGTGTATTGGCTATCTAATGCCATGGATATCAAGTATGTATTAGACAATAAGTTTTAAGTTTTTCTGTATACTAGATATAGTCCTTAGGCATTTTAACTAGTTTTTGTTGCATAGAAATGCCTATACCTAGCCTTTACTCACCTGCGGATCTTATATGTGACATATTATCCAGTCAAATACCAGCAGCACTTATAACTCCAGTTGAGCAATTGCCATCCTCCGTTAATCCCGCTGACATGCAGTTTAAGGAAAACTTGCCTCCTTTTAATGCAGTCCATTATCAGTTAATAACAGACGATCTCAAACCTCCCACCATATCATTCTCTATGGTGTATAAATTTATGATAACAAGAAGAAGGCAAGGAAATCGAGGCATCCAAAACGTCAAGGGTTTAGACAAGCATATTGATGTCGGAGATGTCCAGAATATGTGTATTGCACGAGTAAGTTGATACTATTATGCAAATCCATTTATAAAGAAAATTAACTACAGACATTTATAAAATACATAATATGTTTCTAGGTCAGTGAAGATATATATTTAGCACTTTGAGAGAGAGTGTGTATTTCACAAACACACATACATTTGATTTATTCTAATATGATGTAATCATTTGATTCTGAGAAGGGCTGAAAGATTTTGGAAATATTTTGCATTTGAAAATTTCGAAAAATAATATGTCCTCCACTGGTAAGAAAATACCTTGATTGCTACAACTTTTGCTCTGTAAAGGCATAAAAAATAACCTTTTGCTATTGAACACAACTTGCAACACCACCAACACCCCCCTTTACACTCTGAATTAAATGGCTATCCATATCAAGTAATCGAGTGAACATTGAAAATATATTGTTAAACAGGTAATTAAATATGAGGTCTCCATAAGGCTGTTTTTTGGCCCATGTTCTTGCGAAAAATAAAATTGGATTGTCAGAGCTTAAACCTATTTTCTTTTATTTTTAACATGTATAATTTTGCGCTGTATATTTTCTGCGAGAAAAAAGGATAATATTGGAAAAAACGATGAAAATGTGGTACCCTCTACCACTTTAACATTAAAGTGACAGTACGGCGCATCTCATCAAAAAACTGACTTGATAAAATTTTCCGACAAGATTTGGTATTTTTTTACTGCTCATAAATGTATAAACTTTCTGAAAATTACAACTGTCACAATTAAATAATTTTGATTATTTCGTTAAAATTAATAGTTATTTATGGGACGTAAATATATATATCGCAACGTGATCGGGGTTCCACATTCCATGCTATGCACGCATGCGTAGTTTTCATAAACAAAACAGCATGGTTAGAGAGGGAAGCCCGGTAGGCCTGCTACATTGACAAAGTCGACCAAAAAGAAAAGGAAACTGAAAATAGAACTTGGAAAAGCAACTTTCCTGACTAAAATTTAGTTTGGGGATTAATATAATCGCTGGATAAGGAAGAAACGGGAACTCGGCGACACTCGTGCTGGGCTCTTGAAGGTTCTATTCGACAGGTTTGTTGATACTTGTTATCATTTCTCATTTTTCCATCGCTTTCAAAGAAAAAGAAATAGTGTAAACTCAACATAAAAATACATCTTTGACTTACAAACATTGTTGCCATTTGAAGTGCTAATTTGTTTAACTGTGCAGAAAAACATTTTGTTTGACATTTGCCGCGATAACGTATGATTAGTTGGTTTTTCCTTTCTCGGACCCCAATACACAAAATGTCAACATTTGTACTTTTAATTCTGTTAAATTCGCCTGAAAGCAGACAAAAAATCTTTACGATTATTATTTTAGATTATTTTATCAGAAAGTTATGATAATTTGCTTTTGAGAATTGCTTTTACTTAATATCCATTATATTGTAAACTCTACAGTGTAGGCACGTGTCGTTTTAGAATTCACGTGGTACAAATAAACAGATCTAAGATTGCTCCACTTCGTACGACCCTTGATTTTCCGGCAGATTCTAATTACGTTAATTTTGTTTGAGTAGAGAATATTTCTGTTTTTCAAACTGCTTACATTAACTTTATTCCTTATTTCTTAGTGACATATTGGGTAAATTTGAATGAAAAAGCACACATTTTGCAGCCGTACTGTCGCTTTAAGTATATGGGAAAATGTTTTAGGGTTATGTTGTTTAACCTTCTAGTTCACTACGTGTTGCATTGAAAACCAAAACCATATTTTTATAATTGATTACGTATACTTACAGGACCATTATACTGGAATATGGTTGTGGTTCTCAATGCAACACGCACTAAGATACTAATGACTTTGCTAATTTTTTCAGAGTTGCGATGATGCACCTCCGTAAGGAAGCCTCATAATGAAAAGCAGGTAAAGTGAAAGCCTATTCCTTCGCATAAATGGCTTATAATGTAGGGGGTTTTATATATATATATATATATATATATATATATATATATATATATATATATATATATAGGAGAAAACTATTCAAGACGGGAAATAGACTTCTCTTTAGAAAATGATCATAAAGGACAAAAATATACATAATTATGTATGTAAAGATCTTTGATAATACGTTTTAAAGTATATCAGTCCAGATACAGTATCTCCATGTGGCAGAATTTGAAAATTACAACAAAATATTTCTAGTGCATAGTTTATTAACAACACTTACACATAAGTAGAATTCATTAGAATATAGAACATTAAAAAAATAAGCTATAATAACAGGCACGTAATATCGCGGAGGTGGTGCCCACCCCCCTTTTTTATGTTTTACTGTTTAGAATGAAAAGTTCATTAAAAGGCCATTAGCCTCCCTTTCGATTTTTTGTATATAGTAATCCTTCCCCAACACACATATACATTTTCTTGCAATTCGGTCAATCCTTCCCATATAATGTATTCCAAAATATAATTTTGCTTGAAAAAGGGATTAGAACTCTTATCCCATCTATATTTTATGAGTATGTACTCTTTTCATTTATTAGTCCCCTACCGGTGAAACCGGAGGGGACTATAGGTTTCCTCTGAGTTTGTCCGTCCGTCTGTCTGCCTGTCCGTCTGTCCCTCTGTCTGTCTGTCAGTCTGTCCCACTTGGTTTTCCGCACTTTTCTTGCAGACGCTTGCAGATATTGAGCTGAATTTTGGTATGTGAGTGCATCTTGATGAGTTACAGATCAAGTTTACATTTCGTTCCGCTTCATTGATTTTTGACGGAATTACGGCCATTTCAATTTTTAGGGGTTTTCCGCAATTTTCTTCTAAACGCTTTCAGATATTGAGCTGATTTTTGGTAAGTGACTTTACCTTGATTAGTTATAGATCAAGTTTGCATTTCGTCCCGCTTCATTGATTTTTGACCGATTTATGGCATTTTCAATTCTTAACGGGAACCAGATTACACTTGTTGGTAGGGGACTAGTATTGCTAATGCAATACTCTCAGAATGCTTGTTATTTTTGATTGTGAAAGCATACAAGGCATCTTCAATTTCTATTTTTTGTTTGTTTTTTTTTTTAAGGGGGGGGGGGGGGGCTTTACAGTCAATTTCTTTCCAACCCCACACTCTACTTTGAAAATGATAATACGAGAATGTCAAAATCAAATTTAAAGGAATTTAATGAATTTAAATAAATTTAAATTAGGAAAGTGTCTCTTTAAACAGAAAAGTGTCTCCATCGTCCACGGGGCCCCAAACTGTGGCTTCTTCTTATAATCCGAATCTGTTGAGTATGAACAAATAAAGAATTATATATCTAAGAAATTTACAAGAATACAAACATATACATTTCATCCTTCGGAAATTGCATAAAATTTCAAGCAAGTAGAATTTTATGACGCAAAATCATATTAGATTAAATGTTTCAGGAAATCATTAAAATGTAAATAATGTACTTAAAAATAATTTATGCATAATAAGGAATATATCAATAATGTATGTATAAATACTGTACGTATAAATGATGTAAGTATAAAAACTGTACTTATAAATACTACGCGAATAAACAATGACTGCTGTTTACCTAGAGACGTTTGATCAACATCATCGTCCCCGTAATAGAGGTCCCGTACATTATTGGATTCCATGGTTCGTCCCAGTCTTCCACAGCCCAGGGACCGTTGAGGAAGGCGTCGTAACAAGCATTCATCCACCACCCTCCTCTCCACTTAGAAGCACAGCTACCTGTACTCCATCCATCATTGTCTCTATCTTGGGTGCTGAATGACATTCCAGAAAGATCAGCGGAAGAAGACAACGAGTTTAACATTCTGTCCTCTGTAGAATTAAAGAAAATAAGATGTTTTTGTGAAACACTATGTCCCCGATGGTAACACAATTCTGGAGTGGGACGTAGACTACTGTGCAATAGTTATGGCCAATTTTTAAGTTTTTCAAATGTAGATCAAAGATCACAGTTGCGGTCACATGATCAAAAATTTCTGTACCAATGGAAAGGTCTTGTCATAATGAACACTCATGTCAAATATTAAAGCCTTACCCTTGACAGCGCAATAGTTATGGGCTAGGTTAAAGTTGACAGACAGACAGGACAAAAACAATATACCCCAGGGATCTTTCGATCCCGGGGCATAAAAATTAACATTAATTGTCAACACCGAGATTGAAGTCAATAAGCTCTGTGTATATTGGATGTGTTACGTAATAAGAACGGAATATTAAACCTTATAAAACGGTGCTATGGTAAGAGAAACAAAGGAACAAAATCGCATTATTAAATGGGAATAAATATGTTGTGAAGGATAAAAAATGTATTACAAATATAATACTTTCTGATATATACAATACAATACGATACAAAGTATAAAGTAACCAAAGTTCTTTTCTCTGTAAATGCGCAGGCAAACATATTACTTTTCTCATCGTATAAGAAAGACAAAACAAGAGGCCTTAACGGTCACCTGAGTACGATACAACAATTTAGAGGATCCATAAGCTGATAAATGAACCTTTGTTGCCCAAAAGCAAGAAAAATAGTACAATAAGCATCAACAAAATAATTGGTATAGAATCTATATCCCCCATTTATCAAATTACCATGCAGACTATTAACCTAATGTCTATTATTAACCCCCGTATTATTACTTCTCACATTTGTCTCTCTTGGCCTTTGAAGAACATTAAAAAAGATAAGTTATTTTTGCCCCTCTTTTATTCATCTATTATTTCCAAGTCTACCTGATCATTAAAACTATGAAAGTACTTATACAATAAATATTCTTGCATAATTCTCTTATTCTATTAACCTTTCAAATACATTATTTACAGTGATTAATTATCAAAGGTAAATGGCAAGGGGGAATAACTTTGCTGAGCAGAATACAAGTTCATAGAGCCCTGGTCAGGACCAGAACATTTGACTAAATAATCCAGGTGTTCAAAATTCTGGAAAAATACCCTTGCAAAATTTTACTCTGTTTGCCTCGAATATGCCAAGAAGCATAGAAGATTTTCAAAGAAATGCATTTCAACTATATTATTAAATAAATAAAGCCCCCCCCCCCTTACACCAGAACATCTTACCCAGGGGTCATAAACTCACAGTTCTGGAAGAAGCACCTTGCTCATCATAACTTGCTCATCATAACACTTGTTACTTTGTTTTATTACCAGCAGTAGAAAAAAAATGAAAGAAATTATGCATTTTCACTATATAATCAATAGAGACCCCCCTTCACCTGAACCCCTGACCCAGGAGCCATGAATTTCACAATTTTTGAAGAGGCATTCTTCCTTATCATAACCATGCACTTCCTTTGTTTGAGTAATACCCTGGAGCAGAGATGAAGATTTTGAAAGAATTTATGCATTTTCCCTATATAATCAATAGACCCCCGCCCTTTCACAAAAACCCTTCACCCATGGGCCACGAAATTCACAATTTTGAGGAGGCAGCCATGCTCATCATAACTATGTACTTAGTTCATTTAATATCCAGGAGAGAGAAGATTTTCAAAGAAATAATGCATTTTCACTTTATAATCAATTGAGCCCCACCCCTAACCCCTGACTCAGGGACCATGAAATTCACAATTTTGGAAAAGGCAACCATGCTCAGCATAACTATGCACTAAATTAGTTTATTTAATATCCAGGAGCAGAGAAGAAAATTTTCTAAGAATTAATGCAATTTTACTATATAATCAATAGAGCCCCGCCCTAACACCTGAACCCCTGACCCTGGGGCCATGAAATTCACAATTTTGGAAGAGGCACTCTTGCTCATCATAACTATGTACTTAGTTACTTTATTTAATATCCAGGAGCAGAGAAGGTTTTCAAAGAATTAATGTATTTTCACTATATAATCAATAAAGCCCTGCCCTAACACAAGAACCCCTGACCCTGGGGCAATGAAATTCACAATTTTGGAAGAGGCACTCTTGCTCATCATAACTATGTACTTAGTTACTTTATTTAATACCCAGAAGCAGAGAAGATTTTCAAAGAATTAATGCATTTTCACTATATATAATCAATAGAGCCCCGCCCTAAAACCAGGTCCCCTGACCCTTGGGCCACGAAATTCACAATTTTGAAAGATGCACTCTTCCTCATCATAACTGTGTACTTAGGTCTTCGGCTGAATACCCAGGAGCAAAGAAGATTTTTAAAGAATTAATGCATTTTCACTATATAATCATTAGAGCCCCACCCTAGCGCCAGAACCCCTGACCCTGGGGCCATGAATTTCACAATTTATGCTTATTACAATCATGTCAACAGTTTGACTGCTTGATGTCCAGGAGTAAAGAAGAAGATTTGTTAAGATTGTATTAATTTTGATGGTTTTGGCCCCACCCCTGAGGCTCGAGGGGGGCAGGGGCCATGAATTTCACAATTTTTACTCCCCTTCACGCATAGATGCTATATGCCCAATTTGGTTGAAATTGGTTCGGGTTCCAGAGAAGAAGCTAAAAATGTTCAAAAGTTTACGACCGATTGACGACGAACGACGACGGACGAAAACAGATAGCAATAGGTCACCTGAGTGACTCAGGTGCCCTAAAAAAAAGTTAACAGCTAAACCTATTTTATGCATATATACTGAAACGCAACAAGCGGTAATCTACAAATATTTGAATTTCATATCTAATGATTTTCAAAAATGAATACAGTAAGGTAAAACTCGATTTATAAACATCAGAGATTTGATAAAAATGTTAAATTATAGTATTTTAACTTTGGAAAGTAAAACATAAATGTTAAAACACCCTCCACCCCGGCCATTCAATTACAGCGTGCAAGACTGCCATGTACAACAGTTGCAGCTTGATTTCTACGATGCAGTTGGTTCATCAATCTCGAGATCTGAGCGAAAGAAATATTCTTTGCCATTTTTAAATGCCTGTTTTTCAGATCATGAGGTCGAATTTTCTCTAGCCAAGCGCAGTGCAGTAACCCTCAGACTTCCGGTCCAAAGACTGTCATTCATGCTAATGATACGTAAGAGCCTGTTGAGGCGTGATGTGTTGCATATTTGCATCTGCAACTCTCCATCACCTTTTTTTGAGATTTTCCTGCTAGAGCAATGGAAATTCGTACTTAAGTCATTTTGAGGAAGCCTTGGCATCGCTATCGGAAAAGAAAAGAGAATTTATTTTTCGTAACATTGCTTCATTACTTATGATGAACAGATACAAATTCTTAAAACCCCATATTAATGCCAAATATTTTGTTAAACATGCAATTTTTTATTTCTGTTAAGCGGACTCAAACTTAACTTCTGGTTATGGTATGAAAATCATTCAACCGTTAAATTACCGATTTTTACAAAGCTGAAGATGTCCTTACTTTTTAGATACAAAATTATATCCTATATATAATATTTCCCCCTAAAATAGGATGTTGCTTATCAGTATATTTAAAAAAGTAAAGATTAAATTCAGCTGAAGTCTAAGGATCTGGTTTGAATACAATAGTTAAAAAGGTAGATTTGTTGTAGGGGCATTAAGTCCTAGTAAGCCTAAGTAAAATACAAGGCCAGAGTACGCCAGATTTCTCTTCACGCAAATGACAGAATTTAACTTTCATATTTCGGATATAGATATAACATAATTAGTTGTTAGAAGTGGAAGGAGCCCCGCTTGGGGAGGTCAGGGGAGTGCACTAATTTCCTATGGGATAGGGAGGTAAACCTAGAACACACCCTGGAAAACCCCACCAAGTCCTTCCCTGGGGTAGGATAGGGAGGTTAACCTAGTACACAGGCTGGAAAACTCCAATCACCCCTCCCCTAAACTGGAAAAACCCAGCTTTATAAGTACGTCTTGAGGTACGTTATCTGTACGTCTCTAAATGCGTCGAGTCACACAGTCAGTATTGACAGGGATTCAAGTCACAGCTATACTGCATTTCTCCGACTATGATTTCATTCTGTTGTCAGATCTATCTCCTGCCCACAACGAATTTGACAGTGCTATGAAAAAAAGTGTTACATGTACAACAATTTTTAAGATGGAGAAGACGGAAGAAAGGGTTAGAAACTATTATTTATAGGCAGAGGAAAATAGAATTAGCTCTCAGGAAAAAAATGCAAGACTTTAAGGTATGTCACTCCTCAGCCTTTTAGAAAAGTTCAGTCAGAACCTCTTACTTAAAAACTATTTATTACAATTCAACCTTTATAACATATTCAAGTTAAACAATGTAAAATGTTCAACATTCAATTAAAAAACTGCTCAAAAATTGATAAAGAAGCAAGATTTATAAGGGACTATTTCTTGTGGTGGAAGGATATTAAGCAGAAAATGCTGCAAATTTACACAGTTATTAAATTTAATATCTTGGAACTTTAGCCTCACATACTTTTACTCAGAGAATATTTTCCATTATGATATGCCTGGAATATTAAATATAGGTCTCAATTTATATTTTTATAACAAAATTTACACCTTCGCTCAACAAACTTTGCCAAGAAATGAAGATATATTAAAGAAGTCAAGATAAAATTTACACATTTTTTTGCCGGAAAATCGCACATTTTGACCAATATTTCAAAATTTACATCACTGACCCCAACTTTTTCTTTCATTATTTTAAACTACTCGATACTTTTGACCGATCAGCACTTAAGTCGTAAAAAGTTTGATACAAGAAAATATTCTATTGCCTCTTTAGATTTTTAATACCCCAGAATGAGACTTTTTAAGTGCAAAAAGGTCATTCAAAAATTTACGCGCATTAATTTGCATGATTAATTCAATGATAAATATCATTCAAACTATTTTACGTAAAAAAGATTATGTTCATTGCCATGGTTACATCTGATAAAATATGATAACGGTTAAAGTGATTAAACAAAGAGTTACAATTTAAGTGCAAAAAGGTCAGCTTAAATGTACCGTAGCTCAGTTAGATGCACACTGACCCCCCATTTTCTTCTGCGATTTTGAATCATACTATATGAGTACTAATCCTAAATATACTTCTCAAAAAATCCTTGATATAGCAAATTTCACGAGTGACATACCTTAAGAAAGAATGCAGAGAGCCAAAGCCAACCGAAACTAACACACACAGAGTTTACGGAATGTACCAGCATCTGAAGAAGAACCATTCCCGTCTTCATTACCACCCCATAAACCCCAGAATCCAAAGGCGATTTCCCAGTATTATAAATTCAGACTTAGTCAAGCCAGGCATTCCAGAAACTTCAAAGCTAATGAAGATGTATACAATGTAAATTTTAAGGAATTTCCAGAGGAGGAAAAATGGAGGATTTGTTTGACATTATTTAGAGACATGTTGCAAACTGTGAAATATAAAATGCAGTGTATATAACCCTACAGATTATGACGAACACGAACGTTTGCCATCCTTCTCTGGATTCCGACATGTGGCACGAGTTTACGCAATGTAAACGTTTTAACGAGGACGTCATCTTAAGGATAAATAACACAAAATTTTTTCAGAAATCAGCAATAAGTCAAATAGACTCATGTTCGTATAGATAACTTGAATAATGTTTTCCAGAATAAATACAGAAATTCTGTAAGATTTTGTAATAATGCTATAAAATGTCTGCAAAAATTAGTATAAATTTATACAAAAAATGGCATACAGTCTGAAATTTTAACACCAAGGAATACTTTTGATTTCTTAATATTTTATTGATTATTATTTGTGTCATATCTAATCAAAATTAGTCAAAAAATATACCAACCTATAGATCGATTTTTTGTTTGTGTTACTTATCCAACACAAAAACAAGCCGTGCAACAATCTAAGAAAGATTTTAAATTCGGAGACGGGGCCATAGAATTCGACATGCTTCATATCAAATATCCAGAAGGAAGTGGTGGAAATAATAAGAAACACCTGAATAAGGAGAATTTCAAGAAAGGAAAAAAATCCATCGTTCAGATTGAATATCCCTGGGATATGTTCTGTTTAGCTAGGGTTAAAGTAGTCACCCGGTTACACAGTGAAAACCGGAAAATCGAGCGAGTTTACCCGATGGGGAAAAACGAAGGCATGCGGAAAGGGGATTTAAATGACTGACCAGAAAAACGAAGCCATAGCTCTCCTGCAACAAGCTGGAATTCATCAGCCTTGTGGACCCGAAGAATGGGGAAAATTACAACAGGTGTTAGCTCCCCACTATCGACTAGAAATATTTCAGTTCAAGTCTACGTCCTCTAAACTCACCTGAGAGCCCGTTTACAAAGGCTTCGTGATGGAACCTGTTTAAACATTTTGTTAGATGACCATCTTTACGATGCCATCCTATCCATGCCTGGTGTGACGGGTAACCAATATTACTTTGATCATTGTGATGTGGGTTATAGTCATATTGAACACCATCGTACCAACTGTCCTTACCGATGTTCATTTGTATAGCGGACAACCCATGTCCTCCAGACAGGAGTCACATTCAATGTAGCCAATGCCACGAATTTTCTGAAAGCAGGACTTGTTACCAAAACCATTTACGGCCTCACAGTAAGAATACGACAACGTGGTTTAATCGGACGATGCGAGCACGTACCGTCAGAAATGGATGTTTAAATAATTACTCCCATATCATCAATGCGGAGGGCAGAAACAATGTAAGGTCTGTAGGAAAACCGTAGACACAGACCATAGTGTTACGTTCAACTCAAACCCCAGAAGAAGAAGCATTCTGAGAGTATTGCATTAGCAATACTAGTCCCCTACCAACAAGTGTAATCTGGTTCCCATCAAAAATTGAAAATGACGTAATTCCTCCAAAAATCAATGAAGCGGAACGAAATGCAAACTTGATCTATGACTCATCAAGGTAAAGTCACATACCAAAAATCAGCTCAATATCTGCAAGCGTTTAGGAAAAAATCGCGGAAAACCCTAAAAAACTGAAAAGGTGGTAATTCCGTCAAAAATTATTGAAGCGGAACGAAATGCAAACTTGATCTGTAACTCAAGATACACCCACATACCAAAAATCAGCTCAATATCTGCAAGTGTTTAAAAACCAAGTTGGACAGACTTACAGAGGGACAGACAGATGGACTGACAGACTCAGAGAAAACCTATAGTCACCTGCGGTTTCACCGGTAGGGGACTAATAAAAGGGGAAAATGGGCATAACAATTCTATATTTATTTCAATTTCCACTGCACTCAGGAAAACGGCATTCACGTCCCTTATTTGTGTGTGGCTCACCGCGTATATCAACATTGCGGGTACTTACCCATAGAAGATCTCTGTCCTCATTGTCGACACATGGAACCCCTTCAACACGTGTTTAAAGGGCCAAATACCTTAAAACGGTTATTACAGCCCAACACGGAATAAGAATTCCGCCTTATCACACGGCGAGGCCATCATTATTGCCCACAATTTCAAAGGATACGACAGCTAGAGCATTCATTACATGGTGAATTCTGCCTGTACGAAGGCTACGGTTTTCATGAACGGCACTAAAATCTTATCTTTCCAAATCTGCGCATTAAAATTCAACGACTCGTTTAATTTTTTTACCTTTTGCCCTGTCCAAGATGCCTTTGGATTTCAGATTCACCAATTTTAGAAAAGGGTATTTACCTCACGTTTTCAATACGGAACAGAACAAGAATTACTTGGGCCCTTATCCAACGGCTTCTTTCTACAATCCGGACGGTATGTCTATAGTGGACGACGGGCTTTTTACCAATGGTACGATCAACCGGTCAGAAAAGTGTTTGATTTCCAGAATTATTGTATTTCTGACATCGCCATCTAACGACGATGCTGTGCTCATATTAGAGCCACACTCAAGACTTTAATCAGTGTAGACCGTTACCAGGAATCCATCACTTTTGCCAGTGCAGCCAATTTAACTAACCGTCGAGGATTCATGCCCGCAGATACCATTGCCATCATTCCAAACATGGAGTATCAGCCTGCTCGTCAATATTCCACCAAAGCCTGTCGGTGGTTAAGCTGGTTGAGTCAACAGAGAGGATCTAGCATAAATTAAAAACGGGTGAGAAGTCAAGATCGGTACTTATACCGAGGAGGGATACAAGGAAGCCTCCCGCACCGTCACCGAATTTTACGAATGCTATTGGCACGGATGCCCCACATGCTATCCAAATCTACAGACCGATACTCTTCCTCATAAGATTCTTTTTACCTACCAGGAGTTACTCGAGGAAACGTTAAGGAGTTCGGTCTTAGAGGAAATGGGTTACTCTGTACGTAGTATCTGGAAGCACCAATTCGATCAAGAAGTACACAGAGATGTGTCATAACAAAATTTTGTTCGACATCTGGACATTCCGAGAGGTCTTCTACGGAGGCCGGACCAATGCTAAACGCTTGTATTGTGAAGGAGACATGAGATATGTGGACGTCTGTTCCTTATACCCTTACGTGTAAAACACAGACCTTTTCCTCTGGGTCATTTTCAGATCATTACAGACCAATTTCAGGATGTGAGAAGTAATTTCGGCCTCATTTACTGTCGGGTCTTACCACCCCAAGGCCTCTATCATCCCGTTCTATCTTATCGCACGAGACGCAAGTTATTATTTTCATTACGCATAACCTGTGCGGAACGAAATGACTCTACATCCAACATCGATGCCAACACACGGACCAGGAACGCAGTCTCTCGGGCACCTGGGTGACTACGGAATTACACAAAAACCTGGACATAGGATATAGTTAGAGCGCATTTACGAGGTTTTGGATTTTCCAGAAAGCAGTAAAGATTTATTAAGACCATACATCGATATCTTCTGAAAGATCAAACAGGAAGCTTATTGGAGGGCTGCTGTTGCTCCGGAACGGTGACCGAAATGGTATGGAACGTCTGTGGGTCGTCTGTCCGCTCTCCGGTTGTGAAATGTGTGTCTATCAGCTCTCCGGTTGTCATATGGTTGTCCATCGGCTCTCCGATTGTCACATGGTTGTTTACCGGCTCTCCGGTTGTCAGATGGTAGTCTATTGGCTCTCTGGTTGTCAGATGGTACTCTATTGGTTCTATGTTGTCAGATGATTATCTATCTTGATCGCCTATTCTGAAACCAGATGCTGCTCATCTGGCTATTTCTTCCCCAGTCACTTCGGATGCTGCGATAGTAAAATAAACAAACTTAAATGTTATATTTGGGAACAAAAGAAACTGGTGGAGTGTTCCCGTTGCTTACTACAACACTAGGTGAATGACACAGGGACCTGGCAAGTTGCCGCATTCATGCAAACAGCGCGACCCTAATACAAAACACTCTAAATGCCCGTATGTTACAGAGAAAATAAAATCATGGCGAAGCCAAATCGAGCTATCTTGTGTTTTTGGATACATACATTTGGGAGAATAACTAGTTATAGGATTAGAAATTGTTTCAAGCATCCTTCCCATAAGACGAAGGTAAGTTTGGAGCATGATTTAACAGTATTTTTGATACATGACATCCGTCGTTTAAAACACTCATTTATGTCGAAGCGACGAGGTAAAATTCGGTGACAGAAATGCACAAAACATGTATATAAATCATCTTAGAGTGTGATACAAGGAAATACTACTATATTTAATTGGATTGGACATAGGAAAGGGTTATTTCTAAGTCAGATAAGTGTAGAAATAAAGCCAGCGTCTGTTTTCCCATAGATAAGGTATGGGTAGGTCGACCATTTTGGTTTTAGAAACGCTATAGAAATATATATACAGAATATATATATAGAGAGAGAGAGAGAGATAGAGAGATACGATTTTTTAAATCTTTACCCTTTCTGGTTGGAATTTTTAGATAAACAGAATCGGTATAAACTTTGTTTCAAGTGGAAAAGGTTACGCAGCACTGTTAAGGCGTACTTCGAAGAAATCAACAGAATATAAACGTGCATAAATACATACCTTTTTAAAATGAATTTTAATTTTATAAAGGTACTATATTATCTTATGACTTTAACATTCTTTGAAATAACATTGTATACCCCGCTCTATACTGAATTTGGTTTGGTCACGTTATTTGATAGTCACGTGATAAATGCATGTAATGTGTACTGTATGTAGGTCACAAACAAATTTCAATATCGCAAGGGCATACCCTAGTTAAAATTAAAAATTAAAGTAATAGATTGTTTCTACATAACTTGTAGTTTATGGAAAGTGCTGCTGCTTTAAATAGAATTCGCATTTTAATAGTTTAAATTTCAAGTTATCTTGCTAATGTCGAAATATGTGTGACCTTTACCAAGTATTTTATGTATTTATTAAGTTATGCTATCGATTTCAGGAAAGCAGCAGCACTTTTCAAGTTAAGGAATACGTCCATTATGTGTATTCAAAAAATGGTCAAGATCTATTAAGTGTATGCCCTTGCGAAAAGGCGATTTAATGAGGCACCTCGGCGTGAAACATGCACACCCTGTAGACAAAATCACGGTAGAATTAATTCAATACATTCTCTCGATATTTTTTAAATAATGGCACTAAACAAACGTTTCAGATTTGTATTAATGGTCTACCTAAGATTTTCAAATAATATTCTGTTTAATAATAAAATGCATTTTTCTTTTTGAAAGAATTACATGATCCGCCTCTCACTGCACATAAAATGCGTCAAACTTTACCATGATGACGTCATGTCGACAAGTGCATTGCGATCAGTGACTTGTTTATATCTTGCTGTGTGGGATTTAACTAGCGACAAAAATGAATGCAGTGGTAAGTTTTGATGTAGTCCATTACTCCGATGCAGTTTAGATTCGCAAATTATTTCATTTTCTGTTATTGTGAGGATTTGCTATATTTGTGTGATGTCACAGTAAACTTTTCCCGTATAAATTAGGCCCCGCCCCCTTTATGCAGCCTTAACAGAGCTGCGTAGATGTTTTTTTTTTTGTTTTTTTCCAAAATAACAATATAAACACACAACGTTTAACATAGGGTTGAAGACACACCGGGATGAATTTTTTTATGAATCCTGAGCTTCGGAGAATAGTATTTTTAGATAAAGAAATTCGGATTACTCTGAAAGCAATCTGTATCTACCTTGTTTGAAGTGGGAAAATTTAGATTGTTAAATAATCAAAGATTTTATAGACTCGGCATCTAACACATATACCGGTACATGATCACGTCATTTTTTAACAAATAAAGCAATGACATTTTCTGGTTTTCATCCCTAAAAAACATTTTTTAAAAAGATCTCTTTAACACAGGGCCAAAGAGTTGTTCCTGTTGTCGAATTCTTCTCTGAAATCGTAATCGTTCTCCTATCATAGCCACCCATTCACTTTTTCTGTCTCCGGATAGTAAATAGTAAATTTGATTGAGGCTGGTATCAAAAGTCACACACCTGTCTCGTTTAGTTTCTTTGAAATTTCCACATATTTCATCCCGCATTGAGTACAAATTTTCTCCATGGCTTCTATTTCCTTCCACAGTAGAAAAAATTTCTCCCCTTGGAGATGACAAAGGAAACTTAGATATTGGTCCATGGTCACCCCGTACATTTTCTCAGTCAGACTGGTTTTGATGCGTTGACAAAGGTGATGTAGAATGGCTAGTCTCCCCACTGTGGGATGGTCTAGCAGGCACAGGCATTGCAACCATAAGACCCGAGTGTTTTCTATTATGCTGGTAGCTCTCTGGAACACTTCTTTTCTGCTTCTGGGGGAGAGATTCTTGGTCTTGCTCTACACATCGCATTAAAAAATCATAGCCTTCTAAAACCAAGGAGTGATAGTGTTTACGTGTTGACCTGATCGTCAATTGTGAAGAAATGACACGAACTTATTTATACCTGTTTCAAGGTGTGTTTATAAATCAATTGGAAAAACCAATTAATTAAAACTCTTGTGCTTTTTTAGAAGTACATGTATACACAAATGTATATAAAGCATACCCTTTGCACACAACACGCTGCGCTTGCTGCACCCCCCCCCCCCCCCCCCGACTCGGCACTAAGTAGCATAAAGTAGACCCAGAAAAGCAATGTAAACCAGAGCTGGGAGTGAAATCCTCATCTTTCTTAGTGAGCACTTCAAAAAAGACAGACATGAAGATGGCACAAGCAAGGCTTAATTCGACGGAGAATCCTAACTATGTTCCACCACAGAATTGGACATGTTTTGCCTAAAAGACAGGATCCCATTCGATTAGAACTGGGGCTGTACAACATACAAATCCAAGAACAAAGAGGATTTAGGCATCTTGACCACCAGTTTGGATGGGATTGTGAACAGTCTCCATATGTTAAGACAGGAGGTCACAAGTGTATTTTGTTTGTTACGTGCGCAAATGGACAGGTTGGAGACAAAGTACTAGCATCCAGGGCAGAGTGAGAGGAACTTACAAGGAAAAAGATACAGGAGAAACAGAAGCTAAGAAAAGGACAAAAGAGACAGATCCTTGCTTTTAATGTAAAGAGTTGGGATATTGGGCCAGTGACTGCCTGGATGACAGTGAAGAATTCTCAAAGAGGTGGGGAAAGAAAGAGAAAAAGACCAGTCAGGAATGCAAGGAGACAAAGACAAGCCATCAGGAGAAAAAGAGGTGCGAAAACCATATTCCGACCTCTGTGGGGGAGGTAAACAACAAAAAGAAAAACCCTAACACCCAGCCAGAGTAGAAGCAGCTACTGAAACCCCAGAAGAAAAAGTGGCCTTTTAAAAAAGACAATGTATTAATATTGTTATTCAGTGATTAAAATGCTTAATAAATGACTTAAATTTGAAATTCAGTGTTATTGTTTTTATTTCAATGCGTTAGTGCGTCAAAACAGCTGGAGAGGCTGTGAGTGAATAGCGTGACGTCACAATGCATTGGTAGCTGTGACTTAAATCGTTGCTAAGTTTGTATATTGCCTATGAACTGACTTAGCGCCTTTAGAGACGTACAGATAATGTGCCCTAAAACGTACTTATAGAGCTGGTTTTTTTCCAGATTAGGGGAAGGGTGGTTGGGGTTTTCCAGGGTGTGTACTAGATTGACCTCCCTATCCCACAGGGGATAAGTGCACTCAGTTCATCTCCCCAGCGGGGCGCCTTATACTACTGTTTTTCGTTTCTTTGATATTTTTGTCAACAAACTTATTTGAACACACTGTCAAATGTACATTGATATAATTCAGTGTTTGTAATTATTTTCATCCCTTTCTTTCTTTCTTCTTCTCTCTATGGTTTGTAAGGTACATATTCCATCCTTTACGTACCTAAGGTTCCCGTAGCAGGTCCAGCCAAAAACAGTCGATACTTCCCTGCCTCATCGGAAACAGAGAATCGATTGTACAACTCGTACAGTGTTGTACCATTCACTAATGTGATGGAAACATAGAGGGAGGAGTTATTTCCCTTTGTTAATTGATGGATTACGTCATTCCCTGTATGAAGTTATATATGAATTTAATTGTTTAGTGTACTGCAACACAATGATTTTTTTTTTCATATTGTAAATAAATATATCACAAAGTAGAATGATATATTACACTAAAACTACGAGTATATGATTAATAACTTATCCTTTAGTGTGGTTCATATATGGATATTGAATTAAATTTTTGTTAGTTTGAGAGACTGAGTTTTGTCAAATCAGCATTTTTCTTTTATTTAAATATATTAATTTTAGAGTTCAGTTACAAGCGGTGAATGAAAATTTTCGAATACATATAATCTTGTTTTAAAATGAAATCATTTATTTCCTGCCAAATCTGAAATTTCAGTACAATAAAAATCTGTAGCGGATTAAAGATTTGAATTTACCTATCCAGACGTTCCGTTCAGGTGCACCAAAACCATTCTTATAATCTGTCCAATTCTGTTCAAAGGTCAGGGATCCGTCTACTCGTTTTTGAATTGCCTTCAAAAAGATATTTACATGTAATTTACCCACGCAAGGATTTTCGGATGTTCTATATTAATCGCTCTGTCTGTCTGTCTGTTCGTTCTGTCATTCTTCCGTCCACAAAATTTCACCTTTTTTCTAATAACGGTTTAGCTCATCTGGGCTGAAAGCTCAAGTGAGCTTTTCTGATCACCCGTTGTCCGACAGTCCGTCTGCAAACTTTTTCAACTTCTTCTCGAGAACCACGGCCAATTTTTACCAAACCTGGTACAAAGCATCTTTGGGTGAAGGAGAGTTTAAATTGTTAAAATGAAGGGCCAAGCCCCCTTCAAAGAGGAGATAATCAAGAAAAGAAAAAAATTGGGTGGGGTCGTTAAAAAAATTTTCTTCTAAAGAACCTCTGGGCCAGAAAAGCTGAAACTTGTGTGGAAGCATCCTGGGGTAGTGTAGATTCTAAATTCTATAAATCATGACCCCCGGGGGTAGGGCGGGGCCACAGTAGGGATCCAAGTTTTACATTGAAATATGTAGTAAAAATCCTCTCAAGAACCTTTGGGTCAGAAAAGATGAAACTTATGTGAAAGCATTTTGTGGTAATGTAGATTCTAATTTGTTCAAATCATGACCCCGGGGGTAGGGCGGGGCCACAATAGGGAATCCAGTTTTACATTGAAATATGCAGGAAAAATCTTTAAAAATATTTTTTCCCAAGAACCACTGGGCCAGAAAGGCTGAAACTTATATGGAAGCATCCTGGGGTAGTGTAAATTCTAAATTGTTCAAATCATGACCTCCGGGGGTAGGGCGGGGCCACGATAGGGAATCCAAGTTTTACATTGAAATATGCAGGAAAAATCTTTAAAAATCTTCTGAAGAATCACTGCGCCAGAAAAGCCGAAACTTATGTGGAAGCATTCTTAGGAAGTGTAGATTCTAAATTGTTCAAATCATGACCCCTGGGGGTAGGACGGGGCCACAATAAGTACTACAACGGGGGAAATCAGGTGAAAAACAGCAAGGCCAAAGCGTTACTCAGGTGAGTGTTGTGGCCCATGGGCCTCTTGTTTATGGTTGTCTAATTCCATTCAAATTGTGTATGTTGGTTCATTTGACTGTAAGATAAATTTTGATACTAAGTTTGGTTCTCTGTGTCATCCGCATTGGAGCTGGGGTGGTGGGTAAGATTCCTTAACTTTATGTAAAAATGAATGGGCAAAGAGAGATAATTGTTGAGAATGTTCCTATTGTAAACTATGAAAGCTGCAATGAGTCTTGTGGGATTAATTGACTTGAATCCTGAAGAAAATCCTTGGCTTTATCTCCATCTATCACATTGATATTAACACCTCTGTCTGAAAATTAGGGCTGTGTCAATATATCATTGGACCACAAAATCAATGATTCCAGTTAACAGGATATAAACTACATACCGTCCATCCTCCGTTCATTGTGTCCATATCACAATAAACTCGGACTGGACAGGAGCCGTTTCCAAAGGGATAAATTTCGAACACCCCTGTATTAGTATGACCATCATTACGGAGGTCCTTACAATCTACTGGAAGATCTGAAACAGAAAAAATACTGAAGTCAATTTTAAAATTTAAGGATGAGTACACATTCCAAATAAATATGTAACGAATGCACCTTTATACACGAAGTAAGAAGTAAATATACATGTGAACACTGGCCCTAAGCAGATACTCAGGTGTATACACGCACTAAGCAGTAGATACAAAGGTGTATACAGGAACCATGAAGTAAATACGCAGGTGATACAGGCACTATGAAGTAGAAACACAGGTTATACAAGCACTATGGAGTAGATACAGAGGTGTATACAGGCACTATGAAGTAGAAACACAGGTGATACAAGCACTATGGAGTAGATACAGAGGTGTAAACAGGCACTATGAAGTAGAAACACAGGTGATACAAGCACTACGGAGTAGATACAGAGGTGTATACAGGCACTAAGACGTAGATACACAGGTGATACAAGCACTATGGAGTAGATACAGAGGTGTATACAGGCACTATGAAGTAGAAACACAGGTGATACAAGCACTATGGAGTAGATACAGAGGTGTATACAGGCACTATGAAGTAGAAACACAGGTGATACAAGCACTATGGAGTAGATACAGAGGTGTATACAGGCACTAAGACGTAGATACACAGGTGTATATAGGTACTGAGAAGTAAATGCACATTTGATAAAGGCACTAATTAGATAAATGTACTAAGACGTAGATACACAGATGTATACAGGCACTAAGAAGTAGAAAACACAGGTGTATGTAAATACACAGGTGTATACAGGTACTTAGTAGTATATACACAGGTGTATACAGGTAATAAGAAGTAGATACACAGGGGTATACAGGTAATAAGGAGTAGATGCACAACAATTGTATAATATATTAAAGTTGTAAGGTTTTATGGTATGGTCACCCGTAATACATTTAGAACTCTAGATAATTTAGATAACTTAGATAATTTTCTTAGAACTAGGAATTCTTTATTGCAACGAATATAAATTTTTAACCAAATTGTAAGATAGATCCAATATAAGAATCACAAAATATGATAAATGAAAAATTAATTTAGATTAAGCGCCAGAAACGAGTAAATTTGAAGTTATTCCGTTAAATAAAATTTCAGAATTAATATAAATGAATCGCTTAGATCTGCTTCAATTGCAATTATAAGCGCTGAAACGTTTAACTAATACTTATATTTCATATTTTGTGAGAGAAAGCAATACATACGGTGAGGAGAGTAGTATCTCCATCCGGTCTCTTCTGACATCCCGGAAGTGAAGGTCCTCCGGTGTACACGACACTTCTTCAGACTCGGATTATAGCCATAGAAGCTACATGGGCACTCTCTTAGACACTTCAGGCCACACTCGATCAACGACTGAGAGCTGCGTTCTCCTAATAGTTCATTATTTGATATTTTATTATCAAATTCCAGTTTTGCGATATATTTTAACGAAGTAATGCTAGTTTGTGACACAGTAAAAAAGACGACAATTAAACAAATAACACAAAGATTACTCATAGTCTCCTCTGTGTTTAGAACAAAACACTGCGTTTCTGTAAGAATTTGCAAATTGATGCTTCAGCCGCAGAGTATAAATACCAGAGCATTGATCTATTACGGAAAAGTGATTGGCTGCTCGTGACATATTCTGTATTTTACTAATCACTGAAATATCGATTTTTTGGATGGAAATGATAGGCGGTCCTAAGCAGAAATTACGAAATCTGATAAACATAAACATTGCAATGAAATGTCTAACATTCATAGCATTGGAAGATCCTATGTGAAAAAGACGATAATATATCTTTTCTGCATTTATAGGAAATTCTGAAGACTCGATTCTAATTTACCACGTCCGTACATAACAGTTTCCAGGTTAAATAAAGTGCCCAGCCACAGCATTATACGCCCGTCAAATATTGTTCAGTTATCATAAACGGTTTAGAGTGCAAGAAAATCATGTCAACCTTGATACAAAGATTTCAGTGATTTTCCAATCCCTTCAATGTTTGATGTACATATTTCTTCTGAGATGTGGGTATTAATTATAACATTTAATACATCATATATATCTCAACTGGCTGTGTTAGAACTTAACAAATGCCCGTCTGCAGCTTTGTTTATTGTTTATTTTATGATTGATTAACAATGCTACAGTCTAATAAAACATCAAAACAAATTGTAATGAAATTGAATAATCAAAGTGAATTAATTGAAAGGCGCCTGGAATCATCCAATCGAATCATTTTATATTTAGCCAATCAATGTTTACATTTCAGCCAAACAGAGTTTTCCAATTATTAACCAATCAATAGTAATTAGACAGAGGCTAAAAGGTATAAATACAGAGACCCATCCAAGTTTTCGTTTACTTGGTCGTTACTTATTGCTAGAGTAACACGTCTTAAGGTATTCAATGTAAATGATGGGATATTGAACACTTTTGAATCATTTTAAACCAGTGAATTATGCATTCCTAGATAACGATGAAAGTGAAATGAATCAAATTCACATGACTAATAAAATATATGAAGACGGCCATTTTGCACCTTAAACGTGTTTGAAGAGTTATCTGCCCTTGATGAAAAGAAGAACATTTAAATTTTATCAAGATATCTGTGATAAATGATACATTTTATTTCATATATTGATAAAGAGAGAGTTTTTGACCAAGAGATTTATATGAAGTTCAAATTACTTTTTACAATATCTTAATAACAAATGAGCTGCCCATAGACTTCAATGTAAAATTCAACGTGCAATTAATTGGACAATAATCAAAATTTTGTAAATTTCTTTGTTGAAGTATTTTTATTTGATAACACCTTCAAAATGCTACCGTGATTATAAATATCGGACCATTCATTTATAAGGTATAAAATATGGTCGTTATACCATTGAATACTTTAAGGCTGGGTTCTTGGGCTGTGTCGGGAAACAGCAGAATTGTTTGTTAGACCACTCAGCTCAGGGATCTAGTTCCTTAGTGTATCAGTGACTACCGTCTTGGTGACTTGAGATTGTGTCTTGGTGTGTTTTAGGTTAGTTGCAGACTGTTTCGGGAAACAACAGAATTGTTGGTTAAACCACCCAGTCTGCAGCTACAGGGAAAACGTTATAGATTTGATTAGTGGTAATTCATTTGTTCGTTTTCATTTAGTTTACTAATCATTATCCAGATAGGACCAAGGAAAAGTATATATAGTGGATCACAGGACGAAAGATCATCTTTAAGCAATCGCTTAATGGTGGCTTATAGAAGTTACTTCCTTTAAGTTGAACCTAATTAAACCACCTTAACACATCATTTATCAAGTCTTGAAACTAACTTGCTAAGCTTAAAATTGTTTCAATATATCATTTACGCAAATTCTTATTCAATTATAATTTTGTCTCCTATTTCTAACATCTTTGTCAATGCGTATAAACTCGGCACTGAAAAGAGCTTCAGCAAATGCCTTAAAATTTTAGCTACTAAAATCAGTTTGTTTAAAACTTGTTTTAAAATTGTTTTTATCCATCACTCTATTTTTCTTTCGTATTTGGAGAGCCAGGTTCCGCTGCCGAATTCATAGGAAATATTGTAATATAGAGTCATTTTCTTCTGGAAAAAAAGATATATTATCTCTCAGTCTCTTAATTTTTTGGGGGGTAGAGAAATGTTTAACATATAAGAAAACATATAGGTATAGTTTATTTTGCCAATCATTGAATTCTATCATGAATAATTTGAATTAATTCGTGGTTAAATGCCATTATTTTTTCCCCTTTAAAATAATACAGAAGTAAGAATTTATCAAAATATAGTCGATCTTCAATGATTGTTATTTCAAAATCGATTTTCAGAAGAACAGTCGATCAGATTAAACATGACATCCGACCAGATTTATACACATTGGGAAGCGGGGTAAAATAAACAGTGTACGGTATATCGACAGGTTAGACATTAGACCTTAATTAGGTGTCCCCACCAGCCCTGTGTCAGCTAACAGGAAACTATACAAAACGAACAGTGATGGATTTTGATGATCAATTATTTTTACAAAACTTAAAATTAAACGCAAGCATATAACAATTTAAAAATTATGATTCTAGGTAAAGAGACAATTATTTTTATACCTATTGTGAAATAAAAAGAATTTAAACTGAAGATGATATGTTAAAAAAATATTTTATAAACGTAAGAGTTACGCAAAGATTGTCAATTATTTAAATACAAAAAAGCGTAATTATCCGCAGCAGGTGTGCACAACAAAAGGAAGTGAATTACAATAACGATCACAAATCAGGTACTGAATTATCAGAACAGCTTTCAGAGACAGACTCGGACACCGGAAATGAAGTTGTGATCACGGAAAAAAAGAAAAGAAAGAAGAAAGTAAGAAAGAAGGTTAAGACAAAGAAAAATAAATAGAAATGATGGTTATAAACTCTCTTCTCTCTTTCTTAATAATGGTTATTTTGACATCTTGGAACTGTAATGGATTGTGTGATGTTTATAAGATGAAAGTGGTATTTGCTTTATTTGAAGAAAGAAAATATGACATTATTGGTTTACACGAAACGCATTGGAAAGTTGAATTTATTGAAAAATATAAACATTTGTGGAATGGTATTGTACTATATAGCAATTTTGACACAGCATCAAAGGGTGTAGCATTTTTAATTAGAAATGAAGTAAAAGATAAAGTCCAATTTATTAAAGGATTTCATGGTAGATATTTACACATAACTTTTAATGAAAATAATGAAAACATAGATGTTATTAATATTTATGCACCAAATTATACAAAAGAAAGGGCAGCATTTTTTCAATCTATTTCACACATTATTCCTCAGTCTAATAATTTATTGATATTGGGAGATTTCAATAATTCTCTCTCAGAGTTAGATAGGTCAGGAAAGACAATTCATGTTTATGATCAGTCCTATAAAGCCCTTTATAGTTTGATGAGTGAACGCAATGTTGTTGATTTATGGAGGAAAAGGAATAGTAGGGTAAAAACATTTTCTAGGAAGTAAGTTATAGAAAGTGTTTTAGTTCAGTTTGAAATACAAGATTAAAAAATTTTTACAGAGTTTTAGCAAAAGTAGAGCAAAAGAAAGAAATAAAGAATATTACAGATTACAAAACAGTATTAAAAGATTGTCACAAAATATTGCAGAAGGTATGAATATTAGCATAGAGAAATATGAAGCTTTAAAACAAGACCTGTCTGATTTTGAATTAGAGAAATGCCAAGTACCAATATTAAGGTCAAAAGCAAAATGAGCGAATGAATCTGACAAATATAAAATATGTTTCGAACCTAGAGAAATCTAGACAAGAAAGAATTATTAGATGATTAAGGTATTACAAAATCAGACATAGAATCAATTTTAGATAATAGAATACAATTTTTATTCACAGTTATATTCATCAGTTAAAACAGATGATGAAAGCAGAAGATATTTCTTATCATTTATGAGTAGAAAAATGAATGAAAATGGTATTGAATTGTGTGATAATGTTATAGATAAAAATGAAATTGATAATGTAGTAAAAGAAATGGCAAACAATAAAAGCCCTGGGTCTGATGGATTGACAGTATAATTTTATAAAGCTTTTTTGCCACAGTTGAGTGGAATTTTATTTAAGGTATTCAAAGAAGTTGAAGAACATGAAAATCTTTCACATTCAATGAAAATGGGAATTTTAACATTGTTATACAAGAAAAAAGGTGATAAAAAACTTTTTAAAAATTGGAGACCTATACGTCGATTACAAGATAATAGCAAGGGTGATGTCAAATAGATTAAAACATGTTTTACCAAACATTATATCTGAAAATCAAACTTGTTGAATTAGGGAAGAGATATTGCTGACACTTTCAAAAGTATAAGAGATGTTATTGATTTAGTTGATATGGATAATATTGAGGGTTATGTAGTAAAAATTGATCAGGAAAAGGCCTTTGATAGGGTTAGTCATGAGTATTTGTTTAAAGTTTTAGAATTATTTGGATTTGGACCATATTTTAGAAAATGGATACGTATTTTTTATACTGACATACATAGTAGTGTAAAATGTAAGGGATTTTAACTAGATATTTTCCAATCAAGAATTCAATGAGACAAGGTTGTCCAATATCTGCTTTGTTATATGTTTTATCAGCGGAACCATTAAGCTATGCTATTAAACAAAACGAATTAATAAGGGGTATTCCAATTCCAATGTCAAATAAGACAGGACTATTGTTTCAGCATGCAGATGATACAACATTGACTCTCTCTGACAAAACATCTTTTTTGGAAGTTTTAAAAATTTTTGATTTGTATGGAAAAGCATCCGGGGCCAAAATTAATATTGAGAAGTCTGAAATAATGTGCATAGGAATTGGAAATATACTCGAACATGAAAAAATATTATTAAGTATTTTTCAAACAAATGTCATGAAAATACAGGGTATTTATTTTGGTAAAAATAGAATAGAATGTGAACATCTGAATTGGGGAGATAAAGTGCAAACAATCAAACAAATTATAAATGTATGGAGACAAAGACGTTTATCAATTCAAGGAAGAGCTATTGTAACTAATTGTTTGCTTATGTCTAAATTATGGTACACGTTGACAGTTATTTCAATCCCTCAGTGGGCAATAGAAATTATTCAAAAAGAGTGTTCTGATTTTGTCTGGAATTTTGGTGCTCACTTAGTTTCGTATAAAACTATAATTTGTGAAAAACATTGTGGTGGTCTGAAAATAAATGATATTCATTTAAAAATGTTATCATTTAGACTAAAGGTGCTAGCTAAATATTTCTGTCACACAAAAGAATTTTTATTGAGAGAGATATATTCAATTATTTTTTGACAAAGATTGGCAATTTAAAATGAGGTATGGAAACATTTTTACTACAGTTTAACAAAAAAGATTTTAAAAGCTTACCTAGTTTTTATGTAGTCCATGGTATGCTGTAAAAGAGTATGTTTATAATCCCGAAAAAGGAAATGACATTTTTAATAACTGTTTATTTTGTAATCCAAAAATAATGAATGGTAACAAAATGTTATATTGGAATCATTTTATTAATGCTGGTATAACTCATGTGAAAGATGTATTATACGAAGTTATTCCTGTTTTTTTACCGTTGTCTAGCATTGTTGAAATTATACATGAAGACAATTCAGAAATAAGTGTATCATTGATTAAGGAAAATTGTACAAATCTACTATCTATTTTACCAGATGATTGGAAGGAATATGTTTTAAAGAATGAATACAGGACAGATGTTTTTATCCCCGAGTTTATTATATCATTTAAGCAAGTAAAAATCATGTTTAATTCATGCACTAACAACATATTTTATAAAATATTGGTTGAAAAACTCTTTCAAATACCTGTATCAGATGCATACTGGAAAAACAAACTTCGAATGGTAAATGATAATTGTCTCATAAAAAGGTGGATTTCATTGTGGGAATCGCATAAAACCCCCTGATATAGTTTAATTAGATTTTAAAATATATCACAATGCTATTTTTACACACGAGAAATTGTTAAAAATTGGAAAATCAGAAACAGATTTATGTCCCATTTGTAGATCTGAAAATGAAGATATTTTACATTTGTTTTTAACATGCGATGAATTAGTAGAATTTAAAAACAATTTCGTGATTTATCATTTATAGTCTCTTTTAAAAGAAGAAACGACGTTGATATTGGTGTTTACAATAGTTTAGATTTTGAAAGTATATTTATGTTAACATTTCCACGTGAGGTAAAGGATGTTAATATATTTTTTGTGAACTTTTTTATATCCATTTGTAGATTCTGTATTTATAGAAGACGACAAATATTTTTACAAAGTTCTAATAAAATGGATTTATAAGGCTTTATAAGTACATGTTAAAGCATTACGTCTTATATCAACATTATCAATTATGTATTGTTGAAAAGAAAAAGGAAATGTTTTCAAAGAAATTTTTGCATAGAAATCCGTTAGTTAAACTGACTGATGATGTTTTATTATTTATTTCGTGATTATGCTTATAATTTTTTTTTTTTTTGAATTTTATAGAATAGAATGAGATGTTTGTAAATTTATTCTTATTGATGCTCACCAATAAAAGATAATAAAAAAAAAACGCGTTCGCCCCATAAACCCATAAAAGTTTTTTTTTTTTTTCAATTTTAATTTTTTTTTTTTTTTTTACTTTTTCTTTTTTTACATTATTTTTGCCCAATTAACAAATGTGTAAACTCGACATTTATAATTTGTGAGAATAAATCATTATAAAAATAATATTTTACCCATAGAAGCAGTTTTATCGACTGCGTAATGGCGACTAAATAGTGGCTTAAAGGTTGTTTATTGGTAGCTGAATGGAGTTTGGACATTAAGCACCTATAAGTTTGGCTTAATGGTGACTTAAAGATTGTCTACAAGCTACCATTAAGCACCTATAAGCCACCATTTAGCTATCTTTAAGCACCCAATAAGGACTTTGAAATGGCTTAATGGTAACTTAATGGTGGTGTATTTATTACTTAAAGATAGCTTATTAGTTATAAATGGTGACTTAAAGACAACCATTTAACCATCATTAAGGACCTATAAGCCACCATTAAGCCAAGTTCAAAGGAAGTGTTTAATCTTGTGGATTTCAGTCAGTTGTTCTTTTAGTGACTTTGATATTATTGAAGTTTGTTTTGATTTTACATTGTAAGCGTGATTCTTAGGAAGGAAACCTAAGCGAACCCAATTATTAATCATTTGTAAATAGTGAAAACGTTACAAAATTATGTTTTAGACTGTAAAATTGTCATCTAGTGAACATGACACTGCAATTTGTTGTAAAGATGTAAAAATTAAAATTTAAAAAAATTATACAATATCAAATTAGTTTTAATTACATAATACAATATCAAATTAGTTTAAATTATATTATACGTCTCTCTTAGATTATGCAGGGCGGGAGTTATTACGCCCCTGCTCAAGAAACCATGATTAGATAAGGAAATCCTTTCAAACTACAGACCTGTCAGCAATCTGTCGATCATCTCTAAAATAATTGAAAAAAGTAATTGCTAAGAGACTAGACAATCATCTAATCTAAAATCGCCTCAGTGACACAGTGCAGTCAGCGTACAGAAAACATCAGTCTACAGAAACTGCTTTGCTCAAAGTGCATCATGACATTACGCAGGCATTAGATACTGGGTCACATGTTGTCCTTGTGCTCCTCGGCCTGTCAGCTGCATTTGATGTCATTGACCATCGTATCCTATTGGATAGACTCAATGCAGCTTATGGAATAACAGGTGGAGCCTTACAGTGGATTCAATTTAACTTAGAAAATCAACTTCAATCTGTGTCAATTAACTCCCGCAAATCCACCGAGCAAGTTCTTCCATTTGGCGTCCCTCAAGGGTCTGTTCATGGACCTAAACTCTACGGTTTGTTTCACAAACCTATTTGGGCCATCTGTTGACAACATGGAATGCATTACCACTGTTATGCAGACAACTCGCAAATTTACCTCGTTATAAGACAAATGGAAGGCTGAATAACTTTTTTCAAGATCAGGAGCGTGCATAGAAGATATTAGTTCATGGATGGCTACGAACCTGTTGAAACTTAACGAGTACAAAACGGAGCTAATTATTTCTCTTCCATACACAACGCAACAAACATTCCACTACACCACCTTAAAGCTGGAGATAACAACATTTCTGCTGCTTCGTCAAGAACCTTGGTGTTTATTTCGATTCCCGTCTGACATTTGAGTCTTCTATTGTGAAGACATGTTACTTTCGTATCAGTAATATTGGACGAATTCGCCATCTCATAACAACGGATGCATGTAAGACTCTTGTCAATGCACTAGTTACATCAAGGCTCGAATATGCCAACTCTCTTCTGTTTGGAATCAACAGGACCACCTTTGACCGCTTACAGAAGGTGCAGAATACTGCGGCAAGACTTGTCTCGTCTCGAGGACATCTTTTCCCCGTCCTTGTGGAGCTACACTGGCTTCCGGTAAGTATCGACCATAATTTAAGATACTGGTACTTACCTACTGCACCCTGTTTGCATATGCTTCTCCATATTAACAAGAACTTGTTGAAGTTTATAAGTCAATTCGGTCACTAAGTTCGGAAACATCAATAAGACTTGTAGTACCAAAAGTTCGAACTAAGACTTTTGGAGAACGGACTTTTAGTTGGGCTGCCGCCAGTATTGGTCAAGTATGATGATTCTAAGTCTAAAAGTTTTCTAGTTATAAGCCGCACACGATTTTCCCATATTTGGTCATAACATCTTAATCAAAGATCATAGCGACCCACTTTTAATGTGCGACACACCTTCTACCCAAGATGCATCAGCTGACAAAGTTTGATAGGTATTACAGTTATGAGCCGGAAACGAAAAAGCTAACACACGGACAGACATAAAGACGGACAGACATGAACAACATAACATAATACGACCTGTCTTAAGACAGGCGTATAAAAACTTTCATTCAAAAATAAATGCAGAAACCGCACTTATAACAAGCCTTACGGATCGAGTACCCGGTTACTCGGTTGAATTTTACCCCTCTCAACTCCCCTAGCATATCATATTTGCTAGTGAAAAATATTTTTAAAAAGTATTCGTAATGAATTCAATTTCTATACATTGTATGAAATATATGGATGTAACGAACACTATTCAAGGTTAAAAGTCCATTAAAAAATGAAAATTTTGGAGCATAGCAAACGGTGACCTCTAAAACATCACAGGTGGGATAAGGTGCTATGGTGGAGTGAGCATCCCCTGCCGATCGTTCACACCCGCCGTGTGCTCCTGTCATGATCGGGAAATAAAGGAAAAATCCGTCGACAATTCAGTGTGTAAATAATGGCCTAACAATTAGTATGAAAACAGTCAGTCAGCATTTGACTTAAATTAACCTATCTGTTATATACTCATGTGTGAAAATACAGAATGGTGTATTAAAGGAAGAAATAGATTTCGATGTGGAAAAGTGTGTATATAGATGAATTAGATTAATACATTGTGTATCTATAGATCGATTAGATTAAAACATAGTGTATCTATAGAAAAATTAGATTTGAACTTGGAATAGCGTATCTTCAGATGAATTAAATTTAGATTTGAAATAATGTGTTTACAGTTGAATTGAATTTATACTTGTAATCGGGTAATGTTTGTGAAAAAATGAGCAGTGAATCTTGTTTTCACCCAAATATAGTAATTTATAACATTATTTTTTTTCAAAAGCGTGTATTTAATTTCTCTGAGGTAAAAAAAAATATGAGGAACTGACTGTTAAATATCACAAAGTCAATGAAATATTAAAGTCCGGCTTCCTTTCTCCTATTATATTTACTTTGTGATGGTATCTTATTACTTCCGATTTATGTCAAACTTTGTGAAAATTGAGGCATAATAAACTGGCTTTCTTTATAAAAAAGAAAATGATGTCGAAATCTGATGACTAATGCAACGTATAAGAGGATTCTTCTCTGTAATTTTTAAAAAGTATTGATTGATTAGTAGAATGCTGGATGCATTTATGGATCAGTTTTAAGCAATGATGATAATACAAAAGATAAAATGTCACGAGCATTTAAATTATTTAGTTTGAATAGAAAACGTGACAGTAATAATCATAAGATATTCATGTTCCATTCTTTGGTACTGTGTTACTATCCCTACTTACTGTAAACAACAGATGGTGTAGATTAACTCATCCATTACATTGAATCGTGCAAGCATTTAAAGACTAGACAATTGTGAAGACTTCTTACGAACATTGAAAGTATTTATTTTTACATGTATTCTAGACGAAAAGGCGACTTTTAAAGCCAAAAACCACATTATTCATCTTTCTTTCATACAATTCCTACTATGTGATAGCTTTTGAGTACTTAGAAAATAAATATCAGTGCCTCTGACATGTTCCTCCTGCTGGAAAGCATTTACAACAACTCGTGCCAGATGAGTAAAAAACATATATTTGATCCTGCTTAGCAAAACATGATGAAATATACACATTTAGCACATGAACCTAGCAGATAAACTGAACTTTTGTCTGAATAATTGGCTTTATGAATTGGGATATACCTAGATCATACGGCCACAATTGGGTGGGCAGGGCATATATAATATACAATCTGAAGAAAGTGTATAAAAAGAACTATTTTTTGCATTTTCTTTGTGGGCATGGCCTATATAATTTACAATCCGCAGAAAGCGTTTAAAAAAGAACCACTTTTTGGTATTTTCTTAAGTGTTTATCTGTAGATTGTCCGCCGAAATATGGCTGAAATATTGCCGACTCGGCGTAAAACAATAATAATCAATCAATCAATCTGTAGATTGAATCATTCCACACTATTAAGCTTGATCCGTGGATAATCAATAACGCGCACTATTGTACACGTTACACCGAAAATTGTAATCTTTAACGATGAAATGAATTCTTCATGCAAAATGGTAAAGAAATAAATAGATTTTCTTTTGCTAGGTTTGAAAATTTAAACACTTAAACTTTCCTGGTAATGTCGAGAAAAAAAAATCGGTTAACAACAGGATTTCGATGGCAACCTTTATTCTTCATATACTTACCAAAACTGTATAAGAAATAATTTCTTTATCTTAATCACTGTAAAATATTATAAATATTTTGATGGAAACAAAACTAAGTTCGAAAAGTTTATGCATACTGAATATTTTGGTCTGTTAGTTCATTTACACTAACAATACAAAGATATGCTGTCTATACTTGCATATATCGATGGAAATATTGCAAAAAGTTTTAATATATATTTTTTTGGTTGGAGTAAAGAATATCATTTTAATTGAATCATCTATTAAATAAAAGGAAATTATAAACATTTTTATTTTTATTTGAATACTTTGATGATTACGTGGCCGCTATTCTACTTACTAAAGAAGTTGCTGGAATGGAAGTTGCTGAAATCGTCTCCTTGATATGGAAGTTGCTGAAATCAGTAATTTGCCACTGAAGTTCATGAAATCAACTACCTGATATAAAAGTTGCTAAAAATAAACCATTCCCACAAAATTTTTGCAATCACCTAGTTGCTAAAGAAACTGGGGGATAAGCCGAGCCATATGCCCACAGAACGACAGATAAAAAATCAATAATTTTATTTCTCTCAGTTTCCACTTTTGGTAAGATTTAGGTAATGTTAATTACCAATTGTGTACAAAATTGAATATGCCTGAATACAGTAACTGCGAAATTGATTATGATTAACACAACAAAATGGCAACATACTCAATTTTCACAAAGCTTGACATAAATGGGAAGCTATATTAACTACATTTTTGAATAGAGTGGGTCATCGCTCCATTTCTATGAGAACGAATAATGAAAGGCAATGGAAAAAACGTTTCTTTTTACACTTGCAAAAAAATTGTAGGAAGAGCCACTCTACATGAAATTTAAGTTTACTTAAGTTTTCATCGTGGGCTTTACAAAAAAGTCCAAATACGCTTGCGAAATACGAACATCTGTTTGCTATTTAAATGGCCAAGTATATGGGACTGCGTGGTGTAGTGGTTTCAGCGGACGTTTATCGAGAAAAGTTTTCGAATCATGCTGGAAGGTTTTATTTTTATTATAACTATTTTTTGGTTTTACTTTATAATTACATATAATTTGAAATGTTGTTATATATGTAGGAATAAAACATGTTTCACTGAAAATAAAATATATTGTGCCGTTACCTATCTTCGATTGTATCCTAATTTCGATAGGCTACTACTTTTAACAATCAATCGGAAACCCTGACGTCGTTTTTTCGGAACGCTTCTCTCAAAATTTGCATCAGTCTTCAAATGCGCTTGCGTTTTCTGGAATTCTGGGAGGTTGACTGGTACTCTGACATTGGTTAACCTAAGGAGCGCAAGCGATTCTGGGAAGTTAACGTACAGTAAGCCACTCCTGTTGATGTCGTTTCAGTAAAATCAATATTGATTAAACAAGGTGACTAAATCTCTATTTTAATACCATATACATGTACCAATAAAATGTAAATACAGGTTAACACAATGAGGAGTTTGGTGCTGATTTCTTTAGAAAAAGCTGCCTATATTGAGGTTTTGTACTTTGCATTTTCAACAGTTTTATAATCTGGTTCGCAGTAATTTAACTGCTTTGCTCTATTCAATCAGCAAGAGACCAGCGTTACATGTATTTCCCGTTGACCGCCGTATTGGTGGTCAGCATGCTCATATTCCTTCATTATTCAACCAATTTTAACTTTTCATACTACCCATTGTGAGGTAGGAAGCATTGTTTTTTGTTTTTGAAAAATATAAATTTGTTAAAGGTGCTTAGACACAGATTTGATTAATATATACTCAAATTTTCTGTATAATTTCATGACTTATATGTTGCTATAGCTAGCATTTCATACGAAAATTTAATAAAAATCTTGTTTCATCTGGAAGTTATTGAAACTTCGAATTTTTGGACGCGTTTGATAGACACATCCTTGCACTTTCACAATTTTTAACTTTATCCTTATTACTTTAGAAAAGTAGCAATTTTGCTGTTTATTAATGAAAAATATTAAAACTTTAATGCAGAAATTTCAGAGTAGAAATGTAGAAAGCAAAATCCTCTCACCAGTATTGTCAGTCCGTGTTCAGTGGTTTGTTCATAGTTTAACAATTGAACACACCCGCTGAAACGTAAACATTAACAACAACAGAGCTCATACTCTGTTTACAAAAACAGTTTACGTTTCACGGGTGTATTCAATTTGTTAAACTCTGTACACAACACTGAGCACGGGCTGACAATACTTAAGTTAGTGGGTTTTGCTTTCGCACATTTTTACTCTGAATTTTCTGGATTATAGATGTAATATTATTCATTAATACACAACAAAATTGCTACTTTTCTTAAGTATTAAGGATAAAGTTAAAAATTGTGAAAAGTGCAAGGATGTGTTAATCAAACGCCTCCCGAAATTCGTAGTTTCAATAATTTCCAGATTAAATAAGTTTTTAGTTTTATTTTCGTGTGAAATGCTATAGCAACATATAAGTTGTGATATTATACAGAAAATTTGAGAAAATATAAACTTCAAATCTGTGTCTATGCACCTTTAAAGACTCCTTTATTTCATACCGTACAGATTCTTCCCAAAATATTTCTGCTACACCCTCTTAAATTTGGTAAGACAAAGAGGAAAAATCACTATGTTGACCACCAAGATGGCGGCCAAGGGAAGATACGTCACATGAAAACTATCTATTTGTTAGCTTTTCTGAGCCAAAGGTGCTATGGCTATTTGTGCGGTTTGCATAAACTTTTTAGAAAAAGGGCCATATCTCAAAGAACCCCTTGGCTGATGTTTGTCAAGTTTGTCACTGAGTATCCTTGGCCCAAGGGCTTTCATTTGTACTATAAAAAGGGATGTGACCCTTAAACACAGGGAGATAATAAGGCAATACCCTGGGGGAAAGAGTGTGGTCTCAAGGTCACTTCAGAGTTGACCAAAAATTATGTTTTGTTAAAACTTTGTGTACTGACTATCATCAATTTCACAGAGAAGTTAACTCCCTTGTAAATGCACATCCTTTATTGTTTAGTTCCAGTGACAGCGATATGATGTGATGTGATTTACTGTAAATACATAGAAAACATGTATATAAGTATTTGATGTTACACATAAAGCACACACTCCGCGATTGACAAATTAACATTACTCTGATTATTAAATAAATACTCTATGTTCTTTGTAAACAACATTATTACAATAAATATTGCACATGTACCCTAGTAAATTAGCACATATGGAATTCATACTACTATCAAATCACACAGTTTCAAATGAATTACCGTTACTAGAAAATGCTCAAACAAAATATATGATTATTGTTAATGAGTGCACATGCACCAAATAATTTCACGCAAAAATCACAGCAAATCTTTAACTTTCAATATCACTTTATAAATATCAACCTATTATGACATAAATTTTCTGCACATAGTTATTAAATCATAAATTTTTCATGCGAACTTTCCAACATGTCACTAAAAATTACACCATAACAGGTGAACATTGAACATATTTGTAAAGATATAATTGATAACAATTATGCACGTAAAAATTTCTTAGGAAACGATATACAAAAAGATTTCATGTTTAACTTACCAACTTATAAGTTTTCTCTCACAGAAAAATTGAAGACAAACATGATAATCAGCACAGTGACTAGTAAACACTGGTAAACAATTTCTAAAGTTGTAAAAAGCTCGTGCACCCGCAAAAATTGTAATATTGGAACCAAATCCGGAAAAATCTAACATTCAAACCAAATCAAAAAAAAAATTGTATAATGGTAAATTTGCTGTAACACTTTGATATTTTACTTAATATAAGGACTAGGATAGTCAAATCTTGTCAGTTGATGCATCATAGGACCTCAAATCATATTGACTCAAAACTATGTCGTCGCCCGCGTGGCGCAGTGGTTAGAGCGTCTGCTCTAGAGTCGCGAAGTAAGGAGTTGATCCTTACGTCGCGGCTTCGAATCCCACTGTGGGACGTGGAGACCGGTACTTCGGATGAGACCGTATAAACCGAGGTCCCGTGTCGCAGTTGGTGCTGGCACGAAAAAGATCCCTCACTGCTCAATGGCCGTAAGTGCCGAGTATAGGACAATATTTGCTGCTCTCCACCGGCAAGTGGTGGCGTCTCCGTATGAGTGAAAAATTCTCGAGAGGGACGTTAAACAACATGCAATCAATAAATCAAAACTATGTCACAGTGACCTCCTTTTTGAATTTTGCAGGCATTCGTTTTCAAATTAGTTAAGAGGCATATTTTGGACACTTTAAGGCCTATGATCCTCAAACTTTGTCAGTCGATGCATCTTGGATCCTCTGAGTACGTCAACTGAAAAGTAGGTCACGTTGACCTACTTTCTGAATTTTATTGCTTATTTAAGGTCATTATTTGAGATAATGTGAAGTTTAGAATCATCAAACCTCGTAAGTTGATGCATCTGGGGGCCTTAAGTAAAATATCTCTCATCCAAATTTCACAATTTTTTTTTAAATTCCCAACATTATTTTCATCAAGATCACCTTAAAATTAAAAATTTGAGGTATATACATGTATGAAATTAAAATTTACTATGATATCTAATTCACATTAGAAAACATAATGAAGCATTGCTTTTTAAATCAGAATATCACATTGTTTTCTGTGCTTGTAAAATAAAAATGCATCCATACAAGAGTTATCTTTCCATCTACAGGAGTTATCGTTCTTCAAAATATTGAAAAAAAATATTGATTTATTGATTGTAAAAAGTCTGGTTTGTCTGCATCTGAAATTTCTGTAACAATTAAAATAATTATATGTTAAAAGAGAGAAATATCTCAATTTTAACTGTTTAAAGGAACTGGGTATAAATGTTTTAGGTAAACTACTATAAGTGATTGATAACAAGCTAGAGAAATCAAAATTTGTAATTTAGTTCGAGTTTGAATGAGTTAACTATATAATGGTCCTCATTATTAAACTCTGGTAAGGCAAATCATTGGATTTCTGGGAATAATTCCTTGGAAAGTTATCTCTTTTATCAGAGGGATATTACACCTTAAAAAACATTTATCCAAAAAGTAGGTCACAGTGATCTACTTTTTGAATTTTACAGGCATTTGTTTTCAAACTGTTTCGGAGGCATATTTTAGACACTTTAGGGCCTATGATCATCAAACTTTGTCAGTTGATGCATCTTGGGTCCTCGGAGAAAGTCAACTTAAAAGTATGTCACTGTGACCTACTTTGAAATTTGATGACTATATTAAAATCTTTCAGGTACTAATTGGTTTAGAATCATCAAAACATGTCAGTTGATGCATGTATAATTCTAGAAGAAAATGAATGGAATAGTAGGTCATCGTGACCTACTTAGACTTTTTTGTAATTTTATGGTAATATTTAAATATTTCAGGTACTAATTGACTTACAATCACCAAACTTTGTCAGTTGATGCATCTTGAGTCCTCGGAGAACAACGTGAAATTTTAGGGCTATATTTCAATATATCAGGTACTAATTAGTTTAGAATCATCAAACTTAGTCAGTTGGGTCCTCAGAGTACGTCAACTGAATAGGTCACCATAAATATGATAGTGATAATAGAAGTGATAGGATATACAATGTATCAGAAGAGTGATTCAAGGCCATTGTGCCTCTTGTAAAGGCATGCAATGGATAGATCGGGAGAGACACTGCTGGCTTTGTCTGCTACATTCTTTTTTTAATTTGAATCCTTATTTGTTCGTCTGTCTATCATTAAATTAGACTTTTAGACTGTGGAAATTCAGCTTGGCTTTAATTAGATAGTTATAAGCATGAAAAGATTGGTAATGAATTTGTAAAAATGTTTTATACTTATACAAAATTTCGGTTTATCAATTTTAAACATTTTCACGAAAAAAGAAAAATCCACTGGCTGACTCTCTAAGCTTTTTTTAAAAGCTAAGCTTGTATCGGTTACAATGTACAGGTTACCTATGTAAAACAATGTATACTGGTTACAATGGTTATACAGGATATGTGTATACAGGTTGTACGGATTAAGGAAAAGCAATTGTCAGCAAAGATGTATAACTGTAACCTGTGTAACCATGGAAAAAAGACCCCCTACTCGCTACAAAAGTATCCAATTGTCACCAAAGAAATGTAGTTGTACAAGATAAAATAATCCTGTAACAGGATTACAAATAAACCAATGAAAGTCAGGAGTAATGTCTTGCCATTTCTACTATATAGTACGCAATATCAGTTACCAGCAGTCGTTGTATTTATTGCGGAACCATAACAAGAATTTAACCCAAATTCTTTTCTTTTCAACAGAAGAACTAAAGTGTGTAATATTTGGAAAGTAAGAAACTTTAACAAACGAATCCTAGTAATCGGATTATACAGCTAAACCTCCGCGAAAACGAATCGCTGCGCTATGAAAAAAAACAGTATGTGAGAATATTAAGTCACTGAGAGAAATAATTAACATTCACATGATTAATAACTTAAACTCTCACTCTATGCAACGTCTACGAACGATATAAAGAACGCGTTACTTTTCCAATACAAGATACGTGGAAGTGAAGGTGGCAGGGGATAGTTTTTTAATGCCAAACATGTGCCGAGAGGGTACACATATCCATGCAGTCAATAAAAATATATACATGGGGACAGTTTCCTGGGGGCTAATTGTATATATATATATATATATATATATATATATATATATATATATAATTATACTAAATATGCCCAAAAGCTCACAAATTATGTCAATTTATAACACGCAATCTACCTATTATTTCGGCTTGTTTTTTCCTAGATTTGGGCCTTAGTCGCACCCATACAGCCCACCCCCAGTCCCGGGCGAGGAGGATAAAACACCCAGTATACTGTAAATCAATGCATGCCCTAATTAAAATTCACCAATTGATCTGGGGCCATTCACCTCCCTTTGAGATACACACCTTCTTCTCAGACCTACTGCTTCCCAGCTGAATTTCCTCTGAAACTGACCACGTGTCTTAGTTTCGCATTTACAACTCTGTATATGCTAAGCATCATAGTGACAACTACATGTTGAACATCATTTTTTCAGCAAGCACTCTGCTACACTGCAAATGTATCCCATAATTATTGTAATCATTTTTTTTTACCTAAAATACCACATCTCAGTTTTTAAGAAATTTGACCGGGTGTTTAGTACGAAACTATCCACTGCTACCTTTGACTTTGAAAGTTTGCTTTGCAATTAAATAACTTTCATTTTTCTGAAAATTCATGCAATTCTGAGCAAAAATATACTAAACACGTCTTTCTTATTTCAATGAAAAATAAAAAGTTTTAGCCAATAGGTGACCCCACCAATTGTCGGTCAACTACCTTTACCTAATATTTTTTGTTTTACTTTAAAAATGACCAATTCCTACAACCCAGAGGGAACTACGTCTTATCAAAACAATGTTGAATGGTATGTTTGATTAATTTCAAATGCAAATACATGTAAAAAAAAAAATCAAAAAGAATGGCATGTCTTGATGAAATGCACTCACATGTTAACACATACTCCCCTATTTTCATATTTTGAGAAATCCCATTTTACCTCTTTATTGCCTGTATTCATACATCTATAGTTTGTCTGCAAAGTTAAAACCAAATCTAACTTTCAGGATATTTATTGTGATATACAAAAGACCCCTCTTGCAGCATGGGTTGAAGAAGAAGTGCCCTGGAAATCGCAGTTATCTGCCCTACCCCACCAGCCATAGCCGGATTCTAATAAAAATATACTGTGAAAATCTGATTTCCTGACTGTTCTCTTCCTGAGTGTTTTATATTCAATTTCAACATTTCTGAGTGATCAAATATCTGCATTTTATTCCCCTGAATATTAAAATTGATCATTCTGTCCTTACTTAGCATTTGTGAGCAAAGTACATGTGCATAGCAGATTCCAGTATTTACATGAAAATGTACATATTTTTGATACTTTTGCAGAAAGACCATCAGTTTTGTTATTATTTAAAGAAAAAATATAATCTACATGAAATTGATCAAAAGTTCAAAAGTTGAATCACATTACAAAAGACAAATGAGGAAAAAAATGAAGGGGGATATATTTTATGTAAACATCAATAATAGTTTTTTGAATTAGGAAATTTAGAAATTTGACCGGATCTTTAGTACGAAACTATCCCCTGCCACCGAAGATGAACACAAAATCCTCGGTCAATTACAAAGACACTTCAGCTCTGGTGGCAGAGAACAGCTTTCTTTAAATGTCAAACATGTGCCGAGGGGGGTAGGCTAATACATGAGAGCAATAAAAACAGATACTTGGGGGATTCTCTCTGAGGAGCTTTTTTTTTATTCGCACTACCTATATACCCCTTCTTCACAAACCAATGGTTTTCAGTCCACTTCGCTCTCCCATAAACAATTATCAGATTATCAGTAAATAAATGTGTCTGATAGGTTATTTCTTTCAAGATAAACCCTTGTAACCAATGAGACGACTGCTTTCATGACGTATTACGTCACATGTTTAAAGAATTCTTAGATTGAACACTTCATTTCTCATATAAAAAAACAACAGACGAACAACTATCCATAAACGGTTCGCTTCTCCGTGTCTTTGTACACACGTATACATTCTCACTTCATATCTATTCCTCTGTTGATAAACAATTAATTGCCTCCTGTACTCCTTCTGTCTCTGCTTTGGTGTGCATCTCCATTTATTGTTTACAAGAATTTGAAAAGTGTGACCTGTTTGCTGAAATGAAGAGAACAAGGTACGGTTGCAATACAAATCTTGCCCTGTCTTTTTATACCCCACGCAACAAGTTGCGTGAGGTATAATGTTTTTGACCCGTCCGTCAGTCAGTCAGTCAGTGTGTCAGTCAGTAAGTCCTGATTTTTTTTTGTCAGCTCAACTCCTCATAAACCGCTGCACAGAATTTGGTAAAACTTTGCAGATATTTAGGACATAGTGTGTAGATGTGCATATTAGTTTTCCCTATTATTGAAGAAACTTTCCAGCTAGGTAATAAGAAAATCCACTGGAATCAGCTTTTGTAATGAAATTTTATGTGAAATATTTTATGACCTTAAAAGACCCCTATTGATTTTGAGATCAAAATATTAATGATTTAACACACACACACACACACAAAATCTTGGATAGTTCTCACCCCACCCCCACCCCCTCAAATTGATGTTTGCCCTAAATAATTTCATAAGTACAGTATATAATCAAATTCATATGTCTACATCATAATTTTGTTTTCCATCAATTATTTAAATGTGTAAATTGTCATGTGTTGGACATGGACTTACACTCATTAACAAATCGAAATCACTGAGGAATTTAAATAACACTGAATTTCCTGAAACTTTAGGTATTTCAGACATAATGTATAGATTTGTATATTACCAAGAAATTTTGATTCCATTATTTATTTAGAAACTTCAGCCCAATTAAATTTGTAACATGCAAAGATTTGAATGTCCTTATATGCAAGAAGTTTTGATGTAATGATTTTTGCAAGTAATGCCCCTTTTTGAATTATACTGTGCATTTAAAATCCACTGTGCCATTCATTACGTATTGCATTGTCGAGTTTTTCTTATATGAACTCCTAAATGTTAATTGTGACGTCATGAACTTGTGCATTTTCCCTTTTTTTCTGGAAAAAAGTTGCAGAAGATATCAACTGTGTAATTTTCTTTCAGATTATATAATTTGTGTCGCCCACAGTCCTCTTTGTGCTGGTCAGCACATAAGACCGTCACCAGAGACTTCCATGTTGGTCTATCTTGTGTCCATCTCTGGACCTGCCCCCATGTCCAGTTGTTTTCTTTTATTTCTTTCTCCACTGATCTGCTCCAGGTCTCTTTTGGTCTTCCTCTCTCTCTTACAGGTTGGTGTCCATCTCAATGCAACCCTTGGGATGGAGGTTGGGGTGCATTCTGCATATGTGTCCTTTCCACAGGCATTTTCTTTTATTTATAACTTGGATAGAGGAGTGGTTGTAGTCCTTTTGTACAGCTCTTCATTTGAGATGGTATTTGGCCAGAAAATGTGTAATATTCTGCGAAGACAACGGGTCTGGAAGACATCTAGTTTGTTTGAAATGACCTTTGTTACTTTCCATGATTCAGCACCATACAGGACGACCCCAAGCACATTACTCTTGAAAATCCTAATTTTGGTATTAATACTGGTCTTTGCTGACCTCCAGATGTTTCGCAGTGTAACACGCTCCTGTAGCTTTTGAAATCCGAGGTAGTGCATCTACCTCTGAGTTTCTATCTGTGGTAATCTTGCTTCCTAGATAGACAAAGCCTGTGACCTCTTCTATTTTTATATTATTTATTGAGATGGGTTCGTCTGATTTAGTGTTGACCTTCATGATCTTAGACTTGGTGTTGTTAATTTTCAGACCAATCTTTCCTGCTGGTTTTGCTAGCCGGTTGTTTTTTTGTTGTTGTTTTTTTTGTTTTGTTTTGTTTTTTTGCATATCACGATGACGGTGAGCTAGCAATGCTATATCATCTGCAAAATCTAGGTCTTCAGGCCTTCGTATAAAACAAGGTTTGGGCTTGCTAAAACATTTCACAGTCAGTTAGTAGAAACATTGAAAGATACATTGAACGAGAGCACAAGCTCTAGTTTTCATAGAGTAGTGACAATATTAGTCAGTTTTTTCCCTCTAAATCCAACCAAGTAGAGGTCTATCATTTGACGTCATTTACCGTGACAAAGTAAATGGCTAAAGCTTTTTTGATCAAACTGTGAATGTGTTTGAAAAGAATGATATACCCTGGAAAAAACTTATTGCTGTTCTTATGGATAGGTGCAACGTCATGAGAGGAAGCAAAAGTAGATCGGAAACCAGATTAAAAACAGTAAAGGCTCCACATTTGCTAGATGTGGATGGTGATGTGTGCCATCACATCCACAATGTCTCTAAGGCATTTTGTAAGCCATTAGATCATGCGGTAGAGTCATAGTTCCTGGACATTTTCAATGACTTCTAGTCACCTGATCTCAGTGTATGGAGGAAATCTGTCTCATGCAAGGTGTAAAAATCACTATGCCACAATGTTACGTGAGCCATAGATGGCTACCTGTGTATGATGTTACCATGGACATACTTCGGATGTTTGATGCATTTGCCATTTTCTACTATTCATGGGTTATTACCATGGACTTTGATAAAGTTAATCATTTATCTGTTGTGGTGGAAGGTGGTCATCGATTCAAAGTTCCGAAAGAATCCAGGCAGCGAATTAATGACATCATGACGGTAAGATTTGTAATATAATCTGTTTGTTTTTTTTTGTTGAGTTAAAGGGTTGCTTTTTAAATTTTCAATTTCTTTCGTTTCTGTTTACATTAGTTAACAATAACATGATTCAGTATTATGCATTTACTTTGAATTAACTGATGTTCAATGCATGTATTTAAAAAACATTTATTTTATACAGTTTACCAGATTTTACACCGGTTAGCAGATCAAAAGAATCAGATCCTTCTTCATTCTTATCGCGATACGATATATCCCGGTGAGCTTGAGCTAAAAGATACCACTGAGTCTGACACATCTGTTTCATATTTGGATATTTTCCTTGAAAAAGACGTTAATGGTAATCTAACAACCAAGCTTTATGATAAACGTGATGAATTTAACTTTTCAATCGTCAACTTCCCTTACTTATGCATCAATATACCTTCATCACCTGCATACGGGGTATATATACCTCTCAGTTGATTCGATAGGCAAGAGCATGCTCTACGTATGTACAATTTCTAAAAAAAGGTAAATTATTGACAAACAAGTTGATGAAACAAGAATATCCGCTGTCCTGTTTGAAGTCATCATTTTGTAAGTTCTATGGTCGATATAATGACCTTGTCAGCAAATACAATTTATCATTGAATCAAATGCTGACTGACGTTTTTTATACTAATTGTTCGGCCATTATTTACACACTGGATTTTCCGTTATTTCCCGATAATGACAAGGAGTACACGGCGGGTGTGACAGTTCGGCAGGGGATGCTCACTCCTCCATGGCACCTGATCCCACCTCTGATGTTTTGGAGGTCCGTGTTTGCTCTGCTCCTATTTTGTATTGTTTAATAGACTTTTAAGCTTGAATTCTGTTCGTTCTCTCCATATATGTCATCCTCTGTCTTGTTTATCCTGTTTGGTTAGCAACAACTGCCATGAACAACATCCTTTACAGCTCAAAGTGAAAATGTAGATTGAATATTTTATGTGTATTTTTTTTCTGTATTTTCAATTAATTTAATTAAATGAAAATGCTATTTATTACACTTTCAAGCTGATCCTACGCAGGTATGTTAAGGCAGTACCAGATCATATTTCGGTGAATTTAGAATTTTTTCGTAAAATGTAACAATAATAAATCGGAAAAGCCATAGATAAAACATTTACTTTTATTATCTCATGTATAGACGTCATTGAGTCTTAGGCTAAAAGAAGCACTCCACTACGACGTCATCACGTGACGTCTTTAGATAGAAAAATTGCCTTAATTTAAAACTGAAAAGTTCAACCTACCCCGGGGATAATTAATTTCTTTTTGTGAAAATAATTATGTAAAAACATCACTGGGCTATGAAAAGTACCGCTAGAATCCTACTCTTCCGACACAGAAAAAAATATTCCAAAACTTCGCATACGATCAAGATATGTTAACCACACGATTCTAGCAGCACTTTCTAAGTACTATAGAATACAAGCTTTCCGTTTCGATACAAACATAAATTATGTTTCAAAGTATGCGGCGTAGTGTTGAACATTTGCATCTTTGTTATTACGAACGACAGAGGAAGGGCTGATCGGGATTTCATAACACTGCCTGTGTTCATTATAAGAACACATGATAAGAATAAATCAGCGTACCTGATGTCAACTTCCTGTTTATCCGTGCGTCTGTCCGTACCAGATTTTACAGCAACTACTCATCACAGATGCTTGAAATTTTAGCACAGTCTTTGTTTAGGCATGCTATATGGTGGGATTCATTTCTGTTCGAATCCGATGTCAACTTCCTGTTTATCCGTGCGTCTGTCCGTACCAAATTTCCGTCACATTTTGCTCAGCAACTACTCAGCGCAGATGCTTGAAATTTTAGAACAGTCTTTGTTTAGGCATGCCAAATGGTGGGATTCATTTTTGTATTAATTCGATGTCAACATGAGAGTGTATATTCACATCAGAGCGGGGGTATAACTAGTGAGCATTCGCTCACAGACTTCTTGTTTTTAATGTGTTTAATTGTTTTGAGATTTTAAAATTTTCCTAACTTTGATATTTACATTAATTTTTATGCAAAAATTGTCTCTCTGAGGTATAGGTCATTTAATTATTCATAAAATTTCTATGTGGAGTTGGTGAAAGAATTTTTTCTATGTTTCGTAAGACCAGAGGTGGTTGTTGAAGCTTTAACAGGAAGCAAGTTAAAAGCCATTGACCTTAACTTCATCAAAAACCCTTATGTCTAGGTAACAGATATTCCTTGGAAGTAAAGCCAGAAATCCTGTGGGCAGTTCTTCAGCAGGTTACTGTTTTCTCATCCCAAAAACTCAAATTATCGTTCTTCACACGAGTTATCTTTTTCTTACAGCAGGTTTTGTAAAACTTCCGGTTTAAAAGCTAACGAGGAAAAGAATGTCGAAGATGACAATCTGTCTAAATTTAAAAAAAAAAATTTCTTTTTCTAAAGTGTTTGGAGGTCATCCCTCGGACAAATGTAATGTTATGCACAATAATGAATTTAAAGGTTTGACCGAAACACAAGTTTAACAATCGCTAATGATTTGATAATAAAATATGTAACTTGTAAGTGGAAACAACTCGAGATTAATCTGAAAATAGTCTCTGGAAATTGTGTGGAGCAATATTGATTGCGGCATCACATTTTCAAGATATTCTACAAAGCAGGCACGTAGTCGTAGCATCGCTTTTCAAAAGAAAGAAGGAGGGGGGGGGGATGACAAGAGGTCCAAGGGCCTTAACGGTCACTAGAGTACAATACAACAATTTAGAGGATCCATTAACTGATAAATGAAGCTTTGTTGCACGAAACCAAGAAAAATAGTATGATTAGCATCACCAGAATAATTGGTCTAGTATCTATCTGTCCTCACTATTACCATGAAGACTATTAACACCATGTTATTTTTAACCCCATATTATTACTTCTCACATTGGCCTCTACTGGCCTTTGAAGAACATTTAAAAAGATATGTTATTTTTGTCTCATTTTTATTCATCTATTATCTCCAAGTCTACCTGATCATTAAAACTATGAAAGAACTTCTTGTATTATACAATGAATATTCTTGCATAATTCTTGTATTCTATTAACCTTTCAAATACATTATTTACAGTCATTAATTATCAAAAGTGAATGGTAAAGGGGAATAACATTGCTCAGCAGAATACAAGTTAATAGAGCCCTGGCCAGGACCAGAACACTTGATTAAATGGTCAAGGTGTTCAAAATTCTTGTAAAAATACCTTTGAATATTAAAACTTTTACTCTGTTTGCTTCGAATATGCCCAGATGCATAGAAGATTTTCAAAGAAATGCATTTTCACTATATTATTAGATAAATAAAGCCCCACCCTTACAATAGAACATCTGACCCAGGGGTCATGAACTTACAATTCTGGAAAAAGCACCCTTGCTAATCATAACTATACACTAGTTTCTTTGCTTTAAAACCAGTAGTAGAAACAATATTTTGAGAGAAATTATGCATTTTCACTATATAATCAATAGAGCCCACCCCCCTTCACCAGAACCCCTGACCCAGGGGCCATGAATTTCACAATTTTGGAATAGGGATTCTTCCTTATAATAACCATGCACTTCCTTTGTTTGAATTAAAAACCAGGAGCAGAGAGAAGATTTTTGAAAGAATTTATGCATTTTCCCTATATAATCAATAGAGCCCCGCCCTAAGACCAGAACCCTTGACCCAGGGGCCATAAAAATCACAATTTCTGAGGAGGCAACCATGCTCATCATAACTATGTACTTAGTTTATTTAATATCCAGAAGAAGATTTTCAAAGAATTAATGCATTTTCACTATATATAGCAATAGAGCCCCACCCTAACACCAGAACCCCTGACCCAGGGGCCATAAAATTCACAATTTCTGAAAATGCAACCATGCTAACCATAACTATGTTCTTAGTTAGTTTATTTCATACCGAAGTGCAGAGAAGATTTTCAAAGAATTAATGCACTATATAATCAATAGAGCCCCACCAAAACCCCTGACTCAGGGGCCATGAAATTCACAATTTTGGGAGAGGCAAACATACTCATTCTAACTTTGCACTAAGTTAGTTTATTTAATACCCAGAAGAAGAGAAGAAGGCTTTCAAAGAATTAATGTATTTTCACTATATAATCAATAGAGCCCTGTCCTAACACCAGAACCCCTGACGCTGGGGCCGTGAAATTTACAATTTTGGCAGAGGCACTCTTGCTCGTCATAACTATGTACTTAGTTACTTTATTTAATACCAAGGAGCAGAGAAGAAGGCTTTCAAAGAATCAATGCATTTTCACTATATAGTTAATAGAGCTCCACCCTAACACCAAAACCCCTGACCCAGGGGCCATGAAATTCACAATTTTTGAAGAGGCACTCTTGCTCATCATAACAATATACTTAGTTACTTTATTTAATACCCAGGAGCAGAGAAGAAGACTTTCAAAGAATTATAATGCATTTTCACTATATAATCAATAGAGCCCAGCCCTAACACCAGAACCCTTGACCCTGGGGCCATGAAATTCACAATTTTGGAAGAGGCACTCTTGCTCTTCATAAGTACTTAGTTACTCTATTTAATACCTAGGAGCAGAGAAGAAGATTTTTTTCAAAGAAATAATGCACTTTCACTATATGATCTATATAGCCCCACCCTAGCACCAGAACCCCTGACCCTGGCGCCATAAATTTCACAATTTTGGTAGAGGGCTCAATGCTTATTACAATCATGCCAACGGTTTGACTGCTTGATGTCCAGGAGTAAAGAAGAAGATTTTTAAAGATTGCATTAATTTTGGTGGTTTTAGCCCCACCCCTCAGGCCCCAGGGGGGCAGGGACAATCACAATTTTTGTTCTCCTTCACCCATTGAAGCTATATGCAAAATTTGGTTGAAATTGGTAAAGCGGTTTCAGAGAACAAGCTAAAATGTTCAAATGTTAACGCACGACGCACGCCGACTGACGAAAACGGATAGCAATAGCTCACCTGAGTGACTCAGATGACCTAAAAAAATTTAGGAAAAACTGAAAACTATTTAAAAAACGAACATATTTCGTTGGGGAAAGGAGGGAGTCTTTGTTTTTCTCACTCATTATCATTAAAAGAAAATAGAATACAATACCATACTACAACAAAAGTGCGGAGGGAAAGGAGGACCTGCGAACCTGCCTTTTTTATACTAAAAAAAGCAGCAAATGATCAGTTATTCTTAAAGAGTGGGACTACGGACTTGCATATTGGAAATAAACAATAAAGATGGCCTCTCATCATTAATATGTAATATGGGAGTGGGGAATATTAATTTTTAAATAGTATTCCTGAATGACGTGCACAGTAATGTATAATATGGAAATAAAGTAGAAGGGAACCATTATTGATCATTTTCATATCGTAGTCAAACTTGAATGAACAGGATAACTACTCCAACATACAAGAAAAATGTTGAACGTAATAACTAATAAGTAATCTGCATAATTGAAAATAATCATAATTTTTTTACACTTAAATAAGAAATGATATGACTATATTTTAGAATAATGTTTTGTTATTTGCGGAAAAAATTCTTTGGTCCGGAAAAGAGGGTGTTGCAGAAACTCGTGATTATTCCCTATATCGAGAAGGACATTTAAATACCCACAACGCATGAAGAGTTATGTCTAAATATAGATAATGCTACGTAGATGACTTTATTTATACGACGGGTATGTCCAGCTTGTTATAACAAAACATTTAACATTTTACGTTTATTTCATGCATAGTTTTTTCCTAACATAGACTGGCGACCTGTAAGTAAACTTTTTTTCACATCTATGGTCACTGTCGCCATATTACACGAGAAAAGTTAGAACGATTAAAAGCACAATCAATGGCAAGTGCACCTCACACATCATTTTGAAAGATGTACTGTAGACAGCATGCTTTAATATTTTTCAATATATAAAAATGTGTCCACTTATCACGCTGTTAAAGCAATATCCAAGAAATTCCATTGAGTCATTTCAATTTAGTTGTTTCAAGTCAAATCTTAGCCACTAATTAACAGAACAATTAAGAAACGAAATGCGTATGAAAAAAATTAAATTATTTAAAGTGATGGTACTTTATTTTTTAAGACATCGCAATTAAATAATAACATTAAATATATGTCTTATTAGTTTTAGATCACAATATCAAGGAAAACAATTTAATTCTGCATGCATTTAAAATATTATCCATTAATTTTCTGACATTCTCTCCCTCTCTCTCTCAAGAGATATTACATTGTACTTCCATTATATAAGAAAAAAAAATATGCATGTATATACCAGCCATTCCAGGATTCGAACCCATTCTCAGGAAAAAGAATCTTTGCATAGAGCCCACACGCTTAACCACTAGACCAGCTCCGACAGTGAAATACAATGTGCTATTTTATGTGAACATTTTATATTTCGGATGGATAATAATTTTTATTCGATTTTTGTGATTTTCAAAAATATGCCTCTTTGAAACAAAAATCGGAAATGGCAGTTTTGAAGAAAAATCCTGTCTCTTTATGCGTATATCAAATTCATTCTGTTTCAAGGAAGCAATTTTTCAGAACAGTGGGGATTCCCTATTTGAAAAACAGAAAACTTGACTTATTTTGCTATGTGACTAATTTACATTTCATTTAATGGCAAATTGGAAGACGATATGCAGTTTCTAAATATTGTTCTACGCTGTGCTGTATATACCGTTGTATCTTAAAAAAATTAAAACCGTTTTCTGTTACTTAAAATTTTCTTTTAAAGATGTTCGCTCCTGACACTTTTGAATCCACTGCGCAACTCGAAATGTCGTTATTCGATCTAATGTCGTAAAATTTCTGATCAAGGAGCTTTCAAAGAATATAATGTTAAGACTTATTTTATTTAAACATGTTTTATAAGTAGATACTTAAAAAGCACTTATATATATTTTAAGCCAATGATCATTCTTCCGAATGCGTTTCGCGCAATTTACGACATGCACTATTGTCGTCTGTTTACAAAACATCGACGGAAGGCGAAACGTCAAAAATGGGGAAAGTTAACAAGAAGAGTTGGTTCTGCACCGCTAAGGAGAGAGAGAGAAGAGAAAAGGTATCCAAACGTTTTCGAATTCGGTCTGCGATTAGGAAAGATCATTCCTACGCGGGATGCCCAGGGCTACGTCATGCCGCTCCTCAGACTTACCCAGACATTGGTCATGTCAACGAGGACATCATTATTGACGGGGACAGTTCCTCTGAGCCGGACAACACTTGGTCCACTGGCCGCCGGATTGTGGAACTCGGGGTTCTGGCCGAAGCCCTCAAAGCCTGTGATAAGTGTGGTGTCCCACTCCATCTCCATCACACCATAGGGATTAACACTTACGGATTGGCCGCTATCTTAAAGGTAATCTTATACTTTTTTGGTTGTTTTTTTTAACAATATATGAAAATTTGTTTAGGTAGTGTATATATGTTATCTGTGTAATTTACTGCCTTTTAAATGGAAAGATTACAGGACAAGGTATAATTCAGGGTTTTAACTTCTAAGCCTCTGTTCTCAGTACCCTTGCAGAATGTAGATTAGAAATAAATAATCTGTTCTGTTCTGTGTGTTTCCTGACAGGTGTTTTAATACTGACTAGACTCCCTCTATAGCATATATACGAGGGTTGTCCGTAAAGTTTGTGGACAAGCTAAAATTTAAATAAAAGTTGTGTCAAAGATATTTATTATTAGCATATTTATAATCCTTTACTATATGTGAATTACAAAATGTAAAATTTTATTCAATTTTAAATGTATAATTACAATTATGACTTCATTATTAGACTTGGGATGGTGACCCGGAGCACGGCAAACTTTTAATTAAAAAAGTTATTTACCATTTTATACATTTCATTTGTATTTTTTTTTAAATTCCACGAAAGTTTGGATGACTTTCGCATGATGACGTTGACAGAAGTTTTAGCATCAATTCTGCAAAATTGAATGTTCAAAGTTTCGAAATGGCGGAGAAATCGAGATTAGAATCTATCAAGACAGGATCGTTGGTGTTCGAAAAAGGGACGTTTTCGGAAAAGGTGGAGCAGAGAGCAGTGATAAAATTTTGTGTAGACATCGGTAAAACACCAACAGAGACCCATACATTCCTTAAACAGTCGGGAAAACATAGTAAAGTAAGCCTTTCTTTAGTGTTTAAGTGCCACAGAAGATTTTCGAACGGAAGGGACAGTTTACAGGATGACCTCTGAGATTGCAGTCTGTAAAAAAAATGAAGCTTAATTGTGACTTGATTGACAATGATCGGCGACTAACAGTTCTATTTCCATACATAAAGTCGTTTTTATGCGGACTGAGGTATTATGATTTTTAAGATCTGAGTCAGGAAGTGTTAAATATTATTTCACGTGTGAAGCCAGAACAGTTTTTGCACATTTTTGATGACTGGTGAAAGCGACATAAGAAATGCATTGAGTTAAACGTTGAATACGTTGAGAAAAGTTAAATGGTTTTTAGCTTTTGACGTCGGGTAACGTCATGGATTTTCATTTTAGTGCTCCGGGTATGAGTGTTGTCTTTTTTATATCTGATAAAAATATAGCTATTTGTGCTTTGTCTGTGATGAAAACTTGCATATTAATGAAATGAAACATGAATTTAATGAAAATAATAGTTTCATATATTTTATTAATGTTTGTCAGTTATTATCAAGGTTGTCCACGAACTTTACGGACAACCCTCGTAAATTAGCAGTATAGTGGGCCATAGCTAGAGGCTTGTGTAGAAAAAAATCTCTCACTTTTTTATCAGTTATAACTGTATATCGTGATTTTTTATTGTGCCATATGTATGACTATCATGATTTGAAGACTAACAATATTTCATACATAATCATAAGTTCTGAAAATAATATATTTTTCCATTCATAGCTTTGAATTATAAAAAAAAATTAAATAATAAACAACCGTAACCAAACATTTAGATATATATTTTTTAAACTTATCTTAGATCGATCCCAACACTCTTTAAAAAGTATTTGGTCCATTGCATGCATATTACAACGGTGGGGGGGGGGGGGGGGGCAATATGTGCAGTGAGGGTTGGTACACATTTTCGCCAGCAACTGCCAACAACACGTACAGGATGAAAATATGTACTGTCGCAATAACATTGCATGAAATAGACACGTCTGTCAGAGTTACACTCCAATTTACATTCACAAAATTAACACCAAAAAAATCTTCAAGAATCCTTATAACCATGGGTCGACAATATGTGGAGTGAGGGTAGGCACATAAATGTCATCAGTGACAGTATGTACATGATTATTGTATAATTTTTCAGCCAGTAAAATTATAAGTTTATGAACGTCATTATGTGCAGTGAGGGTTGGTGCATAGTAATTGTCACAGACATCAATTATGTACAAATCAACAATATGCACAGTCATCCCCCCTCCCCTTTAAAGAAATGTTTCTTCAATGGGGAATATTTTTTTTATACACTATTACATTCTTAATACGCCAGCTGCTTGTTTTTATTGAAAATAAATTGTGTCAAACTTTATTTTAAAAAGTCCCTGTTATAGTATCATATACAGGTATATTGATTTTAAATCCATATTTTCATATGTCCATCCCAAAAACTAGAGTAATGTAGCACACAAAACCCAGAATAAGGAGGTAAATAAATCCAAATTTTCTATGACCTTAGAATCAAAAACTGAAGGTAGGGTTTGCTGTTCATTTTTACAGCCAAGCTAGTTGCTTGAATTGAGAGAGTCAAACATTGTGAGAATGTTTTTAAATTTTTCAGATTCCATGTAGTAATTCTAATTGCAACTACGTGAATAATGTCCCAACAGGAAAGAGGCATGGAATTCATCCTTTAAGAACTTGGGATGTAAATTCAAAACTTGGAACTGGTGAGATGTTATTTTTTATTATATGATTGAATAATTCCTAGGTCTGAGATTGGCTTAAATGCATATAAAAAGCAGTGAAAAACATGAAATATAGCTATAATTATATATGTATAAAACATATCAAGAATATCCCAAGGATTGTGGTTAGATATGGCTTTTTATCCAACTGTTGTGTGTTTTTATTCCCTTGTCAAGGCTTGGGGATCAAAACACACAACTTGTCTTGATATAAAATCATATCCAACCACACACCATGGAAGATTCTATATTTATTTTTACTGCATTGGAATAACAATACATCAGGAACTTCCTAATTGAAACAAATAATTCTTAAAAGTTAATTCAGGTGCATTCAACTTCATAACATTCAGGCACCTGTGGGGGGGGGGGGAGGGTTGCAGGGTGCCTTGCCCCCTCCCAAACCTTTTTTTTCTGAAGGTTAATTTTTTTTATTTGGTATGTAAGTGTTCATTGAAACGCTGGTCCCTCCTTTTTTTTATACGACCATCTATGACATGACCATCTATGACACGACATATTATATGTTATGGCTATCATGTCCATCCATCTGTCTGTCATATAATAAAACAGTTATTAACAGAATCACTGGTATACAATGATATTTGATTAATGATCCAATAGAGTATAATTATTTTTTCTTTAGGTTTTTTTATTCATCAGTTAAAAGTAATACATGTTCATGTACTGTTGACATTTATTTACAGCAATGATCCATGCGGGTGGAGGAGTTACCCAATTTAATAGCATTTTGGCAGCACTTAATATACATCCGATTCACCATAAGATGGTTGCCAGCAGGCAGGCAGAGGTTGGTCCAGTTATAGAAGCTATTGCAGCAGACTCGACTAAACAAAGTTTAGAAGAAGAGAGCTTACTAACAGAAAGGTAATGAATTTTTATAAAATTTCAGGAATAAAACACCAGATTTAAATCATTTCTTGTCATAGGGATTGCAAATGATTTTTATGTTGAATGACATACATGTGTATGAATTACATTTACCACCTTGTAAATATACTGGCTACATGTATGAAGGTTTCGGTATAACACATAGACCCTCATTTTTCATTAATTAATACATGTAGTTTTTAGGAATTTCATTCTTGTTCAGCTTTCGCTGATTTTGTATTGAACAGCTTAATAGGCATTCATTTACAAAGTTTTCTAATGTCCTTAATAGTTAAATATGAATTATCAATGAATTAATTACCAGGCTATTGTCCTTCGAATTAGCATAAATTTTATATGTATATATGTACTTTCTTGCAAATTGATAACATAACAGGACCACAAATAACGGCTCCTCGGATTATTTGTGAGAGGGGTGTTTCACTGTGATCTTGTGTGAAAATTTTTACAGTTATAATATGTCATATTGATATTTTTATGAAGGAAAACGGATGGAGAGAGAGAAATGTCTGCTTTTGTTGATGCGGGCTGGCAGAGAAGAGGTAGTGGAAAAGCTTACAACAGTTTATCTGGTAAGTATATTTACTAATACCTACATATATAATTATGTAGGCAGTTTGTGTTAAGGTCTTTTTGAATCTGTTTCATAGCAGGAGATCATGTACAAATTGTTCAAAGCATGGCCCCCAGGAATAAGATGGGGCCAGAATGAGGGATGAATTAGTCTTACATTGGAATATATATGAAAAAACTTTTAAAATCTTCTTATCATGCTCAAGAATAACTGAATCAAGAAAGAGTAAATTTCATGTGGACCTGAGTAAGAAATTGACTAAAATCAGGATCAAATTTTAAGAAATGCAAGTATACAGATAAAAAATTTTCTTCTCCATAACTTCAAGGCTATAGTACATGTAGTCATATTTATAACATCCCCATATTGTCTTGATTCATAGACTCTTTGGAGTTACGATGGGGCAGTTGTATAAAAGAAATGTATGTTTAAACAGGGGATACACATTGGATGAATGTAGAAGGGGTAAAATGTGATAAAATATATTATTGCTCCCATCTCTGGAATTTCCAGGGGTCCCTGTTTTATGCCAGTTGTTTTGTTTGTAGATTTTTATAGATTGATCACTGTTTGTTATCTTCATCTTGTAATTATTATGTCATTTAGGACATGCAACTATGATAGGAGCAAAGACTGGAAAAGTGCTAGATTGGAGCTGTAGAATAAAGTCATGTCGTATATGGGAACATGCTGCAAAGGAAAACCTGCCAGCAAGGCCCCACGTTTGTCAGAAAAATTGGGAAGGTATTGAAATCTGTTGTCAATTTATATGACAAAACAATAAAACCATAATTAGGCCCCTGTTAGAATTCTTGGGTGTTCTATAGTAATCACTCTGTCTGCCCATTTGTCCATCCATCTGTCAATTTTTCTGTAAACTTCTCAAGGGAAATCTCTGCGGATAGAACTGTGAAACCATGACATAATTCAACCATGCAATATTATACATTTAGCCCTTTGGGGAATATGATTTTTTACTTGGCTGAATAAATCTTTATATTTCCCTCACGATCATGCAATAACAATTGCTTATTATACAGAAACAAGCAAAAACTTTAAAATTAAACATAAACTTTCAAATTCAGCACCCCTCTCAAATTCACTTTCAATTTTAACATAAAGTTACTGAAACAATTTACAGAAGTCCCTTGGACAAATTATACACTCAGATGAAACAATCAGAAATTTTGTGACTTGAATCAGGCTGTTGTGATGTCGACTACTCTCGGGAGTTTTCATTCAATGAACGATAACTATTGCGGGAAAATGCACTAGGTTTCCGAAGAGGTTGAAAATGATGAACAGCATGAAGATGACAGGGAAATATGAAGTTTTATAGCCCTGTCATGTGATAATCTACAACCAATTAGATAACCAATTAGATAAAGCTTTGTATAGAATAATTATAGTGAGGTATAATAATATATAAATATTGATTGGGGTTGAGGACAACATTGATTGTATAAGTTCACAAGGTCCAAGTTCAAGATCAAATTACTATGCTATGATAAACATCTTCTCTATTACCTTAGGAAACATTTGCTTCATGGACATCCAAATTTTTAAATTTATTGCCTCCATATCAGTTGACCTGTATTTATTTTTATACGCCCGTCTCACAAATCTGAAAGCTTGGGGGGGGGGGGGGGGGTTGCTGCAGATGAGCATTTGTCAAGGTGTAACACAACCAGTTGAGGATCTTTAATGTAATATTTGTTATAATTAAAGCCTACACTACAGGAGATGTATAAACAAATATTATAAGGAATGGAAAAATCATTGAAATCCTTGTATCAAGGTTGACATGATTTTCTTGCACTCTAAACTGTTTATGACAATTGAACAATATTTGATGGGCGTATTTAAGCAATGAATCATTATTTTTTGAAAGATATAGTCTCATAAGTGCAACGGTGTGTGCAAACAAATTGAGTAACGTGCGTTAGCGCGTCATGAAAATATGCACACACCGTTGCAGTTATGAGACTATATCTTTCAAAAAATAATGATTCATTACTTATATTTACATTTGTTAACTCTCTGCCTTGACTGCAAATGTGATTTATATTTCAAAACCCACGTATTATCCTTGTTTAAGCTACAGTAAATGGAAGAGCCAATGTAACAGCTTCTGGTCAATGTGAGCGTGATTTTTGATTTTCACTTATGACGTTGTACTTCCTCGGCGATCAACAATTGTGACGTCAAAATCAAACGCATGCTTTAACCTTTTAATCCCCTTTCCGTGTTATGGTGTTTTGAATGCCGTAGATTTCCACACACTTTATATGCAAAATACATATGTAATGTAAATATCATGCTGTGGCGGGGCACTTTATTAGATCATTCAATTAAATGTCCATGCATGCCTTGAGCTTTGTGATTTTTGATTACCAGAACCTTTGTTTATTTTAGGGAGTTCCAAAGCCATGGAATAAGACATGGTAGTGGAAATGGTGAAGAAAGTTAAAGAAAGTGGTGTCAGAGTCGCAACCATCATTGGTGATGATGATGCAGCTACCATATCACGTTTACGACATGAAGTTGATCCCACAATAGAAAAGCAATCAGACAGGAAACATCTTAAGAAAAATCTTGCAAATCATCTCTACGCTCTGCAATAGGTACACAGGTCTCTCACCACTAAAGTTATAAAATATATTCAAAAGTGCTGGAACTACATGGTTGCTCAAAATGTTGGAAATGAGGATGGGATTTCAACTGGTCTTGATGCCATGTATAAACACCCATTTGGGGACCATTCTTCATGTGGGGATTGGTGTAGCCATCGTGAAAATCCCAATATGAACTATAAGTCACTACCCTATGGAAAGTGTTTTTCTGACTCAAAGTTACAGAGTTCTTTGTTAGATCTTTTTACCAGATATAAAGGGATCAGCAAGAAGCTAGCTCACATGGGGTCAACTCAAGCTAATGAGTCGCTTAACATGACCATTGCCTCCAAAGCTCCCAAGCGATGTCATTTCAGTGGTTCAGCAAGTCTGGGGTACCGAGTTGCTGCCGGAGTAGCACAAAAAAACATTGGACACTCTTATGTATCCAAGGTTCCAAAAACATTTTGGTAAGCTTGAGTGTAAATATCATTTTTGTTGAAAATTTGTCATTTTCCACCTTTCAAATAAGTCATATAATTATCTTATTTTATTTAAGGAATGATTTTAATAGCTAAGCGGTTTATAAAAAAGCGTAAACTGTTCCAACCCACTTTATACCGTATAAATTGGGTAGCTATTAATTTCATTCCTTATAATTTAATTTTCATTCATTTAATGTAAGAAAAAAAAAGATTGCCTTTCAAAAATGACTTCAAATTGTACAAAATTTAAATGTAACGTCAGGCGGATCGATACGTTTTTGACGCGCGTCATTGTGACGTAGGTAACCCAATTTATACGATTTAAAGTAAATTTTTTATCCAATCAAATGGCGCGTTACAATCAGAATTAAATTATTACAGGTTAACATTAGAGCAGGCTTATCCCCTGGCACCTTCACTCATAAAGTAGCTGTACTGAGGGATTTACAGCACCGAAAGCGAAAAGCCATTGCCAACACCGTAAAAGCAAAAAGAAGGAGAATGAATCTGAAAGCCCAGAGTTATTTGATATAACATGATCAATGAGAATACATTAACGTATTGACTTGAGACACATATCGTGTAGAGCAGGAAAACCTTTGTGAGTGTCTTTCAGATATTGTCTACTCTGCACACAATGCTGTAGACGATGTTGCGGCTTTGAAATCCCTAGTTCAGAGTTATTTCACACCAAGTGTTCTGAATAGCACTGACGTCAGAAGGTCATCAATCACTGTTCAAAGCGTAATAGCCTCCTACTTCTACTCATGCCAAATTAGAACAAATTTGCCTTCTCTCCAGCCCCTAGTTGCAGGAAAAATCATCAGCCAGGGTATTGCCAGAAAGATTGCTGGAAGTGGCCTTCTCTACAGTCATCTGCAGATGGCATTTAATGCTGATACCGTGAATGGTATATCTAAGTTGTGTCAGAAAAAAACTGGAAACTCGGTGAGAGTTACGAAATCCCAAAAAATTCTTAACAGTTTGAACAATTACTTTGCACAGTGTAATGAGAGCTGAAATTTTAATGAGTACATGTGTTTTCATAGTTTAAGTTTTGTTACTATAATGTTATGTAGGTTGCAGTAATTGGACTTTCCATGTTTATGTAAATCATATTATTACTATTTAGTCAAAAGGAGTGTTGTTTCGGGGGCGGTAATTGGCCGCTCCAAGTTTTATGTATTATTTACTAGTATTTTATTGAAAGGAGTGTTACATCGGGGGCGGTAATTGGCCGCTCCAAATTTTATGTCCATCATATAATAACTTGCTATTTTGTTGAAAGGAGTGTTGCATCGGGGGCGGTAATTGGCCGCTCTAGGTTTTATGTATTATTTACTAGTATTTTGTTGAAAGGAGTGTTACATAGGGGGCGGTAATTGGCCGCTCCAAATTTTATGTCCATCATATAATAACTTGCTATTTTGTTGAAAGGAGTGTTGCATCGGGGGCGGTAATTGGCCGCTCCAAGTTTTATGTATTATTTACTAGTATTTTGTTGAAAGGAGTGTTGTATCGGGGGCTTTAATTGGCCGCTCCAAATTTCATGTCCATCCTATAATAACTTGTTATTTTGTTGAAAGGAGTGTTACATCGGGGGCGGTAATTGGCCGCTCCAGGTTTTATGTATTATTTACTAGTATTTTGATGAAAGGAGTGTTGTATTAGGGGCTGTAATTGGCCGCTCCAAGTTTTTTGTATTGTTTACCTGTATTTCCTTGAAGGGAGTGTTGAATCGGGGGCGGTAACTGGGCTACTCCAAGTTTTATGTATTAATTACTAGTATTTTGTTGAAAGGAGTGCTATATCGGGGGCGGTAATTGGCCGCTCCAAATTTTATGTATTATTTACTAGTATTTTGTTGAAAGGAGTGTAATATCGGGGGCGGTAATTGGCCGCTCCAAATTTTATGTCCATCATTTAATAACTTGCTATTTTGTTAAAAGGAGTGTTACATCGGGGACGGTAATTGGCCGCTCCAAGTTTTATGTATTATATACCTGTATTTTTTTGAAGGGAGTGTTATATCGGGGGCGGTAATTGACCGCTCTAAACTGAATGTACATCCTAAAGTCACTTGTTGTTTTAATTTGTGAAAGGAGTGTAATGTCGGGGGTGGTAATTGGCTGCTCCAAATTTTATGTGCATCTTATAATCACTTGCTATTTTGTAAAAGGAGTGTAATTTTAGGTGCGGTAATTGTCTACTCTAAGTTTCATGTACATCCTATAATAACTTGCTATTTTTGTTGATAGGAGTGTTATATGGATGCGGTTAATTGATTTGTATTCATTATTTGACAGAGAATGTTTGGCTTAATATTCCACTAGCTTAGTCAACACATTGTGTTAATTAATTTAAATAAATATTTATAAATGAGAATAGTTTTTTTTGTTTGAATTCGGATTATCAAAATAATTAAAACTTGTTCTAAATGAGTGATTCTTGCCGCATTAATTGTTTGAAGTTGGATTCAGTAAAGAAATAATTTGGACTTCTTTTTGTATTCTATGACCTTTTACTTGTTTATTAATGATGTTAAATTAAATACAAGATTACATAAACAATTATAAAAAAAAAATATAAAGGTGATTTGTTTATTAATTGACATACACAGTATGTGTTACAATATAGACCTCATAATAAAGGAACAACAGAGGAAATTCGGATTAACACTTTTTTTTTAACCCAGAACACCAGAATTTTTATTGTTTACTGGAATCATCATAAAAATCCCTATACATATTCAAAGTATCAGAAAATTGACAATATTAATATTTTATTTTTAACGCATTTAAAATTGGTAGTTATTGGCTCATGTAAATTACCCCCTTTTGGGTATAAATTGGCCACAGAGTGTGTTTTATAGGGGAATGAAAATCGTATTATCGTTTTGAACTGATTAAGAATACTTGTCAAATTGAAATTATTAAATGGTTTTTATATTTTATTGATTTGACATACTTTTGGGGGGATTTAATTATGACATTGATTATTTGATGCAAATTTCAACATTTTACTTTCCATAAAACAGTACCCCCTTTGGGGCCCCATATCTGAATAATATGCACCACTTGAATATACACCACCTACATATTTTAGAACCACAATACTTATTAATTGTATTTAATGTGGTTTCTGGAGATTTTCTTATTTCAAAACTTCAGGAGCCAACATCCTTAAACTGCTACAACTTTAGGGAAAATAACAAAAAAACTGAAACACCCTCTTTGTTCTAAACCAAATACTATGAAGCTTTGTGAAGTTATGTTCTCAAAAGAATTGCGGGGATGCTTGATTTTAAAATTGACATTTTTTTCCCTTTTACTTTATGAGTTTCATAGTAAGCGAAGACTAAACCTTTATGTTAAGAATATTGTAGAAATTTGATGCCGTAATCATTCGACATAATTTGCAGAGACATTCCAAGACTATGGTCTCGCATTTTGTTTTCAATATCGTTTTTTTTTTTAACTTGGATAATATGGTATATAAATTAAGATTGTAAAACTGAAAATTTAATACATTGTATAAGAACCATGCATTTTTCCAGGGATGAACATCAGACTCACTAGTTTTAACTTTAATTCCTTAAAAATTTTAACATTTTAGACTGATTTAGTCATCCGCGACATTCGCCCTTAAACAGAAAGTTTCACGATACCTGCAATAAAGAACAGCAAACTCGTGCTAAGAACGATAACTCTAGTTTACGGGAGGAGAGTGAAGTGCTTCTTAGATCAATAAAATAAAACTGCAAATAAATCAATAAATTTCTGAAAAATAGCTGGTTATTATTTCCCAGAAGTGGTGAGAAATTTCTACCATCATTGTGTTATAAACATGATCAAGCTTTAACCTGTTTACAATAGCTCAAAAATTATAACATGTAATCTTCATACTAGACTGTACGTGTACTGAAAATGCATTCGGGGTTTGCCCAGATTTTAGCTGGTTTCCCCAAGATTTGGGCCTCCATCTCACCCATACAGTCCATCCCTGTACTCAGCGGGCGGGAGAAAAGAAACAAGCAATCTATAGATCAATTCATGCCCTAAGAAAAATTCACAAACTGATAACAAGGTGAAGCTAACGAACAGTGATCGGGTGCCATTTACCTTCCATCTCTTCCTCCCTTTGTGAAAACACCGAGGTCAAGCAAAACAAACCCTGTCTTTTACATCAAAATCTTTGAAACATTAATCTTTTTATGAATTAATTTTTAACAAGAACAGTAACCCCTTCTGATGGTTTCGAAGTCTTTATCAAATTCATTTTGTTTAGTCTGGAAAGATTAAAAAAACCAAGGATATCGCAGGATTGTTTCAAGGAATTAATTTTATTTTTATTTTAACAATCTGCTGCATAAACTTTAAATGTTCCAAGATACATTTCTTGAATATCATTTGGCTGTACATATTTGGTATCGTCATCAATAGCATTATGAGTTTTCAAATGCACGAAGTTAATATTAACATACATTGGGCGACCAAGTCCCAATTTATTATTTATGTCGTCAACTTCCTGTACAGTATCTCTGTAAAGTAGTTTTCAAAGGAGTACAGTTTACTCTCAAAAGACAGTCAGTCTTTTCTCATTGAAGCTTTTATCCCTTGCTCTTTGTCTGCCAATAGTAAGGGAATAAGCGTTTCCCTAAGATTGTGCGGAAAGTTCTGTCACATGGGGTCTTTCATCATAAGGTTTTGGGAACATAATGTTTTTACTGTTTCTTACTATTATTAATATTTTTTCTTCCTAGGAACTTTTTTGTCCGCGAGTGATCTCGGAAACTAATCATCCAATTGAGATGAAACCTTTAAAGGGTTACATAACAGGCCGTCTGGATCAAAATAAATTTGATGTCCTTACCCTAAAGGATGCGTTTGATTTTGTACGTATAGTGGGAGTTAATGTCATATGATCTATGACAAGACAATCTTCAGCTTGAAAATTCTTTGAGAAGGAAAAGAAATTTTCTAAATTCTTATCCCTTTCGTCAATTTCATTAAGATCTACATAATGAATCCTGTTGCCTTTTTTACTTGTTGTGTAGATGTGCTGAACAAAAGTCATTTTACGCGCACATGCATGCACGTGCGCGCAAAATGACCAATACACTTGATATAGTCAGAACTTTTATATTTTTTGATGAAATGCTTTGAAAATCAAAATATAAAGATATATTACTAGTCTAGATAAGGTCACATGGTCAAATTAGCATGAACTCACGCGCATACACGTGCGCTACATTCTGATTAGCTGAAACAGAAATCTCAATGCCTTCCATATTTTTTGACAAAATACTTTGATATTTAAAATCATAGGTATATATAATAAGGTTTTACAATGTGATATATTCGGTAATTCTTTCAAAAAAACACGCGCATACGCGTGTTCTTTATTTTTAATGGCTGCAACTTTTAATGGTTACAACTTCCTTCGTTTTGACAAAAGAGGTTGAAATTTAGAATGTAGATAGGTATAATGAGTTCCTACATTATACTACTGTCAAAAATGAATGTAATACAATACTTTGTAATTTATATCGTAACAAAAATTGCATTAAAGCATTAAAATAAGAATGTAACATATTTTGGTGTATTTGCACTATTCGGCTGAGAGAGATAACAGATGCGAAGCTCTGAAGATAAAAATCTTCAATCTATCCTTAATAATCACTGGTGCCAGTCAAATATATACACGATTTATAAATTCTAACTCTGTCCACGGACGTTTAAGGGGGATGATTTAACAGTAAATTTTTTGCTATTGTTTGAATATATGTATATCGGACAAGTTAAAGGAATAACGATATCAAATTGCAAATGTTCAACATCATAACAGCACACTTAGCTTAAAGAATAATCCAGACGCTTTGATCAAACAAGAACGCTAAAAAATCTTTACATGTCATGTTAAAGGAATGTAAAAGTTATGACACTTTCCCCGTCATGTCAGTTCAACTATGCTGTGACTTGACGCCATATGCTATTATAGGTAGTTCAGAGAAGTTACTACAGTTGGAACAGTTTGATATTTTACGGACAGCCTTATCCTAGCCGCGCATATAGCCTGGGAATGAATCAGTAAGTGTGTCAATTAAAATATTTAATGATTATCATGAAATGAAACGCACGTGTGACATTTCAGTTCGAATTTCCTCAACATAACTAAATACGTACGATTTGCCATTACAATAATCTAGTTATAAATAAAATTACACACATTAAACTTTAAAAATAAATACCTTAGCATAACGTAGTATTGTAAAATGCAAGTTTCCCGTAATTTACAACTATAAAACACAGTAAAGTTAACTCGAGTTAATCAACAGCATTTAAGGACCATCTCAAAATATAATATTCAATATAACAACACAACATAACTTTACATTTTTATCCCCCTCTTAAGTTTCCAGTGTCCTCACGGAAACTTAAATAACTTAATCATGAAATATTTTAAATACATTTGAATTCCTTCAAAAATAGTAATAGAAATAGAACTCTCTTTAAATATATATATATATATATATATATATATATATATATATATATATATATATATATATATAAACATTGAAACAAATTCAACAATATTAACAACTACTTCCTCCAGTTCTGTCTCCTCCTGAGTGGTGTCCTCCTCCTTAGTGTTCTTGATCTCCTTCTTGACTGTCCCTCCTCTCTAGTGTGTGTAGGTACTGGTACTGTGCAGGATGTTGTGCTAGCCGCTCCGGGGTTGGTTCGTTGGGCATCTCTTATATATATAGTATGTTTATCTAAGTCAGTTAGTCCTAGATCTAAATCACACCTCAAAAAGATATCTGACGAAGGTCTGCCCTATTGATGAGGTCTATTTGCTCCGGTATAGGGATTACCTCCCCTTCCACTTCCTCAGCCTTGCCAATCCAGTTGTCTTGGTAAAGTTGAGCAGCGCTGCTGAATGGGTTTAAAATTCTTACCTTACTATTAGCCTCTTGTATCAACTAAACAGTTTGCCATCATAACTGGATTTATCTCCAAGAAATTGATAATTGATTCTACAAGATAATGTGATGAATTATCTCCCTTTTCACTGCGTTATACAAACACATCAACAATTCTCTCACTGAGTGGAGGAATGCTGTAATTGTCTGCCAATAAGACTTTGCGCACCAATAAGGGTGATCCTATTCTGATAATTGTCAGTACTTCATGTCCTAGCTCTAAAGTATTTGCTTTCAAGTTGATCTCTGCCTCTCCTATGTCATTGTACATCAAAAAACCAATTCCAATTAACCCTTCATCTTGAATATCTGCATTAATAAACTCAAAATAAAATTCAGTGGTATGAAGTTTTATCTTGAAAAGGGCTTTTCCAAATTCAACAAGTGGATGTTCATTGACGAAAGTTAGTGGTGAATATTTTTCTAAAACTGGTCTTTCCAGTTCCGGGATTTTGTCATAAACTCTCTTGGAAATTACTGACTTCACGGCTCTCGTGTCTACGGTGAAGATTATCTTAACATTTGTAGTGTGCCCCTTAAATAGATCCCATCAGTTCTTGGCTGCTGTCTTGTTGATAGAAAGTTGTTCAGCCTGCTTAAGGCTCTCTGGCTCTGTCACTCTTTTCCTACAGGTGGGATCATCAGGTAAAATATCCTTTCCTTGATCCTGGACTCCTTTACCTTGACCCACTTCATCCCCATCTCTGTCATAATGGCCTCCTCTGCATTATGTCCCATGGAGTGACCTTGGGTCCTTCAGTCCTTAATCTCGACCTCACCTTAATCTGGGACATCCGAGCTCTCCCCTACCTGATCCTGGACTCCTTCACCTTGACCCACTTCATCCCCCATCTCTGTCATAATGGCCTTCTTTGCATTATGTCCCAAGGAGTGAACTTGGGTCCTCGAGTCCTTAATCTCGACCTCAGCTGCACTTAAGACATTATTTTCAAATAAATTATCATTACAATGACTTACTGATATATGAGAAGATCCACTTGTGAATTTAGATAGGCCCCTTTCATCACCTGGGATCTGCTCATGGCCTACTGAGCCGACCTGCTGCAGTTTAACTGTTGTGATTCTCAAGGAATAAAGTCTCTGGCGTTGATGTTGAAAGCAGTTTGATTTTCTGGTCTTGTAGATGCAGATCCTATTTGGCTTTCATCTGATCTCCTGTTCACCCTCTGTGAACAATTCTTGGAAATATGACCAGGTTGTGTAATTGTTCTGTTTGATTAAGTTTCTCAGTTTTCTTTTTATTTGTCGTCCAGTTTCCTTCTGTTTTTGCTTATGTCCCACATCATGGTCATTTTCCTGATGGTCCCTGTTGTTTGACTTCACTTGTCTTGTCCGCTGGTATCTATCACGACCTTCCTCTTGATGTGTCCCTGTGTTTGTATTCCGAGCAGCCTCAAAGTAATGCACTACATACTGAACAGCTTCCTCAATAGTGCTTGGCTCCTTGTTCAACTCTACATGTATTCTGGCATTGTAGTTATGTAGCTCCATCAGAAATATCCTTAATAGGTCCTCTTGCCTGGTCTCTAGTCCTCTCTTTGGATATGCTTTGTCATATAGGCGCTTCAATTCTGCTGCATATCCCTCGGCAGATTCTCTGTAATTTTGATTCCGACGACTGAACTGGGTCACATAGGCTTTTGTTGTCTCTATGACATCAAACCTTTCTTTCATCTCCTGAATGAGGACTAGATACTTAGAGGTTACTGAGGGTTTAAGTTGACCGTAAACAAATTCAGCAGCCATACCTTGTATTCTAAGCAGCAACTCTTGTAATTTCTCACGTTCGTCCCATTTATTCAGATTACTAACCGACTCAAATCTGTTATACCAAACCTTCGACTGCTCAGTGCCTGTAAAGGCAGGTAACTTGGCCCCAAAAGTCTTACTGTACCTTTCGTCTCTAATGATGCTGGAGGTTTTTACAGTGGAAGTACAGCTCCTGCCATCTTTATCTTCTGATGATGAGGAATCAGAACTCATCTCTCTTACATGTTTAGTACCAGAGTTATGTCTTTTTACTTTCTTTGTTGTTCTGGAATTTGGGGTCCGCAGAGAATATGTGCCACTAGGATCAAAAGCTTTATCTTGCAGATTCTTACCATTTAAATTTTGTACCATTGTCTTCATTTCGGTCATAGTTCTGGTCACTTCCTCAACTAGAGCCTTGAAAGTGCCCACGATACCTGATCTCTCCATACACCTTTCAAATGCTGCCTCATCATTTGGCTCTGACCGAGTAAGTTTCTGATCAAAAAATGGGGGTCCTGAAGTGACGGGTGCAGATCTATGACGTGTTGAATTAGGCTTATTCCTAACAGATGGAACTATAAACCTTACCTCATCCTGACTGCTATAGTCAGTCTCTGCATTTACATCTCTGGGGAAAATTGAGCTAATTATGCCTATATTACTCCTACTTACAAGAGGGGTTTGTTGAGTAGGTGGACCCTGTTTGTTTACTGTACTCATTCTATCTTTGGTATCTGTTGCTGCAGTCTGTGGACTATTTCATTCATACAGTCTTTCTGACATCTCATCATTAGTAGAATCTACATCTGTTTGAGTTTCTACTTCTCTTGAGTCTAAAGTGTAACCTGTTTCCAAGTTTTTGTACCCTCTTCTTTTTATGTGCCCTTGTTGCATACATTATGATTACCTGGGTTCGTTTCACTGGTGCTCAAGGATCCCACTTCTGACAATATATGTCACGTGCTGACGCTACACTCTGAACTGCCTGAGTCTGTCAGGATGGTGCAGTTCAAATAATGAAGTTTACATTTTTTTCCTTTATTATTTAATTTTTTTCTGACACCAGGTACTATCTAAGTACCAAAGAAACAAAATGAGTCTGCTTCAAGTTCCACAATTTATTTAGTGCAGTAGTCCCTTTTAACAAGATAATAAATTAATAGCCTCCTCAAAATAACATGAAATTAATTCCTTTGTTTCTCAATTTCTCCCAAAATAAAATCAGAACTCAAGTCAATTCACAAACACTACTTTTGTAAAGTCTGATTCAGAGATAACTCAGAATATGTGACTGTAATTAAATTACTTGCATTAATTTAATAAATTATTTGATAAAATTCCCAAACTTTTGTAAAGTCTGATTCAGAGATAACTGAGAAAATGTGACTTTTAATTAAGTTAAGTTATTCACACTAATTAACAAATGAATTGATCAATTTCCAAATTATAGAAATATGTGATCAAATCCAAATCCCTAAAAATATTTCCTAGCAATTTCAATTAGTTTTTAACCCAGTAAAATTCCAAATGAATAAATAAACTTGCATATTAAAAAATTATGCTACTAAACCCCACTTGCTTCTTTAACTGAAGACTAACTGAAAATTAACGGATTCGTATTATTTATACCCTGTTAAAATCCGTTTAACCAATTTACTCTAAAAATTCGAATACTTAGAACAGATTTCGTTTACAGTAAACGGGAAATGTCTCGTGCAACACAGTTATTAAAACTTTCAAACAAATAAAATTATACAATTTAAATACTACTTTTTATTCAATATCTCATGTATAAAGATAAAAATATTATTTTGTTTACTTACATTGTCACGTCATGAAATTCACAAAGGGCATGAATATTAATAGGGGTGAAATCTAAAAACAGCAGTTTGACCCAAAGTAAAGGTCAACCTATGAACTACAAAAAAATAGTAGCTGACAACTTCTTTCAAAAAGTGTACAAATAGTGGAATTAATACAATGCATACACCCTAACAATACAAGAAATGCATCATATAGCCTGGGAATGAATCAGTAAGTGTGTCAATTAAAATACTTGATGATTATCATGAAATGAAACGCACGTGTGACATTTCAGTTCGAATTTCCTCAACATAACGATTGATTGATTATTATTGTTTAACGCCGAGTCAGCAATATTTCAGCCATATTTCGACGATTAATTTAATGTAGTCCGATCCTCAGGTTTTAAAAATCAGCTTTTCAGTAATTGAAAATGCTCACAAAAATGTCTGTGATTTCACATAGTAACGTGAATTTACCCATGGAATTTCTTCAAAGTTCATCATTATAGTTAATCCTATTATATAGGGAAAATTATCAAATCTCAAATATATTTTCAGGAAATCCGAATAAAAACACCTGTTATGCATTTTCTAATTAAAAACTGATCAACAAATATAATTTAGGAAAGAACAATATAGGTATCCAGGCATTTGGAGAGAATTGCATCTTTTTTATGCTTGTACAGTATTTTAGTTCTTCTTTCTACTTCACTTGCCATATAATACATAGTGTACAAAGCTTGTGCTATCATTGCTAGACATCACATATCACATCTAATTTCATATCATGCTAATAAGCAGTGGTATCTAATGCTAGACTAAAGGAAATTCGATTTCTCTAAAAATGAATTCATTTTTTATTCTTTTATGGGGTACAAATGCCAACTTTATACAAGACCGTTTCTAAGACTTCAAAGAACCTTAAATGATATGAAGATGCATAAAATGAAAATTGTTGCACGAAAAGATCTCAATTTCAAGCTTCATTTTGAGCTTTTTTTAAAAAAATAATAAATTTAAGAGTTATCCTTCCTGGCTGAGGATCGGATATCCTTAAGTGTATATGCCTATTTATGAAGTTTTGGTTTTCTCTGGCGGCCCCCAGTTAGCCTACTCTTTTTCGAAAACCAGAGAAACGATCTTTTAGTGCCAAAGGGGTTGTTTTCCTTGACACGGGGCACCATTTAACGTCCCATCCGACGGACTCAGAATTTAAAAATATGTAATCAGTTAAAATATATACAGTAAAAATCAGTTTTATGTAAAAATTCTAAAATTGTATAAACATTTATATTTGTAAAAAGTTTATGCATCGTTTGTACATTACTAAAAAGTCTACTTCGAGTAGGAGAGAAATCGGTACATTCCAAAAGATTATGATTGATAGTTAATGGACATTCGCATGATATACATTCTGTTTGCAATTCTCGAGTAAGTAAATATTCATGTGTTAATTTTGAATGACCAATACGTATTCTGGAAATAATCACTTTGTTTTGACGTTTCAAGTCGAAATCAGATGATTTGTTGACTTTGTTTTCTATAGCATAAAGCTTACTTGTATCACAAAATTCCCAATAAATTTGCCAGAGTGAATTTACATAAAGTTTAACAAAATTTTTCATAAATACGCAAGATACATATGCCATTACAATAATCTAGTAATAAATAAAATTAAACACATTAAACTTTTAAAATAAGTACCTGAGCATAACGTAGTATTGTACAATGCAAGTTTCCCGTAATTTACAACTATAAAACACAGTAAAATTAACTCGAGTCAATCAATAGCATCTAGGGACCATCTCAAAATATAATTTTCAATATAACAATACAACATAACTTTACATTATTTTTCAATATAATAGAAAAAAACAATATAATTATTGGTATTCCCATGTGTTTTTTAAGCAGATGCTTAGTTCATCATTCATTAAGAAATACAATGAGAAATTCAAATTCGCTCTCTATGTTTAAACAAATTTTGAACACTTTTACATACATAAAATACTATTAGGGAACTGGTACCTTTGCTGAAATAAAAAAAAAACAGCGGGTGGTATTTGTTCATTTTACACACTTCTATTTTTATAAATGTATCACAACCCTGCTAGAGATGCGTGTGCTTGTCGCAAAGCCACTGGGGTGGACTATTGGTAATAAGATAAAGCCACCTTACGATTTGCAGACATTTATTTCTCGTTAGGTCGGAAAAGGACAACGTCCCGATTCCAACTCACAGGCACTTGTTTCTGTAATAAATTGTCGACCCATAGTATAATAACACAAGGTATCCAACTCCGTATTACACGGAGTACCCCCCTCCCTCAGAATCGCACTCATGTACAATTTCAGAGGACATGCACTGGCAAACTGTTTACACCTATGTCTTCTACGATAATTTATCTACACAACCATTAACCTCTTTTTCTAGTAAAATATCTAAATATGAAACAGATGTGTCAGAATCTGTGGTATCCTTTATTTCAAGCTCACTGGGTTATAACGAGTCGATATATGAATGAAAGTAATTATTGTTAATTGATTATACGTCGTCGATATTTCGAAATGTCGAGTTGAAGGCCACAGTAAGTGTTTTCTTCTTCTCATGTAGAAGTTTCTGAATAAATTCTGCATCATATGAATATAAAATGAGTCTGTTAATAATGGGGCGCCATTGGTACCTATGGAAATTCCAACAGATTGTTGGAAGACCCGATATCCAAAAAATACATAGATATTGTCAATCAGAAACTCAAGCGTCTTTTTAATATCAACTTAAGGGTACTTATGTGTAAAATCAGAGTGTTTTTTAACAAAATAATTTTGTAAATGACCAATGACAAGGTAAGTATATTTACGAGTTCGATTTTTAGGTCACCTGAGTCACTCAGGTGACCTATTGCTATCCGTTCTCGTCCGTCGGCGTGCGTCGTGTGTTATCATTTGAACATTTTTAGCTTCTTCTCTGAAACCGCTTAACCAATTTCAACCAAATTTGGCATATAGCATCTGTGGGTGAAGGGGAACAAAATTGTGAATTTCATGGTCCCTGCCCCCCCCCGAGGGGTGGGGCTAAAACCACCAAAAATAATGCAATCTTTAAAAATCTTCTTCTTTACTCCAGGACATCAAGCAGTCAAACTGTTGGCATCATTGTAATAAGCATTGAGCCCTCTACCAAAATTGTGAAATTCATGGCCCCAGGGTCAGGGGTACTGGCCCCAGGGTGGGGCTATATAGATCATATAGTGAAAGTGCATAATTTCTTTGAAAATCTTCTCTGCTTCTGGGTATTACATGTAAATAAAGTAACTAAGTACATAGTTATGAAGAGCAAGAGTGCTTCTACCAAAATTGTGAAATTCATGGCCCCAGGGTCAGGGGTTCTGGTGTTAGGGCGGGGCTCTATTGATTATATAGTGAAAATGCATTAATTCTTTGAAAATCTTCTTCTCTGCTCCTGGGTATTAAATAAAGTAACCAAGTACATAGTTATGATGAGCAAGAGTGCCTCTTTCCAAATTGTGAATTTCATGGCCCCAGGGTTAGGGGTTCTGGTGTAAGGGCGGGGCTCTATTGATTATATAGTAAAAATGCATTTATTCTTTGAAAATCTTCCTCTCTGCTCCTGGGTATTAAATAAAGTAACTAAGTACATAGTTATGATGAGCAAGAGTGCCTCTCCCAAAATTATGAAATTCATGGCCCCAGGTTCAGGGGTTCTGGTGTTAGGGTGGGGCTCTATTGATTATATAGTGAAAATACATTGATTCTTTGAAAATCTTCTTCTCTGCTACTGGAGACTATTTAAACAAACTAAGTGCATGCTTATGATCTGCATGGTGATAGTGTTAAGTGGGGGACAGATTAGAACTTAATTTATGAGTTGATACTGAATACTAGTCTAATTATTTTGTTGATCCTGATCTTCCTACTTCTCTTGCTTCAGGGCAACAATGCTTCATCTATCAGTGTATTTAACTTTTAAATTGTATTATACTCAGGTGACCGTTAAGGCCCTTGGGCCTCTTGTTATTGAAAAAGCAGCTGTCTATGATGTCAAAAAGTGGACTTCAATTAATCGTGGGGAATGGTTGTATAAAGTGTTGAAAAATCGTACGTTTTGATGCTATTGATTTTAGTAAAATTTTGTGTTTTCAAATTTTCCAAAAGTTCTTTGGAATTTTTAAGTATCCACATCTAATTTACACCACTTCTAGAATATACTGTTGAACAGTAATTCTGAAGTTTCTCCTTCATTACAATAAATAATTTAGTGAGGAGTAAAGAAAGAGGCTTGGTAGTACATTTACTGGAACCCGCTATGTATCTTTGTTTGTAAGGATTTTTATGAAGTTTAGGAATCCAGAAAAGGTATGGTAATTCAAATTCATTTTGATTGTTGAGAATAATAAAATTAATTTTGTACTCAATAATAAATCTTTAAGTTGATATTTGAGGGATGTTAAAAAAGTTCGCGAACTATCTCTTTATTTACAAAACCACTATTCATATCAAAATTAAATTACCATGGTCAAAATGACGTCAATATGTATATGACTTTTGATTAAAAACGGTTGACTCAGTCGTACTGGAGCAACGAACGGCTGTCAAGTATAACGTATATCTGGGAAATTCCTTTATTGTGGCATATAATGATTTGTATAAGGTTTATGAAGACAACAGATTTGCCACAAGCTCAATCATTAATTGTTTTAATGAAGGAAGGGAAGTGGTTAAAAATAATCTTCGTTTTAAGGCTCAGTGAAAGTAAGCTGGGAAAGAGATGTGTACTTAGTTGAGCAATTTGTTATGAAAGATCGCCAAGTTACAGTTAGAAATATACTTGAATATCTTAAGAAAGTATGATTATTAAATCCCTAAAATACCGTTAACTTTAGACTTAAAACATATCAGATATGATAAAAAGAAAGCGTCGTTACTTTACCCACAATGGAAAAACGACACAACCAAGACGGAGAAGAAGTCGGGTTGTGAAGATCACCATGCTCATACGAGGTCTTACCTTTTGTGACAACGCATCACTGTTAAGGCGCACTACGCCGAAATCAACGGAATACAGACGTGCAGAAATACATACCTTTTTATACTGAATTTATTTTTGTAAAACTACTATATTATCACATGACTTTAATATTAAATTGAAATGACATTGTTTACCCCGCTCTGTACTGAATTTGGTTTGGTCACGTTATTTGACAGTCACGTGATTAATACATGTAATGTGTACTGTATGTAGGTCACAAAAAAATTCAATATCGCAAGGGCATATTCTAGTTAAAATTAAAATAAATGAAGCCATTAATTATTTATACATTACTTGTACTTTATGTTGCTGCTGCTTTAAACAGAATTCGCATTTTATTAGCATTTTATTAGTTTAAATTTCAAGTTATTTGACCTCACCACTGTTTTTCAAGGTCCTTGATTGTTCTGCTCCCGATTCGTATTGTCAAAATGGACTTTTTTTCGATTTATTCCCCTTTGCTGAACGATTCCGATCGTCTGCATGACAACAATGCAGTTACAGAAAGAAAGAAATCATACATATGTTAAAATTTTGTCTTTGAAACAAAAGGAAGACTTGAATACACATCTGCTCCTACCTGTTTTGTTAAAGCTTTCGAAGTAATTATACATAATGTATATAGGAAACCACATATACGACGTAGGCTGTAAATCCAAGAGCTGCCATTTCTAGGTGCTACCTCAGAAAGCTCAGTGTGTGATAATTCAGAATTTGGATCCACTGCAATAAAATGTCCTACTTTATCAATGACAAGACCACAGAAGCAAGTTGAGTAAGGAAGTGTCTTCTCTCTCTAAAAAATCATTTTCCCAAACATTTTAAACGCTTCTGTGATCAATAGTGAGCATACATTAGCTAGCAAACATGTAATACATATATATAGGGCGTTGTTTAGGATAATTCTATTGGTCGACGGAAGTATGAAGACAGCGTGGTAATCGCTTTCATATGCACTTTCTAAATTATTTATTATTAAGTTAAGGAAATAAGTGCTGTGTAAGATCGATAAAGATATTGAACATTGTGCTTAAGCTTAGCATTCAGGGGACACGGGAATTGAACAACTTATCGAAATGAAAGACAACTGCCAAATAGTGTATTTACTTGTCCTTGTGTTTGGGTTTTCTTGCATGGTGTTCTCTTCCTTATCAACGTCCTCAAGCTTTGTTGTAATCCCCAGATGTAACGATAAAATGGGGAATGAAGATCTTCTATCGATGGAGAACACAAACTCACTGATTGAATGCGCCTTATCCTGTAACACGGACTGTGTCTGTTTTGGTTTTCACTGGGGACAGAAATTGTGTAGGAGGCAAGCCCGATGTCACCCGTCCAGAATGAATCTAAGTGAGATGGGCTGGTTATACTATCTTCCAAGTACAGGTATGTTTTTATACCCCCGCTCCGAAGGAGAGGACGGTATACTGTTTTACCCTTGTGTTCTGTCTGTGTGTCCGTATGTCCGCCCGTAACATATTTGTTCGCAGTTTTCTCAGCAACTACTCATCACAGATGCTTGAAATTTTAGCACAATCTTTGTTAAGGCATGCCAAATGGTGGGATTCATTTTTGTATGGATTCGATGTCAACATGAATGTATATTCACATCAGAGCGGGGGTATTACTAGTGAGCCTTCGCTCACAGACTTTTTTTTTTAAATCAACAAACAAAAACTCAGCCTTTACCCTAAGTTATTTAAACAATTAAGAAACGATACACCATTTAATGTCTAATTACATATAAAATTGGTTCATGATTTTTCTGTCAAATAAATGAGTTTGAATTGGCATGCACGTGCACTGACAAAACAGAGTTGGAATATATCTCTATTGTAAATATTTGTTAATTGATATTAAGGTTTTCAATTAAATGTTGACATAATAAAGAACTCCGAATCTTTATTTGACATAATCCGTGTAAACAGGACAATTTTTGTAAACTGTGTTAAAATTGGAAAAGTTTTATAGATTTTATTCAAAAAATTTCCTCTCATTATTCAGCGGACAGTAAAAAATGTAATTCGTCTTCTGTTGAAGTAAAGTAACGACAGATTCTTTGAATTTCATTATTACCAAATTTATTAATTTTTCTCTCATATCTGTTTCTATCCGTAAGCAAAAATTACTAATTCTGAATTCTGTTAGAATTATGCGATTGTCCCGGTTTTTCTGATTAATTTTTTTTTTCAAAATTGAATGACCTGTTATCTATAAAATATGTACTTACAAATAGCTGGTAAGGATATCTTCCCATAAGTTTAAATATATAAAAAAGAAATTAGGGGACGATAGTTTGATTCTGAGAGGGGCCTAGCAGATTTCGGAGATAATCTGTCCTCGAAAATGTTGAACATAAAAATAACCTGTCCTTGACTAGGGCCTCTAACACCCCCTCACCAAATAAGAGTTTTGGAGTTTGGGTGTCAAAACTTTTTCAGGGTGGAAGATAATAAATAATCTGTCCATGATCGATTTGAAAACAATTATCTTTCCTTGACTGGCATGAAAAAAATATGATCTGATTCGAAAAAAAAAATTACCAGCCCCCCCCCCCCCCTTCTCGCCGAAGAAGGCACCCCTTTTAAATAAATTAAAATCTTCTTTTAATGACAATGTAATTTTTAATAAATATTTAAACTGTGTTTCTTTATAGTTTATGACACTGGATGGAAATGTAACAGTGAAACACACAGATGTTACAGTTTAGACCTCAAAAAACTAACTGAAGAAGAAGCCATGGTAAATACTGCTCTTTATAAGTTGTAAGACCCCTCTTACACAAAACTTTAAGTTCAGCAATTTTATAGAACAGTTTTAATATATTTAGGAGATGAATTTAATTTTTGAGAATACATGAGGACATGACCTAGGATGCTTCACGCCTGCATATTTCATGAAGCGCGGTAGCACTTCATGATAAACATGCAGTCGTGAAGCGTGTAATTCATGTACATGAATTCTCAAAAATTTAATTCATATCTTATATTAAAGTAGGTCGCGGGTTTGCTTTTGTCATCAATTTTGGTACACAATTTTGACTATTCGACCGATTTTTTTTTCTGCACATTTGATTATGACGTCAGTTACGTCAGAAAGGCGACGTTGTGTTGTTTCCCGTATAATTCTCTGAAAATGACTCCATAAATACGAACCAAATGAAAGGTCTTACAGTACTGAACAGCTAAATGTCAATCAAAATGAGTCATCATAAAAATTATGGTATGCGAAAAGAAAAAAAAAGGCTTAGCCAAAAACTTGAAGGATTGTACGTGCATCCGTAATTTGCAACTCAAAGGGAACATGCGTATTACTATTACACCATGTTTGCCAATCAAAGCCGGGACGAAAATATTTTTATACTTTCTGTTTCAGGATGGAATCAATCCTCAACACTAAAAACGGATGAGATTTAATTACATGTATTTTCCTGTTATTCATTCTGTATTATTAATATTATTTATTATCATTTGTTTATTATTTTATTTAAATCTCGTGTAACCACGATGTATATGCAGGATACCAAATTGTGAAATACATCTATACTACTATATTAAAATAATAGACTCGAATTTTTGGCCTTTAATATCCGATAAATCGGAAGAATACTGTCTTTTGTTTGATATATTTTAAACATCATTGGTACTTGAAGATTACCAATTTGTTTTTATTTTTTCTCAATTAAGCTTCTATTTTTATTACTTTTTCTATGTACTTATTCAAGGATATTACATTAATTTTTATCAAAACAGACAGTCTTTTACAGATTATATACCTGTCTATTACCTGTGTATATATAAAGTATATGTATTAGCAGTGCCTAACCCTTTTATTTTTGAACAAGTTGAGACCTGCAGTGTTAAAATTGTTACAAAATTTTTTTACACCTTTACTTTAATAACTGATTGTGTAAAAATACCAGCTTAGCACATTTCTTCATTTTCATTACTTTGCTTGATATGTATCAGCAGTGTGCTCAACTCTTTGCTGTTGTCATATTTTCAATGGACATCCATAATTTCTTTTACTAAATTTGTTCGATAAGGTGAAATTTATGTAAGCTCCGGCGTGATTCGAACTCAAGACTTGATTTATAGCTAACTGGTGGTCAAACCCATTCTGCGCTACGCCGTTACGCAACAATTTAAAAAAACAAAAAAAAAAACAAAAAAAAAAACAGAATTATATTCACATTCATTGTTTATTTCAAAAATACCTTACAATATGAATGTGTCGATGTATCTATTTTGTAAATGTCCGATGTGCACATGGATGCATTCATAACAATGTCAACCCGTGCACGCACGGGTCAAAGTCTAGTTAAAAATAAACTTATACAAACACCCGGGATATTAGATCTATATGACACTGTAAACAGATAATATTTTACAAGTATCAAGTACATTTTTTTTCTATTTCACAAAAGTTGTCTATGTACAAGATAAATGCACGTGTATTACATTTTGCGTATCGAAAGATTAAGAGAATTTTAACAAATGTTTGAGAGTTAGGGCTACTAGCTTGCGACTAATATAGAAAGAACATTGCCGGTAAACCCCCCCCCCCCCCCCCATTTCCTCAGTATCGGGGTGTTTTTTTTTTCGTCACCTTTTTCGAATGAAGTGATCAAATTCATGTGTTATGCCTGAAATCTTACTGAACAGAACATCCTAAAAATACGTGAATTAATATTTATCACTCGCGGTGTTGTTGCTGCATGCTAGTGTAAATAAGCTGCTGGTCTTCTTATAATAACATGTTTCCGCAATAAGTGACATGATAAATAAAAATACATTTTGCATCTGTGTCACCTTTTAGATCTTGCATATTCGAAATGTGTATATTATACTCGTATGTAAACGTGCTTACATTCAACATATAACGTTGTAGTTATAAATAACGCCATAAACGCAACATTTTGGCAATATAAAAGCAAACCTTGAAATTATTTCGCAAAAAAAACTAGCGAGAAGACATATTGTTTTTTTTTTTATCTCAATAGTTTTACTTTTACCACATCTTGATATTTTGAAATTCTTCACTGATTCGTCTACATCTTTAATAAATTATACAACATTTTTTAAAGAAACTCTTTCCGCAAAATTGTAATGCGTAAAAATATTACTAAAAACTATACAGCGTTTACAGTAATATAGCATTAAAACTACGTAGGCAATTTTAATAAAAAATACATATAGTATGCTGTAAATTCTAAGGAACTGAGACATTTTATGCTGTAAACCCGTAACCTACCTGAACATTATTTTTGACTTGCTACCTTAACATTATTTTTGACTTGCCAACTTAACATTATTTTTGACTTGCCACCTTAACATTATTTTTGACTTGCTACCTTAACATTATTTTTGACTTGCCACCTTAACGTTATTTTTGACTTGCCACATATTTTTGTTATTCAACGATCATTACTGAAAAAAATGTTTGTACTATTTTTGACTTCAATCACATCACAATGGAAATTTACTACCATCTCAACTTCACTAAGGAAGTGGTGAGGAGATGGAACAGTGATTTGAGGCTGGAAGCACAAGGTGAACAAAAAGAAAATGGGAATTTTCTTATCACCAATGAATGATTTATCATATTATGATTTATCAATAAAATATATATATACACAAAAATGTTTGTACTATTTTTGACTTCAATCACATCACAATGGAAATTTTCCTACTCATTCCACGGTAGTTCATGAGAACATGAACTTTTTCTAATTTGCTAAGAATCTTAAGGAAAAATATTTCAAATGATAATATATTGAAATATCACATATAGAAAGGAAATGAATGTGGCCGTGTTATTATGATGTGACGGGTTAATTATCCTATGACGTGGTTGACACAAAGTGTCAATTCAGGAATACTTTATATGACAATGATTAAAACGTTGAATTAAAAAAAAATTAAAGTGGACAATAAAGATTATGTAAAATGTTATTTAAATGACATTATCGATAAATTACTGAACCCTGAACAATGTTCATGAACAAAGCAAAAGCTCATGGTTTTAAACAGGGAAAGTTTCTTGAAAAAATCATGTTCGTTCGTATAGAAAACCTAAAACGTGTTCCCCGACTTTATGAAAATCTGTATCTCTGATATTACCTTAATATCAATGCTGATAAAAAACATTTTTTTATCAAATGTAATAATGTGAAAAGATCAGCAAATTCAGTTCCGTTGAAGATTGAAGTAAAACATATTAAAGAAAATTGAAAGGCACGTAAATTAATAATTCGCCGTTGTTGCCTACCGATTTCTAAAAATATGTGCAAGTCGGATCTAAAATTCGATAAAATTTCAATCTTGTTTCTGCAAGCAGTAATCTAGAAACGATAAAAAAATTATTTCATTATTGGGAAATAATGACAAAAGAAAAAAAGAATTCAATTAAAAAGAATCGTGTCTTGAAAACATCTACCCCAGGATCAGAAGGTGTTTATTTGCGTTATATCGATATTTAAGCTATATTTTTATGAATAAAAGTAAATCAAATCAAAGGAGACAATTATTCCTATTATTGGAATGATTGGCATGGAATTATAAACTCGGTATAATGAAATGTCATGAAATTAGTTTGTAGACTTTTCCTTTTAATAAATTAATTTTTTTTTCTATTAGTATCTATATACATATTATAATTTGTAATTTCAAATTATTTCTCAATTGAGTGCAACATGTAAAGGACAGCCATATTAACATGCTTTTCTTAATATACCAAATTTAAATAATAGATCAAATTTAATAGTACACTGTTGTTATATGAACAATTGTTATCACGTACATTATTTAAGGAATAACTGTCTAATTTTTTGGATTCATGATTTATGCGTTTAGGCGTTTATGCATAAAATTATCACGCAAGCCAATCGATTGATCATCGTGATGAATCCAAAAAATCTGACAGTTATTCCTTATACTTACATGCTTCTGATTCTGCAAATTCCCGTGCTAATAGCCCCGCTTCTGTCTCTATTTGTCCCGCAAGTGATTTTTTTTTAACCGCGCCTACCGATGAACTAGTAGATTTATTTTGAAATAAAGTTATTTTTACAATTTGTAATTTTATCTCGGACAAAGACATTGGAAATGTAAATATGTTGCCTTGAAGCAAATACATGAAAAATGTAATATGCACTATTTGTCCTTTTAGATAGGATAAGAGACATGAAATCAAATAGGCTAAACCTTTGAAAAGGAAAATAACTCTGGAGATTAATTTACTATTAATTTTAGGTCACCTGAGTAAAGTCAGGTAACCTATTGCTATCTTGTTTTCATCCGTTGTCGTGCGTTAATAATTGAACATTTTTAGCTTCTTTTCTGAACCGTTCAACCAAATTTCATATAACAACCAATTTCAACCAATATAGGCAACTATGGGTGAAGAGGAACAAGAATTTTGTATTTTATAGTTATGATAATCAAGGGTGCCCCTTCCAAAATTGTGGTGAGGGGGTTCTGCGGGAGGGAGGGGGCTCTATTGATTATATAGTGAAAGTGCATTATTTCTTTGAAATTCTTCTTCTCTGATGCTAGGTATTTAGCAGATAAACCAGGTATATAGATAGGATGAGCAAGGACGCCTCTTTCAAATTTGTAAATATCTTGACCCATTGGTCAGGGTTCTGATGTTAGTTTGGGTCTCTATTGAACATATAGTGAAAATACACAAATTCTTTAAAAAACCTTCTCTCCCCCTATATATAAAGCAGAAAAACTAGGTGCATGGTTAAGATGATCAAGGGTGCTTCTTCCAAAATTGTGGAATTTGTGGCCCCAGGGTGGGTGGCTCTGCGAGAGAGAGAGAGGGGACTCAATTGGTTATATAGTAAAAGTGCATTATTTTTTTTTTTAAATCTTCTCTACTCCTAGGTATTTAGCAGATAGCCCAAGTATATAGTGTTGATGAACAAGGGCGCCTCTTCCAAAAATATTGAAATATCTTGGCCTCCTGGGTCAATGGTTTTGGTATAAGGGCGGGGCTCTGTTGATCATATAATGAAATCGCATTAATTCTTTAAAAATCCCCCTTCATATAAAGCAGATGAACTAGGTGCATGGTTATGATGATCAAAGGTGCCTCTTACAAGATTGTGAAATTTGTGGCTCCAGGGTGAGGGATTTTCCGGGAAGGGGAGGGGACTCTATTGATTATATTGTGAAAGTGCATTATTTCTTTAAAAACATTCATATCTGCTCCTAAGTATTAATCAGATAAAAAATATAAAGTTATGATGAGCAAGGGCGCTTCACCAAAATTGTAATATCTTGGCACCTGGTTCAGGGGTTCTTGTGTTACATTGTAGGGCGGGGCTCTATTGATTATATAGTGTAAATGCAATATATGGAGATAACGAACAGTATTCAAGCTCAAAAGTCCATTAAACATTACAAAATTGATGCAGAGCAAACACAAACCTCCAAAACATCGGAGGTGGGATCAGGTGCCATGGAGGATTGAGCATCCCCTGCCGACCGGTCAGCATTTGACTCAATGATAAATTGTATTTGCCGACAAGGTTATTGTATCGAGCATGTTTCATCAACTTGTTTGTCAATAATTTACACACACACAATCTTGGATAGTTCTCACGCCATCCCCCTCAAATTGGTGCTTTGACTTGAATAATTTCATAAGTACAGTATATAAACAAATTCATATGAATACATCATAATTTTGTTTCCATCAATTATTTAAGTGTTTAAATTGTCATGTGTTGGACATGGACTTACACTCATTAATAAATCGAAATCACTGATGAATTTAAATAACAGTTTGTCAGCATAACTCCTGCACTGAATTTCCTGAAACTTTGTAGGTATATCAGACATAGTGTATAATAGATTTGTATACTACCAAGAAATTTTGATTCCATTATCTATCTAGAAACTTCAGCCCAATTTCATTTGTAACATAAAAAAGATTTGAATGTCCTTGTATGCAAGAGGTTTTGATGTGATGATTTTTTGCAAGGAATGCCCCTTTTTGAATTATACTGTGTATTTAAAATGCACTGTGCCATTCATTACGTGTTGCATTGTCGAGTTTTGGGGGAGCGTGGGGTATGTGAGCTTGCTCACTTTTTCTTTCATTTATTAAATAATAAGAAACGATTTTTTAATTGTACAGTGTTCGTAAAATTTGTTAACAATCGTTATACAAGAGGATGGGAAAACCCTAAGCTTTCTTTTTTAACTTTATTTCACAGCAGCTTACTCTCACAGCTGCCGAGAATTTTTTAATTTTCAAGCGCTTTTTGAATCAATCCGGCCCTCAATCGATTTCCATAAAGATTTTCCTTAATCTTATTCTCCTAAGTGACCTGGCAATCGAGCCACTTGGAATATAAAGGGAAAATGAAGTACTCTTACACCAAAACCTTCTACTGTCCAGATTCCACTTTTAACGCTTTAAATATTATAGGAACATGTACACGCTACTGAGAAAAATGGCATAGAAAAGTGAAAAAATGCCACCAAAGTAACTTTTCTAGCAATACATATAAAGTTTACTTTTAAATATATGATTTATTCAAAGAAATAACGCCCAAATGCATTTAAATAGAGGTTATCAGCTAAAATAAAGAATTTACAAATTATCTGAAAAAGGGGCTTATTTCACCAAGCCTAATCAGGTTTTAGCATTCTATATACTAATTTTGGCTTTATTTCATTTAATTGATGACTTTCTTGCCATTGACCAGCATTGCAATTATTAATTGCATAAAGAAAATGATTACAGGTGCTTTCATGATAAATCCTTAAAATATTAGTCAGGTTGCGTCTTTTCTGCAGGGGTAACACAAACAATATAATTATGTTTCTGACATTTATTTTTGTTTAAAGAAGAAAAAAGAATAGTGCAGACATGCGGGAAAATATTCACACCGATTCTAATGCCTTTTTAGTTACTTAAATAAGAGACACTTTTGTCTCTGCTGAACCCGTGCTTTAATTTTTTTGTTCTCGAAAAACATTCTCTGGTTATAATTTGTTTTATTTTAAAAAATGGCAGCAAGTTGACTAAAGTCACATAAAATTTAAGTTCTCGCCATAAATTCCTACCAGTTATAATTAAGTATTTGATGCGAGTATTTAGGTAAATGTTTCCACTTTGATTTCTGATTTTTTTCTGTAAATACTTGGATCCAAGCCTTGGCTGATCTATTCGATCCCATGTTTAGTGCTTTTTGATACACATGACCATCATTTTCCTGTTTACGCAATAGCCTAGATAAGGCCATTCCAAGTTTTTTCTATGTTTAGCGTCCGCGTGTGCCTTGGTTTTTGACACCCCATATCAGAAAAAACAAACAAAATCAGGAGTCCTGAAATTGTTTATTCTGGTCGAAATCACTGAATTCTGTGAATTAATCTAAGTATTTGTCTACAATATGTCATATTTGGAATATTGTAAGCATTTAAAACCTTGATTTTGCTGAAGAATAGATATTTCTATAGAATAGATATAGAAAAAATAGATTAATGGAATCAAATCCTTTGGATGACATAATTTTTATGACTATAAAGACTTGTGTTTTACTTTTTGGTTTGTGTGTTTTTTGCGAATAGGTAGGTAGGTAGGTGAAAGATGGGTGGACGCTAAACATAGAAAAAACTTGGAATGGCCTAACTGCACGTATTTTGAGATTACCCACCACTATCCAAGCGATCCTGTCTCTATAACACTTTATGGTTTCTGTGTAGTTTTTCTTTAAGATGGCCTGTTTTGTTTGATATTAGGACATATCGCTCATTCTTTGAGAAGTTTTGTTTACATCTCTTTATTTGTAAATCGCGTCATTTGCCAGACCACCAGCTTATTAATGACAGCTAATAATGGGACTTCATATCTGGGTTTCAAACATAATGTGTCAGAGATGACAATAATTGAAGAATTTTCTCATTAGGAAAAGGTGGATGAAGTACAAAAGTACTTTGTCATATGCGAGTTATCAGCACGTTTTTTCTTTATTGTTTTAAATTCTACCCATATCCCTAAAAAATAATAATGCATTAAGATATTATGGAAATTTTGCAGCACTCCTGCTATATGCGCAATTCCTACCTGGTGGAAATCAACGACCTGGAAGAAAACACCTGGATAACTGATAACCATTTAAGACATGTTGGTAAGTGTTTCACAAGATTATAATTACAGTTACGTTAGTTAGCAGTAGGATTTGTTTATAATTCAATTAAACTTCAAATCTGATTCTTTTCTTCAAATGAAGTCAGTTAATTTTAAAATAAATTACATGATGTGTCTGATATTTAACGGAAATTAATTTTAGAACAAAGTGTGTAGATTTGGCGCTTTCTGTTTCTGATAGAAATAAAATATACAATACGCGGCAATTATCGATGTACTTGTTCCCCTTTCCATCAAAAGTGCTAAAAATTCACAGACAAATATTATTTTCTGTTTGTTTCTCTGTTGTACCTTTGTTTTTAATGATATATTCCATGGACAAACACATATATGTACAGAACATTTAGCAATATATTTGATTTAGCAGCGTACCCTTTTCACCAAAGGTGCCAAAAAGAAATTCACAGCCAAGTGTTATTCATTTACAGTAATTCGTGTATTTTACAGTATTTCGTGCATTTACAGTAATTTGTGTATTTACGGTAATTCGTGTGTTTACAGTAATTTGTGTATTTACAGTAATTCGTGTATTTTTTTCATTACCTAGCCTGTTCCAATCGTTACGATTGCACCACATGGACGGGAGGGATCGATAAAGAGAGGGAGGGTGTGTATGTATGGGAACATTCAAACACGCCGATTGGATTTACAAACTGGGGTAGCGGAAACCCAGACAATTATGCCGCTCCAATGAAAGATATAGATTGTATCGACATATTTTATAACGGAAAATGGAACGACCGGCGTTGTACCAAGTTGAATGCTTTTCTCTGTGAAAGGGAGAACTTAGAATAAGAGAATTTCTTTACGGTGTACTACAATAGTCATGAGGAAAGTGAATCAGATGTCTGATAACTTATAGAATGAGTTGGACAAGGGCAATACACGATTTGTGAAATACAACTTTATCAATTACTATAGTATACAAATGTTTGCAAGGAAATAATACTTACATATCAATAAATTAGTCATATAACACTTGAGTCATTTTGAATTCTTTGCTATCAGATTGGGACAATTAATTTGTATAAGACGTGAACCTCGAAGAAATACACTAAATTGGACAAAATATTGACCATATCATGCAGAACCCAGAATAAATAACAAATACTTTTACCGTCATTTCATTCCTTTTAAAGAAACAAAAAGCAGCATGTTTAAGAAATTTGTTAGCATCGTTTGAAATACACCAAACGATTAACTGATGTTGTTTTTAGCTCACCTGAGCTGAAAGCTCAAGTGAGCTTTTCTGATCACATTTTGTCCGTCCTCCGTCTGTCTGTCCGTCCGTCTGTAAACTTTTCACATTTTCGACTTCTTCTCCAGAACCACTGGGCCAATTTCAACCAAATTTGCCACAAAGCATCCATGGGTGAGGGGGGGGGGGGTCAAGTTAGTTCAAATGAAGGGCCACGCCCTCTTCCAAGGGAAGACAATTAAGAATTGGTGAAAATTTGGTGTCATCTTTTTAAAATCTTCTTCTACAGAACCATTGGGCCAGAAAAGTTGAAACTTATGTGAAACCTTGATTACATAGTGTAGATTCAAGTGTGTTCAAATCATGACTCCCGAGGCTAGGGTGGGGCAACAATGAGGGATCAAAGTTTTACAAAAGAAATATATAGGATCTTCTCAAGAACAACAAAGCCACTGTTAATCATACTGATATGGAATCATCATCAGGTAGTGTAGATTCAAATTTGCTCAAATCACGACCCCCGGGGATATGTTGGGGCCACAATGGGGGATCAAAGTATTACATAGGAATATAAAGGAAAAATCTTCTACTCTAAAACAACAAAGCCACAATTAGTCATATTGATATGGAATCATCATCAGGTAGTGTAGATTCAAGTCTGTTCAAATCATGACCCCCGGGGGAAGGGTGGGGCCACAATGGGGGATCAAAGTTTTACATAGAAATATAAAAGAAAATTCTTTAAAAATCTTCTTCTCAAGAACAACAAAGCCACAATTAGTCATATTGATATGGAATCATCCTCACGTAGTGTAGATTCAAGTTTGTTCAAATCATGACCCCCGGGGGAAGGGTGGGGCCACAATGGGGGATCATAGTTTTACATAGAAATATAAAGGAAAATTCTTTAAAAATCTTCTTCTCAAGAACAACAAAGCCACATTTAGTCATATTGATATGGAATCATCCTCAGGTAGTGTAGATTCAAGTTTGTTCAAATCATGACCCCCGGGGGAAGGGTGGGGTCTCAATGGGAGATCAAAGTTTTACATAGGAATATATAGGAAAAATCTTTAAAAATCTTCTTTGCAAAAACAACAAAGCCACAGTTAGTCATATTGATATGGAATCATCCTCAGGTAGTGTAGATTCAAGTTTCTTCAAATCATGACCCCCAGGGTAGGGTGGGGCCACAAAGGGGAATCAAAGTTTTATATAGGAATATATAGAGAATTCTTTAAAAATCTTCTTATCAAGAACAACAATGCCACGATTAATCATATTGATATGGAATCATCCTCAGGTAGTGTAGATTCAAGTTTGTTCAAATCTTGACTCCCGGGGGTAGGGTGGGGCCACACAATGGGGGATCAAGGTTTTACATAGGAATATATAGGAAAATTCTTTAAAAATCTTTACAGGAAAAGGAAAGCCATGATTAGTCATATTGATATGGAAGCATCCCCAAGTATTGTTGATTCAGGTTTGTTCAAGGCATTCTCCAGTAGTAGGGTGGGGCCATAATGGGTGATCAAAGTTTTACAAAAGAACATATATAGGAAATATCTTTAAAAATCTTCTCAAGAACAACAGAACCGTCGCCCGCGTGGCGCAGTGGTTAAAGCGTCTGCTCTAGAGTCGCGAAGTAAGGAGTTGGTCCTTACGTCGCGGGTTCAAATCCCACTGTGGGACGTGGAGACCGGTCCTTCGGATGAGAACGTATAAACCGAGGTCCCGTGTCGCAGTAGGTGCTGGCACGAAAAAGATCCCTCAATCCTCAATGGCCGTAAGTGACGAGTAAAGGACAAAATTTGCAGCTCTCCAACGGCAAGTGGTGGCGTCTCAATATGAGTGAAAAATTCTCGAGAGGGACGTTAAACAACATACATACAAACAAAGAACACCAAAACCATGATTAGTCACATTGTTACAGAAGCATCCTCAGGTAGTGTATATTCATGTTTGTTCAAATCATGACCCCTCCCCCTCCCCCAGGGTAGGGTGGCAGACATCTTTAAAATTCCGTTTTCAAGAACTACAAAACCATGATTAGTCATATTGATACAGAAGCATCCTCAGGTAGTGTATATTCATGTTTGTTCAAATCATGACCCTGCCCCTCCCCCAGGGTAGGGTGGCAGACATCTTTAAAATTCCGTTTTCAAGAACAGCAAAACCATGATTTGTTATTTGAATATAGAAGCATCTTCGGAAAGTTTAGATTCAATTTCATTCAAAACATGGCACTTGGGGGTAGGCTAAGGGTATGCCTAAAACAGGCGATCAAAGCTTTGCATATGAATATATAGAAGAAGAAATCTGCTGACAAAGAACAGCAGGGTCAAATTGACTCAGGTGAGCGTTGTGCCCATGGGGCTCTTGTTTGTCTTTTCTTTATCATTGAAATGGACATGTCTGAAGAGAATGTAAATATTCTGCTATGTATATACATGTATAAATAGAGAAAAGCAGCCCCTGTACTTAATAGCCATTCTCTGTAACCACTTAAACTTTTGTGGCACGCATAGTCATAGATTTTTTTTCAAATTTGGCTAGAATTTACCACCTCATAAACTACTCCAAAAAATATTGTTAGATCATATGAATGTTGAGTAGTTACCATGGAAACGGTGTCTAAAGTTGATTTTTTTGGAAAAAATGCAATTTTTGGGAATGTTATTCAATGAAATGCGGCTACTTCAATTCATGTTACTCACAGAAATAAAAAGTATGACATCTGATTTTAAAAGTCATTTAAAAACATTGTTGGTATTCAGTCTATAAATATGAGAAATCTATGATTAAAATAGCAGACATTCATTTTAAAATTGAATTGTCTCCCTTTGATAATTGTGAGCTCTTTAGTGTGAGAGATAAAAAAATCATTGGACAAAACTGACTGGAAGTTGTTTACATTGTCAACATATATCCTGGATTTCAAGTAAAATCAAGTGTTTTTTTTTTCTGTTTATTTAATGTGCATACAAATTTTAACCTCTTTGTTTATTTCCTGGATGCAAAAGAGTAATTTTTATGTGTGAACAATGGGGAAATGTACAAGACCACATGGTGCAAGAAATCAGCTCTGTGCACATTCATGATATTGAAGCCTAAACCTCAAGGTCTTAGGAGTTTCAAAATAGGGATAAAAAGATAAACTTAAGATGTCAGAATTATATTGAATTGGTTGCAAGAAGAGGAACAGTGTCTTATTCAGAGTACGTGATATATTACAATGAATAACAGCCAGGAAAGCCAGTGTTTCTTTTTAAAAACAAATGTGAAAAAAAAAAACAAAACTGAATTATAATGTTAGAAAAGTAGGCTTTTGATTTTACCTAAATAATTAAAGTCTAGCTACATTTACATGATCGTACAAAACTGGAAGTTAAAAGTCAGGTAAAAAATAGGCTTGGCAACAACAAAGTACAGGTGTATCAAGTTTATATTGAATGATGTGATGTAAGTTGATGATGTTGCTGAAGCAAGAATTTTCTTTAAGGGAAAGGTCTTTACCCTAAAAAAAAAAAAAAAAAATTGTCAAGGCTAATAATAAAAATGTTTTGTTTGATTCCTATCGACAAGTCAAAATTATAATTTGTGGGGGGTTGGGGTGGGGGTGGGATTTGCATAGAAATACAAATTGTCTGAATCATATTTAAAGTTAACGGTTTATCATATCTCTAGACTAAGATACATTTAGATTGAACCTTGTAGCAGTAAAATTAATATTAAATCAGTCTAGCTGTGTTTTATTAACAATGAAAACATAAATAAATTTCTGACCCCCCCCCCCCCTTCTTTCTACCAAAAGAAAAAATCTAAAATCAAACAAAAAATAAATCTATACCTCGGAATGCGGGCGGGAAGGGATTAATCACTTATGAAATTTGTAAATAACGCTTCTTAACATTTTACAAGGTATCCATGTTTTTTGTTTTGTTTGTTTGTTTTGTTTGTTTGTTTCTTTTTTTTTTTTACAAATGCCTCTTACCAATTGATGTGGGTAAGTGCTTTTACATGGTTCCTGGAAGGGGTGGAATAAGTCCTGGTCACTGGTTACTTTACTATATTCATTTTTTAAAAAAATGAAAACCGTAGGAAGAAAGCAGGGACAGATTATTTATTTTCAACATTTTCAAGGACTAAACTTTAGAAATTATGTTTACATTACACACCATAAGGTGTACGATTCCATCAAGCTCACCAACTAACTCAAATTTAGCAACTGACATAAATTCAAGAAAGCACAAAAACAGATTATCCGAACAGATCCAGCAGATTTTTACAACAGATAATTATTGATTAAATTTTGGGAAATAGCAGATCTATTATGTGTAAACCCATGCATATTTAGGTTGAAATGTCTCTAAATTTTCAAGTTTTTAAGAATAATATTGCAAAGTAAAATGGATTTAGGCTTTTTCTGTCAACTTCTCTGAAAAAAAAAATCACAGGAAATTAACATAATTTGACTGTCACTGGAAAAGTGCGGGTTGTTGAATAGAGTCAAAAATATACATTTTAGAACAAGGACTTAGTCTACAAAAACAACAAAAGTGTGTTTTTACATGCATGTAGCACAATTCTCTACATACAAGTCACTCAATATGGTAAGTGTATAGGCTTTCAATATTTTGACTTGGCTACATTTTTATCAATAAATGACCTTAAAAAAACATTCTCATAGCATTTTCACATTATGCATCAAGCTACAGGTGAGAATGTAAGTTATTTACCATGCAGTTTCAGAAAAATAAATTGTGTATAAAACAGGATACGCTTTCACAATATCCAAGTATAAATGCTATACTAACAAGCTAATTCAGGGTATCTATGTCCCCTGCTTAAGGAAAAAAGAAGAGCATGTACGGATCTAGAGGGGTGGTGGTTGGAGGGTGGTGGGGGGTGCAGGGACGGGACACTTTAAGAGGAGCGGGCGGGACCATAGGGAGTTATGATATAAAATTTCATTGCAAAAGCTTAAAATCTTTTTGAGATATCACTCGGAAATGAAAGTTTTACACACAAACAGAATGTATAAATTGACATTGACCTTTTGACCTTGAAATCAATAGGGGTCTTTTTTAGTTCATAGGAAGTTGTGCTTTAAAATTTCGATGCAAAAGCTTGAAGGCTTCTCGAGATATCACACAGAAATAAAGTGTTTAAACAGAATTTATGTATTCATGACCTTGACCTTTGACCTTAAAATCAATGGGAGTCTTCCCTAGGCCACAGGGATTCTTTATGCAAAATTTCATTGCAAAGGCTCAAAGGCTGAAACAAAAGTGTTACAGAAAGACAGAATGATGGACAGTCAGACAGACCCAAATCAATATCCCCCACTTTCAGTGAAAGCGGGGACAAAAAGGCAATTTTTATATACCATTGTGACCTTGAACTTTGACCTTCTGTCTGTATTTACCAATTCATGTGATGCCACATGTAGTTATTGTCCACCAGAACTGTAATTTTGTTTATTCATGCTGTTTAAAACAAAAGTATTAGTTAGGACACAGAAAAAAAATGTGCTTAGTTTCCTTAAGTCTCTATCTAAATCGAGCTATTTTGACCTTGACCTTTGACCTTTTGTCATGAAAATTGATTTTTCTCTTTGTTTTTGCTATAGTGTACCACAAAACTAAATTTCGTTTAAATCCATTTTAAAATACTCAGGTATTTATATGGAAACTGATTATAGATACCTATTGCCCTTGTCTGGAATTCTTTAAAAAAGCTCAAGTTTGTAACCATGGTAACATGAAAACTAAATATGAATACCAAGTGTTTCTCTGCAGTTTGTATTAGAATTATATATGAACTTTCAAACCAATGTATTTATTTTTTCCCAAATGTCCGCAAAATTTTAAACCAGGCTTTTCAAAAGAGCCTAAAATCTACAATTTTTTCCCAGAAAAATCCTGCCGAAATACGGGCGATATTTTTTCTATTAGGTAAAGTTACTCAAATACTAGAAATTAGCTAAAGGACTATAAAAATGATGTATTTTGGCAAAAAGATGAAGTCATGTAAATATCTTGTTGTATTAAAAACTTTTAATTTGTCAAAAATGGTCATTTTTTCATCAAAATTTCGCATTTTTTAGGCCATGAAAAACATATGTTGGTTGCCATGGTAACCATTGACCATAGCAACCATTTTATTATGAATTTTAGTTTCATACATCAATATAGGAATGTGTGCCAAGTTTCATAAAAATCAAAGACATAGCGTGCCACACTCCCTATATAAGAGTTTAAATGTTTACAGAGAATGGCTATTAACATGTAGTGGCAAGACAACACAATTAAATAACATATAAGAATCAGAACCTTTGTTTAGGTTAATAATTTTTAACATTAATACACAACAAAATTACCACTTTTCTTATGTATTAAGAATAAAATTAAAATTTGTGAAAGTGCAAGGATGTGTCAATCAAAGGCGTCCAGAAATTTGAAGTTTCAATAACCCCAAAGAGATGACATAAGATTTTTAGTATATTTTAGTATGAAATGCTATAGCAACATATAAGTCATGAAATAATACAGAAAATTCGAGAAAATATTAACTTCAAATCTGTGTCCAAGCACCTTTAAAAGATAAAAGAAAGATGAGTGGTGGTGGACTCCTGGATCGAGGCTGTTGGTGGACTGTTAGTCCCCGAGAGTCTCTACTACCCAGTAGCTAAGTACTTCGGTACTAGCTTGAAAATACGGATATATATTTAACTGCTGTGGCAAAATTTAGAAATTTATTTCAAAATTAAGAATTATCTAACTCATGCATAGCTCTGATCCCTCAACGTATTTGGCTCCAGTCTTTGGTACCCCTTTTCTAAGATCTTCAAAATTGCTTTTACTTTGATTATTGTTCTTCTGCATGGTATGAAAGTCTGTCTAAATCCTTGATGAATAAGCTTCTTCAAAACAAAACAGTAAGATTCATGATAAATCTGAACCCAAGAGCTAAGATCAATTGTGACATTTTAGTTTCAATAAACACACCGTGTTAAGCAGATCGCGTTAAACGTGTAAACATGCCTTTAACATCAATCATTGCTTGGCACAAATTTATCTACATGAGAAATTTGACAGGAATGATAATGCTACTAGGGGAGCATCCAATTTTAATTATCATGGTCCCAGGGTTAGGGCATACAACAGATCAAATTTTTATTTTCATGCCATTTTAATCTGGAATTCTCTTCCCGTGGAAGTAAATACTATAGCTGGTAAAGCTAATTTTAAATCTGTTGTCAAGTTGCATCTTACACAAGAAACTCGTGGGAGGAAAGAAAGTATTTATATAAAATATTTAAATGATGTAATGATACATTTTAAAAAATACTTTGAATTAGCTTCAAAATTTAAACAATGTGTAAATACGTAATTTTATTTTATTCAGGCTTGGAGAATCATGTAATGTTTTTTGTGCTGTCTTAGTCGTATATAATCAACAAGTAACATCTTAAGACCTCACTGGAAATAAGCAAGTTTTATATATTGCTTTCATTGGTTATCCTGGGCAAAGATTGAGTATGTTAATTTGTATTACATGTGATAAGATCTGGTTCTGTAATCCGTTTATATCTGTTTATAATGATAACTGTGATAATACGATTATAATACCCGGAGTGCTATTGTGTAGCTGTGATAGCTATGTGCCAAAACCCTTTTGCGATCCCAAATTGATATTATTAATGTAATTGTATTATGATTTGTAATGTATTTGATATTTTGCCTGAATAGACATAATAATAATATAAAATATCTTGTGCAAGACTTGAAGCAAAAAATTACTGTATTTTGTTTTATCAAGTAAAATACCAGGGCTCTTTTACATTTATATCCTACATGGCAACATGTAACCAGATGCGTTGATGTTACTGCTGCTGTTAATTAACACTGGAACAGTTGAGGTAAACAAAACAAAGATCGCACGAAGATAACCTTATATTCTGCCTAGTCATATTACTGTCGGTTGATGAAGGGGTTCCGTCTTGCAATTTTTAATTTGCTTTAAACGTTGAATTTCCAGTCATAGTTTGTAACTTATTCTTTATTTTTTATATGTTAGATTTGACCAAAAGAACCACGTTACAACTGCATTTAAAATACTGGCATCCTGCTTCAAAGACTTGTAAGAAATTATAAAATTGTAACCAGAAGTCTCTGATGAGACTGTTGCTTTACTAGCTTGTATTTATATGAAAGGAAGAGAAAATATGCACTTGAATTTGAAACTATGCAACAGCAATGAATAGAAAAATGGTCTCTGGTTACATCTCTAAGATTTATTTCAATTAGATTAAAACTGTTGGAGGAGTAGCCTTTTGGAAGTGTTTCAAAGAAATTTATATTTTTAGTAATCATGGCATGACCATTTATCAAAATCAAAAACTAATATAAAATCATGTACCTAAGTTTAGTCTACTGATGTGAAATGTTATATTGAAATCAGATCAAAACTGTAGGTCTCTGACCAGTAGACCAAAATAACGTAACTTTCCAAAATTTTAAAATCCCAAGTTACCTCAGAGCTCATTTAAAACATGCATGTTTTCTTCTTTTGTACATTAAAAATAATGTTTCGGCTACCATAAGCGGTATATCAAATGTTATTTTTTGAAGGAGAAACTTCAAGAGTACTGTGCAACAATATATTCCAGAAGTTGTGTAAATCAGATGTGGATACTTAAAAATTCCAAGGAACTTTTGGAAAATTTGAAATCACAAGATTTTACCAAAATCAACAGTTTAAAAACTTACGACTTTTCAACTTTATACCCAACCATTCCCCACGATAAATTAAAGTCCATTTTTTTTTATATCATTGACAGCTGCTTTTTCAATAAAAATGGAACTCGTAAATATACTTACCTTGTCATTGGTCATTTGCAAAATCATTTTGTTAAAAACATTCTGATTGTACACACAAGTACTCTGAAGTTGACATTAAAATGATGCTTGAGTTTCTGATTGACAATATCTATGTGGTTTTTGGAGACCAGGTCTTCCAACAATCTATTGGAATTGCTATGGGTACCAATTGCGCCCCGTTATTAGCAGACCTTTTTTGTATTCATATGAAGCAGAATTTGTCCAAAATCTTGTACGTGAAAAGAAGAAAACACTTGCTGTGGCGTTCAACTCGACATTTAGATATATCGACGACGTATTGTCAATTAACAATGGCTATTTTCATTCATATGTCGATACGATATATCCTAGTGAACTTGAGATAAAAGATACCACAGAGTCTGACACATCTGTTTCATATTTGGATATTTTACTTGAAAAAGACGTTAATGGTAATCTAACAACCAAGCTTTATGATAAACGTGATGACTTTAACTTTTCAATCGTCAACTTCCCTTACTTATGCAGCAATATACCTTCATCACCTGCATACGGGGTATATATCTCTCAGTTGATTCGATACGCAAGAGCATGCTCTACGTATGTACAATTTCTAAAACGAGGTAAATTATTGACAAAAAAGGTGATGAAACAAGAATATCAGCAGTCTCGTTTAAAGTCATCATTTCGTAAGTTCTATGGTCGATACAATGACCTTGTCAGCAAATACAATTTATCATTGAGTCAAATGCTGACTGACTTTTTTCATACTAATTGTTAGGCCATTATTTACACACTGAATTGTCGACGGATTTTTCCGTTATTTCCCGATCATGACAAGGAGCACACGGCGGGTGTGACCGGTCGGCAGGGGATGCTCACTCCTCCATGGCACCTGATCCCACCTCTGATGTTTGGAGGTTCGTGTTTGCTCTGCTCCTATTTTGTATTATTACCTAACCTACTATATAAATTGTAATTAGGCATTTTGAACTGTTTCCTGATTCATTTTAACGTTTCTGCACATCATGAAACAGTCAAAACTGTTTACCCGGTCACAGAATGAACTGTTGCATGGCTGAACTGATCCATTATGACGTCATAATCAATTTCTCGTACTTTACAGCTATAATATTGAATTATTTATCAGTTGAAGCATTTTCATGGCAATAAATTCAAAACTATTATTTGAAGAGTAATCCTGATACCCATATAAATATATATTCAATTTAATATCATTTGAAAAAAGAGGCCAAGAACACCTTTTCTGGTGGTAATTCTTGGAAAAATGTAGGCTCCTGTCACTCTTTATAGATCTTTGCCTTAAACGTATGACTCAGCGTGTTATATTCAAACCTTTAAGTCATCATTATGTTGTTTACTAAACAATACATGTATACATCAATTTATTAGTGCATGAAAATACTAAGAAAAAATACAAATTTTGTCGATGTGTTTATATCATTACTTTAAGAAATTATATAGTAAGTTAGGTAATAAAACACTTATTTAATGACAACTCGGGAAACAGTCAAACTGTTGTCCCTAGATAATGGGGAAGACCTGGGAAACTGTTGCCAGAGGCCTCGGGCAACAGTTTCCCAGGTCTTCCCCATTACCTCGGGACAACAGTTTGACTGTTCCCCTCGTAGTCATGAAATAAGTGTATATTGTATAATGGACTTTTGAGCTTGAATACTGTTCGTTATCTCCATATATTTCATTTAAAGCATAATTTATCAATTTCTCTAAAATTATCAGTTTGATTAATAACCTTGACATTAAGACTCACAACACCATAAATGTTAAATTAAAAAAAATACTACTATAATTCATCTAAAAAGACACTTATTTGTTCATGTTTATGTTACTACCTGTAACTGTCAAAGTGGATGTTTAGCCTCTTCAGATGTGTCCCTTCCTTTAGCTGAATTTGCTGCCTTCATGCCTGAAGACATAATCAAAGCCACTACCTTGAATTAAAAAGTTACTGAACCAACGATTTTAAAAAAAATGGATTTTCAAGTGTACATTTTAATATAAAAATATGAAATAAAAGAGTCTAGTATATAGAAGTTTTTAATGTCCTTGCTTTGTTGGGAAATTTTGGAAATGCAACACCTTGGAGTGGGGGTGGGGTGGGGTGGGGGGGGGGGGGGGTCGAAATGACGACGTTATCTAAGATATTGAAATGAGTTCAGAATGGACAATATATGCGACAATGAAGACTGAGAATTTTTGCAACTTTTGATGATGGGGAAGAACCATTTTTCATCCTCTTCATCTTTTGATGACGGAAGCATGGTTTCTTCAATCCCAAAAGAAAATGTTCAGAAATCAACAACTCTCAGGACTACGTAAAGCCATATGAAGAACGATATCTTACCTTCTCCACTTGACCTTTGAACCCTTAATTTTCAGGTGTGTCACGTACTTTCTATTTTCATAAACTCGTCACTTCACTTCTGATGCTGTAGATAATCATTGTTAAGCTGGTATCAGTAACAATGAAACAAATTGCAGTTTCAACCAATTTCAATGAACACTCTTGGTCTAACAACTAGGCTTCGTAAGGAAACTTCTTTTTCTGGTTGTATCAATCACCAAATTGACAGAAACAATAAGATACGCTGAACAAGTTACAGTTTCAACCAATTTTACTTATCACTCTTAGATCTAACAACTGGGCTTCAAGATGTCCAGCCGATATATTAGTATTTTCAGGAAACCTACCCTCGAGTCATATTGGAATGAAAATTTCTCTTTCTGTTTATTTCAAACATCAAATTTTAAAACGATAGGACAGAAAAAGTGTTTGTTTCCCTTGAGTATCTTAATTGTAATGACAACAACCTAACAGTTCAACACCGAAGGAGAAATCTTTCCACAACTTTCGACCAGTTCTAGATATTGAAAGCAGAACATTAAAAGGGTCCTGAATGAATCTGAATGAGGGTGGCTGGTTATAAACTGAGATTTTAATTCTTTTTCAAGAATTGGTTATGTGTTAAGTGCAATTTAAGGGCCCTGAGTTTCAAACAATTCAAATATACTGCACGTTAAGATATCCTATCCGTTTCTTAGCTCATCTGAGGAGTATATAGGAATTTTATAAAAGTCTTCTTCTCAAGAACAGCATATCCATGTTTAGGCATATTAATAGGGAAGCATCCTCAGGTAGTGTAGATTCAATTTCAAATGATGAACCTTAGAGTAGGGTAGGGCCACAATGGGGGATCAAAGTTTTACATAGGAATATATACGAAAAATCTATAAAAAATTCTTCTCAACAACAGCAAAACCATAATTGGTCATTTTTATATGGAAGCATCCTCAGGTAGTGTAGATTCATGTTTGTTCACCCCCCGAGGTTAGTTTCGGGTCACACTTTTATAATTAATTTTTCAATACTGAACCGATTTCTGCTTTTTCCTAGCCAAATTTCTGAGCGATGTGGCCCATGGACCTCTTGTTAAAAATATGAATTTTTCACACAGAAGACAAATAATACCCAAATTTACAACCCTTGCCACTGCTTGAAAAAACACCGTTAAACAACTTTACTGGCAAAGTAAATCTCATTAAAGGTGCTCCAAAAAGCAAGGTCATCTTTGTATTAACTTTACAAAAAGTAAAGGTGAAAAGGTAACCTTAACTTACACGAAAAGGTAATTAAAATTAACCTTTCACCTTTAATGCTGCATTAAAGTATATATATATATATATATATATATATATATATATATATATATATATGAAACTTTTTTAAATCCGTATTTGAATACTGGCTTTTGTTTAATACACTCATATAAGATTTCAACAAATCGTTTTTGATTTTTAATAAATAGGTATCTGATGTGTCTATTGTGTTACCCCCACCCCATTTTGTTAAACTCGATCTTACTAAAAATACACAAATTTTCAAGCGTTATATCAATTTCCAGTTGTATTAAGTATTAGAGATTGTCATCTACAAAATATAAAAAATTATACTACTTTTGTATACTGTAGACGGAAAATCACAAATGCAAAAATGGTATCAGATATCAGAATATGGATATAATAAACTTTAAAATTCCCTATGACTTAACCTTTAACTTATCTGATTTGCTGATATCTGACAGATGGAGAGCTCTTTTTTATTTGCTTTTAGTTTAGATATATTGAAACCTTTTCTGTTATAATTTCTGCTTTATAAATATCTACCAAAAACAGTTACAAACATTACAAGATTACATCTTTTACTAGAACAGGCAATAAAATGACAAAGAATAAAATTAAAAAGGTTAAAATACAATACAATATTATTTATCCTTTATGGTGCATGTACATGTGTTAAAACTTCGCAGTTTAAAAGGAACTAAAAATGCCTTACTCAGTTACTACTCAAGATCACTGATGAGAAACTACACAACATAAATCAGGCAAAGTACTAGTATTTCAAATTTAAACTATTAAAGGCTATCTAATGAGTATTTATGTACAGGTTAATAATGTTGACATCTTGTAAGCATAATGGTGTAATTTACATATTCACAAAATTGCTTAAACACCTATTAGAATATAGGTTCAGATGTAGTTTTGCAAGATGCATAAGTAAATGCATGTGTCTAGCTTCACGCAGTGAGCCTGTTTGAGCTTGACTTTATACTTTGGATTAAATGTTATATGTGTATTGTGTCTGTGGTAAGAGATTATGTTTGCATTGTGTCCATCTTCATATGTAAGTGGTTGTGGTAGATGCTTGAGTGCTTGCGTATGTGTTCAGCTTCACACATTTTCATGTATGTGCTTGACTTCACACGCCTTGGAAAATATGTAACTGGTTTTGTGGTAGATGTTGTATGTTTGCATATGTGTCCAGCTTCACACATTTTCATGTATGTGCTCGACTTCACACGCCTTGGAAAATATGTAACTGGTGTTGTGGTAGATGATGTATGTTTGCATATGTGTCCAGCTTCACACATTTTCATGTATGTGCTCGACTTCACACGCCTTGGAAAATATGTAATTGGTTGTGGTAGATGCTTGTGTGTTTGCATATGTGTCCAGCTTCACACATTTTCATGTATGTGCTCGACTTCACACGCCTTGGAAAATATGTAACTGGTGTTGTGGTAGATGTTGTGTGTGCTCGACTTCACATGCCCTGGAAAATATGTAAATGTGGTTGTGGTTAATGCTTGAGTGTATGCATATGTGTCTTGCTTCATACAGAGAGAAAAGTTTTGTGTGCTCTTTTCTACAAGATAATGATTATTTAAATATACTCCGAATACATCCTCTTAAAAAATGGATAATCATAATGAGTTACATACTAAGTTCCTCTGTGCACAATATACACAATTTTACTGAAATTAAACTTGTGCAAAAACTCTCTTGCTGAATAACTTTCATTATTATAAATGCTTGAATGTTCATCTATAAATTTTCAGATATTTTCTAGTCAGTGTGTATATTCTTGATCACGATGGCATCCATATTTGATTCCCCTCTCTGTCATCTTTTCTTGGTCACCAATTAATTCAACAGTAGGATGGATACTCAGATCTCTCGGGTGTTGGACAAAAGGAGTGCTAATAATAAACATAATCTTCGAAATTATAGATAACATCCATTTCTTTTCCAGGTTTGCATTAATTAGTTATCTTTTGAAATTAAAGCACATCTGCAATATCCCTGAAAACTTGCCAAGATACTTAAAATGTTTGTAGCATGCTTTAACTACTTTAATTTTATTTTTGGAAGTTTAGAATAATAGAAAAGCAAGTTCATATATAAAAATAAAATGTAAAAGATCTTAATAATGAAGATTCATTTACACAATGTGATAACACATTGAAGTCAATTCCTCACCTGACTTGCTTGTAATTTATCTTCATAATGGAGTTGATTCTGTGACGATCACTTTCAATCATTTAGAAAAACTTCTTCATCTCAAACTATCTGAAGGTCATCCATCTTCTCAACTGCCACTCACCCAAAGTGTACCGAAACTTCTGACCTGTATAATATCCAAATTCAAGATTAAAATAAAAAAAATCTCTTCACCATATTGGTCTCTTTAAAAAATGTGAGAAAATAATTTTAAATACCTTTCTAAAGATGGAATAATGTAGTGAGTACCTAACAATGTTTAAAAATATTTTGATCTCTGTACAGTGATAACATATGAAAAATATGTCCCTTGTAATTGAAAAAAACTTTGATTCTTAAGGACATTACCCAACATGGAAATAATGTACATTTGTCTCTGGCACAACCAATCCACAAGAGACCTTTCCATACTTGGCACCATGCATTAGCTTTCCACTCTTTGTTTCTACAAAAGATAAATTATGAAAAGGTAATTTTTTGACTGTTAAGTCAGATTAATTATTTTCCAGCCAGTGGTGAATAGAATATTTGATTTCCTTAATAATCAGGGACATATTATTCATGTTTATTTCAAATGAACAAAGTTTGATCCCCCCCCCCCATCGCCACTACAAAAGGAAATAAACTGACTCAGAAACTCTTAATTCACTGAGGTAAAGGAATTAATGGCATCAGACAAGGAAAGATTATTAATCAATTTTTCAGTTCAGATGAGATTATATCTTTTAAACATTTTTGAGGTTAATATATTCCCCCCCCCCCCCCCCGCATCAAACAAAAAATAGTCGCCCCTTTATTTAGCTGTCCTAAATCTATAACAAAATTTTTAATGATTTTTTTTCATTTTAATTTATTATATCTTGACAATGATACACAGTGGTAGTAGATGCAATAAATTAAGAGGTGACCCCTCTTCTCTCCCCCCCTCCCCCCCCCCCCCAGATGTTACGTCTGAAATGTTAAACGACTGTTGTTCAATATCTTGAAAGACAGAAAAAAGTTATACACAACAATTAAGCACATTTTCATTACCTTGCAGTCAGTGTCGAGTGACACACGTAAACAACATCCCGCAATTTCTTTGTTTATTCTTGGCGGAATTTTGTGGCCCTGTAGACTGGTTCCCATACACTGCAAGTGCCCTGAATAAGTCAAACGCTTATTGGTTTTGTTTATAAGAGGTAATATCAGTAATATGTCCCGTTCATTTGACAAGTTTTACTTTAAAATACTGAAATATATCTTATCATATTATACCGTATTATACCATATTACACAGTATTGTGTAATCCTCTTCATTCAAGTCTTCTTGAATACAAAACAAACGATTTACTTTTAACAGTAACCCAAATATGGCACTGTGTATTCGGTTGAATAGCCAATCATTTCAAATCAAGTTGAGCGGGTCTCATCGGATTTTCTGGTATTTTTGACGAAAATATGCAACCAGTGATCAGTTGATTTAATACCTTTTCATCTACCGGTAGATTTAAGGAGGTTAATGCTTGGAAAACTGCTCGAGCTCCCGGGCTGGCATGCACTGCAGGTTTGTTTACGTTTTCCATCTGTTTTCAGCATACATTGTGGAACATTGAAACTGATGAAAGTCAGGAAAAACTACGCTAAATATGTGTTTTAGATAAGTAACTTGATAAATTAGGGATAATGTTCCATTTTTTTCTGTAAAGGATCATGGGTTAAACAAGACCAAGAAAAAACAATTTTAGGTCACAGTTTTAGAATGTTTAGCTGTTTACATTAATGCTAGAAAAAAAAATAGAAGCCAGGGTAGGGGCAATGTTCTTAATAGAGGGAAAGTTAGGTTATATTTTATAGATATTATTTTGTATTCTAAACCATGTCCATTTTTACAAAAACAGGTACAGTGAAATCAATTATGCAGGTTCCTGAAGGAAAAAAGTCATGGATGACAACAATGTATGATTTACCAGACCAAGGGATACCAATTTTTTTTGATGGTACTTGTACGTATTAGTTTTTAAAAAATCAATAAATGGTATCATTAAAATGTTACTTAAACAATTATTTACATTATCAATTGCTTGACTTGTTCGGGAGTCAGTATAATTATACATTTTTGTTTTCAAAAAATGTGTTACTACTTTTTCCAGGCTCCATCTACTCAGCTTACTGTGAGAGAGTTAACACCTTATTGACAGATCTTTCATGAGGAAGAAACACTTGAGAAGGGTTCAATAGTTTAATTTTATAGATGGCAAGTATTGCTTAGACCTAAAGTATTCTTTAATTGTGAAGAAAACAAACATAAGGGTGTTCGGCAATTCATAACTATTAACTGTGATTGCATTGTGTATTTTTAAAATCATTCTTTGGTATGCTTCAAACTCAAAAGTATTTATGAAAACATTGACTATATTTATCCAGATGTATGAAATGTTTATCTAAAGGATGAATTTCATTTTAGCATGTTATCTTCAAAATGAGGGACCTGTCAACTTTTACAATTCCAAGATCAGGAAATAATTCATGAGCAGCAACATGCTACTTGGAGAAAGGTACATATATCCTAAACCATAACCTGAGTTTCATACTGTAGCTCGATAAGCAGCAACTATTGGTCCTTTTGTTACCTGATTACTAAGAAGGAAAATGGAGTTAATTATATGTGTTCAGTAATAATCCATAGATACTCATGCCAGTACTGTTTCACAAATTATCTTGCAAGTAAGACAAACATTTTCCAATTCTGCAAAAGTATCTTAGCCACAGAAGGTCACGAGAAATCTTATATTACTCCTACATTAGTATGTTTTGTAAATAATCCTTTCAAAAGAAAAATTAGGTAATGATAAACAAAGAAATTACAGAGTTATTAAATTTTAATCTTAGGGGTAAGATAATGGCTAGTGGCCCAGTCCATTTATATCATAAAATAAGTTAATAACAACATGTTCATCTGTTTGTATCTGTCTTATTTAATAAGATTAGCATCATTTTTTTTGGTAAAAATAAAGGCTGACATTAATGGTTCAAAATATTTTCTTTTTGAGGTTAAATCATGTATGAAATTTTTATTTATTAATATGGTTGCATCTTGTTTCAATTTTCATTAGTCATGATACTGTGAATACTGATATCACAGTTTATTTGAATTTATAACACAGATGCCTATGAAAATATTCATATTCATGTCACTGAATATATATATATTTTTTTCTTTGCAGGAAAACAATAGAAGACTACCTGCATGAGAATAAAAGTTTTGGACTCTGAAAAGGAAGATGTGACAAAATATATATTTGGACAGTTGTTGATTTCCACTTGATTTCCACAGAAACGCATGTTCAGTAACAAGAAAGCGGAGCACAGTTTCATGTCAATTCAAATCTTTAAATTCAAGGATGAACAATTGGTTCTTTATACAAAACAAAATGACATGTTTGAAAAGGATTTTGGTGAAATGTGCTCTGTCCTGGATACTAATTTATGTGTATGGGATTTGCAGGATAGACTATGAACAACAGATACTGTCAAGAAATTTGATGTTTTTGATTATATGTTTGTATAAAAATGTTTGGTATAGTAATAAAGAAAGTTTAAGTCAATTTGTTGTTACTTTGCATATTAAGTATGATGTCCAGACTTCTTTTGCAGTTTCAATTTGGAAGGAAAAGCTTATTTATTATATGCATAAGCTTTATTCAGAAGAATGGAAAAGGTAATTATTAACTTTTGTGGCTATTAAAGATGATATTTAATTAAATTTAAGATTTGTAATTATTAGCTTTAATGAACCCCAAATACTGTGTTTAATGTTTGTAAATATTAACTTTACTTTTTTGTAAAGTCAAGAAAAAGTGGGACATTACATCATATTTAAGTGTATGTAAAGTTAATGTAAAGGTTACCTTTTCCAACTTTTTTCAGAAAAGCCAATTAAAGGCAATGTAAATAATAGATTTACATTATCTTTACTTGTTTTGTAGAGCCAAATTTTCATGCAGTGCATGCCCTCTGGAGACAATGTTTCTGAAAAAATGAACGCATTAAATATGAATACTTAATAGGAATCTGTTATTTGAAAGTTTCTGTCAAAGCCAATAATTCTGAATGGTCCGAGGAGAATATAATGTTAATGCAGTTTATTATGTATAACCTCTTCTATGGATCAATATTTTAAAATTGTTAAACTACAGACATTTTATACGAATTTTTATTTTAATTCTCAGAACAAGATGACAAGACTGGTATGAAAATCCTTCAAGGCCAAGGAGAAGTAGAGGTGAGGCATGTCTCATGTTCCTTGATATGCATTTGTATTTTTCTTTTTTGTTTCTGTACGTTTTATGTTCATCCTGGAACATTTAATCTTTCTGCTAATGTTACATCTGTATTAATAGTATTTAACAATTTCAATATATAATTTTAAAAGTTTTGAGCTTTGTTAACAATAAGTGTTGAATGTTTAAGTGTGATATTGTTAATAAAAGCTTGTACTGACTCCTGTTTTATATATTTTTTTGTACTTGAAAGATTTCTAGTTTTCTGATTCAGAATTATTTTTCAAATATACTTAAGATTTATATTACTGTTTTGATGATTCAACTGTGCATAAAGAATTATTCTTCAATTTGATGTGCGTAGAAAGAAATTCTAGCTTTAACCATGCATATGTTTTTTTAAAATTAGAATTTTAGCTTCAGAACCTATTCACAAATGATCAAGTGTATACCACTAACAAGCATTATTGAAATACTATGTAAAAATTTTGAAATAGTTTTTAAATTTGTAATACAGATTTCCATTGACTATCCATCTGAAAAAGAGCCAGTTCCTGTCAACAACACTCTCCAGAACGTCTTCAAGAGAATAAAGAGGAACAAAATAATATCAATAATTGATGCTCTGGCTAATTCCTACCCTGAGGAATTTGTACATGAAGCCTCAAAATTGTTAGTAAGAGAAGCAAAGCGGTATTGCCAGAGACACAGTGGTTCTATTTTGGAGAAATACAATCTTTTGAAGAAGTCCTGCTTTTCTTGGGATTCTTTACACAAGGACCTTGAGAGCAAATCTACTGAAATGGATGTCATCACAAGTCTCTGACAAGCCAGTTTTTGCATGGGAAAAGCAATATATACAATTGCTACATTCCATTGCCATGGTGCTTCATGCAAGAAACCCAAGAAAGTTCAGCACTGCAGTACCTTTGTGGATTTCCTTTGAAACATGGAGGTAGTACACAAAGGGTTAGTATTCTCTGTATCCTTTTACTAATTACATACTGCACCATTCCTGTTATCAGTATGTTTCAAATTTCAAATATTGCAATGATTTCATAATTAATTTCAGGACATTAATAAACATCTGTGCAGATTAGGAGTGTGTCCCCATTGTCAATTCAGAATAATTTAGTCTCCTCACATCATATTCTTGATTGCGATATACTCAGTAATGCATTTGAAATAAGACTGGGTGAATCAAACCACCACTTGCCGCTGGAGGGCTGTAAGTTTATACCTACACTCGGCACTCAGTGCCACTGAGCAGTGAGGGATCTCGGTTTATACGGTCTCATCCGAAGGAACGGTCTCCACGTCCCGCTGTGGACTCGAACCCGCAACCTAAGGATCAGCTCCTTATTTCGCGACTCTAGAGCACACAAGTAGCAAAGTATCGGCTTGTTGGTGACAACTGGGACAATAACATATTGCCATCATATAGGTGAACATTTAATATACTATTCTAAAATTTAGCAGAATTTTGTGTTGTTAAAATAGCTTTCTTATTACCGTCTTCCTTGGAAGACGGTATACAGAGTTGAAGTATTTTACAGTCTTCGGACTATGCATTTCCTCTCTTTTGTGATTGGTAGAAAATGAGAAAATTTTCCATTATTTCATTGGTTGAAATGCTGTTCAAGGCAAGGGAGATAATTTTCTGATGCTCTAGTTTTCGTACGACTTAACAATTTTTCAAGATTTTCAATCGTAAAAAAATATAACAAAACGAACGGTGGAAATTGGCAGTAATTAACATGCTAGTTTTTGTTATAGGAATTACCAAAAATTCATTGTTAACACAATTGATCTTTATTGCATGCAAGCTTTACAGAATGTATTTATTCTTTTCCACTTTGTTTTGCACAGTCTTTCTAATCTCGGCAGCACTCGGCAACACCTCGACTGATTCGTACATGTACCTCATCTATCAAGAATTATACAGCCTGATAGGTTTAGGTCAGTTTACTGTTTAATGTTGTTGCTTTTTTGAAAAAGCTCTACTTGTTTGAGGAGGCTACTTGTAGTTTCCTTTCATTGAATGATTAAATTCCAAGAGAACAAGTGGACAGCGTACCCAGTCCCTTCATCTATTTAACGTGATGGCTGTTTTGGATAGGGCATAATTGTTGAAGAGAAGGCACATCCTGTAAATGGAATCATCACCGTCTCTTCTGTCTTCCCTTGCTTGGAGGAACAAAAGATTTTGGAAAAGGAGCTTAATTTCCTGGTAGGCTCAATACTTATTAAGTATATACCTTCCCCGGAATTTGAATTGAAGGATATATATCCTAACCATCTTCAGTGTGAGTTAAATAATTATGCTGAGCTGAAAACAAAACAGGTGTTGAATTTTCAATTTTATTCTGTTCAACAGAAAAAAAGTAAGTTGTGTATAAGTCACCTACCGACCCATCCTTAAAGAGTCAGATAAATTCAAGTCAATAACAATTGTCAAACAGATTTAGTTAGATGCAGTGACAACCTTGTAACCATTATTTTCCTTCATATTTAGTATTTACTGGGGTTATATGACTGTGATGAAAAAAAAAGCAGATGCTATTCAACTTGTACAGACTCTTCAAAAGAAGTATGCTCCTATGAAAAAAGATGGTTCGTTAGTAGAACCAATATTTGTTGGTGGCGAGGTGTGGTATCACATTTTGTAAAAGACTGAAATATGAAGATAAAAAACGTCTTGTTAACCACGAAGCAGTTCTGGGAATAAACACCTATTAGTCATAAGCGATTAATGTACTAAATAGGTCGACGCCTACCCCATTAAAGACATGAAAGCCACCATAGTAGCTAAGTTTTAGTAGGAAGATTTGTATCTCAATTTGGAGTACCCAATAATATTCACCGTGATCAAGAAACTAGTTTTTAGTCTCTAGTATTTAAAAATATGTGCAACTTATTAGGTATTAGCCAAAATAGAACATACCCTTATTATCCACAATCAGATGGAATGACGTACAATTAAAAAAAAGGTCTCTAAAGACCAGAAAAATTAGGATAAACATATTCCTCTTTTGATGCTGGCCTACAAAAAATCTGTCCATGACTATTGGTGTTTCCCTAAGTCTGTTGATGTTAGGGAGAAAAATTAGACTGCCTATAGACTTAGTTTTAGGTTGACCATGTGATTCTAAAATTAGGAAAATGACATGTCAAAGTATGCATAGCAAATCCAAGAACTAATGGAGAAGATATATTCCTTAAAAAGAGAAAAGCTAGCAATTTCTGCCAATAGCGTGAAAAATTATCATGATAGGAATACGACCCTGAGTACCTACCAAAGGGGAAATGCTGTGTGGTATTATTGTCCACAAAGAACAGGTCTTAGTAGAAAAACTACGACCAAAGTGGCAAAATCCCTTAGTAGTCACAGAGAAATTGTACAGAATACAACAAAAGTCTGGAATCACATCCAAAGTAGTCCATTATAATAAATTAGCTCAGTCTGTTTCATATTTGGATATTTTACTTGAAAAAGACGTTAATGGTAATCCAAAAACCAAGCTTTATGATAAACGTGAGGACTTTTAACTTTTCAATCGTCAGCTTCCCTAATTATGCAGCAATATGCCTTCATCACCTGCATACGTGGTTTACATCTCTCAGTTGATTCGATACGCAAGAGCATGCTCTACGTATGTACAATTTCTAAAACGAGGTAAATTATTGACAAAAAAGGTGATGAAACAAGAATATCAGCAGTCTCGTTTAAAGTATTCATTTCTTAAGTTCTTTGGTCGATACAATGACCTTGTGTTATAATTTATCATTAAGTCAAATACTGACTGACGTTTTTCATACTAATTGTTAGGCCATTATTTACACACTGAATTGTCGACGGATTTTCCCGTTATTTCCCGATCATGACAAGGAGCACACGGCGGGTGTGACCGGTCGGCAGGGGATGCTCACTCCTTCATGGCACCTGATCCCACCTCTGATGTTTTGGAGGTCCGTGTTTGCTCTGCTCCTACTTTGTATTGTTTAATGGACTTTTGAGCTTGAATACTGTGCCTTAATTCCATATATTTCATGTGGATCACAGTTAACATTATAAATTATAAGTAGTTTTGACATTAAATACATATCTGCTGCAGAGTTGAAATAAAAAACCTTAGTGTGAAATTTAATTTATTAATTAATTTTAATTATAAGCAGATTATACAGAATTTCATAATCCGGATGCGCATCCCCTATGGGTTCTGTGAGAGGTAGATTGTTTCAAGAATAGTTGTAGTTTATTGAAATAGATTTCAGTAGAGGTACATTAGCCTCGGATGCATCCCATCGGATCCTATGGCCTCAAATTATTTACTGAAATATGATAAGTTAAATTGGCAGAGTTCATATATTGGGATGGGCCCCCAAGAACTTTTGCATGGTCATGTCCTTTTTAATGAAATATGGTAGGATTTAGTTTTTCTTATAAATCTACCGGTAGTCGCTTTCATGAAGCATTTTATATACTTGTTGTAAAGTTTTAGTTATATTTCAAATGTTGAGTCGAGTCGTGAATAGAAATTAGAACATGTACCGTATATACTCGCCTTGTCCGAAGTATCTGACATTTTCCAGGCTTTTTTCACGATTTTGATATTTTACGTGCCAGGAAAACGTCAGAACCGGTGCCATTACGAAACTGGAAATTCGCCGCCTCCAACTGGAGGCGGCATTCTCGGGTTGATTTTCGATACTTGCGAATCGAATTAAATGCGGAATTCACAACTTATTAATAATACAATGCCTTTAGTACTCACCAACATCGTTTTTATGGTTTGGTTATGAAATATACAGTCTGGTGAAAACATTTTATCAGACCGTCGAGTTTTCTTTTCGTTTCGTGCATTTTAAAATCTTGCGAGACCTGTATCGAAATGTGGAGTGATATTTTCTTTTCATCGATATTGGCGAGTACTAGAAACATTGTGCTACTGATAAATTGTAAGTTCGGCATTAAATTCAGTTTGCAAGTATCGAAAATCAGCTCCGGTTGGAGACGGTGAAATTTCCAGTTTTCGTAATGGCGCCGGTTCTGACGTTTTCCTGGCACGTAAAATATCAAAATCGTGAAAAAAGCCTGGTAAACGTCAGATACTTCGGACTAATACTCGCCTATAAGTCGTTTTTTTTGGGAGTTGTATTTTGGACCAAAACTCTTTGTCCGACTTATAGGCAAGTTATAAAAAGACAGCTATTTTAGAGAGTCAATCCCTCTAATAAAAACTTAAAAAATACAACCGACTGATATGCGGACCGACTTATAGGCGAGTATATACGGTATTCATACTTGAAAATCCTCCTCAGATACAGTTCTAACATCTAAATTCATAAATAACAAGAGGTCCAAGGGCCTTAACGGTCACCTGAGTACAATACAACAATTTAGAGGATCCATAGAGTATTAAAATGAAATGAAAGGTGAAGCTATGTTGCCCAAAAGCAAGAAAAATAGGGTGATCAGGATCAACAAAATAATTAGTCTACTATTCATTAACAGTTCATAAATTAGGTTCTAATCTGTTCTAGGGCTGTGCGGTGCACCGAAAATTTCGGTGCACCGCGGTTCATACTGTTCGATTCGGTGCACCGATCCAGAATTCGGTTCGGTTCGGTTCAAAATTTACATAACACGTATAAACAAAAATGGCCGCCAATTGGAGATCAGAAGTGTTTGTTTTCATTAGTTTTTTTTCCCACAAACACCCTTTACTTTTACAATAGAGGTTAGTTTAAATTGGTATGGGATAGTAAATAGCCCGACGGGCTAGTGAAAAAGTAGCAGGTATTTTCCAAGTTTTGCTTTTAAATCCCCAACCATTGCAAAAAATCAAAGAAGTGTGGTTATCTTGTTCATATCTGTTCTATCTAATTCTTTTAGCACTTCTACATTATTTATTTATTTCTAAAAACCATGAAAACGATCGTCTTTTTTCTACTAATCCGAATTTAATCCGAAATATATTGTTTCTGAAAATTTGAATTAAAAAAAAATCACCTAGCTTTCACTTCGTTTTGGAAGAGGAAGTCCAATGAACAGGAAAAAAATGAATGTATACCACCATGTTAAAAGGTATCTTTAGCATGATTGTTCTATTAAATTCAGCCTTAACCAGTTTCTCTGATTATTTATTTATCATTGACTCAGAAGAAAAATACAAAATGAGAAAATAAGCAGAAGAAATACGAAAAGAAGAGTAATTCATTATGAAATGGAATAAAATAATACAACAAAAGGTTTCAAATTTTATTATTTTTCTGGGCTAGTAGAAATTTTACTTTAGCTAGTAAAAATGTCAAATCCAATAGCCTCACTTGTTAGTGTCTCAGAAATTTTTTGTGAAGACTGGACTAGAGGATTTTAATCAGTTTTTAAAGCAGAGGTTATCATTTTTCATTTATGATGAGAAATATTTAGACTGTTTAAGGAACCGAATCGAAAAAAACCGAACCGATAATTCTGAACCGAAACCGAACCGAATCGATTGAACCCTGAATCGTTCCAGCCCTAATCTGTTACCCATTTATCACTATCACCATACAGTATATTAACAAACTGTCTGCTTTTGTACTATTTTAATTCCTTGTTGTAATCTCTTACATTGGCCTCTCTTGGTCTTTGATGAACATTTAATAAGACAAGTTATTTTTGTCTCATTTTTATTTATCTATTACTTACAAGTCCACATGATCATTAAAACTATGAAAATACTTTTTGTATTATACAATAAAAATTCTTGCATAATTCTCTTATTCTATTAATTTTTCAAGTACATTATATACAGTGATTAATTATCAAAAGTAAACGGCAAAGGGGAATAACTCCTCTCTGTAGAATGCAAATTAATTGAGCCCTGGCTAGGACCAGAACACTTGATCAAATGGTCCAGATGTTCAAAAATCTAGTAAAAATACCCTTTCTTATTACAACTTTTACACTTTTTGCCTCTGATATGCCCAAGTGCAGAGAAGATTTGTCAAGAAATAATGCATTTTCACTACAGATTCACTATATTATCAATAGAGCCCCCCCCCCCCCTTCACCACCGAGAAACACCAGAGCCTCTCACCCTGGGACCAGAAGTTTCAAGTTTGCTCATCATAAGTAATCACTTTGTTTAACTGCTTAACATTAAGGAGCAGACAGGATTATTTAATAGAATTAATGCATTTTCACTACATTATCAACAGCCCCACCCTTATACCAGCACATCTGACCCAGGGGTCATGCAATTCACTACTCTGGAAGAAGCACTCTTGCTCATCATAACTACATAACTGTATACTTAGCTTCTTTGCTTTTTAGCCAGAAGCAGAAAAGAATATTTTCAAAGAAATTTTGATTTTTCACTACATAATCAATAGAGCCCCCCCCCCCCACCTTTTGACCAGATCCCTTGACCCTGGGGCCATGAAATTCACAATTTTAGAAGAGGCATCCTTGCGTATCATAACAATGTACTTAGTTTGTTTAAATAGTACCCAGGGGCAGAGAAGAAGATTTTCAAAGAAATAATTTACCTTCACTGTAGGAGCTATATAGCCCACCCAAGCACCAGAACCCCTGTACCTGGGGCCATGAATTTCACAATTTTGGAAGAGTTGTCCTTGCGTATCATAACAATGTACTTAGTTTGTTGAAATAATACACAGAAGCAGAGAAGAAGATTTTTAAAGCATTAATCGTTTTCACTATATAATAAATAGAGCCCCGCTCTAACATCAGAACCCCTGACCCAGGGGCCATGAAATTCACAATTTTGGTAGATTCACTCTTGCTTATCATAACTATGTGTTTAATTTGTTTAAATAATATCCAGGAGTAGAGAAGAAGATTTTGTAACACAATGAGCGTACAAATTATACTTTTAATTGATATATTAAGTTTGTACATTGAGTTTATTAATATTTTAAATATTGTGTTTTGGATTATAAATGATACTATCAGTGTGTATAGAGATGGACAATAACCTCTTAATTATGAACTTGTTTACAAACTCTGGGAGATTGGATACAATAAGTGAGCGTCTTCATTTGACGGACAATTAGTTTTTACGATGTGTTGTTCTCTAACATTGACAATTCCAATCAGACTTTGTGCAAAGCTGCAACCATCTAATTAACTGAAGAATGTGCAAGATACACAATGTTAATGTAAACAGAGGACATTGCCGTATCCTATAAGGAGATGAGAGACAGAGCTTCAGTGAGGGGCGGACTATATTAATTTAGTGACGATGTATCTTACTGATTTTTATTACCAAATACGTGATCCCTATGATGCAGCTTCTTGTACAAAAGATGTGCGCACTGAGTATCAATAGCTTTTTAACATCTTAGCTCTAAGACTGACTACATGAGCTTTTTACCATCTTAGCTCCTAGACAGAATATGTGAACTTCACCACCTTAGCTCCGAGACCGGCAGCCATTGAACTTTTCTTATGTACCATTGTTTTTGCCTTTGCTGTGACTTTATAATAAAACTATAAACTTACAAAAGTCTTCTTAATCCAAACACATTGAATAATTGTGTTATAATTTTCAAAGAAATAATGCACTTTCACTATATGATCTATATAGCCCCGTCCTAGCACCAGAACCCCTAATCCTGGAGCTATGAATTTTCACAATTTTGGTAGAGTCACTCATGCTCATCATAACTATGTATTAAATTTGTTTAAATAATACCCAAGAGCAGAGAAGAAGATGTAAACCTATAGGGTTTGAGACAATTATTTTAATCAGAAAATAAACATATCAATTAAAATTGTAGAGTACATCGACCTATAATCCAATCGGGATATGAAAGTGTAAGACTTTTGCGTAATAATAATCAAACCTGGTGATGGGATTAAGGACAATGTAAGCTACTAGGATGTTTATCTATCTTGGGACGACGATTCAGGAACAGTAACGGAACATTGCTAAAAATTATCTTAACATTATATTAACTTTTGCACAATACTAGGACGTTGGACTGAAGCTTATTAAAGTTTATGTTTCAATTACAATTTATTTTATAAAATTCCAGGTTTTTGTACAAATTTATTGAATAACTTGTTTACTTGAATTTGATTTGTCTATTTCATAGGTAAATGAGTATCATGTATTGTACATTATAAAATACGATCTACGGCGCTCTTCGGGAGAGCCACTATACGATCAGCTTTACGACTCACAACTTTCAGTTAATAAACTCTTTGCAAACATTCTGGTTTCATTGGCTTACAAAGATTTTTAAAGAAATAATGCACTTTCACTATATGATCTCTATACCCCCCCCCCCCCCCCCCCAGCACCAGAACCCCTGACCCTGGGGCTATGAATTTCACAATTTTGGTAGAGTCACTCTTGCTTATCATAACTATGTATTTAATTTGTTTCAATAATACCAAGGAGTAGAGAAGAAGATTTGATTTTCAAAGAAATAATGCACTTTCACTAAACGATCTATATAGCCCCACCCTAGCACCAGAACCCCTGACCCTGGGGCCATGAATTTCACAATTTTGGTAGAGTCACCCTTGCTTATCATAACTATTTATTCAATTTGTTTCAATAATACCCAGGAGTAGAGAAGAAGATTTTCAAAGAAATAATGCACTTACACTATATGATCTATATAGCCCCGCCCTAGCACCAGAACCCCTGACCCTGGGGTCATGAATTCACAATTTTGGTAGAGGGCTCAATGCTTATTACAATCATGTCAACAGTTTGACTGCTTGATGTCCAGGAGTAAAGAAGATTTTTAAAGATTGCATTAATTTTGATGGTTTTAGCCCCACCCCTCAGGCCCCAGGGGGGCAGGGACCATGAAATTCACAAATTTTGTTCCCCTTCACATTTAGATGCCATATGCAAAAATTGGCTGAAATTGGTTCAGCGGTTTCAGAGAAGAAGCTGAAAATGTTCAAATGTTAACACACGACGCACGACGACGGACGAAAACAGATAGCAATAGGTCACCTGAGTGACTCAGGTGACCTAATAAACTCTAATAGAAATTTTTAAAACTTTATTATTTATTTATGTCATGCAAGTTTGTCTCACAAAGGTTACAGATATTTTGAAGTATTGTTCATGCACTATTCTCCTTTCATTTATTCATTTTCGGAAAGTCAAGAGTAGATGAACAAACCATGTTCAAATGTGGAGTATGTAGATCTCGGGTTTTTGATAGAAAGTTTTTAGTTCGGCAGCACTTTTTGAACAGCACTCGGGTTGTGCATTTATGTGCTCAGGATGTCAAATGATTTTCCCTCGGCAGGACAACCACTCTAGTTGTAACGGAAAGTTTAGTAGCACAAGATTAATGGAGGTGATATCGAGGGGATGATGAACTCTCAGGGCAGGCAGCAGAGGAGGCGCTTAAGGCCTACAAGCGCAGTATGGATGCTAACATAGCATATGTTAAGGGCTGTGATAGAAATTTGAAGAGGGGTTCCTTTGTATCTCTTCCCAGAGCTACGTGTTCTGGGCTAGAGCTGATTTATATCCTTCGGGACGCACCTCTCCCTCTCCTAGGAAGCGTAGAAGGAGTCCCTCCCTAGAGGTCAGGCGGCGCAGCAGGTTTTCAAGCTCCAGTAGCAGCAGTGGAGGTACAAGTCCGAAGCAGGATCCGTCGGCTGAGGATGTGCCCTCTGTATCTATCCCAGCGCAGCCTCTACTGTTAAGAAGTTCGACTCAGTGCCGGGCTCGACTCTGTTACTAGATGTGGCCAAAGTAAATTTATCATTATGATTTTTATTGTATTGTTAAAGTAAGCAGAATATGCTTGAATTGATTAATAAATGAGAGAGCTAAATATGTTTTCAATTCTATAATATTCATTTTAATATAACTATCATTATCAGTAATTAGATAAGTAATTTTATAAGTTAAATATACCGTCACGGCGATAGTTTTGTCGGTAGAGCGCTAACTTCGTAATCGGAAAGTTGCTGATTCAAACTGGCCGCGATTGAAGTTAAGTTGATAAAAATAGTAACTGTTCCTTCGATAAGCTCTCGGCCTTTTAAAGTAAAATTTGTGCGCCTTTCAGATGAGACCATTAAAATCGAGGTCCCATGTCACGGCAAGCGTTGGCACAATAAAGATCTCTCAATTGGACTTTCTTAATTGGCAATGCCCAAAGTGAGACGAAACCTACGTTTATAAGGTCATATACAAAAAACCTGTGACTTTAACTTCTAAATACAGGGCGCTTTGCGAAGGAACAGTCACTTCCTATATTTACGTCTTAGATTTGACGCGGCGAAAGCGAATCCAACTCGATCTCCAAACCACGAAGCAAACACTCAACCTCTTATGCAATCGTGACCGGTTCAACCGTCCTTTGAAGAAGTTTTGATGATGTGCATGCTACACAGATGTATCAATGGTCAAAGAGATGATATATGCCAGACCTCTGAGCTTCTATGAAAGAAAATAGCTTATATTAGGACACATTGATGGATTTTGTATTGTTTTATTTCCCCCACGAGATTTTATATAGAGAGGTCACCGCATTCCCATGAATGGCCTCAAATCTAAACCCTTATACCACGCTCAGGGCCATTGAACAATGAGCGATCTTTATCGTACCAACCTTTGCTGTGACACGGGGCCTTTTCAACCAAAAGACTCGCAACTTTTAATTGAGCGCCTGGCAGAGGAACACGCAACCATTTCTTTATCGACTTAAGTCAGTAGGAGCTGGGGTTTGCATCCAGTATCTTCCTATCACGGAGCGACCGCTCTACAGACTGAGTAACGGGACAGCTGATGTGACAAAGTGTTTAAGGACCACTTTATTGAAGCCAAATGGGAGGGACTTCACTACAGAATATATTCAGATAGTAGTTGAGGAAATTAAGTTAAACCGAAATATTTATTTGCGAAACATTCTCAACTCTCAAAATGCGCAACAAAGAGGTCCAACTTATTTTCTTCAGCTACGACTGTGCAGCTGTTTGATGTGAGAATAAACAGAACCTTTATATCTAGTTTTTTTTTGACAAAATTCAAACGATAGATGTCAATTTTGTAAATAAATGGGTGGCTTATTTATGAGAGAAAGAGATTGAGAGCGGGTATATCATTATATTTTTGTAAGATATCATTCAGTTAAAATTATAATTTAGCATTATGTTTAATATCATGCTGCATATTAAGTAGTGATCATATTTCTTGCTATTAATCAGCTGCAATTTTTCTTAAGTCGGGGGGGGGGGGGATGGGGGGGGGGAGTAATGAACAATCGTTACGCAAAGAATGACTGACACAAAGCCGATGTAAAAGAATTCAATAGGTTTGTAAAGTATGTATTACGTATATATGCATTCATGTGCAATCAGAAAAGAATTTAAAATAGCTCAGTCGGTAGAGCGCTCGCTTCGTGATCGGGAGGTTGTGAGTTCGAATCTCGGCCGCGACTGACCTAAGTCGATAAAAAATGGGTAGCAACTGTTCCTTCGCCATGCGCTCGGCACTTTGAAGTGAAAGTTGCGGGTCCTTGGGATGAGACCTTAAAAACCGAGGCCCCGTGTCACGGCAGGCGTTGGTACGATAAAGATCCCTCACTGCTCAATGGCCCCGAGTGCCGAGTAAAGGTCAAAATTTGAAGCCCTTCACCGATATATGGTGACGTCTCTATATGAGTGAAAAATTCTCGAATGGGACGTAAAACAACATACAATCAATCAATCAATCACGCTTGAGTTCGCCCTACCGTACCCAGAGCTGACCCTGTGCGAATCCGGAGTGCACACAATATTTTAGATAGCGGAGCCCGAATGTACCCAGGGTTTGCTATGGTGTTAGGCTGTGTTCGGTCGGTACTGTATGTCAGTACAAATTGCTCGCTGTTATTGCATGCACACCGTCCATGATCAGCTCTGCTCGCTTGACTTATCGTTTGGCTGCATGTTGCGTGGATACCACGATTTATACCACGATTTACTTTATATCTTTTATTTCCTTAGAACATGTTCGAGGGCACTAAATTCTGGATGATCTTGATCGCACAGGGCAGTCATAAACGTTTGACGACTTCTTCACGATCTTTGCCACAATTGCATAACATTTTCTATTTTGTTTCCGACCCATGGGATAGACTCAGTGAAATAGGAAATCATCTCTTATACCATGATTTTCGACCATGAATTTAGTTAGTGCACATTTCTCGGCACCTTACGCAGCAATGTTAAGGTTTCCCGAAGCTTTAAATGCGTTCAAAACAAAACACTGCATTGCAAGGTCGATTTTTATTTGTAAGTTATGTTCTTAAGTACGGCCAATTTATATAGAGAGTTCTCTAAGTTATATATAAACGTATTTGTTACGATATCACATGACCTCGTTGATCACGTGACAGTCATTTCTACTTTTTTAAAGGTGTTTCACATAAATCGCTTCGGCGCAGGTGATAAACACAATTATTGTTAACTTTTTGTCACATGAATGAACTCGTCGCATCCTTGTGAACCCAATATGTGCTTGGGAAAAGTTATACTATTACTCTGGTACAAAATATTTCACAATAAATTCATTTTACCGACAAATTTGAGGGTATTTTCCACTCAGTATCGTCATCTGTATTGCAACAAAGCCATCACACATTATTCCCAAGCAAGATTCAGTTAGAATGGAAATTCCTCTTACAGATTTCCACAAAACATCTCAAATTAATCCTCATTAATCAACTGCGCCAGACTCTTTTATACACATATTTAAGGTCTTCCGTCTTCACGAAAGACCTTATAGTGATTCTACTGTTTCTTTTTTTTTTGGACCAAATTTTGTGCACGCTATTTCTCGAAAACTATTTGGTAGTTTTCAATGACACTTTCACCAAAAATGAGTTATCATATGAACTTTGTTCATCACAAGTAAAATTTGGAAAATTGGCTTCCGGTTTCAAATTATGGGCAAATTCCTGATTTTTAAGTAGAATTTTGTCCGCGGCATATCTAAAGAACGACTTAATGCATGAACTGGAGACTTATTAGAGATTGTAGAACATGTCTTCTAGATTAGCAGAATCGCCTTTTCGTACGTCGTCACTACTTCCGGTCGCTACCGGAAGCGAATTTAAAAAGTCAAAATTTTTAACATTTTTGTTTTTCAATATATTTCGATGATATTAGTAGAGTTAATAGAGACTCTTTTTAAAATGCATAATATGTAATTTGTTTGAAAATTGGTAATAAATATTATAATTATTATTAATATTTTTTAGACAAGTATTATGCACGCGATATCTCGAGAACTATTCAGTGGTTTTTCATCAAACTTTCAGGGAAAATGCGTTTTAAAAAGCCATTGTTACCTTTGAAAGAATTTTGGAAAAAATTACTTCCGGTTCCATGTTACGGGCAATATCCTGATTTTTAAATGGATTTTTTTCTCCGGCAGATCTAAAGAACGGCTAAAGATATGAACTGGAGACTTATTGGAGAGCATAGAACATGACTTCTAGATTTGCGGAATTGCCTATTTGTGTGTCGTCAATAGTACCGGTCGCTACCGGAAGCGAATTAAAAAAGTTGAATTTTTCAACTTTTTTGTCTCTCAATGTTTTTTCTAATGAATTTACTAGGGATAATAGAGACTCTTATAAGAAATGGTCCCACTAGCGTAATGGTTAGCGTGTCCAATTTTCACGCGGGCAATCTGGACTCAATCCCCAGAATGTCTGGATTTTTTGTACCATTTTTTTCAGCTGAAATATATTACTGTATCTTTGAAATGATATCTGGTATAATTTTCTGTTCGAATAACGCAATATATTTTTACATACAATTTACGTTTTATAGTATTTAATATATGAAGGAGTTAAAAGGAATGCACAACGTAATATAGATAGTGTTATGAGTGAAGGAACACCTTCTCTAATAATGGAAAAGGGACGGAAGACCTTCTTGTTGCCATGGCAACAAGTTTCTAGTATAAATTCTACTTCTATCCAGGGTATAAAAAAGGGTAAATGTCAAACGTATATTTTCTTATATATTTTGAACACGCTGACTTTTAAACAAGAGTAATAAAGCAAAGTTATCTAAAATATTCGGATATATAAGATTTAAAAAAAAAAAAAAAAATAAAACACGTTTATTTTACACTACCTTTCTGACACTTCATATGCAGATTGAAATAAGCTGTAAAGTTTATGACACTCTCCCCATCATAAAAGCTCAAGTTTGCAGTGACTTGACGTCATTTTCAATTATGACGTCATACATTTGTAGTTCAGAGAAGTGAAGGAACAGAGTACACTGCGCTATTCTCTGGGAAGCCGTAACGTATCTCCGTATATCAATGCATTCTAAACTTTGCTTGTATCTTCATTTGTTGGTGTTTGATTTACATTTTTTTTCTGACGGTTTATCTTTAAAAAGAAAAGAAAATATGACATCTTTACTCTGGGGGATACTTCACTCAGTGTCACTGAAAAAGAATTTTTTTCTATTGTACATTTATATATACAGCATTCTGGTACATTCAAATGATTATTAATGTTATAAAATTAATATATATTTGCCATGTTCTAGCAGTTTATATGTTTATGTTGTGTGTTTATTTACTCTTTACTACTATTGTAATATAATTTAAATTTTATTGAAATTCCATGTAGGGAGATTGCGAATTATGTGTCCAATCCCCTTGTATGTATTTTTTTACAATAAAATTCGTTTAATTTTAGTCTCGATTTTTAACGAAATTAAGTATGTGAGTATATGTTCATGTTGAAATGGTTTGCAGATAAAAGAATAGAGGTTTGACCTATTCTGAAATAAATTTATTTGTGTATACAATACGTGTGTATACAATATCTGTTCAAAAAATTTAGTCCATGAAAGGCGACCTTTGCGTAACCAATAACCAAACATTTACGACACGCAATGCAAGTCTTCAAGTCAAATGAAAATAAACTTCGATATGCTGTAGGTACCATGTGATATGAGATTTTAGGACAAAATAACATTTTTTTAATGATATTAGATTTTAATACAAAATAATACAAAATAACAATTTTAATGATATGAGATTTTAATACAAAATAATTTTATTTTGATCACCTTTAATATCACAAAATGTTTATGAAGAGGGCTGGGCGGTCGTGGCCATTTTTAGACTATATTGATCTCCTTTGAAAGAAGAGCTCCATATAAAGATATACAAAAATGATCAAATTTTAAAACTAAAATGTATGAATTTTATCTTTGCCAAATGATAGTTGACAGCTTAAGATATCATATCTAAAAAAATAAGTTATATCTGATGGTTAATTTGTTGACCCCCAGCCTCCTTAATATAACCGAAAAATAGCTGTCGCCCAATTTAGTAAAAATGTACATCAGTAAGCTGAAACAGATTAATAATGTGATAACAAAATATGATTTAGCAGTGATGTACAGATGACCAAGCATACACTTTCGTAAAAATTCAACATTCCATGTAGCTGCAACATTAACATTTATAATCAATATACTTAAAGGCGATGTGAAAGTAAAAACGTTAGCCACACCTACAGACGAAATCATTACGAAAACATGGCAAAGAAATTGCTATTCCTGACTCAGTTACAGGGATTTCAACAATCTTATTTGAAGTTAGCACTTCGTAAATTTTATGGTTGTTATAATGACCTTGTTAGCAAATATCACCCTTCATATTTGTATTGTTTGTAGATTTCTTCAGATGGATTACTATTCGTTATATTTGCTTTTTTTCCTTAAGACAAAACGAACTTGTGCATTATGTAAGAAAAATGCCAGTCAGAAAATATTTGACGAAGAGACAAAATGCCAGGAAAATCTTTAAATCCTCAGATTACATCTGGACAACTATTACTCTAACTTGCAAGAAGACGAAGCAGAAGACATTTGGAGCAATTGAGACAACTGATAGCAAAAATATTAAAAATAGAATGGAACTGAAACAATTACAAATGATACGACATATGAAACTTTGACATGACCACTCATTTCTGATGAACTGATCAATACGCAAGTTTGTTGGTTTCTTCCTATGACAGCGCTATTTATCTTACAGACTGTGGGTATTCAGAGCTTTATCAAGGGAAGAAAAAAAATAGCAGTGTTCAGAGTCTGGCACAAAGGCTTTGCGTTTGTGTTTAATTGGAAAATCTCCCAGCACTGAAGCAGATCTGCTATTGTACACCAAAGAAAGATTTGCAGGTTTTCCTGAATGCACCATGTCATAAACCAGCCAGGACATTGTATTGACCAACAAGATCAGGGCGTTAAGTGGTAGACAATTTGAGTCTGGTTCAGAGCGTGGTGGCCATTGTCCATTCATCTTTAGACCACACCAACCTTGAGTGCTATTGAAGATCGGCGGCTTCTGATGACCAAGGGGATTCTGTGGAGAAAGTATGAAGATTGCATCATCAATCCATTTGCCAGCCTTGGAAAAGAAGAGCTCGTTGAGGAGTAAGAAGCCAGAAATATTGACATCTTCAAAACGAGAAAACGTAGATCCTGTATTTGGCCAAGAAAATCCTGCAACAAATCTTAAGGTGAAAAACAAAACGAAAAAAAAGGACAAAAATACCTTTCTTAATCCCATATGTTCCAAGATATAATCCTTGGCATATCAATATAGTTCAGGAGGCGAAAAAGATATTTTCAATCATTGAACGGAATAATGATCTTCAGCAACTTTTACAGAGATCGGACTTACTCAACAGCCAACCACAACCATCAAACGTGGAGAAATTACTTCCCTGCAAAGACTCTCATGACGTCATAACGTTACTAAGCAAAACTATCAGTTTCATTACGGAATGTTTTTAAGTTTTGTGTGAGTTATTGGCACACACCAATAATTTACACTAAACTTACAAACATTCCATATATTTACATTTTACAAGTTTAAAAAGCACCAATAATATACTCAATGTCTGAATTTCTTGCTGTCCTATATAGTTACATTTTTATTAACGTCTCTGTAGCCTCATTGTGGCATCACTTTAGCGTGAGTTTCACCGTGTATATTTCTACGCGTGAGTATGCACAAAAATGACTTTCAAATCAATTTCACAGTTGGCTTAGTAGAAAAACACAGCAAATGTAAATATATGTGTGTACATCTTAAGATGAATGTATGAAAATAAAAAAAGGGATTTTTACTGTAGGACATAAACTTTTAAATACTTTTCCCTATGTATTTATATATAATTAAAATAATAATGTAGTTGTGATTGAATGCGCTATTCAATGTCCCTCATGACGAGCGCCACAATGTGACTCGGGTATAAAAAAAAAAAGTGATTGTGCACGATGTTATACTTAATTAATGCTACATATTAGAACAAATCGTCTGATTTTCTTCGCTTCAAGATAAAAACATTGAACTATAAGAAACTAATTAAATGGTTACCCACGTTATACTCGTTAAACCTGTTTTGGAATTTGAGATTTTTTTAATAAAATGCTTCCTGGGCTGTAAAACATAAACTACCCTAACATAATTTATTAAAAAAAAAATAGGTAGTCTATTTTTGCTAAAGGAAATTCGAAATGAAGTGTCCAATCAAAAAGTAAAATAGGAGGTTCACAATGGCAGTATGTAACAACAATTCTGTGAAGGTATCATAAAATTTGATTCAGTGGCATAGGAGGAGTTTCGGATAAGAGACCCCCCTTCAATATTATAGAAAGAATGGCAGTGTTCTATGTTGTGCTATTGGAAACCTGGAATATGTGTCCGACCAAAAATTAAAACAGGAGGTCACAATGGCAATTTGTTATAAAGACTCTGTAAAAGTATAATTAAATTTTATTGAGTGGAGTAGGAGGAGTTGCGGATTAAGAGATGGGTACCCCTCAATATTATTGAAAAATGGCAGTGTCTATATTTTGCCACTGCCAACTCTAAGTATGTGTCCGATCATAAAGTATTATAAGAGGTGCACAATGGCACTATATAAAAATATTCAGTGAAAGTATCATTAAACTTTATTTAGTGTTATAAGAAGAGCTGCAGATAAGAGATGCGTACCCCAAAGCGTAACAGACGGACGGATGGACGGAGGTACAGACAGACAGAGGGACGGACACCCCATCAATATACACCCCCGCTTTTCAAGCTAATAAATATATCAACGTAGATCTAACAAATAAAATATCTTCTGTTCATAAGTTTCTTATTTATCATCCATTACTTGCAAGGTTGCTGAAAAAAAAGAAACATAAATTCTTCGCGTTTTCTTTTTTCTCAAACAGTAAATATTTCATTTCTCCATTCTCCTCCACACGTTGCCGTTTTATTACCAGGGCAGGGCATATTACATTCAGTGTCAGGAAGTCTGTTCCAGAACCTTATATGACGACCACAAAAACAGGCCGAACCATGCTGAAAAAAAGTATATTACGATGTAAATGAAGAATATTTGACTTCATTTCCTTAAGAGTTTTGATAATCGTGCAAGTATATTTACCCACTCTTTAAAAAATATTTTCCAACTGAAACGAATGAAGATAAAACAATTGTAAGCATTGAAATTTAGGCTTTGAGAATTTACCTTTTATAACCCTAACAAAAAATTACTATTGCTATCGCCCGCAAGAGCGGACGATCTACTTGTGGTTGTGTTAGAATGTTATAGTTGCAAATGACACACTTTTTTTTTTGCTGTGCTTCACATTTACTAATACATACGAACGGCATAAGCACGTGACAAAGATCCTTTGTAGGTCTTATTTGTCAGCAGCATTCAGAAACTCACATAATTAATAAATTAAGATATTTGTGGCATTTTTAAAATCAAATTATGTGTAGATAATATATCTCCATCCTTTATCTCAACCGGTTTTATCTTAGACTGAATTTTTTGGCATTAAAAAAAAGATAGGGGCAAGCTAGTGTACAGTTTTTAAACAAAAATTAAATGAATCATATCTTTTTTTCTTTGATTTTTTTATTTGGGGGGTGGACTCTTTTTGTGTAAATACTTTAAATATTAAATATATTTTTGGGGGCCGAATTGATGCTTTGCATTAATATAACTTGTTTACTATAGTATCGAAGTTTTAGCTATAGTAATTCAGAGTGTTATTTGTATGAATTTTAGATTGCTATATTTTACTTTTTCAAATTCACAAGTGCACTTTCTTTAAATTTAACATCATGGGTTTGGAAATTAAGAGATTTTGAGGTTCAAGATCTTAAAGCGACACTGTGACGCACACACGGGAAAATTGACAAACAGAGAATTTTTACATGACCCTTGCAAATTTTGTTCAATTCCTAAAAGTATTAGGTTTCAGAAAATTACAGGTTTGGGAACCTAAAAAATCTATTTTTATGGAGAAAAAAATAATTTCTGTATAACCCAACACGAAAATATTGTTTTACCATTTCCTTCTTATTGTAAGCGTGCGCAGAAAAGTTGAAGAAGTTACCATGGTCTCAAGTGCCAAAATGAATGTCGGTAGACCAAGAATTTAGATACAATCTTCAAAAAAGATTACTAGAACATATTTCTCACCTTTGCATGCACCGAGTGAATGTTGTTTACAAGTTTATGCTAAAAATAAAAGTGGCGTGACCTTGAACTGCACGATAACAACGAAACGGTAGATACAACCTTTGTTTTTCCGGCACTTTTATTGTGCAGTCTTTTCCTGCTCTGCAGTGCAACTTAGCTTTCATATTCTCGCTATACTCGTAATTTTCATTAATCTTTCGCTTTATGATACAGATATCTTAAAAGAAACACATGATTTTGACTCATTATGTAGCTTTAAAGAAAAAAGTTCTAATGTATAGAATTTAACAAGAAAACACATACAAACGGAAACTTTACCTGAAGTCCAATGTATTTCACATCTTGATAATTTTCCAGGCAGTACTCAGTGCAAACAGACAGGTCCATTTTGTGAAGTCTTTCATGATTCCCAGGGACAAAGGATCGCGTCTCGTCGTCTTTAAAACAACCGAGTCTTTTGCCTAAGTAAATAACAACTTATAAAAATCGCAATATCTTATAAATACATAAATTTCGCCACGCTTTCATCCATTCTTTAACTTGACAGAAATACTCATTTATGAATTTATTTCTGTATTTATTCATTCTCTTTCTTAGCATTCTTTACATATTTTTAAGGAATTTCTGTCTTGTTTGATGGGTATACCAGGGCATCAAGGAAAGTTTTGAAACTTGGGATAATTGGTGAAGCTTGTTATGCATAAATTATGCCACGTTTCCAACTGCCATTGATGTCACTGACTTACATAACAAATTAGACAGTGAATCTTTATATTCAAAAGAAATATGTAAAATAAAATTGTAAATATAAATAAAATATGTTGTTTAATAGATTTAAATGCTCGAGTTCTCCCATGTGAATTTCAATAATCCCCGCCCACTGACACCAGACACAAAGACAGCCTCGCGAGATTGACATGCATATTAGGCCCCCGACGTTCCACTTCGCAAAATTTCAGGTGTAATTATCAAGAAATCAACTCGCCTTACTTTCAAAGAATTTTTGCAGAGAAAACAATTAGAAAGGTAAATATTTATAGTGAATTTAAAAAAAAAACTATTCTGCTTAAATCTTTAAAAATCATTTTGACTTTCTGTTAAACTGTTTTCCTCCATATTTATATGATTTTAACGATGGAAACTAAAAAGAAAAAAAAAACTATATTTTGACTGAATTGTCCATTGGCAGTTGGCAATTTATCAACATGTACATGTATGTTTTATGAAAATTGTTAATGTTTATAAGAATACGAGAAAAAAAAATCCCGAATTAAACAATGTTCACTCGAGACACTACGGACAAAAGTGAAGATAAATAGTCAATGCAACACCGCATTAAACTCCATGCTTCAAATAATTTTGATTTACAGCATATTGCGATTTTAGGTCAAATTTCAAAATTAAGTCTCTTTTTTATACTGAAACTGATATCTTTTTGTAAAAATCTTGTTATCCTACCCTTACTCCAAGGACGTTCGCTTGAAGATGACTGGATGTTGTTTTACGCCATATAGAGACGTCGCCATATACAAGTGAAGGGCATCAAATTTAGACATTTACTTGGAACTCGGGGCCAATGATGAATGAGCAGTGTGGGATTTTTATCGTGTCAACGTCTGCAGTGACATGAGGCCTCGGTGTTTAAGGTCTCATCCGAAAGACCCGAAAATTTCACTTCGAAGTGCCGAGCGCTTGCGAAAGAAACAGTTGCTACAATTCTTTTTATCGACTTAGGTCAGTCGCGGTCGGGGCTCGTACTCAGTCACAGAGCTAACAATCTACCGAATGAGCTACCGTCACGGTTTTTTAAAGATATTTATATGCGAAGTACTCTGGAATATTTAAAATCAGCAATTACTAAATGTGCAACGCAGGTAGATTAAGGCTTCCCAAAAAATACCAGAGTATATGCTATGCAATCATTTCTCTGAGCTCCCAATCGCAAGATAGGACATCATAATTGAATATGACGTTAAATAACTGCAAAAATCACGACAGGAATAGTGTTATCAAGTTCACGTCTTATTTCCAACCACATATAAAGTGTAAGAACGTTATTGTAAAATTCATTTGTTTTGACTTTAGTTTTAAGCCTTGCTGAGGGTTTCAGTTTTAAATTATTACATCTAAGGATTGATGATAATTTTGTATTTAATTAATGTAGAAATGGCATGTTTTCCTTGTTATTAAATGTAGTGCAGTCGGCGCAATTTTTTTTTAGAAAGACTATTATACACTGCAACTATAATTTTCAGCCATTTAGGGGTTCATGGTCATAAGGAGAATATAGAAAATCACAAAAATACTTCTTCAAACCCCCTTGTTTATAATATAGACTTTATTAACTAAGAATAGTTAGAAATATATTTGTACTATTTAATAATAAAGTTGAGAGAAGATTTCTTAGCAACTTTGCTTCAAAATAGTTGCATATCATTCACTTGTCACAGTTGCGTATTTTCATTACCTTGGACAGTCTTGCATTCGTTAACTATGACGTCATACGACGTAGGTTCTACGTTAAGTATAATTATGGAACGTACTGCGTCAAGTCAAGACAGAAGACGTCAAATATGATGCAAGATTTGTTTAAAAATACTTCGTATTATTCTGATATAATGAGATTTTTCAATCCCTTAGAAATACAAAATACAACAAACGCATGCAACCTTTAATTTACACATCAGCCTGCAGTATAATTTATTTTCGTTACTTGTTCAAATTTAAATGATGTCACAGTGATATTTGCTACCCGGTTTCTCTCAAAATTCCTTAACGTAGCTGAGTGGGTCAGAGGTTCTGGTGTAGGGTGGGGCTCTATTGATTATATTGTAAAAATGCATTAATTAAATTCTTTGAAAGTATTTTTCTCTGCTTCTAGGTATCTTGCAGATAAACCAAGTGTATATTTATGATGAGTTAGGGTGACTATTTCAAATTATGAAATGTGTGGCCCCCAGGGCCATGGCTCCCTGTTGGATCGGGGCTCTATTGATTATTTAGCGTAAATATATTGTCTTTCATAATCTGCTTTTTGGTAAAAAGTTAACAAACTTTGCATATACTTATGATTAGCAAGGGTGCCTCTTCCAAATTTGTGAATTTCAAGGGCCCTGGTTCAGGGAGTGTTAGGGCGGGGCCCTAATGATTGTATATTTTTAAAAAATTAATGTGCCTCTTCCTGGTCTCGTTTTTTATGCGCCCGGATCGATAGATCGGGGGTGCATATTGTTTTTGTCCTGTCTGTCTGTTTGTCTGTCTGTTGTCAACTTTAACCTTCACCGTAACTTTTGAACCATGAGAGAGAGAGAGAGACTTCATATTTGGTATGCATACTCCACTCATTAAGTTCTTTCAAATGACACCAAGGTCAATGACCTTGTGACCTTGACTGTGACCTATATGCTAAAAATAGCTTTTTCGAACTCTGTTGCCGCCGGGTGCATAGTGATTCACAAACACATCTTGTTTTTAATATATATTTAAATTTGCTGTGTTTTTCTACTAAGCCAATTGTGAAATTGATTTGAAAACCATTTTAGTGTATACTCACGCGTAGAGATATACACGGAGAAACTCGCGCTAAAGTGACGTCATAATGAGGCAATAGAGACGTAAATAAAAATATGCCGATATAGGGCAGCGAGAGATTCAAACACTGAGTATATTTTTGGTGCTTTTAAACATGTAAAATGTAAATATAAAGAATATTTTTCAGTTTAGTATGAATTATTGGTGTGTAAATCACACAGACTTGCATGTAGGCTTTTTTTCACGAAGCGCTAACTTAAAAACATTCCTTAATTAATACTCCTGTGGATCCGTTACAGTGTTGTAATATTCCCAGGTGACCGTTAAGGCCCTTGGATATTTTATTTAAAGATTTGACACCGTATTAAAAATCGAGTTTTCCCTTATGGACTTATTATTTAATTAAAGTTAAAATCCACACAATATTGGGTTCCTTCAATATCAATACTATCAAGTTCAACATAGTTCTGGAGAGCTTTTTTCCCTGTTTTTTGTAAAAGTTCTTTGATTTTGGCACACTTGTAAATAAAAGGACATATTTGAAAAGAATTGATCTACACAGTCGAAATATATTTTGTTTATTAATTTCATTTAGTATGGTCTCTGGAAAGGACTTCTTCCTATTCTATTCCCCGTAAATTTTTGCTCCCTTACTGTATCCTCACCCAATTCTCAAGGGCCCTGATCTATATACACCTGTTTCATGCTTCAATACATCAATATGACTTGCATGTACATGTACGTTTATAGTGGCTATACTGTTCATTTGGCCCCATCTTAGTCCCTTAACCCAAGGATGCTTTGTAGCAAGTTTGGTCGAAATTGGCCAAGTGCTTTTGAGATGAAGTCCATAGAATGTGATTTGTTTACTAACAATACACAGAAAAACGGGCACTTTTTGATCCGAAAAGCTCATCTGAGCCTGAAAAGGACGCTGATATATGATTGCTACAAGACTTGTATAGAACTCAACAGGGCAAGATTCTCTCATACTAAACAAGCATTCTGAGAGTATTGCATTAGCAATACTAGTCCCCTACCGGCAAGTGTAATCTGGTTCCCGTTAAGAATTGAAAATGCCATAATTCCGTCAAAAATTAATGAAGCGGGACGAAATGCAAACTTGATCTATAACTAATCAAGGTAAAGCCACATACCAAAAATCAGCTCAATATCTACAAGCGTTTAGAAGAAAATTGCGGAAAACCCGTAAAAATTGAAAAGGTCGTAATTCGGTCAAAAATCAATGAAGCGGAACGAAATGCAAACCTGATCTGTAACTCATCAAGATACACTCACATACCAAAAATCAGCTCAATATCTACAACCGTTTAGGAAAAAAGTGCAGAAAACCAAGTGGGACAGACTGACAGACAGACAGACGGACGGACAGACTTAGAGGAAACCTATAGTCCCCTCCGGTTTCACCGGTAGGGGACTAATAAAATGGACGACTTACAGAACAGGAAATCTACTAGCCTACTAAAAATATTTACAACCTTGCAAGTCGCTTGAAAAAAAAAATTTATTGGGACAAAAACGAAAATAAAATGATAAAAGCTTCGCATCTATGTTGAAGCTTCCGGAAGCTTTAAAATGCGTCAAACATTATATTGCATTGCGAGGTAGGTTTTGGTTTCAATTTGTAAACTATGTACATGTAAAAGCAAATTTTTATAGAAGGTTCTCTCGCCTATATATTAACATATTTGTTACGATATCAGATGATTTCGTTGATCACGTGAAGGTCATTTATAATTGTAAGCGTGTTTTTATTTATTAAACGTCCCTGTTGAGAACTTTTCACTCATATAGAAACAACTGTTCACGGTAGCTCAGTCGGTAGAGCGCTTGCTCCGTGATCGGCAGGTCGTAAGTTCGAATCTCGGCCGCGACTGACCTAAGTCGATAAAAAATGCGCCATGCGCTTGGCACTTTGAAGTGAAAGCTGCGGGTCATTCGGATGAGATCTTAAAATCCCGAGGCCCCGAGTCACGGCAGGCGTTTGCACGATAAAGATCCCTCACTGCTCAATGGCCCTGAGTGCCGAGTAAAGGTCAAGATTTGAAGCCCTTCACCGGTATATGGTGACGTCTCTCTATCAGTAAAAAATCCTCGAATTGGACGTAAAACAACATGGAAACGCCACCACTTGCCCGTGGAGGGCTGCAAACATATATCTAGACCCTGCACTCGGGGCCGTGGAGCAGTGAGGAATCTTTTTCATGCCAACACCAACTGCGACACGGGACCTCGGTTTATACGGTCTCATCCAAAGGACCGGTCTCCAACTCCAGCTGTTGACTCGAACGCGTGACGTAAGGATCAGCTCCTTACTTCGCTCTAGAACAGACGCTCTAACCTATAATTGTAAGTGTTTCATCACATAAATACCTGTGGTGCAGCCGATTTACACAATATTTAGTTTTTGCTACATAAATTTGCTCAGAGTGTTCTGGTGTATCCGAAATGTGCTTGGGAAAAATCATAGTATTACTAGGGTATATTTCATAAGAAACAAAAGAAAATTTGAGGTTGTTTTCCACTAAATAGCGTAATTTGTATTAAATAAACACATTTTTCCCTAGATTGAGAAAGAGAAAAAATTTCTCTAAAAGATTTGTGCAAGATTAATTGATTGACTGTATGTTGTTTAACGTCCCGTGCGAGAATTTTTCACTCGTATAGAGACGTTACCGTATGCCGGTGAAGGGCTTCAAATTTAGACCTATACTCGGCACTCGGGGCCATTGAGCAGTGAGGGTTCTTTACGGTTTTTTAAGGTCTCATCCGAAAGGCCCGTGACTTTCACTTCTTGTGCCGGGCGCTTGGCGAAGGAACAGTCATTACCTATATTTACGTCTTAGGTTTGACGCGGCGCGGCCAACGAGAATCGAACCCGGGCCTCCCGATCACGAAGCGAGCGCCCTACCACTAGGCTGCCGTGACCGGTATTTGCGCAAGATATATCTAATCATTATTAATCGCCCGAGCCAGACTGTTTTATACATCCTGAGTGCATATCATGTGACTGTGTTTTGACCGTTAACCATATTCTTTTGGAATGTACCGTTCCCTCCTCGACTATTCGAAGTGTACGTTTTAAAAATGTGAGAACGATGTATGAACTCTTTACAAATGTAAGAAAGTGCCGAGTATAACACAAAATTTGCAGCTCTCCACCGGCAAGTGATGGCGTCTCCGTACGAGTGAAAATTTCTCGAGATGGACGTTAAACAACATACAAACAAATGTAAAATTAATGTTAATACAATTTTAGAATATGTACATGAAACTGATTTTCACAGTAAAACTTAGAAGTGAATAATTTCAGTAATTTTGATGAGAAAAACATTGCGCAATTTATTTTTTAATATTTTACATATTTTTAAATTTTAAGTCCGTCGGATGGGACGTTAAATGGTGCCCCGTGTCAAGGATTACAACCCCTTTGGCACGTAAAAGATCGTTTCTATGGATTTCAAAAGACAGTAGACTCACGGGGGCCGCCAGAGAAACGAAGAACCTTTCAAATGCCGATCAAATAAACTTAATTTTCAGCCGAAATATGGCTGAAATATTTCCGACTCGGCGGTAAAAAAAATCAATCAACCAATCATAAAAATACAATAATAAACAAGCGAATTTTGCCATAGCATTTTTTTTCATTTTACATGCATTTTAAATAAAGTGTTATGTTTATGACAATATTTTCAGTGACGTTACGTCATTGTCTATTATGACTTCATATATATTGGTAGGTCAAAGAACAAAGTGCAATTTGATATTCTTTGGGAAGCCTTTGTTTTTTTTCATGCACATACATGATGTACAGTTTATTTACTCTATTTTCTTCAGCAACAACACTCAAACAAAAGATAATGATAAAGCAATTTCTAGATATCAATATGTTATACTATTTACCATGGTCACTTCAAGTCTTTTTTTTTAATTATACAAAAAAAAAAATTAAAAAGGCTGATAATTACCTTTACAAATTATGTCACTATTCCAGTTGCCATTCCTATCACATATAGAGATTCCATTTCCGGTTTGCTCGTACTCATCAGAACATTTCAGATGTATTCTTCGTTCAATACCGATACCATCCCATCTCTCCACACTTTCAGCTGATATCTTCATGGTGAATGGGACCCCACAATCTGTTTTTGTCATATATTTATACATTAATCCGATAGTACAAAAGTTAACCTCAATGAATAAAAATTAAAAACAGTTCATAACAAATATGTTTCTTTTTTTCTGTCATGAGTGAGACGGTAATATTACTCATAAAATGTATGGAGATAACGAACAGTATTTCGACCAATGTATCCAGCTAGAACAATCATTAAAACCAATACACAGATTGAATAGTATTGATTTAATTGGGACCTTAAATTCTTTATTTAAAACGGGGTATACTTTAAGATCTTTCAGCTGACATTATAATTTCATAAATATTATGGATTCTGTGGAAAATTACGCCAGGCAATGGGCCAAACAAGGAAAAGAAGATGTTGACACTTTGTCAGAATGGATTAAGTATAATAGATGTATGTTGAAATCTCGCGTTAAGCGACTGAGGGGCAATATAAAAACCATCTATCCTTTTGTGTTCAGTAATTCAGAAGTGAAAAAAGGATAAGGTAGATTACACAATCAATATGCATTGGTACCAGCAGACGCAGCCGGTAACATGGTTCTTGTTTTTAAATGGATCAAGGAAGAGTGCCAGGTCCTTGAATTCAAACCACTGGAAAAATTCTATAGTTTCCAGAAATGGGCTTTTCGGCAAATATTAACCGGAAATCTGTTCCGCTCTTCACATGCACATAATGTCGCAACGAGTTTGCCATTCACTCCATGGGAAAACCCAGCAGAAGACCAATGGAGGTCAACTAGGCCCCAAAAAGTTGGAGAAGTTCCAAATTCCTTTTATATAAATTCAGAAAAGTATACTCCATATCGACTTGGATCTTTTGTCTCTTTTGCTTTCTTTGCAAAATGTTGAAGGACAGACAGACAGATAAAAGGACGGATCCTTGAATCTATATGTGTCTTGCTCATAAAGTAAAGTAGTTATTACTTTTTATAGTACTTTTATATCAACGACATGCGAATCTTCGCTGATGATACCGCAGCATACATGACTATCACATATGATGCGACCTCAGAGAAGCTGCAGGACAAAGAAAACCTACGGTCTTGGAAAATAAATAGCTCATTAGATCGACCCAGAAAAATGTAATGTGCTTGCTACACAAAGACTTGTCGAGTCAGTAAGAAAATCTAAATTCTACATGGCAACCAATCAGAGCACATTCCTTCTGCAAAATGTATAGGCGTTACCATCTCCTCAGACTTGAAGTGGACTCGACAAATAAATAACATCGCCGCTAAAGCAAACAGACTCATCGACCTTCTCAAAAGAAACAACAACTTAAGTAAAAACAACATCAAGGAGAAAGCATATAAATAATTAGTGCAACCAACTGTAGACTATGCCAGTGCGGCATGGAACCCTTACCAAAAATCAGATATTAATAGAATCGAAATGATTCAGCGCAGATCAGCCCAGTATGTCCACAATAGATATCACAACACCTCGTCCGTAACCTAGATACTCAACCTGCTGGAAAGGCCATAACTAGAATAGCAGTTAAGGATAGCCAGCCTCAATGTCATGTACAAGCAGATTGACACTAGCAAGAAACTTAGAATCCAAGACAGAACACCTAGGAACAACAATATATTGGCATGTCAAATACCTTCATGCTGAACTTGTCGTCCATGTGGCGTATTGTTTAGAGCGTCTGCTGTAGAGTCGGGGAGTAGGGAGTTGATCCTTACGTTGCGGGTTCGAATCCCACTGCGGGACGTGGAGACCAGTCCTTCGGATGAGACCGTATAAACCGAGGTCCCGTGTTGCAGTAAGTGCTGGCACGAAAAAGACCCCTCACTGCTGAATGGCCCGAAGTGCCGAGTAAAGGTCAAAGTTTTTAGCCCTCCACCGGCAAGTGGTGCCGTCTCCATATGAGTGAAAAATTTTCGAGAGGGACGTTAAACAACAAACAATCAATCATCCTGAACTTCAGTGAAGAAGGCATCATTCTACCCAAGTACCATAAGGGAGTGGAATGCACTCCCCATCTCTACTGTGATGGCTGCGAGCCTTGACTGCTTCAAGGCTCGTCTCCATCAACAAGTCTCCAGCTTAAGTGTTTTTAAACTCACCTGTAAATAGACTATCAGAATTTTATTTTCTAACATGCGCACACCCAGTCAGAATTTTGACTGTGGCCCCTTACCGGTGGAAGTGTTACAAAAATTTGAAGAAAAATATTCTTGATTACGGTTTGGGTTACCACGTAACAATAAAAGTTGGACGAACAGAAGGATCACAAAACCTATATACGTAAGTGTCTTGCTACCATAATAAAGTACTGCTGTATAGAATTTAAAAACATCACGAAGGTAAATCTTAAAGTTATTGCGTCATAATAAAAGTTTCATAAATATGTAAGACGCCAAAGTCCGATGGTGACGCCAAAGTCCGATGGTCTGCGCCAAACCCCAATGGATTGCATAATGATATTTATTTATACTTTTTTAAGACCTTGGCATGGCGTGGCATTGCAGTTTGGCGCAGTAGTACTATGACGTCATAAACGTTGTTTTCCGCACCATCGGACTTTGGCCTGTCAAACCATCGGGGTCTGGCGCAGACCATCGGATTTTGGCGTGACCATCGGACTTTGGAGTCCCATCGCATACATAAAAATATTTATATTTCCAACTGTTTTCTCTTTAATAACTGATTTATTTGTGTCGATTTTTATAACCCAAGAGAAAGAGAAATATCAATCTTTCGGGACTGTCTGTGTCTGACGTCAGTGGGCGGGAACTGTGGAATTAACTTTCAATGCCTCGTGTATTTTAAAATCAATTAGCATTTTTGAAATTTATATTTACCTTTTCAGTATTTTATATAAGGAATCACTGTCTAGTATATTAGGGACATCTAGGACAGATCAAAACGTTGGATATTTTTATGTATAACGTACATGGCCAATTGTGCAAATTATCCCTGTTTCCAACACCCGTTGTGAATGTTATCTCCACTGACACACCATATACTAAATAAATAAAATATCGGGTAACTATAAATAGTATATATAAAATGGACGTACCTGATACCTGACAGGAAACGTTACATCCAAGATTTATACATTTTTCATTGATTTCACAGACCTTGCTCGAACAGGGACCGACCAGTTCCTGTAATATATCAGCACGTTAGTTATATCTTTCTTGTCTTTTTTTTTCTTTTGGTTTTGGGGTAAGTGGTATTTTTATGTTTAATTGGTATATATTTATTAGAGCACACACATTGTGTGTCCTCGAAATTAGAAGTATATATCTCACGTAGCAATTTGTAAACATGCAAAGTAACTGCTGTAAGTTCATATTTTCGCATAACTTCGACAAGATTTATTCTCATATTGATGGATTAGGTACGCAACACTTACATGGAGTTAACATGTGCCTTACATATTTTTAATTTATATATATAAATATCTTGTGTCGCTATTTACAATAACGATCTGTCAACAGTAAACTCTTTTCTCGACAGACAAATCAGTCAAAGCGTAATTACTAAGCTCGTTACTTAAATATATCATGTACACACCCCTTTTCATTTCTTTTAAATAGTATAAGTAACATGTTTTTGTAAATCAAGCATACTTCCAAATCTTAGATTAACAAGAGGCCCAAGGGCCTTAACGGTCACCTGAGTATAATACAACAATTTAGAGGATCCATAGAGTATAAAATTAACTGAAAGGTGAAGCTTTGTTGCCCAAAAGCAGGAAAAATAGGGTGATCAGGATCAACAAAATAATTAGTCTAGTATTCATTAACAGTTCATAAATTAGATTCTAATCTGTTCCCCATTTATCACTATCACCATACAGTATATTAAATAGCAAACTATCAGTGCTTCTGTACTATTTTAATTCCTTGTTAAAATCTCTTACATTGGCTTCTCTTGGTCTTTGATGAACATTTAAAAAGACAAGTTATTTTTGTCTCATTTTTATTTATCTATTACTTACAAGTATATCTGATCATTAAAACTATGAAAGTCCTTATGTATTATACAATAAACATTCTTGCATAATTCTCTTATTCCATTAACCTTTCAAGTACATTACTTACAATGATTAATTATCAAAAATAAATGGCAAAGGGGAATAACTCCTCTCAGTAGAATACAAATTAATAGAGCCCTGGCCAGGACCACGCAGCTATGTTAAGGCTTCCCGAAGCTTTAAAATGCGCTGAAAACATAATATGTCATTGCGAGGTCGGTTTTGGTTTTAATTTATAAGTATTGAACTTGAGTACTTCCAATTTATATAAAGGGTTTCCTCGGCTATATATTAGCATATTTGTTATAATATCACATGTCTTTGTTGATCACGTGACGGTCATTTATGATTTTTTGAAGTGTTTCATATAAATCGCTTCGGCGCAGCTGATTAACACAATAATTATTAACATTTTGTTATATAAATAAACTCATCGTATCCTTGTGTATCCGAAATATGCTTGGGAAAAGTCATAGTATTACTTGGATACAAAATATTTCCTGAGAAATTCAACTTACCTACAAATTTGAGGGTATTTTCCACACAATATCGTAATCTGTATTAACACAAAGCCAATACACATTTTTCCCAAGCAAGATTCAGTTAGAGAACAACCTCTTCTTACAGATTTCCACAAAAATTCTCAGACTAATCCTCATTAATCACCTGCGCCAGACTCTTTTATACACACAAAATAAATTCTACCTCCAACCACGGGTATAAAACAGAGTACATTTCAAAAGTATATTTTTCATAAGCATTTTGAACATGAAGAATTTCAATCAAGGGTAGGTAAGCGGTGTATTTTTAAAATATTCGGACATATAAGACTTAAAAAGCCTTTCACGACCCTTGAATTTTGCAATAGCTATCTAGCATTTTACATGCAGTTTGAAATAAAGTGTAAAGTTCATGACACTCTCCCCGTCATAACACTTCAAGTTTGCATTGACCTGACGTCATTTTCCATTATGACGTCATATTTTGGTAGTTCAGAGATGTGAAGGCACAGAGTGCACTGTCATATTCTACGGGAAGCCTTAACCTACCTGCGCAGAACACTTGACCAAATGGTCCAGGTGTTCAAAAATCTGGTAAAAATACTCTTCCTTATTAAAACTTTTACTCTTTTTGCCTCTGATATGCCCAGGTGCAGAGAAGATTTTAAAAGAAGTAATGCATTTTTATTACAGATTCACTATATTATCAATAGAGCCCCCCCCCCCCTCCCCAGCAAGAAACACCAGATCCTCTCACCCTGGGACCAGAAGTTTGCTCATCATAAGTAATCACTTTGTTTATCTGCTTAACTCTAAGAGTAGACAGGACTATTTAATAGAATTAATGCATTTTCACTATATTATCGAGAGCCCCACCCTTACACCAGCACATCTGACCCAGGGGTCATGCAATTCACTACTCTGGAAGAAGCACTCTTGTTCATCATAACTATACACTTAGCTTCTTTGCTTTTTAACCAGGAACAGAAAAGAATCTTTTCAAAGAAATTTTGCTTTTTCACTATATAATCAACAGAGCCCCCCCCCCTTTTTTTTCACCAGAACCCTTGACCTTTGGGCTATTTCACAATTTTGGTAGAGTCACTCTTGCTTATCATAACTATGTATTTAATTTGTTTAAATAATACCCAGGGGCAGAGAAGAAGATTTTGAAAGAAATAATTCACCTTCACTATAGGATCTATATAGCCCCATCCTAACACCAGAACCCCTGATTTCTGGGCCATGAATTTCACAATTTTGGAAGAGGCATCCTTGCTTATCATAACTATGTATTTAATTTGTATAAATAATATCCATGATTAGAAGAGAATATTTTCAAAGAAATAATGCACTTTCACTATATGATCAATATAACATGTAGCTCCACCCTAGCACCAGAACCCCTGACCCTGGGGCAAGAATTTCACAATTCTGGTAGAGTCACTCTTGCTTATCATAACTATGTATTTAATTTGTTTAAATAATACCCAGGAGCAGAAAAGAATATTTCCAAAGAAATAATGCACTTTCATATATGATCTATATAGCCCCGCCCTAGCACCAGAACCCCTGACCCTGGGGCTATGAATTTCACAATTTTGGTAGAGTCACTCTTGCTTATCATAACTATGTATTTAATTTGTTTAAATAATACCCAGGGGCAGAGAAGAAGATTTTCAAAGAAATAATTCACCTTCACTATAGGATCTATATAGCCCCACCCTAACACCAGAACCCCTGATCCCTGTGCCATGAATTTCACAATTTTGGAAGAGGCATCCTTGCTTATCGTAACTATGTATTTCATTTGTTTAAATAATACCCAGGAGTAGAGAAGGAGATTTTCAAAGAAATAATGCAGTTTCACTATATGATCTATATAGCCCCACCCTAGCCCAGAACCCTTGACCCTGGGGCTATGAATTTCACAATTTTGGTAGAGTCACCCTTGCTTATCATAACTAATCTATGTATTTAATTTGTTTCAATAATACCCAGGAGTAGAGAAGAAGATTTTCAAAGAAATAATGCACTTTCACTATATGATCTACCTGGCCCCGCCCTAGCACCAGAACCCCTGACCCTGGGGCCATGAATTTCACAATTTTGGTAGAGGGCTCAATGCTTATTACAATCATGCCAACAGTTTGACTGCTTGATGTCCAGGAGTAAAGAAGAAGATTTTTTAAGATAGCACTAATTTTGATGGTTTTAGCCCCACCCCTCAGGCCCCAGGGGGGCAGGGACCATGAAATTCACAATTTTTGTACCCCTTCACCCATTGATGCTATATGCCAAAATTGGTTGAAATTGGTTCAGTGGTTCAAGAGAAGAAGCTGAAAATGTTCAAAAGTTTACGACCGACGGACGATGGACGACGGCTTACGAAAACAGATAGCAATAGGTCACCTGAGTGACTCAGGTGACCTAATAAAAGTGTCTATGTGTTCTTTGCAAAGTCTACCCCCACTGCAGGAGGTGGAGGTGGCTCATTCGAGTTAATCCGTAGAAATGAAGATCCCGTATCGCAGTATAAAGGTTGAGAAATAAAAGATAATTCATAGCTTAGTGGCCATAAATGCGTTGTACAATGCTGAGTTGAACAGTCCATCGCCGGTAATTGGTTGTCTCACATGAGTGAAAAAGTCAGGTAAACAAAATCCACCTAACCATAATATTTTCTATGCTCTGGAAATATGGCTAAATAAATATGGTCAAAGGCTAACTAGGCATGACAGACTAGGCTGACAAAATATGGTACTATGCTAACTGGATATGGTGGTAGGCTGACAAATACAGTGAGATGCTGACTAAATATTGTGACCTAGTCTCACTAAATACGGCTTACTGAATATGGTACGTGATTGGCTTTCTTAATGCGCCAAAATGCCATCCTCTTTTCTAATAAAAATGTAGTAATTATTGGAAAATGTAAAATTAGTAAGGAGATTGGTATCCTTAGGGCTCATTTTCCATTTGATCTGAGTGTATCGTAGTTTTATTGAAATTCAACGCGTGCTGTAGTGGTGAGAATATCGGAGTAAAGAGTTGATCCTTATGTCGCGAGTTAGAATCCACCGCGGGACGTAGAGACCCAATGTATAAACTAAACACCCGTATCTCATTAGACGCTGGCACAAAAAGGTTCTAACTGCTCAATATTTTTAAGTGCCAGGTACAGGTATCAGTTTACAGCCCTTCACCGGCAGTTGATGTCGTCGAAATACGAATGAAAATTCTTTGAGGAATAGAGAGCAAACCAAAAAAACCGAAGGCATATATTGTGGCTGGCATGCAGATTACACAGAATCAAACAGCACGTGATATTAATTTGACACAAAAACCAAAAGCTGATGTTTGTAATTGAACAGCTCGTGATTGTTATAAGACATACAGTCCAAAAGTACATGATGTTTAAGTTGAATGAATTCAAAAACGAACAGCCGATGTTGATGTAAATTTACGTAATATAATCTAATTTAAGCATAATACTTAAAGAAATATATTTTTTTCAAATCATAACAAACAATCTATTTCGTAACGTATAATCACCTTATCCCAGTCTTGTCTTTCACTGTAGATCCACGCAGCACTCTCTACAAATCTCCCTGGCGCAGAGCCCTTGTCTTCATAGTTGAGTTCACAGTAATTTGCTCCTTTATAATAACTTACTGACTTACATCGAGTAGTTCTGATACATTCTCCTACACAGTCTAAAATGCTATACTCGGCATAGGAGTTTATCATACATCCATCCAGCCGATACCCATATTGTAACTTAGAATAGCCTGTAACCAAAGTTCCAATGGACAAGTAAGGTATTCTGGACAAACTAAACAAGACTACAATACGTGCTAAATTAGACATCGCTGTGCAGACCCTTATAACTGAAAAGCAGACTGAATGAAATAGTTGTCTTAAAAATTGATTTTATTGTTCGGTTTGAAAACCAGGTAAGATAAATACATCTTTTTATCCTTTTCGATCCATGAATTATTGAGTGTAATTGCCAAGTAAGACTTCCTCCGCTTTTTGCTTGCCTAACTAGCTGCAATTTATTGGAGTGATGTTTTAATATTTAAAATACAACCGTTTGATTTTATTGCTTTTTATTCAAGTTGCATTCTTCTGTTCTCTTCGCGTTCTCGGTTTAAAGAGAAAGAAATATGCTGATGTTAGAAATGATATTGAAGGCATGAAACATCCAATTTAAATATTCATCCTACTAAGTTACTAAATTGTGTAGACAGTAAATTGCAGAAAAAAATTAAATGAACTTTTTTCCGCGAAATTCTGACTGTATTTTAAGTTCTAAGTAATAGACAAAGAGTTTTTGCGATATGCTCAAGTAACTGCATTTTTCTGTGAACAGTTAAACTAGGTTTCTACAGTTTTGATTCCAATTCAGAAATTAGGTTCTCAAGTAGACGAAATAAAGGCCCATATCTATAGGTGTTATCATAGTGCTATAAACATACACACAGGCAAATAATAGAATATTTGCGAATAATTATAAGATAATTGAAAAATTAATGTTTATACATATAGAAAGCACAAAGATTTTTTTTTGTAATTAAAAGATCGTAACCAATCAATATACCAATAATATTTAAAAAACACATTTAATTTACAGTGACTTTTAAACTATCATAGCTACCCTCAGTGAAAAAAAAAAAACAGAGAAAGCACAGCGATTCGACCTACGGAACCTGTCTCCTAGCAATGCAGGAACAGCGCACTAATATTAATAATATCATTGCGATATGTATCGGTAACGACCCTCTAATAAAACTAATGTCCAAGTAGCTGTATCTCGCTTCTATTCTCAATGATCATGTATTTTTGAGCGGCGCCGAGAGGATTCCAACGCCATCAGAAGAAAGTTTTTATAACTTGCCTAGATGACCGAGCGGTCTACCTCTTGATGTTGAACACATAAATATGTAATAAATCCGGACCACCTCGAGGCACGTCCGGTCACATTGATGATGTGCCGGATTTATTTCATATTTACTATTTATCAACATCAAAAGATATGTGTAATTTAAAAAAAAGGTTAATAGTGCAGCTGTAGTGCTAGATGTTTTTTTTATTTGTTTTGTTTTTTCATTGGTTTTTAAAACGCTTTTTTATGTCCTGAGAAAGGAACAGGGCGTCCCAAAAATTATGTCGTTGGTAGTTTTCAGTGCAATATATAAATATATCGCGTTATATATAGCTATGATTCAGTACGCAATAGCTTGTTCGAGTACAATTCATTATTAATAGAGACAGGCATATGCCAAATTAAAGCTGAACACGCTTCGTAAAAAGAATCGGTCTGCCATTTTCGATTGGATTCTCGCTATATCTGAGGGCCCCTAGATATAGAACCGCTCACTTGGTCACTGTTCAGTGTAATCAATTGTCACCGGTGTAGACGTACGTGTGCTATACAGCACTTGGTAGAGTATACCCTGGTGCTGATATCGTAGATAGTTATATCGAAAATGGCGTATGCCAATTTACGAGTCGTGTTCAGCTTTAATGTTACAAGTTTCTAATAGCCTCGCTCAAAGGGGCATGGGCACAGTTTCGGCTAAAAATGTTCAAATTTTATTTTTCCATTTTTTATGCTTACAAATACTTAACAAAGGTATTTCTAATGATCATCAAAAATTTGAATTTCAGTTGTCGAGGTACAAGACAGATTTATAGCTCCAAACCTTTGTTATGTAAACAAGGCCTGTGCCAATTTTTTGTTTACATAGGTTAAATATATTAATATATGTTCGTTCAAATCAGATTTTTTCAGTAAAGAAGTTAATTCTAAATACAGTTAGACAGTTTCTAGTGATTTGCTGAATCTAGTTTTGTTATAAATATGATATTTTCTATATGTAAACAAAAACAAGGCAAGAGCCTTGTTTTACATTATGAAGAATTTTAAGTTCTGTATCTCCTTTGTAAATCAAAAAATGATGTTTAAATTTTTGCTGATCATTTGAATTACCTTAGTTAGGAATTGTAAAAATTGAATTTGATTTTAAAAAAATTCAGTTGAAACTGTTTTTCTGCCACTTTAAAGTCATCATTCAAAAATTTAATGGTATTGGTAATGACCTTCTTTGCAACTATCAACGTATCGTCAGGTTGACATTTAGACCGACATATGTAAAATGGCAGACATACATTCTTTATTTCCTCTGCAGCAGAGATCAATGCAACAAAGTATTAAGTATGTAACAAGAGTTAAACTTTGCAATGTGCAAATATGTACACAGCTACACCAGCTGCAACAGCAAGCATAAACACTTCACACTCCTCCTCAGATAAAATAGAACAATACCTTGATCCCAGAATGGCTTAGTATCGTCACTATTATTTGTGAGATTAGCGTATAACTGGACACGTACCGTGTTCACTGTTTCTCCATCAAGCTCTCTCTGCTTACAAATAGCTTTTGGTATTCAAGAAAAAAGTGCACTGCAATATCACTTGTAGCACGCGTACACAGTTTGCAGTTCACCACCTCTTTTACGATATCGATCGAGAGTTTAATCACTGACGCTAGTTTCAATGTGTGTTTCGTAAATTTTAATCCGAGTAACCAGAGGGGATGAGTTGTTAATTTTGCATGTATTTTTTTGTATCTGCGAAGCTCTTTTCTGTGATTCAGAACCTCCCTCCATTCACGTTCAGCAGGGTTAATGACCACTCAGGGCCATTGAGCAGTGAGTTATCTTTTTTTTGTGCAAACACCTACTGCGACATGGGACCTCAGTTTATATGGTCTCATCCGGAGAGTCCCGAAGTGGATTCGAACCCGTGACGTAAGGATCAGCTCCTTACTCCGCGACTCCTGAGCAGACCTTCCAACCACTGCGCCACCTGGGCGACTATCGCGGTAATAGATTATCCAGGAATGGTAAAACTGCAAATATCTACCTTTATAATTATTTAACGACGAAATGAAATCCCTACGAACCAAGATTTCCCCAAAATCCTCGAAAATTTGATCCCACGAAAAATACGCAGCTACTTTATAAAGGCTGCCCTAAGGGTGTAAAACAATAAAAACTTACTAGTTTATATTGAGTTAGATTTTTATTTCTCATTAAATGGAATGCTGACTGACATTTTCATACAAATTGTTATGCCATTATTTACACACTGAATTGTCGACGGATTTTTCTGTTATTTCCCGAACATGACAAGAAGAACACGGCTCACTCCTCCATTGCACCTGATCCCACCTCTCATGTGTCAGAAGTCCGTGTTTGCTCTGTTCCTAATTTGTAATGTTTAATTGACTTCTGAGCTCGAATACTGTTCGTTATCTCCATATATTTCATATTTATTTTAAGTTGTAATCTCTGAATGTAAACAGATAATTTGCGAAACGAGTATTATAAGGCATCACTGTAATGCATTTTTGGGTTCAACTTTAGTATTAACTGTGCCTTCCTCAGATATATCTGGTATATTCCAGAGGTAGTTAATCCTACATTATGTAATGTTACAAATCACATGCTCAATTACAAATATAATTTTATGCAAAATGTGAAAATTTCTTCCAATTTCTACATTTTTGCTCACCTGAGCCGAAGACTTTAGTGAGCTTTTCTGATCAAAGTGTTTCCGGCGTCCGTCTGTCGTCTTTGAACTTTTCCCATTTTCGACTTCTTGTTAAGAACCACTAGACTTATTTCATCCACACTACAAAGCATCCTTGGATGAAGGAGAGTTAAGTTTGTTCACAAAAAGTGCCACGCCCTCTTTCAGGTGGGGATAATTAAGAATTCATAAAATTTTGGTGGCATAATTTCAAAATCTTCTCAAGAATCACTGGGCAAGAAAAGATGAAACTTGTTTGAAAGCTTCATTACATACTCTAAATTCAATTTCGTTCATACCATAATCCCCGGGGGTAGGGCGGGGTCACAAGATGTCGTCGAAGTTTACATAGGAAATGTCTTTAGAATTCTTCTCGAGAACAGCAAAGCCATGATTATGTAGATTCAAGTTTGTTCAAATCATGTCTTCGGGGTTTAGGACAGGGCCATAAAAATGGGCCAAAGTTTTACATAATATAGTACTTTTTGGTTAGGAAACCTATACATATCAATGTTAAGAATGATACTCTTGAGCTCTTTAAGTTGAGAATGATACTCTTGAACTCTTAAAGTTGGTCCAAGGTTTATTGCATATCAAAGGATCTGTCTTGAGGATGTCGTGGATGAAAGTCAATCGATGTTACCCTCTAGGCTTGGATTCTAACTGAGGTCTGACAAAGGAAACTTAACTTACAAGCTTTGGACTCAAGAATCTCACTTGGACCCTCCAATCGCCTTACAACTGGGCTACCTAGTTATTTAAAGAGTCTGACGAAAAACTCTTAATATTCTCTTAATCATCACCTTCAGAGATTTCTCTAATTGCTGTCTTTGTTTGCAGAAAACCAAGGCGCGATCCAATCGTTGTCTCTATGAGACGAGCGAAAAAAGCTCAGTTGTATAACCAAATCACCCCCTCCTTTTATCTCGGGCACTCGATCCTGGTCTTTGTAAATCATTGTAATTGTCATTCCATTAGTTCCATCAGACCTAGAAGGCTTCATCCCATCTCCTGTCGAGGATAATAAGCAGATAAAGAGTACGGTGAGTTACCTAGCTGTAATAATGGATTCTTTCCGTTTTCCTTACTTTAGACGATTAATGAAATGACTTCAATTCCAAAGAATTTAGTAACGCTGCATTTTTGGACACAGGCGACGTAAGACAAATTTAAATAAATTGCTTTTTATTTCCACTTCCCTCTCCGAGGGTCGAGGGTCATTAATTGAATACGCATCGTGATATCACGTGTTTCAAGGATGATTTATTCAAAGCCATAAACTTGGGCTCTAAGAAAAGAAAACTTATCTTTCCGAACGCAGATAGATTATATGACTTTAGGTACACTCTCTTCAGTTCACAAAAAATGATTTTTGGACATTTGGAAAATTAAAATTACAGTGTAAATATTGAACTTATTTACAGCATTGTCAACGAAGGGTGCCTGGCTTTTACCCCCAGGAAAAATATTCAGACAACAAAGTAATGATGAACACTTGGGAAGTCACTTTTGTTTGCCTACATTTGTACGTGTTGAGAACACATGCAGATAAAGTGTTCAATAAATTTATATTGGCCTATCAAAATGTTAAGATTGTTTGGATGGATTAGAAAAGGATTGAAAATGTGATGATTTCAATTTATTTTATTTATTATCTTTGGGCAGATTACTAATAGTTTATTTAATAAAATACAACAGAATCGGTACTCGTTAGTGTGCAGTGTATAGAGGGTTCTTAAGCAAGAGGAAATTGATAATAAGTGTATTTACATGTATCTATATACAGTAAATGAATTTTTGTGATCTAAATGCCTGCAAGACTGTGGTATTTTTGTTTATTACTAATGTTGTATAAATCCATGGGTCTTGGTTTTTTTTTTTACCGAGTTTTATGTCTAAAAGCCCTCTAGTTGCGGCTATTAACCTCATCCTTATCAAAATAACTTTTGGCTCCGAAAAGAGGGTTGACTAGTTTTACTGGTGTGGGTATTTATTTTGTTCCAATTATGCAGAACAGTGTCTCCCGGACATTCATTTATCGTTCGTTTGCAAAGGTTTATGAATTTTTCGGAACAGTTAAAAGTTAAATCTCGATCTGACTTTCAGCGAGAAGGTTCTTTACGGAGGGTATTCGGGTTGTACAATTGACAGACTCTCAACAAGTGGCCTACGAAAAGTAGATAAATTTAAATCCCATTTGTATGTCTAAATGATTGGTGTAGTCTAGATGTTCAGGTAAACAACCGGGTTGAGAGAATAGTTTCACTCGCTCAGAAACTCTGAGGCCGTGGAATGCACAGAGTATAGGTACAGTTGTATGTCAAATTCTGCACAGAAAACCATCAAGTAAACGTGGCAGGCTTTTAATAGGATCTGAATGGTTTAATGCCAGCCAGGGAGGATTGTTTAACGCTAGATTGGGCAGAGACCTTGGTTCTGGTGTAATATATTAGCAACACTCTGGATTTTGTTCACCAGAAAATGATAAAAGACTGAACTGTGAAGATGGTGTGCCCTCAAATAAGCAGCACACGGTTACCTAAGTATTATAATAGTGAAAGGGCCATCATTAAAATATCTTTGTTTCCCCTGACCCGACCCTTAATTTTCAAGTTGGGTAGGTAGGTAGGTAAAAAAATTTTCTGACAGCAGTTTTGAAAATACATCCTTAAAAATTGAATAATATCTTTATAAATGAAGAAAAACGAAACCGATTTTCAAACCGAATATCATACAAATGAAATTTAAAAGCAACATGTATGGTAAATTAATTCACAAATATTATTCATCTGAACTTGTGAAATATCTCAGGGCAGCGGAATTGAAATCGAAATAGACATGATTTCCAAATACTCAGCCATCGGCAATCCGAGTATTTTTTCCAAACCTACTATCATCTTCGAGTGCTTACACAGACAAATTGTAAAGGGCCTTACCTGGCGCAGTAATTTTAGTTTTTCTTTTGAAGTCTAGACGTGTATCAGTAGCTTATTGTAAGTCACAGGTCCCGATGTGGGAAGTGGAGACTGGTCAGAGGAATGAGACCGTAAAAAAGTGTTTATTAAATCGAAACAAATGAAATGCAGTGAAATTTATTTATATGCATATACACAAGGTGGGCCCCTCATCTGCTCGTAAGGCAGGTTTTGCCATGCTTACTACGTTCGTTAATTATATATATTTGTAAATACCATCTTAACAATTCTTAGGCATAGTATATTAAATTCAAGATATGTTTCAAGAGTAAGGGGTTGAAATTTTCCTGGAATACCCTCTAGCCCAGAGCTACTAATAAGTAAAAAAATTACTAGCCAAAAACCTCAAACTAACTAGCCAAATGCAAAATGAAAACATAAAAATCAAAAGATTGGTACATCGTCGTTGTTTTATAATACGAAGTAACCCTCTGTGGCCACATGTGGGCGCCAAATGAGAGTAAAACAAAAGCTGCTGTTCTGATAAAAACGGATTCTGAAGAAATTGTGTTTTACAAAGTTGATAAACAATTAAAAAAAAATTGGAATAATCTTATTAAAAAAAACTTTACAATCGGCACGATTTAAGTGGGTCGGTCGCGTTAGGGGAAACAAAGGTATTTTTTTTTATTTTGGCCCAGGGCATCAGTTCTTTTAGCACTTAAAGGCTTGTAGGCAGTATAATAAACAAGTAATACCTATACAACAAGTTATTGTGTCAAATTTATGTGGATATTGCATTCAATGTATTGGTTTCTTCAAGAAACTTTTATGTCTGTGGTCCGTCAGGTAATGCGACTGATTGGCATAATTATTTTAATTTACTGTAATTAAAGTTGAATTTTTATGTAATTTTTTTTTTAAATTTTAAGGAATAATGAAACGTTAACAAGGTAAATATAGTATAATGTAAATGATGGCATATGGATGGGCATTTTAGCACTGCATATGCATGTATATTCCTTTTTGATGTCCATCAAGAAGCTATAACAGATAATCCATCATTTGCCATGGGGTTGGTTGCAAATTATTACACGGGTAAATCTAATCAGGTATTAATTGTATACATGTTTCGTTGTTTGTTCGGACCTGCTAAGGGATTTGTCCCTTTTTTTAAATGAAAAAAACGTGATATGTGGTTTGATGGGGTACATTTAACCATGTTTTCTATGTACGCATGCGCTGGGATGGACGGTTTGGGGTTTTCTATGTGAGAAAATATTTTCTTCTCTTGCTAGTAAATAATTCAAATTTTGAGATTCCAAGTGCCTGTAAGACGTTGGAGTATTGTTAGGAAATGTCGGATGACAATTAGGACGCCTATCCTTGGATGGGACAACCACTTAACCAAGCAACAGATCAGTCGAAACTGCAGGGGGGTCATAATGGCGGATCTTTTGACAGAGACATCGTGAACACGTTCAAAAACACCACCGGCAGCCCACTCGAACACAAGCCAACCCGCTTGGGTGGACCAACTACTGTTCAAAATAAATGATTAGGATGTGAAAATTTCAAAAAATTTACAAAGTAAGTGAAGACTTAAGTGTTTTATGTTATTGCATTGAAAATGTCCAGGAAACGGTCACTCACCTAGAGAAGTTTAATGGTAATATAAGGAACACGATGGGGGATATCAGGAAATCCAAATCGCACCCGACAGGGCATAATGAAGGGAAGTAAAGTAACTAAAATTGGTTAATGAGCATCTACGAAGTACAAATCTTCAAGCACATAGTATGAGGGACAATATGGGTTTCTTCGGACTTGCAGTATCGAGGCCGCAAAAGTGAAAACTGTACAAGACTCATCAATGATTTTTATGAGTCAAAGCTGGGTATTACAGGAATCATGAACTACACTGAACAAGCTCATCGCATTGTTTAATATAACAACAAGACCAGACCCATTGTGGTGAAATTTTCTAGTTTCAGAGTAAGGGAACACGTTAGAAAGTCTGCATGCTAACTTAAGGATAAATAGTTTAGTATCTGTGAGCTGTTCCTTGGGGAAATCGTTGCAAAAAAGGCAGAACTTTGTCAAATTATGAAGAAGACGTTAAGTCAAAACAAAGTGTAGACAAACTTTTCATTGATTGTACTATCTATGATGCAAGGACCAGCACCATTGATGTTCACGGTGATGACGAGGGAGAGGACATTGAGGAGACAGAACACAGTATGCGGAAGGGGGTAGTGAGGCTTAGGGGTAAAGGGGGAATGACTCTATTAATAAAATAAGTTGGAACATAAATGGTTTTTTTTTTCTACCAAATTTAACGATGAAAGATTTTAGATGCTGTATTGTTATCATATGATATTATACTTCTTACTGAATGTTGGATCGAAAAGAATTTTTCAATTGATATTGAAGAATCTTTTAGCTTTATTTCCTCGAGATGTTGAGTTGTCAAGATCAGTGTAAGGCGTTGGATGTTGTTTTGATCTTTCGTAAATTAAAGCAGTATGTTTCCTTCGTTTACAATGTGTGATACTATAATATGGCTTAAACTTGACAAGTGTTTAATACAAAGTTCTCGAGATATTTTTTAGCTTGTGTCTACTTTCCCCAAGCAGTTCTACTTTTTATAAAATCAATGACTGTGACATTTTCAATGAATTAGATAATCAAATTGTTAAGTATATGAACATTGGGAAGGTTATGTGAATTGGCGATACAAATCCTAGAACCTCAAATGCCAATGATACTATTTTAACTGATGAAGTAAATAATGATCTTCTGCGAGATTTAGGCGAAGATTTATTTTAAGGTTCAGACGTTAATGGTATAGATCTAACAACCAAGCTTTCTGATAAACGTGATGATTTTAACTTTCCAATTCTCAGCTTCCCTTACTTGTGCAGCAGTATACCTTCATCACCTGCTCTAATTTCTAAAACGAGGTAAGTTATTGAGAAACACGTTGATGAAACAAGAATATCAGCAGTCTTAAGTCGTCATTTCGTGTAAGTTCTATGGTCGATACAAATAACAATGACCTTGTCGGCAAGTACAATTTATCAGTAAGTCAAATGCCGACTGACGTTTTTTATACTAATTGTTAGGCCATTATTTATACACTGAATTGTCGACGATTTTTCCGTTACATGTATTTCCCAGTAATGACAAGGAGCACAAAGGGGTGTGACCGGTCGGCAGGGGATGCTCACTCCTCAATGACACCTGATCCCACCTCTAATGTTTTAGAGGTCCGAATTTTGCTCTGCTCCAAAATTTGTATTGTTGAATGGACTTCCAGTGAGATCGAACCCTGACAATATTGTAAATGACTTTGATTATAAATTATTTTTTATGTAAAAGTAGTGAACTAAGAATTTTAAATGGGCGACATAACCTGCCTATGGACAAAATTATACATTTGCTGGATCAAGGGGTACGAGTGTTGTAGATTATTTCATAACTTCACCTGATGTATTTCCATAAGTTGACCAGCTCATTATTTTTACTTTGTACAGTGATCATGCGCCTCTTCATGTAAGGCTCAAAATAAGAAAACATACAAATTTTACTGCAAAGTGTGCTCATAGTGAAAGTCAAACTTCTTCACAATTTATTTGGAATCAGGAATTCCATTCTCAAGCCAAAAAGCTCTCTTTGAATATTCTGCAGAACTTATATCATAATTCAATAAACAAAAAACCAGGGGAGTACCAATATAGCATTGAGGAATCAGTTGATTTATTTACCTCACGTTTGACTGACCTGATGCACCCCTGTTTGAAACCCCTGAAAATCGCTGGAAGTAGATCAGGTCTCGAGTAGCGCAAGTGTTCAGTCAAGCATGGGGTCGATTGATAAACCCTTGTTCGACAAAGGGCTTAAAAGAAAATTTAAAACATACCGTTTAGCATTAAATCGTTCTTATTGTACAAAAAAAAAGAAAATCACTTAAATTTAATTGAAGCTAAAAGGAATTATAAATGTATGGAAGCAAAGCTCAAACGCCAGTACTTACGACTGGAGGGCGAATTTATCGAACACCTAGTTTAGAGTCGTTCTGTAGGTATTTTCTAGACTTGACTACAACATCCAGTTATATAAATAACCATGTCAAGGAGGACACAGGACCTGCCGTTTTAATGAATTAGACATGGCTATCTCTGAAAAGGAAATATCGGAGGCCATTGACCATCTTAAACGATGGAAATCACATGGCTTAGATTTTGTCCTGAGTAGATATTGACCATCTTAAACGATGGAAATCACATGGCTTAGATTTTGTCCTGAGTAGATACCTTACAGAATTTAAAGATATTTTTCTACCACATTTACTCATTTTTTTTAATCGTATTTAAGCATCTTTTTTTTTTCCAACCCAGTGGTCTTCCACTGTAATAGTTCCCGGTTTTAAGGAAACTTACCTAAATAATTATCGAGGAACAAGTCCTATTGATTATTTCTGTAAATTGTTTACCTCAATACTGAATCGAATGCTTATACATTGGTTGATTGATTGATTGTATGTTGTTTAACGTCCCATTCGAGAATTTTTCACTCATAAAGGGGACGTCAAACATTGGGAATCTTCAAATTGTATTATCACAGATGCGCAGTTTCGTTTTCAAGCCAAGTTAGGTACTAGAGAAGCAGTTGTTACTCTCAAGTTGTCTTATCACACATGCACTTCAGACTAAGAAACAGTATTACTGCTGCTTTTTTGATTATATCAATATGCTATGTGAATCGAAATTTTATATATATATATATATATATATATATATATATATATATATATATATAAAATAAAAATCCAAAAAATCACAAAATATTTTCTGCAAGCGCTTTCGCCATGTTAGGCTCTTCAGGCAGTTATACAAAAATTTTGTATAAATTATATGTATGTATCATTTTGTATAACTGCCTGAAGAGCCTAACATGGCGAAAGCGCTTGCAGAAAATATTTTGTGATTTTTTGGATTTTTATTTTTAATACACCCAGCAAAACTGTACCGGTTCTTCATTTTGTTTTTTAAATTATATATATATATATATATATATATATATATATATATATATATATATATACCTGTTTGACAATTTCTGTTTACAGTATAATCTAGAAAAATCGAAACCAAAATTTTATAAAAAATGCATTTCTCAAATGAGGTTGTCCTCCCATAATATGGCTGTTGAAACAGGCTGACATTAAAATATTCCAAGATGCAAATTATTTTGTAAAACGTGATCTTATGAATTTGAAGATGAATATCATTTCATACTGGTGTGTCATGTATATGTAGAATTACGATTGAAGCTATTGGAAAAGTACTACTGGAAGAAACCCTCTATGTATAAATTAGTTGGATTGTTGAGTGTTAATAATGTAAAAGAACCGAGTATTTTAGGGTATCTATACTACTATATTAAAATAATAGACTCGAATTTTTGGCCTTTAATATCGATAAATCGGAAGAGTACTGTCGTTTGTTTTATATATTTTAAACATCATTGGTACTTGAAGATTACCAATTTGTTTTTATTTTTTCTCAATTAAGCTTCGCTAATTAATAATCAACGAAAATTCCTCAAAAAATTCCGGAAATCATCTGGATTTTTTGGATTTTACAATCTTGCGCGTGCGTATTACATTCACGCTAAATCACGGTGTTCAAATCGGAGAAGACAAAAGTAATTTGTACTAAGTAGATATATATTTGTTATTTTATAATTTTCTCCAATAAGAAATCATAAATATATATGAACAAAATATATAGCAAATTTCCAATGAAAATTTACACATATTTGTATTAACGTTTCTGAGTTTATCCATGCAAATGTGATATTGTAGCCACTTGGGTAATCATTCACCATCTCGGAGACGCATTTATTATAAGTTATTTATGTCTCTGGTCATCTCGACGGAGGCAGAAAGCTCATGATCGTAGGAGCAATATCAATGTAACCACCCAATTTTATTTTATCCTTGAAGTTCCTTTCTTTTATGGTTTTTTGAGGGGAAAGGGGGGGGGGGTTGTTACAACTCCAGCCAGAATCACATCTTAGTGAAGTAGGCATTCTTTTTCCGCCAGAAATTACAATAACATTATTTTCATTTCTTAACTTTGAAATAAATCGAAATAATTAAATAACGTCAATATAACCGATATTTTCAATTTGAAATGTGTCTAAATGACTTGCAACTTGAATTCGTTCTATAATCTTCACTGCTGAGATTTATAACTTCACCTCCAAAAATTTCTTTAACTTTAAAAAAAGTGGGTGAAATATGTAAATTATTGTTATTGATCTTCGATACGTTATATAGAAGGGACAGCCTGTTCTTCTAAATATGTATAGGTTGTCGTGGTAACTACGCTTGATAGGTAGTCTGAAGTCAGCTCTTGCGGCCCGTACAGTTCATTCTATCAATGCTGCTAAAATATCGATTGTTTGTAAAATTTAATCCATGCATAGTAATTCTCAAAACTATGAGGTGGGACAAAATTAAGATCGTAAAAATATTTATTCAATGATGAAATGAATTATATTTAATCGTAGCATACAAACTTATGTTTTATTAAATCGCCACAAGAAAAAATACACCAGCGTGAAAACAAGTTGTCTTCTTCAGCAGCCATTACAGTTCTCATGTGATGTAATGATTTTTGATTGAAAACGTTTAATACTGCAGTAGATTAATTTTTGTTATCACTAAACAGATATGTAAATGGTTATGAGGTATGTATTTTATTTTTGCTGCATTATGTACGTATGAAGTATGAAAAATTTCCATATTCAGTTCAAGATCCGCTCCCAAATTCTCATTGGCTGTCCCAAAATAAAATCGGTAAAGGTCAGTAAACTTTAAAGTTTGCGGTAAACTCAGACTTTACTAAATATTTTGGAAAAAATTTATGCTCTGAATAATAACATTAGAAACATTTATTTTAAAATGTTCCTGATTACATTGTATGATTTCGATTAAAAAATGGAAATGATATATTGTATGATCCAAAAAGAGTTGTACCCCAACCCCAGGAAAAGGCTTCATTATTGCAGCAAGATGTACGTTCAAATTCCTACTTTCCTACTTAAGATACCCTTGCTTGGCTTATCTAAGATAATGATAATTTATGTTTCCCATATATTTTATACTTAGGATAAATAAGAGGCCCATGGGCCACACCGCTCACCTGAGCAACTATGGTCAATTACTCTAACCCAAACAGCTTTAACAGATCAGAAATATCTGTACAAATTTAGTTTTATTTAAGTTTTTGATACATATTCTAACTTTGAGATTTTTCTCCAAAGACTTTCATATGTAAAATTTACAGTAAATATTCTGCCCCCCCCCCCCTCTCCCATTGTGGTTGTACCTTATCATGACCCCCTGTGATCGTCATCATCAAATTTGAATGTACATTATATGAATTTACATTTCAGAAAACCTCTCTGGTCAAGTAGTTTTGGAAAAGAAAATTCATAAAAAAATTTCCTATAAATACTCCCATGGATACCCTCCCCCATTGTGTCCCCACCGTACCCCCAGGGATCATGAAAGGTCATGATAAGATTGAAACGAAATTGAGAATGCTTCCACATAAGTTTCAACATTCCTGGCCAAAAAGGTTCTTGAGAGGAAGATTTTTAAAGATTTTCCCTATATATTACTGTGTAAAATTTCAACCCCCCATTGAGGCCCCACCCTATCCGTGGGGGTCATGTTTTTGACAGTTTAGAATCTACACTACCTGAGAATGCTTCCACTTAAGTTTCAACTTCCCTGGTCAAATGGTTCTTGAGAAGAATATTTTTAAAGATTTACCAAAAAATTTCAATATTTCTTAATTATCTCCCTTTGGTAAAGGGCGTGGTCCCTCATTTTAACAATTTTTGAATCCCCTTCACATAAGGAAATGTTTTGTGCCAAGTTTGGTTGAAATTGGCTTAGTGGTTTTGGAGAAGAAGTCGAAAATGTGAAAAGTTTACAGACAGCTAGAGTGACTGACGACAGACAAAATGTGATCAGAAAAGCTCACTTGAGCTTTCAGCTCAGGTGAGCTAAAAAGTAAAACACATTACATTTGTTGAATCATAAAAGATGAAAAAAACTTTCAAATTGGTTACTACTTATTTCGAATTTTTAATAACATAATAGGTTTAAACACAACTGAAGTAAACATATTGTTTCCAAAAATTGAATCAAAATTATTCAAAAACCGAGGTTTTTGTTTTAATCCAATCGATTCAAAATATTACTAATTCAAGGATATTACATTAATTTTTATCAAAACAGACAGTCATGAGAGCATTTTCTTATATCATATATAAAGTACATTTGATATTCTTAACTTTTATTATGATCTCTTGAACAACCAGTATGTTTTTTTTTTGGGGGGGGGGGGGGGGTATTTGCAAGATAATCTGTTCTGCTTCACATCTGCTAAATTGTGTAGAAATACCAGTATAGCACATTTGTCCATTTACATTTCTGCTTTTACAGATAATATACATGTCTATTACCTGTGTATATATAAAGTATATGTATTAGCAGTGCTTAATAACTCTTTTATTGTTGAGGTCATATTTTGAACAAGTTAAGACCTGCAGTGTTAAAATTGTTACAAAATTTTTTACACCTTTAGTTAAGGTCTTCCGCTCCAGCGGGAGACCTTCTACTGATTCTGATGGTTAAGATTATTCTTAATATTTTTTTTTTCCTAGACGCCAACTTTGAGACCTCATATCTTGCTCATTTCTCAACGGATTTTGCTCAAATTTGCAGGGTTAACAGACGTTACAAAACTCTATCAGAATGCTGTCAAACAGTTCAAAAATTCACTTCCGCTTTTGGGTTATCTCCCTTTAAATGAAAATTTAGGACGCTTCATTTCCAGACAAAGGCTCAGAGACTACAAAAGCTGGAGTAGAAATTCTACCGAATTTAAATAATAGAAGCACTGAAGTTGTGCACATCGGTTTTTGTTTTTCAATTTCTGTATTCAAAATGGCGCTAGAGAGGGGTCAAAAATTAGAACGCCTAAAAGAGCGAAAATTTACACATATTTTACTTTTTATCTTCTAAACTAAAAATATTTTTATAAAACATGTAGAATAAAAGTTGTGCACAATTTTAAGGCCTTTCATTTGACACCACTAAAAAGGGTCTGGCCCCTAAAATTAGGGATCTGGGGCCCTTTAAAGTTTTTGCTTTATAACTCAACAACGGTAAATATTTCGAAATAGCTGCCGTAATTAAAGTTGTTATTTAACATCTTATTGATCTCAAGAAAACGTTCTTTTGTTTGAGTCTTGTGTTCTAAATGAGCTAGAAGCATAACACATATACAGGTAAGTGTTTTCATTCAGCAAGTAAACAAGAGCTCTTCATGCGTGTAATTAAAATAAACTTACTATAAATAATAAACCTAGCTACATTAGATGCTAATATTCTTTAGAATCAGGTTCTTGGAGTATTTTGTGCTTTATTTCCAAATTATTTACTGACAACTTTCCCTCTTATTTCGTTTGTTTTCAAATTTGGATAAACCAGTCTACTTAACAGGGAAAAAAAGATAACCTTTTCTTCTTATCATATAAAAACAAACAATAAAGTTAGAAAATAAAACAAAACTTTAAACATAGACTATTCACAGCCATTAAGTACACGCCTTTTACATTCACATTGTGTGTTTACAATTATGTAACCCCTCCCTCGATAGCGCGTGGCAAAGGAGGTCACCGAGGATCAATCGGCGTGTGAACCAGCGACCTAAGGTCATACACAAAACAAACCATAGAATGGCCATTCCAAATACATTTTGTTAACTAAGTGATGAGTGGATACATTGTATTTCTCGATGTTGAGATAATTGCGCTTTGTGGAAAATTACTTTAAAATCATTTCGAATCTTTCATATGATTTCGTCTTACTGTTTATCACTCGCTCGTTTTAATCAGCTAGTCTTACCTGCCTTTCACTTATTCACTTCAAATTCAATGCATTTTGAATGCCGAAAAGACCACTTTGTTTGCGTATTAAAGAAACAGTTTATTTATCTCTCTAATGTTATTATTTAACAAGTTGCTATTTCTTTCATGAACATTAAACAGCATGTATATAATTATCACGATAATTGTACTTAGAGGTCACATTTTTAATTGTCAGGAAAATCGAAAATAAAATTAAGTACTTTTGAGTTTGTATTATTTTCTTCCTAACTTACAATATTATTGCATACAAAGTACTAGGTCGGACGCAAGTAACCTAAATATTTCACTTGTATTTGAAAATTCTATCGAGCGTCGAAAGAATTTTACCCGTTAAAAGTGTACCAAAAAACCCTTCCTATGCAGATTTCTTTGGGAATCAATTGGCTTAGATAGTTTGCTCCGACATGTGTTGACAAAACTCACGCAATGAGAAGCCATACATTTCAAACTTGTGACCTCTTGGTCAGTGCATGTGAAGATTACGCATGGCAATTAGTGTCTGGAAAACGAAGTATGTTTTATAAGTGATTTGACAGGTTAAGATTTGTTCTCATTCTAAATTAAATACAAACACAAACCCGTTATTTTCTTTGTTATTTTATACCGTCCCTTATATCAGATAGATTGTTTTAAAAACGTGTTGTTTAGGAAGATTAATCTTACGCATTTGTTTTATTTCATCTAATAAACTGAATTTACCCATGACACGAATTATTGGTACATGCATGTAAGTACGCGTAAATGCGGTTTTATTTGTTTATGTGGAAGAGCGCCCAAAATAAACACACTTCGAACTCTGGAATTTCCCTATTTTACTGTTTAAATCATAGGTCCGCTCAGCTGACGAGTTGTTTTAATAACGGTAATAAATTATATTCAAGTCCTGGCCAGCGATCGTTACGGTTGGTGACACTGCAATTAAACAGGTCGATACTAAGGTACTAAGATACTAACGGGTATATATATTTTCACCTAATTATTTTCATAAGAAGTAAATTGCTGGATGATATCATGTTCTCCCTGATTTAATCGATAGCGTGTAGAAACAGCGGTACATAAACACACGCTTTTGTGTACAAAGCAAACGTGTAAACCAAAAGGATGGGGGAAAAAACGACGAAATAAAAACATTTCTCTATTAACTGAAATTATTGTCTTTACACAGATAAAAATAAATGATTATCCGCCTGAGAACATGTGAAAATTATACCCAAATACAATGTAACGAAGGATTTGGGGTTTAATCCCGAGTACACAATTATAGCAATGATGTGTACGCGTACATGCAGAATACCGCTTTTTTTATCCTTCGTCCATGTGTTCCTCCTTAACGGAAAAAATTATCAGTAAATTATATTATACCGAACGAGGTTGAAAAATGCCGAACTTTATTTCTTAAAATTAACAGCAATTATCAGACTTTTCTTATATCACTGTAAAAATGCCCTAAAAACTGAAACCGTCTGTTTGACTTTGTCAACGCGTTTAATAGATCGGGTTCGAGATTTTTATTAAATTTCGCTTTATAATGGGGAAAAAAAACAAACAAACAAACAAAAAAAAAAAAAACAACAAAAAAAAAAAAAAAAAAAAAAAAAAAAGATTGGCAGATTTAGAGGAGGTTCAGGGGGTCTGCCCCCCTTTTGTATCCAAAATATACACAAGATTTAATAAATCAATTTTTTATGTGGCTTTGGGCCCCTACCCCGACCCAAAACTGGTCGGGCCCCCTTTTCAAGATTCCTGTATCCGCCACTGAAAAAGAATGTGTTGTTCTCTTGGATGTCGATATCTGAATTATGTTTTAATTAAACACCTTGTCTAATATATTATGGGCGCCCATTATTTGTTTTTTAAAATAAAGTGGTTCTTACAGATGTTAAAAAAAACTTATAAACGGCTAATTAATTATTTTATTCATCTACAATAAATGTTAGTTTAGTTCTTTGCTTACATAATCCAACTTTTATAAATTAACACGAAAGTCGTGCGATCGTATACAAATACTTAGAAGCAATCTTTCATATTTAATGAACGTATAGGTGAATAAATTTCCTCTCATCACTATACGTATACCCCCATCCTCGAAATAAATAGAAAGTTTTCCTTTTGCAGTAGGTTGGTTTTACCAGGTACATGTCAGTACAAGTGAGAATGGAGCTTTACAGAAGCAGGTGATGAATTCCGAGAAAGATAGGCACTGCCTATTTTATATACAAGTACATTCCTAGCAACCTTGTTTTCTGAACCGATGTCACTGTTATTCAAAGACCTAGCTAGAAATTCTCTCTCTCTCTCTCTCTTTGAAATGCAGGCCCGTCGATTGTAAAAAAAAATGACAAAATAATTTCAATTTTTAATAAGTATCTCACCTTCCAAGCCAAAGACCCAAGGAAGCTTTTCTGTTCATAATTCTTCATCTTTGTTTGCTTTCTTGGTGTATCTAAGCGTAATCGTCGTTGTTGTTCTAAAGCTACTTGTAAATTTTTCTCATTTTTATCAAGAACCACTGGACCATAACAACGAAAATTAACACAGACTATTTTTATTTTATTCAAATGAAGGGTCACATCCTCTTTTAACGGATACATGTAGTAAAAATTAGATGGGGTCCAGGCGCGGATCAAGGAATTTTTTTTCCACCGGGGGGGGGGGGGGTGATCCCAATAAAAAAATATTTCAACCCAGAAATTTCTTGACGAGCCAAAAAAAAAGAAACTCTTTTCCCAAACGTGAAAAACCAATTACGTGTGTGTGTTTGTGTGTGTGTATGGGGGGGGGGGGGGTCGTTGACTTTTAAAGCTTCATACCTAAGACTTTTCATACCATTTTAACACAGATCCGCGTTTTCGAGGAAGGGTCCGCGTTTTTCGGGGGGGGGGGGGGGGCATGGTCATTTTTACTTGGCTTAGCATATACATTTAACTGCCCCCAACCCCCTCTAGATCCGCGCATGGGGTCATTTGAAAATAGTATTCTCAAGAACCCCTGGACCAGAATGAGAAAATTTTCAACATAGCATACATTCATTTTTTTTCTTTCAAATATTGATTCCAGGGAGTAGGTTTGGGCCGGGAAGAGTGTTCAAAATTTAACATAGGAACTTATATATCCCCCCCAAACGAAGTGTGTGGGTTTCAGGTGGGGGTGTTTTGAGTCTTCTGGAATCACACTGTACGTCTGCCTAGCTGTCCGTCTGTACGTGATAGTTTGCCAAGGATATTATGACTTTGATATGAAGAAACTGGAAGGTCAACTTGGTACAAAGATTACTAATGATCCGAGGGTGTGTCATGGTTTTGATCCAATATTATTCCGGCAAGTTCAAGGTCACTGGGAAAATATAGCAAAGTATCATACTTGATACAGGAATTGCCTATGACAAAATTAAAGGGTTTGACACGGCCTTCATCCAAGGTCATTCCTGTAAGTTCAAGGTCACTGACAGAAAAGTGTAAGATTACTGTATGTGCTATAATTTTGGAAGCTCATACTTGGAACAAAGATTGCTTATGATCCACCGGTTTGAGATAACATAGTACTAGACTGGCAGAAGAAGCGGCAAAATTCGTGCCTGGATTGTAAATTTATAAGGGGTTGGAGGAACACAGGAAACTTTTGCTCAGATTGCTTGAGATGGGTTTGTACTGACCTTGAACAAAGGTTTTTTCGGCAAGTTCAAGGTCACTGGCAGATAAATATTATTTTATATTTTCCCCATGCTATAACTTTGTTATTTATTAAAATCACTGGAAGCTTTTACTTGATACAGAGATTGCTTATGATCCAAGAATGTGTTTTGACCTTGATCCAAGGTCTTTCTGGCAAGTTCAAGGTCACTGACAGAAAAGTGCAACATTCTTTTTCGGGTATATCTTTGTCATTGAGTATCTCTGGAAGCTCATAATTTGTTCTAAGGTTGTTTTTGAGCTTAACATAGGTCATTTAGGCAAGTTCAAGGTCACTGATATAATAATTGTAAAATTCAAAAAGGTCTAGTCGCCCACGTGGCGCAGTGGTAAGAGTGTCTGCTCTAGAATCGTGGATTAAGGAGTTGATCCTTACGTTGCAGGTTCGAATCCCACTGTGGGACGCAGAGACCGATCCTTTGGATGAGACCGTACAAACTGAGGTCCCGTCTGGCAGTAGGTGCTGACACGAAAAGATCCCTCACTGCTCAATGGCCATGAGTGCCGAGTATAGGTCAAAATTTGCAGATCTCCATCGGCAAACGGTGGCGCCTCCATATGATTGAAAAATTCTCGAAACTGACGTTAAACAACATACAAACAAACAAACAAAAAGGTCCATAATTTTGTAATAGAAAAATTTGCATGCATTTGCATTTTACTGAAAAGATGATAAATATATCATCCAGAGTGTGTTATGGCCTTGACTTAAATTCGAGGTCACTTAGAATATGATGTTTTGGATGAATAGTCTGAAAGAGTACGTGACTGTAAATTTTTTTTATGTCAGTGACATACAGATGGTGTTTGCTCTTAACCAGCTGCAGAATGTGTAATGGATTGACGCAAGGTTATTTGGACAAGTTCAAGTTCACTGACGGGGGAATTTTACATTCCTTAACTGTCTTTCTACTGTTGAAACATTGAAAGTTGATGCCCCTTACAGGATTGTTTATAACCTTAAAATGTTGCATGACCTTGACTCGAGGTCGCTATGTCCTGTCCGGAACTCCGACGGAAGACCTATTCGTTGCATTGCAACGAGCTCGATTCTAGTTTAATAACTAATTGTGTAAAAATACCAGCTAAACACATTTCTTCATTTTCATTACTTTGCTTGATATGTATCAGCAGTGCTCAACTCTTTGTTGTCATATTTTCAATAAATATCCATAATTTCTTTTATCAAATTTGTTTGGAAAGGTGAAATTTATGTAAGCTCCGGCGTGATTCGAACTCATGACTTGATTTATAGCTAACTGGGGGTCAAACCCATTCTGCGCTACGCCGTTACGCAACAATTTTGCCAAAAAAAAAAAACAAAAAAAAAAAAACAAAACAATAAAAAAGAAAACCAGAATTATATTCACATTGATTGTTTATTTCAAAAGTACCTTACAATATATGAATGTGTCGATGTATCTATTTTGTAAATGTCCGATATGCACATCCTGGATGCATTCATAACAATGTCAACCCGTGCACGCACCGGTCAAAGTCTAGTATATATATATATATATATATTAAGAAATTTCTATTACATATAGCATATTTTTTCTTCTGTATTGTCATTCTCCAACTACTATATTTTATGCAGTACTGTGTGCGATTTATTATTATTATTATTATTATAAGTAATAATATTATTATCAACCGACCGACCATTATCTACCATGTAACAAACTACTGATTTATTTAAATATGCTATAAGATGCAAGTCTTTTGCAATAAGGGATTTAACTATATTCTTTACACTGTGTATTCCGACACAAATGTTATCTCCTATTTCATGTCATGTCGGATAGGTTTCGTTACACTATTGTTAGGTGGATGTAGGGTAAAGTTGAGCTGTATTTCTCTTAAAGATTGGCAACAATTTTTAAAATTTTGTTATCAAATATTGTTTATTGTTTAACGTCCCTCTCGAGAATTTTTCACTCATATGGATGTTATCATTTAAAGGCGCGAATGCTACGCTTAATGATAAATTAGCTTGTATCATTAGCGGTTGATCATGTAGGATATGTTGCTTCTTTCATTAAGCGTTGGGCTGCTCTGCATTTGTGACGCTTAATGATGTAATTCTATCATTTAGCGTCGATTTAGCATTAGCGGTTGAGAATGTCAATTATTAATGCAATAATTTTATGACATTAAACGTTGCAATTGCAAAGCTTAATGATATTTCTATCATTTAGCGGGGTTTTATCATTAGCAGTTGCTACAAGGCCCCTTGAGATTAAAATAATACAAGTTTAAGATGCAAAGTGTGCCAAGGAATTCCATTATGTTTGACCAGTTAGCGGAAGTTTTCCTTCATTACCTTATCTCACTTCAGCAACCAAGATTTTTAATCCGTTGTCATCGGCGCAGGTGGTTCCCGTTTTAATTGATCGGAATCACAAACACAATACTATTCTTGATCGTTAAAAGGCATCCTTCATTTAAAGAAAAAGAAAAGTCATACATATTTATGTGAATTAACGTTATTTCGCATCTTCAACAATGATAACCTTATCCTGTATTATTCGTGGAAATGATTTCCCTCTCATTTCAATGACGTTCCTGACTTGGGATTATTGTATAAATTGATTTTAAATCCATGTATTTGTTCGTACTTCTCCTCACTGTCTTAATTGATTAAAAACAATAAAACCCTTACATGTGTTTGCGCCCTGTAATGTAATCACTATTTATAATGCTGACGCCTATGATCATTTTCTTTGTGTTGGCTAAAGGTATTTCTCTACAAGAAATAGCCGTGCATGAATTCAGTTTTGAAAATTGTATGACCGTTGATCCTGAAGAACGAAAAGTGATTTTTGAGGTCAAAACGAGATCAAAAATAGAGTGCGCGGCAGAGTGTTCCAGAATGGGATGCAGAGCTTATAGATATGACATAATGACTTGTTGGTTTAGTTTTGCTGCTTATAACGATGGCGCACAGGCGTGGTATTGCACACAAAGCGAATGTAAGTAATGTTTTCCGTAAGTGTTTATTTATAATTTCATAACATTCAGTGATTTCCGCACCTACAAATATCTTCAGTTGAATAAGACAAATTACTGTAAACAAATTTTAATTCGATTGCTAGAAATATTTGCTAGGATATATCTGCGAATATCCAATTTCGAGACGTAGTATGTAAAATATTCCTTCAGTTGCGAAAATTAATAGTCGCAGATGAATTCCAAGCTATGGGATTGAAAGAGAAATACAGATTATACAATAATTCAGCCTCATCTCAAATTAACCGTCCTTGCTTTTCAGTGCCTGTGACCTCCTCAGTCTGCACAGGATCGTTCATATCCTACTTGGGAATTTGTTTAACCTACAAGATACTTGCAAGCGACAGAACCTATGCTGACGTGCAGATCGGCTGCGCACTTATTGGGGGTCAACTGTTTAGAATAAGGGAAAGCTACTTTCACAAATTTTCTGTTCTTAAAAATTATGCAATCAGTAAGTATATTTCTTAGTTTTAAACAGATATTGTTCAATATGGGCTTATTTAAATCGGATATACCTTTACTTTAGTAGTCGGGCTTATGTTTTAAATTCAGAATGTATTTGCTAAAGAATTAAAATCATTAAATATATTGAGGCTTCATTTTGAGAAAGAAAAAAATCTTGTAAAATCTTAATTGAGATAAAAAAAAAATTAAATTAAAACATACCGTAAAGTTTTCTTTTCTTATATGAGAGTTGTCCATAAAGTTCGTGGACAAGCTAAAATATAAATAAAAGTTGTGTTATAGATATTTATTATTAGCATATTTATAATCCTTTATGTGAATTATAAAATATAAAAAATTATTCAAATTTAAATGTATAATTACAATCATAACTTCATTATTAGACTTCGGATGGTGACCCGGAGCACGGAAAGTTTTAATTAAAAGTTATTTATCACTTTATACAATTTTTATTTGTATTTTTTAAAATTCCACCAATATTTGGATGACTTTCGCATTGACAAAAGTTAAAGCATCAAACCTGCAAAATTTGAATGTTCAAAGTTTCCAAATGGCAGAGAAATCGAGGTTTGAATCTATCAAGACAGGATAGTCGTTGTTTGAAAAAAGGGAAGTTTTCGGAAAAGGTGGAGCAGAGAGCAGTGATAACATTTTATGAAGACATTGGAAAAACACCAACAGAGACCTATAAAAATTCCTTAAACAGTCCGGAAAACATAGTAAAGTAAGCTGATCTTAAGTGTTTAACGACACATAAGATTTTCGGACGGAAGGAACAGTTTACAGGATGACTTGCGTGAAGGAAGACCATCTTTCCGAGATTGCAGTCTGTAAACAAGAGGCCCATGGGCCATATCGCTCACCTGAGCAAATTGGCTAGGCAAAAGCACAAATCAGTTCAGTATTGAGAAGACCGAGGGAGGGGGGGGGGGCTTGAATTTTAAACGACCTGATGATGCTTTCATGTCAATATAACAAGTGGCTTTCTTGTACTTGAGAAGATTTAAAAAAAAAAATTCCCATATTTCCTTTGTAAAAATTTGATCCCCCATTGTGGCTCCTCCCTTTCCCAGGGGTCATCATTTGAACAAACTTAAATCTACACTACCTGAGGATGCTTCCATTCAAATTGACTAATCATGGTTTGCAGTTCTTCAGAAGAAGATATTTCCTTTTATATTTCTATGAGGATTTTGAATTGCCTGCACTAACACACTAGCACCTCCGTGGTTTTGTCGTGTAGTACACAAGATTTTTAAAGATTTTTCCTATATATTTCTATGTAAAACTTTGATCCTCCATTGCGGCCCCGCCCTACCCCGGGGGTCATGATTTGAACAAATTTGAATCTACACTACCTGAGGATGCTTCCATATAAATATGACTCATCATGGCTTTGCTGTTCTTGAGAAGAAGATTTTTAAAGATTTTTCCTATATATTTATATGTAAAACTTTGATGCTCCATTGTGGCCAGGCCCTACCCCCGGGGGTCATGATTTGAACAAACTTTCATCTACACTACCTGAGGATGCCTCCATACAAATATGACTCATCATGGCTTTGCTGTTCTTAGGAAGAAGATTTTTAAAGATTTTTCCTATATATTTCTATGTAAAACTTTGATCTTCCATTGTGACCCCGCCCTACCTCTGGGGGTCATGGTTTGAACAAACTTGAAACTTGATTCTACACTACCTCATGATGCTGCCATATCAATATGACTAAACATAGCTTTTCTGTTCTTGAGAAGAAATATTTTTTCTATATGTTCTTATGGAAAACTTTCCATCCCCCATTGGGCCCCACCCTACCCCTGGGGGTCATCATTTGAACAAAATTGAATCTACACTACCTGAGGATGCTTCCATTCAAATTGACTAATCATGGTTTGCAGTTCTTCAGAAGAAGATATTTTCTTTTATATTTCTATGAGGATTTTGAATTGCCTGCACTAACACACTAGCACCTCCGTGGTTTTGTCGTGTAGTACACATCGCAGTTACCATGGATTCAGCAGGTATTTTTAATGGTATTCGACCAGCGACTTTAGCAAAACTAAGTCAATTAACTTCCGATGTCATCTGATACATTGACAACACAACATTCCATGTGTCACACAAAAATTTATCTTTGGCATCAGACACGGACTCCAAATGAGTTTTCAGAAGTTTGAAAAAAAAAACTTCCAAGAACTCCTGGAACTCGGCTTTTCCGTTCTCGACCAAAATCGTCATCGGGATCCCTCACAACTAATACACCAACATTTGGAATTGTGACTATATTCGGAATACTAATATCAACTTCAGCATATCCAAGGTATGGAATAGGTAAGTTGTTAGCTCCCGTCACCTTCATCCAAGAAGTAACATCATGAAGTTTAGGCTTATCATCAAGTAGATTTCTAAAAAAATGTTTCTGTCACTGTTGAGATTTGAGAACCAGTGTTTAACAAACACATTGTTTCTTGGTCTTCGATTTTCACTTTCTTTATTGGACAGTCGCCCGCGTGGCGCAGTGGTTAGAGCGTCTGCTCTAGAGTCGCGAGGTAAGGAGTTGATCCTTACGTCGCGGGTTCGAATCCCACTGTGGGATGTGGAGACCGGTCCTTCGGATGAGACCGTATAAACCGAGGTCCCGTGTCGCAGTAGGTGCTGGCACGAAAAAGACCCCTCACTGCTCAATGGCCGTAAGTGCCGAGTATAGGACAAAATTTGCAGCTCTCCATCGGCAAGTGGTGGCGTCTCCATATGAGTGAAAATTTTTCGAGAGGGACGCTAAACAAAAAACAAAAAAACAAAATCTTTATGGGACAAGGTCCAATTCCTTGTTCAAAAACTCTGTCATGAATGTCTGTTTATGAGTCTTAAAATTCCATTCCTGCAGTTCGACTCTTCACTGCAAAAGTTGTTATTCCCCCTGCTTATTAGAATCCTGCTTGGAGTTGCTTTTCCTAGCTTCTAATGGGAAAACTGATGGACCCTGATTTGCTTTATGACCCTTACCACTGCACTTGAAACATGTCACATAGTTTTTCTGAACATTGTCAATCTGTCTCTTAGGTTGTTTAAGTTCTGCACATCTTGCTGTCGAATTTATCTTTTCTGTAGGCGTTTGTAACTCTCTGCTGTGTCTGTCTAACTGCTCCTGTTGCTTCAGTAATAATTTCTTTATATCTTCTAAAGAATCAACCAACTGAACTTTAGCTCCTTCCGATGAACACTGTTGTGGTAGTTTACGACTTCTATAATCCTCGGACCAGTCAATCACTGTCTCTCTAAATTTTGGAAAGTTCATATCCTTGAACTGGTGTAAATAACGTCTCATCTCTCTTTTCAGACTGTCATCCCGAATTCCATCAACAAATTTTTCTTTCAACATTGTGTCCTTATCAGTAATCACACTTGAATCATTGTTCTGAATCTTCATCAATGCCAGAGAATACTTCTGTAGAGTTTCACCCTGTTCTTGATTGCGCTGATAAAACTGCTGCTGTAATGCTGCAATAGTCTGAAAGTTTGTGAAAACTGAACGTACAATATCAAATATTTTTTTCTGGAGAGTCCCTTTCACTCTCTGGTCTGATACGTATTTCATCTTTACATTGTCCACCAATGTTGTCATAAATGAAATCAAGTTTGGCATCTAGTGGTTCAATTGTCTTTAAATGTTGCTTTACATCATGAATCCACTCAGAAATTTCAGGATCATTAACAGTTATAGGTCGTCCACACAATTTTGGTACTTTCTTTTCTCTTGCTATGAATACAGTTCTATGTTCATCGGATTTAGCTAAGCTAATGTTATGTACATCTGTGTTTAACTTTTCAATAATGGTGTTTGATTTTATCAATTCACGTTCTAATTTTTCAGCCTTCATGGTTTGAAATGTTAATTTAGCTTTTAAATCTTCATCCGTAGCCATGGTGATATGTTGACTGAAATATCAATGATAAATTGTCCTACCAAATGGATCTCCAGTTGTACCCGATGTTCGAAGCAGCTGTCCACATCATATGAACCGTTTACGTAGCTGAGCTATATACTCATGGTGATAGGAGACCTATATTTATGCACATCACACTGCCAGGTAATCTGAGTTAACCATTAACCAATATTCTGTCCACGACGCTATTTGTGATAACCAGCTTTTTGTTCTATAGGTTTTATTGTTATCAAGTTATCAACAACAATTATGACAATGATGTCAGATAATAATCATTAATAATAATGATGATGGTAATAATGGCAGTGTGCTGTTCAAATGAAAAATAAAGAAAAACATGACCTTACTTACAAATGTAACTTGTGTAACTATGTTGACTGAAATATCAATGATAGATTGTCCTACCAAATCGATCTTCAGTTGTACCCGATGTTCGAAGCAGCTGTCCACATCATATGAACCATTTACGTAACTGAACTATATACGCATGTTGATAGGAGACCTATATTTATGCACATCACACTGCCAGGTAATCTGAGTTAACCATTAACCAATATTCTGTCCTCGACGCTATTTGTGATAACCAGCTTTTTGTTCTATAGGTTTTATTGTTATCAAGTTATCAACAACAATTATAATGGTATGATGTCGGATAATAATCATTAATAATAATGATGATAATAATAATGGCAGTGAGCTGTACAAATGAAAAATAAAGAAAAACATGACCTTACTTACAAATGTAACTTCACATGAATGTAATGATGTATTAATAAAAAATGAATAAAATATATACACAATTAAGACAGACAGTTGACCCTTCATTATAAAGATTTATAACATATTACACTCATAATTGACTTATGAATAAATACATATAAATAAGAGATCATATGCTTTCATATAAATCTTACCCCAAATAGGGCCACAATGCATAAGCTTAGGTCAAGGTCACAACTGGCTACAGTGATACTGTACAACCTAACCAAAAACCAATATACCTATATTACCTCTAGTTGTAGTTGTAAACAATAGCACAAATATATCTTGTATAATAAATATAAACTTCTTCATAATAAAAGCCTATAAGCATCACTAGAATTAAAATGAATAGCCAATATTATATGAAAACTTTTATCAACAAAAACATGGCTTAAATTTATTCTACTAAAATAAATATTTTCTGACTTTACACATATTAAAATAACCCTACCAAAACATACTTTACTATTATAAGCAAAGCTAATTAAAAAAAAATATAAACTTACAGTTGGTATTTACTAGTACAGACACTGACACCTAGCTAAAATTCGGCTTTAACAACTACACCGTCTTCATAGCGCGACACATTTCGTGCAAAATCATTAACTATGAAGCCACGTGATCATAGGAAGTGATGTTGAAATTATCAAAATATTAAACAATACATTTAACTAAAAACTTATATATATTTTTCCATCATTATTTGAAAAATGATAATGACAAAAATTATTTTAAATGAAAATCTTGAATACTTTAGCTTATCAGAATCTCTGTTACTAAAAATAGATGTGGAAATCACCCTCAATGACAGTGTATGAAAACAAAGAGAGATAACTCTTGTAAAAAATCACCACATCACATTTTTATTTTGCAACCCGTTCCACATTAATGATTCTTGACGGCTATTTGATTTAGAGTATATAAGGAACTAATATTACTTTTAAAATACACTCAGATTGCTTGTTACTATTTACACCTGGTGATGACCAAGGACAAAACCAACATTCCGGATACCAAGGTCCTGCTGTCACATATTAAACCAATATCCTCCTTTGAAATCAGCAGCACAGGGACTATCAGCCCTATTGTGTTCTCTATCAAGGGGGAAAATCTTTTTTAAAGAAGAAATGTCATGGTAAGTCTCCGTAATATCCAAGCATTACCAGATATTACAAATACAAGTTTATGTAAAACAAGACATCACCCTCAGGCATGTAATGTAAGGCCACAATTTGTAATCAACGTTTTACAATGGAATGCAATTTCTTAGTCTTGCACACATCATTGAGCACGGACTGATAATACCGGTGAGTTGCATGAGTTTTACATTTTCGCATTTCTACTGTTAACTTTCCGGATTATAGTTTTTATATTTTTCATTAATACACAACAACATTTCTACTTTTCATAAATATTAAGGATATAGTTTTATGCTGTCTGGAACAGCTAGCTAAACCTCACACCTCATACTTGATCATTGAAGAACACATGGTAACTGGTTCCATATTTATTAACAAGCGAATTCATATTCCAATCAGTGAATGAGCGAATGAGCCTAGGTGAGTGAGACAAAATGAGCCTATGTGAGTGAGCCTAAGTGAGCGAGTGAGTCTACACGAGCGAGCAAGCGAATGAGCGAGTGAGCGAATGAGGTAAATAACTGAAATAAACAAAATCAAATACTATAATACTGATATACCAAAAAGACAATAACGGTGTTCCATAGAAATAGCTCACTTATAAACCTTATCATAATAACAAATTACTATAAAGCATATTAGATAAATTGAATAACAATAACTAATTCTCGTGACTTCAGTGACTTTAAACTTTACAAAAAATACCGGTCTGAATAAGTTTTCAATACACAAAAACTCTATAAATAATCACCAAAAAAAACTTTACAAATAATAGGTATGACGTTACAAAAGTTTCCTATAAAAACTTACATGGTAATAGGCCACAAATCGTAAGAAGGTAGAATGTTACATGTACATCCTCATGGATGGAACTCTAATGGCAGACTGAATGAAAACTTGCACGAGAAAATGAGGGAGATAACTCCTGACACAAAAGATTTCCACTCAAGGAAGATAATTCAAAAATTTACAAAGAAGGATAACTCTTTCTGATATCTGAATAATACACATATTTCACTCCGTATACACAAATTACACAAAAAAGCAAACAAAAATAAATAAAAAATAAGAACTGTGACAGCACACTCCCCGTCTGATGTTTCTAACATCACATATACAATTACAGGCTATACATCAATGTCATTGGATAGTAGCAGCACCATCTCTGTAACTGGACGAATGAATGTTGACGACTGGCAACCGCGTTTTGCGACACGAATTTCAGCTTTACGAACTTTCCCGTCATCACTGGGAAACACTTTCACAATGACACCCATAGGCCAAAGGTTACGATGAACATCTTTATCGCGAAGTAACACAATATCACCTTGTGTAATGTTTCTTTCACTACGCGTCCACTTGCGACGAATCTGTAAAGTATAAAGATACTCTTTTCTCCAGCGTGTCCAGAATAAATCTGCCATATGCTGTACGCGTTTCCACTGAGCTTGATACATGTTCATCTTGTCAACAGGAAGGTCGACGATCACAGGAGTTTTCTGGGTAAGTATCATGGAAGGGCTCAGAGGGTACGGTTCATCTGCATCTTCCGATAAGGGGACTAATGGTCTGGCATTTACGATTGCTGAAACTTCTGCCATAAATGTCGTCAGTGTTTCATGAGTTAGTGATCTAGCTGGTATCTCCAACATAACTGCATCAATCACACGTCTTACTACTCCAATGAGGCGTTCCCATGCGCCACCCATATGCGAAGAGTGGGGTGGATTAAACTTCCAAGTAGTTCCACACTCATAAAGGAAGTTTTTGATTTTACTGTCTTCTAAGTTGAGTCCAGTTGAATCAATTTTCAGGTCATTTATAGCACCCACGAAATTGGTTCCTTGATCTGAACGAATTTGGGTAACTTTTCCTCGAATGGCTTCAAACTGCTTAAAGGCATTGATAAATGATGAAGAGCTTAACTCCTCCACAACTTCAATGTGAATTCCTCTCGTTGTAAGGCAGGTAAATAAGATTGCCCATCTTTTCGAGTTTGCAGATCCTCCACGCGTCCGACGAGTAACTATCTCCCATGGTCCAAACGTATCCAGGCCAATGTAAGTAAATGGTGGACTAGGCTCCAAACGATCGGTAGGAAGGTCCGACATTTTTTGACACAATAGCTTTCCAAGTAATTTTCTGCATTTGACACAGTTGTGAAGTATGGATGAAACTAATTTTCTGGCTCCTATTATCCAGCACTACGAATCGCTCCTGCTGTTAAGTGGCGACCTTGATGTTTACAGAGTTCATGATAGTAACGAACAATCAACAACGCTATATGATGGTTTCTGGGTATTATCACTGGATTTTTCTCATTGATTGGTAAAGAACTTTTGTTGAGACGTCCTCCGACTCTCAGTATTCCATCTTTATCCAAGAATGGCGAAAGAGGTAAAATGTTACTATCTCTAGGTAGAGGTTTTTCTTTCAATATGCACTGAATTTCTTCTAAATACACTTCATTCTGCACAATTTTGATGATAAGTTTCTCAGCTTTGTTGAAATTTTCCACAGTTCTTGAATCTTCACACACATGCCACCCAGAGCATTTACTGTCTCCTTGTTGAAAGGAATGTGCTATATGCTGAAGTCTGGCAATAGTTTCAACAAGTTTCCTCCATTGCGAAAAACATGAGAATCTTCCTGATTTCAGTCCAAGTCTAGAGATGTCAACCTTTAGACAAGTGATTTCTTGTCTGACTTCCCTGTCTGAATCTGGGTCCACGATCTCATAAGATACGCATGGGTGCTGAATCTGTTGTAAGTGTGCAGGTGATGGTCCTAAGAGCCAAGTACTGTTTTGTAGAGCTTTAACTGGTATCTGTCTTGTTGCTTGATCAGCTGGATTTTTGTCTGTTGATATGTATGACCACTGATCTGGTTTGGTCACTTAACAAATTTGCATCACTCTGTTTGCCACATACTGATAGAATCTCCTTGAATTGTTGAAAATATATCCCAACACTACTTTACTATCACAGTAAAACTTAAAATGTTCAATCGGTAATTCTAGCTGTTCTGATACACACTTAGCAATTTCCACAGCTAGCACAGCGCCACAAAGTTCTAAACGTGGTATCGAATGTCCTTTTAAGGGCGCAAGTTTTGATTTGCCGAGGATAAATCCAAAGTTTCCTTGTGATTCTACATAGGCCACTGCTAATATTGCTGATTCTGAAGCATCACAAAAAATGTGAATTGTTTTGTTCATTGTCTCACTCCATGACTGAGTCAGTTCTATGTAAACTTTTGGGATGTGTAGATTTTGGAGATGTTGTAAGGAATTTCTCCATTTTTCCCACTGAATAGACTGATTTTCTGGTAAAGGTTCATCCCAGTTGACCGTTTCTTGAAGTAGATTCCTCATAACACTACTGGCCTAAAAAATTACTGATAGTGCCACTTTTTACTGATAATTTCTGATATTTACTGATATTATACTGTTGGTACTGAGAATTTCTGATATTTGCTGATATTTTTACTGTTGTTACTGATAAATGCTGTTGGTTCTGATAATTACTGATATTTACTGTCGTTTTTACTGTGGGTTCTGATAATTACTGATATTTGCTGAGATTTACTGTCGGTACTGAGAATTGCTGATAATTACTGAGATTATTTCTCTAGGTTCTGAAGGCTTGAAAAGGGTTTATTTTTTTTATTTATTTAGTTATTTATTTATTCAATCAGAAATAACTTTACTCTTTTTCATATTTTTTGTGAGGAAAATTTCAAGTAGAATCGAACTTTTTTTTTTTCAGAAAAAAAAATGATAATACATAATAATTAATAAATTTGGTTAATCCATATCTAAGAAACAATATTTATAAAAGGTACATGGCTGATAATGAAAGATGAAATTGCTCAGGTGAAAAATACATCTACAGGTTATTATCCTAAAACAGACTGCCTATGCATATACGGATCACCTCTCAGGTGTGAAAATTACAATTTTACTCAGATAAGAAGGTTCGCCCCCATTACATATTTGTATGCTTTTTGCGAGTGGCCAAGTGGGGCAAACCGAAGCAGATTTAAATTTAGAAAAGAAATTCAAAGATATTGCTTGGTGGGAATACATCAAAATGAGACCCCGTCCACTCCAGCCAAAAAGGTGTAGGTGGAGTGGTATTAAGGGAAATGAAATTTAAGTAAAAACCAATTAGACTCATTCTTACGTTAAATTCAAATAGTTCCAAATATGTCCATTTGAATAATTTTGATTTTCGAATAGACCTTTAGATTAAGTTTTCCGAAAACTAATCTGGCAGAGAATAGAAATGAAAACAAAAAATCCGGAAAAAAAAAATTAAAAAGTATATACCGGTATGGAAGGGGAGGGGGTATGGGCAATCCTGTCCGCGAGTACCTAGCTGTGGGCCATACATAACGTTATACCTTGAGAAACATTGTCAGACTTTAATTTTTCCCTTTTTTTTTTTATTGTCTGAATGGAAGTTCAGAGGTATACAAGTCATGTACATTTTTAATGCAATAAGTGTCACACAAAAATTTTTCTTTTTAATTCATGAAAACAACAAAGCGAAGTTGCAATCAATAATTATATATTAATAGTAAATCATTTCATTCTCATAAGCGTCGGAACCGGGGGGGGGGGGGCTGGGGGGCTTAGCCCCCCCTTTTTTTTGCAAAGATAGACATAATATAGGCATTGAAAATTGGGGCTTACCCACTTTCAATCAGCCGCCCCCCCACTTTAAATTTACTTCCGACGCCTATGCTCTATTCGTGAAAATTTTATCTCGGTCCCGAAATAACCAGATACCGAGATTATAAGACACCGGCTGGTAATGAAAAAAATGGCGATGTGTATTGGTCAGGAAACTATAAAGTAATTAAATAAAAAGTGAAGGAATTTTGAGAATCACCATATCTTAGAAAAATAAGACACCGATTCCTACAACTTTGTGGTAGGCCTAGTTTTATGCACTCGATATGGTGCCTCAACCTACTAGCTTCCTTATGACTTTGTCGGTAGTTTTTTTGATCTGCACGTGTACCACTATTCACAAAATGAAGACAACATTTGGGTTTCACAGAAATGCGTCGAACCACTGGCAGGTTAGTATGCAATGTTCATTGTTGCAAGTGATTTCAGTGTTATTTTTTTCAACATTTTTGTGTCAATTTTGATGTACTTAAGTTACAAATGGAGGTGAAACTATTCTCTATTGAGAATTTGAGGGGGGGGGGGGGATATTAAACGAGCCATCAACTTCTCAATAGGGAATAGAGGTGAAACCACCTCGACTCATGAGGAAATGCGAGATACACATGTACCTGCAGTGACCATGGTGACTTGAACTGAAGCTAATACATGCAACATTTTCAAATGAGATTTTAAAAATCTGCTTGTTGAAACTGACATGAATTTCATCAACAAGTGACAATGCAAATAACACATTTGGTTATAAATATCATTTAATATTTTTCTACATGAAAAACATGAAATAATTTCCATAAACATGATATATATATATATATATATATATATATATATATATATATATATATATATATATATATATATATATATATATATATATATCATTGATTATGCAGAATAGCGCAAGTTTCATGATTTCTTGTTAAAACAATACATAGACGTACAAAGACATGGAGTAGATCTACTATAGAAAGTGAATTTCAGTAAATTTATACAAAAAACACTTTTCAGTACAGTATAGCCACATTCAAATTCATAGTAACACGTCACTTCAGTCTTGCTCTTTCATGTTTGTGCATGGATTCAAAATCAAATATTACTGTCAATTTGTTGCATGTTTGGATCTAGTGGATTTCTTTCCTTTCTTGGTGTAAGCTGACAAGGGGACATCACTGTCTGAGCTGTCGTCATCATCAGAGGGGTGTATGGCTGTCGGTGGGGTTGAATCGTCCAGATTTTCAGCTCCACGATTGTCTGCTCCTCTGAAAGTTTGAGAGAAATCATGAATAAGATTATTTTGCAAAACATGTAGATTGATTTGCTGAAGGAAGACAAAGAGGCCGGGCTAAAGAATAATGATTTCCTCTTTTCGGATCAAAGCACTGGCACAAGATATTGTTTTGATTGCACTGAGTTTTAAGTTATATGAAGAAATAATCAATAACTACAATAAAGATGCATGAGTATAAAGACTGATTCCTAACTAGGACAGTTCTATGATTTATTCACAGTCTTAGACATTTATAATGTTATTTTCACCCTCATTTATTGAATGGTTTTTATTTATTCTTTAAATGTAATTAAATAAGTTTTTTTTTTGGGGGGGGGGGGTGTTATAAGATTAAATTTTTCTCTCAGGAGCAGAACTTAACTCGTCTAATCTTTAATAAAATACACATAGAACATGTAGAAATAAAGAAATTTATATTAGTCAATAGCATTGACAGATGCTTATAATAATAACTTACATATCATGTTCGCCCCTTCCCTAACAAAAAAATACTATAGTAAACTATAGTTAACTATAGTTAACTATAGTTTACTATAGTAAATCAAAGTTCCAAAGTTTTCGCCATAGTAAATCAAAGTTCCAAAGTTTTCGCCATAGTAAATCAAAGTTTCAAAGTTTTCACTATAGTAAATCAAAGTTCCAAAGTTTTCACTATAGTAAATCAAAGTTCCAAAGTTTTCGCCATAGTAAATCAAAGTTTCAAAGTTTTCACTATAGTAAATCAAAGTTCCAAAGTTTTCACTATAGTAAATCAAAGTTCCAAAGTTTTCGCCATAGTAAATCAAAGTTTCAAAGTTTTCACTATAGTAAATCAAAGTTCCAAAGTTTTCACTATAGTTAATCAAAGTTTCAATGTTTTCTCTATGATGCATTAAAGTATCGAAGTTTTCATTAAAGTTAATCAAGGCTTTTACTTGATTTCAATTGATTTTATATAACTGTGATATATATTTCTAACAGTAGGTTAGTAAAGTTCCATGGAATGGGACATTTCAATAAATAAGTGTATTGTGGTATTTTTTTTTTTTTTGTATCTTAATTTAAATTTACTACTTTAGCTTATACAAATAAAATATATTTATTTATAATATCATAAGATACAAATCAGTGAAGTGAATGGAGCAGGTATTTTAGTTCTAAATGACTCAAAATTTATTTTATATTCTCTTTCTCCATAACAATGAAACTTACACTACATCAGTGTTATAAATAAATACTGTTGAATTAATGTTGTTATGTGTTGGACAGACAACCTTATCGTTAAAATGAATTTTTTCTCCTTTGTTTTACAAAAGGGTATTACATGTAACAGTCATTGAAGTTTCTATGAATAACTGTATCCCGAACACCTAGAATACGCAATAATGGCGATAAGTGATTATATGTCCCAGACAGAATATTCTTCTTAAATGTTCCATTTTTTTTTTGTACAGTTTATAGAACAGCTTCCAATAACTTCATGATAAGTAAAAGTGGCGAAATTGAACAAGTTGAAAATTACATAAAATTTGTTTACCAAAAAGCAGTAGAATTCGGAATCAAACAAGACTGTATGGCTTATACAATACTCATACATAAATATGATCATATAGGAAATTAAACCACTCAAAGTTAAAAGTACCAACTAGCTGTTATTTCCTTAAATGCTTATTATATTGTATCCCCATGCTTTCTTCGAACGACAAATACTAAATAGGATATGAATCAGCACATTGAAATATATAAAACCAATTCCGTGCACATCGGATTTTTGCGAATTGAATTCTCTCAAAACTATTGAAAATTGCGGATTTAAATTACTCAGCAGTTATAATATATCGTTTTTAATTAAGGTATTTTATATGGACTAGTATACAAAGTTCTGTATATTAGCTAGAAGTATTATATCTTTTCTGGTGTGCATTTCAAAATGATACTGGGTCTATATAATACATGCCTATAAAACAACTCAAAGTAATTATTTCAGCCAACCCCCCTTTTTAAATATAAAATCCTTACATACAAATGAAATTAAATGTTGTCATTTTTTTTCCCTCCAAATCATAAATCTTAAAGAATTACCTATGTGAAAAGAATTGTACATCATCTTTTTTTGTAGTTAAAAATCCTCAGTTCTGATTCTTAAAGTTTATTACAAATTTACAATTTAATGCGAAATTTCCTTATGCAGAATAAAATTCATGCAAATACCAATATTGATTCTACCTAATTTTTGTTTTGAATTACCTTGGTAATCACAGTGCAACAGTATTCTGGTCACTGTTACATTTTATATATTTAATCACTTGCAAGACAAAAACAAGAGTTAAATGCATTCATATACATTTTATTCAGTACAAAATCATATATTTATTCTAACATGTTTTCAATTATTTGTTTCAAATGTATACCATGTATATACAACCAAATATCAGCTAGAGGAAGTACTAATTTCTGTTGAGAAAAAACAATTCAACATACAAGTTGGAACAAAGACATTTTTTACACTAGCACATACTGTTTACACCTGCACGCTGTCAGAAAACTTTGGTGATGAGTTCATAAAGCAAACTTGAATACAATTCATATTTCAGTTTTTTCATGGTAATTTCAACTAGGTTCCATAACAGTACTTACACATTTATATGCATGTATATTTAATGAAAAAAATGTTCAATCCCATTCATAATGGTTTGGCAAACACACAACAAATTTCACAAGACCACAGACACTTTGAGTAAAAGTCCTCAATATCAATGACAACTCTAGCTTGAGTTTCTTTGACTCTTGTTATGAAAAAAGATGAGGCACCAACATCGGTGTCACTAAACAAAAGATCATTTTGTTTTTCAAGTTTTTTCCCAACAATGTAAGGTGTTTTACATCCACATTCATAAGAGACATGTTGACATTCTTCATTAAATAACATCAATTTCTCAACAATGTAAAAATCACCAGACAGAGTTTTGATTACATAATTAATTGATTTTCCATCACTCTTTGAGTAAGACTGAGAATAAATCAAATTGTCTTTAAACAAGAATCTGTCAAAAAATACAGCACATGGACTTTCCAAATTAATGTTCAAGCGATTCTCTAATGCTAATTGTTCAAAAACCGACAAAGCTCGGTAAACATTCTTGCCAACCCCAAGAAGCTCCTTACTGATTCTGATGTAAGATTTGTGATGTTTTTTACCTTTTAACTTTTCACAAAAAAAATTTAACAGAGTCAGATGCTTTTAACAAATGGAATAAGGAAAGTCTCTTTGCTTCCTGAAACAAAATCAAAGATTTACATATCTGCGTGGATACATGTTGGGTGCCGTTGAACATTGTCAATAAATTTCCTCCATTGCTTTCAAAAGGAAATGTAGAGGTACCCCATATTGGACCCCAATTTCGCACACTCTGGGCAACGTGCAACAGCTGATGAACATTAAAACTCATGTGTTCAGTTCCATACAGTTCTCCAACTTGCTGTACAAACTTTCTGAGAGCCCTCTCAGCACAGTCAACTTCGTCCAATGTTACAGATGACTGTAGCAGCGTGTATATAGCAAACACCAACAGGAAGAAATGGTTGACGTACTGTTGCGGAAGAATGCTTCTTAGAATAATAAGTGCATAGAAAATAAGGAATGCTCTCCATTCCGATGCTTTCCAAAATCGCCTGGTGGAAAGAGAGCGTGGTCGGCGTGTGATTTCAAAGGGGGGCTTTAATTTTAACAGCTTCCTATCCAGTTCCTCCCACTGTCGTCCAATATAAAATGGCTTCCCTTTATTATGGGTGTCTAACCAAAGGCTTGTAAACTGACGTGTCACACCCTGGCATACATTATGCAAGTAGTCTGGCACAAAGCCTGCAACCATATTGAACACACTCAGCAAGCATAATGGACTTAGTCCTTTAATTCCATTAATCACACGAGATGTTGTACAGGCTAAGAGTCCATCTTCAAGCACTGATGCATGGGTCCTCTCTCTGTATGGATCAGAAGGATATGCTCTAACATGTCCATCTCCTTTACTTACAACTTCTCCCGGATTTAAGCACCAATCACACCCAAACTGCCCATTAAACTTTCGCGTTCCTCAAAGCTGGCCTTGCCACTGCATCACTGCTGCAGATAAGGGTGTGTACCTTTGTGCACAGCTTCCTTCCAATAGAGTCTGTCCAGGTAACTCCCTGCTTACTAAGCTTGTTGCACATCTCATTATTAGTCCCCTACCGGTGAAACCGGAGGGGACTATAGGTTTCCTCTGAGTCTGTCCGTCCGTCTGTCTGTCCGTCTGTCCCTCCCTCTGTCAGTCTGTCCCACTTGGTTTTCTGCACTTTTTTTCTAAATGCTTGCAGATATTGAGCTGATTTTTGGTATTTGAGTGTATCTTGATAAGTTACAGATCAAGTTTGCATTTTGTTCCACTTCATTGATTTTTGACGGAATAATGGCATTTTCAGTTTTTAATGGGAATCAGATTACACTTGCCAGTAGGGGACTAGTATTGCTAATGCAATACTCTCAGAATGCTTGTTTCACCTTCATAAGCACCTTGATTTTTGTAAAAATCCATTGATGCCAATTTTCCATCTGTGCACAAGGCAGTATATCTTCTTTCAGTGAATGATTAAAATATAACTTAATTATATATGCTCAACTTCTGAATGGGTGTAAATGGTATGGCTTTCCCTATATCTGTCCATCTGTTTTAGGAGTTTGTGGCTGGGTCACATTTTTCACAATTTGAACGTAGAACCACCCATCTTGGTCAGCTATTTCATTTTTGGGAGGGCGTTTCTTTTAATCCTTAAGTAGGTTAATACCATGGCCTCAATTTTGAATTATTTGACTGTTTCTGCATTATATTTTGCAGTCTGTAGGGTTAAGGGGCCAGTTTTAAACTTGGTAGTTCATTTCATTGCATATTTTCCTCTTAAGTGGCCACTTGGTCCATTTTGCTCAATACACTTGTTTTGTCACATGAGTATGTTTCTTACATGAAACAAGACAATTAAGTTTAAGTGATATATGTTTTTAACGTACAAAGGTCAAATTGAGAATGTGTTAAGGTAATATAAACTTTTGATCTTCAAACTTATCAAGGTTATTAACACATTCCAGTGACCTTCTTTAATTAGGGTCCCACAAATATTTATCATTACAACTGTCAGTTCATCAGTCTGTCATTCTGTCTGTCCACTAAATTTGTCTTTGAATTTTACAACTTTTTACTTTACTAAATGTTAAATCAGTGCAGAGTTTGATTTTTTTGAAAATTAATATAATTTGACTTTAAAGCATTGATTTTAAAGCTGAATTTTGAGGCCACCTGTCTTAATTGGTTAGTTTGTCATTTTCCCATTATGTGCAGGTGCAACTGTAATTACGCTACTGCTAGGTGAATTTTCCAGATAGTGGTTGTTTATGCATCTTATATATACTATGGGAATGGTCATTTATCTTATAACCTTATACAGAAATAAATAATATAGACTCAAAGGTATTATAATTTATATAAATTAATATCAGCTTTTAATATGAAAATTCCTGTTAACTTCAGGAATTATCCCTTATATCTGTAAGAAATTTCACCTTCTTAAAGGGAACAAAATGAATTTTGTCATTAAATTGGAGATAATTTTTACAGGTAATACATTTTGGCAGTACCTGCATCTCAGCTAAAAAGCTAAGGAGCAATATTGGTTCGAGGTACAGCCATCTTGTCAATTTCATAATGGAGGAGATTTTCACAGAGGAGGAGATGGCTGAGTGTAGCCTGACTGGTTCAAAGGGAAGAACCAAAACAGAAGACATTAAGCCTGCGCTGGATGCTGATAAATTAGCAGACATCATTTGTAAGCCATTTCTTAAAAAATCTTTTAAATTAATGCAATAAATGCCCATACGGCATAATAAATAGGGTTTATTATTATTTTTGTTTGTTTTCCTAGCTATGTGATTGGCACAAACTAAGACACATGATCAGGTTAACATTGTTTCTATTTTAAGCTTCTACAATAGTTTACAATCTTGTTTTTAAATTTCTAAAACAACAGTAGTGATGACATCACAAAAGTCAATAATAACTGAATGTTTTTAAAAACAATTCTTTAGCTGCTGTTTTAAATATGGTGTCATAAAGAGTATGACTTAACAAAAAACAATTCTTTAGCTGCTGTTTTAAATATGGTGCAGAAGTGTATTGTGGGACTGTTATTAAAATCATATATAATATATGCTATTTATTTTGTAGCTTATACCAGGACCCAGTGGAAAGTAACAGACGAGGAGATCAAGAAAACTGTAAGAACAAAGTTAAACAACTGCCATAAGAAGAAATACCAGGCCAGGAAGATCAGCACACCTGAGGATTCTTAAGTGGACAGCAATAATTTAACTGTGATAAAGTTTCAGAACAACTGCTCAGTAACTTCTTCAGTATGATTCAGTGATTTTTCCCCCTTTTTTCAGCTATAATTGTTAAAAAGACTTACCATATCCTGATGTATCAGCAGTTTTAAATATCAAGAAAAGGATGTTTAAAAATGTTCTTATTTATTGATGTGCCAACATTTATCTTGTATATATTTAAATAGTGCCAATTAAGTTTCTTGAGTTTTAGTTTCAATAGTGCGTATGTATTAATATTTATAGAGTAGTTTGTAGTGCTGTTATTTTCTTTTACTATTTTTAACCTATGATATTATATTGAATGACTTACTTTGTTTAATTTAAGGCAATGCCAGAAAACTTGTCATCATTTTTGTCAGTTTTGTATATTTTGTAAATTGTCATAATTTATTCCTAGATGCTGGATTAAAGGATATTTGTTGTCAAATCCTTCGTAGTTTGTATATGTGTTTGTGTAGTTTGATGCAAAGTTTTGTTGTTCTTTTTTGTTGAATATTTTCCTGTGTTCCATTTTAAAGATTTTTATACTATATTCCTCAGGATGATAAATCAAGTAGATGTGTTTTATAAAATATATTTTTTTTAAATCTTTATTCCATTGCTTTATCTTTATGTCTCAGAATGATGTTTTTTTGCTTTTAAAGTTTTAAATAATTTGGTTGTATCATGTCTGTGATTTGTAATTTGTCAAAATGAGCTTTCACATGTAGATAAAATACAGGAAGCATAAATTGTGATATACATTGCTAGCTCATTATTTTATATAGCTTCATAATTGAATTAAGTATTCACATTAACTACCAAAATATTAAAGAGACTATTCATATACTGTACAGATGTATGTATGCCTTTTATAAAACAATGCAAAGAATACATAGATGTATTTTTGTATTTCACTTTTAAAATCTATTGTTATTATTTATTTTTAATTGAAATCTTTGTTACAATAAACTTTTTAACTTAAACTGTTTGCTTCACTTGTAAATGTTTAGGAACAGTCTGAAGTTTCAGTAAAGTTATTCAAAGTTTTCACCATAGTAATTCAAAGTTCCAAAGTTTTCGTCATAGTAAATCAAAGTTCCAAAGTTTTCACTATAGTAAATCAAAGTTCCAAAGTTTTTACTATAGTGAATCAAAGTTCCAAAGTTTTCACTATAGTAAATCAAAGTTCCAAAGTTTTTACTATAGTAAATCAAAGTTCCAAAGTTTTCACTATAGTAAATCAAAGTTCCAAAGTTTTCACTGTAGTAAATCAAAGTTCCAAAGTTTTCGTCATAGTAAATCAAAGTTTCAAAGTTTTCGCCATAGTAAATCAAAGTTCCAAAGTTTTTACTATAGTAAATCAAAGTTCCAAAGTTTTTACTATAGTAAATCAAAGTTCCAAAGTTTTCACTATAGTAAATCAAAGTTCCAAAGTTTTCACTATAGTAAATCAAAGTTCCAAAGTTATAACTTTGGTACTATAGTAAACTATAGTTTACTATAGTAAACTATAGTTTACTATAGTATTTTTTTGTTAGGGTTAACAAGGTGCTTGTTTCGGTTGTGTTGGCTCTTCGTTTTCTGGACTTGCACAAGAAGCGATAAACTGATTTTTGTCCATCCTTGATAGCTTCAGTTCTAAAATCAGAAAGACATACATTAATTAGATAATTATCATTATTAAAAAAATAATGCAGGATTAATTATTTCCACTATAATTGTATATTTCTGAATATAAAATATTTCTGTTAACAAAATAATCAAAACAATTTACAAATTTAAAATAATATTGGTACATACAGTGTATTGCACATATGTGCCTAATTATCAACATGATTATGGTAATTAAAATCTCATTAATTGCATCTTACATGTATAACACTATATAAACTGCATCAGTTTTAAATAAATTCTTCAACTAAAAATTTTTGCAATGAAGAAAGTTTACATTTTTTTTAAATAATTTTTTTTTAAATTATTTATTTGTCTTAAGTAAATATTATGAAAGTCAGAGCACTTTTATTTATTTATTTTTTTTTTATAGCTTATAAATTAGAATTTTTGAATTATCAGTGCCATGAGTCTTTGTTAGTTTGTTGTATATTCTATGCAAATTGTAGTGACCAGAGGGACCCAGTGAGTTTATCAGCTATTGTTCCCCGCTTGCAGTTGTTAGGTTTAAATATACAAATCCTAGCACTGGGGTTTTGTACAAAGACTGAGACTAATTTTTTCCTTCTCTTTTTTTTTTTTGGAAATAAAAATAAATTTAAAAATTATGTTTATGATTAAGTAAAGATTTAATTTACTGTTCTTAAATTTTAAAAAATGAGTAAAGTTTAAAATGCAACTGTTCCTAAAATAAAAAAAAGAAAAGAAATAAAATTACTTACTTTTTCTTCCCATAGAATTTAATCCAATAGATGGCTTTTCGCATACGCTGCTGGATTTTCTGTCGGTTTGATTGAGTTTGGTCCATGTCTTTGGTGAAGGATGTCATAATTTCGCTGGTTGCTTGCTCCCAACTGGCATCTGTTTTCCCACTGAGATTGTACTTTTGTACAACATCATGTACAGATTTCTAAAAGGAAAAGAAAAGCAATTTATGTAAAACTAGTCTTCTATGTATAAAACAAAAACAATTTAAGATAAGTTCATTGAATTAAATGTATTATGTTTTCTATGAAAAATAAATAAGTTTAGGTTTAAGACAAGATAAATTTACACTTTTGTTGAATATGTTAAATATTTCCTCCCTGTTCTTTTTTGAACAATTGTCAACAATTAAAGGGTTGTAAATGAAAAAGATTTAATGGTTTACAATTGATAATTAAGATAAAATTATCTTATAAGCCCTATATATTAACTCCTCTAAGTCTTTTTAACATTCAAAAATGAACGACGTGTAAATTTGCATCGTTCAGTGATTTTTTTTTATTTAAACTGTAGTAAAATTTACACACACCCCCATTCTGTCACAAGGTTATTAGATTGAATCTTAGTTAGATTATCATGATGTATATATTAATGTTTCAGCTTATAAAAGCTACCCAAGCCCCAATGCATTTGTTAACTATATAATCTAATGATAATCAAATTTAATGTCTCTGATTCATATTAACAATTTTACAAAATTCTTATGTCTTAATTAATTAGCATTGTTTTTATATTCATCATGCATGTTGAATAATATGTTTTTCATGCATGCATGTGTATTATCTAGATATCAAGCTCTAGCTAGGAGATATTCTTTGTCTCATATGAATATTGTTATTTTCTAATTGTCAATCTTACTAAATGAACATATACTAATAGAATTCAGAAAATATAAAATTCAGTTAATATTTATTTACCTGCAAAATGCTGTGCTCATAGGTTCCTCTTTTCCAAAATTGCTCGGAATCAAGCCCCTGAGGAACTTCAAGGTCAGTTTGCGTACCAATGGATGTTTTTGATGCATTACAAGGGCAAGGGTTCCCAACATGGAATCGAGCACAACAAATGCAGTTATAGTCACAAGTCTTTGAACTATTTTGGGGCAAGTATGATGTACTCTGCTGCACAGAACCAGTTGCACTATAGTTGTAGTCCGCATTGTTAAATAACAAATTTTGATAGAAATTACCATCCATGATGTAGTTTGATACTGATCGAACACTAGTTATCACTTCAAAATTGTCCTTACACACTCTGACCATATTGTTTGCTTAAGATCTTTGCCTATCACATATTGTCATTAACTTCTCCTAATCATGATAATTTATGTACTCTTTCAATTATGGAAACTCTGTAATTAACTTAATCAGTGGACAGTTCAAACAACTTAATACACGCACTGCCAGGTAAATTCTTCTTGATCTCTATAATTGGGAAATTTTGTTAATAATTTAATAACTTAAACTGACCATTAAAGTTCCTGCCCAAAAAAAGAAATGCATGCACATTTCAGCTAACAATATAAAAGTATAAAAAACAACTTAAAAAAAAATAATTCTTACTTAATTTAATCAACCAGTTTAATCAGAGATATTTTGTAGGGTATTAATCATGTTAATTGGAAAAAATAAAATAAAAATTGACTTCTTATAGGTAGGTGAAATAATTTTTGTTCATTAAATCAACAAATATTATGTACTCTGAAGATAAAAAATTGCAATAACCCATTTCCCTGGCCTTTAAATTATTTCAAGATAACAGTTGGAGCAAGAAAGAAATACTTCACAGGGAAACTATAATTCTACCATTTTTTAATTATTTATTTGTATATGTACAAATATGCCATATGATCAATAGAATATTTAGTACATTTATATATAGCTACATGATATATATATCTGGATAGAAATGTAAAAGTTTTAACTATCCAGGGTGTGATATTTAATTATTGCATGAAAATAAAATTGTCTGATCATCAGTCTTGAGATCCAAGTGTTCAGCATCTTTGATTTTTTTTGTCTGTGGATTAGGATCATCCCATTATTCAACCAATCAGCTGATAATTAATGGTCACTTCCAGTCAAATCGCGATGCAGGGTCCACAAGCAAAACAGTACATTTTCATTAATTGTCAATTTGCAAGAAAGGCTATGGAGCATCATTTTTGTTGTATTTTTGTTATTCGGTATGTTTTCATCTGCAGGAAACACTCAGTCCAATGGTAATTTTAATTTTAATCCTTTGATTTAATTTCAGCTCTGACAAATCAAGAAAAAATGTTATGAAATTCATATGTAAATTTTATCTTGATTACGTATTGAAATTCTTTTTAAATTTCAGGTGCTAACTGGTACTGCAAGTGTGGAATTTGCAATGGGAAATGGGTACCAAAGAGAACTTTTCACCGCCACACTGCAGAAGACTTCAGCAAGAAAACAGTTCCTCTTATTCCTAAGTACCATTTTGATGAGGCTGCATACAGTGATCAGAATCTACTTTCACCCCTTTTCTCAGGAGCAAACACTACTGTGTTGGAAGCTGTAACACAACATTTATATGTGTTTTCCATGAATCATGGGATGACCAAAAGTGCTGTTACAGATGTGCCTAAAAGTGAAAAACAGACTCTCCCACAGCCTAATATTTTGCCAGCGTCGTATAAGGAGGCAAAGGATTTGATTAAACATCTCCTCATTCCATTGTACAAATACGATGTGTGTGTTAATGACTGTGTGGTGTTTAGAGACTATGCAGAGAACTTATTTGCTGGCTTACAATCCTGCCCAAAATGCAAGGAGCCTAGGTACTTGAACGGAAAAGTGAGAAAATCCTTTACCTTATATGCCCATTGGACCCAGATTAGCCCGATGGTTTGGGACATTCAACCTTTGCCAGCTTCTGTATGCAGAAAAAATTAATTTAAGGGGAACATTGAGTGACTTTGTTGACGGATCACTTTATCGTTCATGGTATCAACCTGGTGGTGTATTTCAATCTACAGAGGAGCCATTATGTGTCCCACTCTCTCTATTTACAGATGGCGTGAATCCCAACAAGCACACTGCTAGCCAGAAATCGATGTGGCCACTAATACTTACCTGGATTAATCTTCCTAGAGGTATTCGCCAACTTATTGGACCTATGCTGCTGATGGGCATCATTCCAAGTGGTCCAAAAGGATGTGAACCGAAGACACTGGAACCATACCTGGAAATCCTCATTGAAGAGCTGTTAGAATTAACCGAATTTCCAGTGAGGAATGCTTACACCGGCGCACCAGCAATGGTTAAGGTAGCATTGTTACAGTTTCTCTGCGATATTCCTGCGTATTCAAAACTTCTACACCTTTCTGGACAGGCAGCTCTACGATCATGCCCATATTGTAATGAAGTTGGCCATTACTGTCATTTTCTTAAAAAAAAACAGTACACATTTCCAATAGATGTTTCCTGCCATCAAGTGACAAGATGAGAGATGGGACTGGCTTTGCCCTTAAAGAACGAGAAACCAACATACCAATCTCAGTATCAAATGAGCAGGAAAAACAAATGAGACTCACGTATGACAGACTGCCAAACAAAACCCAGAAGCAGAAGTATCAGAAGGAAACTGGAATGAAGGGTACCTATGCATTGATGAAACTCCTTTACCACAACAGGTTACAACAAATGCAGCCTGATGGTATGCATACAATAGCTGACTTCATTTCTCATGTGATGGACATGCTGATAGGCAAACATGACGGAATTAATGTAAGAAATTGTGAGAAGTCGTTCAGCAGATTTCCTGAGATATGGGTTCAGGAGAAATCTTCAGCACTGCAAACTTCTTTGCCGCCTGAACCTGTTACTGGTAGAAAAAAGAAAAGAAAGTTGAACCAAGAAAATGAGGATCCAGAAGAACCTTTACATCCCACACCTTGGTCCCTGTCTAAAGAGCAAATCAAGACAGCAGACACCAGAGCAGCCTCTATCACATACAGTTCATGCCACAACATTACACCTGGACCACATTTTTCAAAACCATGGACATTGCGTACTATGAACTCAAACTGCAGGTGAGTTATCTCAAATAATTTCAGAATGATATTTGTTGCATGAGCATTTATTATTACCTATTCTGGAATCTAATTTTTTTTAATATTAATTTGCAAATTTCATTGAATGTTTGGGTTAATATTACATATATTTTTTGAAAACTTATTATTTTTATATAAATAAAGAAAATAGTTAAGGTTTTAGAAAGTTTAAAATTTTATTTTGTTTTTAATTCATGTAAGTTTTTTTTCTATTGCAGTTTGTTACAAGTGGTGCTCTTGCGTGGTGTATTAAGGGATTTTTACCCAAACAACAAGAGGAAACTCTATTCTTGATATTGAGCATTATCAAGAGAATGGTGTCATCGACATTGAAGGAGGAAGATATTCCTACACTGCAGGCAGATGCACATACTGGATTGTCCCTATTTGAACGGGATTTCCCACTCTCCATGCAGGTAACTTATGATTGTATTAAGCACATGTACTAATTTTCAGAGAAGCATTTTAATTTTGTTAAAGTATTTTTTTTTAAGCGTTTCATTTGACTTGTCTAATAATCTAACATGAAAGTCAGGAAAATTTACTTTAAATTATCATAATCTGAGATTTTTATAACTGTTTTTTTTTTTAAATTTTTTTTTACAGAATTTGGTCACTCATTTGCTGCATCATGTTGTGGATGGATTCCCCACTTTTGGCCCCTTGTATGGTAGATGGCTCTTTCCGTACGAAAGAGCCAATGGCTGGATTAGTCGACAATGCCTAAAGAAAGGAGCAGAGGAAGCCACCGTTATGGAGACTTATGTTGTAAGTATTTAGATTTATATTATGTGTTAATACATTAAAGCAAGAATTGTAATGGTATAATATAAGTTTAAAAAAAACCCAAACAAACAAACCAAAAAAAAAGTCCAAACTACTAGTATTCATGGTCATTGATGAGGCTTTTTTATTCAGAGGTGAAAGGTTTAAAACCCTTTTTTTTTTGTTATCTGTTCAAATATTTTGACAAGAGTTATCTCCCTTTAAAAATCATTAAGAAAAGATAAACATTAATCAAAACTACATTTATTAATTAGCACAAAAGTGAAATTGTTTTTAATTATAGGATATACTATGTTTTAGGTATACGACTGGTGTATGCATATGGTGATGAGCAAGCGCTTCAGGCCACCTGATGGTGCAGAGCAAGTGTTGGCGAAAGTTGACCATTCACCTGAATTCACCACCTACCAATTCAGCCAGGCCCAAGGCAAGATTGTCACCCTGACCGAGGGAATGTCCACACACATGAGAGAGTTTTACCAAACTGCAATGGATATCAACATCTTCTTCTTCGGTGAAAGTGCACACGAGAAATCCATGTACATTTCAGAAGACAGAAAGATTTGTTCAAAGAAACACTCCAGCAAAAACTCTTCTATTGTGAAGGTTTTAAGCGGAAATGACCTGTTTGGCGAAGTGTGTATATTCATTGAACATAATATGAACTGCATGTTGCAGACATGGGCAGTGATTGACGTGTTTCCTTTAGCCGAGAGAGGAGATGGAGTTTGTGTTTTCGAAAACAGAATTCTGTTCCAGAGACTTGTTCATGTGGACCTACTAAGTGACCCCCTTGTGTATGTAAAGGAAAACAATGTCTTGTATGTGTTAAACGATATATGACTGAAATGTGTAGTTACAAGTCTGTTTGTGTACTTGAACTGAAATGTCCAATTAATTTCCCAAAATATTTGTACAGTTGTATAGTACATGTACTTTGTTTAGAAATGATAATGTGAAGAACAGGAAAGATATGGCATTTATATATGTATATCTCTACATGAAGTACTGTATGATCAGTATCTCAGATATAGATATGTACCGATATGTGAGATGGTAGCATGTATTTATGCTCTTTTATCATCAATCCCTATTCTAAAAAAATGGACAAGGCTGAATTTTTAATATGCATTGAATTGTTTTTGGTTATTAAAAATAACTATAGTTAATGAATACAAATTGTAATCACAAGAGAAGAATTACATGTAAATCTTTATTTAAAGAAAAAATTAGGAATGGAATGATTAAGAAGTTGTTGCTTTTAAAAGTTTGAAAATATATGGCTCATTAAAAGTTCTGCTGCATTTGAATGGTAAGGAATGTGATGTGCCTTTAGTGGGGAAATCCAAAATACAGGCATTATCAGCACTTGTTCAGAATTACATGTACATATATAATCACAATGTTTGATGATCAACAATATACTTGTGTATGTGAATGCATGTAATGCATGTAAATGCATGTAATTTGTTAAAGGTATGAGAAAATATAGTTTTGTAAAACAATAAACAAGCTTTTTTATAACCAGCAGTTGTCTTTGTCCATGCATGTACAATTATTGCAATGAAATGAAATTTTGAGTGGGGTGTGTGGATTTTACTGAAGTAAATGATTATATACTGGAATTACTATTTGTTGACAGGTGTAAGTAATCAAGAGTACATTTTAATTTACAGGCAGGGATAGTATGATATACACAGGCCACATTTTATTCTTTATTTTTTCAAGAAAGCTGGCCAAAATTCCCCAGAATTTGAAGAAAAAATACAGAAAATTTTGATTTATTTTACTCGCCAAAAATATTTAAACTTATTACATGTATTAGCTATTTGTGAACAGAAATCACTGTTGTTTACATGTATCGGGAAAATGAATGGAAATAATGTATTCAATTACTTTATCTTGGTCTAACAATATTAACATTAAGAATACTTTAATTCAAAAGAAATTGTGTCATTAACTGCAGATTCCAATTTATTCTATTTTTCTTGTAAGGGCAGATCACTCTAACTCAATAAAACTGTCCTACAAATAGGACTCTTTAGTGTGCAGTGTTTAGAGTTTCCTTAAAAAAGGGGAAAAAAAAGGTGGCCCAAGTTAATTGTAGGGTGAGCATGCCATATATAAAAAAGTTTCCAGCACTTTTCTCAGATCCAGGTTAGTTCGGTTGATAGATCGGTCCTAATAAATTTGGTTCTATGATCAATTATAAATAACATATGTAAGTATTAGTTAAAACGAAAATAAACAGTGAAAGATATTTGAAAGAATTACGGGATTTTTCTATATGCACATGTAGACGTAAAATCAGATGATCTAAATCTGCTTTTGCTTAGCCGATTCAGAACATCTAATTTTAATTAGAGTGTACCTATTGGAGAAAAAAATTTAATTCTCCTAAATTAATCTTTACCGAAAGTTTCACCTGTAACCCCCCCCCCCCCCCGGCCCCGTATTTTTGCCACTATATATTATACATAGATAATTTTAGTTGTGTCCCATCAACAATGTTACGTATTTTGTTAGTGTTCGGTGTTCGCTACTGTTTCAGAAGAGCCCAATAAATAGAAAACATCCAATCTATAAATAATGCAGCTTACTACGTGTACAAGTTGTGTAATTTGCAGATCCCATGCACAACTTAAATGATCAAAATTATATATGAATTGATTTAAATAATTATATATATTTCATATTTTTTCAATAAAACACATAAAATAGAAAATGTTGCTTATGAAAAATGAGATGAACTGATTAATATTTAGAAAAAAAAAAGGGGGGGGTTATGAACTAAAAAAAAAAAAAAAAAAAAAAAAAGATAACTTTTTTTTAATATTATTTACATACTAAATAGTAAGAAATTTGAGGAAACTTCAATATCTAAAAATATGTAATTAATGAACGGGGGTTATAATTAAAGAGAAATGCACCTGTTTCAGCACATACAGTCAAAAGAAATGAAAATAAATTACAAATATGTCAAAATAGCACAATATACACGCATACAGGTTCAATTTATACTTTCAGCGCTGCCCACTCGATTAAGAAATTTTAAATACCTAGGATTTTTTAAAAGGTTGTCTTTGTTTCCCTCCCCCTTTTTAGGCTCCTTTTAACTTTTTAAATAAATAAATGTATAGATAGATAAATAAATAAATAAATAAAAAATAAATAAATGATAAAATGAATAAATAAATAGATAAACAAATAAATAAATAATTACATAAATAAATAAATATATATATATATAAACCATTTTCAAGCCTTCTGGACGTAGAGAAATAATCTCAGTAATTATCAGCAATTCTCAGTACCGACAGTAAATCTCAGCAAATATCAGTAATTATCAGAACCCACAGTAAAAACGACAGTAAATATCTGTAATTATCAGAACCAACAGCAATTATCAGTAACAACAGTAAAAAAAAATATCAGCAAATATCAGCAATTCTCAGTACCAACAGTATAATATCAGTAAATATCAGAAATTATCAGTAAAAAGTGGCACTATCAGTAAATTTTTAGGCCAGTAGTGTAAGTGACTTGCCTTGGATGATAATTGGGGCGAGAAATCCAAGGGGGTCAAATATACTATTTATTGTTGATAACACACCTCTTCTTATGAATGGTTTGACATCATTTGAAATTTTAAAGAAAAACGAATCTGACTGTAAGTCCCAAATAAGTCCTAGACTGCGCTGTGTTGGTAGATTGTCTTTTGATAAATCCAAGTCTTTCATTTCACTTGACAGATCACTAGGTGGAAAAGCGTTCATAACTTCCTGGTTGTTTGAAGCTATTTTGTGTAGACGTAATTTCCCATAACTCAATGCTTTCTGTGTTCTTTTCATTAGGTCCACAGCTTTTTCTACGGTAGGTTGTGATGTTAATCCATCATCCACATAAAAATCACGTTCTACATACTGAGTTACATCTGTCCCAAACATATCTTCTACTTCCTTAACAGTCTTGCGTAATCCGTAGGTTGCGATGGCTGGCGAGGGACTGTTTCCGAAGACGTGAACAGTCATACGGTATTCGATCAGTCTCTTTTCAGGATTGTTGTCTTCATGCCATAGAAAACGCAAGAAATTTCGATGAGGTTCACAGACTTTAAAACAATAAAACATCTGTTCAATATCTCCAATTAATGCGACTTTCTCTCTGCGGAACCGTAGTAAAACACCCAGAAGACTGTTTGTCAAGTCTGGTCCGGTAAGTAGTACGTCGTTAAGCGACTTTCCTTCGAATTTTGCTGAAGAATCAAACACAACTCGAATTTTGTTTGGTTTCTTTGGGTTGTAAACTCCAAACAATGGTAAGTACCAACACTCTTCTCCATTCTGTAGAGGCGGTGCTATTTCTGCATGATGATTCTTGAACAATGCATCCATAAATTCTACGAAATGTTCTTTCTTTGTAGGATCCTTCTGCAAAGTGTAATCTAACTGTTTTGCTCTCTTCCTAGCTTGATCATAGTTGTTTACTAGCCTTTGACGGTCCTTACGAAAAGGAAGTGGAGCTTGCCAATGTCCATCAAGATCTTTTGTAAATTCTGAATTCATGATGTCTAAGAACTCATGATCATCCATAGAAAGTCCTAACTTTTCATCATTCTCTGTCCTCTGAAAAACACTTTCACCAATTTCAGTTTTTGTACACATGATGTTTGTTGAGGTTTCATTGAGGATTTTTTCTTTGACCTGTAAGTTACTGTTGCAAGGTAGCATCAAAGTTGGACGGCCATCAGGTAGAACACAAGTTTTCATGACATTAATGACATCTGGTTTATGGGTTTTTCCCAAACAAGTTTCACCAATGATAGTCCAACCAAGGGACAGTTTTTGGGCATAGGGTTGATTTCCCAATCCAATGCGTTGGTCTAAAACGTGATGTGCTTTGGTTATGTCCCTTCCTATCAGTAACAGGATTTCTGCATCAGGATCAACTGGTGGTATGTGATCAGCAATGTCATGCAAATGTTCATAATGTAGGGCTACATCTGGTGTAGGAATTTCCTCTCTGACTTCAGGAATTTCATCACACTCAATGATGGTAGGTATATCTATACAGTTTTGTCCATCTAATGACTCAACAACTAATCCATGAACTTTACGTCCTGACCTTTGAACTTTTCCTGAACAAGATGTTAACAGGTAATTTGTCATAGTTCCATGAGTGTCCATAAGATCAAAGAGTTCTGGTTTAGCAAGTGTTCTGTTTGACTGGTCATCAATCACTGCATAAATTTTCACAGATTTTTGCGGACAGTGTTTTGGGTACACATGCACCAGAATGGTTTTAGCACAAGATTTTCCACCAAATGTTTGTCCACAGATTTGTGTACACTTAGAATTCACAGCTGGGTTGTTCACATTTTCAGAATCTAAAACTTGTCTCTCAGTGAAATTCTCCCCGCCATAGTTTCTCCAAGGGTATGAAGTCTGAACTTTTGTCCTGTTCACATGTAATGGTGATGTGTGAAATTTGCTTCCACATTCTCCACACTGCACATCAGAATGACACTCTGCTTGTTTATGATCTCTTGAACAACATCTATAACACAAATTGTTATCTTTCAAGATCTTCCTCCGTTCGTCAAATGGCTTTGTTCTGAAAGCTCTGCACTGTTCCAAGGAATGGTTTGTCTTATGAAGGGGACACTGGTTTTCTTTTCCTGAGTTACGAAGAATCTGTGGTTGCCGAGACACAGCTGTTTTCCTGCTTGAAATCTTCAGAGTTTTGTCACTGTGTTTCTGCATATGCAAGTTTCTATCTGTATAAGCAAAACTGGGATTGTTCTTGATACGGCTTTGCTCACGAATAAAGTTTGCAAATACATGAAATGGGGGAAACACAACATGATGTTCACTTATGTATTTCACTGCTGTATTCGTCCATTTTTCTTGAAGTTGGTACGGAAGCTTCATGACGATAGGTGTCACTCCTGTCGACGCATCAAAATATGCAAGTAATGACTGGTAACGGATATCTTCTTTTGCTGCTAGGATTTCATCCAAAATATCAGACAAGTCATATAGACGACAATAATCTTTCGATGTAATAGGAGCAAATGAGTTCAGTTTTGTTTTTAAAGCAGATTCTATCATTTCAGGACAACCAAATCTCTCCTCTAATCTTTGCCAAATTCTCTGAAGTCCATGCACTGGATTGCTCGCACTTGCTGCTTTAATGCTGATAATCTGTTGTTGTGCTGATAGACTAGTGAATTTGATAAGAAAGTCAATTTCCTCTTCTGGTGTCACTTGTAAGTCTCTCATAACAGATTTAAAGGTTGCTTTCCATGACGGGTAGAATACAGGTTTGTCATTAAATTTGATGAGACGTGAAAGCATCAAGTCTTTTTTCAAGAGATAACGAGTGAAATCTGAAGTCACTGCTTGTCCTCCTACACTCCAGGACGGCTGTGGTGGAAAGTATGGAAGAGCCTGAGGATTCAGTATAGATGTACAAGGTTCTGGAATGCAACTCTGACTATGTTGATTAACATTTTCTTTCACAATAGTTTCAGGTTCTACACAAATGTTTTTATTTTGAGTTCTGATTTGAGCATGTTGCTCTACATATGATTTTGTACGTTCTTTACTGTCAACACTCTCTAAATGTTTAATACATGTATCACTATGACCACACTGACTTCCTTCCTCTTCACTGAAAATTTCCGCTTCAGCAACCGCGACTTCCTTTTTAACAGATAGTAATTGTAGATCTGCTTCTAAATCGTCTGTCATTTTCTGAGACTTAGCTCTTTCTAATGCTAGAAGAGATTGTTCCTTCTTAATTTTCATTTCAAGTTCGGTGTATTTTAATTTGGCACGGGCAATTTCTGCTTTCTTTCTCTTTTCAGACAATGAGCTTTGTTTACTGCTGATTGAAGAAGTTTGTGAGGCATTTTCTTGTGATCTCTTAGTTGACCTATTTGAATGAACATCTTCTTCCTGAGGTGGTTTCTGTTCATGAAGCTGTGGTGACTGTTGGTACAATGCATTCAGTTTTCTGAAAGCAGTATCAAATAAGATAGAATATCCTTTCTTTGAAAACTTGAGTTTTTGAAGTTCATGTACACATTTTTCAGTTCGATGTCTTTCCAGAAAACCACAGAATTCACTGAAGAGTACGTCGAATGCATCTATTCTTGTTTCTAATTGTGATTTCAAATGTATGATGAGTTCTGGATTTTTAGAAGATGTGTGGTCTACTTCCTCGATGATAGTGTCTACATTTTTCCATAACTTTTGTAAACGAGCTGAGTAAGTGTTAATCTGTTTGTCTAGGAGTTCTTGACCTTTCTCAGTTAGATCCCTGTGACGTTTCGGCCTGGCAGAGGCCTGGTTTTTGTCGTCTTCTCCTTGATCAACCATCTGGTGTTCGTCATCTTCTTCTTCTTGATGATGATCACTCATCCTCAAATTCTGGGTTTGGTTCTGGCCAATTGAAGTTTATTTACTATGCTGTCTGGAACAGCTAGCTAAACCTCACACCTCACACCCCATACTTGATCATTGAAGAACACATGGTAACTGGTTCCATATTTATTAACAAGCGAATTCATATTCCAATCAGTGAATGAGCGAATGAGCCTAGGTGAGCGAGACAAAGTGAGCCTATGTGAGTGAGCCTAAGTGAGCGAGTGAGTCTACACGAGCGAGCAAGCGAATGAGCGAGTGAGCGAATGAGGTAAATAACTGAAATAAACAAAATCAAATACTATAATACTGATATACCAAAAAGACAATAACGGTGTTCCATAGAAATAGCTCACTTATAAACCTTATCATAATAACAAATTACTATAAAGCATATTAGATAAATTGAATAACAATAACTAATTCTCGTGACTTCAGTGACTTTAAACTTTACAAAAAATACCGGTCTGAATAAGTTTTCAATACACAAAAACTCTATAAATAATCACCAAAAAAACTTTACAAATAATAGGTATGACGTTACAAAAGTTTCCTATAAAAACTTACATGGTAATAGGCCACAAATCGTAAGAAGGTAGAATGTTACATGTACATCCTCATGGATGGAACTCTAATGGCAGACTGAATGAAAACTTGCACGAGAAAATGAGGGAGATAACTCCTGACACAAAAGATTTCCACTCAAGGAAGATAATTCAAAAATTTACAAAGAAGGATAACTCTTTCTGATATCTGAATAATACACATATTTCACTCCGTATAATTACACAACAAGAGGCCCATGGGCCACATCGCTCACCTGAGTAACTTTGGTCATGCTGTTCTTTACCAGATTTCCCCCTTGTAATACATGTATACCTATTGTGGCCCCGCCCTACCCCCGGGGGTCAAAATTTGAACAATTAAAAATTTACACTACCTCAGGATGCTTCCAAATATGTCTCAGCTTTATTGGTCCAGATGTTCTTGAAAAGAAGATTTTTAAAGATTTTTCTTATATATTTCAATGTAAAACTTGGATTCCCTATTGTGTCCTGCCCTACCCCCGGGGGTCAAGATTTGAACAATTTATAATCTACACTACCTCAGGATGCTTCCACTTAAGTTTCAGCTTTTCTGGCCCAGTGGTTCTTGAGAAGAAGATTTGTAAAGATTTTTCTTATGTATTTCAATGTAAAACTTGGATTCCCTATTGTGTCCCGCCCTACCCCCGGGGGTCAAGATTTGAACAATTTATAATCTACACTATCCCAGGATGCTTCCACATAAGTTTCAGCTTTTCTGGCCCAGTGGTTCTTGAGAAGAAGATTTGTAAAGATTTTTCTTATGTATTTCAATGTAAAACTTGGATTCCCTATTGTGGCCCCGCCCTACCCCGGGGGGTCATGATTTGAACAATTTAGATTCTACACTACCCCAGGATGCTTCCATATAAGTTTCAGCTTTTGCTGGCCCAGTGGTTCTTGAGAAGAAGATTTTTAAAGATTTTTCTTATATATTTCAATGTAAAACTTGGATTCCCTTTTATGACCCCGCCCTACCCCCGGGGGTCATGATTTGAACAATTTATAATCTACACTACCCCAGGATGCTTCCATATAAGTTTCAGCTTTTCTGGCCTAATGGTTCTTGAGAAGAAGATTTTTAAAGATTTTTCTTATGTATTTCAATGTAAAACTTGGATTCCCTATTGTGGCCCCGCCCTACCCCGGGGGGTCATGATTTGAACAATTTAGATTCTACACTACCCCAGGATGCTTCCACATAAGTTTCAGCTTTTGCTGGCCCAGTGGTTCTTGAGAAGAAGATTTTTAAAGATTTTTCTTATATATTTCAATGTAAAACTTGGATTCCCTTTTATGGCCCCGCCCTACCCCCGGGGGTCATGATTTGAACAATTTATAATCTACACTACCCCAGGATGCTTCCATATAAGTTTCAGCTTTTCTGGCCTAATGGTTCTTGAGAAGAAGATTTTTAAAGATTTTTCTTATGTATTTCAATGTAAAACTTGGATTCCCTATTGTGGCCCCGCCCTACCCCCGGGGGTCATGATTTGAACAATTTAGAATCTACACTACCCCAGGATGCTTCCATATAAGTTTCAGCTTTTCTGGCCCAGTGGTTCTTGAGAAGAAGATTTTTAAAGATTTTTCTTATATATTTCAATGTAAAACTTGGATTCCCTATTGTGGCCCCGCCCTACCCCCGGGGGCCATGATTTTAACAATTTAGAATCTACACTATCCCAGGATGCTTCCACTTAAGTATTAGCTTTTCTGGCCCAGTGGTTCTTGAGAAGAAGATTTTTTAATTACCCCACCCTATTTTTGTTTTTTCTTGATTATCTCCCCTTGTAAGGGGACTTGGCCCTTTATTTTAACAATTTACACTCCCCTTTACCCAAGGATACTTTGTACCAAGTTTGGTTAAAATTGGCCCAGTGGTTCTTGAGAAGAAGTTGAAAATGTGAAAAGTTTACAGACGGACGGACGGACGGACAGACGGACGGACGACGGACAACGGGTGATCAGAATAGCTCACTTGAGCTTTCAGCTCAGGTGAGCTAAAAAAGCAAACAAAAATAAATAAAAAATAAGAACTGTGACAGCACAAGTTTACTAAGTGAAAGTGTAAGGATTTGTGTCAATGAAACGCGTCCCAAAATTCGTAGGTTCAATAATTTCCATATAAAATTAGTTTTATATCATATTTCCATGTGAAATGCTATAGCAACATAGAAGTCGTGATATTATACAAAAAAAAAAGAGAAAATATTTACTTCAAATCTGTGTCTATGTCCCTTTAAATTTGCCTTAAAAAACAACATACATAACGAATATTAATAATATCATAACTAAATACTTACCGCAGACCTGTTTCCGTGTCAAAGTCAAGGTATTGCTTGTATGGCTGCTATTTACATATACTCTAGCTGCTTCAAATTCAGAAATGTTTCTGCAGGCTACGCTTCTCTGCCGGGAGTAACCAGACCTCAATTGATCTGGTCGGCTCAGCTATGTTGCAAGGACTTATGGGTACATATATAGGGCATAGGGAAAAAACGCGGGAAATACAAGTTATAAGTATAAGTGTAATAGTGAGTGTTACATACATTTCCCAACTCATTCGATACTAATAAGCATGCTCCGAGTACCATCAATTTTTAAAACGAGGCAGGCTACTGACAGAAAAACTGATGGTACAGGGTGTGACCGGTCAACACGGAAGTTTACTTCTCATAGGCACCTGATCCCACCTCTGGAATAGCCAGGGGTACGTGTTTTATTCCCTGTTTACATATTTGTATTGTTTACAGATTTTTTTAGATCGACCACTGTATTTGTTGTCTTTACTTTCTTCATTCTGCAGTTTTAGCTTTTTAATACGTTAGAAATATATCATGTATATCATGGAATTTTTTAGTAAAAATCATTCGAACTGGTTGTTAAAACATGTCAATCATCTGGGTATACAATGACTAAATTTCGTTGCAGTAATAATAAGTTATCAGTCTGCTCAAAGACATTGCCATATCTGTTTCAAATTTGGATGCTCTCCTATTACGTTAATTGACTAAGGAAAACTACTAAGAGGGTTAATCCAAGAGTAAGGTCACAGCAGCAATAAAATCTTAATTATCAAATGTTATCAACAGAATTTAACATACTACTATCTATATCTTGTTTTACTTGTGCCTGAAATTTTTCATTTAGATATATGCAGTACTTTTTTAAAATATTAAAACAAATAAACACAACGTTGGGTTTTGTCTATCAAAAGCATACTGACGTCGATATGACGTTTCTCTTCAGCACTCATTTGCAATTCATCCGCAACTAACATCTACGAAAAAAGGAATGAATATAGAAATAACAACTGGACAAAGTCTCAATCTAATTAAAATTAGATGTTCCGAATCCGCTGTACCGCTTCTCAAACATCTAACAACATCCCATTAGGGGTCACGTCAGAGCGACCTTTTGATTACCCAATGGAATTGCCGTCTCTGAAATCTTGGCTTATAGTTCGGATGTTTTTTTTTTTACTGCCGAACCTAAACGCCCGAGGGGTTTTGTAGTAAAAAAAATATGCATGGTAAAGACCATGCTATATATGAATGTGACGTGCAGGATACGTATAGATGTAGTTTGTGCATTTTCGTTTGCATTATTCAGGTAAGAATGCCAGATTGGCGGACAATACGTTCAATTTATACCAAAATTACTTTAATTCAATGTAAAATAGTGTACTGAGCATCAATAATGTAAAGATGTAGCCGTGGAACTAACTTTAGAATCTTATACAGAAGGTTGAATCTGATTGGCCAAAATTTTTATGTTTATTCTTAATTGAAAGGTCGCTCTGACGTGACCCCTAATGGGATGTTGTTAGATGTTTGAGAAGCGGTAGCAGATTCGGAACATCTAATTTTAATTAGATTGACAAAGTCTCAAAAATGTTAAAGCCACAACTCGAGACAAGCCGTTTTATAGCAAAACGACAATTAAGATTATTAAAAATAAGCACATTAGAGGTTTTATATGTGGATGAACTGAAAATTGGGGCCTAAGTGCCAAAACGGAACGTCATAATGACGTCATTAACATTCTTGCCGCACGGCGATAGACGAGACCCACCGTTGCATTTATTTTAATATTTTAAAAAGTACTGCATATATATGAATGAAATTTTGAAGCACATATCAAAAAAGATAGAGATATACCTATGTATTTTTTGTTGATAGCATACGGTTATTAAGAATTTATAGCAGCTGTGAGTTGTGATATTAATTTTTGGATTAACAATTACAATTTGGATGAAGTGGTTTCTTTTGTCAACTTTCCATATCTAATTTTGGATCTATCTGTCTCGAGGAATAACTAAGTATCCACGTCAAGAACATATTTGCTGCAGTTGTAATGCAACAAGATTTGACAGAATTCCCCCGTGGGTCCCCTTATCCTCCTTCTGGTCCCCTCCTTTTCTCAGCTGGTTGGATGTCAGTTGTAATGATAAGCTACAGGTTTTGCGGTTTTATGTGGCTCACTCTAGGTGTCCTTGTCATATTTAACCGGCTTTCAAATCATATTCAGAAATATCTTTAAATCCGAGGCTGTGTTGATATGTGAGTCATGTCCTGTTGCAAGTTCACCATAGAAAACATCTTTTAGAATGATCTAATCATCGATCCATGCGATAGGAATGGTTTCACTCTGTTTTAACGAATATGCTAGGCATGTCTGCTTTTGTGAGAACAATCTCATTGCTGATGTGATCCGCCCAAGTGATCCCAAGGAGTCTTTCTCGAAAGCGCATATGGAAAGTGTTTTAAGCCCCAGTCACACTGTCACGGTTTTACATCACGGTAAGCTACGATTTAGAGATCTGTGATCATTCTTAGACATCCGTTATTAGTACCGTGGTGAGCCCTGATAACTCGGATTAATCCTAAATGATCTGTAAATCGCTACGACTATTTTGAAATGTTCAAAACAGTCGTGGAAAACCGCCATGCTACTCTGTTTCTGGCATATCGAAGTTGCCCCGTACTGAAGGACTACCATCACCATGTGACCACCAAAAAGACTATCGTGATGTTTCGGGGTCATCCGTGACACGTAGGTCTACGCTTACTCGAGGATTACGACGGCTACAGTAGGGAAAACGTACGGATATAAAAGACAATCCATAACTAACCGTCGGCCCAATAAAGAAAAACATGACCTTACTTACAAATGTAACTTGTGTAACTATGTTGACTGAAATATCAATGATAGATTGTCCTACCAAATCGATCTTCAGTTGTACCCGATGTTCGAAGCAGCTGTCCACATCATATGAACCATTTACGTAACTGAACTATATACGCATGTTGATAGGAGACCTATATTTATGCACATCACACTGCCAGGTAATCTGAGTTAACCATTAACCAATATTCTGTCCTCGACGCTATTTGTGATAACCAGCTTTTTGTTCTATAGGTTTTATTGTTATCAAGTTATCAACAACAATTATAATGGTATGATGTCGGATAATAATCATTAATAATAATGATGATAATAATAATGGCAGTGAGCTGTACAAATGAAAAATAAAGAAAAACATGACCTTACTTACAAATGTAACTTCACATGAATGTAATGATGTATTAATAAAAAATGAATAAAATATATACACAATTAAGACAGACAGTTGACCCTTCATTATAAAGATTTATAACATATTACACTCATAATTGACTTATGAATAAATACATATAAATAAGAGATCATATGCTTTCATATAAATCTTACCCCAAATAGGGCCACAATGCATAAGCTTAGGTCAAGGTCACAACTGGCCACAGTGATACTGTACAACCTAACCAAAAACCAATATACCTATATTACCTCTAGTTGTAGTTGTAAACAATAGCACAAATATATCTTGTATAATAAATATAAACTTCTTCATAATAAAAGCCTATAAGCATCACTAGAATTAAAATGAATAGCCAATATTATATGAAAACTTTTATCAACAAAAACATGGCTTAAACTTATTCTACTAAAATAAATATTTTCTGACTTTACACATATTAAAATAACCCTACCAAAACATACTTTACTATTATAAGCAAAGCTAATTAAAAAAAATATAAACTTACAGTTGGTATTTACAAGTACAGACACTGACACCTAGCTAAAATTCGGCTTTAACAACTACACCGTCTTCATAGCGCGACACATTTCGTGCAAAATCATTAACTATGAAGCCACGTGATCATAGGAAGTGATGTTGAAATTATCAAAATATTAAACAATACATTTAACTAAAAACTTATATATATTTTTCCATCATTATTTGAAAAATGATAATGACAAAAATTATTTTAAATGAAAATCTTGAATACTTAAGCTTATCAGAATCTCTGTTACTAAAAATAGATGTGGAAATCACCCTCAATGACAAACAGTGTATGAAAACAAAGAGAGATAACTCTTTTGTAAAAAATCACCACATCACATTTTTATTTTGCAACCCGTTCCACATTAATGATTCTTGACGGCTATTTGATTTAGAGTATATAAGGAACTAATATTACTTTTAAAATACTCTCAGATTGCTTGTTACTATTTACACCTGGTGATGACCAAGGACAAAACCAACATTCCGGATACAAAGGTCCTGCTGTCACATATTAAACCAATATCCTCCTTTGAAATCAGCAGCACAGGGACTATCAGCCCTATTGTGTTCTCTATCAAGGGGGAAAATCTTTTTTAAAGAAGAAATGTCATGGTAAGTCTCCGTAATATCCAAGCATTACCAGATATTACAAATACAAGTTTATGTAAAACAAGACATCACCCTCAGGCATGTAATGTAAGGCCACAATTTGTAATCAACGTTTTACAATGGAATATATCAATGACATTTTATGTTCTAATTCATATATTTGAAAATATGAATAGAATCTGTTTACAGTGATATACCTGTAAGCAACAATATATTTTTATTCTTTCCTCGGCGTTTTTGAAAGGATTTTGCAGAGTACCCCTAAATTCATCGGTAAGGGTTTTCTTACTCGGTCGCAATACAAATATGGGTTCATTGTTAGCTCTAGATGCAACGTCAGGAATTGCTACTAAACGTTGTAACGCTGAAAATAACTTCGATTGGTCTGACGTGTGCTGCATATGAATAAAGAGAATAATTAATCACATTGAACTAATAGTAATCTGTACACCAAAACTAGGTTAACAGTATTTTCTAATACGAAAGCAATCCATGGAGATGAGAATTATGTTTCTGATTTTCTATCATTGTAGACGGAATCTTGGCTAAAAGTATTTTCTAACTACGAAAACAATTCATCGAGATAACTCTGTTTCTATCATTGTGTTTTCAATTCTATGTGAGGTCAAGCTCTGCCAACTCTACAAATGCAGATTTAAACATTTAAACCTACCGGTAGGTAATTGTTTGTCGACGATCATCTATTTAACTCCCCCCCCCCCCCCCCCCAAAAAAAAAAAAAATCAACCTAGGGAAAGACGAGCACACATTCCGAAAATTTACAAATAAAGTTTGAAGGGTACAAATATACGTTAATTAATATAGAAATAGGAAATGCACATAAACGTATAATCTCGAATCGTGCCTTCTAAGAACGTCAGACGTCATTTTAACCAGTTTGGGAACACTTTCGCAAGACATTTCAATTCTTTTTATAATTTTCTTAATAAATGATAAGATCGGATGAAACCTACGAGTATCGAAAGTTATTTTTTAGAACTTTACAGTGAAATAAATTTCAACAAATTTGGAACTTGAATTCGGAATAAATTCATAAGCTATTTTAATTAAACTTATAATATATATTTGACATAAGGTTCCATTAGGCATCGGGATATATTTGCGGGATATGGAAGATTATTATCTTTAAAAGATGGAAAAACTTCCTCACTTTTTGAAAACAAGTAACTGTTTAAAGGTACTTGGTGTATGTAAAATCAAATTTGTTTATTTACTAACAATTTATTTCAATTTTACCTATTGAAATTGCAGTAACCTAAAATTTCATTGAATGGGACATCCTAAAAGACCTTTGTTTCAGTCGTTTTCCGTATCCTTTCTCTGAACAGAGGTTCTCAACAAAGATGTTAGATCTAAATGCAATCTTATAGAACAATCCTGTGGAATTTCGAAGACTTATGAAGAGATTTTTGAACTTTTCCTGGAAAAGGTATCTTCTCTGTTACAACGGACAAAGCAGAAAACGACTTTATTCCCGACTATTATGGCCTGATAATGTGTGAATATCTTTGGATTTATGTTTATTTCTATTAAATTATTATTGAAGAGGGAAAAACGTTAATTTTCATATCAAACACTTCATAATTATCGTCTAAACTGGACTAGAAATTTTAGCTGTAAACTAATATAAAGTTCATTTTCTTGTTGGTATCAATTCCTGATGTGTCGTCTCTACTGGTCAGAGACAAGAAAAGTTTATGCAATACTAAGGTGTCAGTCGTTTGTCTGTAAACATTTTTTTTTCAAAACGCTACTCCTCCTACAGTTTTGGTCTGCTTCAAAATAACTTGGCACACAAATAAACTACACGAAGATACATAATTCTGTGTATCTGTTTTAGATTTATATGAACGATGTTGCCATGGTAACTAAAAAAAGAAAGAATGAATCCTCATAACACTGCTTTCTCTCCCCTTTTTAAATGCAGAATTTTACCTTTTCAAATCAGAACATTGTTATATTATAGCTGAAGTCTTCAAACATAGTTTGTATAGATACTCATAAAAGATTTTTTTGGGGAAAGAGACTTTCAGTATATACATTATATCGATAAAATAAAATCGTATACTTCACTGTAAAATCCCGGTTTCGCCATTACAGCTAAGCAGGTCATTGTATTATTTGAATGAGAAGGCGGAGCGTCTATCAAGCGTGCGATTAGTATGAATACATTAGCGTGTGTTCGAGGTGTACTAAGTTTTATGATTAACTGACACCTAAAAAGCCTTTTTTCATGCCCTAACCCTAACCGACAAAATATAAGCATAGATTTTTAATTTGGCTGGCTTAACTCTGATTTCTTCTCTGCTTAACGTACGAGTCGTATTTGAAATGATTTACTAGAAATTCATTAAATTATTTACACTAAATACACAATGGAATTTGGAAACAGAACGTATAACGAAGAATACACTGTTTGTCATACTTTAAAGATTTTTTTTTTTTTTTTAAAAAGAGTAATTAATCCATTTAAGCTTATTACATAATTAGAAATTTTCTTCATACATACATACATATATATATATATATATATATATATATATATATATATATATATATATATATATATATATATATATATATATATATAATTTTGCAAAATCCGAGTGCTACAACAAATACACATAGGCGGTTGAATTATGATATAAAACTACACTCGGTGTATAAAATATAGATAGTTAAGAAAGTGAAAATTTAAATGTCAATTAAACGTCAGTTTAACGTCATGCAGTATCATCGCTGGTGGATAAAGAAACAGTGTCAGTGTACCATTCCTAATTGCATTGTTTCAAAAAAAAATTCCTTTTTATTTATGCCAGACAAGTTAATATGATCTTCCTCATTTAGGAATCCATTAATTGTCGAAATCCACTCCTGTACTTTTTGATTTTAACAAACTCTCTCCCTGTAGTAAGATAAATAATGAATCACTCCGAGGTATTTTTAACGCCCTTTCTCATTCGACTGATTTTTTTTTTTACTTATAACTACGTTGATCGGACATGTGAAAGGGTCATACAAATGCATGTTCTTGCTTTTGAACATTATGCTTTAAAAATACCTGCGAACATGGACTTTTTTTTTACATGATCTGCAAAAAAAAAAAAAAAAAAAAAAAAAAAAAAAAAAAAAAAAAAAAAAAAAAAAAAGTGAAATTTTGTGCCGATGTAAAAAGTTATAGCATTTGCTTCAGAAGAAACCTGAAGCTTCCTTCTATTCAAATTAGGGGTGCTTTTGTGCTAATGTATTCATCCAGTGACTTTTCATCCGATACACAGGTTTTTTGAGCGCTCCGTACTTTAATTTCTTTCCATGAAGGTTTCTTCTATTGGAAGTATGCATTTGTGCACTTGTAACAAACAGTTTATTTTTCTAAAGATATGATGAATTGGTGTTTTTCAAATAACGGACTATAAAATTAAGGACAGCTTTAACTGAAAAAAAAAATCTTTCATATCTTCCAAGTCAATGAACGGAGCACTGATGTATATTTAGGAACAAAGGCAAATGTACAATATATACCCACAGTAATTTAAATTTTAGAATTCTGTATATATGAGGGACAAGCAGTAAGTGCAAGCTATATGCTACAGGACTTCGTTATAAATTGATAGATACCGAAAAAAAAAAGCAAACAAAATCGACTGAAAATCTTAACACATCTTAATCATAAAAAAAATTCTCCCAGAATTTTAATTATCCATTTGAAAAATGATTAAACCATCAATGGCTCGCAGACACTAGGCACAATGTCGCATAGGTGTGCTCAAAGCGTGGAAGTGAATAGATTTGAGTCACGTGTTCAGTGCTTTGTTATTCATGAGGTCAAAGACGGGTTGAAATTTGTAAACAACGTGCCTTTACTATGGAGACACGCACCCGTGATTTTGCACCTTTTTGGAAAATAAGAAATGATCGAGCGCAAGACTGTTTCAATTTCTTTCATGAATGTAAATAACTAGTATAACTCTACATTGACCGTATTTACGACAACTTGAAACATCCATGCGCTCATATAAAAAATAGGCTTGCAAAATGGAGGTGCGTCCTAAAGTCTACGAGAAATCGATGTAAACAACATACCCCTATTATATTAATCACATAAATACCTAATTACAGCGTAAGGAAGTAAAAATTGAAATTGAAATTAATAAACTACAATGTTTGATGGAAATATTGAGGCAAATATATGTAGAAAATCTTTAATTTAATTTTTTGTAAATTATAGGGGGCCAGATTTGGACGTTTAAACGATTCATCCTTTCTGTGAAATACTTTCCAAATGCTACTCCTCCTACAGTTTTGGTCTGATTATAATATGGCACACACGTACATTGCACTAAGATACGTATCTTTTTATTTCGAAGAAGGATCTTGCCATGGTTACTTTCACAAATTTCTCTGAAATACATTCAAAACGCTACTCCTCCTACAGTTTTGCTCTGATTTTAGTTTAACTTGGCACACAAGTAAACTACATTAAGATATTGGGTTTTGATTTTAATGAATGGTGTTGTAATGGTTACTAAAAATAAAACTTTGTGAAATACTTTCAGAAGGCACTTTCAGAAGGCTACTTCTACAGTTTTAGTCTGATTGCAATAAATCTTGCCACAAAAAGAAACTAAACAAAGTATCATTATTTTTTTTCATTGGTGTTGTATAGTTTCAAGTCCCAGTGCAAATTTTCCTATATTTTAAGTACAAAACAGTAGAGTTACAGTCTCATCAGAGACTCTTGGTTAATGTCTTAAAATATTAATGCACTTTATGTAATTAAAATTCCATTTTTGGAAAGGGGGTAGGCTTTGCTTTATATTATTTAATTCACATGTTGGAAAATAAATCTGTATACATGTATTTCCTACATAGAGAAATTTACTCATAAAAATCATTTCTTCTCTCAGATTTTCTAAAGCCCTGCAAAATGAAGTTTCATCATAATGTAACAGTGAGGAATTATCATATGTAAACGCAGTGATGTTCTATCATCATATATAAATTCAGTGAGGTTTTATCATTATGCAAGAGTGATTTTAATCATCATGTAATACAGTGAAGTTTTAACATCATATAACACAGTGAGTTTTTATCATTTTATAACATAAAGAGGTTTTATCATGTTGTAACAAAATTAGTAATGCTTTATCATCATGTAGCACTCAGTGTTATTTTATCATCATGTAACAGTGAGTTTTTATCATCATATAACACAAGACAGTGAGGTTTATCCTGAAACAAAGTGAGGTGTTATCATCATGTAACATAGTGAGGTTTTATCATCATGTAACACAGTCAGTGAGGATTTATCATCATGTAAAGACTTAGTGAGGTTTTATCATCATGTAAAGTCTTAGTGAGGTTTTATCATCCTGACAGTCTCCTTTATCTCTCTACCATCAGTAACTAGGGGAGACCAAGGATTTGACCAGCTTGCTGATGCCCAGAGACCGTTCAGGAACGCGAAGTGGCAGTAATTGAACCACCACCCTCCACCATAACTAGCACAACTTCCACCACTCCATCCGTCGTGGTCTCTGTCCGGGGTACTGAACATCATCCCAGACAAATTTACGTTAGAATATCCTGAGTTTAACATTCTGTCACCTAGAGTAATCAGCGAAAAAATAATTCAAAACCACCAATATGTCCACACTCCAATAACTAGGAGTACTTCAAAGTTGTGCAAATAACATGCTATCCATAAGAATGTTGTATTGCTTTCGTTAGATCAGGTATTTATTTCTATAAAATCATGATTATCTGGTTACTGAGCTTGGACATAAAAATGTGTTATTTAGGAAAATAAATTATATTATACGTCGCTTCATTGATTAAAATGTTATCTCGCAAAAAGGTAGTTTATTTACATAAAACAATGACTTAATACAAATATTATTTTTTTCTCAAGAGAAATCACCGATTTCTATAAAATCATGATTATCTGGTTACTGAGCTTGGACATAAAAATGTGTTATTTAGGAAAATAAATTATATTATACGTCGCTTCATTGATTAAAATGTTATCTCGCAAAAAGGTAGTTTATTTACATAAAACAATGACTTAATACAAATATTATTTTTTTCTCAAGAGAAATCACCGATTGGTTTGTACTGAATTATTATTAATCGTTCATTAATTTCATGTAGTTATGAGGAAACACATATATGCGACACATTTGTTGTTACACATTCTACCTAATACTAACCTAATGTTCCGGTGGCTGGCCCTCCAAGAAAGAGTCTGTAGTTGTCCGTTTCATTAGACACAGAAAACTGATGATAAAGTTGATATAATGTTGTGCCGTTTGTTAATGCAATAGAGACGTACAGTGATGAGTTTCTTCCCTTTGTAAGTTGGTGGATGACGTCATTTCCTTTAAAATGTTTTTGTAGGAGTATATTTATAATTAATATAACAAAATTTGTTCGTTTTAGAATCATTGTAGTGTACTACAACTAAATAAAATTATACCTTAATGCAGAAATATCGTAAGCTGGCAATCTAGGTGCATGTTTTGTCATTAAATTGTGGGGATTTTTTACACATGAACAAGATGGTAATTAAAAGTGATAAGTATCAGACAAACGAGCATGCATTGCTTAAGACATCAACAGATGTATATAATTATTTATCAATCCAGTAAGAGTCAGTAGGGTTCCAAAAGCCTTTTTTGTACTCCGGCCATGTCTTTTTAAAGCTTATTGATCCGCTCCTTCGTTTCTGGATTGCCTAAGGATAACGATGGATAAAATCAATATCATGTAATTTTCAGCTTAGTTGGTAGGTGCTAAATCTAAATTTTGAACAGATATAAGAATAGTCTCAACGTTTGAGAGATATATTTTTTCTATTTTTTAATGAATTTTACTTTCATGGACAAATTTTACAAATCATTGTGCTATTCCTTCCTTTAATTTATGCTTAAAGCCATATTTCGAAGTCCATTATTTATATGCTCTAACATCTAATTTAACTTATTAACAATGAAAATTCTTAATTATAAACAACTCGTAGTTTTAGCTAAATTATAAACTTAATTAAATGTTAATTACATGCTACTTTGTTGTCATCAAAAAAGGTAATTAAATAACAGTACTGAAATTTGTAAGTCAAATTGTAGAGAGAGAGAGAGAGGGGTCTTACTGTCCACCCTCCGCCCTCGGTCACCATGTCACAGTACACGCTGACCTGGCTTTCGTTACTGAAGGGATTAATACGATAAACACCAGACTGTGTGCGTCCATTTATATGGATTTCTTTACAATCAGAATTTAGTTTTAAACCTGAATGAGAAAATACTACTACATATATAAGATCAAAATAATCATTATAATGAATATAAATACATAAATTGTGTGAGAGAAATATTTACCTTTCTTGATTATTTGAATATTTTCATGCATTTCGGCTATATTCTCCTCGAGAATATTAAACATCTCGTCAAATTCCTGAGTCTTATTTTGATTCATTGTAATTCTCTCGTTTTCTTGTCTTAGAGAATCAATCTGTCTTTTCAATATCTCTACCGTCTGTTGCAGGGTTGTAACCATTATTTCAGTAGACGCTACACTTTGCTTCACATAATTCACTTCTTCCACATCAGCCTTCTCATCTTTGACCACAGCAAGGCGAATGAGAGTTTCTTGGTTCCTTCTTTGTTGGGTCAGAAGTGTTTGAAATTGTTCCATGATCTTTTCATTACTGATGCAATCATTTTTTTCATAAAAATAAATTTGCTGAGAATTTGTATAGAACAAGACGGACACGAAAAAAGCTGCCCAAACTGTTGCCATGATTTAGCTTTCTTGTTGTCTTAACTAACGCGATTCTGTAATATTTACTCAAGTTTAAATATCCCTAAACAGGAAAGTTAAAACTGTTTCAATCATTTTATTCTACCGCATCACTTAAATGTTTAGAAGTAGATTTTAATCGACAATTTTAAAAAATGAAAACTTCAGAAAAGTTGACAAAAGCATTATTTTGGATCAGGCTTGGATTAGATGGGACCTAAATTTCGGGCATTCATTGATAGCTACATCTACATGACTGGTAGTATTCCATGTAATTTGATCAGTGCCTGAAACTCGGACAAATAACTGACTGAACCTATGGCATTTGCAACCACTTAAACAATGAAACTGTATTTGACTAGACTTGAAAGACGTAGGCATGAAAAAAAAAAACGTGTTCGTGAAAAAATGATGGTCGTACAGAGCAAAGACTATTCTAGAGGAAAAAAGAAACTGTATTACTTAAAGTACAAAATAAAATATTAATGACGATATATTTAATTCAGTAGCATGATTCACAAAGATATTCTTAGAAATGCGGAATTAATTTGTGTTTACGTCATAAAACGTCACTTGTAGAACGTTAGAAAGACACTGGTACTTGGAAATCGATTCACAAACTTAAGACCGCGTATGGTCACCATTTGCATCACGCTTTTTGACAACGGCGTCTAATTGATGACACAAAATTGTTCAATAATGCCTGGGAATGTTGTTCCAGATATTGCTCAATTCGGATTTCCATGCTCTAAATCATCCAACGTTTGGTAAACGACGTAACCGTCTTTCCATTTCATTCTATATGTGTACAATAGGTGATAAGTCGGGTGAAATTGCCGGCCAGGGCAGGACATCGACATTCTGCTGGGCAGTCCCTGACAAGACGGGCAACATGCGGTCTGGCATTATTCTGTTGCAGGGTAATGGGATTTTGTTGTCTCCGTATGAACAGTATCATGTGACATTGGATTATTTCATCCCTTTAGCAAAAGCCTGTCAGGTTTCCATTTATTATCTGTGAAGGGGTCCTATTGCGTGCTGTAATACCACCCAACAACCATTACGCTACCGTCTCCAAATTGTCGATGCTGCATCATACAAGCACCCGAGTAAGGCCCCCATCCCGGCGATAACCCCTCCGGCGACCTTCACTGCTGTCCAAATGAAATCTTGATTTATCTGTGTACAAAACATTGGTCCAGTCTTGAAAACTGTACCTCAGATGTCTCAGACACTATGCTAATTGTGCAGTTCGATGACGTTGGAGCAGTACTGGACTAACGCAGGACGTCTAGATCTGATGTTGTGCTCTCGCAAGCGATTACGTACAGTTCTTGCACTTCTGCGCCTAAGACCAGGGGTGCTTAGAGCTGCTGTCTGAAAACGATTTCGTAGATGCATGAGTGTGATGTGATTATCTTGGCAAACCGACATCACACGTCGATCCAAAGATTTGCAAATTGTTGGAAACGTCTCCATAATGACCGGATAGTGTTTCTGTGAACACCAAATTGTCGTGCAACATCGTTCTGGGCCATCCCTGCCTGAAACATTCCAACAGCACGAATTACAGATTCTTATGATACCAAAGTGATTTTCTGAACAAATTCAGTCTTGATAAATGTCTCGCACTCTTTGACAGAAAACATATTGCCTGAGATACCATGCGAGCACCATTACGTCAAAAACAGCATGTGCTGCCAACCACGAGAAGTCCGTGCAATAAAGTCGACTTCAAGTCTATCGTCAATAAAATAACTACCTGTATTGATTATTAGCCGCAACTATAACTGTTTATAACTATGAACGGTATGCGTTGAGTTTTATGCTATATTTACCGATGCACGGTTTCTTTTTTCAGTTTATATATGCTCCCGAATTTCGCGGGGCATAAAAAAGTTAAGTGTAAATGCTTTTGTCCTTCTTACAAATACAAGTTTTTGTTCACTTGAAAAGGCCTAAGACTAAATCTCTAAAATTTTGCTTCGTTTCATTCTCCTCTTAATGGAAGTATATATAAGCAATATTTCTAAAAGTATATAAATTTCCTATGGCTATCGTAATTTTCTTTATTTACTTATTTTACAATTTCCAGAATGGCTTACTGATAATAATTTATTCAATAACAGAGTTAATTTATAAACAGACAATTGCTAGAAATTCTTGTAGCAATCGACCCTCAGCGCACCCTGAGGTACAGATATTTCAAAATTTGTTTTATCCGTGTTTACTCTTGTAACATTGTAACATTGGAACAACGGTTTCTTTCTTTGATTTCATCTGAACATAACAAAAGATATATAAGCACATCTTTTTATTTAACCTTTGCACTGTGACATATCTAAGATGTAATGTAAAAAGGCGTGAAAATATCAGGAAAAAAGCTAAGCTACATTGTACCTGTATTTCTTACATGAAATATGTGGAGATAACGAACAGTATTCGAGCTCAAAAGTCCATTAATCATTACAAAATAGGAGCAGAGCAAACACGAACCTCTAAGACATCAGAGGTGGGATCAGGTACCTTGTAGATGTGAGCATCCCCTGTCGACCGGTCACACCCGCCGTGTGCTCCTTGTCATGATCGGGAAATAACGGGAAAATCCGTCGACAATTCAGTGTGTAAATAATGGCCTAACAATTAGTATTGAAAAAAAATCAGTCAGCATTTGACTTAATGATCGATTGTATTTGCTGACTAGGTCATTGTATCGACCATAGAACGTACGAAATGATGACTTTAAACGAGACAGCTGATATTCTTATTTCATAAACTTGTTTGTCAATAACTTACCTCGTTTTAGATATTGTTCATACGTAGAACATGCTCTGGCGTATCGAATCAACTGAGAGATATAAACTCCGTATTCACATGATAAGGGTATATTGCTGCATAGGTAAGGGAAGTTGACGATTGAAAAGTTAAAGTCATCACGTTTATCATAAAGCTTTGTTTTTAGATTACCACTTACGTCTTTTTCTAATAAAATATCCAAATATGAAAAAGATGTGTCAAACTTTGTGGTATCTTTTATCTCAAGCTCAGCGGGATATATCGTGTCGACATACGATAGGAAATAACCATTGTTAATTGACCATTGTTAATATAAATTAGAATGTACACAAAGCAAAAATTAAGGGAAAATCCATTTTTTTCAATAAATATCGGAGTACTTATAATTATCTATGCTACAGCTTTTGATTTTATTGAGGCCGCAATAATTTTACTTCATTTAAAATTTTAATTTCAAGTAATTATTTGAATGAAAAACGAATATTGCTTTTTACCTAGTTTATATATGTGCAATATAATATACCTAACCTTTCGATTTGATTTTCTTTTTCCACAAAATTTTATATAAAATGAAATCAAAAGCATATTCATTTTCAACAGTAAGACTATCATTTCTGTGGTATTGAATGAAGTTGCGGTGTAGTATCGATTCCTCATAGAAGTTATGGTCAGACAAAGGTTAAGAACAAATATAATTGTTATACCTTTAAAAATTGTGTCCTATATAATTCTATATTTAAAAAAGTCTAACATTTCCAATGTTTTTCTAGGCGGGAATAAAAAAAATCTATGTTTGACCGCAGAGTGAGATGTTGAACTTGTCGAGTAGAATTGGACCGCTTACATCACGGGGTAGGCAGGGTCAGCTATATCTTCTTAGTGTGGGTAAACAAAATTTACATCTTGATATGTCAAATAAAAAAGTAAAAGGTATAACCAAACATTTATTGACTGTGTTCTCGGGCAAATGCGTTTTGTCGACCCCTCGAACTAAACTGTTTGCCTTCGGCCTAACGGCTTCAGGCAAACAGTTTAGTTTTTGGGTCCGACAAAACGCATGTTGCCCTCGAACCCAGTCAATAAATGTATAATACTGCATGTTGGTGAGGATAACGTTGAAAATTTTACCCCAGGAAAGAGTTTGTAAGCCAACAACACTGAAAATTTTTGAAGAACAATCAATCTTGGCTGCGCTCGGTTGTGTTTTTCCTTGGGGTGAAAGAATGAGGGCGCTTTTGATTGGCATTCGGCAGGAATCTGGAGGTACTTGAAAAGTGAAAATTTCATTGTTCTGTCACATGAAGTTTTAACATTCTTTTGATGGGTTCTTGTGATATAGGGAATGGCAATATTTTTCCGATATTGTGTTTTAATATGCTAAAAAATAATTTGGAAAAAAGGCTAGCTGATTCATTTGGTACAAAATGTCACATTTTTAAACACGTTTTTCAAAAAATTTGCTATCTCTGGGTCATCTCTCCATGATTTTCAAACGTTATTTGTATGCATTCTAATTAAAAGAAACAAACAATAATTTGTAAAAAATCGAGAGAAGACCCAGAGACCATCAAAATGAACTTTTTCCCTAAAAACTCCAATGTGTAAATGCGGTGCCTCATTGTCGTTTTAAAATCCAAGATGTATGCGGAACGATGATTGCTCATTAGTATGCGTTACCCGTCCAATTCAATAGAGCCGATTTTTTGGGGGGGGTTTTGTGTTTTTTTTTTTGTGTTTTTTGTTGGTTTCGATCCTCGCAATTTCGATCCTCGCGTTATTATTTTTTAATGCAAACAATTCCTTTTGTCATGATTTATTTTAAAGTGGACAAATTCTGGTTCTGTTGCATTGACAGCAATTCTTCTAACCACTGATACTTTGATATGTACATGTAATTGCATTTAACTATACCCTTACTATCTTGTAGGTGTTAAAGGCGGTGATTATAATTTATGTGAAGCATTACTATGTTATAGTTTGATTATGAAGATAACCTGATCTAACTTCACAATTTGACAAGTTATTTCAAACTAAATGTAACTATTTCTTATGTGCGTAACTTTATAATAAAGCCTGTCAAGTTGTGGTCAGCCGACCAAATCGTGGACTACCCAAATATATGTATTTACATAGCTGGTATGACATTGATATACTTTTTCTCAATACATTTGAGTTAACGTAAAATAGACGAATAAATTGATATAAGCTGTCCTAAAAAAGCACCCTATTCAACTGGATTAAAATGTATCTTCAATTTAAGCAATCAAACTATTTGTATTTTATTTTGGACCAATCAGAATAAAAGCAATAGAAATCTAGCGTGATCAGACCAATCAGATAGAACCTGAGTACATTCTTGAACAGTCTGCAATTTGTGAACGACTCGTAAATTAATACGTTAACATGTCCGTAGAATGTTCTATCGTTACAAGTAATAGCTTTTAAAAAAGCTTGCCTGACTAATCAATCAATATCAATGGAACGTATAAGCAAGAGAGGTGCTAAACGTTTCCGTCATCAAGGAGCGACATAGTTGCGTTACTTCATTACAAAAGATGTACAATTGACTTTCTCAAATGCATAATCAAATACTACAGATTAACGAATATTTAAGACGTGTCACTATTTGGTCATTTATTAGTTAGCCCACGGGCTGACTAGTTACGTGGGATGAAACTGCAAGTGCGCTAGCGTAGTTTATAAATATGGAAAAAATATTTAGATGATTAATTTTAAAGAAATTCATATTACATGTACTTTCTTACTAGAGGGCGCGCTTCTTCATGCACACTCTCTGGCCAGTGATATATTGATGAGACGGCCTCTATTTACAAACTGGTCTGTTTTCCGTCGTTCTCCACGACGAAGTAAATTCTGATCAGTTTTAATTTAGCTGAGAAAGTTGTCTTGAAATGATTGAGACAAAAATGTTTCAATGCTGCTCTAGGACGCAAAGTAAACGGCCTGTACAGTGTACACTTTATAGCTAGAACAAAACAAGATACTAATACCCCCCCCCCCCCCCCGCTAACAAAACTCACGCGATGATGGTCTTACCATATATAGATGTACATGAATTATAAATGATTTTAAAAGAAATCTTTATTACAGTTTGAAGATTGTTAAGTTTTTCTTTTCGACTGATTTCAGGACTTTTCTCATAATTATAATAACGTGCTTTTTTATGAAATGAAAACCAGTACAGATCATGATATCGTCTTCATTTTGCCGATTCTTTACTTATAACCTTACGGGAGTGAAGCCAATTCCTCTACTGGTACTGACCTACACTCTTGTCACTGTATAAAAGGAAACCCTTGTTCATCAAAAAGCATGAAATAATATGCATGAAATAAATTCTACTGGCGGACTTTCTAAGCTTTTTTAAAAACCTAACCTTGTAACGTACATTATTAATAAATGTAATATTGAAAAAAAGGTGGAAAACAGACTGAATCAAGAAGGGATGTCCCATTTACTAGGTGGGGGGGGTTTGTTTATGGTTGGACTAGTCCACTTACGGGATAAATAGTAAGAATAATCAGCAAATCAATTGCTTTAGTGTTGCCTGCCCATATACAATGTGTTCGCTTATAAATGAGAGAAAATATACTGTAAACAAAAAAAGTGAAGCTTAAGAGTCAGGTTAAAAGAATATTTCCATAGAAGTTATCGCATCCATTCAATAGAACAATCCAAGAAAAATTTACATGTAACATTTGGCGCGAAATGATTGTGTCACCCCTTTCGTAGAAGGCAAGTGGACTGATCCAGTAGTTTAGAAACACAGAAAAGGTGTTACAAGGACATGTCCGTACAAAGAATCGCAAAGAATAAACATGTGCATGCAAACTGTATTTGTTTAAATGCAGGTAACAAATTCCGATGTAAATCAGCTTTCACAAAATCTAGTTCATTCAGAATGATCGCTTAGTTTCGGATCATGTAAATATTAATCCTTATACTGCCTGACGCACGTGGCGTCAGGCAATAATGATCATGTTCTACAGACCTGGTTTAACGATACAATGCGTTCGTATGGACTGTTGAAAGACAAACACGGGCGATAACTCGAAATCAGTGCGTAAAACTATGAACAATTCAGAGAGCTCTGAATGTCAACATGGCGTGTAGATTTGAAACGATTAAAAAAAAGGTAAAAAAAAGTGTTGAATTTCTTCAATACACGTATAATTTTTATGGATGAAAGGTATCCACAATCTCTAAATGGTTTGTTGTGATTAATTTGACGGTTATATTCAATGCAACTTCATTTATTTTCTCCAAAATCTTTTCGGAGCAAAATTGTAATTTTCAGCTGCATCGCTAGTATATGTAAGGAAGCGTAAATGTCTCTACACTTGTTAGCTCACCTGAGCCGAAGGCTCAAGTGAGCTTTTCTGATCACATTTTGTCCGTCGTCCGTCCGTCCGTCTGTCCGTCCGTCTGTAAACTTTTCACATTTTTGACTTCTTCTCAAGAACCACTGGGCCAATTTTGACCAAACTTGGTACAAAGCATCCTTGGGTAAAGGGGAATTTAAATTGTTAAAATGAAGGGCCAAGTCCCCTCACAAGGGGAGATAATCAAGAGAAGACAAAAATAGGGTGGGGTCATTAAAAAATCTTCTTCTCAAGAACCACAGGGCCAGTAAAGCTGAAACTTATATGGAAGCATCCTGGGGTAGTGTAGATTCTAAATTGTTCAAATCATGACCCCCGGGGGTAGGGCGGGGCCACAATGGGGAATCAATGTTTTACATTGAAATATATAGGAAAAATCTTTCAAAATCTTCTTCTCAAGAACCACTGGGCCAGAAAAGCTGAAACATATGTGGAAGCATCCTGGGATAGTGTAGATTCTAAATTGTAAAAATCATGACCCCCGGGGGTAGGGCGGGGCCACAATAGGGAATCCAAGTTTTACATTGAAATATATAGGAAAAATCTTTAAAAATCTTCTTCTCAAGAACCACTGGACCAGAAAAGCTGAAACTTATGTGGAAGCATCCTGGGATAGTGTAGCTTCTAAATTGTTCAAATCATGACCCCCGGGGGTAGGGCGGGGCCACAATAGGGAATCCAAGCTTTACATTGAAATATATAGGAAAAATCTTTAAAAATCTTCTTCTCAAGAACCACTGGACCAGAAAAGCTGAAACTTATGTGGAAGCATCCTGGGGTAGTGTAGATTCTAAATTGTTCAAATCATGACCCCCGGGGGTAGGGCGGGGCCACAATAGGGGATCCAAGTTTTACATTGAAATATATAGGAAAAATCTTTAAAAATCTTCTTCTCAAGAACCACTGGACCAGAAAAGCTGAAACTTATGTGGAAGCATCCTGGGGTAGTGTAGATTCTAAATTGTTCAAATCATGACCCCCGGGGGTAGGGCGGGGCCACAATAGGGAATCCAAGTTTTACATTGAAATATATAGGAAAAATCTTTAAAAATCTTCTACTCAAGAACCACTGGACCAGAAAAGCTGAAACTTATGTGGAAGCATCCTGGGGTAGTGTAGATTCTAAATTGTTCAAATCATGACCCCCGGGGGTAGGGCGGGGCCACAATAGGGGATCCAAGTTTTACATTGAAATATATAGGAAAAATCTTTAAAAATCTTCTTCTCAAGAACCACTGGACCAGAAAAGCTGAAACTTATGTGGAAGCATCCTGGGGTAGTGTAGATTCTAAATTGTTCAAATTATGACCCCCGGGGGTAGGGCGGGGCCACAATAGGGAATCCAAGTTTTACATTGAAATATATAGGAAAAATCTTTAAAAATCTTCTTCTCAAGAACCATTGGACCAGAAAAGCTGAAACTTATGTGGAAGCATCCTGGGGTAGTGAAGATTCTAAATTGTTCAAATCATGACCCCCGGGGGTAGGGCGGGGCCACAATAGGGAAATACAAGTTTTACATTGAAATATATAGGAAAAATCTTTAAAAATCTTCTTCTCAAGAACCACTGGACCAGAAAAGCTGAAACTTATGTGGAAGCATCCTGGGGTAGTGTAGATTCTAAATTGTTCAAATCATGACCCCAGGGGGTAGGGCGGGGCCACAATAGGAAATACAAGTTTTACATTGAAATATATAGGAAAAATCTTTTAAAAACTTCTTCTCAAGAACCACTGAGCCAGAAAAGCTGAAACTTATGTGGAAGCATCCTGGGGTAGTGTAGATTCTAAATTGTTTAAATCATGACACCCGGGGGTAGGGCGGGGCCACAATAGGGAATCCAAGTTTTACATTGAAATATATATAGGAAAAATCTTCTAAAAATCTTCTCAAGAACCACTGGGCCAGAAAAGCTGAAACTTATGTGGAAGCATCCTGGGGGTAGTGTAGATTCTAAATTGTTCAAATCATGACCCCCGGGGGTAGGGCGGGGCCACAATAGGAAATACAAGTTTTACATTGAAATACATAGGAAAAATCTTTAAAAATCTTCTTCTCAAGAACCACTGGGCCAGAAAAGCTGAAACTTATGTGGAAGCATCCTGGGGTAGTGTAGATTCTAAATTGTTCAAATCATGACCCCCCGGAGGTAGGGCGGGGCCACAATAGGGGGAATCCCAAGTTTTACATTGAAATATATATAGGAAAAATCTTTTAAAAATCTTCTTCTCAAGAACCACTGGGCCAGAAAAGCTGAAACTTATGTGGAAGCATCCTGGGGTAGTGTAGATTCTAAATTGTTCAAATCATGACCCCCGGGGGTAGGGCGGGGCCACAATAGGAAATACAAGTTTTACATTGAAATACATAGGAGAAATCTTTAAAAATCTTCTTCTCAAGAACCACTGGACCAGAAAAGCTGAAACTTATGTGGAAGCATCCTGGGGTAGTGTAGATTCTAAATTGTTCAAATCATGACCCCCGGAGGTAGGGCGGGGCCACAATAGGGGGAATCCCAAGTTTTACATTGAAATATATAGGAAAAATCTTTAAAAATCTTCTTCTCAAGAACCACTGGGCCAGAAAAGCTGAAACTTATGTGGAAGCATCCTCAAGTAGTGTACACTCTAAATTGTTCAAATCATGACCCAGGGGATAGGGCGGGGCCACAATAGGGGGAATCCCAAGTTTTACATTGAAATATATAGGAAAAATCTTTAAAAATCTTCTCAAGAACCACTGGACCAGAAAAACTGAAACTTATGTGGAAGCATCCTGGGGTAGTGTAGATTCTAAATTGTTCAAATCATGGGGGGAGGGTGGGGCCACAATAGGTATTACAAGGGGGGAGTCTGGTAATGAACAGCATGGCCAAAGTTACTCAGGTGAGCGATGTGGCCCATGGGCCTCTTGTTGTGTTAAACTATTTGTTATTGTCTTATCAACGTATAAAGTGTAATAACTTCCTATTTATTTAATTTAACAATTTTGAATTGTATCTAGGTGTTTGAACATAATTTAAGGCATATTCTTTTATTTGTGTCATTTTATTGCTTTAAATTATATTGACTTGAAAATATTGATCAAAGCAAGAGCTTTTATCATACCAATATAATAAAGTCGATATGTTACAATAATTATATAGCAATATCGATATCAACATGTTATTTTCTGAACAACAAAGTGAGAAGATGTTGTTGAATTAACTTCTTGGGAGTGGGAATTCTAATGAAACGTCACTTCAGGCGGAATTAAGAAACAGCACCAGTATCATGTTTGTTTGTTTTTATTGTTTAACGTCCCTCTGAGAATTTTTTACTCATATGGAGACGCCACCACTTGCCAATGGAGAGCTGCAAATTTTGACCTATACTCGGCACTTAGGGCCAAAGAGCAGTGAGAAATCTTTTTCGTGCGAGCACCTACTGCGACACGGGGCCTCGGTTTGTACCGTCTCATCCGAAAGATCCACCTCCCATAGTGGAATTCGAACCTGTATCATAATTTTTCTATCGTATACATTTATGGTGTAACATTTATTATGCGATTGAGAAATGTTTTGAAGAAGGAGGATTGGGAAACATCAGCATTTACACTGTACATGTACGTGTAGATCATAGGCGTAGTCGTATGGGCATTCCCATCATCACTTTTAAAGAGGGGGAGGGGCAAGAGTGTTTCCCCTCCTTAATTTTTTGATCGTTTTGCTCCTCAGATACCCTAATTTTATTTGATTGGCATCCTCATTTTTTAACTGTGAGACAGCTTATGCAGACCTCAATGAGGCAGAAAAGTTCGATTTAATCTGCTGAAATTGAGATTTTATCTGATATTCTGTCAAGATTCAATTTATTTTTAGGGGGGGGGGGGGGTATCAAGAGGGTGTAAGTCCATGTCTATGGGACGGATCCTATGTTTATCACATTGTGACAACACATCAAACATTTACAGGGTGTAAATAGCCAGGGACACTTTCATAACTTTGCTACTTTCGATGCATGTACAAATATGCCGTGTACTACATGTCTTATATGAACAGACAATTGAAACCATTGGTGGACCTCTTGTTAATTACTTTACTATATTTTTTATGAATATTTTGGAAACATTTAATTTTCATTTTAATTATAATAAATCTATAGTAATACTGGAAGGACGACTGAGGACAGACGAATTACAAAAGGATTGTCTCAGAAAGTTCTGTGGTCTTCCTTTTGAAATATGGACATCAATTTTACAATATTTAACAAATCAAGAGCCGAGTATAAGGCATAATCTGATGCGGGTTTGTATATTATTTTGCAATTTTATCAGAACAATTCCGATGCCAGAGTTTTATATCTCAACAAACAGATTATTCAAAGTTTCCCCCGTCAGACAAGCATAAGTAGACTTAGCAGGATAACCGGACGTAATGGAGGACTTATTCTTCAAATCAGAAATAACGTCAAAAATCCACGATGAGCAAATGTCCGGTTGCACTTGCGTGAGAGAAACCATAGGTTTTTTTTTTTAATGTATGGCTGGTGGAGAAACTGGAGAGTCTAAGCCTTTGCGTATTAGACAGGAAACAAGGGCTATATAATTACTGCACTCTTTAGTTGCGAATTCAGATGTGCAGCAAACCAGAACTCTCTTTAAAAGCTTAAAAGTAATTGACACCTACAAGCTCAATTTCTCTCTCTCTCTCTCTCTTTATATATTTAATCTTGATTGACTGAAAAGAAGATTTCCTCATTAATTGATTGATAATTTTAAAACCAGTGTCAAAAACCTTAATTGCTCTTATTTACAATTCTTTTCAAAATGGGGGTTAAAAAATTTTTATTCACTGAAATCAGGCTTTAAAAATCGCTAAATTTTCAAAAACGCATGGAAATGGAAAAATGAACCCTCAAAACATTCCATATTTTTAACTTATGTAAAATTCAACTTTATAGTTTGATAAAAGACCTTATTTTATTCGTAATCTCCTTTGAAATTGACAATAAATTAACCATTATTGCAGTTTTGTCTGTTAACATATGTCACCCTCCCCCAACCCCCATCCCTGAAACAACAAAAGCTTTGGTATGATGAATTTGTGCAATAACAATAACAAAAAGAATTTTTGTTTCACCGGGGGGGGGGGTGGGTGGGTGGGGTGTTTTAAAAATATTTTCCGTTGATTTCTATAGTGAAAAAGCATTTTTTTCCCCCAAAATTAAAGAGAAAGATGTTATGTTTTGTGTAAATGAGCATAATTAATGCCTGTTACAAAGTTGGATACTTGAATTAAAATTAAACATTGGTACAATATTGATTTTAACTTCTTTTCAAATTTCTTGTTTGTATCGGTATAATAAAACAGTTAAAGTATATCATTGAGGGAGTCAGCAAGATTCCAGTTCCCCTCGAGCAAACGTATTTTCCTCTGCGCAAGCGCCTCGGGAAATGGACTTGCTCTTGGGGAACTGGAATCTTGCTGACTTCCTCAATTATATACTTTAACTGTATAATGTTTTGTCTATGGCTTTTTCCGATTTATCAATGATAAATTTTACGGAAAAAAGTTTATATTTGCCGAAAATAATCAGGGTACTGCCTAAACATATTTGCGCGTCACTTGAGCCTTGGCGTAATGAAGAAATAGTTGATAGGACTCAAAGTGAAATGCTACTAAAATTTCGAGACTTTTGTGAGAAATCCAGGGATTTAATCAGTGGTAACTAATTACTAGTAGTTGGTTGATTGAATTGTGCATCATAATCGATTTGAAAGGGAAAAAAATATTCTGAATATGAACATTAGGAGGTCGGGATATCGAGCTGAAGTAAACGTAGGTCGCTTTTACCACTAACTTACCTTAACTTCGCGCACAATAACGGGCATGTTTCGACATTAGACCTAGACTAATTCATCCAAATTTCGGTCACAAAACTTTCCTGTTCTTTGTATGCAAAAATTGTATGAATAAACCCAGAGTGATGGAGATGCGAGCATGGGTGCATATAAAACAGTTAGAAAATCCGAGCTATATTACTCTAACCTTAATCCGTAGATCGCAGACAATGCACAGCGATTTAATTAACGGTTTGATTAAGTTTTACATGTTTGATGCTTCACTCCTGTAAGATAATATGTCGGCAGGGTTCGACATTAGGCTGATTCATGCAAGTTTCTGGTCACAAAAGGCACTAGGCAGTGCCTTTTGTAAGCAAAAATTACATGAATTAGCCCAAAGTCAGGAAGATTGAAGACTGTATTTATTAAACAGTTCCAGTGTTAAAACTATATACTCTAACCCTAATCGATTATTCGATCGCATGCGTTGACAATGTGGACGTTCTCAATCACAAGTTTGAGATGGCGGTGGACTTTTCATTGAAAACCATGAGAAATACAGCCATATAAGTATTTGCATATAAGAATCCAGCACACCTGCATACATGTTGTTGCATTCTATCTTGATAGTAGCAGAATGTAAGAACCCATTATACCTATCTATATTCTAAAATTACACCCTGTTTTGTTGAAAACTAAGAAAGTTGAAGTCATTTAAAATTTAAGCCAATCAAATTGAAGCAAACGTGCATGCACGCGTTTTCACGATCTCTCATATATATCATAATGTAGAACTTCCTTATGTACGACTATATTTTAAATTTCAAAGTATTTCGTGTAAAACAAGAAGGTTATTGAGATTTTTTATGTCAGCCAATCAGAGCGAAGCACACGTGCATGCGCGTGCTTCCTTGCTCATTCAACTACTTCATTTTGTCTACACCACTAATATAAGCCCCCTTCTTTCTTTAATATAAGGTTCAAAGCATATCATCAAAAAATAGGAAGGTTAAAGCTGTTTCAATTGTTTCGGTCATTTCACTCCTCGCACGCGCATGCAAGTGCGCGTGAAATGGCCTTCGTTCCGCACATCTAGGCAAAATGCCTGTTAACCCTAAAGAGGTTTCACCTCAATCGTAGTAGTTTCCGAGAATATTCGCAGGCAAAAAAGTACCTAAAGAGGTTTCACCTCAGTCGTATGGGAGTTTCCGAGAACATTCGCAGACAAAAAAGTACCGAAGAAGAAATTCTAAAAAAAAAAGAAAAAAAAAAGAAGGAAAACAATATGTCCCCAGACTTCGTTTAAAAAACTTAAAATAATCATAGTAAGTACAATATTTCTTTAGTTGAACTTGTTAACAGGACTTTTATTTAAATCAGATCGGGGGTTTTACTAGTGAGCATTGGCTAACAGACGTCTTGTTTGACATGTTCTATAATTAATATTTTTTTTCTTTATTTTGGGGACAACTCGTTTCTTGTGAGTAGATTCCTTGGTGTCAGCTCTTAGACTAGTGTCAGATGTAGATTCCAGATCTTTCTGCCCCGGCTGTTAATCCAAAGGAAAAAGAAGATTATTAATATTTACAAGTTAATTGAACAATGCGTCACATGGAAGTGTAATTACAAACAACAGTAATCAGTTACAATTAAAGATAATCTTTTATTTTCTAGTTTTCGAATAACACAATTACATGACCTCCTTGGGAAAGTGCTTCATCGTTTATTTTTAGAATCATTTTCTTTATGTTACTGATTACCCTCATTATTTTACAACTAGTTCTAGAACGCAAGTGCCTAATTTCACAATCATGTGATCTCCTTAAGATATTGCTTTGTTCTAAGTATCAGCATTCTCGTGAGCCTTTGTATATAAGTGTATGGTATTCCTTATGTACTTAAAACATCAATTAGTGTTAAGTGTCGTTGTGTCTAGATTTGTTCGGTTTTCTCTATATATACCGCAAGACATCTCCTCATATAGAGGCAAAATATTTATTTGTTCTGGATATTTCACCTTTGAATGTACATGATGATCTTTTTTATTTTGTTCACGATTTTTATTTCAATTCCAAGAACGAGGACGGCTTTCTTATTAACCGGCTCTATCGATCCAAACTCTACAGTTCTGATTAACGAAAGGCGCGATACAAAGGAGATCGATGTTCTTCGTCAGATCATCAACCAGGAAACTCTCATCCGTTTATCCGCGGTCAAGGATGTAAAGGCAGTAGTGGACGATGTTAGTTCTATTAAGCACAGCCTTGGATCCATGCAGAAGACGGTAGAAACATTGAAAAGACAGGTGGATACACTAAATCAAGAAAACAAATACCTAAATAGCACTGTCTTGCGAACCATCAAGAAAGGCAAACCTCTCTCTCTTTTTCTTTTTAAATATGTTAGTAATATTATCATTACCATTGCCATGTATTATAACACGTTCCTTGTCATTCAGGTTTAAAACCGAATACAGATTGCATGGATCTCTATATGAACGGACATACACAATCTGGTGTATACAGAATAAATCCTTTTGGAAATGAGAGCCAGATCAACGTATACTGTGATATGGAAACAGAAGGCGGAGGGTGGACAGTAAGACCTCTCTCACACACACAATCCTTTCTTATCTCATCTCGATCGATCGAACAATTTTTAGAACTACTGGTGGAATTATTAAATAGAAAGAAAAGACTAGCATTAAGATAAATTTATTTGGAAAAAAAAATCGTCTAGTTTTTTGATTTTGTGATGTCATCAATCAGTTTGCTCACGTGATAAATTGCATAAAACGCCGAAGGATTATCACGCAAGCTAACCGATTATTCAACATCACAAAAAGACAATTTTTTTCTTTATTTGCATTTTCACTTGATCCTTGATTCAATAAAAAATTTAATATTAAGAAATTTCTGCAAGCCCAACCAGTGTATTTCAAAGCAACACACAGCCAGAAAACATGAAATTCTGTCACGTGCTGAGCAAATCGCTTTATTAGGAATTAAAACTATTACTTTATTTGTAGTTTTATTTCGGACAACGATATCTGATTAGTGAAAATATTAGACTATAAAGCTACTTCTGTTGTTATTGATATTCAAGGCAAACGTACCACAATAGAAAACGATACATAATCACACAAAGAATTTCTCATGATCAAGCAAATACTTTTCTTATATGTCTCAAAGTAGATGTGCATATATTCTTTTTTTATTTGCATTAATGATTTAAAGTACAATTAAAAGACATGATTTCATTCTATACTACTATTCTCTACTGTTCTGGTAACCCCTAGGCGATACAGAAACGGAGGAACGGAAGAGTGAGCTTTAACAAAACATGGGCGGAGTACAAAACAGGTTTTGGGAACACCAGCGACTCATATTGGATTGGTATATATGTTTATTTACAACTGATTATTTCTTAAACATCCAGATACCTCATTGAAGACCCTTAAGTTGCTACTACATGTACCCCAAGTGCACGCCTCACGAACTGTACATGCAAGCTACAAGGTTAACACGAAACGCTGCTCGGTTTACACGAAATGCTGTACGGTTTAAGAAACGCTGTATGGTTTACATGAACGCTAAATTTTACACGGTTAAAACGAAACGTTGAACTGTTTATCAGGAAATGCTGCAAGAAACTTATTTGTATTTGGATCTCACACGCTTTGGACTGGATCTCGATTTTCTCTTTCGGAAGTTATTGAAATGATAACGTGATACGTTTAAATTAAAACTTGCTTCCCTTGTAGTATGTAAACCAATGAAAATATATTTAAAATTTGTACAAGATTAGGCTTGTTCTTAAAATATTATAAATGTATGAAAAGTTCAGTGTTTTTCCCAAAGCAAGCGAGAGCTATTTACCTGTATGACCTATTTTGAACCCACCCGTGGAATAAATTATTCAAAATACCGGTAGTCACGTGAGTTCTACCCAGGTAAACATTCCTAAAAGGTGCTCATTGTAAAGATAGCCATGTTTTGTATCATTATATCAAAGTCGTACCGCAAAGAGAAGTTTGTATGTATTTGGTTGTAGCAACACGGGAGGGTTAGGAGAGTTTAGTGTTGTTAACATGTCATCATACATAAAAGCGTCAAACATTCTTAACATTCATGCAAGACTATGTTACCGGTATTGAAAGCCACAAAAATACACTTTTTTCATTTTAAAATTTAAAGGAACTAATGTTAATACTTATTGTATTATTTCAAATGCAAGCGTGCAAATTTCTTAGTTTGATCACTATGGCTACAGGCATCTATACAACTTCATTCGATTTTTTTCTCAGGTAAATAGCGCAAGAAGTATCATTCGGCAAACGCGCCCGTCAATGGTCCACCATCAGATTGTTCAAGTGTCCGATATAAATGTCTCCTCCCCTTGATTTAAATAAACGAAACTCAAAATAGGTTCGGTACGACTTTTCCGGATTTGGGGTGTCTATAGGCATTTAAAAATCTTCATTTGTTTCAAATCTATCCTGATTTAGGTGATGTTTTAACGTGATTTTAATTAGAAATATTCACTTGTGTTTAACTGTTACCAGAAGAGAACAATATGGTAATATATTCTAAAGTAATACGGCACTGAAAAGGGCCCATTAAGCATTGCTTAAGTGCACTTGTCCTTTAATCAATAGTCTACTTTCCTTTTCGATAAACAGCCCTGAAATAGCAAAAAAAAAAATAAATAAAAAATAAAAAATAAAAAAAAAAAAAATAAAAAAATAAAAAATAACGGTGGTGGTTACAGTTGGTAGATCTATTATTTATTTATTTTTTAATTTTTTTTTTTAATTTCAATTTTTAAGAAAATTGACAACAGGCGATGGTTTAATTTTTTCATCATTTCAAAAAGCGTCATTAATGAATTATTATTCAATCAAAACTTGATTAAAGTGATATAAAAGAAATAACGTGTGATAACTGATTACAAAACGAAATGTGTAAATGGTTTTCGTCATTCACTTATCTTGATCTTGACGGAAATTTCTAAAACATCAGATGTCATCGAGTCCGATGTTAAAAAGAAAAAAACGAGGCGATTACATGTATCACTACATGAATGTAAATAAAAAGGTTTGGTGTGAATGGGCATGGAAATGATGGTAAAACAATTGATACCACTAGAAATGTAAGTTGTGAATATATTTATTTGTTATAGTGTACCTTTAAAAATGTATAATTCTATACTTTAAAAAGTCTAACAATTCCAATGTTTTACTGAGCGGTCATAAAAAAATCGATGTTTGACCGCAGATCGAGATATTGGACCTGTCGACGAGATGTTGGACCGCTTACGTCACAGTGTAACAGCGGGGTCAGCTGTATCTTATTTGAATTCGTTGGAGTTTGACAGAAATTTACGGAATTGACAAAGTTTAAACCGCAGTGTGGGTAAACAAAATTTACATCATGTTATGTCCAAATAAAAAGTAAAATGTATAACAAAACATTTACTGACTGCGTTCTCGGACAAAATGCGTTTTGTCGACCCCTCGAACCAAACTGTTTGCCTTCGGCCTAACGGCCTCAGGCAAACAGTTTGGTTCTTGGGTCCGACAAAGCGTATGTTGCCTTCAAACCAAGTCAATAAATGTTTAATATTATACTTTCATGCAAATAAGTTGAATCTGATTCGTAGAGAAACATTTGTTAAAAAACACTATTACCCGCTGAATAATGAAACCACGCCCTCCAGCGCAGCAAGAGTCAACATTGCATGACGACGGGTGATATTCCAAAAAATATTGACTGCGTAGAATTTATGCGCACAAGGTTTGGTGTAATATGTATTTGTAGAAAACATTCAGTATAATATAATAAATATTGCATGAAGTTGAGTTTAACATTAAAAATTTTCACCCCTCGAAAACCATTGTCAACCTCGGCTGCGCCTCGGTTAACAATGGTTTTCTTTGGGTGAAATGTTACACTCCCGCCGAAATATGGCTGAAATATTGCCGACTCGGCGTAAAACAATAATAATCAATCAATCAATATTACACTCAACTACATGCAATATTTATATAATATCAAAGACTATTTGTGCTAATCAGTAAGATTTGCATATTCACCACTCAGGGCATCATGGCAAGGGACTCGAAGTACAGTGTTTGTATATAGTAATAAACCTGCTTTCATGTAAAGAGAAAATGTCAATGAATATGGTATTTTTCACATTTAAGAAATGCTGTTAAAAATTGTGCTTTAATCAATATATTTCAGTGGATTTCTTTCTGAATACAGTCTTTTGTTTTAAATACTAGGCCTATACATAAGGTGTTTAAAAGCTAATTTGTGCAGAAAATATGCTGACAATTTTATCAGTAAAATGTGCCTATTCGCTTCTTTTCTCCTTGATGGAAAAAGAATAAGAGCACCCAAAGTGCAATATCTATAACAGGTATCAAAACAGGTGACAATGTAAAAAACAATGTTTCCATGTATGCTAGGGCTCCAAACGACCCCCTAACCCCCTTCCCCACCCTCTCCCTTGCAAACACATGTACATATAGATGGATGCAACATGAAAACCAAACAAAAAGTATAATTTATATATGAATAAGATAAAATGGCAGTTAAAATGCCTATCCCTTGCCTGCAATGCTGCTGGATTCATAAATGCATGTTAATAAAAAATCATTCTTTTGTTTATAATTTATTTATAATTAATTAAACTGTTGTTTAAGTAAATATTCAATGCCGGGACTGAAAAAGACGTGTCGTCTCAAATAAAATAATAATGTTGATTAATTACCTTGAGAAAAATAAAAGTCCTTAATTTTTGTATTAAAAGATTTGGCTGAATATCGTTTTTTAATTTTTTTTAAAAATCTTACTATATCTATCTTTCATCTATCTATCTATCATCTATCTATCTATCTGTCTGTCTATCTATTACCGCGTGACTTCTGATGATTACGATTAATTTTTACTCTTAATACACCATCGGAATGATAAATCCGAACACTGCTGGTTACAAACAACACACTTCTGTCTTAAGCGATCGTGATCCATATGAAGTCGCACGCTTCTTGCACGAAGGTAGCACGTTCCTCACACGATTCTTGCGTGCTCGTTACACATATCTGCAAAAAATGCCTTTGGGCTTAACCGCAACCCTGCAAGGTTTACCCGAATCGCTGCAGGGTTTACACAAAAAGCTATGCTACACGGTTTGCACGAAACCCACATGCTTTAATGGGGTTGTACCACATTTCAGGGTCTCTATTATTGTATCAAATATTATCAGCATTTATTCACTTCCCCGCTTGTCCAATAGTTACGTAATAGCTTAAAGCGCTACAATTTTTTAATCAAACACGTATATTACATGTACTTAGTTTTGCTTTATTTTATAGCATTCAGGTTAATTATAGTTGGTTTCTTTATACAATCAAAGTTTTTTTAATATTATGTTTAAGGCAATGACGTGATTCATCAGCTAACTAAGGGAAGGAACTCTTTCCTATACATCTCCATTACAAGGAAGGATGACATAAAGTATTATGAACTATACGACCAGTTTGCTGTTGCTGATGAGTCAGATAACTACACTCTCTTTCTTGGAGGACCATATATGGGAACCTTAGGTAATTGTCAAAGAAGTGATTACTTGTCTGTGAAATATTTACAACACTGCTTTCATATCATAAGTTTTATCACTCAAACTTTTTTATATATCACTAATATCAAAACTGCTCTAATCTCATATTTATCAAGGTCTTGTTTATATGTCAATTAGCTCAAAGTTTTGTAAGTGTTAAGCATTGAAGGCACGGATAATGTCAAATCTTTTTATCATCTTATAGAAACAAATGATAGATATGCGGACACACGCGGGTATGTTAAGGCTACGCCCTGATATCCTACTTGCCTATTCAATTTGACGGCATATTAAGCTGTATGACGTGAAATTTAGAGATAATGATTTCTTATTATCTATATCTAAAGTTTAATTTAAGGTCCAAGAAATGAATGAATCATTCAACATAATATAAACTAAATCTTGTCCTTTTTGGGTGGTATAAACAGCTAAGTCTTCAACACAGGGGTTAAATACCAAACCCATGACGTCATAACTATTGATCAAATATTTGCCGAGTGAAAATTAAACTTGACGAGAATTCATGTACACAAATAGATGAAATGGGAGTTTTAAGCATATACCATGAATGTCATGCGTGATTCATAAGGAATTAAAGATTACGAATCAAGTACGCTGATTTATTCTTATCATGTTTTCTTGCAATGAACACAGGCAGTGTTTTGAAATTCCGATCAGCCTTTTCCTCTGTCGTTGCCAAAGTTCAACACTTCGCCGCATATTTTTGTTTGTATCTAAAGCTTGTATTCTATAGTACCAGGAAAGTGCTGCTAGAATCGTGTGGTTCACATGAATTGATGACAATTCCTAGATTGTATGTACAAAATGAAAAAAAATTTGTAAGGTTTGATTCGAAACTTTGGTATAATTTTTTCTGTGTCGGAAGAGTAGGATTCTAGCAGCACTTTTCATGGCCCAGTGATGTTTTTACATAATTATTTTCACAAGAAGAAATGAAATATCCCCGGGGTAGTGTTGAACTTTTTTTTTCATTAAGATAATTCTTCTTTTTATAGACTTCACGTGATGACGTCATAGTGGAGTGTGTTTTTTATCCTAAGACTTAATGACGTCCATACAATGGATAATAATAAATATTTTATCTATTGCTTTCCGATTAATCAGTGTTACATTTTACAAAAAAAGTCTAAATTCGCCGAAAAATGATCTAGATACTACCTTAACATACCTGCGCATTAGACAATAGAAAGCGTTTTATTTTATAGCTGATAATTTGTTTACTTGCATTTTGAAAATTTTGTGAATCCTGTAAAAAAAAAAAATTAAAATGCGTATCAAAACAAGAATGAATTTTATTTCATTATTTTTATATATAAAAAAAAAATTGATGATTTGCAACTTTAAAATTGCTAGAACACGTTTTAATGAATTAAAACTTTTTTCGACTAAGAATGAATTAAAACTTTTCTCGACTAAGGAAGTATTTGTCATTTTCTTCTCTGCGATAAATCGATAAAATGAATTTAATTGTTGACAATAAAAATGAGATGATCTCTTTGTAGTATGTTTTTTTCTTTCCTTCTTAAGGCGACAATATGTTAGACACGGGGTATACTTTCTATGATCTGTCGGGGATGTCCTTTAGTACTCCTGACAGGGACAACGACAGGAAGAGAGAAGAAAACTGTGCTTCTGAACATAACGGGGACTGGCGGTTCAACAAATGTCATTATGCCTACCTCAACGGACCTTGGTATCCGGAAAGATGGACATATCCTTGGGTTTTTAAATTTTATGACGGTTCAAAAATAAAGGAGACTACCATGATGATAAAGCCTCACTGAGTGTGTTACAATGGTGTTAATGTCTGTATTCTTTTTACACGATTATCTTTGATGAAAACATATTTCTCATATTCCGCAGTTTCCATAAATATTGAAAAGCATTATTCATTGACAATTGAAGTTATATATACGTGTATATACTGTGGTATATGAATGGTCTTCTTGATCCGTGTAATGTATGCATTTATGTTAAATCTTATGTATCTGCTGATACAAGGAACAAAAATACTTAACTAACAATGTAGTTGTAATATAAATAATCGATTCTGAGGTTTATGATATATATATATATATATATATATATATATATATATATATATATATATATATATGACAATGCAGCTATTGTAGAGATCAATGTAATGACTGTAATGTTGTTATTATTATTATTAATTGTATGTGATAGCTTCTAGGATTTCTAAGTGATGTTTTCAGCAGTTAAGCAATAGGTAAATGGGTCTAAATTGGTACAAAAGAGTAACGATGAGATAGTTTACAATAAAAGGAATTTTTACTACAATAAAAAAATGTAAATTTCCTTGACGAGCTCATTCCTTTCACAAAAAGATAATAATAGTAAGTCAGGAGTAATTACCATCTGAGAATTGTAATGATATGCAGCCGATTCTGACTTGGGTCCAAAACGAGAGAAGACAGTCAGGGAATGATACTGTTCTGTTTTGGAAGTTTTTGCCTCGACAAAGTTGCATGAGAAGAACATGAAATTATTTTAAATGGAGGACAAAATAAATGTTTTTAAAGGAATATGCAATATTTGCAACTTTTCAGACCAAAGATGAGTAACGACACACTTTCTTAATCACTACAATTCATGATTGTATTAGTTTTGTTAACGTTACTCCTAGACATGCACAAGAACATTATTAGCTTTTATTATACCTCTATTAAGAATACTCAAATTTGATTGGCTTGTTAGAAGGCTTTTAAACTCAATAATGACTCCAAAAATACCGTTTACAGCAATAATGACCTAGGAAACATTGAACGTGGGGTATAATGACCCGGTCATCATAAATAATGACCGCTAAAAATGACCTGTTAATCTGAATTCCATTCAAATTAAAAATTTACGCATACAGTAATGATACTTTATTACAAAAAATTCCGTTTTAAAAATATGTATAGTCTTTTTATGGTACGGAATACGATTGGCCTTTAAATGCGTCATGATCGTTTTCACTGATTGATTGATTAGATGTTGTTTTACGTCCCATTCGATAATTTTTCACTCATATAGAGACGTCCCATATACCGATAAAGGGCTTCAAATTTTGACCTTTACTCGGCACTCGGGGCCATTGAGCAGTGAGGGATCTCGGTTTTTAAGGTCTCATCCGAAGGACCCGCAACTTTCACTTCAAAGTGCCGAGCGCATGGCGAAGGAACAGTTGCTACCCATTTTTGATCGACTTAGGTCAGTCGCGGGCGAGATTGGAACTCACGACCTCCCGATCACGAAGCGAGCGCTCTACCGACTGAGCTACCGTGAACGGTGTCGTTTTCACTGAAACTTTCGTTACAATGTCAAATTCAACAAATGCAGACTCGGCTCTTTTGTACAGTAAAAGTCTGCACCAAATTGTCATTGTACTCGAGAATGCTATTTGTGAATTTATAAAAATGCATGTTACTGACAATCACAGAGAATTTTAATAAATCGGCGGTGCAAAAACTTACAAGACTTGCAGGCGAAAAGTAAACACCTTCACTAACGAATCCCGATCTCGATGGAACACTGATAATAAAAGTTCGTAGGTCTAATACACAATTGATTATTTTAGTAATTAAGCGTACAAAAATTGTCTTAACTTATATCGGTTTAATAAAACAATTGATTACCACTTATGAGGTCAACATGATGAAATAAGGACCCTCGACCTGAATTGATAATAGATAAGAAAATATGGTATGGTGTTAGGGATGCTTACATGATTTACCTGTATACAATTAACACAAGATATGACGGGAGGCAAAATAACATAACTTATAAAGTACGTTATTCGTGAGGGATAGCATCTCCTTTAAATCTCATTTGCTGAAGGAATTAAATAAGGAAGAAAAAAATCTGAAAGGAAAACTTGGCAGGAGTTTGTCAATGTGGAAAGGGAGTGGGTTGAGGATAGGGTCATTGCCGTTCCCTTCCTAGACAACATACATGTAATATGTGCTTTGAAACGGCCCGTTGCCTTTTAATTAATTCTTCAGAAAAATATTTATATCACAAAAAAGCTTCCGTATAATGTCTTAGTGTAAAAGTAACCCGTCGACTGTAAAAATAAGCGCTTCTCGCAAAAGTTCACTACTGGAGCCTGTTTTTATCATGCCGTCACCTGTAAGTTATACAAATAGCAGATTATAACTAACCACATAGAATTGTGGAATTGTTACAGATTATATGATTTACCTGAAGGACAGTATACACTTATCCACTGGCTGTGAGTGGGATAGCTCTTTTATCAAACCCGCGACAGGAACTATTCCCCGAGGGCTTGCCCGAGGGGAATAGTTCCTGTCAAGGGTTTGATGAAAGAGCTATCCCAGTCACAAGCCAGTGGATAAGCGTTTTATTATACTGATGTATATCATAATTTCTGAGGGTTGGATTTACCTGATACTACAGTTCGATAGTAAAAACATGAAAAAAAAAATTATAAAAGTTTTGAACAAGTATTTGGAATAAGATAACACTACTAGAATGAGCTGAAATCTTGATGACGTCACAATGCTACTGAAGTCAGGATGACATCATAAGTCTATAGATTGATTACAGGAAATCAAAATTTGCGGCAAAAATTGCATGAAAATTTTCCGAGGGGTAGATAGCAAAAACTATACCCCGGGGTATAGCTTTGCTATGTGTGGGAATTTTGAGACTATAAAGATAGTTATTTTACCTTCTTAACTTTATATAGGAAACATTTTAACAGAAGTATAATAATTTATATTATTATACTTCTGTTAAAATGTTTCCTATATAATGTAAGAAGGTAAAATAACTATCTTCATAGTCTACACATAGCAAAGCTATACCCCGGGGGTATAGTTTTTGCTATCCACCCCTCGGAAAATTTTCATGCAATTTTTGCCGCCAAGTTTGATTTCCTGTAATCAGTCAATAGACTTGTGATGTACACTGACTTCAGTAGCATTGTGACGTCATCAGGATTTCAGCTCATTCTCGCAGTGTTATCTTATTCCAAATACTTGTTCAAAACTTTTATATTTTTTTTTCATGTTTTTACTATCGAACAGTAGTATCACGTAAATCCAACCCTCAGAAATTATGACATACATCAGTATAATAAAACGCTTATCCACTGGCTGTGAGTGGGATAGCTCTTTCATCAAACCCTTGACAGCCCTCGGGGAATAGTTCCTGTCGCGGGTTTGATAAAAGAGCTATCCCACTCACAGCCAGTGGATTATACTAAATTCGACTGCGGAATATTTCGTCTACCCGATCACTACATAGGGCTTCCGGCGGATGTGACCGGTCAGCAGGGGATGTTTACTCCTCCAAGTCCGTGTTTTATGCCCTGATTACAGACTTGTATTGCTTGTAGATTTTTTTTTAGATTGATTACTTTCTTTATCTTCACTTTTTTCATCTGAATGAAAAATGCGAGTCATTTGATTCGAAGAAAGATTTCTTTCTCCTGCCTTCAGATGTTGAAGTACATAAAGTGTGTTCTATCTTTCCATAAATTGTTGAAAGAAAAAAATGTGAACAACTGAAATTATTTAAACTAAATTTATTGTCCTTCTTATAAAATCTTGTAAGAAAGTTCAAACATTACTGAATTTTTGGTAAAAATAAATCTGATCGTGTTCATTTCAGGTGAAGGTATTAAGGGTGTTTTAAAACATGAGAGCTTCCATTTCATTATTGGTCGTGTGCGTTAGTATATTCCTTATGGAGTTATATTTTGGGTAGTGCGACTCATAATTTTTGACATCGTACAATTTTGCTCAGAATTATCATAAGAAATTTTTACATATTTTGGGGAATATGTTCAGATAATTTATTTAAAAAAACATTTTTCGCAAATGAAAATTACACAGGGTCAATTAAATAGTGCCAATACCCACTCAAAAACTGTTACGTATTTCAATGTACACATAACTGTGCATAGTAGTTGAATAAATTACAATTAAATTAAGAATTCTCTTTCTTATCACCGAATCTCTCAATTATAGGGGAGTCGATGTTATAACATTAAATGAGTGAATAAGGAAAGTGAATCGAAAGAAATGGTTATTTGCGGTATGATGTATAATTTGAGTGCATAATCGGCACAGACTGACATGCCATCATGTAAATTTGTAACGTACTATTGACAAATTCATTTAAATTGTTATATAATAATGTCGAAACCGACCCATCCGAAAAACTCAAACAATTGCACAATTTTCATCTCAAGTTTCCAAAGTCGTTCAGCTCCAGACATTTTGACAGTTATTGATGTCCTGTGTCAATATGGAATTGCTATAGATGCACTGTTGAATAATACATCACATCAGGAAATATATCTTTAAAAAATCATCCTCTTCTTTATTTTCCTTTCAACAAACACATGTTCTCAAAAATCACTGGGTAACCTTTCAACATTGCTAATAATTGATTTCAAATATAAGCTGCATACCTTTGTATCTATTGAAATGACAAAGCATTTAACGACAATAAGCTGATTGTGCCATGGATAGATACAGATACTGCAGGGGGCAAACTGAGATCATCCTGCCTGTCTGAATACTCTTTCTAGTTAAACACTGTATCTACCGTTTTATTCAAAATTATTCTTTTTTTTCAAAATCAAATGTTTCCTATTTTAAAAAGTGAAATAACGATCTTATCAAAGTGATATACCTTTATTCTCTGTTTATGATTAATTTTACTACATGTACGTAGATACTGTTAAATAGTTGAAGATAACGAACAGTGATCGATCTCAAACAACCTACAAACAATACAGATCTGTGATTTTAAGTGTTACTTTATCTGTTTTGTCAACATGTTTCACACGTGACAATCAAATTATATATTACTATTTTGCGGGCTTTTTTTTTTCATTGCATAACATTTTAGGACATTGAAGAAAAACAATTCGGGACGTAATATTGAAACATAATATCCGTAATAACAAACATTTCTTTTAAACATTCAAACGCTTTTGGAAAATTTGTTGTACCATGTGTTTATTGGTAATATGGAAACAACATAAAGTTTTGATTGTATACATACACAATGTAAAGCAGTCATTTATCATCACTTGTCCACTTAAAGAATAATTTAAAAATCCGTCAAAATGCTAATCTTCCTATAATATTGGCATGACTTCAAAAGCAACAATAAAGTAGATTTTCGGAGAACGTCATAACAAACAATTTTATTAATTTGCAACTAAAAGCAAAAGTAGATAGGTAAATAAATAAGTCAGGGTGCAACTTTTCTTTTCCACTATTAGTAACAGCCTCACCTGAGACTTTATTCTTTTTTCAGTTATCTTTTTACTATTAATCAAGTGCTTTTATAATAAATACTGTGTCAATTGGAAATTTTAATGTTCTTTTTATAGATTCCATTATAACTGTTTTAAAATGCTCGTCGACGTGAATAATTAATACGCTAAGAGAATTAAATTGATCCATGCGGCAGTGTCTGACTTGGTGCGGGCGGTACCTGAAAAACTGATGATTATTTCTTTCTTGGACTTACAGATAATGGTTATAAAAAAAAACTAAGCTTATTTCTTGGAATCATTAGAATTATATCTTTGGGAATAAAAAGCCAAGTGTATCTTGATTGGTTACTTTTGTGACTGGAATCTACTGAAGAAAAATCCCCTCTTATTTCATCACACGATTCCAAATAAGTTAATTGTCAGAAGTTTTGAACCCAAAAGCAAAACATCAATCTATTTATCATATAGTATTTTAGAAACTCATAATTACTGTAATTTTCATTTATTGATTGATGAACATTGAAAGGGGAAGTATACTAAATGGGTTCTTCAAAATCATAACAAAATAAGACATTTCTGGGCATATTTATATCCTCGCTTGAAACGTGGTGGGTTAGGTTAGTGATGGGGTTGTCCTTCTGTGCATCTTTTGTCCGTTACACTTTGGGAGTACTCATCTCTTATCCCAAACTCCTCATATACCACTTATAAATATTAATGAGACTTTAACAGAATCTTTAGTACATAGTGAAATTATGCTTCTCCTATCTAACATTTAATCAGATAGATATTTCGGGTTTCCGATAAGAAAACATGGACACTGTCATTCATTCTTTCTATCATATATAGGGACCGTTCACGGTAGCTCATCAGTTGGTAGAGCGCTCGCTCCGTGATCGGGAGGTCGTAAGTTCGAATCTCGGCCGCGACTGACCTAAATCGATAAAAAATGGGTAGCAACTGTTCCTTCGCCATGCTCTCGGCACTTTGAGGTGAAAGTTGCGGGTCCTTCGGATGAGACCTTTAAAACCGAGGTCCTGTGTCACGGCAGGCGTTGGCAGGATAAAGATCCCTCACAGCTCAAGGGCCCTGAGTGCCGAGTTAAGGTCAAAATTTGAAGCCCTTCACTGGTATATGGTGAGTCTCTTTATGAGTGAAAAATTCTCGAATGGGACGTTACACAACATACAATCAATCAATCATATATAGGGTACCCATCTCATACATGTATCAGCAAATCCTCCTATACCAGTAAACAAAATTTAATGAGAATTTCACTGAATCCTTATAACACAATGTAATTGAGCACTTCCTATTTTATGTGTTGATTGGATAGATATTTGGAGTTTTCTAATACCAAACCAAGACACTGCCATTCTTTCTGCTATATTGAGGGTGCCCATCTCATATCCGCCACTCCTCCTATACCACTGAACAAAATTTTGAGACTTTCACAAAATCCTTTTTTACAGAGCGCCATTGACCACCTCCTATTTTACGTTTCGATTGGACAGATATTTGGGGTTTCTCATATCAAAAAACGGACGTTGTCATCATACTCATATGGGAGAAGGGGTATCATTTTGTGAGCTCATGCTCTAGTTTCGAAATTAGGTGGTTAACCACCTTATATTTACTCCTGTTAATATTAATTTATCATCTGTTGCATTGAAACATATCTTAAAATGTACTACTTAACAGGCATTTTTTTCTGTCTACAACTTTAAGAATATGTATATATACCCATATTGATCCATCATCTTTACCCTGGACAAATATTAAAATATTTCTTCGGAGAATACTTATGTTAATTTATTGGTCTGCTTAAAAAAAACCCACAAAAGTGATATTTTAAGAACAAAAATCATGTTAAAATATCCGCATATTTTATAATTACTGTATAAAAATGAAATATAACTATACGGTACAATGTACATATATGTATAAATACATATTCTGTAATGTAAATGTTCATATCAAAACCTTTGTAAACAGGTAGTGAAACACAGACTGAGCCATACTAATGCAATATCATCGAAACAAGATTTACAATATTTCCAGTATTTTTTAATAATCATCGTCAGATTTTGTTAAAGTAGTGTGGTACTAATGATGACGTCATACGAGTAGGGACCTACCTTAAAACTGTATCAAAGAGAGACTAAAGAAATAGTATTTACACCAATATACATTACATGTGATCTTACAGCTCAAACGAGTTAAGACACTTTCCCGATCACTTACAATTTCTGATTATATCTTGTTGAAGATACATTTATAGCTGACATAAAATTCACATCGCTCCAGGAATTTATATTTTCCCATTCATCTGATTTAAAAATATAAAAAAAAACTTACATGTACAAAGATGCTACAGGTTAAATGTTTTCATTAGTTAAAATAGTGATCATCTATATTTTAAAACATGCGTTGACATTCAAGGTAAATTGATTCAGCTGTGACTAACATAGAATATAAGGGGATACACTAACTTAACAATTGCTCAGATCTGCTAAAACATTTTAAGATGCCACTATTATAATATTCATGAAGCAAAAAATAATTAAAGGATGACGTTTACTCAGGGTTTTAGTTGACAGACACGGCTTGCTATAAAGTACAACATCTAAATGAAATCTGAACATGACTAATAGTGATCGTGCACAAAATCCATTTAACGAGGTTCGCTCCTGAGCTTTTGAGCAGATTTTTGTTTTAACCTATATTTCAAAAATTCTGCATAATGTTTTAATTCTTACAATAAATTTGGAATCTGCAATGCCAATTAAACTATATTCAGTTAAAACTGCATGATTAAATGCCATACCAAAGGCATTAAGTGAGAAACTATATTTTGTGGCGGAATTTTTTTTTTAGAAGAAAATGATCATTTTTTTGTCTTTCAAAGTTTTAAGTTTGAATTCCTATTTTTCCATGCAGTCTGCACACATGTTTATTCTGTGTCGTAAACTGTTTTACGCTGGTCCTAAATTTTATATTAAATAAACTGTCATGAATTCTATCATCATATTTGATAAATACAGCAAATATATTGTGAAAATACAGAAAAAAATAGCCCTAATTTAAGCATCAAATTAGCACAATTTTAGTAATATCTTAAAATTAACATCACATACCCCCACTTTTAATGTTCTTTTCTGAATATATAAAATACTTTTAACCATTCTTCTCAAATTCAGTTAAATGTTATTACTTTCAAATGATTTTTTTGCTTGTTAAATTTTTAATGCCAGAAAAAGGAAATTTTTTGAGTGCAAAAAGGTCAAATAATTGAACATGCGAAGTAATTTAAATTTTTTGTTGTTGTCACAAATTTTAATGTGTCTATTCCAGACGAAATAATACTATGTTTGTTCCCATAATTTATTTGAAAAAAAAAATATTGGAGGAAAAACTTTAAAAATTGATTTATGTGTAAGACGTATTTACAGTGCAAAAAGGTCAAACTAAATGCTCTGTAGCGCTAAAAGAAGCGCATTTACCCCCATTTTTTGTTTTGATTTTTAATTAAGCTATGTATATAAATTCTAAAAATATACTTGATAAAAAATTGTCATTACTTTTGATGGCAGGATCCAACCTCCTTAAACAATAAAAATTGTGAGCAGAGCCAACATAGACCTCTAAAAACAAAGGCGAGATCGCGTGTTAAGGAACAGTGTGCTTCCCCTGTTGACCCGCCGTGTATTCCTAGCCATGATCGAGTAAATAGGAATATCCGTAGACAATTCAGTGTGAAAATCATGGGCCAAAAACTGAATTAAAAACTTCAGTCCAATTCGACTTAATGATGGATTTTATTTGTTGACAAGGTTATTGTATTTACCATAGAAATTGTAAAATGTTGACTTCAAACAAGAACGCTGATATCCTTGTATTATTAACGTCAGGGTCTCCATCATTTGAGATTTAACTGTGTTGCAGACTTAACGTGAACCACTAATATCCGCGGTATTTTCGCGATCAAATTCGCCGCCGAACCACTGTTTATTATAATTACAAAAGCGCACACGCACACACACACACACACCTTTTTTAAATCACCAATTCATTATACAAATGGTATGGTCGTACAAATTAATAAAAAAAATTAATGGAAAGGCTATTTAAACAATTAGAATTTTTTCCATATAATAATGTATAATTATACAATGTACTGTAAGACAAACCAACTGTAACCCCCCCCCCCAACAAACAGCTTTAAAAAAATAAGCAGAGGAATTCTGGTCGATAAAATCGATCTACTTCCCCACTTTAAAAGTAAATTTGCCGTGATTTTTGTCAGTTGGTCGAATTTACGAATTTAAAAAAAGAAACTTTAGAATAGTAAAATACTTTTAATGCCAACATAATTTAGAGACGTGGTTCTGAAGTATAAAGACATATATTATAATATTTTTTTTTAATTTTTAAATAATATTTAAAAATGCAACTAGCAATTACACGGTTACTTGTACAAGGAAGTGTGAAAACAAATTATTTGTCTTTGTTCCTTCATGTGTAAAGTCCAGCGAGGGTCTAGGAGATAATTGAATATGCAAGGTGAAGCAAGACAAAGTGCCCTAATTAAGAGATAACTAAGTGATCTCCCTTAAAAATTGAAAGACGGTAGATTTATTTAATTAAAGTTTCAGTTAGAGAGAATTTATGTTCTGACTTGAATCGTTACAGTTTTGCGGAAAATAGGAAAACAGCTCATGGAGAACCCTCACTACTGTAATGATTTTCCCCTTAGATTCCAAAAAATCCCCTGACGTTCCCCTGTCTGTCGCTGACATTTCCCTGTCTCCCCCTGACTTCCTCCTATGATCCCCTGTCGTTGTCCCTGACTACCCTGTCTACTCCCTGACGTCCCCTGACTTTGCCCCTGTTACCACTGTCTAACCCCTGATGTCCCCTGACATTCCCTGACGTCCCTGTCAACTCCCTGATGTCCCCTGACTAAGCCCCTGACCACCCTGTCGATTCCCTGTCGTCCCCTGACATTCATTTTGACCCAGAAAAGTGGTTAAAATATGTTTTTGTTGCTATTTACTTGTGAGAAAATCGATACCTTACTCCTAGCAATTTTCAAGTTTTGTGAAAATGTAGATTTAATCATTAGTTTTTCTGTTTGAAATATCTTTAGAGAATTCTTTCAAAATATTATTTTATTGGTTATTACTAGCTTTTCAGATAAATCTTAATAAGGATAAATGCCGCTATTTATCTGTTTATTTATTTATTTGTTTATTGATTTTATTAATTCATGTATCTGTTTATTTATCAATTTGTCTGCTTATTTATCTATTCTTTTTTTTCCATTTATATATATATTTTTTTTATTCAATTTATCAATTTATTTTTACTTATTTGTTTTATTTAATTATCAAAAAACAAATGGATTTATTTAAATTTTTTATTTATTTTATTTTATTCAATTCAATTATTTTAATTTATTGATTAAATAAATTTAATTCAATTTGTGTAGTTCTTCATATACAGTGTCCGGGTAAAACAAATTTGCTTCAAACTCTTTTTTAAGCATATTCAAATTACTTTTAATTCTTTTAATTTCATGATGGGTATCAAAATCATCGTCTCATTACGCACAATCTGAATCTGGAATTTGTTTTATTGTTCCCTTTTACTTTGGTAAAACAAAAATTTCCTCAAAAACTTGTCACGGTTGTGAAAGAAATAACACCTGCAGAGTGGATACGGTCGTGCTGCCACAAAATAAACAGTGTATAGTGTTCAGTCAAAAGAACAATAGGTGTCTGGTCTGTGTACCCAGAGTCACTGGTCAACAATCAACAGCTCAGAATTACTTTCACAACCGTGACAGTTTTCGAGGAACATTTTTATTTTTTGTAACAAAGTAAAAGAAGCAATAAAACAAATTCCGAATTCAGATTGTGTGTAATTAGACGATTTTTTTGATACCCATCATGAAATTAAAAGAATTAAAAGAAATGTAAATATGCCTTAAATAGTTTGAAGCATCGTTTGTTTATCCATAAGACTGTTTATGGGGAACTACACAAATAAATAGGAATTAAAAAAAATAATTAATTAGAATAAAATGAATAACAAAATAAGTAAAGAAGGAAATAACATTAATTAATTAATAATTGAATAAAACAAATATTTGAAAGAAAAAAATGAATAGATTAAATAAATAAATAAACAGATAGATAAAAAATAAATAAATAGAAAAATATACAAATAAATAAGTAAAAAAAAAATAATTAGGAATATTGATTTTGTATGTAATTATTTGCTTGAAGTATCTTGAGTAAATTTATTAATTTAATTGAATTTAATTTATTGATGTATCTTTTTTTTTATTTATTTCTTTGTCCGTTTATTTATCTATTTATTTTTTCATTCATTTATTAATTTTATCCATCAAATTTATTTTTACATATTTGTTTTATTTAATTTTTAATAGATAAATTAATTTATTTAAATTTTTTATTTATTTTATTTTATTTCATTTATTTCCTTTATTTTAATTGATTGATTAATTTTTATTTAATTCAATTTGTGTACATGTAGTTATTCATAAACAGTCTCCGAGGAAAACAAATTTGCTTCAAACTCTTTTTTAAGCATATTCAAATTACTTTTAATTCTTTTAATTTCATGATGGGTATCAAAATCATCGTCTCATTACGCACAATCTGAATCTGGAATTTGTTTTATTGTTCCCTTTTACTTTGGTAAAACAAAAATTTCCTCAAAAACTTGTCACGGTTGTGAAAGAAATAACACCTGCAGAGTGGATACGGTCGTGCTGCCACAAAATAAACAGTGTATAGTGTTCAGTCAAAGAACAATAGGTGTCTGGTCTGTGTACCCAGAGTCACTGGTCAACAATCAACAGCTCGAAACTACTCTCACAACCGTGACAGTTTTCGAGGAACATTTTTATTTTTTATCAAAGTAAAAGAAGCAATAAAACAAATTCCGAATTCAGATTGTGTGTAAGAAGACAATTATTTTGATACCCATCGTGAAATTGAAAGAATTAAAAGAAATGTAAATATGCTTAAAAGATACTTTGAAGCATATTTTCTTTTACCTTTCGACTGTTTATGCGAAACTCACAAATGAATTGAATAAAATAGAATTAATTAATTAATTAAAATAAAATGAATCAAAAACAAAATAAATATATAATATTAATCAATCAATTAATAATTCAATAAAGAAAATATATCTAAAAAGAAATATATGAAAAGATTTAATTAATGAATTAGTCAGTAAATAGATAAAACAAATAAATAAATAAATAAATGTGGATATATAGATTAACATATAAATAAATATAGATATATTTACTTGCCATTCATGACAAGACGCAATAAATTTGTAATTCATTCTTTTTAAAGTAAATGGCATTTATTCTCCTTAAAATTTATCTAAAAGCTACATGTACTGCACTAAAACAATCAAATACAATCATATTAAGAAATAAATTACTCAAGATATTCAAACAAATAACAATTGACTAAATATATATTTTCACAAAACTTAAGAATTCCCAAGAGTAACGTTTTTCTCACAAGTAAATAGCAACAAAAACATATTTTAACCACTTTTCTGGGTCAAAATGAATGTCAGGGGACGACAGGGAATCGACAGGGTGGTCAGGAGCATAGTCAGGGGACATCAGGGAGTTGACAGGGACGTCAGGGAATGTCAGGGGACATCAGGGGTTAGACAGTGGTAACAGGGGCAAAGTCAGGGGACGTCAGGGAGTAGACAGGGTAGTCAGGGACAACGACAGGGGATCATAGGAGAAAGTCAGGGGAGACAGGAAAATGTCAGGGACAGACAGGGGAACGTCAGGGGATTTTTTTTGAATCTAAGGGGAAAATCATTACAGTAGTGCCTGATTAACGTATTTGTCGATAGCTTGCCGTATTTTGAAATTATTTGTACGTAGAACAAGCTCTTCCGTATTGAATTAATTGGTAGACGTTCATTCTATATGCCGGTGATAATGGTATATCAACATAGAAATGAAAATGAGTATTGTGAATTGATTAAACGTTGTCGATATATCTAAATGCCGAATTGAACCCCACAGCAAGAGACTTTTTCTTTTCCTGTGGATGTTTGCGAATAAATTCTGCTTTCTATGAATACAAAAAGAAGTCTGTAATAATGGGGCACAATAAGTTTCCATGGGTGTCCAAACAAATTGTTGGAAGAGCTGGTCTCAAAAAACAACATAGATATTGTCAATAAGAAACGCAAGCATCTTTTTAATTTTAACTTCGGATTATTTGTGTGTAGAATTATTTTTTTTTTAACAAAATGAGTATGCAGATGACTATTGACAAATAAATAGATTTTACCACATTCATTTTTATTGAAAAAGCAAATGTCTCTGATCTCTTAAATGCATGGACTTTAATTTATCTCAAGAGTGTTGAATAAATTTGTGAAAAATCGTCAGTTTGGTGCTTCTGATTTTGGTTAAATTTTCTGATCGTATTTTTTTTTTTTTTTTTTTTTTTTTTTAATCCAAATCTGAATAACACCACTTCACAAGTACGTTGTTGTACGGTATTCCTGAAGTTTCTCCTTCACTGCCAAAATTACAAACTGTTCTAAATGAACAAAATAACCATCTTATAAATCAACAGGCCCCTGAAAATTTAATTTTTTACTGTTTGAAGAAAATATGCAGAGACAGAGGTAAATTCATAGTAATGCAGAGAAAATTCGGATTTAATTTTTACTTTTCTTCAATTATTTAACAAAACATTTTTTCTTGCGATGTTATTCTGATAGTTTTTTTTTATGTGTTTTTACATAATTTTGCAAATACTGTGTGTCAAAGCCCATGTATTATTAAAAAAAACAATTGAATGGCATTTCATGAAGAATATCAAAAATATAACTAAAACAATTCCAAACAACGTATCTCTAGATTTTGATATATGTTTAATAGCAGTAGAATAATGCATATAGTAAACTATGGCTTTAAATAGTTGAGATTTCATATCATTCAAATTTTTGTCATTTTTTCAGACCTTTTAGAAAATCAATAGTTGAAACTCTGACTGGATTAATTTAGAAGTTTATCGTTCAAACTCTTATTGTTTATTTACATTTAGCATAGCTAGAATTATTCCATTTTTATTATATTTCATTTTCTAAAGTTTTTTTTTACTTGTTATATTTTGTCAATAAAGAAAATATTAGTCAAATTGAAAAAAATTGAGGCATATTCCGAGAAATACTCAAGGACCACTAGCATGAAATATAGGTAACTGTCAGATCCAGTTATTTGAAAGTGAATAATAATACTACAATCAAAGGCCTATAATATACTATAGGTGTCTGTTCATTCCAAATACTTTGTGGAAGTTTTTGTCACCTGAAAACGTCATCCTTAAAGCAACTAGATAATTGATAGTTAACAACATGTAAATGGCTGCTTAAAATACATGTAGGTAATTTTTTAGCGCTCTGTTATCAAAATTCTCGTTTCAGTGATGTTTGGCCCCCTACAGCGGCATATTCGAGGTTTTTGGAGAATAGTTAACGTTGTTTTATCATCATTTTCGTTTCCACGATGTTCGCGCCATTACTGATCGTTGGGTACCACGGTCTGTTCCAGGTGTCTGAGGCCCAGGGTCCGTTAAGAAAGGCGTTATGGCAGCTGTTGAACCACCACCCTCCTTTGTTGTATTCCGCGCAGTTTCCCGTGATCAAGTCGTCATCCCGATCACGTGTACTGAACGCCATGCCAGACAGGTCCTTACCGCTGGACCCTGTATTTAACATGTTGTCTCCTGTAATGTAATACAAATATCACACTAAAACACGAATGTGCAATAATACCGATATCCAGATGTATTGCGGTTAGTTGACAAAAATGCATTGCGATGCGTTTTTCAGAACCAATATTCCGGCAAAATGCTTGGACTCAGGATTGAAAAAATTACAGTTTAAGATATCAAAAACTTTTATTAAAGCAAGTACTTACACATTACGACATAATTTTTTTTAGAGTGGTGTTAATGTTCTATTTTAGCAAGTGCTTAATATTAAGGTCAACATGCTGGTTAAAATTCACTACTTCTTTTTAAATTGTTTTATATGAAATAGGTTACTTAAAAACTAGATATGTCATTAAATATATTTATTATATTATAAACCCGTATCTTTCGTTATATTAAGGAATATGAAAACTATAACAGTTTTCAAGAAAAAAAATCGGTGGTCTAAATTGTGAAACAAGTGATGACTTTATGAATTAGTTATCCCATTATCGATACATTCTAAAATGCAATACATTTCAATCTGTATACTTTATCCTCATTTTATAATGAATTCAAAGTAAAACTTGTTTAATCAGTCAATAAATATGTTAGGAACAGGAGGAAAAAAATCAGTGACGAATTTGTAAAGTTTTAAACAATTTATCCAAATTAAATCTATCCCGACCGAAGTTATATAAAAAAGAGAACAACAAATATAATTAATCTGGAAATTTTTGTTATAATGTGGCTTACAGAACACTTGGTTTTCATCATAAAATGTTTACCTGTGACATTTGCATTTCTTTTGATTGCTTGTTAATTTTGCATTTATTTTGATCGGAATCGGTTTTAATTCAATGGGGATTGGTTTATATCTAAGAACTAGAAAAATTTTCTTAACTCCTCTCTTCGTGATAATTTAATTTAAAATTATATTAATTTTGTCAATATGGAATAATGTAATTTTAAATGACAAAAATATATCGTTAAAATTTATTTTCTTTCATGCAAAATTTACGATAGAAAGTAGTTCATAAATGACTGTATTTTAAACGAAATTCTTTTTCATTTAATGGTAGTTGTTTTCCTTACAAGATGTGTCAATAAAAGTCTTTTAATACACGAAAGTTTACACATATTAATTCCTCCTAGTACCACCTTCGGGAGACTTTCTTGAGTTGCACGACTCGTATGTTTAGACTACCAAATCATTATCAGAAATACGAAACTAGAAACAAGTTTAGAACATTGTTAAAATTATTTCATTTTCGCAAATTAATTTACACAGGCTGGATAGTGCCGATACTCCGGCCCCCAAGAAAATATAATGCATTTCAATGTATTTGGATGTATATTTATAATTTAAGTAAATTAAAATGAAAGTTGAATTCTCTTTTTATAACCGGATACTTCTACCACCTTGAATCATAAGGGAATCGATGTTGCAATATTAAAACAAGAGAATGTTAATGAATTATTTTTCCATTAAGAAAAACACATTTACTTGCAGTATGATGTATAGATTGAACACATAATGAACAGAGAATGACGCGACATTATGTAAATGTGTGATTTACTATCGACATACACATTTTAATTGATGTGTAATAATGCCGAAACCTACTCATCCGAGAAATTCTACCAATTGCAATGTTCTCTCAAGTTTCCAAAATCGATTCCAAATTTTCCAGACTTAGTTCAATATCATGGTATGCATTCAATGCTAAAAGTTATTTGATTTTTAACTGAATTTGTAAAAGGCAAAAGATGTCGATGAATACAAATCAAATGGTTGTTACAATTATAACAGAAAAACGACATAATCAATTACTTGAAAACTATACAACTCTGCATACCCAACACGATTTACATTAAAAAGACCCATACATGGTATAAGATCATAATTTCACTGAAATGGACATTTCTAATCAATTTAGATTCTTACATTGTAGTTACTCAATCACTATGTAAAGGAAGGTATGGAAACATTACAGAGCTCACTTCGACCTACAGTTTATGATTCAAAGCTGTATCCACACATGAATATATTTAATTAAGTACACAATATGTAATCCTACTCTTTCTTTCATTATCATTATCCTGAGTTTACTCAAGTGACCTATTGCTATCCGTTTTCGTCCGTCGTCGTACGTCGTTCGTCGGTCGTAAACTTTTGAACATTTTTAGCTTCTTCTCTGGAACCGCTCAACCAATTTCAACCAAATTTGGCATATAGTATCTATGGGTGAAGGGGATCAAAAATTGTGAATTTCATGGTCCCTGCCCCCCTGGGGCCTGAGGGGTGGGGCTAAAACCACCAAAATTAATGCAATCTTTAAAAATCTTCTTCTTTACTCCTGGACATCAAGCAGTCAAACTGTTGGCATCATTGTAATGAGCATTGAGTCCTCTACCAAAATTGTGAAATTCATGGCCCCAGGGTCAGGGGTTCTGGTGCTAGGGCGGGGCTATATAGATCATATAGTGAAAGTGCATTATTTCTTTGAAAATCTTCTTCTCTGCTCCTGGGTATTAAATAAACTAACTAAGTATATAGTAATGATGAGTAAGAGTGCCTCTTCCAAAATTGTGAAATTCATGGCCCCAGGGTCTGGGATTCTGGTGTTAGGGCGGGGCTCTATTGATTATATAGTGAAAATGCATTAATTCTTTGAAAATCTTCTTCTCTGCTCCTGGCTATTAAATAAACTAAGTATATAGTTATGATGAGTAAGAGTGCCTCTTCTAAAATTGTGAAATTCATGGCCCCAGGGGCAGGGGTTCTGGTGTAAGGGCGGGGCTCTATTGATTATATAGTGAAAATGCATTAATTCATTGAAAATCTTCTTCTCTGCTCCTGGGTATCAAATTCAGTAACTAAGTACATAGTTAGGATGAACAAGAGTGCCTCTTCCAAAATTGTGAATTTCATGGCCTCTGGATAAGGGGTTCTGGTGTTAGGGCGGGGCTCTATTGATTATATAGTGAAAATACATTAATTCTTTGAAAATCTTCTTCTCTGCTCCTGGGTATTAAATTCAGTAACTAAGTACATAGTTATGATGAGCAAGAGTGCCTCTTCCAAAATTGTGAAATTCATGGCCCCAGGGGCAGGGGTTCTGGTGTTAGTGCGGGGCTCTATTGACTATATTGTGAAAAAGCATTAATTCTTTGAAAATTTTCTCCTCTGCTCCTGGGCATTAAGGTGATAAACTAAGTACATAGTTATGATGAGGAGGTGGGCCTCTTCCACAATTGTGAAAGCCATGGCCCCTGGGTCAGGGGTTCTGGTGTTAGGGCGGGGCTCTATTGATTATATAGTGAAAATGCTTTAATTCTTTGAAAATCTTCTTCTCTGCTCCTGGGTATTATTTAAACAAACTAAGTGCATGGTTATGATGCATAAGGATGCCTTTTCAAAAATTGTGAATTTCATGGCCCCAGGGTCAGGGGTTCTGGTGTTAGGGCGGTGCTCTATTGATTATATAGTGAAAATGCATTGATTCTTTGAAAATCTTCTTCTCTGCTACTGGAGACTATTTAAACAAACTAAGTGCATGGTTATGATGCATAAGGATGCCTTTTCCAAAATTTGTGAATTTCATGGCCCCAGGGTTAGGGGTTCTGGTGTTAGGGCGGGGCTCTATTGATTATATAGTGAAAATGCATTGATTCTTTGAAAATCTTCTTCTCTGCTACTGGAGATTATTTAAACAAACTAAGTGCATGATTATGATAGACAAGGATTCCTCTTCCAAAATTTTTAAATATATCGCCTCAGTTTTTGGGGTTCTTGAGGAGGGGGGGGGGGGCTCTATTGATTATATAGTGAAAAAGCATTAATTCTATTAATTAATCATTAATTAATCCTGTCGGCTCCTTAGTATCGAGCTGATAAATAAATTGCTTAGCTATGATGAAAATGGGAGCTTCGAACAGAATTTTTAAATCTTGTGGTCCTAGGGTCAGGGGTTCTGGCATAACGAGGGGGGGGGGGGCTTTTGATAATATAGTGGAAAAGTGTTAATTCTTTGAAGTCCATAGTAATGATGATGAGGGTAACTCTTCCAAATCTGTAATTTTCTTGACCCTTGGTCTTGGGTTCTGGTGTTAGGGTAAGGCTTTGTTGAATCTGTAGTGAAAATGCATTGTACCTGTGAAATTCTTCTCTGCTTCTGGGCATATCGGAAGCAAACTGAGTAAAAGTTTAAATGATATGAGTAAGCGTATTTCTACCAGATTTTTAAACATCTGCACCATTCGTCTAAGCATTCTGGTCCTGGGCAGGGCTCTATTAATTTGTATTCTACTGAGAGAAGTTATTCCCCTTTACCATTCACCTTTGATAAAGCATGCTAACTGTATAGTTATGATGAGCAATAGTGCCTCTTTCAAAATTGTGAATTACATGGCCTCTGGTGCAAAATACAAACCAAATTCAATTGTTGGAAAGTTGTTACACGATACTCAGGTGACCTATAAGGCCCGTGGGCCTCTTGTTGATTTATCTATTATTGGTTTCTGCTGATTTGTTTTAGCTTTTACTTTAAGAAGGGAATATTAATTTTGGACCCGTGTCCTTCCGTCATTCCATCTGCCTGTCAGTCAATCATTCGATTCGTGATCTATCAAAAACCCTTAAACTTTCTCAGTAAAACTTTTTGCCATACCATGACATAATAAGACCCCGAACGATTTTGAGATCAAATTTCCAGGTTAGAGAACTTTCCTTAAATCTACGGGAGCTATGATATAAAATTACATTACAAATCTGTCTGTAAGAAAATTTCAGTTTTCTGGAAGTAATTTTACGAATATCCCTGGTATTACGGTGAAGTACTACAGTTTGGGCGACCGAAATTTTTTTTATCACTTTCATCTGCCTCTTCTAGCCGCAGGAGATGTTTAGTAGTACTGTATTGTGATGTAACATGAGGTATGTTACATGCATTTCTAAAAGTGCACATCTAACAAAGACTGTTCAATCTACTTTCTGTTTGCAATTTCAATAGTATCAAAGTTCTTTCTTTATTATTAGTGAACTTTTATTTGGATATCGCGAGAACAGATATTCTGGGCTGCCATTTCCAATCTTTTAAGAAGAGTGGGTATTGAGTTTTCGGGGGGGGGGGGATTCTTTTGAATAAATGTACAAGGTCCGAATTTTTTCTTCATATGATACGTTAAGTTCTCAGTTGGTGTTCGCATTATATTACATAATTATCCCACAGAATAAGTACTTTGTCTCTCCTTACATACCTAGAGTACCTGTTGCTGTCCCTCCTAGAAACAGACGGTATTTATTTGTCTCGTCAGACAAAGAGAAGATTTCGTACACTTCATTCATTGTTGTACCATTGTGAAGCGTGATGGACAGATATAAAGAGGAATGATTTCCCTTGGTAAGTTGGTGGATGACATCATTTCCTGAAAAATACATTTCAGAAAGTGTTCAAACACAATTATATTTAACCTTTTTAAAACTATTTCACCATATAATAGAATAATTTGCAGCACTAGAGTTTAGTACATTTCGTAAACCTGCCTTCCCTTCCGCGTTGTTTATACTAGTAGTTCTATAAGAGTTTGTCGTAACTAAGATGACCTCTAAACCTTAACACGCAGCATGTGCCGAAAATTTAAAAGAAGAATCAAGCAGATGGAAATATGTCTTGGATTTGCACGATTATAGTAATATGTGAAGATTGAACAAGTTGTGATATGCAAGCTACCGACCAAATTAGCCATCGAAGAGGTAGAAAATGAGGATATGCCGCGATATTAGGATGTGAATGCTCTACAGAAAAATAATTTTTGTGTCCTTTATTTTATGATATCCAAGAAAAAGAGTCAAATTTTATTAATATAGAATCAAATTGGACATCATAATAGATCAAGAATAATTATTATTAAGCCTTTGTCACCGAAAGATTACACCTCTGCAGTAATAGGGTAGGCAGGTCTGCTTTGGATGTTTTATATTCCTCATATGTACAGGTAGATACAAGTATCTAAATTTTAAGGACATTGGCAAGGTTCCTTGCTTAGAATTTTTCTAGAACTCTTGATTTTGTGTAATGGTACTAAACATGTTATATTTTGGTACAGCCACATACTAGTAATCTTTTTTTTTTTTTATTTTGATTTTGATTTTGTGAAATCAATGTTTTTACAATTCTCAATGCATTTCCAATGTAAAATGTTGATAAAAAGACTTACATAATTTTTCACCATACTATTAACTCCAAAACCAATTTATTTCATAAAGTTTATGTATTATATACATTATTTTATCCTCATTTCCTATGACATCTAGATATTATGGCTACAACTGCAAATATAGAAACAAGACACAGATATACCAGCACCGTTCTTCTATTTTGAGTGACTTCCCTTAGAATTTATTATTAATCATCATGATACAGAGACTGATTAACTGTTTCTATAATGTAATTTACTTTATTGGAAACAATTGTTATAAAAATATTTGCATGCATGAAATATATGGAGATAACGAACAGTATTCAAGCTCAAAAGTCCATTAATCAATACAAAATAGGAGCAGAGCAAACACGGACCTCCAAACATCAGAGGTGGGATCAGGTGCCATGGAGGAGTGAGCATCCCCTGCCGACCGGTCACACCCGCCGTGTGCTCCTTGTCATGATCGGGAAATAACGGAAAAATCCGTCGACAATTCAGTGTGTAAATAATGGCCTAACAATTTGTATGAAAAACGTCAGTCAGCATTTGACTCAATGATAAATTGTATTTGCTGACAAGGTCATTGTATCGACCATAGAACTTACGAAATGATGACTTTAAACGAGACAGCTGATATTCTTGTTTCATCAACTTATTTGTCAATAATTTACCTCGTTTTAGAAATTGTACATACGTAGAGCATGCTCTGGCGTATCGAATCAACTAAGAGATATATACTATGCAGGTGATGAAGGTATATTGCTGCATAAGTAAGGGAAGTTGACGATTGAAAAGTTAAAGTCATCACGTTTATCATAAAGCTTGGTTGTTAGATTACCATTAACGTCTTTTTCAAGTAAAATATCCAAATATGAAACAGATGTGTCAGACTCTGTGGTATCTTTTATCTCAAGTTCACAAGGATATATCGTATCGATTTAAGAATGGAAATAGCCATTGTTAATTGACAATACGTCGTCGATATATCTAAATGTCGAGTTGAAGGCCACAGCAAGTGTTTTCTTCTTTTCAGGTACAAGATTTTGGACAAATTCTGCTTCACATGAATACAAAAAAAGGTCTGCTAATAACGGGGCGCAATTGGTACCCATGGCAATTCCAATAGATTATTGGAAGACCTGGTCTCCAAAAGCCACATAGATATTGTCAATCAGAAACTCAAGCATCTTTTTAATATCAACTTCAGAGTACTTGTGTGAACAATCAGAATGTTTTTTAACAAAATAATTTTGCAAATGACCAATGAAAAGGTAAGTATATTTACGAGTTCAATTTTTATTGAAAAAGCAGCTGTCAATGATATCAAAAAGCCTGGATTTTATATTGCGGGGAATGGTTGTGTACACAGTTGAAAAGTCGTAAGTTTTTAAGCTGTTGATTTTGGTAAAATCTTGTGATTTCAAATTTTCCAAAAGTTCCTTGGAATTTTTAAGTATCCACATCTGATTTACACCACTTCTCGAATATATTGTTGCACAGTACTCTTGAAGTTTCTCCTTCACCACTGTTAATATCTTAGTGAGGAGTAAAGATAGAGGCTTGGTTGAACATTTACTGGAACCCGCTATGTATCTTTGTTTGTAAGGATTTTTATGAAGTTTCGGAATCCAATATAAATATGGTAATTCGAATTCATTTTGGTTGTTTGGAATATTAAAAATATTCAAAACTGACATATGATTTTGAAGAATATCTTCCTTAGAAAGGGAACTATGAGTATAAGTTGGATTACCACTTGTAGAATTAAATCCAAGTTCCTCTAAAATACATTTAATATAATGAGCCTTACAAACAAAGACAATGTTGTTACTTGCTTTGTCAGCAGGGACCAGTACGTATTGATCATGTAATCTATCTAATTCTTTTTTCACTTCTGGATTATTGAATACAGAAGGATAGATGGTTTTCATATTGCCTCTCAATCTTTTAATGCGCGATTTTAACATACATCTGATACATTTAATCCATTCTGACAAAGTGTCAAGGTCTTCTTTTTCATGTCTGGTCCATCGCTTGGCGTAGTCCTCTACAGAATCCATAATATTTATGAAATTCCGACGCCAGTTGAAGGATCTAGGCTCCCTAAATTTAGGACCTTTTAAAATTAGTGATCTAAGGTCCTCATTATTAACTATATTTACGTCACCAGTAATAACGTGTCCAGCAGGACTATAGTTATAGGGCGAAGAAGAACATGAACACGATGGAGGATTATGCTTCAGATATTCGATATCCAGGCCCTGTAAAGTTTTCTTGTAATTAAAAAGTTTGGAAGCAATAGTCGATGTATATTTGTAGGAAATACAAGGTGTAGTCTTTAACTTGAAATATAGTGGAATACAAGACTGGACCCTTTTGTGATTAAGGATATTACTTATATTAACCGCGTCAATTCCTTTGTTGGCATATTGAAGTTTAAGGAAAAAACGGATTGTTTTAGCTGCATTTTCTTCAGTAAAACGCGGGGGTTTAAAAAGCCTATGATTGGCAATATCCATAACAACAGATCCGAGCCTATATATTCTGGTGTTGAGGAATCAAAAAATGGACTTTCCTTGACCTTTTCAAGAAGACTATTTAAAAGTTTTAAAGGGACAGAGTAAAGTTTAAAAGAACAAAGAACTAGTGAATAGAATATGACATAGTTCCAAAAGGTGATAAAATAAGAATACGGATGACATAAAGACACATATGTGCAACAGGGACTTACAATACAACAGAGTGTATTTAAACTGCATGATTCGAGAATTCGTACAAGTCCACTGTTCTGCAATGCAGCGAGTACGAACTATGAAATAAAATAGCACGTACTTGCAACTTTTTGAGATTTGTTACTTTAAAGCTGAACAAGAGCCGTGAAAAGGAATACGCCCTGATAAGTTTTCCCATCTCCCCTGTAAGCACTAGGCTCTATCCTTCGCATTCCTTAATATGATTGCTTTCTTGCAACAGTTAGCTGGATGGATACCGACACAACACGTAACTATGTTAATTACCTTACATAACCATTGTTAATATTTTTTGCCACCGTGGAATAAGATCGCATCAGTTACTTTTATTGCTTATGAGTATTTACAATGGCTACTTTCCCACAAGAAAAAAACTGAAAAGCGATAGCCTACGGTATTACACTGAGCCGTGTCAAAGTAAACGATTTAAACAGGGGCTCCAGAAGTGAAGACACATGAAGAGAAATATGACGGACAAAGATCTCTTCTGTTCAGGAATTGTGCAGCTTTATGTCTATAATATGGAGGCCTTGACAAATTCGTTAAATCTCTAAATATTGTAAAAGAATGAATTTGCATATAAAGAATATAAATGTCGTATTTATTTGTACATTAGCAAAAAAAAATTCATACCGATCCAGTAAGATTCCTGTATGATTCCAAACCCGATCTTATAGTCGGCCCAATCTCGATTAAAATTGACGGACCCGTTCACTCGCCTTTGGATCACCTGAATAAAATAACAATATAGTACGAACAAGAAATTAAGAACCGAAATTGAATCCGGATATATATTCAATGTTTATATATGTTATACAATTTCATTAATATACTGTATTGAATGTATGATATGAATAAATTATGGGAGACATTGTATTTAGATATAGATATTTAGATATAAAACATCCTGCGTGGTGCTGTAGGGATTACTATTATATATTATTATAGAGGGAGCTTAGTCAGGGCCCCATCCCTGGTAGCTGCCCTATATATCATCTTTAACGTTAAAGGTCTGGGAAATAAATGTGAAAAAAAAACAATATAGTGTTCAAACATATATGAGAAGGTATATATTCTTCAATTACATACAATGTAAAGTCGCCCGCTTGGCGCAGTGGTAAGAGCGTCTGCTCTAGAGTCGGGGAGTAAGAAGCCGATCCTTATGTCGCGGGTTCGAATCCACTGCGGGACGTTGAGACAGGTCCTTCGGAAGAGAATGTATAAACCGACGTCCCGTGTCACAGTAGGTACTGGCACGAAAAAGATCCCTCACTGCTCAATGGCCTTTAGTGCCGAATATAGGTTTAAATTTGCAGCTCACCACCGGCAACTAGTGGCGTCTCCATATGAGTGAAAAATTGAGTGAAAGGGACGTTACACAACAACGACAACCAAATAAAAAACACAAACAAACAAAAGAAAACAAAACAAAAACCAAAACAAAGTGTTTGTGTAACACTATGCCCCCGATGATAACACAATTCTGGAGTGGGACAGACTACAGTGCAATAGTTATGGCCAATGATAAAGTTTTTCAAATGTAGGTCAAAGGTCACAGTTGAGGTCACATGATCAAAAATTTCTGTCCAATGGAAAGGTCATAATGAACACTCATGTCAAATATTAAAACCTTACCCTTTTTGCATCGCAATAGTTTTGGGCTAGGTTAAAGTTGACAACAGACGGACATGACAAAAACAATATACCCCCGGGATCTTTCGATCCAGGGGCATAAAAAAACAAACAAGATGTGTTTGTGAAACACTATGCCCCCGATGGTAACACAATTCTGGAGTGGGACGTAGACTACAGTGCAATATTTATAACAAATGTTAAAAGTTTTTCAAATGTAGGTCAAAGGTCACAGTTGAGGTCACATGATCAAAAATTTCTGTCCAATGGAAAGGTCATAATGAACACTCATGTCAAATATTAAAGCCTTACCCTTGACAGCGCAATAGTTATGGGCTAGCTTAAAGTTGACAACAGACAGACAGACAGGGCAAAAACAATATACCCCCGGGATCTTTCGATCCAGGGGCATAAAAACAAACAAACATGCATATAATGCATGATAAGTTTATCCTATTACCTTCCGGAAAGCGTACATAGATCAAATGTAAAATTAAGAAATACTCCGTTTCTCTATTATTTTCAAAGCCACCTTATTATATATGTTGTAATCCGTAGTGGTTTTGTTTGCATGAACAAATCAGCATTTCCTTTTAATTTTCATTACACTTAATTGAAAAACGGAAACTAAAATTAAAAACTGTTTATTTATCTCAAAATACACGTTTTAATGCCAGTTTCTCAAACACCAGAAATAACTATGACATTAAAAATTAATAGGCATAGTTGAGGTCCGATAACAAATTTAATTTCAAGAATTGCGGGTTTACAATTTAAATATTAACAGATACGTTATCAGATAAGGTGGCTATCTGCTACAATGACAACTACAGGAAACGATACGCTGTTTTGTTGGAACACATTTGGTTATAATATACCGCTTACTGCACGATTCCTTTGCATTACATACTCTTTAAAAAATTGCTTCGCGTTATGCATATATTGCTATGCATATGAAGGCATGCAAAGGATAGCACAAAATATTGATACTTAATTCATCTGTGTTTTTAAATCCGTTAACTATGTTGTGTAGCTTGTATAAATAATTTTCAAAAACATTCTTTTAATATTTTCCTGTGTGTTGAATACATTAAATCCTGTGGATAAAGAAGAGATTACCGTCCACCCTCCACCATCTGTTTCCATATCGCAGAAAACATCCACGGACACATTACCATTGGGATGAATTGAGTAGGAACCGGATGTTCTCTGTCCTCTCTCATAAAGCTCCTTACAATCCACGGCCAAATTATTACCTGTATTAAATATTTATTACTTATTCAGTCACACTTTGTCAAGATTTCATAATATTATGTAGGAATAAATTAGATCAAAGAAATTAAACAATAAGTTGTTAAATTTTTAAACTTTAGCCTTTTATATCTTTATTTGCTTATTCCCTGTACAATTTAGGAGTTGCAATAATACAATGACCAGAGTGCGGTTTTAGAAAAATAGTTCTGTCATTTACTGAAAGTTTGATTCAAAAGATGTGTTGAACGAATCAAACTTTCAGTAAATGACAGTTAAAACATTTCTTCTTTAAGAAAGAAAAAAAAAATAATCATTTGATATCTTTTCAAAACTCCAGGTAGTTATGCTGCCTTTTTCTAATAACATCTCATGATACTATGATTTTAAATTAAGAATATCCTTGAAGATTATTAGTGTAATAGGAACACTGTAAAGGACATGTGTATATACGTTGCGTCTTAAATAAATATATTTACATTTTCTATTTTCAATATCCTTTTTGTCCTCACCCTTAAAATGAAAAGAAAAACAAAAATCTACATACGCATTGCAAATGATAGATCTTCGATAATATTTGTTCTTAATAATGTGCTGTAGGGGGAGCAGTATTTTAATCAAAAGACGAGGTTGCAGAATATGTTTTGTTTGCAATTTGTATGGAATACACACTGCACTGTTATAAGGTTATCATGGAAAGGAACATACGTTAAATCTACAAATCATTACTTAAACAACTTTGAGGGCTTCACCAGCAAATATTATCTAACCAAAAATATACACTGAATCCTAAAATTATCTTTTATATCTAAAATTAAGCATTGCAATGCTCTCCCATATTTAAATAAAATACCTTTAGATTGCCCTCCGGACAAGGCTGACCGGAAGTACCTCCATTTCATCTCGACGACAGCGTTACCAGTTTCAGAACACGTGTTATGAAGACGACATTTCTTGGTCTGAGAGTTAAATCCGAAACAACCACAATTTCCCCCACAGATAGCCGAACATACACTTATAGAAGCCGATTCGTATTCTCCTATAAGAAAGTCAGCAAACAATCTATTATCCAAGTCCGGATATAATGTGTAATTCTGGGTCACTATTATCTGTGCTGATGTACAGGCGCAATATAACAAAATCGGACAAAAAATTACTGTTAATACCATTTTCTTAAAATCCATCATAATTCACAGTACACCCTAAAAGGGTGACGTTTTCGAGGTCGCTGTTTGATTTTAAGGCACTTTTTACAGCACTTCCGAATTCTATTTGAAAAAAAGTCTTATACAGGTTTGGTACACATCAACTGCCTAGATGACTTTTAAATATAACTGATGAGGTTTAAAATTGCAGTTTTAAAAATCAATATGCGAAAACGTAACAAGAGTTTAAAAAAAATCATTATTAGGAAAATGTTAGATCTAATGGAAATAAATTAAGACAATGTTGCTTAAAAACTTGTTTTGATGCGACTAAAAATATATTTTCCCTTAACGACCTATGGTTATTTACACTGTTTCGTCCTTATTAAATCAGTTCACAGTTTCTTTATCCCAGCACATGCCAGAGATATGCCTTCATAACATCATAAGATTAGCATCAAAAGCTCATTCAATTTTAAAATTATTTATATAACATTCTTGACTTTGAGAAAAATAAACATACATTTAAAATCTTCAAATTTAATCAGATCATATCTATTCTTTGATTATACATAAATCCCTGAAACTTCAGCTCAATTATTTTGGTCAGGTTACCTCAAGAAAAGTATACTTGGTACTCACGACAATTTACTCTTACCTTTAAAAAAAATGAAAACTGGGTATTAATTTTACTGGAAAAAAAACCCCAAACAATCATGGACAGCTTGAATGGTGCTTTAAAATTAAGACAAACCTGAATCATTCTAGGAATGTACATGTAGTCCGAGACAGAAGAGAGAAGTCTCTGATGAGACTGTAGCTATCCTAATGTAGCTGTTAACCTGCAATAAATGAAAAGACTTCCACCTGGAAGAAAAAACCTATTTTAGATTTTCCATTTCACTTAAAATCTCTTCTTGAAACACTGATGCCCCCGTATGGCAGCTCATGGTCCCCTACTGGATTTTTGAGAGAAGTGCTGACTTTAAAAGTCGATTGCTTACTTTTACACTAGGACACTTTACGGAAGTTCTTTTGCGATTTAAGTGTTTAGCTTAACAGTTAAGTAAAATATAATAATGGGTAATTTGAAAGCATACGAAGGGAACAGCAACCACCCTATCCTGAACCCACGACCTTCCCAACTTCGCCAACTCTGTCAATGTTTTTCTTTCCGGAATGTTTTTTCTTCTTTATTTGATTCCTTCAGAAAATGATATTGAAAGGAGATACACCCCGTCACTAATAACGTTTTTAAGTTAATTATGATATTCTGCCTCCCATCATCTCTTTAATTGATTGTATACTGTTAAATCATACTAGCGCCCCTTACACCTTACATATAACAACAATAAGGGTTATCTTACCTACTATCAATTCCGTACCTCTGTACTTAATGCAGATTAAACGTCACATTGAGAGTAAAAGTCAGAGCTTCTCACAAAAGTCCATTACAGAGGCATACAAATATTTGATCTTTTTTTAAAACTTGTAAAACTTTGACTGAAATTGTAGCAAACCATCATTTCGTACAACACTGATGTCCGTATGTGGCAGCTCATGACTTCCGATTAGGATAAAGATATTTTATTTATTCCCTTAACTTCTCCAAATTCTACTATAAATTTGACCAAAGCAGAATTATAGAAATTTTTATTTATGATAAAAATTCTTGCAACACTGAGCCCCCCCCCCCCCCCCTGCATAGCAGCTTATGGCCTTCAATTACCTAGGCATACAAATCTTCGTTCTGTTTTCCTAACTTTGAGTAAAATTTTCTTGAATTATGACCAAAACAGCATAACTGATTTTTTTTACTTGAAATAAAAAATGCCAACATCATGTAGATATATATCAATCATAGATGTACAATTTACCACCCAGTAAAGTCTGTTTCTAGGGAGGAAACTAATACATATTGCTAGATATGTTTATTTCAGTGGGAGACCGGTTAAAATGAAAGAAGGAATTCTGTAAATGCATTAATATTTGATAGGTAAATGGCTACCATGACTTATAACAATTTCAATTTCAAACAAAGCATACGTAATCGTGCTGGGAATGATTGATGGATTTAAATACACACACTTCCTAAATACAATAATTTTAAAAGAAAATCTATCTTTAGTATTGCACATTATTAAATTTTCATCGAAAACAAATTACATAAGTCGTCTGTACGATTTCTCACACTACTGCCATAATAATAAAAATTTGATTTGTGATAAATTAGAAAAATGATACTGCTCCGGCAATACAAATAAAGATGTACGACATTGAGTAGAAAAAAACAAAACACAGAATGATTTAAATACAGAACTTCTCAATCAGCCTGAATTTTTAAAGCAATCCTGTCAATTACTCAATGTTGTTAATTTATCTGAAGACAGAATAAGTTTATTGTATCAATAAAAACTCAAATTATATAATCAAGTGAAGAGTAATTGAATTCGATCTTTGTCGGTGTTTAAAACTGGATGACAGAAACGATCAGTGAAACTAATAATGGCCGACAACACCTAAATAACAAGCCATGAGCACATTATGATTGCAGATAAACAAACATTTATCAATATCAGTCCTGATAATGAAAAGAACAAGAATACTCGAGCTGCATTACGATTACCATAGATAAAGTGTAGGAAAGATTGTTACTCCACGTACACTCAAAAGCAGTAAAATGGTGCAAAAGATGTAGCTGGGATGTTAACTGTAATAAATTAACAAGATGACAGAGAAAATATTCTATCAATGAATATATAAATTATTAGTGTTTGTAGTACATGCTTCTGTACATACATTGTGCATTTTCATATCATAGGGCATTGCAAGTATGCATGTGCATTTTTAAAGGAAGTTTTTGCAGATATGAACTCGTTCATTTATTCACTCTTAAGTATATTAATCGATATATATATATATATATATATATATATATATATATATATATATATATATATATATATATATAGAACGCACAAAGAAACTCACTTTGACCAGGATACCCACTTCCGCACCTATGGAATCTGTCTCCTAGCAGTACAGGAACAGCATGCTAGACCGTTCGGCCATCTAGTGACAACCCCGACAATATACAAATTAGGAGATTGTGGTCACGAAATTTGAAAGAGAACTTGCATTTTTCCATTGTTATACTGAGTGTGCCAATAGCAATTTTGAATTAATATCTGGAGTTAAACGGGGTTTAGGGTGGATTTGAACGTTTAGCTGCAAAAATAATGAATTTCAATCCAAATCGTATAAACTTTTGTATGACGTTCCCTCCGAGACCAGATAGTAAAGCAGCGGCAGTTTATTATGCAATACAAACCGGTTTGTATCAAACTCTTATAGGAAATGACCACGCCTGAATGAGTTTGGTTTGTACTTATATCCCCCTCCATCCAGACTTTCAATGTTTAAATCATGTAATAGAGTAGATGAAAAAAAAAAGATTCACTTGCAGAGTGCTTTATGGATGACAGAATTGACCTGAAAGAAATCAAATAATTAGCCTCCATAAATCTCACCCCATAAGTATTCAAATGGATGCCCCGTAACAGTCCCAAAGCATAACAATCCGACATAAAATGGACCAAGGAGCCTCACAAGTAATCGGCTTGGCATGTGTAGATGTCACAGACAAGATATTGCTTACAACCTGTCAAATAAACTGTGCTGGGTTGTAGCATGGTTTCAGGGTGAGGGTTTTCAAATCCAGTGTTTGGATGGTCATTCTTTCGAATTCAGCAAATGAAATTCCTGTAGAGCTTTTTTCTGAAAGGGAGTTAGGCTAAAAATAGGTGAGAAACTATTAAGTAAAAAATCTTCTGGTAAACTATGCTACAACTGATGCTGTTGCAACAAGTGCTGCAGGTCTAGAAAAAGAAGTTGCGGACTTTTTATCTCCCTTGTGGTGAAGAAGTCCATTTGCCAATAGGGTTCATAGAGGTTTAAGTCAGTTTAGATATGATGTTAAACTTAAGTGATGAAATGTTCCCTGTAAACACAAAAAATAAAAACAGCAGAGCTACAAAAAATGTTGACAAATGACATTAAAGAAAGATGCGGTAGTATTTTAAAAGCTCTCTTCAAAAAGCATAATGGTGATCTTAAAAATGTCAAAACTCCTTACAGGGAATTGCGAATGAGGTTCTGAACTAATTCACAGGGACTTGCGGTGTACGCCGGGACTGCGTATGGGGAGATTAAACATTTTATGGAGTGCTCTCCCCCTTGTTATGGTGTTACACTTCCGTGTAAACACAGAAGATGAAAAAGCAGAGCTACAAAATGTTGGTTAACGACATTAAAGCAAAATGCAGTGGAATTTTGAAAGCTTTCTCCAAAAAGCAAGATGGTATCTTAAAAATGTCAGGGAATTGTTATCAATGTCCTGAACTGTTTCACAGGAACTTGTGGTGATTTATGTATACAGAACGCCTGGACTGACTGCTTATATTGTGAATATTAAACATTAGAGTAATGTCCTCATTGTTATGTGTTGTTTTTTTTTATTATAAGATGCCTTCTTTATACAAAATATTACGTACGTTCCACTGTATACAGTACTTCTTTCATTATATGTTCTAGTAATGTCATCATGTACTGTACATTTATCATTATATGAGGTGTTCTTAACATTAAATTTGGTTCTTCAAATATTATATGCAGTAGACATGACAATATACATTGTCCTTTAATTATACAGGGTACGTTCATTATTTTATTTTGTATTTCTGTAATGATGATGATTAGTGTTAAATATTATCCTCTATTCTTTAAGCGTTATGTTTGGTAGATTTTGCAACCCGTGATGATGTGTAAATTGTATATAATATGCAGTAATTTCTTCTTTACGATGGTCATCTTTCGGACGAAGATGGCGGAAATAACCTTGAGGATGTCTGCTGGAAAGACGCTTTATTTAAAACTGGACTCAAAGCACTATATTCGAAGTTTTATCAGAAAATATTGATTTTGAAGTTGCTCAGAATCTCTCCGATAGACAGCAATCTATTGTTGATATAGCGACTATCGGAGATCGGCACAAATTAAGACTAGCGTTAAGAGACGGAGCAAAACATTAAGATGCTCTATATGTCGATTAAATGCCCTCAAAGATTGTGGAAATGTTCCACACTGTTTGCACTGGTTCCACCTCATACTGTTGTTGGTACAATTAATAAGCTTAAAATTTCCATATTACAAAGTTAGGATTGTGGGTGGGGTTAGGGCGGGATCAGAGGGGACGCACGGCTGGAAAAAAGAATTGCCCGAAACAACCAATTTCATTGGGTTTTAGATCTTATTTAATAAGCGGTAGCTGTCTGTGAACAAGTGCTTCTACCGTTGAAAAAAAAAGTGAATAAGCGGTAGTTGCCCACGGACAGGTGCTTCTCCGGTAGTAAGAAAACAAGTGTCCAGTCTTGTATTCTAGAAATTTGAAAGACAGAACTCTTGTTTTAAAAGACATAAATCATTAGACTGCATTGGTGTATTTAAATTTAAATTTTATATTTAACAAAATTAAAAGTTTAAAAAAAAAATCTATGAAGAACATCTAATACAGGAGGCGGATTCAGAAATATTGGAAAGGGGTGTTGAGGTGGGAAAAAAATTTTGCTCAACATATATTTAATTTCACAGTACGGGAATATATAAGGAAGGAAAACAATGAGTAAAAAAAACTTGTTGCGTAAATTAAAATACATGTTTTTTCAACTGTAAAAATGTTACGACCAACATCATTAGAAATCATACCTGACTAAATATTTATAATCTCAGTGGCACAAACAGCTAAAGTGTAGGGTCGAGGTGCCACGTGTAGGCTACCAGTTTGTCCAGTCTTAAATATGGAAAGGACAAGTGCACTTATAAAAGAAGGTGAAAAATGATATTCAAATTATGCAAAACTTAATCTCACATAATCAATTGATATTTAAACCATTAGATTAAACATGTTCTAGCGCTGCAATTCATGCATATACAAAGAGCAAAGCCATACAATGTGGTAGGGTCAGCCGACATTAGTGATTTTCTGTAGCAAATCTAGGACGGGTATTCATTTCAAGGCTTTTGTTTACTGTCAGACTAACATTGTGCAAACTTCTTTTATGGAGATAACGAACAGTAATCAAGCTCAATTGTCCAATGAAGCAATACAAATCAGGAACAGAGCAAACAAGACCTTTGAAAGCATCAGAGGTAAGATTAGGTGCCATGAAGGAGTAAGCATCCCCTGTTGACCGGTCACACCCGCCGTGTGCTCCTTGTCGTAATCGGGCAAACGGAAAAATTCGTAGCCAATTCAGTGTGCAATTAATGGTTTAACAATTTGACTTAATGATAGATTGTATCTGCTGACCAGTTCATTGTATGGACCACAGAACTTGCGAAATGTTGACTCCTTAACTAATGTGTTTAAAGCGTTTTATTTTTATCATACAAGATGTCGTGCTGTGGATGAAAACACAATCATAAGCAGGGTTATCTGCATTTGCTTTTAATGTCAGAATATACTGTAAGGGGGTGTCCTTTGAACATTATTCATAAATCCAAAAGTGTTCCGATAAAAAGATACACAAATGTAAGGGTTACTACAACGATAATGAATGCCAGAGGACGAAATATTCTCTCAATGGATAACAAGGTAAAATCTGAAAAATAAATATATAAAGATAATAGAAATAGATTGATGATTAATTTACATGCATGAACATTTCTAGTACATGTATGTATATATCCTGTGTCTCCCTTGGTTTCATTTTGAAAATTATAAAACATGCAACGACATACATGTACATAATCTCAAACACTATTATATATATATATGTATATATATATATATACACGAGTACTTTGTACGACTTTTTAATTCTAGTAAAATAGATGGTGTTAATATTTCTTTGATTAAAAAAAAAAGACAATTTAAGATTAGCATTCTAGAAAAAAAAGAATTGAAATCATTAAATGTTTTAATGAAAGGTTCAATATTTTAAGACACCCTGCTTATCAAAATTTTTAAATGTTAAACCTGTCAATGGTTAGGATGTTTGGGAATTGAAATGAGAACATTACGACAAGTAGAAACTAAAGTAGTGGGTACTGTTTTTTTTTTTTTTATTGTTTTGTTGTTTTGTTCTTTTTTTACAAAAAAACATATCTCCCCTTCTTTACCAACATTAACGAGTGCAAATATATGATCTGAGTCAAAAATAATAATGCAGTGCATCTCAACTCAAATTCTGTGTACAAAATTTCAAGTCTTCATGTCAAACGGATCTCAAGTAATGGTCTGGTGGTGTTTTTCTTAATTTGACCTTGAAGAAAGTGATCAAGGTCAAATATTTTGATGCAGTGCATTTAGTGTCAATGTTGTCTTTCCTTGTTCCAAGTTTGAAATCCTAATGTCAAAAAGTTCTCAAGTTGTGATGTAGACTATATTTTCATGTAAACGATTGACCTTGACTTTTTTAATAGGTCAAGGTGAAAAAAATGTTGGCATTCACCCTTCCTCTATACCACCTCTCCATGTTCCAAGTTTGAAGTTTTAATGTCAGGGTTCTCAGGTTATGGTCTAGTCATGTTTTCTCTATTTGACCTTAAAGAAAGGGGTCAAGGTCAAAATTTTGAAGCGTTGCATCTTGTAACAATGTCTTCTTTCTATGTTACAAGTTTGAAGTTCTAATATCAAAGGGTACTCAAGTTAAGGTCTGGATTCTATTTTGATATAAAAGATTGACCTTGACATTATAATAATTGGATCAAGGTAAAAAATTTTGGTGGCATGCATCCCTCCTTCATACCACTTCTGCATGTTCCATGTCTGAAGTCTTTATAACAAAGGATTCTTAAGTATTGGTCTAATCAAGTTTTTTCCCTATTTGACCTTGAGGAAGAAAATACGTCAAGGTCAAAAATTTTGGTATGTTGCATCTTGTATCAATGTCTTCTTTTTCTGTTACAAGTTTGAAGTCCTAATATCAAAGGGTACTCAAGCTATGGCTTGGACTCTTTTTGATGTAAAAGATTGACCTTGACCTTATAATAATTGAATCAAGATCAAAAATGTTGATAACATGCATCCCTCCTTTATACCACCTCTGCATGTTCCATGTTTGAGGTCTTTATGTCAAAATGTTCTCAAGTTATGGTCAGATCGTGTTTTTTCCCTGTTTGACTTTGAAGGCAGAAAGGGGTCAAGGTCCAAATTCTAATGCAGTGCATTTTGTCTCAAGGTTTTCTTCCTATGTTACAAGTTTGAAGTCCTAATATCAAAGGGATCTCAAGTTATGGGCTGAACTCTATTTTGATGTAAAAGATTGACCTTGACCTTATAAATAGGTCAAGGTAGAAAATGTTAGTGCCATACACTTCTTTTCAATGTCATCTATCTATGTTTGAAGTCTTAATGTCAAAGGGTATTTAAGTTACGGCCTGGACAAAATTTGAATGATGAAGAAGAATAAGAAAATCGACAAAAACAATATGTCTCCTCTGGAAGGGGATTCTACTTTTAGTCGAGAAGTGATTCATTTGCTTCCACTTAAAAACTGTCTAAAAGCGAAGTTTCCAAGCAGAGTCGTCGGCATTGATGTTGGATTGCGTAAAGCAGTTTTATATAAACAAGTCCTTGATGACCTTTACACAATGCAACCATAATCCAGTGTAGAGATAAATGGGAAGCAATAGCGCTTTAGAAGAGTATCCCCCTCGCCATTTATTTGCAATAACTTTAATTACATTTGATATGAAATACTACTTTAATAGGGTGTTTATCTAGCTGTAAATGTGGGTCATGGTGGATCTCCGTTTGGAGCAAAAATATATTCAAGTTTGTTTAATTTTTGATTGATTGTAAGTTGTTTTACGTCCCATTCGAGAATTATATAGAGACGTCACTATACCGATGAAGGGCTTCAAATTTTTGACATTTACTCGGCACTCAGGGCCATTGAGCAGTGAGGGATCTTTATCGTGCCAACGCCTGCCGTGACACGGGGCCTCGGGTTTTAAGGTCTCATCCGAAGGACCCGCAACTTTCACTTCAAAGTGCCGAGCGCATGGCGAAGGAACAGTTGCTACCCATTTTTTATCGACATAGGTCAGTAGCGGCCGAGATTCGAACTAAGACCTCCCGATCACGGAGCGAGCGCTCTAACGACTGAGCTACCGTGAACGGTGTGTTTAATTTTTGAGAACTTTTGTTTGGACATTTCTGTAGTTGTCGCTCAACAGAATTCATGTTTTTGAAACAAGATCCTCAATATATCAACTTCCATGCATATCACTTTCAAGTACTTTCTGCTAAACTGTTAATTTTTAAACTGAATACTACGACTGATAAAATACTTAATTGTGGTACGCATTTCCAATTCAAAATTGTTCGAAGGAAAAGCTCGTACTGTTGCTGCAAAGTCTGTAGTTTGTAATCTGTGGTGCTGTCTGGCAGAACATAATCCATTTCTATATTTCTTCAAGTAGTCTCAATCCATTCTCGAACAAAAAAGCAAAAGGAATGTAAAGTGTTCGTCTTGGGATCTCATCGAGATCCTCCTGAAAGTAAGTTGTGCAAGTTGATTCTGAGAAGGAAAGGGCCTCTACTCTGAAACCTGGCATATGCCAAATATAATCTTATCTAAAAAAAAAAAATTAGGTTCACATTAACCATTAAATAATGAACATACCCATAAACCAATTCACTGTCTAAGACCAATGTCCAAATTCAAACATGAATATATAGTAAAGACTTGTGCTTCAATTTCATAGATGTAAGTTAAAATTTGGAGTCAAGGTATTGAAAAAACAGGCTTTGTGAAATTACGATGCTTTTTAATTTTGCTGAAAACTGGGGTATTTGAGTACCTTCAGCAAAGAATTAAGATAAGAGCCCATTCTTCGATCCAAAATAAAATAATATATACCTTTATAATCTTCATAAACAGTTCTTTTATGATATATAAACACATGTAAGATAAGAGGTTTGGCTGAAGGCAAAATATTAGGTATTATACTTTTGGCCTTTTCAGGCATAAGGATAATGACGCGTTTGGTTCAAGCCTAGTATTCCAACGGTCCAATAGTCCGACGGCCCAATAGTCCGAAATGTTTACCATCACCAAAATTTTTATTAGAGTTAAAATTATTCCTATCAGAAATTATTTCAAGGAAATTAAGAGAAACCACCAAAATCAACAAAGCCTGATTAAAAATCAGACAATCAATTTCTGACAAAAGCCATTCAAGCGTGAACTGAAAAACAGAGAAACCAGGTATATAATAATGAAAATGTACACTGCTAACTGATGAAGTACAGGCAAAATATGTAGTAAATGACCATTATCATGGCCATTATCATAGCAGAGAAGTTGCTTCAATTGAAACCCTAATCAGTTTTTTTTTTACACGGACGGACAAATATCATCTAGCTCTAAATCGGATTGCTTTAAAATCCGGCGAAAACATATAACAATAACAGCGTTTCAGTGTTATGGTCAGTACGTGTCCTACTCCCTGGCATGATAAAGTTCTTACCTCATTTTGAGAACTCTCTGAGAAGATCGTGAATTATGTAGTCTATGAAATTATTATCAAAATAAAGATGCATAAGATATTCTGGACGATGATGAAAGATTTGAAAGTTTTAATTTGTATTAATAATCAATCAAAACAAAATGAATGTTACAATGAGCTGTCGTCCACAGAAAGTGAAATAAAAAAAAACTTGTTCACATTTATAATGGTATGATTTGGCAAAAACAACATTCATTACACATTCATTCATAATACTTTCGATAATTATGTTTGTTGGGAAAAGAGAAAGGGGGAGAAAAAACTCTATAAAAAACAACAAACAAACGAACAAAGCACACAATGCAAACACAGAGTCCCAGTCGTTGTCCAGGCAAAAAAAGAGATCTCATTGTAAAAGAAGCTGTTACGATAAGGCGTGATATATGCGCTAATTCAAAATTACAAATAAAGTATATAATGCTGGTAAATATCCCTCCTAATTAAAATAGGTATAAAACTCAAAATATTACTTTAGTAACCGAATGAGATTATAACTTTACAGTTCCATGCCATTAAATGGCGTCTCTGACGAAGAAAACGTTTACACTGGTTTATATCAAAGTTATTTTAAGGAAAAACAGCATAGAAATAAAATGTTTATGCCATTCCTAGTAAATTTATATTGCTTAAATCATAGATATTAAAATAATGTCAGGTAATCCTGTCATATGTTATTAGTAATGCAACATGAAAATTTGTACGACTCTATGAAGTTTGATAAAGATATCTTCAATAGTTTCTTTAAAATTGAAATTGAAATCTAAAATATTAGATATAGGTGATAAGTAATTTCAACAAATTATGTATTGGCATATTAAGCTTACATAAAAATATCTTAAATTGTATCTTTCAAACTAAGAAAATTGCAAATTTAAGAAAAGTGAGGTCAAGTTTATAGGAAAATTCAAACGTTTTTGATGCAGTTGAATAGATCTCATCAACACTTAACAGCTTATTAAGTTTGATAAAAATATCTTGAATGGTACCTATGAAACTGAGCTAAAACTAATTAAAGAAAAATGAGGTCAAGGTCAAAGAAAGGTAAAGGTCAATAAACTGTACATGCAGTTGAATTGCTTTCTTCAGCAAGTAAAAGCATATGAAATTTTGATAAAAATGTCATGAATGGTTTCTTTAAAACTGAGGTAACACTATTTTAAGAAAAATGAGGTCAAGGTCAAATGAATCGCCAAGGTCAGATATGTTGATGCAGTTGAATAGCTTACATCAGTATGTATCAGCATATGAAGTTTGTTAAAAATATCTTTAGTTTCTTTGAAATGAGCTAAAGGCAAAGCGAGACGGAAGGACAGACAGAAGGACCTAAGTCGGACATGACAAACTCTATATGCCCCGGCCATATTCATGGTGGGGCATAACAAATTCATAAAAAATGTAACATTGTACAAATATTGCTGTTTTTGTTAGGTCAATACAATGATAAAGTCATTAGTACAATATTCCCCGAGCCCGAGGGACGGTGGGTAAATCGTCGTATTGACTGAAAAAAAAAGAAACTTTTTATTGATTTTATATTATGCAATTCCCTCACATCGGAGTTGGTATATAATAACATGCAGACCTGCCTACCCTTCCGCTTTCTGCGTAATTCTTCCGCTTTTTATCACAAAATTACGCTGTTACGCCATGAACTTTAATTTTAAGCTTTTAAATAATTTTCCTACAAAACTTTTTATTGAAAGGCTAACTTGGGAGAAGGTAAATAATACTAATCAATAGAGGGTTTTGATTCTTCACGATATGATTATTTACGATACAAACAACATACCTAATATACCTTGTAGTTATGTCTTTTAAACGTCTGGAATGCTAAATGTTAGAAAATATTGAATGATATGTGCAAAAAGTAAAATAAGTTCAATTTTCTATTCAGTTTATTCTTACATTGCTTAGAACAACATAGAGACAAAGTAAACATTTAGAAAACAAACCCGACTTAGCGCAATAATGTAAAATGTGTATTAACATGGAAATGTAACTCTGAATAATGTGATTTGCTATCAATTAACCAAACGTTCATTAAGCATGCAAGTTTAAACAAGTTTGATGTGACAGCATTCAGGATACCAGTTTTACAACAAATGGACTTTCTGTCAATAAATGATTTGAAAAAGACACATTTATGCTTGCTATGTTCATTGATGTACAGATTCCGGTTTATTAAGACAATATAGTATCATTGCAAAACATCGAACTAGGGAAACATAAAGGATTACGCCTTTACCTCTGAAATTCCACCAAAATGAGTATCGAGATCACACCCTCGCAATTAAAAGGGTAGGCAGGTCTGAACATGTGTGTGTGTGTGTTTTAGTTTTCCTTTGTGTGAAACGGGGGACGAAATTTGCATAAGAATCAATGTCGAATGCTGCCTTAATTTATATATGTGCATTTTGGGAGGGCGTGTTCCACCCTTGTTTACATTTACTGAAGTCCTAGTTAAACGCACTGAAAGAAGCTAGTTTGAAATAAACATTTTCAGTTGTATTATTTTTACAATGTACTTTTAGTCCAATGGAGAAAGAATTAATCCTAATGTTACCCGGAAAATCAGGTGTACATAACGTAGATTTTTTTTCAAGGTTTGATCTTGGCCAGTTAGAGAGCTCGGAATAATTCAGTCATGTAATAAAAAGTTTTGGCCTATTCATGTATTTGAGTTTTCAGTTTTATCCCTACTAGTACTCACTGGACCTTAAAATTTTTACGACATATCGTAAGAGTTCCTTCCTTTTAAGCATGAAGAGAGCATCTTTGACTTGACGTCTATATTTATCATGTGTTTATCGATAGTGCTTAATGCAGTAACTAACTGCTGACCATTATTCGTCAAGAGTTCTCTGCCCTCGGTTATACTGTTCTTGGAGAAGATCTATCCTTTTCTGAAGCCTCCTCCACTTCCTCTTTGTTGCAGGTCGAGGCTCCCCACGTGCTGCTGCCCTCTCCTCCACCCTCTGCAAACGTTCTGCATCCTTCAATTTTCGGATGAATATCCACAAGGATGGGTGCTTGATACCAACACTGTTGTTCCATTTATGATGGAATCCTATCATTAAATTTAGCGACTTGTGTGTAATCTGCATTAGACCGTTTATAGACATATATTGATCAGAGAATATTGACCCCAATTCAGTGTTACCATCTGCGAGCTTGCGAAAGCCTTACATTATACCCAGTGAAAGACAATATTTACCGATATGAATCGAATAGCTTATTTACCGGGGTATTATATTGCTACAAAACCGCTTTTAGTTTTTAAAGTTTGTATCAGTTCATTTCCGTAGTCTTACCTTCAACCAGATTGTTCGTCCTCGTGTCATCATCTCTATTGAAGACTTTCCACATTTGTGGTGGAAAAGTTCCATCGAGGTAAGTGTTTTGAAAATAAGTCATCAGCTCCCATATTGCTGGATACCGGTTTTGCAGACGTCTTGCTGTGGGAGATTGCATCAGCATGCAAAAGTTCTGGCGTACAAACGCAAGCGGTAGATGTCCAATAGACATTAATTTCTGTAGAAACTTTTTTACCTTTCTTCTACGCCTGTAGACTCCAGCAAGTCCTACTTCTTGAATTTTTCTCCATAAGCTTTGCGTGAAATGGAAGTAGCAACCCCAAATTCTTGTGCGAGGAAGTTCTGTTTCAATTGCCAATTTCAATGCTTGTTCAAAATCACAGATGACCGAGCGTCGGCGCCATCTCCTTCCAGTGACATTCCTGACTTTGGCCTGAAGATGTTGGAAAAATTGTCTGTAATGTCCAACTGTTTTTACTGTCATCAAAGACCAAGCAAAAGTGAAGAATCTGCCTAGGTACTTCCCATGGACAGTTACGAGTTGAATGTCTGGATGGGGACTTGTTTTAAAGGTTCCATCGATGAATATCGTTGAGAATGTTTGTAAAAGGCGAATATCTTTCTTGGTCGCAAATACAGCGATGCCCCAGTCGTTGTCAAGGAGAGTCAAAAACTTATTTCATCCCCAAGTCTTCTTCCATTTTCCTCGTATGTTGACATCGTCCACATCCGTCGGAATTGGAGGGAGTAAAGATGATCTGACTCTCTGCAACGCTGACCGAACCCTAGAGAACGCTGGGAGTTCCTGGTCCTCGTCATTTCCTACTAACCCCTCGATTACTTCATTATACACTCTTTTGATTGGTTTGGAGGGATCATCGCTGACTGTTTTCTTCATCTGATTGATGGCCTCTGTTTGCTGAAGCAATTCATCTTCAGCTGGATGATCATGATCACCAACCTAGAAAAGTTAAACCTTGGCAAGCACCTTTCCAAAAAAATCAAAATACACGTACAAGGAGCAACCAAATTTCGATACAAAGTGCTGTCAGATTCAATATTTATAATAAAGCATTTTTCCCCCATACAGATTAATCCTATCGAGAGATTTTGCCGACTTGTCGAGAGTTGGCTTGCTAGGGAACAATAACCCAAGATGGCCTATGTCGCTCCCAAGTATAATAATGATAGACCTCTATCCCTGATTTTGAACTTGCATGAGTCTTCATACTTAAAGGAGATGCTCTGCCAACTATGGTTCAATTTCTTAAATCATATCTCAAAAGAAAATCTTTCAAATGAATTCTCCATATGCAATTTTTCTGTTTAGGAATTATCTTCTCTAGGAAAAGAAACTGGCCCCTCATTTGATCAAACGTGAACCCCTTTCCCCAAAGGATACTCTGTGATTCTGAAGGAGAAGCCTAAAGGATTATGTAGAGACGTGGTCTTTAAAGATTTTTTTTGATTTTGGAAAGTTTTTTTTTACCTTGATCTACATTTTCCATTCCAGTGAACTTAGTAATTTTTTGCGTTTACCTCAAATGTAGATATACACTTTGGAGTAGAGTATTCAAACTTTCCTGATGAGAAGAACTCGACCCTGCCAACATTTGTGACTTTGACCTACATTTTCTGGTCCATTTAACACTAAAATGGTGTTCATTTCTAAAGTCATCATCCAGCGGGACATGCATGCGTGTCCTACCGATTTATTTCTAGTCTTTTGAAGATTTTCTCGATAGATCTTTCACGAACTTTAATACAATTGTCAACTCCCACCCCCTCAAAACATTTGTTAAGAAGGTCATAACTCCACTATTTACAAATTACTTAGTATCTGAATACCTTCGCTTCTCATCTTATCACCTTATTCTGACTCTAAATAACGCCTTATTCCTGTTAGAAATTCGTATGCAAAGGAATAAAAGGAAATCTGTGTGAATTTTCTGTCTGGTAACTGAGCAGCTCCTGATTTCCTGTACGTATAGGTTGGGGGGGGGGGGGGTTAGACATTAATTTTGATGGCAATCCGGAAAGGAAGAATTTCAAATAAATGAAAGAAAATCCTACTGCTTGGTGTCATGCATTTTTTTTTCAAATTTGTGGTTTGGTTTGGGCGGATTAATTGAAAAGGGGGGGGGGGTTAATGATAATAACGGATTACGATCATTATATAAGAACTAAAAACTTGCACGTATGGAGAAGAAGTCCATATTTACCGATTTTATTTCGATGTGTGGTAAACGTTCAGCATCCAGGTCGAAAGCATGAGTAGAGATTGATGCTCGACATGTCTTTCTCCAGCATCTCCAATGATAAATTGTCCGCTTTTTCTTGTTCAACTGGTACCGATAACCTTCATTAACAAGAACTTTTCCCTTTTTTTTCATACCATCCATTAAGTAAGCCATGATGGCAAAGTGTGATGTCACCTTACCGGAAATGAATTCAGAGTATCGGCTTATATCAAATTTTCCGAAATTTAACATCTCCTTGGATAAATCTCGTTAGAATTGTAATTTTGTCCTCTTTTGAATAAAATAATAATCAGAGGCCCAAGTAAAAGTTTAACACTCAGTGGTTAGGTTGAAACAAAAATGCAGATTTTCATTCCCCCGGACCGAAAAATCGAGCTCATATTTTGTGTGTGTGTGCGTGTATGTCTTCTTCTGTCTGTTTGTTTGTCAACTTTAACCTTCATCATAACATTTGAGCCGTGAGTGATAGAGACTCCATATTTGGTATGCATAGTCCAATAATAAAGCTCATTAATTCAAATGGCACCAAGTTCAATGACGTTGTCATCATGACTGTGACCTTGATGCAAAAAAACAATAGCGTTTTGAACATGGCTGCCGCTATATATATATATAGAGAGAGAGAGAGAGCCTCGTCGGATAGAAATCATAACGTCATAATGAGAAAGAAACGAATAAAGTTAAGAAAGATTTCCCGGTATTTTCTCTACACATGGTTTTAATCTTATGGAATGTTTTAGACATTATCAAATGCAAAACTTTGGGGGGGGGGGGGTCGGGATATTTTGAATATTTACTAATAAAATAAACTATTTTTTAATTTATTTAAGGAATTTTTTGGATTCATGATGTGATCAATCGAGTGGCTTGCGTGATAATTTGCATAAACGCCTTCGGCGTTTATGCATAAAATTATCACGCAAGCCAATCGATTGATCATCGTCATGAAACAAAAAATTAGACAGTTATTCCTTACATTACATGCTTCTGATTCTGCAAATTTCCGAGCTAATAGCCCCGCTTCTGTCTCAATTTGTCCCGCCCCGCACGTGATTTTTTTTTAACCGCGCCTATCGATGAACCAGTAGATTTATGTTGAAATAAAGTATTTTTACAATTTGTAATTTTATCTCGGACAAAGACATTGGAAATGTAAATATTTCCCTTTGTAGAGCCTTTAACCTTTTTATTGTTACCATGGATTAATGTAAACACAGGCAAAATGAATGCCGAGTCCTTTCTACATGCATTTACTTTTAACGGCAGAAGACGTAAGGTTTAGTCTAACAACAGATAAAGATTAAGTTGGTAGATATTGTGTAAAGCATAATTGATATGGTTCATTACTGAACAAGTATAGAATATGTCTTTTATGTAGTTTGGAATATCAATTTACAAAATTTAGCCAAAGTATTCGGCTTAGAAAATCGCGCATAAATTTAGAGTGTGAACTTCGCTGATTTATCACTGTGTACATTCATTCACTCAAGTTTAAATTAACAGACATATATTAGTTATACTATAATTTTTCATTTCTCAGAATGAATGTAAGAGTAATAATAAAATTTATAAGGATTAACCAACCAAACATAAAACAACAATATCGGTGTCCACATGATGCCAAGCCACGATTCATCAACTTTCAAAATGCACTTTCTAAATAAAATTTACAATGATATAAGCAAACAAACTATTCGTACTATTAAAGGTGATTTCTTCATATCTCTATTAATATAAATAACTCGAACAGAATGTCATATAGACCTATCTGAGAAGTATGCATTGAAACTGACTGGTTTCGATAATGTGCAAGTTTCTTCCCTTTGACACTATAACAGACCACTGTTACAGAAATTTTAACTGGTTTCGATAATGTGCAAGTTGCTTCCCTTTGACACAGAGGCTCAACACAGGGGAATCGTTTCCAGTAAAAAAAAAAGAAATATCTCTCTCTCTCAGTCTGTGTGTGTGTGTCTTTCTATCTCTCTCTTTCTCTCTTCCATAACCAATAATTAAGTCTTCAGTATATTTCCTTAAATATCTCACTCCTTCTTTTTACAAATCTATAAAATATACAGATGATAGGTTATCCATTTTTATTTTTTCTTGAATTGGCTGTCGAAAATGAACATAGATCTGAATAGCTTGTTGAACTTGTATTATTTCTTTTTATTAAATATTCAATAATTGTTCCCTGTAATGTTAAAATATATCTTGAGAAAAATTTTGCATGTAAGTGTAAATGCACATGCATTTGGCTTCGCTTTGTAAAAGGACTTTCAATTATAATCTCCAAAACAATCAAGTTCTTTACATTTATATATTTCTTATCATTCCTTCTGAATACAAGTCGCATTTTTTTTTCTAAAGGAGGGGGAGGGAGGGGTATACCAACAAGAAATAATTTCTAATTCAGAAGTACTTATTTCCATTTTTTTTTTATTAAAACAAATCAGAAAATAAATAATTGTGAAATGCCTATTTCGTATGAATTGTGTTGATTAGGTTTAGAACGGGATAGCAAAATATTGTCTCTACATTTGTCTCTACGTTTGTTTGCAATTGTAAAAGAAAGAAAATGTGGCGCATGATTTTATATCATAATTCAATTTAGCAAAACGATTCAGCCTTTTTTTTTTCTTAATACTTTTATAATACTCCAGTAAACAAAGATATAATAATTTTTGCATTTTAAATTAATCAAATCTATAATTAAAATTAGATGTTAGATTCACTCACTTCACTACCTTTGTAAATTTTAATCAGATTGAAATTACCCCCCTCCCTTTTTTTGGTGTGATCTGAAATATTATATGTAAATTCTCTTTGGCAAATTTATCGGAAATTTTGCGATACAAGTAAACTATATGCTATAGAAAACAAAGTTTACAAATCATCTAACTTCGGCCTGAAACCTCAGGACGAAATGATTATTTTAAGAGTACGTATAGGTCATTAAAAAATGACGCATGGATTGCATACTTATTAAATCGGAAATTTCAGCGAATGTATATGTATTGTGACTAGCTGTCTGCTAACAATATATCATATAGAATCTTAGAATTTGCTGATTTTTCACATATTCGAAGTCGACTTTCTAATTAATAATGTACAAAAATGCATAAACTTTGCACAAATATCAAAGTTAATAGAATTATAGAATTTTTGATTATCTACATTTGTCCAAAATCTTGTACGTGAAAAGAAAACACTTGCTGTGGCCTTCAACTCGACATTTAGATATATCGACGACGTATTGTCAATTAACAATGGCTATTTCCATTCTTATGTCGATACGATATATCCTTGTAAACTTGAGATAAAAGATACCACAGAGTCTGACACATCTGTTTCATATTTGGATATTTTACTTGAAAAAGACGTTAATGGTAATCTAACAACCAAGCTTTATGATAAACGTGATGACTTTAACTTTTCAATCGTCAACTTCCCTTACTTATGCAGCAATATACCTTCATCACCTGCATACGAGGTATATATCTCTCAGTTGATTCGATACGCAAGAGCATGCTCTACGTATGTACAATTTCTAAAACGAGGTAAATTATTGACAAATAAGTTGATGAAACAAGAATATCAGCTGTCTCGTTTAAAGTCATCATTTCGTAAGTTCTATGGTCGATACAATGACCTTGTCAGCAAATACAATGTATCATTGAGTCAAATGCTGACTGACGTTTTTCATACTTATTGTTAGGCCATTATTTACACACTGAATTGTCGACGGATTTTTCCGTTATTTCCCGATGATGACAAGGAGCACACGGCGGGTGTGACCGGTCGGCAGGGGATGCTCACTCCTCCATGGCACCTGATCCCACCTCTGATGTTTGGAGGTCCGTGTTTGCTCTGCTCCTATTTTGTATTGATTAATGGACTTTTGAGCTTGAATACTGTTCGTTATTGTAACGTGCCCGGGGTATGAGGCTTCTAAATTGATCACATCTCCAATGAAGGAGATATATTTCAGTATGACCAATATATGGTATATCCTGGTAATTTGGTAAATCCATGTAATGATAGTAAATCCTTGTAAATCTCTTGTGTTGGTCAATAATACTACATTGTAGAGGCAAATAAGACCACAACAGAAGATATTTTAAGTTTCAACAATAATTTAACGGAATAAATATGATATAGATGGCAGGATAACACGATAATCAAACAATGGCGAGGTAGTATAGTTGGTCAGGTCGGACGTCACATTATTATATATGGTATAATAGTAACTGTTGAAATCCTTAATAATTCAATTTGGTCAATGAAAGTTATAGTAAAACTCTGTTCACGTTACTAATTTGCTGTAAATATACCAAAAATATCAGTGGTTACGTACTAGTTCTATTAAAGATTGATAGGGGGCGTTCTGCAAAGTCGAACTGAAAGTTGAGCGTCCGTGGCGACGTTTATATAGGGTAAACTACCGGACATGCGCAGTGCGCTTAACCTAACCAAAAAGGAAAGTATAGACCAAAATGGCAGACGATTCTAACAATATCGCCGAAGTGGAACAAACCATAAAAATACGAAATATGTGACGCCCAACCGTATAACATAATAATAAACAATGAAGGTAAGTTACTTTAAGATGTACAATACGTTTTGCGTATAATTTAACAGTAATAAATTAATGACTTCGAGGACGGAACACAATAACCTTAACCCCCCTTATAAATTAGAACCTTCCGTAAGCCATGACCAAAAAGGAAAACAACGTGGTCGGCAGACGGACATTAAAACGGTAAATTACGATTAATTTATACAATGAATTGTAAGTTAAATGTAATAAACATGCATAACAATTGCTGATATAATTATAAGAGTCTATATTTTTAAGTATCCATGAGTTTGCAGTCCTTATTTCCCACCGTGGGAAAGTTGGTCATGCACCAAACATGAAAGTGTAGGATTTACCAAACATGAAATAATAGGAATTATCAGACATCGTTTTATAGAACACTTGGTAAACTTTAACAGTTAAAATATAATTGCTGAAAGAGAATGCATGTTCGTATTATGCTGAAATATAAAATAAATAAAATTATGAACACAATATGATCTATACATATAGATGTTAAAGGGGGGGGGGTCTCAAAACACAAACATTTCACATTATCCCCTCCGTAAAAAAAATTGTTCGTCCTCGAACAAAAATACTGTTATATCCTGATGCACCTATGCAATAATATAATTATTAACAATTTGAAATGAAAATGAAACATCATCATTGCATATAACAGTATAACATATTATATACTTCTTTCACATGAAGACACAAAATGAAGGCGATTTAACAATGATAATCCACTCAGATGAAGAAACAGTTCCAGGTAATGTATGAATTATCACACATATTAGTATATTTAGATACATATATACAGACATAAAAATAGCGAAACTTAAAGATGATCCATTACAAAAATGGTCATTATATTCTCAGATAAATTAAATGCTCTCAAAAATCCAACCCCCCTCCCAAAGCATACTAAAAGTAGCTATACATCCTAACAATGAATACCCCAAAATATTTCAGTCCTTCTTAACTTACTAATCTAATCGTCGAATGTGTAAGTCTGTTTGGCAGTACACTGAATTCCTTTATCTTTGCAGGTGTGAGATGTAGACGGTGATGAAACTGTATTGGCTTGGACTCCTACTTCCTTGGTAATACGATACAAAGGGTCTTTCGTCCAGGTGGCCGATAGCCAGTAAGTAGTACCGTCAGGGAGCGTCACTCTTTCTGTCCTTTGGATGGATCCGAATCCCAGAGGAACATGGTCCAGGGTCCTGTGGGCACACTTCCCGGCCGTCTCCCTGGCGTCCTTAAGGATCTGGCCAACTCCAGAGGAAAACATGGAGGAAGGAGCGCCAGCAAAGAAGAGACGGGGATCCGCAGCCAGAAAAGAGTAAACGTCACTGTCGGTCCTGGGCGAAAACACTGTCCAGACGTCGTAGATAGTATTCGGAGTTACCTGAGCAGGTACACAGGCTGAAGCGGCAGGTTCCAATGATGTTGGCAACTCAATAGGAACAGCAGGCTCAGGGTGAGATGATGATACAGTCACCGAGGAATTGGACGGAAAATATGCAGGAGCAGGCACAGTGGTAGGGGGGACTTGCACAGGACAGGCAGGTTCGACAGACGCAAGAGATGGTGAAACAGGTGCAGCAGGAACATCATGTGAGGACTCAACATTGGTGGAAACTGTAACCTGAACTCTGGGGGGAGACTTGGACTGGGGGTCCTTCCTCAAAACCTTTCTGGGCGGGTCAAAAATCTGTGATTCCTGGATCGCATATCCCAGTAGATCCTGCTCTGTGGTTGTAATGTCCACCAGCTCCAAGAAAACATCTACACTGGGAGATCGAAGGGGAGTAAAGGGGTCTCTCTCTACAGCAGTAGAACGGGATCTGTGAGGACAAGAAGAGGTCTTTGGGTTGGTAATCCTGTGAACCCTCTCAAGATGATCACGCATGAGGTAGGGTCGACTACATGGTACAACATATCTACAGTGAGGACAACACTCTGTTGGGCCATGTTTGTCCTTCTTATGTCTGTCTAACTGCTGCCGGGTATCGAACTTTCGCAAACAGCCATCAATCCTACATATGAAAGATCTGTTGGAGTGGTATCTTGAAGTCACTGTTAAAAGGTAGAAGTAATTGTCTCTTGTTACAAAAATTATAATTAGGTAAAAACAGCTGAATATGATAACATGTGATGTCCAATCAGTCAAGTCAGCTGTTGTCTGATTAATTCCAATTTTCTACAGTTTTCCATAATACTTTTTGAGAAAGTTATGATGTACAATTTTAACATCATTGTTATTGTTTTGTATCTTATACACTAGATCTCCAAGTTTTTGAATGATGGTATAAGGTCCCTCCCATGTTTTAGTAACACTCTTCTGCTTTTTATTACAAAGCCAAACAAGATCTCCTGTTCTGAAGGACACTTGTTTTGCATTATGATTATAATGACGTTTCTGTCTGTCACTAGCTTTAAGCATTTCATTCTGAGCTAGCTTATGCATCTCGCTCAGGGATTTTTGTAAATGTTGTACATATGAGCATGGGGAATAATGAGATTTGGAATCTGTTGTAGGAGGACTACCAAATAAAAGATCCACAGGCAATTCTGGTTCCCTGCCCAACATCATTAAACTTGGACTGGTTCCTATGCTCTCATGAACTGAAGATCTGTATGCTAATAGTACAAAAGGTAAGTATATATCCCAGTCTTTCTGAGTAATTGACACATATTTTGTAAGCATAGCTTTGAGTGTCCTGTTAAATCGTTCAACAAGCCCGTCGCTCTGGGGATGAAAGGGAGTTGTTCTTGTTTTATCAATGCTGAGTATTTTACACATCTCCTGAAACAATTTCCCTTCAAATTGTGTACCTTGGTCAGTATGTACTTGACGGGGAATACCAAATCTACAAATAAACTCAGTGAGAAATACTCTTGCAACTGTTTTTGCCTCGATATTTGGAAGGGCAAAAGCCTTAGTCCATCTAGTGAAATAATCAGCAATGACTAATATATATGACTTTCCTCTAGGAGTTCTGTTCAAGGGACCTACAATGTCTAGAGCAACTCTTTCCAAAGGAGCACCAACAATATATTGTTTCATTGGAGCTTTAGGAGTGCAGGTTGTCGGATGACTGGATTGACAGGGTTGACATTCTTGGCAAAATTTTGCCACTGATTGTTTATTTCCAACCCATTAAAACCTCTGTCTGACTTTGGCTAAAGTTCGGTTCACTCCTAAGTGTCCACTTGTAGGGTCACTATGCAACATTGTTAGGACCTGAGGTATGTACTTTTCAGGTAAAATCATTTGTAACGTGACATTCTTGGTTTTATCATGAAACCATTTTCTGCATACAACATGGTCTTGAATGATAATTCTGTCCCACTGAGACCAGTAAGTCTTAATTTGTGAATTTTCTTGAGAAATATCCTCCCACCCTGGTCTTGGAATATTACTCTCCTTCCAAGCATATTTTTTACCTATGACTGGGTCTGATTTCTGAGACTCAATTATTTCTTCTCTTGGTGTACTTTCAAACCAAGTATTATAACAAAGTAAGTCTTGTTTTTCTAGGGTAGGAATCTCAGATTCTTGAGAATTCATTTTGTCTACTAGTTGTGCAACTGTAGGTGTAGATCTGATCATCCTGACTGTGGGGCTTTGAAGTTTTTCTTCATGACCATAGTTTATTTCCTGTTTGTCACAATGGGTGCACTTGGTGCACGGACGCCTTGACAGCCCATCAGCATTTCCATGCTGGGAACCTATTCTGTGTTGAATGTCGAAATCATAGGTTGACAGAATTTGTAGCCATCTGGCCACTTGACCTTCAGGATTTTTTAATTTAAGGACCCATCTCAGTGCACCATGGTCAGTGCGAATAAGGAACTTTTTACCATATAGATAATGGTGAAAATGTTTGACTGACTCGACGATTGCAAGTAATTCTCTTCTGGTAACACAGTAATTTCTTTCACTTGCTAAAGTATGCGATGACCCGCTCTGACTTGCCATCTGTTTGTGACAAAACTGCTCCAATGCCGTATGCACTGGCATCTGTATCTAAAATAAAATTTTCATCCAGAGATGTATGGAACGCCATAGCTGCCTGAAGGTCATTTTCATTTTATATGAGGTGGTATAACCTTTATGTGAAGTGGTTAAGTCATTATATATAGTGGTAAAATCATTATATTCAATGAAAACTTTATAATATGCAGTGGTTTTATCTTTATATACAGTGATAAAATCATTGTATACAGTGATAAAATCATTATATTCATTGATGAGTTTCTTATATGCAGTGGTTTTATCATTATATTCAGTGGCAATGTCATTATATGTAGTGGTTAAATAACGTAATGAAGTGATAGTACCGTTATATGGAACGCCATAGCTGCCTGAAGGTCATTTTCATATTATATGAGGTAGTATAACCTTTATGTGAAGTGGTGAAGTCATTATATATAGTGGTAAAATCATTATATTCAATGAAAACTTTATTATATGCAGTGGTTTTATCATTATATACAGTGATAAAATCATTATATTCATTGAAAACTTTATTATATGCAGTGGTTTTATCATTATATACAGTGGCAATGTCATTATATGTAGTGGTTAAATAATGTAATGAAGTGATAATATCGATACATTATGCTGTAAAATCATTATATGCAGTGGTTTTTCCATTTTATACATTACTGATATCTTTCTGTGATGTGATGAATTCAATATATACAGTACAAACATAATTTGTGTGATAAAGCAATCATTACATTGTAAGAAACCCGCTGCATGTGGAGTGCCAAGTTAATTTCATTCAGTGCGACACCTTTACATGAAGTGAAAAATCTATTATGTACAGTACTAACATCATTATATTATATAGTAAAATTATTATATATATTCCTTAAATCATGCTTTGCAGTAGTAACATCTTTATATGAGGTGGTTAATTAATTATATGATGTTGTTAATTTGTTATATGATGTGCTCAAATCTTTATATGCATTGGACGTTTCATGTTATGCAGTGGTAACTTCTTTATCATCATCTAAACTGGTCCTTTTATTTAAAAAAAAATGCGCGGAGTTCCAGTTTAAAGAGTGTTTGAAAATGGGAAACCCGGGCCGTGGCAAATTAAAAGCCGGGACTATTCGAGATTTTTCTAATTTCTGATTCTATTATACATCTTCCTGATTTGATCAACTGTGCTGAAATTTTAAGACTCATTTTTATAGGTTAATGTGTATTCGCTGTAAAAATTGCATTTAATTTTAAAATACTTAGTAATTTAGATTTTCTTGGCGATTGTTGATTTCCAAGTTCAGTGGTGGATCCAGGAATCTTGAAAAGGGGGGCCCGACAAGTTTTTGGTCGCGGTAGGTAGCCCACAGCCAAACCAAAAAACAATTGATTTATTAAATCTTATGTATATTTTGAACACAAGGGGGGGGGGGGGGGCGGCGGGCCCCATAGGCCCTCTCTGAATCCGCCCGTGGGGTTGGTAAATCGGGTAGGCAATCAAGTAGACATTGAAAGGCATTTTTTGAGTGAAATGACACGTTTAAGAAAAACTGGTTCATATAGGCGTCGGAACCGGGGGGGGGGGGGGGGCTATTGCCCCCCCTCTTTTTTTTTTTTTTTTTACAAAGGTAGACATAATATAGGCATTGAAAATTCGGGCGTAGGTCTAGCCTCCCCCCCCCCCCTCCCCACTTTCTACAGGCACGATTCATTGTAGTGAAAGAAGGGTAATTGGTAGTGTTTAAAAGAATTTGATACTGAAAGATGTTCGACCAACCCCCCCCCCCCCCCCCCACCGGGTTTGGAGAAAGAACAATTTTCCTTTTTTTTTTTTTTGCTTGTCAAGTTTTTTTTCAGGTTTGATCTTTTTTTTCTATTTCAATTAGCCACCCCACTATCAATTTCCTTCCGACGCCAATGGTTCATTAAAATCGGATTTTATCTCCCGGAAGTCAAACATAAAAAATCCGAAATACTTATTCATTATCTACATGCCATTTGATAAAATATAAATTAATTAAAGAATTATCACATATACATGTAATTATAGGACTATTAATGCAAAGCCTTGTGTCAAACTTTAATCACGCGTAAGTTGCTTGGTTTAAGGATATCCGATCCTCAGCCTTGAAGGATAACTCTTAATTTTATCATTTTATTCAAAAAGACTAAAATGATTTTAATTTGGTTGTTTGTTTGCTGTTTAACGTCCCTCTCGAGAAATTTTCACTCATATGGAGACGCCACAATTTGCCAGTGGAGAGCTGCAAATTTTGTCCTATACTCGACACTTACGCCCATTGAGCAGTGAGGGATTTTTTTCGTGCCAACACCTACTGTGGAACGGGACCTCGGTTTATGGCTTTATGCGGTCTCTTACGAAGGACCGGTCTCAACTTCCCACTGTCGGATTCGAACCCGTGACGTAAGGATTGACTCCTTATTCCGCGTCTCTTAGAGCAGACACTCTAATCACCGTGCCACGTTGGCGACGGCAAATATGAAACTTGAAAATGAAATGTTTTCATGCAGCAATTTTTCAATGTGATTTAAGGTTTTCTGAAGTCTTAGAAACAGACTTATAAATAGTTGATATTAGTAATTTAACACCCCACCCCCCACCCCCACCCCGAAAAAAGTATTAAACAAATTACATATTTAACGTAATCCAGTTTCTTTCCATCTACTAACAAATAGATACATGTACCAGTGCACATTCGCATATTATGAAATTAGAAATGATTTATGGTGTTTTGCACCAGGTTCTTCCCGGATGATCGGATCTGGTTTAATAATCCCATTTTTAATGAAAATGTGTATTTTGCATAAAAATAGCATTTTCAAATAAAGAAATAACTATCAAAAAGAAAAAGTTTTTTTTTAGTTAAAATACAGTGTTTAACATCGGAATAATTTTTAAGTTTATTAGATTTTTATCAAATATGTCAAAAAAAAAAAAAAAAAAAAAAAACACACACACACACACATAAAATATCGCCAACCCAGTCTACCCATTTTACCAACATGGAAATCAACAATCGTCAAAAAAAAAATCTAAAATACTAAGTACTTATAGCACAATGGATAAAATATTAAATCAGAAAATTGAAACTGCCTACCAATTTTACTTGAAACCAAAATTCGTAAAGAAAATCTAAAATACCAAGTATTTAAATACAGTTTTTACAGCGAAAACACATTAGCCTAAAAAAAAAGAGTCTGAAAATTTTAAATCAGAAATTTGAAAAATCTCGAATAGTCCCGGCTTTTAATTTGCCACGGCCCGGATTTCCTATTTTCAAACACTCTTTAAACTGGAACTCCGCGCATTTTTTAAAAATGTTTTTGCAAGAGGACCAGTTTAGATGATGATAAAGAAGTTACCACTGCATAACATGAAACGTCTAATGTATATAAAGATTTGAGCACATCATATAACAAATTAACAACATCATATAATTAATTAACCACCTCATATAAAGATGTTACCACTGCAAAGTATGATTTTAGGAATATATATAATAATTTTACTATATAATATAATGATCTTGGTACTGCACATAATAGATTTTTCACTTCATGTAAAGGTGTCGCACTGAATGAAATTAACTTGGCACTCCACATGCAGCGGGTTTCATACAATGTAATGATTGCTTTATCACACAAATTATGTTTGTACTGTATATATTGAATTTATCACATCACAGAAAGATATCAGTAATGTATATAATGGAAAAACCACTGCATATAATGATTTTACAGCATAATGTAACGGTACTATCACTTCATTACGTTATTTAACCACTACATATAATGACATTGCCACTGAATATAATGATAAAACCACTGCATATAATAAAGTCATCAATGAATATAATGATTTTATCACTGTATATAATGATTTTATCACTGTATATAAAGATAAAACCACTGCATATTATAAAGTTTTCATTGAATATAATGATTTTACCACTATATATAATGACTTAACCACTTCACATAAAGGTTATACCACCTCATATAAAATGAAAATGACCTTCAGGCAGCTTTGGCGTTCCATAGAGATGGGTACCCTAAAAAAGGGGAGGTAATAAGGGCAGTTTTTAATGTTTGAAAGGCATGCTCACAGTCAGGTGACCAAATAAATTTATTCTTTTTCTCAGTAAGTTTGTGAAGGGGTTTGGCAATGTGTGCAAAGCCTTTAATGAACCTCCTGTAATAAGAACAGGTGCCCAGAAAACTCCTTACATCATGTACATTTCTAAGTTGTGGCCAATTTTGTACAGCTTCTACTTTACTAGGGTCAGTAGAGACTCCCTCGCTTGAGACTATGTGTCCTAAATAATGAACTTTCTGTTGAAATAATTGACACTTTTTGGGTGATATTTTTAGACCTGGTATTCCTATTCTTTCTAAAACTTCTGACAATCTTTCTAAGTGGGACTCAAAGGTCTCTGAAAATACAATTATGTCGTCAAGATACACAAGGCATGTTTGCCAGTGCAAACCTGACAGAACGGACTCCATTAATCTTTCAAAAGTAGCAGGGGCTTTGCTCAACCCAAAGGGCATGACATTAAATTGAAACAAGCCCATATGTGTACTGAAAGCAGTTTTCTCCTTATCTTTTTGATTAACTTCCACTTGCCAATATCCACTGGCTAAGTTCAAAGTGGAAAACCATTTAGAACCTTTTAATGTGTCTATTGAATCATCTATTCTAGGAATTGGATAACAGTCACGCTTAAGAGCTTTTTCATTAAGACGACGATAATCGACACATAGTCTCGGAGTGCCATCTTTCTTCTCAACTACAACTAACCCTGGGGCCCATGGACTCCTGGAAGGTTCAATTATGCCATTTTGAAGCATGTTATCAATTTCATTTTCAACCATTTCCTTCCTAGCAAGAGGTAAACGTCTGGGGGGTTGTCTGACTGGTATTGCATCACCAGTATCAATATGGTGTTGTACAGCATTTGTACGTCCTAAATCACTTTTGGATTTAGCAAACACATGAGAGTATTTAATAAGTAAGTCTTTGACAGCTCTAGGCATCTTGAGGTTTGGTTACACTTTCTGGAATACTATTCCACAATATTTGTAAGTGTTTAGGGAGCTCCCTATTATTTTGACAAGTTTGGTGTATTTGACCAATTCTCTTGGTTTCTCCTTCTTTTAAGCTTTCGCTTAAAGGATAGACTTTAGTAACGGGTTCAAGAATTGCTGCACAAGTATGTTTGTACAGTGTTTTGGGGTCATCATTTAAGTTGGCTATTCTCACAGGTATTTGTCCTGTGCCAAGATTAACTACTGACTTGGCAACCAGGACACCATTTTCTGAAAGTTTTGACTGGAAAGGTTCAACAATGCCCTCTGCAGAATTGGCTCTTTTGTAATCAAGGCATTAACAATCATCTCACAGCGTGGAGGTATCACAATATTTTCATTTAACACAATTCGAAACATTTTCTAGGAAGCCTTGGACCTTCTGGCCTTGAATGACAAGAGATGACCCTGAAATATCTATCTGACAATTGTAAGCTGATAAAAAGTCATAACCCAGTACTATGGGTGCTTCAACAGCAGCAATAACAGTTTGCTGTTCAAATATCTTCCCATTTATCTCAAATGGTAAATAAACATAACCAAATGATTGAACAACACCTCCATCAGCCATTTTTAGCTGTAAGGTATCTTGAATTACTTTTTGTTTTTCTGACAACAGATCAAACTTTTCAGGATGTATAACAGTGAAAGTAGATCCTGTATCTATGAGACAATTCATTTCTGTCCCATAAATATTTGCTTTGACAATCAATCCATTTTGTTTTGGTTCTTGACAATTTTTCATACAAGTAGACATGTTATTGTAGGGCCTATGTAACAAATTCTCTGCTGAAGCTTGGCCCTTGGCTCCAGCTAACACCTGTTTCCCTGATTTTTGTTAAAACCAGATGACCTGTAATCTTTTTGACTGGTTTTCATATCGTATAGTCGCTTTCTACAGTCTTTGATGAAATGACCCTGTATGCCACAATAATGACATTCACCATTGTTTCTGTTCTGATTGTTAAACTTGATTTTAGATTTATCATTTTGTATATTTTCAGCCTTTTGAGAAAAATGACGCAACTCATCATCACTAGAAAATGGGGTAGCAGCATGCACCACTTGCATTCTGACCCCTCCATGTTTTTGAAAAACTCTGTGCTTCCTACCATTTTGGAAGGCTTCAAATTCAAGAGCAAGTTGGACAGCATCTTCAACAAACTTTGGTTTACCGTGGTGGACTGCCCATTCAATTTCATGGTCATTCAGTGAATCAATAAAACAGTCACGAGCCAATTGTTCTCGTACTTCAGATGATGCATCTGGATATGCATATCTAACCAACTTTTTAATTTCATGAGAAAGGTCAGTAAGAGATTCATCTCTTTTTCTATTCTTTATTTGAGCTCTGTATAACTCAGCCTGATTTTTGGGTTCGAACCTCTGAGATAGAGTTTGGACTAGATATTTCTAATCTTTTCTGTGCTCAGGAGCTATGTCGCTGAGCACTTGTTGAGCCACCCCCCGTAAACTTGTTGCAAGCTGAATAGCTTTAACTGTGTTGTTCCAGTCATTAAGTTCTGATACCATTTCAAACTGAATGTAATAATCTTGCCAACTGCTCTTGCCATCATATGTTGCAGGTTTCTTCAGATCCTTAAAAATCATCTCACCCGCACACTCAGCAGTACGCTCTTGACCCTGAGGGCTGTGAGATGGAGACAGAGCCATTCCCTGGGCTGCAGGTTGGGCGGACCTTGACCATGCGTCCATGGTCGAATGTGAACATGCGCCAATAGGCGGCTTATCCATCGAGGAATCTTGAGCGGACTTACCTGCCGTCTCACCTGATGGTCTCCCAGGATAATTATTCTCTTGCGAACATACCTGACCATTTATGACAGTATTGAACTTAGCCCTCTGAGAAAAAACATGATTTCATCTGACATGTGTCAGGACCAAAGGAATCAGCCTCAACTAAATTATCAGTGGAACCAAGCTCGTATGAACGCGCACATCTATTTGAAGTACCCAGACCACCCGAGTGTATCCTATTGTTAACTGACGGTGACGTCTGGACGTCAGAAAACGATACAAGTGAATTCCGTCTGGAATCGCAACTCCGTGGCCCTTTAGTACTAACTATGGTTTCCAAAATGTTCACCCTTTCCACCAACGTAGTACTCAGCTCACTGATCTGACTTTGAATGCTCTTCAGGCATTCCGACAAAGAATCACTATAATTTGTACTGACTCCAGACATTGTTCTGGAACACTGTGTAGATTCAGATTGCTCACTTTTCTCAAACAAATTAGATTTTACATTAAATTGTACTTCCCCACTGGGAGTGGCATCTAAGGTAATAAGACTTGTTTCATTATTTGGGTCATCTGGGAGTGGAGTCCGCAGGACGTCTGCTAATTCTGTTGTGTTCTCACCTGCCTCCAACTGACCAACACAGGATTTACCATTAAGTAATAATATTTGGTCACTATCTTCTGTTATTTCCATGTTGTAAGATATATGCCCAAATCAAAGGAATAAAGGATTCTATGGTACTGAAATGATCATAGGATTTTCATCCCACCGCTGCTACCAAAATTCTGTAACGTGCCCGGGGTATGAGGCTTCTAAATTGATCACATCTCCAATGAAGGAGATATATTTCAGTATGACCAATATATGGTATATCCTGGTAATTTGGTAAATCCTTGTAATGATAGTAAATCCTTGTAAATCTCTTGTGTTGGTCAATAATACTATATTGTAGAGGCAAATAAGACCACAACAGAAGATATTTTAAGTTTCAACAATAATTTAATAACGGAATAAATATGATATAGATGGCAGGATAACACGATAATCAAACAATGGCGAGGTAGTATAGTTGGTCAGGTCGGACGTCACATTATTATATATGGTATAATAGTAACTGTTGAAATCCTTAATAATTCAATTTGGTCAATGAAAGTTATAGTAAAACTCTGTTAACGTTACTAATTTGCTGTAAATTTACCAAAAATATCAGTGGTTACGTACTAGTTCTATTAAAGATTGATAGCGGGCGTTCTGCAAAGTCGAACTGAAAGTTGAGTGTCCGTGGCGACGTTTATATAGGGTAAACTACCGGACATGCGCAGTGCGCTTAACCTAACCAAAAAGGAAAGTATAGACCAAAATGGCAGACGATTCTAACAATATCGCCGAAGTGGAACAAACCATGAAAAATACGAAATATGTGACGCCCAACCGTATAACAAATAAATAATAATAAACAATGAAGGTAGGTTACTTTAGATGTACAATACATTTTGCGTATAATTTAACAGTAATAAAATAATGACGTTCGAGGACGGAACACAATAACCTTAACCCCCCTTATAAATTAGAACCTTCCGTAAGCCATGACCAAAAAGGAAAACAACGTGATTGGCAGACGGACATTAAAACGGTAAATTACGATTAATTTATACAATGAATTGTAAGTTAAATGTAATAAACATGCATAACAATTGCTGATATAATTATAAGAGTCTATATTTTTAAGTATCCATGAGTTTACAGTCCTTATTTCACACCGTGGGAAAGTTGGTCATGCACCAAACATGAAAGTGTAGGATTTACCAAACATGAAATAATAGGAATTACCAGACATCGTTTTATAGAACACTTGGTAAACTTTAACAGCTAAAATATAATTGCTGAAAGAGAATGCATGTTCGTATTATGCTGAAATATAAAATAAATAAGATTATGAACACAATATGATCTATACATATATATGTTAAAGGGGGGGTCTCAAAACACAAACATTTCACATTTATCTTCATATATTTCATTAAATTGATTTTTACAGTAAAATTTAGAAGTACATCATGCAAGTAATTTTGTGAATGAACACAGAGAGAAATCTATATTTTAACTGTTTATATATTTTTAAAATTAAAGTCAGTCGGATGCGACGTTAACTGGTGCCCATGTCAAGGATTATAATCTCCTGGCACGCAATGGGTCGTCTCTCTGGATTTCGAAAAAGAATAGGCTCACTGGGGGCTGCCAGAAAAACCAAATATTCTTAAAAACCGGTCATATAAACTTAATTTCCCGCTGAAATATGGCTAAAATATTGCCGACTCGGCATTAAGCAATAATCAATCAATCATCCAGATACTGTTTACCACGATATTAAATTAATTTATTTAGTCTACATTATAGATACTAGAACTCTGATGCAAAGGAGAATGATTTTTTTCGGGGAAGGGGGGGGGGGGGTAGAAGATGATAATAAAAGGTACAGAGTGGGTGTCGCAGGCAGGCCGAATGGTCGCCTCATAAAAGGAATACAAGGACTGTTCTTTGACTATATTACATTTATTGGCTTTGTACAAAATTTAAAAATATCAAGATGGTTCGTTGTTTGGGCTGAATGGCTTCCTGGACCATATGGGATCTACAAAATTATTTTAAATTACATAAATTATAACATTTGTATCTAAAATATACTAACTGGATTCGTGCTCGTGCATATCATAACATTCACTGTATACTTTACATTTTACTGCATACTACATTTTACTGCATATACTCTAGCATTTTACTGCATACTGCATTTTACTGCATATACTGTAGCATTTTATTGCATACTCCGCAAAATATACGAAATATTTGCGTACTATACACACGTACTTTACACCATACATTGGAGCTACTACATACTTTAATATACTTGTATACTATTAGAATAATACTTGAAATGATAGCAATGCACAAATTACTCAATCACATAATTTACATCAAAATTAAGAACTAAGGTCCTTGGCCATTTCAGGAAACTGTATAAGATAAAAGCTTTAAATTTATAAAACAAACTTACCGTACCTCAGAAGAGATGTGAAATCTGGTCAAAACTTTATGAAGAATACTATTGTCAATACTCGAGCAAGTCAAGTGCGTCTGCTCTACTCAATTGCTACACCCAAACTGACTACAAAATCGCACGGGATTTAAACCCGCCAAGTAAATTCTACTGAACGAATAAAATGTTGTGGAACACAGTTATGACATTTATATTAGTTATTTACATAGCGAAAAATTGTATGGTAAAATATATGGAACCATGTTTGGACGTTAATTGTGACAGTGGGTAATTTATTGCCGAGCTATATATATCTGTCCAATTACGATCAAGACAGGGTATACATGAACTCGCAATTTGAAGATGAATGTGAATGTAAAAACTGTTTTAGAAAAAAAAATCCTGATGAAAAAGAATGTGTAAATGAGCTTACTTTCAGGCTACATGCTTTATCGAAAGTGAAAGCGACATATATTTTGGTAAATTTGGAAAATAACAATATCACCCTCAGACTTCATGGATTGACCTTTAAGAAGTGAAAGCAGGGTTATCTATTTCGTGTCATTAATTCAGCAAAAAATACTCTAACCAGATTGCCTCTGCGAATACGCGATGAAATACATATTTGCTCCTACTGTGCAAATGAGAGTAAAGTCGCGGTTCCTGCAAAAAAAAAAAGAAGCTAGTCTGACCCAGTAGTCCGCACGTCAAGCTTACCGCATTTTAAAAATCTTGGAATATATGTGTTCCCTTACACAGTAAAGACTTGCGTAAGACCTGCCCTAACCTCCGCCATGATATAGCGAGAAGACAATAAATTAAAACTAATACAGCCTCTAACAATTAGTCATGTTCACCAAGCCAAACAAGAAAGTGAATTGTACAAAGAATGTACGAGCAGAATGTAAGAGATTTTCAAAATGAAATGATATCCCATGGAAATATCTGCAGTTTTGATGTGAACTCTCGCGAGATTGTATGGTATACATTACAGTTTTCGCAGAATGAAATCATCCAAATTCTTTACTGCAAGTCAGACAGCGGTTTTTCATACAACCCCGAAAGGTTAATATATTTGGAATGTATGATACGTGTAAAAACTTCCCTCTGAAAGCCAGAGTTTCACAATTTAGAAAATGTTCTATTTTATGACGTCACAATTAAATTGCGAAAAACTACCGATGTGCTAAGGGTTTATTTTGAAAACATATCAATTTCGAAATGAAATATCTTTGTTATCAATAAAGATATTTTAGTTTCGTTTTCAATTTTCGTCGTAATTTTTCATAGACCATTAAAAAGCATGAAAATCTCAAATTCGATATTTTTTTTTTATTTCCGCTTTTCAACATTCATATCACAGTATATTTATACATATAAACATTGCGGATTTTTATTAAACATTCACTCTCTGATTCTTTCTTCTCGCTTATTCAATTAGAGTATCACCTACATATATAATATGTATATAAGAAAAATAACAAAGTAAAAACTGCGATGTTTCTTTATGATTGTAATATATAGCTGATTATTTTTTCAAATAAATGGTACCAAATAACCATCTCTTTTTGAACTGAATGTCCTCCATATTTATTGCAAACAAATATTTTTCAAAAGTATAGTATTTACATATTATATTTTTAACTTCATTAAATATCAAAGGTTTACAATTTCTAGATTTTTGGTAAACATAATGTTTTACAAGCAAGATAATGACATTTAAAGCTGTATTTTCTTTACCAGAGATACCTAATAGAACAGAAATCGGGTCTAGGTTAATATTTTTCCAGTTTTTTGTAAAATCCATTCTTCGAAACAATCCCATATTCCCTTAACAGGATGACAGTATTAAAAAAGATGCTTCAAAGTTTCCTGCTCAAGATTACAGACAGAGCACAGTGGGTTATCTTTAATTTCAGATAAAAACAATAATTTACAAGACTTCTATGTATGATCTTATAATTGAACCATTTGAGGTTTGAATCTTTAGTTACATGTATGTATTTTAAATTTGTAAAAAGATCTTAACGCTTCGATAGAAAGAAGTTGTATAACGATTTACAGCCAGAACCATCACGACAAAGGAACTGAATATGTGTAGGAATAGATATTCCAATAACTGATGTTCTATTTTGTTTAACTTCAGGCCAATTTTTTTCAAAATGGAAAGTCGAAGTCCCTCATAATTAGTAAATGGCATCAAAACATCATAATTAATGGATATACAATTAAAAGATAAAAATTTGCCTTCAGTATCCAATAGATCAGACACAATATGAAAACATTTTGCATATAATTGTTTGTAAAAAAAACAAAAAAAAAACAGACTAATTTTGTACTCTGATACTACTGTTAAACCACAGAGGTTCATTCGTAACCTGAAAAATATTTTCAGGTTCAAATAAATTAATAAATTCTTTATAATCAGAAAGAACTTCTTTCCAAAACATATTATTTGTTGTTTTACTAAAATATAAAGCATAGTCTGATCCAAACTGTAAGAGTTTTGTAATATTACAGCCTGTAGATTCCATAATTATTCTAGACCAGGTAGAATCTGTATGTATTAACCTCCTGATCCAAGTAAGCTTAAGTGCCTTAATAAACGTTGGTAAATGTGGCATTCTAAAGCCACCATCATCAGAATGAATCTAAAATCATTATATTTCGAGCAATTTTATCATATTTATTGCTCCATACAAACTTAAAGAAATATTGCTCAAGGTCTTTCATATTTTCATCACATGGTTTTGGCAAAGTTAACAATAAATGAGTAATTTTTGAAAGAAGAAGAGATTTTATAACTAATTTTACCAAGAGGTGTAATATGTATCTTTTCCCAATGGCTCATTTCTTTGTTTATATCATTAATTCTGTTAATAAAATTTATCTTTTCAATATTGTCCAGACTGGCATTAAATGTTATTCCCAATATTGTAAAGGTCTCAGATGTCTACTCTAAATTATATCCCTTGCACAAATTGTCATTACAGTTAATTTTTTATCCAATCCATTTGGCTTTAGTCTTAGAAAGATTAGTCTTTAAACCTGAAAATTCGGCAAACTCGAAAAGAAGATCTAATGCACTCTTCAAACTTTTTTCTGATCCATCCAAGAATATAGCTGTATCGTCTGCATACTGTAATAAGCATACTGTTTCCTTACCAATTTTTATACCCTTTATATTTTTATTTTGTCTAATAAGGTGATCCATTTTCTCGACACACAGATTAAAAATATATGGCGAGACAGGGTCTCCTTGGCGGCACTCTCTACCTACGCAAAAAAATCTGGAAAAAATACCATTCGATAAAGGATGAATCGTTTAAACGTCCAAATCTGGCCCCCCGATAATTTACAAAAAATTAAATTAAAGATTTTCTACATGTTTTTGCCTCAATCTTTCCATCAAACATTGTAGTTTATTGATTTCATTTTCAATATTTACTTCATTGCACTGTAATTAGGTATTTATGTGATTAACATAGCAGGGGTATGTTGTTTACATCGATTTTTCATAGACTTTAGGCCACACCCCCTTTTTGCAAGCCCATTTTTTATATGAGCGCATGGATGTTTCAAGTTGTCGTAAATACGGTCAACGTAAAGAGTTATACTAGTCATTTACATTCATGAAAGAAATTGAAACAGTCTTGCGCTCATTTGTTATTTTCCAAAAAGGTGCAAAATCACGGGTGCTTGTCTCCATAGTAAAGGCACCTTGTTTACAAATTTCAACCCGTCTTTGACCTCATGCATAACAAAGCACTGAACACGTGACTCAAATCTATTCACTTCCACGCTTTGAACACACCTATGCGACATTGTGTTTAGTGTCTGCGAGCTATCGATGGTCAATTTTTTTTTTAAATGGGTATTAAGATTCTGGGAGAAAACTTTTTTATGATTAAGATGTGTTAAGATTTTCAGTCGATTTTGTTTGATTTTTTTTCGGTATCTATCAATTTATATTGGAGGACTGTAGCATATACAGCTTGCACTTACTGCTTGTGTCTCATAAATACAGAATTTTTAAAATTTAAATTACTGTGGGTATAAAATTATACATTTGCCCTTGTTCCTAAATGTACATCAGTGCTCCGCGGCCGTTCATTGACTTGGAAGATATGAAAGAATTTTTTTTTCAGTTAAAACTCATTAATTTTATAGTCTGTTATTTGAAAAACACCCATTCATCATAGCTTTAGAAAAATAAATTGTTTGTTACAAGTGCACAAATGCATACTTCCAACAGAAGAAACCTTAAGGGAAAAAAATTGAAGTACGAAGCGCTTAAAAAACCTGTGTATCAGATGAAAAGTCACTGGATGAATACATTTGCACAAAAATCACCCCTAATTTGAATAGAGGGAAGCTTCGGGTTTCTTCTGACGCAAATGCTACGAGTATAACTTTTTACATCGGCACAATTTTTTTTTTTTTTTTTTTTTTTGCAGATCATGTAAAAAAAGTCCATGTTCGCAGATATTTTTAAAGCATAATGTTTAAAAGCAAGAACATGCATTTGTATGACTCTTTCACATGTCCGATCAACGTAGATATTAGTAAAAAAAAAATTAGTCTAATGATAAAGGGCGTTAAAAATACCTCGGAGTTATTTAATATTTATCTTACTACAGGGAGAGAGTTTGTTAAAATCAAAAGGTACAGGAGTGGATTTTGACAATCAATGAATTCCTAAATGAGGAAGATCACATTAACTTGTGTGGCATGAATAAACAGGATTTTTTGAAACAATGCAATTTGGACTGTACAAAGTACACTGACACTGATGTTTCTTTATCCACCAGCGATGATTCTGACGTTTAATTGAAGTTTAAATTTTCACTTTCTTAACTATCTATTTTTTATACACCGAGTGTAGTTTTATATCATAATTGAACCGCCTACGTGTATTTGTTGTAGCACTCGGATTTTGCAAAATTATATATATGATGAAAAATGTCTAATTTTGTAATAAGCTTAAATAGATAAATTATCCCTTTTTCAATTAAAAAAAAAAAAAAAAAAAAAAACTATGAAAAATAGTGTATACTTCGTTATACGTTCTGTTTCCAAATTCCATTGTGTATTTAATATATAAATAATTTAACGAATTTCTAGAAAATCATTTCAAATACGACTCGTAAGTTAAGCAGAAAAAATCAAAGTTAAGCCAGCCAAATTAAAAATGTACGCTTATATTTTGTCTAGCATGAAAAAAAAGGCTTTTTAGGCGTCAGTTAATCATAAAACTTAGAACGCCTCGAACACACGCTAATGTATTCATACTAATCGAACGCTTGATAGACGCTCCGCCTTCTCATTCAAATAATACAATGACGTACATAGCTGTAATGGCGAAACCGGGATTTTACAGTGAGGTATACGATTTTATTTAATCGATATAATGTATATATTGAAAGTCTCTTTCCCAAAAAAATCTTTTATGAGTATCTATACAGACTATACTTGAAGACTTTAGCTATAATATAACAATGTTCTGATTTGAAAAGGTAAAATTCTGCATTTAAAAAGGGGGGAGAAAGCAGTGTTATGGAGATTCATTATTTTGCCATAAGTTCGATTTCTATATATATATATATATATATATATATATATATATATATATATATATATATATATCTATCTATCTATCTATCTATCTATCTATACGAGTATATATATATATATATATATATATATATATATATATATATATATATATATATATAATACTACATATTACCCTTATTTGACTTTACGCATACTGCAAAAAACAAGTGGGGCGGGGGACCGGCCTTTCATGAACATTTTCAATAGTAAAAAGTGATGTCTGGAAAATGGGGGGGGGGGGGGGGGGGCAGGCCCCCCTTCACACACCCCGGCATACATGCCAACTTTCCCGATTTAGGCGGGATCCTTCCGATTTTATCCTTTGATGCCGCTCCCCCGATCGGGAAAGCAAAATTGCCCTAAAATCCCGATCTGAAAAAAATCAGCCTAAAATTTCCAACTTCAGAGTTTCCCTTACGCAATATTTTGTCAATCGGGATTAAAATATCAGACTTGTTTAGGCTGTTCAAAATTAATTCTACGTTGAACGTCACCTCTAAAGTTCAAAACCTACGAGGGAGGGAGGAAAAAAATAAACAAACGAAAATTTTAAACATTTGTGAATTTATTCAAATTAACCTATTCAGTATGTTAAAAAACAATATTGAGTAATAAAAGTATTGGATATGACATCCAAGTCTAATTTCCTAAGCAGAGTTTTTCCTTAGTATGTATATTGGTTTGAATCCTTTTGTGAGCAAACAATGTAGACTGAATGTACAGGAGAGTGGCTTTTAACTGGCCTTGTTTGTCCTTTGGATTTATCTTGCCACACGTCCATGGTATCCTGTAGGAAAATGCTTGTGGGAATAGTTGATCAATATCTACAATTAAAATTATGTTGACAGTATGTAGTACATTATAAAATTGAAAATATCTCAAAATTGAATTCTGCTGTATTTTGCTCATAGTACTAGATCTACTAGCATTTAGTTTTGAAAGTGTAAATACTATATTTTGACCATAGGTATTAGATTATTTTACCTTGAATTCCACACACGACAGGATTCTTCACTTCTTGGAATACCCTAATCACTTCCCTTACTCCCCTTCACTTGAAAGGCTCTATCTTCTGTAAGCTTCTCCCTGCTAGAATGGCAATGACTAGTATGAACTGTCCCTAAAAATGTAGCCATTTGTAGGTACATGAATGCTACATTTATGAAGATATCAGTAATCTTAATGTTCCTTTAAATTTTTACAGAAATATTTTAAGATGAAACTATTAAATAAAATTTATATGTATATTATAAAATCTTTGTTTCTGACACACTTTGCACTCAGTTAGACATTAAAAAGTTTTGCAATTCTCTTTAAATACAATGAATAGTTCAGCCAACATAATTACTGAGAGTCTGTGATACAAAGACTGATAAAAATCAACAAACTAGACCTTGTCATTAACTTCAATCATAAAATCATCTATTTTTTACTTACATTAAGTTTATGATCCCATACTGTTTAATTCACTAGTTTTCTTTTAATAAGACACCAACTTCGGTATCAAAGCACATTTTCAGTCACTAAGGGATGCAGAATTAAGTCGCTAAATGTAGAACCAAACCTGAACAGATATATGAAATTCCGAATTGTTTGGGTTTTTTTCAAAGACGGATTTCTCCTAAACCTACGCGCGCGGGTGACGTTAAACGTAGAATTAATTTTAAACAGCCTTATTCAATGCACACGGATTACTCTCTTTGTTTATTTAACTCATGCAGAGGTGTTAATTAGCCACAGGAAATCACTTCTCGCTTGAACGCACACAGCTGCCAAATTACATGCAGGTAATATAGCCTGGAGCAGTTAGGGAATTAAACTTTTCAGTCAGAAGGGGTATGCATAGTGAAACACATAGTTTTAGGGGTTAATTAAATATTGTTTTATTAAAAACAAAATTAAATACAGCGATGTGATAAACTAACAACAAAATTGGAATTAATCCATGTTGATCGTTTTTTTAAAAAACGAAAGTAGAAAACAACATAGCATATCTGCTGATTTTATCTGCTTGTAATAAAAATATTGTAAAGTTTACCGGTTAATAGGTTTATTTCCACTTAGCCAACATATTGAAAAATCCTATTCCCACATAGCCAACATTTTGATTTTTACACCTGAGTGATCAACAGGCTATAGTCTGTTTTCAGGTATATGTGCTTTACCTGAGAAATACTACCTTTGAAAAAAATTGTGTAAAAATAAATCCAAATGAAAACTTCAGTCAAAACATAAAAATAAAATTTAAATTTAAAAAAAATGAAGTTCTAGGGAAAAAAAATTATATAAATGTAGTAAAAAAATAAATATAAATCTGCATTTTATAATTAAAAATTGAATAATGATAAAAGAAAATATTGAAAATTAATTAAGAAATAAAGTATTTTAAATGAAACCGAAACAGTGTACCGGTATATTACAATGTAGAAACAATTTTGAATATTCTAAAATATATTTATCAGTTGTGATTAAAAATATGTATCTGAGTTTGTAATATTCGACTGTGATAATGAACACAGTAATAGAATCTTTTGATACAAACTGATTCATTTTCTGATTTAAAAAATCAACTTAGAAAATCATTTCATACTTGATATTCACAACCCTGTCTTTTTAAATTATATATGATTCTTTTAAGGCCTTTATATTATTTTATATTATAAAAATGAAACATTTTTTATTGGGGAGGGGGGGGGGGATTCCTGTCATTTTGTTTTATTTTTACTCTACCATGAAAAATGTTTTTAAAAAACAATAAATTTACTAAAGAATTAATGTTTGTACATTTTTAAAAAAGAATTTCATATACAGTTTGAATATTTGATTTTGCAGCATATTATGTGTTTTTTCATTTAAACTTTAAAATTTTATGCTTGATTCAAGTTGAGCTATAATTTATTTTAAAAAAAGAACTATATAATGATTAATAATTTAAATATATTCAATGATGGATTCTTGAATATTTATTTTATAATAAATATATTTAAAAACATTTCTCGCCAAAGATGTTACAAATGTGACAAAGAAAATTGAAAAAAAAGAAAAAAAAAAGTGATACAACACAGCAATAAAGAAGAATAAAACCGTTAATTATTAAAAATAATTAATTAAATCACACTGTAATAAATATATCAATTATTATTATATTTTTAACAAAAGATATTTTTGTACTTGCACTGAAACTCAATTCATTACAAAAATATTACATTCATCATGGTGTTCTTAATATGTACATGCTACAAATTAATTAATTTTATTCGGCTTATACATGTAGCTTAAAACAGACTATAGCCTACCTGTAATTAAATTCTTTTGTTCTCCACCTGCACCCCATTCCCACTTAGCCAACACAGATTTACCTGTGTTTTACCTGTATTTTTTCAAGATGTTGGCTAAGTGGGAAGACACCGGTTTATTTCCACTTAGCCAACATATTGAAAAATGTTAATATAAGATGAAAATAATTTAGATGAAACAACCTTATACCTCAAGTACACTGAATCCCCCCCCCCCCTCCCAATGTGGAGGGAATACCCACACGACACTGCCAAGATTATGCAAAAGTTCATCATGATTATAACAATTTTAATTTTTGTTTGGTCTAGGGGGTATCCTTGTTTTAAATAATTGATAATCTCAAGAGTAAATTTATTTCTTCAAATAGTTTTGTGTGTGTGATTAAATTAATCATCATGATGTCTACTTATTTATAGGGAATAAAATGACACTTCTATTTAAAGTACAATACCACAATGAATTTTTTATCTCTCTCTCCCTCTCTCACATCCTCACACATACAATGCATTGCATTTTTCAATATTTCTTTCAATTTAATGTCTAGTTAGGAAATTCTAATTCTGTAAAATGTTTTTACAAATGTTTCCCAGACACTACAGTAACAAAACCTCATATATTTCGAAATCTTTGCCCAAAAAATTTTATTGAACTGAAAGTTGTACATTTTCACATTTTTCACCAAATTATGTGTCTTTTTTTCAAATATAATGTTCTTAAACTAAACAGATACCACTTCTTTAGTGAGAGAAGTACCTATTTAAGCAAAAGATATTTGAATTTTGGAAGGAAAAAATTTGTTTGTATTATTATATACAGGAGTATACAGTTATCTGTATTTATAAATACGTTCAATACGTTGAATAGTAGATCTAATGCAGGCCCGTAGGAAGCAATTTCAGGGCATCAGACGTTTTTATTGAGGGGCACAAGCATATAGTATCAATGTTTTCTATAGTAATCTATATAGCGGGAAAATTAATGCCCCCAGTTCCTACGGCCATGTAATGAAATTATTTGCAATTTAATTTCGATGACATCACTGAACATCATTACATGTAGAACCCGATCAAATTTTCCGTGCGAAGTCTTTCTTGACAGTAAAAAAAATGCCCAGACATGCGGTACTTGTTCCTGTTTTCTGCTGTCTAAGACATAGGAAATTGTTATATGTGACTACAAATTATCGGACCGTCGGACTACCAGGCTGTCGGACTACCGGGCTGTCGGACTATCAGGCCGTCGGAATACTGGCCGGTCACCGACGCATTTCATGACGTCATAATACATTACTGGCGAAAAAATTACATCAATTTTAATAGATATGCAGCCCCCAAGGGTCCAAGTGATATTAAGTATTGTTAACTACATTTGATGAGTTTTGATTTTTAAGAAATTCACGGGGCCAAAAGAGACCCTAAGGTTTTTCCCTCCTTAGATTTTATGGGTGTAATCCTAAATTTGTTTTACATACTACAAATAAGATATCTAAGCAACACAAAAACCAAATAAATGTAGTACATAGCCTTATTTTAAGATCAAGATGTGTCTGCTTGTCAATTTTATTAGAATACATCTTGAAGTACTTTTTCACGTTGATTGCCAGTTAATTAGCTATAAAGTAGCTTTTATAATACTACAGAAAAATTGAAATAATATTGTAACATACATCTTTTAACAAACAGAAAAATTGAAATAATGTTACACAATTCTTTTAACAAAGTGAAACAGTCACATAAACATGTTTCCATAGAAAGCTGCTCCGCTATAGTTGAAAAAAAGGGAAATTATCAGTAAGTTCAGGTAACATTAAAGATAAGTATGGGTTTAAACCTAATAACTCTTTTTAAAGTAAGTAAATAAACATCAGAAAAATTGATAAACATAAGTAAATAAATACCGTTCCATATTGCTGTTTATAACTCCCCCCCTTTCAAGTTAATCTGCGTGAAACTATTCTTGTAATATCCATTATATGTAATAAAAGAAATGTGAAACCTGAGAAGGCACTACTTTAGAGTGACCCAGTGACCTTGACCTTTAACCTTCCAGTAATTTGAGATATTTTAAGAAAAAGATCCAATTTTTGGGGTTTTCCATGTAGGCTAAAATCTTCATATATCCCCAAATCTAGACAAAAACAGGCCTGAGGGTTATGTTCGTTTGAGGCAACTTATGAAAGGGGATACTTTAAAATAAATTCCAAAACAGAACTCTGCCATCTGTCATTTCAGTTGATCTTTGTTATTTTGTACATCAATATCTTGATTTCAGTGGATATAATTTCAAAGTGAGTTGGCAGTCCAAACCACTTACCGGTATTCTTTATGTATTTTTCCCCCAATACCTCGATCTGGGATATATCGAAATTTCAGACCAATCAAGTTTGAGATAAAAAAAAAAAAGTTTGACTAAATATAGTGCACATTTGTAAATTTGCTCATGGTGCATTCAAATAAGCCACAACTTTGTCAATAACATTTTTGGATTTTGATAATCTTGGGATCTTTGTTTCATCTGTACGTTCACTGAACACATTCCCGATACCATTGTATGGGTCACGTTTGTGAATACATCTCAGCTTTGATAGACTTAGGGAACAATCAACAAGCTTCTTCAATGTTTGGGATGAAATAACTTAAGACTTCACGAAGGGTTCTAATAATGATTTATATGCATGAAACAACAGAGTGAAGACATCATCTGCAGATGACATATCAGACATTTTTTTTCGTAGAGTTTCTTAAGCGATTACCGATTGGACATCAGCCAATGCATTGTGTGCATATGCCATGGTCCCCAGTTCTACCACTTTTCTACCAATCCGCAATTCTTTATTATCTAGATCATTTGTGGTTACATCTTCTTGTCTAGCAACATGATGCACAGCGTGATCATCAATACTATGTAAACTTTTAAACATTATAATCGTGGTCAAGTATGGTCGTAATAGGAACAGAACATTTAACATTGTTAAGCACATGTAATTGAAGTCTCACAAAGTGTACATTTACACACGGTATCTCTTCAGAATTCATCATTATAGTTATATTATATACGGAAAATTACGAAATCTCCGGGTTTTTTTCAGGACACGCGAATAATTTATAAAATATATTTGCTGGAATAAAAATTGCATATGTTGCTAATCAATATTTACATTTTTATGAATTGATGAGTGTGATAATGCAGGAGTGTTCAGCTTAATTTACACAGAAATTCTTAAGTTTCATCATTAGTTAAGAGAGTAAAACAAACCGCAACATTTCATTGCGAGTTAAGAATGTCCGGTGTGATCTTCGCTTTCTTGAAAACATCTATATTAATTGAACAATTTTAATGTCCCGCAAAGTATAATCTATTTTGAATATTATTGGAGTTTCAAAAGCTAAATAGCTTTTGAAAGATCATCATTGTAAAGAATGTACTGCATATAATATACAATTTCTTCATCATTATGAGTAGCTAAATATGTAATTGAAATACGATTACATTGACATTTTATCACACAATAATATTACGCCTAAAAGCTTGGTCACTTTACATACTATCTAGCTCCACATGTGGGGTCATCGATGGCTTTCTGTTTGGAGCAAAACGCACGCAAGTTGTTTAGACATTTCTTTAGTTGTTGCTTAATAGAATTCATGTTTTTGGAATTATAACAGAGAACAAAATCCATCATCAACATATAATGTTCCTTGCATATCACTTTCAAGTACTTCTGCTAGACTATTTATTTTTATGCTAATGTGACTGATAAAATACTTGTGTTTGGACCATTTCCTGTTGAAAATGTTTTTGTACTTGAAAAGCTTGTTCAGTCGCTGCATAGCCTCTGCTTCATGATCTTTGGTGCTGTCTGGCACAATCTGATTTTTTTTTTATTTGTTCAAGAACTGTTAGTCGATTTTCAAACAATACGGAATGTAAATAGTTCGTCTTGGGATTTCATGGACATATGTCCTTCCTGGAAATAAGTTGTGCAAATTGATTCTGGGAAGGAGGCGGCCTCTGATGCATTACACTCTGTAACCTTGCATATGCCAAATTTCATCTTATTCAAATTCTCAAAACTTCGGACAAAGAATTGTCCGTTGACTTTTAGAGAGCCCCCAGGATGAAAGTCAATTAAAAAGTCGTTAAGTTATTAAAAAGTCTTACAAAAATGTCTCTGAATTCACAAAGAAATGCGCATTTACTCATTATATTTTTTTCAAAGTTTATCATCATAGTTAATCGTATTATGTTGGGAAAATGATCAAATTTGTCATTTATGTTTTGGAGACGCGAATAAAAAGCACTAGCTGCTATTAAAGTTAATGGTGTATGATGTAAAATGTTCACAACATGAAAGTTATTGATGTTAATAAAAAATGAAACGTGGAGGAGATGGTGGAAGCACATAAAAAGGGGGATTGAGTGGGTGATCTTTTTTCAACTACATTTGGGATTCTTATTATTTTGAAATAATAAATGTTGAACTGTATACATACCATTCAAATGCAACTGAATCATGCAGTCAAGATAAGCAGAGTGATGTCTGCACAAACATTCCTCCAAGCAGTTAATGCGCTGCATGTTAATAGCATGGGGTTCAAGTGAGAGATGCGTAGGATACACTTTGGGTTGTGACACAGATGAGAACATTCTAAAATCTGGAGGGATTTGTTTTGATTTCTATATTAATGATAATTAAGCAGGCATATAAGTACGGTATTCCCCGCTTGGTAGCCTCACTCTTATCTGACCATAAGATTTACAACCTGTCTTTATTTATTGCTTTTGCCAAGTTTATAGTTTAACTGCTACCCTTTCTCTACCTTTGTGAATTAATTAAAAACCTGTAGAGCCACAGTCTCATCAGAGAATTCTGGTTTTTATCATAAAGGACTTCGTACTTCGGATGAATAAAAACACTCGTAAGCAGAGTTATCAGTATTTGATTTCAGAATATACATGTACTGTAAGGTCAGTTTAAGTCGAGAGGTGTTCACACTTGCTTCGACATATGAGCTTGTATACAGGGGAAGATTGAAATGTTCCTAAGCACAGTCGAAGGACGTGATGGTGGATTGCGTCAAGCGCTTTTATACAAGTCCTTGCTGATCCATACACAATGCAGCCATACTCTAAATTAGATCTAACTAGGGTGCGATAGAGTTTTAAAGAGTATTTTTACCCCCCCCCCCTTCTCCATTTTGTATAGGACTAGTGTACGTATTTTTTTCAACATTTTATCACATAATTATATGAATCCTAAAAGATTGTGGTCTCTTTACATATTTTAATAGAGTTTCCATTAAGGTGTGGGTCATCGTGGGCTTTCTGTTTGGAGCAAAAACGCACCCAAGTTGATTTTCTGTCCGAGAACTTGAAACCATTCACATCAGCCCAATTTTAAATTTTCTTTATACATTTCTTTAGTTGTTGTTTAATAGACTTCATATTTTTAATTTATAACAAAGAACAAAACATCAACATATAAACCTCTATGCATATCCCACTGTGGGACGTGGAGACCGGTCCTTCGGATGAGACCGTATAAACCGAGGTCCCGTGTCGCAGTAGGTGCTGGCACGAAAAAGATCCCTCGCTACTCAATGGCCTTAAGTGCCGAGTATAGGACAAAATTTGCAGCTCTCCACCGGCAAGTGGTGACGTCTCCATATGAGTGAAAAATTCTCGAGAGGGACGTTAAACAACATACAAACAAACAACTATGCATATCACTTTCAAGTACTTCTTCTAAACTATTTATTTACATTATTTACTGAATAATGTGAATGGTGAAATAGTCACTTGTGGTAGGCCCATTTTCTGTTCAAAATTGTTAGAAATTTTTTTTTGTACTTGAAAGCTCGTTCAGTTGCTGTAAAGTCTCTGCTTCAAGATCTTTGGTACTTTCTGGCACAACATGGGTCTATTTTGTTTTCTTTTGTAAAAAAAAAAATTAATCAAAGTTCGTTTCCTTCACTTTTTTCCTTCTTCAATAAATTATCATGCAAAATTAAAAGCAGAATTCAAAGGCCATGATACTATTTCAGGCCAAAGGTATGTTAAAAAGTAATTCTTGATTATGTTTTTTTTCCGTAGAGAATAAATGAATATTCTAGGTCACGCTTAATCCACCATATGTAATACAGGCTTTAAACTCCTTTCTTATCTGGCAAGGGGGAGAATAAATATTAAATATTCAGTTTTATCCCATGTTTACCCCTTTATCCCGTGGATATGACTCATTGGATAATTTTTTCATAATCCACAGTTGTGACGTCACAATGGTTTTTGCGTTAGCGCGATAAAGTAAAATAAAGTGGAGTCTTATAGAAAACAGTGTAAAACATTGGTTGTGAAGTATTAAACATGGGATATAAAGAATCTCCAATGATTTGTAGTTGGATATGACTTTTATCCAACTCGTTGTTGTTTTTATCCCCTCGCCAAGGCCCGGGGATAAAAAACACACAACTCGTTGGATAAAAATCATATCCAATTACAAAGCATGGGAGATCCTATATTTATTGGTAATCTCCAATTTATTTCTGACCGATGATCTATAGAACTGTGGCATGACGATATATGTAAAAATTCATGAAGTTTGCACAAATTTGGATTTGGATAAAGTTAAATTAAAATTAAGAGAAGTCTTAGAATGGTATCGGTATTACAAGTATTATCAAGGTTTATAGAATAAAAAAAAACAATTAAAAAATAAACATAAGAGTGCATTTATTTCATAAGATTTTATTTTCCTGTTTTCTTTTTTGAGGAGCCTTTATTTGCCGATACAAACTCCACACCAGTCACGTTTGCAGTGAGAAAATATTTCATCTCTCTGTAGACCAGGGGCCATCTTTTGGAATTCTGCAAACACGATATTGCCGTCCTCTACAAATATTATTTTATATTAAGATTACGATGCAACAAAGAGGAGTTAGAAAACAATATTACAATGCTCACTGTTCATGTCTAGACGTTCAGTTATCTTCATTTTTTTCTCTATCATCAATTTCCCTTATTTCAAATTGGGACATGCTACTGACAAATAAGTTGATGATACAAAAATGTCAGCAACCTCGTTTAAAGTCAAGATTTGATCCCATCTCTGTTTTCAAAGGTCCGTATGACGAATGACGACTATTCGTTATCTTCTCATTTCATTATCATCTCAGAAAAAAAGATAAATTATCTTTCTTTTTATCTGTCTTGCGATTCACTATGATAATAAATTTAATGAAAGAAAGACATTTATTTTAAGAAACCCCCCATCCCGACTTCCCTGGCTAAAACACAACCAAAGACTTTTCATTTAAGGTACTCCTATCCTCAGGCAGTTGAGTAAATAAAAATGTTCACAAAATATCCCTGAATTAACAAAATAATGGGTATTTACCCATGATATCTCTCCAAAGTCCATCATTGAAGTCAATCATATTATAAAGGAAAAAATTACCAAATCTCAGATATATTTCTAGGTAACACAGATAAAAGCCCCAGTTACTGTAGGTTCCTTATTGTACTCGATACTTATTATCGCAAAATGGCTTTTAGATGTCTAATCGCAAGAACAATAAATCGCGAGTGGACGGTTGTTCAACAGATTTTACAGGGAGTTCAGCACTATTAAAATAAAAGCGAATAATTTTATTTCGCATGTGGTGCTTCTCGCGAAATTACGCGATAATAAATTCCTCGAGTATATTTAGGAATCTACAGTATGCATTTTCGAGTTAAAAATTGATCTACAAATATATTTTAGGATAAAATAAAATAGCTATCTAGGCATTCAGAGAAAATTTCCTATTTCACAGGTATATTCCTCGAAACAAGACCTTGCTTTGGGTACCAACGTATTTGGTTTGCATATGAGAAAGTTTAACCTTTGCTATAAGTTGCCATACGGGGGGATCAGTGTTTCACAAACACATTTTTTTTTTGGCTTGTCAAGAAATTTCTGGGTTGGAATTTATTTGACTGGAGCGGACCCCCCTCCCCCCCCCCCTCCTCTGGAAAAAAAAATCCTGGCTCCGCGCCTGGAAGAGGCTGGAAGAAATGGAAAAATTTTGCAAATTGAGAAAGGAAAAAGGTCAACAATGACTTCAACTTTTGGCATTAAGGCCAAATAAATCAGTAAAGTTCTGTTGTCAACTTGAAAACTACAGCACTGTATTATTGAAAATTACGTCCATTATACGTATATTTGCTTGATTGATTTGTGATCTTATTGATAAATACAACAAACGCATTAAACAAAATTTTACCTAGACTTCTTTTCCTGACAACAACATACATGTTCACAAGGGAAACTGCACTCGACCTAGAGAATCTAAACTTCGTACATGTAATATCCATGCCCCCTTTGCAATTTAAAATGTAAAGTAAGCAGTATGCAATTAGTGAACTCAAATTACATGGCGATTGATATCGGGATCGAAGTTCGTTTTTCATGCACTGTTTCTGTCTCTGAACTAAATTTTTTACCAGTCTATCTGGAGACTTCTTTACATAACAAAAACACTTGTCCAATCGGACTGTTCACATGAATTTCACAGTTAGGGAAGGGTAAAACCTGCTTATCATAACTATACCGTTAGTTCGTCTGCATAATATAAAAAGGAAGAGAAATGAATTTAAAAAAAAAATATGCATCTTCACTTCGTGATCAATAGGGCCCTGCTCAAACACAAGAATCTCCCCGTGGCCATGAATTTCATAAATTTAGAACAGACGCCCTTACTATCATTTCTGAACTTAAGTTTCTCTGCTAAATGTACGAGGAGAGGTATGATTTTAAAAGAGTTATGTTTTCCATACCAAAAGACCAATAAAGCCCCGTCCAAACACCAGAACCCATGAATTACATAATTTTTTAGAGGAACCGGTGCTTGTTACAGTCATGCCAACAGTTCGACTGCTCAAATTCCAGACGTTAAGAATACGATTTTTAAAGATTGCTTTAATTTTGATGGTTTTAGTCCTATCCGTCAGGCCTCATGGACGCACAGTCCATGAAATTCACAATTTATGACCCTCTTTATACAAGGAACCTATTTACAACAAGCTAATTCAGAGAATTTGTGTCCCCCGCTTAAGGAAAAAAAAAGAAGAGCATGCGCGGATCTAGGGCGGGGGGTCGGACCCCCCCCCCCCCCGGAATTTGCAGAGTTATTTAATGTATATATTAAAGCAAATAAAAAATGACTTTGGACACCCTTCTTCCCCCCCCCCCCTCCCCTAGAAAACTTGGGCCCCTGTTAAGAAATAGGTTTTTCACGGTTGGGAAAGAAGTTTTTTTTTAAGCCCCCGTGTCTAAGATTCGGGGGTATATAGTTTTTGCCCTGTCCGTCCGTCTGTCTATTTGTCCGCAAAAACTTTAACATTGCCAATAACTTTTGATTGGTTGGAGCTATTGCTTTCATATTTCACAAGTGTATTCCTTGTGACAAGACCTGTCTTTGGGTACCACCATATTTGACCTTGGAGTTTGACCCAGTTTTGCAAAATTTTACCAAACTATAACCTTGGCCATATCTTTTGAAGCGTTAGTGCAAGGGCTTTCATATTTCACATATGAAATTTTTGTGACAAGACCTTCCTTTGGGTACCAACAACTTTGACGCTTTGACCTTGACCTTGGAGATTGACCTACTTTTGAAAAATTTTAACCTTGGCCATAACTATTGAACCGTTGGTTCTAGGGTTTTCATACTTTACATATGTAATCCTTGTGACAAGATCTTCCTTTGGATACCAACAACTTTGACCCTTTGACCTTGGAGTTTGATCTACTTTTGAAAAACTTTAACCTTGGCCACAACTATTGAACCGTTGGTGCTAGGGCTTTCATACTTCACATATGTAATACTTGTGACAAGACCTTTCTTTGAATACCAACAACTTTGACCTTGACCTTGGAGTTTGACCTACTTTTGAAAACTTAAATCTAGGTCAAAACTTTTGAACGATTGCTGCTTCAGCTTTCATATTTCACCAGTGAGAAGGTCTTTCTTTAGGCACCATTAATTTTGACCATTTGTCCTTGACTTTAACCCTTTTCCACATCTATTCAATGGTTGCTGCTAGGGCTCTCATATTTCACAGGTATATTCCTCGAAACAAGACCTTACTTTGGGTACCAACGTATTTGGTTTGCATTTGAGAAAGTTTAACCTTTGCTATTAGTTGCCATACGGGGGAATCAGTGTTTCACAAACACATTTTTTTTTTGGCTTGTCAAGAAATTTCTGGGTTGGAATGTATTTGACTGGGGCGGACCCCCTTCCCCCCCTCTGGAAAAAAATCCTGGCTCCGCGCCTGGAAGAGGCTGGAAGAAATGGAAAAATTTTGCAAATTGAGAAAGGAATAGGGTCAACATTGACCTTTCAACTTTTGGCATTAAGGCCAAATAAATTTGTTTCAAAATTGGGGCGGATTGGCGGATTTTATTTTTTTATTTCCTAAAACTGGAAACATCTACATAACGATCTTACACAAAATTTTCACTTGTAAATGCCAATATGGATATATAGATTTCATTGCTTCTTTAAAAATGTGTACAGAAGATTCTTTTTATATAAAATATTTTTACACAGGGCTTTACATTAACTTTTTTTTCACACTTGTCCATTTACTTGTTTGAACTTAAACTTCACTTGTCCAAAAAAATTTTCAGTAAAGATCTGTTGTCAACTTGAAAACTACAGCACTGTATTATTGAAAATTACGTCCATTATACGTATATTTGCTTGATTGATTTGTGATCTTATTGATAAATACAACAAACGCATTAAACAAAATTTTACCTAGACTTCTTTTCCTGACAACAACATACATGTTCACAAGGGAAACTGCACTCGATCTAGAGAATCTAAACTTCGTAATATCCATGCCCCGTTTGCAATTTAAAATGTAAAGTAAGCAGTATGCAATTAGTGAACTCAAATTACATGGCGATTGATATCGGGATCGAAGTTCGTTTTTCATGCACTGTTTCTGTCTCTGAACTAAACTTTTTTACCAGTCTATTTGGAGACTTCTTTACATAACAAAAACACTTGTCCAATCGGACAGGTGCCCAGCAATATTCACTTGTCCGTAATTTTTTTTCACTGGTACGACAAGCGGACAAGTTAATGTCGAGCCCTGTTACACTGCAATAATGATTTTATGAGACACGCCACACATAACTGCTTGTATGAAATTGGGTGCGGATCCAAATACTTTGTGCGTATTGGTGCTTTATTCACCACTTCTAATTGGCCTTTTTCTACATATATATATTTTCCGTTTTACAGACAAATACTTGTGCTTTGTCTGGAAATATCTCTGATTTTCACTGTACTTACAACGTCCAATTTTTCGTTGTTGACATGTTCGATATTCTCAAAATTTTACACAACACATGGTGTCTAATTGAGCCTTTACTAAACAGTTCTAACAGATTTACCACGTAGTCCGCCGATAAAGAAAACTTGTAATAAAAGCCGCTGAATTTTCTCAAATTGCCATTGCCGACTCGGCGTTAAACAAGATGAATCAATCAATCTCACTTTGCCAAACTTTGTAAAAATTGAGGACATGCAGAAGCTCAGACTACAATTTTAGGTGACGAAGAAATTAAAAAAAAAAGATTTAACAAGAAGTAAATGAGGTGGCAGTTAGCCGCCCGAAACTCAGAAATAAATGGCCACATACGCTATTTAAATTAGGTCACCTTTCAGTACCATATTTTATTCATACATTACTACATTATGCTTATTTGACTAAACTGTAACAAAAAAGGGGCAACTGGCTTTTCAATGAACATTTTCAATCATAAAAAGGTATTTTTGGGAAAAAGTGACCCCCCCCCCCCCCCCGATTCTATGTGCCTTTACAAAATTTTTGGCATGCAATATAAATATGCATTACGCCACATGGATAAAAGAAATGTATTCTGTCCAGGAATGTAGCATCTTTTTCTTTCAAAGGGGACAGTTAGAAGTATGATTGACAAGCCAAAAATTTAAAGGGTCCCTGAAGAAATTTTAACAAGCACACACAGACACAAAGGAAAGGAAAGCAAAACTCGAAAAATAAACATATTTCTTTAGAGAGATCGACAATATTAGAACAAAAAAGGGCAAAAGGCATTTCAATGAAAAGTCTTATACCAAATCAATAGCAAAAATATTCTAAAACAATGGAGGGGGGGGGGGCAATTAGGCCCCTTACCCCCTTTATACCAAACAAAAGGTGTGGCGAGAAGCATGGATATTGTTAACAGAGTAAGGCCATGTGGTCCACGGCGTCAGTGCGGCTATGAGGACACTGGTCTATCATTCCAAGAAAATTTACACTTTTTTTTAGTCTGTAATAATTTCTTATTCAAATATGGTAATGACTTAATAATTCTAAGAAATATAATTCTTTCAGTCTGTAACGTTTCCTTATTTAAGTATGATAATGACTTTATCGCAATGGGATTTCTTCCGTGACGTTTACCTGAACATAATGTGAACAAAAGTTTAGTTTATAACAATGCTTAAATTTTGGATGCCAATAATAGTGTTTTATCAGCATTTGTTTCTTTCTCAGCTGACCGCGTACGGTAGGTATTTTGTTTTTGTTTGTTTGTATGTTGTTTAACGTCCCTCTCGAGAATTTTTCATTTATATGGAGACGCCACCACTTGCCGCTGGAGAGCTGCAAATTTTGTCCTATACTCGGCACTTGAGCAGTGAGGGATCTTTTTCGTGCCAGCACCTACTGCGACACGGGACCTCGGTTTAAACGGTCTCATCCGAAGGACCGGTCTCCACGTCCCACAGTGGGATTCGAACCCGCGACGTAAGGATCAACTCCTTACTTCGCGACTCTAGAGCAGACGCTCTAACCACTGCGCCAGGCGGGCGACGGTAGGTATTTTGAAAATACTTTAAATCTGATAACCAAATATAATGATGGATTATGTATCGCAAGTACGCTATATAATTACCTTATTGTTTTGATAATTCATGTCCTTCCAACAAAGTCACAAAAGTTAATAAGAGGCCTACAGTGCTGATCTGTCACCATTCTCCTTATGGCAAATGTATAAATATATATTGTTGTCGCCATATCAAAGCCGGCGATTTCAACGTTATTATACAGTAACATTGTCGTTTGATTTCAGCTCTGTAAACGGTGGCTCTCTTGTTACGTCACTTTAAATAACTTTGATGACCTATTGCTATCTATTTACGTCAGTCGTCATGCGTAAATTTTGAAGAATTCGAGAGTCTTCTCTCGAATGGCTGAAGAAATTTCAACCAAATTTGATAACATCCATCGGTAATGGGGAACAAAGATTGTTAATTTCATGATATCAGCCTCCCTGGGGCCTGAGGGTTGTGATCCACATCATAAAAAGTAATCTTCTGCGTTACGGAGGGTGGGTATGAGTTTTTTGCCTTTTTAAAGTTTTGACGAAAAGCAAATATAACGTGTTTTTCGCTTTGAATCGATTTGTTAACATTATCACCAAATAGAAGCAATTGACGAACAAAAAAGAATTTTTTTGGTCGAATGCACGATGTAATACATTTATGTATTTTTTTCTAAATTTCTAACTCCCCATCTTAGGAATTTACAGAAAAGAGATTTTAATCACGCTTTGATAAGTGGACGGTATCCGGTTTTGTTAGAATTGAAGAGAAAAAAAACTCCTGTTGGATTGGTTTTAAACTCCTGTTTTGTAACTTCTTGTTTTCATACTGTTCTCTGTACTCTCCTTCTTATGAAAAACAAAATAAATTCTGTAAAATGCCGCATATGTCAGTAGAAGAACACTCAAGAGGGGTTGGCATGGCTCAAGCTGGGTGCAGTTTGCGAGAGGTTGGCTTTCTTTCAATATACTCACTAAATTTGTTTACATTTTGGCGTACAGATTTTTCACAATAAAAGAACTGAATTAAATTCATATTCATTGTTACAGGTTGTTAGACATTTTTCTTTTCTGAATCTTGTCCAGAAATTCAACGAAACCTAAGTGTGACTGATATCTGCAAAGCAGTTTTTCGTACTAATAGGGGACACACACTTTATTAAACGAGGATTTCTTTCTGTATGTCACTGAGCTGCTATGTGTTATTTGACAAAATATAACTTGTTTATTCTATAAGAGGTAATTCTTTATTTAAAAAAAAATCTTCAATGGAAATTACATGGGAAAAAAGTGAGTGACGAAAACTTAGGTGAGGTGTTAGAAATTATGACTAGTATATATTGCATGTTACATTTCCCGAAATTACTATGAAGTTGAAACGATTGCAGGCTATACAATTATTTCTAAAGAAATACATTAGTTGGTAGGAATTTCAGGACAAGCCATAATCATTGATTACCTCCGTATCCGTATAATTGCAAAATATCAGAATAGAGGATAACTGCTCGGTCAAAGTTTTAAGAAGGAACTTAGGATGCAAGGTCAAAGTTTTAGGAATGAACTTAGGATGCAATGTTTTGAGAATGATGGTGTTCTTCCGACTCATTCAGGCCTACGAAGGGAAGTGCAATACTTTTTCGTAATCAATGTTAATGTCTTTTTTAAACGTTTTTTTTATTTATTTATTGATTTATTTTTGTTAATAGGACGTCTTCCTTGCAAATGTCTGCAGAATTGTGGCTACAGGCAAAAAGTCGGTCAAATATTACACATACATACACCTGCACATCCAATGAAGCTCCGTGTAGTATTCTAGAATTATATACATTCCCCAGCCTAAAGCATTGTTTCCATAATTAAACATATTTCACTCCTGCTCTTGTTAATTAAGTTACCTTTCAACGTTTTCTAACAGCCGTCTTTGGCCTTCGCATGTCTGTTTTAAAATTAACGCATTCAAACATCCATTTTGGGGTCATGCTTAAGTAGGCCGGTAAGAAAAATTACGCCTTCCCAAAATATCACCAATTTTTATCGTCTATAACAGTATAAACATGCATTTAGAATTAATCATTTTTCAGTTTAGTTCTTTTAGTGTCCTCTAAGATGTTACTAGTGGACATGCCAGACTGACACCAGCATGATTTACGGAGGGGATTTTGGGTAAAAAATTTTAAATTATATTGTTCCAAGGAGCGCATGTGCCGCCTGCTTTATAACATCATAAAAGATGTAAACAAACCTAAGAGTGGTCAGCTTTTTATTTGCTACTGGTATTATAGTTCATGCTTTTGCCTTCAAAGGGAGAAAAAGTCTCTAATAGAATAAAAAATGTGCTAATTATATAAAAATATGATTCCCCAATCCCCAGGGCTAAAACGAATAGTAAAATTGCAATTATTTGAAATAATTATGATCGGCCGCAGCTATTTGTAGTTGTGTTAGAATGTGCACATGGAGAAATGAGACTTTTTTCATTGCTGCGATAGAATTATTTTTTACTGAAAACATACATAAGAGATTTAAATAAAAGTTTTAAAAATTAGCTTAATATTAAGTCTAAATGACTGTTATAACGTTTCAGTTTGTTTTTTCATTTCCCACTTGATATTAATTTATGAACTTATAAAAGGTTGGTACACGAACTGCTCCCCAACATGGGCTTGGCTTAAGATGTAAAAGCAAAACTTATTTCGTTCCGGATATGAATTAATAGTGTCTAAAATAATTAAGAAATTGTAAAAAGTTTAAGAAGAACTGAATTTTGTTTAGAATACACTACAATTACAACTGACATAATGATTTTTTTTCTGTCTTTTCCATTGTGCTACATGATGTATCACAACACTGATCGGCATTACCATGCACGTAACAACGATCCGGTATGAGCATGTAAAAATTGTACGCCCTTTTTGTCAGCATTCAGATACTTGTTGCATTTGATTTTGATATTCAAATCATTTAATAACACATTCTTATTATTTATATCAGTCCGATTATTTATTTTGATTTATGATCACCGAAAATTAAAGTATAAAAAATACAAAGAAAAGTAAAGAAAGTGGAAAAAAATGAAATGTATCATATACTTTTCTATTTGCAATTTTTTAGGTCACCTGAGTCACTCAGGTGACCTATTGCTATCCGTTTCTGTCCGTCGGCGTGCGACGTGCGTCGTGCGTTAACATTTGAACATTTTTAGCTTCTTCTCTGAAACCGCTCAACCAATTTCAACCAAATTTGGCATATAGCATCTATGGGTGAAGGGGAACAAAAATTATGAATTTCATGATCCCTGCCCCCTGGGGCCTGAGGGGTGGGGCTAAAACCACCAAAATTAATGCAATCTTTAAAAATCTTCTTCTTTACTTCTGGACATCAAGCAGTCAAACTGTTGGCATGATTGTAATAAGCATTGACCCCTCTGCCAAAATTTTGAAATTCATGGCCCCAGGGTCAGGGGTTCTGGTGCTAGGGAGGGGCTATATAGATTATATAGTGAAAGTGCATTATTTCTTTGAAAATCTTCTTCTCTGCTCCTGGGTATTAAATAAACTAAGTATATAGTTATGATGAGTAAGAGTGCCTCTTCCAAAATTGTGAAATTCATGACCCCAGGGTCAGGGGTTCTGGTGTTAGGGCGGGGCTCTATTGATTATATAGTGAAAATGAATTACCTCTTTGAAAATCTTCTCTGCTCCTGGGTATTAAATACCGTAACTAAGTACATAGTTATGATGAGCAAGAGTGCCTCTTTCAAAATTATGAATTTCATGGCCCCAGGGGCAGGGGTTCTGGTGTTAGGGCGGGGCTCTATTGATTATATAGTGAAAATGCATTAATTCATTGAAAGTCCTCTTCTCTGCTTCTGGGTATTAAATAAAGTAACTAAGTATATAGTTAGGATGAGCAAGAGTGCCTCTTTCAAAATTATGAATTTCTTGGCCCCAGGGGCAGGGGTTCTGGTGTTAGGGCGGGGCTCTATTGATTATATAGTGAAAATGCCTTAATTCTTTGAAAATCTTCTTCTCTGCTCCTGGGTATTATTGAAACAAATACATAATTTTGATAAGCTAGGATGCCTCTTCCAATATTGTGAAATTCGTGGCTCCTGGATCAGGGGTTCTGGTGTTAGAGCGGGGCTCTATTGATTTAATGTGAAAATGTTTTAATTCTTTAAAAATCTTTTTTTCTGCCCCTGGGTATTATTCAAACAAACTAAGTACATTGTTATGATAAGCAATGATGCCTCTTCCAAAATTGTGAAATTCATGGCCCCGGGGACAGGAGTTCTGGTGCTAGGGCGGGGCTATATAGATCCTGTAGTGAAGGTGAATTATTTCTTTGAAAATCTTCTTCTCTGCCCTGGGTATTGTTTAAACAAACTAAGTACATTGTTATGATAGGCAAGGATGCCTCTTCCAAAATTGTGAATTTTATGACCCCAGATTTAAGGGTTCGGGGGGGGGGGGGGCTTCTATTGATTATAAAGTGAAAAAGCAAAATTTATTTGAAAATATTCCTTTCTGCCTCTGGTTAAAAAAGAAATGAAGCTAAGTGTATAGTTATGATGAGCAAGAGTGCTTCTTCCAGAGTAGTGAATTTCATGACCCCTGGGTCAGATGTGCTGGTGTGAGGGTGGGGCTCTTGATAATATAGTAAAAATGCATTAATTCTATTAAATAATCCTGTTTGCTCCTTGGTGTTAAGCAGATAAACAAAGTGATTAGTTTGATGAGCAAATTTATGGTCCCAGGGTCAGAAGCTCTGGTGTTGGGGAGGGGGGGGGGGCTCTATTGATAATATAGTGAATCTGTAGTAAAAATGCATTATTTCTTTAAAAATCTTCTCCGCACCTGGGCATATCAGAGTCAAAAAGAGTTTTAATAAGGAAGATTATTTTTACCAGATTTTTGAACATCTAGACCATTTGGTCAAGTGTTCTGGTCCTGGCTAGGGCTCTATAATTTTGTATTCTACTGAGAGGAGTTATTCCCCTTTGCCATTTACTTTTGATAATTTATCACTGTAAGTAATGTACTTGAAAGGCAAATAGAATAAGAGAATTATGCAAAAACTTTTATTGTATAATACAAAAACTAATTTCATACTTTTAATGATCAGATAGACTTGTAAGTAGTAGATAAATAAAAATGAGACAAAAATAACTTGTCTTATTAAATGTTCATCAAGGACCAAGAGAGGCCAATGTAAGAAATTTCAACAAAGGATTAAAATAGTACAGAAGCATTGATAATTTGTTAATATACTGTATGGTGATAGTGATAAATGGGGATCAGATTTATAGAACATAATTTATAAACTGTTAATGAATATTAAGACCAATTATTTTGTTGATCATGATCACTTTATTTTTCTTGCTTTTTGGCAACAAAGTTTCACCTTTCAGTTCATATTATACTCTATGCATCCTTTAAATTGTATCATACTCAGGTGACCGTTAAGGCCCTTGGGCCTCTTGTTTTCTTTGGATTTTCTTTTCGAAATACTTAGAATGGTAAACATATTTTTGCGGCCGATTTGATGCTGCATCAATTTAACTTGTTTATCTTTTTATTCATACGTGTTTAATCCAACAATCACCCAGATTCGTGACTCGAGATCCAGATTTCAGCCTGTCTTTACTGCAATTGTGAGTCTACAACATATTTGAAGTGCGATCGATTTTGGTATATCTTCATAATATTAAAATTTCAGTTGTGTGGTAACTGTATATAATAAATATATAATATATTTAATTCACTAGTGTTCTTTTAATAAGACACCAACTTCGGTATCAAAGCACATTTTCTGTCACTACGGGATGCAGAATTAAGTCGTTAAATGTAGAACCAAACCGGAACAGATATATGAAATTCCGAATTGTTTGTTTTTTTTTTCAAAGACGGATTTCTCCTAAACCTACGCGCGCGGGTGACGTTAAACGTAGAATTGATGTTAAACAGCCTAATTGTTAGGCCATTATTTACACACCAATCATGAAAAGGAGCACACGGCGGGTGTGACCGGTCGGCAGGGGATTCTCACTTCTCCATGGTACCTGATCCCACCTCTGATGTGTTTGGAGGTCCGTGTTTGCTCTGCTCCCGATTTGTATTGTTTAAATGGACTTGGAGATTGAGTACTCCTCGTTATCTCCATACTTTATTTAGTCGCCCGCGTGGCGCAGTGGTTAAAGCGTCTGCTCTAGACTCGCGAAGTAAGGAGTTGATCCTTACGTCGCGAGTTCGAATCCCATTGTGAGACGTGGAGACCGGTCCTTCGGATGAGACCGTATAAACCCAGGTCCCGTGTCGCAGTAGGTGCTGGCACGAAAAAGATCCCTCACTGCTCAATGGCCATAAGTGCCAAGTATAGGACAAAATTTGCAAGTGGTGGCGTCTCCATATGAGTGAAAAATTCTCGAGAGGGACGTTAAACAATATACAAACAAATAAACCATACTTTATTTATTTCTACAGTGAAGTCGCCAATTCCGGGTCACGTCAGGCTGTTTCGTTGATATTTTGCAAAGTTGGTCGATTTCTATTTTACGCAATATATGTATTGAAAGTACAAATAGCGAGTCATTCAAGAGTCTTTTTGTTTTCTTAATAGCTAAACGGGAACAATGTTTACATATGTATTTAACGAGGTCTAGTTTCTCTACTTACAAATCATTTTTTCCATTTCCGGGTCATGTTATTTCATTGTCTTGTAATATTCATGGATGGTTTCGGAATTATTTTATGATGTTGAAACATAAAGAATTCATGCAGCTCGGGAAAAAAGTAAACAACCACAGATATAAGTTTTAATTATTTAAAAAATACTATAACAACACAAGAAAATTGCAATATGCAGTAAAAAAAATCATCAATAATTTAAAGAAAAAATGACTATGTCATATCTGTTGGAATTAATATGAAAAAAGTATTGAGAATATGATTTAATCTCAATGTCCTATGGAATTGTTAGTATATTTTTTTAATTTCAAAGAGTTCAGAATTAAAAACCGTTTATTTTGCGAAATGTGCAATTTACAAGAAGTTACTATCCCATCCACCAACTCCTCATTTGGGGGGGGGGGGATGGGAATTTGAACTGGTTGTCCTGTGGGAGCAGCTTCAATCACTCACATTTCCTCTTAAATATTACAGAAAAATTGATTTTTCTGGACTTTCAATACAGATTACAATGAGGATTCAGAATTTAAATATACGATTGATTGATTGATTGTGTATTGTTTTACGTCCCATTCGAGAATTTTTCACTCATATAGAGACGTCACCATATACCGGTGAAGGGCTTCAAATTTTGACCTTTACTCGGCACTCAGGGCCATTGAGCAGTGAGGGATCGTTATCGTGCCAACGCCTGCCGTGACACGGGGCCTCGGTTTTTTAGGTCTCATCCGAACGACCCGCAACTTTCACTTCAAAGTGCCGAGCGCTTGGCGAAGGAACAGTTGCTACCCATTTTTTATCGACTTAGGTCAGTCGCAGCCGAGATTCGAACTCACGGCCTCCCGATCACGGAGTTTAAATATACGATATTAGGATTAAGATAATAGAATTGATTTTTGTTTAAAAAGTATTTGAAAGGTACACTCAATTTTAATTTTTAGAGAAATATTTTCCAGGTAGAATACTTTTAATAATCAAGGTAAATACACGGTTGTCACTTGGTGTTGTACATTGAGTTTTGACATGTTTCATACCACGAGATTACGTGATCCGCAATTGGAGAAACTGTAACAGTTTGATTTATTTATCAGTGTAATTTTATTTGAGCAGTGATCAGTATGATTGATTTCTGAGTTAAAACTGAATGCATGTGCCATACTTCCGAGCTATTATTGTTTATCTAGAACTTTTATATCAGCTGAAAGCTCAAGTGAACTTTTCTGATCACATTTTGTCCGTAGTCCGTCTGTCTGTCCGTCTGTAAACTTTTCACATTTTCCACTTCTTCTCCAGAACCACTTGGCCAATTTCAACCAAATTTGCCACAAAGCATCCTTGAGTAAAGGGGGTTTAAGTTTGTTCAAATGAAAGGCCACGCCCTCTTCCAAGGGGAGATAATTAAGAATTGGTGAAAATTTGGTGTCATCTTTTAAAAAATCTTCTTCTCCAGAACCATTGGGCCAGAAAAGTTGAAACTTATGTGATACCTTCATTACATAGTGTAAATTCAAATTTGTTCAAATCATGACCCCCGGGGGTAGGGTGGGGCCACAATAAGAGATCAAAGTTTTACATAGGAATATATAGGAAAATTCTTTTAAAATCTTCTTCTCAAGAACAACAAAGCCACAATTAGTCAAATTGATATGGAATCATCCTCAGATAGTGTAGATTCAAGTTTGTTGAAATCATGATCCCCGGGGGTAGGGTGGGGCCACAATGGGGGATCAAAGTTTTACATAGGAATATATAGTAAAATTCTTTAAAAATCTTCTTCTCAAGAACAACAAAGCCACAGTCAGTCATATTGATATGGAATCATCCTCAGGTAGTGTAGATTCAAGTTTGTTGAAATCATTACCCCTGGGGGTAGGCTGGGGCCACAATGGGGGATCAAAATTTTACATAGGAATATATAGGAAAATTCTTTAAAAATCTTCTCAAGAACAACAAGCCACAGTTAGTCATGATATGGAATCATCCACAGGTTGTGTAGATTCAAGTTTGTTGAAATCATTACCCCTGCGGGTAGAGTGGGGCCACAATGAGGGATCAAAGTTTTACATAGGAATATATAGTAACATTCTCTAAAAATCTTCTTCTGAAGAACAAGAAAGCCACAATTAGTCATATTGATATGGGATCATCCTCAGATAGTGTAGATTGAAGGTTGTACAAATCATGACCCCTGCGATTAGGGTTGGGCCACAATGGGGTATCAAAGTTTTACATATGAATATATAGGAAAAAACTTTAAATAAAAATCTTCTTCTCAAGAACAACAAAGCCTTGTTTCGTCATATTGAAATGGAAGCATCCTCAGGTAGTGTAGATTCAAGTTTGTTCAAATCATGACCCCCGGGGGTAGGCTTGGGTTATAATAGGGGATCAAAGTTTTACATAGAAATATTTAGGAAAAAAATCTTTAAAAATCTTCACAAGAAAGCAAAACCTTGTTTAGTCATATTGATATGTAAGCATCCTCAGATAGTGTAGATTCAAGTTTGTTCAAATCATGACCCCTGGGTTTAGGGTGGTGCCACAATGGGGGATCAAAGTTTTACATAGAAATATTTAGGAAAAAATCTTTAAAAATCTTCTTCTCAAGAACAGCAAAACCTTATTTAGTCATATTGATATGTAAGCATCCTCAGATAGTGTAGATTCAAGTTTGTACAAATCTTGACCCCTGAGTTTAGGGTGGTGCCACAACGGGGGATCAAAGTTTTACATAGAAATATATAGGAAAAAACTTTAAAAATCTTCTTCGTAAGAGCAGCAAAGCCTTGTTTAGTCATATTGATATGTAAGCATCTTCGGGTAGTATAGATTCAAATTTGTTGAAATCATGACCCCTCGGGGTAGGGTGGGGCCACAATGGGGATCAAAGGTTTACATAGCAACATAAAGGGGAAAAAAACTTTTAAAAATCTTCTTCTCAAGAACAGCAAAGCCATGTTTAGTGATATTGATATGGAAACATTCTCAGATAGTGTAGATTCATGTTTTTTCAAATCATAACCCTCGGGGATAGGGTGGGGTTACAATGGGGGATCAAAGTTTTACATAGGAATATAAAGGAACAATCTTTGTCTCAAGAACAGCAAACCCATGTTTAGTCATATTGATACGGAAGCATCCTCGCGTAGTGTAGATTAAAGTTTTTTCAAATGATTACCACTGGGGGTAGGGAGGGGCCACAATGGGGTATCAAATTTTTACTTAGGAATATATAGGAAAAAATCTTATGCTGAAGAACAGCAAAGCCATTCGTTATATTGATACGGAAGCATCCACAGGTAGTTTAAAATTCAACCCCACCCCCGTAAACTTTTCAATACTGAATTGATTTGTGCTTTTTCCTAACCATTCTGCTCAGGTGAGTGATGTGTCCCATGGGCCTCGTGTTTCATGTTGTTGACCGAGTTCCGAATTTTTCTGAATGCAGATCAATCCAATTCTTTCTTCGTTCTTAATGCTTTATTTCGTAATCTATTTCTAATTCTGATAGTTTTACGCAGAATGGAGTCAAACCAAGGTTTATCTCGTGGACCAATAGTAATTGTTTTTTCACAGATAGATTTTTTAACACAAGACAGAAATTCTTTTGATAAACTGTCAGTAGACACGTCGATATTATCTGCATCCTTGATATATTTACCCCAATCGCAATTTTTCATTAAGGAATTTAGTTTGTGAAAGTCACCATTTTTATAATCCCAAACTTTTCGTTTATAAGAACGATTGTAATTAATACTTGAGGAATGTGCAATATAAGTTGCTTTGTGGTCACTAATAGATGGGTCAATTTCAAACAACTCCTGAATCACAGACCTAGATATCAAATCAAATGAAGTGATAACTGGGTCTAGAAGCGTGCGTGTGTTGTTAGAAATTCTCGTCGGTACGTGAATGTGATTTTCTAGATTGGAACCTGAAATTATTTCGTAGGTTATGTGTGTTTGAGGAGTATTAAACAAATCTACATTTATTTAACCAACAATTATGATTTTGCCCGAAGATTCACCTACTTTATCAATACTCCAGGAAAGTTTAGTCTAAAAGCAAGCGTCAGCGTTTAGTGGACGATAAACACAACAGAGAAGGTATTTACAAGTAAGATTTTCTATTTCTAACCAAAACACTCCGTATTAACAGGTTCGAATTCTTGGCGTCTTACTGCACGTATTTAGTTTGATAAATATATAATACCTCCCCAAAAAAATCTTTTCGTATTATGTTACTAAAACCATCTAATAAAAGATCATCATTAGAAATGGTACTATCAAGATGAATCTCTGCAAAGCACAATATATCGAGTCGCCCGCATGGCGCAGTAGTTAGAGCGTCTGCTCTTGAGTCGCGAAGTAAGGGGTTGATCCTTCGAATCCCACTGTGGGACGGGGAGACCGGTCCTTCGGACCAGACCGTATAAACCGAGGTCCCGTGTCGCAGTAGGTGCTGGCACGAAAAAGATCCCTCACTGCTCAATGACCGTAAGTGCCGAGTATAGGACAAAATTTGCAGCTCTCCACCGGCAAGTGGTGGCGTCTCCATATGAGTGAAAAATTCTCGAGAGGGACGTTAAACAACATACAGCAAACAATATATCGAAGTCATGGACGAATGAATTTAAGTAATCTAATTCGTTTCTTATACTACGAATATTTAAAGCTGAACACGACTAGTATATAGGCATACGCCATTTTCGATATTACTATCTACAATATCAGCACCGGGGTATACTCTTCGCATTCGTCACATCTGATTGCTTTATTGTCACGGGTATCGGCGTGGAATGGCAACCCGTGTTCGTGCTGGTTATCTTGCATTACCTTTGTTTACATTTCATTGTAGTTACATGTATTTGTATTTGTTTGTACACTGCACTGACCTGTAAGTTTCTTTGGTATCTTTCTCTGCTGCATTAGAAGAACTACACAGTTATATTTTGTCGCTACCGAATGCTATATAGCATACTTCCGATGACGATTGATTACACTGAACAGTGACCAAGTCAGCGGCTTTATATAGGGGCCCTCAGATATAGCGAGAAACCAATCGAATATGGCGGACACATTCCTTTTACGAATCGTGTTCAGCTTTACGTGCAAAATGTCAAGGACACTTTCAATAGTAGGTCCTGGATTGACCTCAATATCACCACAGGCTAGTAAGATAAACGTAAACAATTGCAAGTTAAAATTAATGTACACTAAGTTACTCTTAAAAAGTATCGTAGATCTTAAGAATGTTTTGATCATGCCATAGAGAACATGCAATAAAAATGCACAAAAAGAAGAATGGAATGAGTAAAATTTGAATACACCTCTACAAGATAAGTAAAAAAGACAGATTGCAGCACGGTATTGATCTATAAAATCACCCACTGTCTAAAAATAGATGTAATTGTACGATACGAAATTTAAAAAAAAAATGCTGCAATGGCTGTTTTTGATAAAAGTAACGTAGACAATGGGACAATTGATTCAGAATCTAAGCATTTCAGTGGAATAAATAAACCATGACAATTGGAATTATAAAGATTATAAAGTTCAAGACAAAACCTTATACAACAGAACAATGAAAAAAATTTACAAGGGAAATAATAACAAACCAATGGAACAAAAAAACAGGAATATTGTATGTAAAACACTTTGTTGTACACACAATACTTTGTACAAGTTATTTTGAAATCACTGAAGTTTGAGGTTGATTGGACCTTGAAAGGCTTGGAATGTACACGTGAACTGAACTGCACAAACATATGCAATTCATTTTAAATAGGTGCTAAAGAAACTGGCGTGGAAGGAAGGTGGATTTTACATTATCTATTTAAATGCATTCAAGATCGCTGTTCTGAAACCATCTCGTGTCGGAAGGGTACTAGATCTGCCTCCTCTCGAACAAAGTGAGCTGTATTGTTAAGATCGTAGACTTTGAGTTTGCCATTTGAGGAAGACACTGACTTGATTCTACGTTTACGACAAAGTTGTCTGCCATAGAACATGATCTTGTCTCGATGTTTTGTTAGATCCTCGTTTATGGTAATGCCTGCAGTCTCCTGATTATCTGTGAACTTTCTGGAGTTTTGGACAAGATGGAATTTGAGATCCACAGACTTCAATCTAGCAATGATTTGTCTAGGCCTTGTTCTGTGGTATCCCTTTTTTCGACACGGTGCGAGACAATAATATCTTCTCGTTGGAGAGGATGCCAACCGCTGAAACTGCACCCATGATTTTGTCTGTCGTATTTTCATTGGCTGTTTCTGGTATTCCTGACACGCGAACCAAGGGTCTACGACCATGTTGTCCTAACTCATCAGTTTTTAGAAATAGATCTTTGTTTTGTTGTTGGAGATCTCTGATATTTTCTGGAGTTGATGTTTGGGTGGGTTTTTAAGCTACATATACGCTCCTGTTCCTGTGTTTGGACTGAGAGTGAAGCCATCTCGAGACTTTTTCCGGTGACTGTATTACGTCACTGAACGATCTGGACATGTCAAATGATACCTCTTTAATACATCTTTTGTTTGTTGATTCTTTGTTACTCATTTTGATATAATAACAAAGTTATAATACGGCAAACAGCAAAATAATAAATTACAAAAGTAGATACAGCAATGTTTATGGTACCGATGGCGATATATCTACTAAATTACAGTCTAGACTTTCAATGGTGAATACATCTCAGAAACAAATAATTTGTGATTCTATAACTTCAAACCATATTGTCATGTATCATGCTACAAAGTTCTTATAAAGTAATATACTAGTTCTATGATAACTTAAGCCAATAACTTCCACCTATCACACTTGGTTTCCTAATAATTTATATTTATCAGTTCTGCTAGTGAAAAATCCTTCCCACCATGACAAGGGCAGATAACCAAAAATCCAGGTAACCAAAAATCCAGTTGTATCCAGTCCAATTATAATGTTAATCTTTGGTCATCCTTTTCTCTTGCTTTTAGGCAACATAGCATTCAGTACACTTAGTTTTATTTCATACTTCTATGAATCTTTTACAGTGTAACATTATGCTCAGGTGACCGTTAGGGCCCTTGGGCCTCTTTTTACAAATGTAATCAACAAAAGCAGCAGGCTATGTTGTAGAAAATATAGCCCTCCATAGATTGGCATATATGTCCTCTACACATACTCAACCATGGGACGCAGGAAAAGCAGTGGACGGGGATAGAAATGCCTTCTTTAATTCTGGAACATGTGCTATTTCTGACAACAACAGAAACGCCGCTTGGTTGTACGTGGATCTCGGAAAACAACTTACTGTTCACCATATTTCCATTTTCTACAGAACGCACAATCTGCCAAGACACCCACCAGCAAACTGGGGTAAAAATAGAATACGTTTTCAAATAGTATGTTTTCATCAGTGGGCTACAACTGATCGGAAACACAATAGAAAAAAAACTGATGGATTAAAAAGTCTTTAAATGTGAAGGGAAATTTAAAGTTTAATGTATAAGCTTTTGAGTGAATTTGCAACTACTTACAGTCATCAAGTCAACTGACAAAGAGATGAGGTTTTCCCCCCGCATCCTTAAGAAATCTCTTAGTGCTCAATAATCATTTCAACTGCGTTCTTCTTCAAGATTTTCTTGAATATTTCTTTCAACAAGATAAAATTGTCATACATACAAAGTTCTATTTGCAGACACTACAAACAGAGGGCGATTTGCTGGGTTCTTTTTGTACATAGGTAACAACACAAACAGGTCACATGGACATCTTTGTTATCACGAGATTCAGAATGGTACGAATTCACCACCACCCAACATGACCATTGAATGTGTCTACACTGGGAGATACGTTATGTTCTACAACAAAAGAGATCCTGCAGAGAACTACCCTGCATATTATAGTCAATCAGCTTTTGTAGAGATTTGTGAATTAGAAGTTTACGGTTAGTCAATATGACCGCTGGAAAACAGTTTGTTTTCGTATAAGATGTGTAAATAATTTTATCCGTAAAAAATACCACACCTTCAGATCAAACTATAATTTAAAAAACATGATGTCCATAGGAAGGTAAAAGGCGGATAATTATAATAGCATTTGCATTTATAAAGCCTAAGTTCTCGCAGGGTATTGGTATTTAAAAACTTTAAATTCAACTTTCTTTCTTTAAGGATGGATTCTTCTCATATTTCTTGTATTTAAAAATTAATGAAATTTTCATAGATTTAAGAAGAAATTATCACTAAGGGATGGTATCAATGAAATTAAATTTGACCGTTTTATTTTAGAAGCAAGGTCAGGTCAAGGTCATTATCTTTTTCGTTGACATTAAAAATGGAAAATTACTGTTGCCAATCATGCGATGCGTACTTCTATTTCCAAAGATTAAATGTTTTTCTTTTTCATAGAAATATATTACTATATAGGGTCTATCAGATGATACTACAAAATTGACACAAATAATTTAACTAAAATAGATATTGGTTAATCCGAATTTCCTCTATTTTTCTTAAATTTTTTAGGATATATTGGTTATTTTTATATACTTCATATATTTAAATTTTTCTGATTTTCACGTATGGTGAAGTAGTCATATAAAGATACAAAATGATATAAAAACAAAAAGGTTTGACCGTTTACTAATAGAGAAAAACATTTTTAATTGATTTTTAGCTCAAATTTATATTTAGATTGGAAACTTTTAAAAGCTAATAAAATTGTAGTTTGTTTAGAAAATCATATTTATTTGATACATGTTAAAACTTTAGTCTATTATTATTAATTTTACTTACATTTGAAAATTTCTTTAAGTCTCTGATTGTTTAATTTTTTTAACACTAAATTCATTGTTCTATAGTAATTTTGAGAAGCAGAAAAAGGAGATATTTCCATACGCCACCATTCCTCCAAAAATATAGTCCCTGCTAGATTTCAAACTCGGTTTACCATTTCTATTTAAAGTTGTACAATTATGACGAGGAAAGAAAAATATGGTCTTTTAAATTCCTTACATCTAAATATATAAGACATACGAGCAAATATACTTTGAATATTTCATCTAGTCAGAAACCAGACAAGAATCCCTCCTTAACCCAACTCTGAATGTCTGCATTAAACATTCATAATATCCGAGAAGGGATTGTACTTAAGATTTGTTCTTTTTATAGTCTAATTATGCACACCAAAATGAATTATAAAAGTATTGTAGCCCATGTGCAATTTCATTACAAAAGGTACTTAAAACAATCTCGTTTAAAGTCAACATTTTTCAAATTCTATGGTCGATACAATAACTTTGTTTGCAAAAAAAGTCTGTTATTAAATTAAATGGCGACTGACGGCTTTCATAAAAATTGTTAGGCCATTATTTTCACACTTTATCCGTTAACCAATCATGACAAGGAGCACACGGCAGGTGTGACAGGTCGACAAGGGATGCTTACTCCTCCATGGCACCTGATCCAACCTCAGTTTTTAGAGGTCGGTGTTGGATCTGCTCTTAATTTGTATTGTTTAAGTGAACTTTTGAGAATGATCACTTTACATTTCATTTAAAACAGCTAGTTCCCTTCTTGTTCCTTCCTACACATATTCATCAAGTATCTACCTTGATTTTTTCCTTTTATTTGCCACGATGTTCTTCTGCATTATCAAATATTGTAGGTTGTCCAGAAACAGGTCAGTACGGAGACGAGTGTAAGCATTGCCCTCCCAACTGTAAAGACAGAATATGTAGGATGACCGATGGAAAGTGCACCTCCTGTCAACCTGGGTTCATGGGCAACTTTTGCAATAATAGTACGACATTTTGAGGATATTGAGAAATAATTTATCGTATTAAGTGATATGGCTGAAATATTGCCGACAAGGCGTTAAACAATAAACAATCAATCGTATTAAGTAATGCAGCTGGATTGTACGAAGTCATTTCGCAATTGTATTAAAAAAATATTAACAAGTGACTTGCTAGTAATCAAGATTTACATTGGTGTTTAGGTTGTAGTCAAAATACTTACGGAGACAGATGTTCGAAGCTGTGTGGTTCATGTCGATTCGGAAAACCATGTAATCATGTGACTGGAAGTTGCGTAAATGGATGCGCAGAAGGATGGTATGGAGACAAGTGTCTTGATGGTATGGCTGTAACATGGACCTTTTTTGTATCTCATTTATCATTACCAAGTGTGGAATATGGAACAGTCAATTTTAATGTATATCAATACAACTTAATAACCAATAGTAGTATAAGGAGCCTGGATGGCCGGGTCAACTGAGTGCACTTTTTTTGTTCCCAGGGTGGTTCAACACACACACCCTGGAAAAACCCAAGCAAAAGGGGGGTACGTTTGATCTACGTTTGTGCTGAGTAAGTCAATACATAGGCAATACACACAAAATCTTGGCATCGATTCAAGTATACCCATTGTGACGTCATGTGTCATTCACACAGAGCTCTCTCTCTATTTTCTGAAAACGGAAAAAACAATAACACAGTAAAGTTTGTAAGATGATTTATTCAAATAATGTACATAATTACTTTTTCTTCTGGAGTTTCAGGGGCTGTTTCTTCTCCGTCTGGGTAGTAGTAGTAGTAGCAGGAAGTTTCCTCTTGTTGTTAACTGGAATCTGCTTTTGATCCTTACTAGTCTCTATTTTCTTATCTAGATTTCCAATCTCATTCATTATCACTCCTCTAAACCGGGAATTTCAGTAATCATGTCTTGTTTAAACTCACAAATAGTCTGTTGAAGTATCTCCATTACATTGGTCATTTGATCTAAGATATCACATATCAAACTTCTTTCATTTCCTTCAATACTATCCTGCGTCTCTATTATGGGTGCAGGTGAATTCATGGAATTTTCCTCTGCCATATTTCTACGTCTGTCTAGTACCAAGTACCCACTAAGACTGATCCTAAAATTTCCAGCTCTGCTTTATATACCCATTTGTACGTACTGTATACGTCTCAATACACAGTCTTGGATCAGCGAGCTACCTATGCATTGTGACGGCATACACTCTATAAATACACCCTTTCTCCGACTTTCAGCTCATTTTGTTTTCAGATCTATCAAGACTAATTTTGATAGTGCCTTGAAACAATTGTTACATGCACAACAACTTATGAGATGGAAAAAACGGGAGTAAGAATTAGAAAGAATTATTTCTCGACAGAGAACCAGAGAATTAGTTCTCAGGAAAAAAAAATGCAAGATTAATGGAAAGATCAAAGAGAGCCAAAGCCAACCGAGCTCAACACCTACAACATTTACGGAATCTACCTGAAGAAGAACTACCCTCTCCGTGTTCATCACCACCCCATTCACCACCCCAGAAACCAAAGACCATTTCCCTGTATTACCAAGTGAGACTCAATAAAGCTAAGCATTCCAGAAAATTTAAAGCTAAAGAAGATGTCTACAGTGTGAATTTTAAAGAATTTCCAGAGGAGGAAAACAGAGGCTTTGTTCGGCGATTATTTAGAGACATGCTACAAAATGTCAAATATCAAATGCAGTGTAACCCTAACGATTATGTACGCCTGAACATTCACCACCCTTCTCTGGATTCCGACATTTGGTACGAGTTTACGCAATGTAAACATTTGAACGAGGACGTCATTTTAAATAAAATAGAAGCCGTGCAACAATCCAAGAAAGATTTTAAACTGGGAGACGGGTCTATGGAATTCGACATGTTTCACGTCAAATATCCAGAAGGCAGTGGTGGACAGAATACCAAACACCTGATGGTCAATAAGGAGAGTTTTAAAAAGAATAAACGATCCATCGTTCAGATCGACAATCCTTGGGATAAATTTTGTTTAGCTCGGGCTATCGTAGTCACCCGGTTACACAGTCAAAAACCGGAAAATCCAGAGAGTTTAGTTGAATGGGAAAAATTATGGAAACCCATGAGGCTAGGAGATGTAAGAGCTTATGACCAGAAAAACCAAGCTATAGCTCTCATGGAACAAGTCGGGTGTGATATCCATCAGCCTTGTGGACCCAAAGAATGGGGGAAATAACAACAGGTGTTAGCCCCTCGCTATCGACTGAAAATATTTCAGTTCAAGTCCACCTCCTCTAAACTCAGTTTAGAGCCCCTTTATAAAGGCTGCGGAGATGGAACTTGTTTAAACATTTTGTAAGATGACCATCATTACGATGCCATTTTGTCTATGCCAGCTGTGACGGGTAATCAATACTATTGTGATCATTGCGATGTGGGCTACAGGAAAATCACAGACCATCGTACCAAGTGTCCTTACTGATGTTCCTTTTGTTTAACGGACACTCCCTGCCCTCCAGACGGGAACCACATTCAATGTAGTCAATGCCAGGGATTTTTTCAGAGTAGAACTTGCTACGAAAACCATTTACGACCTCGCAGTAAGAATAAGGCCACAACGGTGTGTAGTTTAATGGGACAATGCGAGCATTGTGAGAAATGGATGCCTAAAAATTTACTCCCTCATCATCATTGCGGAGGACAGAAACAATGTAAGATTTGTAAGAAAACTGTAGACACAGATCATCAGTGCTACGTTCAACTGAAGCCTGAGAAAAAGAAAAAGAAAGGCAGAGAGACATTACAGTTTTATATTTATTTCGATTTCGGATGTACACAGGAAAACGGCATCCACGTCCCTAATCAGTGTGTGGCACACCGCATATGTCAACATTGCGGACACTTACCCATAGAAGAACCCTGTCCTCACTGTCGACACATGGGACCCCGTCAACACGTGTTTAAAGGGCCAGATACCTTAAAACACTTCATTGACTGGTTATTACAACCCGACACAGGAAATAAGAATTCCGCCTTATTACACGATGAGGCTATCATCATTGCCCACAATTTCAAAGGATATGACGGACAGTTCATTTTAAATTACCTGGTACATTCATCATGAACGGCAGTAAAATCTTATCCATGCAAATCTGCGGATTGAAATTCATCGACTCGTATAATTTTTTACCTTTTGCTCTGTCTAAAATGCCCTCTGCTTTCGGATTCACCGAACTGAAAAAAGGGTATTTCCCTCACTTTTTTAATACAGAACAAAACCAGAATTATGTGGGCCCTTATCCACCGGCGGCATTCTACAATCCCGACGACATGTCTATAAGTGGACGACAGGCTTTTTACCAATGGTACGAACAACAAGCCGGAAAAGTGTTTAATTTCCAGAAGGAATTTTTAGACTATTGTATTTCAGACGTCGATATTTTACGACGATGCTGTGCTCAGTTTCGAGCCACTCTCAAGACCTTGGTCAATGTAGACCCCTTCCAGGAATCCATCACTTTTGCCAGTGCGGCCAATTTAGCTTACCGTCGAGGATTCATGCCCGAAGATACCATTGCCATCATTCCCAACATGGGGTATCAGCCTGCGCGTCAATATTCCGCCAAAGCCTGTCGGTGGCTAACCTGGATGAGTCACCAGAACGGATCTCACATACGACATGCTAGAAACGGGGGAGAAGTCAAGATCGGAACTTATACTGTAGATGGATACCAAGAAGCTACTCGCACCATCTACGAATTTTACGGATGCTATTGGCACTGATGCCCTACTTGCTATCCGAATTTACAGACCGAAACTCATCTTCACCGGACACAATTTACTTACCAGGAATTACACGAGGAAACTTTAAGGAGGAATACGGTCTTAGAGGAAATGGGGTACTCCGTACATAGTATCTGGGAACACGATTTCGATCAACAAGTACAAAGAGAGGTGACATTACAGAATTATGTACAAGACCTGGACATTCCAGATCCTTTGAACCCCCGAGAAGCTCTGTACGGAGGCCGGACCAATGCTACAAGATTGTATTGTGAGGAGGGGGACATGAGATACGTGGACGTCTGTCCCTTATACCCTTACGTATTAAAACACAGACTCTTTCCTTTGGGGCATCCTCAGATCATAACAGACCAATTCCAGGACTTGAGAACTTATTTCGGGCTCATTCAGTGCCGGGTCTTACCACCCCGAGGCCTTTATCACCCCGTTTTACCTTATCGCACGGGAGGCAAGTTATTATTTCCATTATGTCGAACGTGTGCGGAACGACAGGACTCTACTTCTAAACATCGATGTCAACACACAGACCAGGAACGCAGTCTTACAGGTACTTGGGTGACTACAGAATTACATAAAGCCTTAGACATGGGATATACTTTAGAGCGGATTTACGAGGTTTGGCATTTTCCAGAAAGCAGTAAAGATTTATTCAGATCTTACATCGATACCTTCTTAAAGATCAAACAGGAAGCGCCTGGATCCCACCTGATTGTCAGACGGAGGAACAAAAACTAGATTACATTCGTAAAGTAATAGAAAGAGAAGGCATTAGAATGGACCTGTTAAGTATAGAAAAAAATCCGGAGCGAAGAACGATAACCAAACTCTTTTTAAAGTGCTTGTGGGGACAATTCGCTCAACGCCTGTTATTACCTAAAACTCGATACTTGACCGAAGAAGAGGAATTACAGCAACTCTTACAAGATTCGACCATTGACATCAAAGGGCTAGAACTCTTAGAAAATAAAGAGCGCCCGAATCGGACATGATGCTGGTGAATTATCAAGAGAAACAGGAATTTGTAGAAGAGTGTCCCTTCGGAAACGTGGTACTGGCCTGTTTCACTACCGCTCATGCGCGATTACACCTCTACAAGACTTTACAACCTTTAGGAAATCGGGTCCTTTATTTCGATACGGACAGTATCATATACCAACATAAGGAGGGACAATTTAATCCTACCCTTGGCAACAGTTTAGGAGAATGGACCGACGAATTAGACGGGGACCACATTATCAAATTCATGTCAGGAGGCCCTAAAAATTATGCTTACCTCACCGCCAAGGGAAATTCCGTGTGTAAAGTCAAAGGATTGACTCTTAATTATCGGGCTTCCAATATCGTGTCACCAGAAACATTAGAGAAAATGCTCAAGAAAGAAATTGATGAAATCCAAGTCTCGTATCCTTACAAAATACAGAGGACTCGTCAACATGAAGTCAAGACAGTACCTTTAGAAAAACAATATAGAATTGTCTATGATAAGAGACAATTGATGAATGGTTATAATACTTTACCTTATGGTTATTGAAAACATACTGTATTTCAAAATGTGTTGTTATTGGGGAAAACCCTAAAAAATGAAGGGGTTATAAAAAGGGGGTAAAAATATTTCAACACTTCAGTCATGGCTAATGATAATAGGGAGCCAGACGGGCCTCCTGTTTACCCTAACTATGCTCTGCTCTTAAAGAGAGAAGCTACCTTTAAAGATGGATGGCCCGAGTCTTTAAAAGGATTATTACCCAACCTAGCCAAAGCCGGATTTTATAACAGGGGAGTGGGTGATAAGACCATTTGTTTTCATTGTGGTTTGCATTTCACCAACTGGGATCCCGAGGACGATCCTTATGTAGAACATGCTTATTGGAACCCTAATTGTCCTTACATCAATGCCTATAAAGGACGTGAGTGGGTGATGAATGTATTCATTATCTCTTTAGATCAGCTGGGATACAAACCTTCAACTCAAATTAAACCTCTACTAGACCAAACCTCTACAGAGATTCAGGCAACAGGAAAATGTCACATTTGTTTAGAGGGAGAATTGCAAATTGCTTTACTCCCTTGTGGACACGTATGTTGCAGTTCATTATATGCTCCCACCTTCCGGTATTGCCCCATCTGTCGATCCGATGTGAAGAGAACCCAACGTATATTTCTGTGTTGACTATGAATAAAAAGGATTGAAACCCTATTTTTCTCTTCATTTATCATCATGCAACCTGACGAGACACTCCCGTCTTTTCAATTAAAACACGAATTTACCATGGTGGTAGCAGGACCTTCTAAATCGGGGAAAACGGAATTTGTTAAAAAATTAGTGGAAAATTTACATTGGATTACCCCCATGCCACAAAAAATTGTCTGGTGTTATCGAGAATGGCAACCTGCTTACACTTCTTTAACAGATCAGGTCTCCTTCATTCAAAATATTCCAGAAGACGATGAGAAATTAGTGGCCAATTTAAGTATTCCTCACTTACTCATTTTTAACGACATGATTGGAGGAAAAGCCATCGAATCCATCGTGGATTGGTTTACCCGTAAAGCGCATCATCGGAATACCAGTGTGATTTACATCACTCAGAATTTATTTGATCGGGCACCACAGCATCGCACCATTAGTTTGAATGCTCATTATTTAGTGTTTAAAAATCCCAGAGACAAATCTCAAATCAGTGTCTTGAGTCGACAGTTAGCCTTACCTCATTTGATGTCAGCCTATCAAGAAGCCACCAGTTTTCCTCACGGGTATCTCCTGAGAAATCGATTGTTTGAATTGTTAACTATACACATGCCACAAGAGTATAAATAAAAATGTACCAACATTAAACTTGTCATTTATCATTATACAGTCGTCATGGGTCGACCTCTCTCAGCCAAAAGTAAATTAGTGAAAACGTTACGATGTTTACAGCGGGAGCGAGATCCTGCCAAGCGAGCCCATTTAATCGAATTAGGGCGTAAAGCTTTATTGAATTGGTTTGCTATGGGAGCTCGAAATTTGATACGTGGGGTCTTACCTATCAATAAACAGACTCAAAAGTTTATTAATAATCATCGTCAAGATTTAAGTATCATAGCCGATAAGTCGGCGAGTGATCAAGACAGAAACAAGATGTGTTTGTGAAACACTGATGCCCCCGTATGGCAGGTTATGGCGAAGGTTAAAGTTTCTTCAAATGCAAGTCAAAATCCAGTCCAAAAGATAAGAAATGTTGATACCCAAAGAAAGGTCTTGTCTCGAGGAATACACCTATGAAATTTGAAAGACCTAAATACAACTGTTCAGAAGTTATGGCGAAGGTTAAATTTTTTTGAATAAAAGTCAAACGTCAAAGTCAAGGTCAAAGTGGTTGGTATCCAAAGGAAGAACTTGTCACAAGGATTACATATGTGAAGTATGAAAGCCCTAGCACCAACCATTCAAAAGTTATGGCCAAGGTTAAAGTTTTTCAAAAGTAGGTCAAACTCCTAGGTCAAGGTCAAAGGGTCAAAGTGGTTGGTATTCAAAGGAAGGTCTTGTCACAAGGATTACATATGTGAAGTATGAAAGCCCTAGCATCAACCATTCAAAAGTTATGGCCAAGGTTAAAGTTTTTCAAAAGTAGGTCAAACTCCTAGGTCAAGGTCAAAAGGTCAAAGTGGTGGTTGGTATCCAAAGGAAGGTCTTGTCGCAAGGATTACATATGTGAAGTATGAAAGCCCTAGCTCCAACCATTCAAAAGTTATGGCCAAGGTTAAAGTTTTCCAAAAGTAGGTCAAACTCCTAGGTCAAGGTCAAAGGGTCAAAGAGGTTGATATCCAGAGGAAGGTCTTGTCACAAGGAATACACATGTGAAGTTTGAAACCCTAAGCACCAACTGTTCAAAAGTTATGGCCAAGGTTAAAGTTTTTCAAAAGTAGGTCAAACGTCAAGGTCAAAAGGTCAGAGTTGTTGATATCCAAAGGAAGGCCTTGTCACAAAGAATACACATGTGAAGTTTGAAACCCCAAGCACCAACTGTTCAGAAGTTATGGCTAAGGTTAAAGTCTCATAAAATTTTGCAAAAGTAGGTCAAACTCCAAGGTCAAGGTCAAAAGGTCAAATATGATGGTACCCAAAGAAAGGTCTTGTCACAAGGAATACACATGTGAAATATGAAAGTCATAGCTCCAACCAATCAAAAGTTATGGGCAAGGTTAAAGTTGACAACAGACAGACAGACAAACAGACAGACAGGACAAAAACAATATACCCCCGGGATCTTTCGATCCAGGGGCATAAAAATGCCATTTTAAAACGCGGAGGAGCCGGATTTCTAGGCGGAGTCATCATTCGTCATTTATTTAAATGGAATGCACCTAAGAAACGACGTGTTCGTCGTTTAAAAAGTGTGGTAGTGCAAGTCAATAATAAGAAACAAAGAGTGTTTCCAGATTGGATGGTCCGAGTAGGAGGAGCAGCTCAAAAGACCAGAAAGAAAAGAAAACCTCCTAAGAGAAAACCTCAAAAGAGAAAACCTGCTGCTGCTCAAAGAAAAGCCCCTGGTGGTAGAAAGAAAAAAACTACTCCCAAAACTCCAGCTCAACGAAAAGCCATGCCTGAAAGTTTAAAAAACGAAATCAATCAGTATTATAAAGAACAAAGACAAAAACCTATTGGGGAGTTATTAAAAAAACAAGCTGAAATGAGAATGGATCGTCCTATGGGACCCATAGGCAGTCAAAGAGCTCCCGATTTAGAAATGTTTCCTCAAGTCAATGTGGGAATTCCCTCTCCTAGAATTAAAGTACCCATTCACACTCCTAGAATTAAAGTACCCATTCACACTCCTAAAATAGCACGCTTTCAACCTCTGACCGCTTCTACACCTCAACTTCCTAAAGGAATGAGATATAAATGCCGATATTGTTCCAAATTCTAGGTCACCCAGAAAAATAGAGACAAACACAAGAAGGACAAACACGACATGTATGCTCCTCCTTGAGAGTATAAAAAGGGGAGAAACCTGGGACATGTCCTCATTTTAACCCCAGGATGGCTAAGAAGAAGAAGAAAAGAAGGACTTGCTGTTCTACACGATTAAAACCTCATTGGCCTCTTTTAAGAGAGTTATCTGACCCTCACTATTCCTCTCCATTAAAGACGGGTATTTTAAAACATTGTTCTGGAGAGTGTATTCTCAAAATCTGCGAGATCGTGTACAACCTAGTAAAAGGAGTGTTACCTCTGAGTTCGGCTCATAAACGAAAACTAGCTCCTAAGAAACACATTTTCAGGAGACTGGTCAAACCTCAATCTGTCCAGAAACGACGAGCTTTATTACTTCAACAAAAAGGAGGAAACATTTTACCCCTTTTAATCTCAGCAGCACCTTTACTGTTGGAATCCGGTCAATCGGTCTATAAAGTCATCAAAAAGAAGAAAAAAAATGAGTCGTAAAATGGTGTTAGTTCCTGAAGTCTTATTGAATGATCTCAAGGCAAAATTACCGAAACCTCCGGAATTTCAATCAACCATCAGTTTAGGTCAGGAATTGGACGAGATTACAAGACGTGAAGATTTAGCCCCAGAAGAAAAAGTCGCTTTATATGGCCAGGGACTTCATCGATATAGGAATTATTTACAACAAGCTAGACAGGAGCCTATTTCTAAACTGAAAATTCCGGCAGCAGCAGCAGCTCCAGCAGGAGCAGCAGCTCCACCCCCAGGGAGCAGCAGCAGCCCCAGCTGAAATAGAAGATGAAATCCTTGAAACAGTGAATAAAAACATGAAAAGAAAAGCTGGATTATTATTAAATCATTTAAAGAAAAACCCTAAAGTGTTAACTTGGAATAAAGAAGGTGAAATTAGTTATCGAGGTCAAAAAATTCCCGATTCTAACATTGTGGATTTAATGGCTGATAGTATGAGATCTCATTCTCGTAAAAATCATCCGGTTCCTACAGGATTAAAACAATTTGCTCAAGCTTTAAAAGAGACGCGTACTCTTCTGGAATACGTGAGCAATGGAAACCTTATAAAAGCCATGCAGAGACCTGGAAAAATCAGTACTCCTAAAAGTCACGAAATAGACGATAGTGGATTTTCTTCCTTTTTTGACATTCCAGTGAGTAGACCCATAGAAGATCGAGGAGCCGTCATTAAAAAATCCCATTTCAACCCCTGTAGGGACAAGGGTAGGATCCAGATATAGTCCTTTAGCTCGAAAGAAATTAAAAGCAAAAATGTCGAAGAAGAGTTAAGAGCCTTTAGAGCTAAAAAGGAATAAAAAAACCCAACAAGAAAAAGAAAAGAAATTAGGACAAATCGATGAAAATTGGCTTTCATTGCCTAAAATATGAAAAAAGAAACAAATGGAAGATATTTTAAAAGAGATTTATTATGATCCTAAAAGAGGGTACGGAGGAATACAAGCTTTGTATCGTCAGGTCAAACCTTTAGGAATTTCCCTGAAAAAGATTCGAGAATGGTTAAAAGAGCAAGATACTTATACCTTACATAAACCCATTCAAAGAAAATTCCGGAGACAACAGACTAGAGTGACAGATATAGACGAACAATGGCAATTAGATTTAGCAGATGTGTCCAGTTTAAAGAAACTTAATGATGGATATACGTTTTTATTATGTGCCATTGATGTCTTATCTAAATATGCCTGGGTAGTGCCTTTAAAACAGAAAACAGGAAAAGAAATGATTCGAGGATTACAAGAGATTTTTCAACAAGACGGTCGACGTCCCGTCCTCATTCAATCGGATCAAGGAAAAGAATTTACCAATCGAGAATTCTTACAAGCTTTTAAATCCATTCATTTTTTTACCACTCGTAATACGGACACTAAAGCAAGTATCGTGGAACGATTTCAGCGTACACTCAAAGCACTCTTGTGGCGTTATTTCACTCGTCATAAAACCAGACGGTATTTAGAAGTTCTACCCGATTTAGTGTATGCTTACAATCATACCTATCATCGGAGTATCAAAAGAGCACCAGTTCAAGTGAATGCTTCTAATGTGTTAAAAGTCTGGAAAACTTTATATGGGAAATCTAATCGAAAACAGTTTCTTAAACCTCAGTTTAAAGAAGGAGATCAGGTACGATTCAGTGAAGCCAAACGCACATTTGAAAAAGGATATTTACCTAACTGGACCACAGAACTGTTTACCATTTCTAAAAGAGTTCCTGGAAGGTATCCTTACGTGTATAGAGTGCAAGATTATAACGGAGAGGAATTAGAAGGGACTTTTTACGAAAAAGAAATTACAAAAGATCATTAAAAAAGACGACGTGTACGAAGTGGAGGAAATCTTGGGGTATAAAAAGCGACGCGTAGGGAAAAAAATCATTCAAGAAGTCAAAGTTCGGTGGAAAGGATATCCCCCTAGTTTTGATTCATGGATTCCCCAAACGGATCTCATCAAATAACGCCTCATTGGAAATTTTGTGGAGAGAATGTTCCTCGAGAAAAAAATCGTTTATTTCGCACAATTATTTATCTGTGTATCTCTTATCGTCACCAGTGTGGTCATGCTAGCTTTACATGATCCTAATCGAGAATATTGGATGGTATTTGTCAGTACTTCAGTGGGTTATATCATGCCTAGTCCTACGATGATGCATCATACCCCTAAGAAGACCACGAATGCACAGGGTTAATGTCTAAAAAAGAAAATATATATATATATATATAATGGAAGGGGGGGGGGGAGATTCATTTCTGATCTGACTGAGGATAGAGCAACATGGATTTTTTAAGCTCAGAGTATCGTTGGAAAATGCAATAGCATACAGGTTCCACTAAAAAAGGAGAATGGATGAAAAATAAAGATGAATATATCCAAGATTTCATGGATAAGAATCCGGGAGAAACAGGAGTCAATGATGTGTACCTGTATAAGAGAATCAAATTACCGGACCATGAATATGGACAACTTATAAAAGTATTATTAGGGCCATGGCAACCCCAGTATCAGGAATTCAAATGGAAAGTAAAATATGTTTTCGCTCACAAAACAGAGGGACCAACAAGGACCTGGATTCAAGGGAAATGGATGGAAGAAATCCGAGATTGTATCAAAGATTATGTAAATAAAGTGCTCAAAGAAGTATACGACATCATGGACTGTGCTTGTGAAACAGAATATTTGTACATGAGAAGAACTTTTCCTATTCAAAAAGAACTATGCCATAGTATTCCATGTTTGTTACTTTAATGTTATTGTGAATTAAAAAGAAAAATGTCATTTTTTTCTCTCTCTCTCTTCAACTGTGTATAACATTTTTGTTACAATGACGTCACAATGGCTAGCTAGCTGTGACTTGAATCTCTGCCAAGATTGTGTATTGCCTGACTCAGCAAAACGTAAATAAAACGTACACAGTAGTATCTCAGTAAAAAAAAAAAACGTAGGTCAAACACATTTTTGCACACCACCCCTATAAATAAAAGGTATATAAAGCTTAGCTTTAAGTACACTGCGCTCAATCATGATTTTTTCGTGGAGACTGTTGTATTTGATTGAGGTAGAAAAGTATTACTGTCGTTACTGTGATAGGGAGATGATTCATGTGCGTACATTTACGGTGTATGATTATCCCGGATGGCATCACAGAACTTATCGAATTTGCGAGCATTGTGAAATGCCTTTTCCTCACTGGTTTGTGGATGATCCCCCTTCCATGGAGACCTGTGGATGTAACTGGTGCGTGAAATATTTCACATGGAAGTACGGGGCAGAGAATATGGTGCCCTTATGGGTCAAAGTAACGAGAAAGAGAGCTTTAAAGAAATGCCTGACCTGCTGGCAGGAAAATACGGAGGGGAGATGGAAGTGTCAACAATTCCGACAGTATCCTTGCTGTGGGGAATGTGTCGAGAACTTTGTCAAGACTTGCTACAGACTTTGTCCATTATGTAGATATGAAGGAAATAAATCATAAAATCAAAAAAAATGTTGGTTTTTTTTTTACTGAGATACTAAAAATAGATTGGATAAGGTTATATAAAGAGGTATGACCAAAAAAAATTATTCATGACCAAAAAAAATTATTCATTCTGAAAAAGTCAAGTCTAAAAGTCAGACGCAAAAAAAAAATATGCAGTATCGTTGGTATTGTGAGAGTTTATTTGGATGTATTTACATGCAGGGACCCTGGATGAAAACTGAAATAGGAGCAATCCTAGATTATTTTGAAAATCATCCAGGAACATCTACTCAAGATGTGTGGTTGGAAAAAAGACAGAAATTCTTGCATCCTAAAGGATCTAAGGTGAGGGTAAAAATATACCATCATTATCAGCAGTACAAATGGCTGATCCTAGGTCGTTGTAAATTCCAGACTCGTGTGGTTCTGGCTGAAGGTGAATGGTGCTGGAATATAGAACACTGTCTTCGTGATTTGTTCTGGAACCAGCAAAAAGATGGACTGAGGATTCCTAGCTATTACTGTCCTACAGAGTACCTGTATTGTCGTATTCCTTTTTCCCAGATTAAAGATAGCTTGGAAAACGAAGAGGGCCAGTGTTTTGAGACCGTGATTCCTTACAGATCCGAAGAAGAAGTGTAAATATACCCAAATAAAATTAAAAAAAAAAATGGTTGTTATAAATAGAAGGGTCAAAAGTTATTTTGTCTCAGTATCTCACTGAACATGCCCGAGAGCAGTAGTTTTTACATGACTTTACCCAGTAATGGGTCCATGCAATCTTTTCCGAGTAATACGACTGCTCAATTTAAAACCTTATTACCACAAACAGTAGATTTAACAGATGGACAATGGGAAGTGGCTTTAACAGAATTGATGTATCCCATTTCATTGAAAAACATCACAGAAGAGGAAGCTTATTTTGACATCCTGCTTCCTCAGTTTTATGCTCCAAAAGTCCAAGAACCTAATGTGTTTAAATGGGACAGATTTAAAATGAAAACCATAGATGCGATGCCATTAAGCGAATGTCCTGTACTGTTAGATTTGGCCCATACTGAATTTGCTAATCTCATAACAAAAGACCAGAAGATGGAAATTAAGCGAATTCACTTTAGACCGAGGCCTTACATTCATCCCATGGCTTTAACAGCTGAAATCAGTCTTGGACTGGAAAGAACTTTGAAAAAATTATGGAAGTTTTTAGGTGATTCTAAAAAAGAGAATGTCATGAAATGAACATATCATGACAAATATGATAAAGTGATGTATCAGTTTATGGGGAGAGAACTTAAAAAATATCCCTTTTGCATTCGTTTCCCCACAGCCTTAGCTTATAAGCTAGGAATAGAAAGTAAGAAGGTGATGCTTCAGAACGATACAGAAACCAAATGGATCAACGTTAGTTACATGGGTAACAATACCGTAGATTTATATGAAAATCTGAAATCCATGTACGTGTATTGTGACTTGATTGAACCCCAGACGGTAGGATCCAATGCCTTGAAATTATTAAGAGTGGTTCCTTGTACACTCAATCTGGAAGATAAAAAACAAGCTAAATGGGAACCGGTTAGAGCGGAATATTTGAAACTGAGTAAAAAACATTTCGATAGCATTGAGATTCATATCATGACTCCTTTAGGGACTCCCATGCCTTTTTTAAATGGAAAATCAGTCGTGAAACTTCATTTCAGAAAAGTGTACTGAGATGAGTGTACATCTTTTTTGTTACATCCTATTGGGAGTGATAACTTGTCTGGTATGCTGTCTGTATTGTATTCAACCTTGAGACAGGGTATACAAGGAGTCACTTGAGTGCATTTAGGTCAGTCTGACACGAGTCATGAAACATGCAGTATCATCCCGGATTATTGAGACAAAGAGGACACGGACAATTTGTCTATCATAGAGGTTTATTACGTCAAAAAGGACACGGTGTGGGTGGAATTATCTCTGGATTGGTTGGAGCCCTTCCCTTTGATTCTACCGGACTACCACCCTGGTTTAATCCATTCAATTTAAAGAAATTTAGTAGGTTTGTGGATCGAATTAAATCTCAAAGAGGAGGAAATTTTATAGACTTCATGTCGGGAATGGTACCGAACTTACCTATAGGGATGACTTTAAAAGAAGCTGTCCAATTAGGATCAGGCCGGCGACAAAGAGGTCGAGGATTTCTTAAAGATCTAGTCAAAATGGGTCGTAATCAAGCCTTGATTGCCGGAGCTAAAATAGGAGCAGATGTGATTAAAAAAAAAGAGAAATACCAAAAATGCTCTTTTAACTCGTGGACTCAATGCCGTTAAAAATACAGGCTTATTTGCTCTCAATAGAGGAGGAGGTTTAGCTTTTAAAAAGATGAATAAGAAAGGTCAAAAAGGTAAAGGGAGAAGAAAAAGAAGAAGAAGACGGCAGAGAGGCAGAGGAGTTTTGAGAAATTTACTGAAAACGGGAGCTAAACATGCCTTGACTGCTGCTGCTAGAACGGGGTTAGATGTGTTAGAAAATAAGAGATCTTTAAAAGACGCTGTCAAAACTCACGGAGTACAAGCCCTGAAACAAAGATTGAATCTAGGTAAGAAAAGAAGAAAAAAGACACCTGTGTTAGCCCGAGGAGGTCCTAAGAAGAGAAAAAGGGGTTTAGATATCTTTGATTGACACTATAAATAGGGGAGTCGAGTGATATTGACCTTCATTTGTGAAAAATCAATCCTAGTAGACACATCATGTTGCAACCAGATTCCTGTGCGTGTGGGATGAACAATTTAGAATTGTTCCAAGTCCCCCCGACTAATATTGCTTTAGAAGACTCCAGATGGGAAGAATATTACCCCATTTCCAGTACTTTAGATTCGGATACGGCTCCTATTGAATTTGAAATTAATGGACAAGGAGATCAATATCTGGATTTATCTCAAACATATGTTCAAATAGTGTGTAAATTTACCAAAGATGATGGTACTAATCTGACTGGAGCTGGCAGTACTTGCGCCCCGGTGAATAATATCTTCCATTCCTTGTTTACGGAAATCGATCTCAGTGTCAATGGAAAAATAGTGACTCCTGGAACCGATACTTATCCTTACAAAGCTTATCTGGAGAAATTACTTTCTTACAAACCCTGAACTTTAATGACACAGATGAGAGCTTGTAGTCTGTGGGCAAAAGATACAGCAGGACACATGGACGAAGTAGGGGTAGCAGACCTTGGAGTGGCTCAAAATAAGACATTTGATGTAACCCCAGGTGCACATGGTGCTGCTGATACTGTGACCATTGATAAATCTATCGTCCAAGAGTTACCGGCCAATTCTAAAAACGAAGGATTTAGAAAACGTCACCAGGCTTTAAATGATAGTAAGAAAATAACCTTGTATGATCGTTTACATCTGGATTTATTTCAACAAGACCGATTTCTACCGAATGGAGTAGATGTCCGTTTGAGATTTAATCGAGCTAGACCTCAGTTCTATATGATGATCAAAGATGGAAGTACGGGAAAAGTCAAAATATTGAGCATGATCTTGTGGGTAAGAAAAGTCAAACCCACGGCCGTCATGATGAATGGTATAAATCAAGGTTTGAACACTCACAGAGCTAAATATCCATTGAGAAGAGTCGAAGTGAGAACCTTTACCATACCCACAGGAACTCAATCTAAAATCACGGATCATCTGTTTCAAGGCCAGATGCCTAAACGCATCATTTTAGGCTTTGTGGACAATGCGGCTTTTAACGGAGATAAAACTAAAAATCCGTTTCATTTTCAAAACGTGGGAATTAAGAAATTAGATGTCAGTATCAACGGAGAGACCATGAGTACTCGTTGTTTCGAACCTAATTTCAATGAACATTTATATGTGAGATCTTATCTGAGTTTATATCAAGCACTGGGAAAATTAGGAGAAGATTGGGCCCCGGACATCACCCTAGAAGAGTATAAAAACGGATACACTTGATGGGGCTGGGATTTCACGAAAGATCAAGAAGCGCAATCGGATAAATTCCATATCATAGAAACCGGAGATCTGAGAGTAGAAGTCCAATTTACGAACAATACGGTGAACACCTTAAATTGTGTGGTATATGCAGAATTCGATAATCTGTTAGAAATCAACAAACAGAGAGTATTGATTACTAATGGATACAGGACAGTTAAAAGAAGTCTTATCCAGAGAGTTAAAGAGTTCTTTTGATGGTGTGTACCCTTTAGATTTATTACCGGATCAATTAAGACCTCAAGAAAAAGTCATTGTGGTGAATACGGATCCTCAAGATAAACCTGGAGAACATTGGGTATGTTTGTATTTGTCCAGTCCAGTCATCGAATATTTTGATTCTTATGGATTTCCTCCCTTACAAAAAGAAATTCAAGACTTTATCCATCGTCATGCTCAACAATGGATTTTTAATCCGTACCGATATCAAGATTGGAATACAGATGTATGTGGACAATATTGCGTGTATTATTTACATCACAGACACAAGAAGAGAAGAACCGCAGATGAGTGGTTATTCCCCTTTGACTATAGTACAGCTTTACAAAGAGATCATTATGTAGCTCAATGGTTTAAAGACACTTATCATAAAAGACCTACGGGTCATGGACAAACTTGTCAATGTTTCTATCAAAATGTATTGTAATTGTTGTTGTTATTGTTATCAATACAAGAATTGAAAAAAATCTGTTCTTGTTTTTTTAAAAAAAAAAAATACTACTACTAAATAAAGATAGAAAAAAGGTATAAATACAAGGTGTAAAATGAAAAATATATCAGTTATTGATTTGTCTTAATCATGGGTAACACGTCTAGTAAAGAAAAGAGTAAAATTCAATTTGGAAAGAGAGTTCTGAGAGAGGAAGATGTGGATAAAGGTATACCAATTCAAATACATGAGGATGGGACTATTTGAGATCATTTCTCATGAAAAATATAATCAATTATGTCCAGAAAATGACAATGATGTGAGAGATTACATTGAAAGACCCTTGACTGCAGAAGAAGAATATACCCATTTATTACCAAAAAAGATTATCCTGAAAGACCTCTGACTGCAGAAGAAGCTGTGTCCAAAAAAAAAGTATTTTGAGAAAAAGAAAAGATTGACACAGGATTCTAAACCAAAAGAGAAAGAATCATTGTAGAATCTGAATAAAAATAATTTTAAATTATCTTGAATTGTTATCTATATAAAAAAGTGTCACCAAAAAAAAAATCATTGTTTCAACCATGAGTCTGACAGAAGGATTAATCATGGAAATCAGAACTCAATTGTTGAAAGACATTAGAACTCATTATGAGAACAAACATAAAGAAGATCCAGGCAATCATTATATTGCCAAATTTAAAAAGGAGAGATTTAGAAGAGCTGCTAATTGGATATTTAATTTAACTGGAGGCCATCAGGAAGATATAGATCAAATCATTAGAAGTGATTATCAATACTTGATCTTACAAAAAGAAATGCATCCAGAAACAGGAAAACTTCATCATGTGAGAGGATTCATTCAAATGAAACACTGGACCAATGAGAGAGACATGTATAAAATCATTCATGGGTTAACCTGTTTTGATATGTCTCACAGCACACCAGAATTAGAAAGAACATTTTATAGGCAAGGTGGCAACTATGAAGAATATGGGACTTTAAAACCTGAAATGAGAAACAAAGAATTAATTCCAAGAGATTGTAGATTTACTTGAATAAATCCATTAACATTGAGCTTTTGTGTGTGTGTGTTTTTTTTTTACCTAGACTGTGAATCACTGCCAAGTATGACGTCATAATATAAGGTTTTGTGTATTGACTGACTCAGCATAACGTAAACAAAACGTACACAGTAGTATCTCAGTAAAAAAAGGGTAAAAAACCTTTTTGCACACCACCTCTGAGGGTATAAATACAAGGTGTGTAAATGATCATGATCAGTTGACCCTAACCATGAGTCAAAGTCAGTTTGGAAAAAAAACAGAGACTATGAATATAGATGAGGAGAAACAACACTTATTAGAAAAAATAGAGACTATGGATATAGATGAGGAGAAACAACAGTTATTAGAAAAAAGATTGATCATGCCTATGAAAGAAGAACATTCCAGTCCTCAAAGAAGAATGCAAGTGAAAACTCTGGAGGAGGAGGATGAAGAACCCTGTAATGTTTACTTGCCAGCAAATGAGAAGATCCATGACCCAAAGGACCCATACAGAAGTTACAGAGTAGCCACTAACTGGACATTTGTTTTAAATCAAGTGAACGAAGAAGTAGAAGATATAGACATTTTTCTGAACCTTGAAGATGAAATTCAGTACCTGATCCTAAAAAAAGGAAATTCATCCCTGGACAGGAAAAGTGCATCAAATCAGGGGTTTCATTCAAATGAAAGAACCTGTAGGAGGACTGAATGTGCATAAAGTTAATCTTACAGCAAGATTTGATATGTCCCACAGTACACCAGAATTAGAAAGAATGTTTTACAGGCAAGGTGGCAACTATGAAGAATATGGAATTCTGAAACCTGAGAAGAGAAACAAAGAATTACTGCAGAAATGGGAAATAGCAAAACTGTGCCTGGAGAGATTACATAGAAAAAAAAAAGAGAGATATGATCAAGAATCTGAAAAATTCAAATTAAAATTTTTTTAACAGTTATTGTTGTTATTTTTTGTTTAGGTTATATAAAAAGGTGTGACATTGAAAAAAAAATTATTCCTAAACATGAGTTTACAGGAGATACCAGGAGAGTTATTAAACTTTCCTGTAGAAGCTATTGTACATCAATGTAATTGTTTGACTGTAAAAGCTCATGGATTGAGTCAAAGTATAGCTAAGAAATACCCCAGAGCTAATTTATATGCGACCCGCAGACCTTTAAGGTCTAGAAATTTAGCCCTAGAAGAAGATAGAGGAATTCCAGGCACCCTTAAAGTGTTTTCTTTACAAAAACCTGTAGTCATTTGTCTGTTAGCTCAATGGGATTATGGAACAGGACATTATAATCGCCTACCTTATTATCACGATACACCAGAAAATAGAGAAAAATGGTTTCAAGCTTGTTTACAAGAATTGGGAACTTTACCTTACCAGACTTATGCCTTTCCTTATAAAATAGGATGTGGTTTCGCAGGAGGAAATTGGACTCATTATAGACAATATATTGAACAATTTGTACACACTTATCAAAAACAAGTGTACATTCTTCATAAACATTGATTGTTTTTGTGTTATGAATTATAAAATAAAAGAAAAAAAAATTTGTTTATGTGACTGTGTTATAAAATAAAAGAAAAAAAAATGTGTTTATGTTATTTCATTTCTTAAAAAATGATTCATGTTTTACAAAAAAAAAAATAGTGACCTGGTGTTTATAAGTTTCTATAACCTTGAATGTTTTAGAGGTATCTATTCGAATCATTAAAGTGGCCCTTAAAAGGGCCGTTGATACGTTTCTATAGCCTTGAATGTTTTTTAGGTATCTTTTCGTATAGGTATCTATTCAAGTAAGTGGCCCTTAAAAGGGCCGTTTATAGGTATCTTTTCAAATAAGTGGCCCTTAAAAGGGCCGTTTATACGCTTCTATAACCTTGAATGTTTTAGAGGTATCTTTTCGAATCATTAAAGTGGCCCTTAAAAGGGCCGTTGTTGATTTTTTTTATCAAGGGTTTACTCCCTGAGAGGCCTGCCTCTACCTCTGCCTGAGAGGGGAGGTAACTGGTTACCGGTCAACGGCTCCAGAAAGTCCGGCCTTCCGGGTGGGGGTAGAGATGGCTGTCTTGGAGGAGGGGGTCTCAATCCTCGCCCGCGAGCTGCATATCTCGAACGCCTGCGTCTACACAGAGGGCAGCATTGGTTCATCTGTACCAGCACAGCTGAACACTCGAGACAAGCCGGTCGACGGCGACACTGACAGCAGATGTAATTGGACATGCAATCCTCCTCCAAGCAAACTACACAGGAATCCAGCCTGGCTGCTGCGACTTGAATCCCCCATCTAGGAATTGGCCCCGTAGTACTCGCACCTGGTGACATCTCCGGGGTCGGGGGTGGTGGTGGTCTATCCAGCTCCGGGGAAGGTGCCCAGTCATCGTTGACGGGAGGGGACCAATCCGAATCAACGGATGAAGAATCCCCCTGTCCAGCCCAATCGTTGTTAACGGGAGGGGTCCAATCCGAATCTACGGAGGAATCCCACTGTCCAGCAGCTGCTCCCGGGGGATGACTGGGTGACCAGGTAGGAGTTGGTGGTCTTCTTGGAGGGGACGGGCTTCTCGGGGTGTCCTCGAGTAGTTCCGGACTACTCAGAGGGGCCGAATACGAAGCAGATGGTGTTGAATCTGTCCTCCTTCTCCTTGGCTGGTCAACTTCACTGTTAGACGGCGATCTTCGTCTTCTTCTTCTATGGCGCCTTTGTCTTCTTTCTCGTCTCCTTCCCCTGATCATGTCACTGGCTAGGCCCAGGGTAGCTATCGGCCAGCGAGCTAACTCCCTGCCGGTGGCTACGTCTCTGACGATCCAAACATTTTCAATCTCTACCCCTGGAAATATGTAGAAGTTTTGGACATCGTCCTCAGCCATACTGATACGGTGTCAGCAGAACTGATACTAACAGAATGACACTGAGCTCTGGCAAGCTGCCGTATTTATGCGCACAGCACGAGCGTAAAAGAGAGCACCCTAAACTGAGAGCCAAAAAAATCATGGCGACGTCAAATTGTGTTATTTTGTGCTTCACAAATTATAAATTGGAGTGAATAACTTATTATGGGATTAGAAATACTTTCAAACATCTTAGCCCTAAGATGAAGGTAAGATTCAGGCATGATTTCACAGTATTTTTGATGCATGACATTTATCTGTGGTCTAGAAAAGAAGCATTGATGTTGAACCGAAGGGCTAAAATCGGGTCACCTGAATACATAAAATAGGTATTTTGAACCTTTTTAGAGTGTGATACAGGGAAAACTTAATCTATACAATGAGATTAAACCTAGGGAAAAATGTTGATGCTGTTTTTAAATCAAAGGAATGGTTTCAAGTGTAAAAATATACCCAGAGTCGGTTTAGGCATAAACACAAGAAGGCTAAGGTCGGCCATTTTTTGTAGAAAATCACTGTATAGACTTGTATAGAGAATATAGGATTTTTTTAAATCGTGACCTTTTCTGACTGGAATTTTTAAATAAATAAAATCAGTTTAGTTGAAAAACAATTTGAATCCACTTTATTTCCAGTGGGAATGTCTAGATGTTTTATAAATAACAATATTGATAAAACACAGCGTCTTATTACAAGACACAGCATTCTATACACATAGGCATGATTTTTTTTTTAGGAGTCAAAGATTTTGAGATAAAACAAAATCGGATTAGTTTAAAATCAATTTGTATCTACTTTAATTAAAATGGGAATAGATTTTTTTCTTACTAAACAAAAAAAAAAATCTCAGCGTCTACACAAAGGCACAAGATGGCGTCATATTTGTATAGAAATAATAACAAAGACTTACTGTGGTTTACATCCTTTATTTTTTCTTTAATAATTGTTCAAACTGTCGAATTCTCTGATGAAATCGTAATCGATCTGCTACTATAGCCATCCATGGACTTTTTCGATCTTCGGGTGGTAAATGATAAATTTCATTGAGGCTGGTATCAAAAGTTACACATTTCTTAGCATGTCTGAAATTTCTACATATTTCATTCCGTATTGGATGTATATTTTCTCTACCGCTTCTATTTCCTTCCAGAGTAGACAAACTTTGCTCCCTTCGGGATGACATAAGAAACTGTAAGGTTTTCCTAAATATTCGCTCATTTTCATCCCGTACATTTTTTCTGGTAGAGTCTTTTTGATCCGTTGACAAAGGAAATGTATAATCGCTAGTCTCCCCAGTGTCGGATGATGTAATAAAGCCAGGCATTGTAACCACAAGTCCTGAGTATTTTCTATGATGGTCGTCGCTCTCTGGAACACTGGTTCCGCCTCCGGGGGTAAAGCTTCTTGATTTTTCTCGATACATCGCATTAAAAAATCATACCCTTCCAACACTAAAGAGTGAGTGTGTTTATGTGTTGACATGATAGTCAATTGTGAAGAAATGACAAGAAATGTTTTCTTATTTATACCCCTGTTCTCCAAAACATGTATCTATACAAGACGTACACAGAACGTACACTCATAATGTACTGACTCAGCAAAACGTAGGTAAAACGAGAGAGGGTGCTAAGCGCGAGGGTACAAAACGTAAGTCAAACCTATTTTTGCACACGAAATCCAAAAGGGTATATAAACCAGAGCTGGAAATTTAGGATCATTCTTACTGGGCACTTTGAACTTGACAGACGTAGAAATATGGCACAGGCGATGATGAATTCCGTGGAAAATCGTAATTATATTCCAGCTAGCAATGAAGGGTTACAGTCCCTGAAACGTTCTACTTTCCCACTTGAACGGTGAGCGAACGCTGAACGAACGGTGAACGAACGCAGAGCAAACGGTGAGTGAACGATGTGTGAACGCTAAACGCAACTTGATGAACGATGTGTGAACGGTGAGCGAACGGAGCGCAAACGCGAACGCAAAGTGAACGGTGAACGAACGGTGAACGCAAGATGAACGATATATTCGGAATGCCTCTGATATTTTCCCTGCATTGAAACTATTTTATTGATTAAAATGTTAGGTGCCAAAAAAAAAAAATAAATAATAAATAAGTAAACTAATAAATGAATGAATAAATAAGTCAACAAATAAATTCTCCAAAATTGTCCTAAGAAAGACGATGCATGCACATTAAGTTTTTAATCACATGATTCTTATCGCATTAAAACATTGCAATTGTTGCCGAACGCTGAAGTATAAACAAATCAGAGAAAACTTCTGACTTATAGAATGAATTAAAGCGGCTGTAACATCCATTCATATATCTCCGTGTCAGGGCGATTTAGTGTAAAGTAATGAAAAAAAAAATAATTACAAAGGTCAGTGGACGTTTTGAATTTATACGCTCGTATTTTACATTTTTAATGCAATAATATATTATGGGTCATTTCTATTTTTCATGATGATTTATTGAGCAGATTCTACATGTATATGTAGATGGCCGTGGTTATACTCGGACAAGATAATACAAAGATACATATTCATATTATTTGTTATAAATTCAATTTTCCGAACTTGATATTTATGTAGTATGCTGTTATAGTTTTTATTAAACAGACAAATCAGAGAGAGAGAGGGAGAGAGAGAGAGATTCCGTTTTAGCCCCCCCCCTTTCAAGCTTCACTAAATGTTTGTACTCATATTAAACAAAAACTCTGAAATTTTTTTCTAAATATACCAGACAGTGAAAGTAACTTTTTTTTTTTTATCAACAAATCATATCCATTTGTTTGACAGTCATACTCGTTTTTATTTTCCTGCTTCAAGTTCACACGAAGTTCACGTGCTTGTCCTGTCAATCAAAATCATTCGACACTGTGCAGGTGTGAAAGTTTCGTCACATCGAAGACGAAGTGCGAGTATTTCCAACAAGTTATAACATTTATTTTTATCATTTCAAGATTTGATTCCAACATTTGAATAATAATTGAATTAAATACATAGGGCATTAACACTTGAATTTGAAACATACTCTCTGCCAATTCCAAATACCACCGCCGACACGTGTACATTTTGAACTACTATTGTTTTGTGACTTTTTTAGATGCCTGTTTGTTTTGAGACTGAAATTTTTGTTCTAAAAAAGACCTTAACTTTTTTTAAAAAATGTTAATTAAAATATTCTGGAAATACAATACTGACTAAGTAACCGATTTAGGGGGAAAAGGTGGGTATTAATCATATCGAATGACAAACATATAAAGTTACGGTGAAGAAAGATTTTTTCTTCTCTATAACTATAGACTCTACATATTATAGTAGAGAAAATTCTGTAGTGCATTACATTTTAAATAAATATTTCCTTTAACCACACCATCAATTTAATTCACTCTAAAGATGATAAATTAATACGATATCCGCAGTACTATGTATAACTCTCAGAACTAGTTCTATCATATTTTCTGTAGTAATTGAAAAAAAAAACGTGTTATAAATAAATATTTTCGTAATTTTGCTGTTTAATTATTTGACTTGGATAATTATATCTCCATTAACGATTTGTCGTCTTTAACAAAACAACAAAATGTTGCAGTGCTTGAAGTACTTGCACATTGCCTTCAGTTAAATTTAATATTTCAGCATCGTTCTACATAGGTACAGAATGTGCTTATAACAACATTTATTTTCCAGAGTAATTTAATAAATAACCTAACAGCTAAGTTAGAATAATAAAAATATATATCGTAGATATTTTCCCCCATGAAATAATGATTCTTCAAACACGATATGTAAGTTATTAAATTAAAAAACCTGTAACTCCTAACCTACAAAAAGATAAGTCCTTTCACTTCGGAGTTCCGAATGACAATGAAAACTGAACGATAGGTGAACGCTGAACGCAAGGTGAACGCAAAGTGAACGGAACGAAGAGCGAACGCTGAACGCTTTGTGAACGGTGAACGCAAAACTGCGAACGGTGAACGCACGCTGAACGAACGGTGAACGAACGGTGAGCGAACGGAAAAATGGGAAAGTAGAACGTTTCAGGGACTGTAGGATATGCTCTACCGACAATGCCTGACACGCAGGATCCGATCGGATTTGATCTGGGACTTTATAATATGCCAGAACCCATGACAAAGGAAGATATGGGCATCTTAACAACCACCACTTTGGATGGCATTGTTAACATGCTGACTCAACTGAAAGAGTACAACACCAGTGAATTTTGTTTGATACGTGGGAAATTGTCCCGATTAGAAGTTAAAGTCGCTAGAATGGAAGAAAAAATGAGAGGAAACCAGAAAAATGAAAACACAAGAGCTGCCAAGAAAAGTAAACAGACAGACCCATGTTTCATATGTAAAGAATTAGGACATTGGGCTCCGGACTGTCCCAGAAAAAAACAGAACTTATGCTACAAGTGTGGAAATTTTGGACATTTGGCCCATCAGTGCACAGATGACAGTATGGAATTTGTCAAAGAAGTAGAAAAACTGGAGAAAAGGGCTCAAGAAATCAAGACCACCCATCAGGAACATAAGACCAGTCAAAAGGATAAAATTCAGGCTAACAACAAGAGGAAACTTCCTGCTACTACTACTACTACCCAGACGGAGAAGAAACAGCCCCTGAAACTCCAGAAGAAAAAGTAATTATGTACATTATTTGAATAAATCATCTTATAAACTTTACTGTGTTATTGTTTTTTCCGTTTTCAGAAAATAGAGAGAGAGCTCTGTGTGAATGACACATGACGTCACAATGGGTATACTTGAATCGATGCCAAGATTTTGTGTGTATTGTTTATGTATTGACTGACTCAGCACAAACGTAGATCAAACGTACCCCCCTTTTGCTTGGGTTTTTCCAGGGTGTGTGTGTTGAACCACCCAGGGAACAAAAAAAGTGCACTCAGTTGACCCGGCCATCCAGGATCTGGGGGACAAAAAGTGCACTCAGTTGACCCGGCCATCCAGGCTCCTTATACAGTCCCTGAAACGTTCTACTTTCCCACCTGAACGGTGAGCGAACGCTGAACGAACGGTGAGTGAACGATGTGTGAACACTGAACGCAACTTGGTGAACGGTGAGCGAACGCAGAACGCGAACGGAGCGCAAACACGAACGCAAAGTGAACGGTGAACGCAAGGTGAACGATTTATTCGGAATCCCTCTGATCTTTTCCTTGCATTGAAACTATTTCTTTGTATTCTAATGTCAGGTGCCAAAAAATAAATAAATAAACAAATAAATAAATAGATAAAATGAATGCTACAAAATTGTCCTAAGAAATTAAAGACGATACATGCACATTAAGTAAAACTAAGTTGTTTTTTTTTTTGTTTTTGTTTTTTTTTTTTTTTACTTGTATGAGGTTTAAAAACCATTTTTTCATCACACGATTTTTATCGCTGTAAAACATTGTAATTGTTACCGAACGCTGTAGTATAAAAAGATAAAAATATTTTAGTTTGAAAGTAAATATGTTTATTCTTATTTGATATATATATATATAAAAAAAACAATACAAATAAGATAACACTTCTGATTTATAGAATGAATTATAACAGTTGTAACACCCATTCATATATATTTCCGTACCAAGGCGATTCCGTGTAAAAAAAAAAAAAAAAAAAAAAAAGGAAAAAAATGAACAAAGGTCTGTGGACGAACTGCATAAATACATTCCCTTTTTACATTTTTACTGCAATAATATTTTATGTGTCATTTCTATTTTTTATGATGATTTATTAAGCAAACTTCTAAATGTACATGTTCCTGTAGACATTTCCCCGTTATTAAACTCGGACAAGATTATACAAATAGGCATACATATTCATATTTTTGTTATAGATTAAACTTTCAGAACTTGATATTTAAGCAATATGCTGTCATAGTTTTTATCAACAAGACAAATGAGAGAGAGAGAGAGAGAGAGAGAGATTCCGTTTTAGCCCCCCTTTTCAGGCTTCACCAAATGTTTCTACCGATATCAAACAAAAATTCTTCGTTTTTTTCTATATATATGGCAATGAAAGAAACTTTTTTTATATATCAACAAATCCATTTGTTTGACAGTAATACTCGTTTATTTTTTTATTTGTTTTTTTCCTGCTTAAGTTCACACGAAGTCCACGTGCTTGTCCTGTCAATCAAAATTATTCGACACTGTGCAGGTGCGAAAGTCTCGTCACACCGAAGACGAAGTGCTAGTATCTCCAACAAGTTTTAAATAATTTTTTTTAATCATTTCTAGATTTGATTCAAACATTTTTATATAAATAAATAATTAAAATACATTGGGCATTAACACTTCAATTTGAAACATACTCTCTGCCAATTTAAAATACCACCGCCGACACGTGTATATTTTGAACTACTATTGTTTAATGACTTTTTTAGATGCATGTTTGTTTTTTTGAGACTGAATTTTTTTTTTTTGTACAAAACACATTAACTCCTTTTTGAATGTTTATAAAATATACTGAAAATACTGACTAAGTAACTGATTTAGGAGAAAAAAATATTGGGGGGGGGGGCTCTTAATCATATCAAATGGAAAACATATACATGTAAAGTTACAGTGAAGGAAGAATTTATTTTCTCTATAACTATAGACTTTTTATTATTATAGTAAAGAAAATCTGTAGTGTTTTATATTGAAAATAAATATTTTTATAACCACACTATCAATTTAATTCGCTCCAAAGATATTTAATTAACAAGATATCCGCAGTACTATATATAATCCTCAGAACTAGTTCTATCATGTATTTCTGTAGTAATTGAAAAAAATGAGTTTAAATAGAAATAAATATTTTCGTAATTTTGCTGCAGTGTTAGAAATAAATATTTTCGTAATTTTGCTGCAGTTTGTAACTTAATTAACTTGGATAATTATCTCTCCATTAACGATTTGTCGTCTGTAACATAACAACAAAATGTTGCAGTGCTTGAAGTATCAAGATATCGCCCGTATTTCAATTAAATTTTTCAGCATCGTTCTACATACATGTAGGTACATACTTATAACAACATTTATTTCCCAGAGTAGATTAATAAATAACCTTACAGCAAAGTTAGAGTAATAAAAAAAAATAATGTTAAAATATTGTGAATATTTTTTCCAATGAGATAACGATTCTTTAAACACGATAAGTTAATCATTAAATTAAAAAACCCGTAAATCCTTAGATACAAAAAGATAAGTCCTTTCACTTCGGAGTTCCGAATGACACTGAAGACTGAACGATAAGTGAACGCTGAACGCAAGGTGAACGCAAAGTGAACGAACGGAGAGCGAACGCTGAACGCTTTGTGAACGGTGAACGCGAGAGCACGGTGAACGCAGAACTGTGATCGAACGGTGAACGCACGCTGAACGAACGGTGAGCGAACGGAAAATGGGAAAGTAGAACGTTTCAGGGACTGTACTACTACGAATTTCTCTTTCACTCTTTTTTTTAGTTATGATCGTAGAAAAATAATTTAGTTATGAGAATTTTCAAATAAATAATCAATCAACCCAAAAATACTTTAATATTCAACTGTTATTAAATTTGAATTCATGTTAATATTATTTTTGTATTATAGGTAAGAAATGATTGTTAAAAACTTTTGAATACATTAATTCTAAAATGATAATAAGTAAACTTGGTTACAGCGAACAGGCTTCTAAGGAATTCATGCTTATTTCGATGTGATTTTCATTCCCTGTAAATATATCACATGATGAGATAAACGTATTGCATATAAGGAATTAGGATACACTTACTGAATGTAAAGAATTAAGTTTACAAAGAATCAAAAATTGTTCGTCCTTAAGGTAGTTAAACTGTATATGAAGAAAAACGGATTGAGAGAAATAAAACTAAAAGAGATGAGTGACATCTACTGTGTTTGTTTCTGTCTAAACTGTAGGATGAGGTTAGCTGTTATTACTTTCAGCTTGTCCGCCTGGATACTACGGATTTCATTGTATCAATACATGCAGCGACACCTGTTGGACGCCGGGTCAGTGTAACAGATATACAGGGGAGTGTTCAGGGGGATGCCAGCCTGAATACAGAGGGGGGAAATGTGACTTAGGTAAGCACAGGAACAAAACATGATATGGAACGTTAAATTAAACGTGACTCCGGTTTTGTTAAAAATGTTTGGACTTCACACTCAATGTTACAAGCACTTGTCTGTGAGCACTTCGCACAATTTTTGGTTTTATAATACTTTTGAAATTTCAGTTATAATTTAATGCTCAGATGGTTTAAATTTACAAAATTCTCTGTAACCAATGTTTTTTTCTGTTTAGTTGATGGTCCAACTTTTAGTAAGGAGACTGTGTACGTTCTGATAGCTTCTCTTAGTGTTACACTCCTTGTTAACATTATTTGTATTACAACTTTTTTAAATCGACGGTGAGTACATTGAAATCCAAGTTATATGATTTACATTATAATTTAAATCGCTAATTAAGTACTGAAGGGAAATATATTTCTTTGACATACAATGTATAAAACACAGACCTCTCTGCTAACAAAATGAGTAACGCGCATTAACCTCTTTTGAAAATTTGTTAAACATTTTGATATACAGTAAATGTATACTTAAAATTCATATTTCAGATTTGACTGTAGAAAGAGCAACTCGCTAGCAAAAAGTCACCCAAAACCGAAAATTAATATTTACAGTGTGTTTCAGAACGAAAGTTTTACTGAAATAGAGGCCGGGGTTGATGATTAACATTATGTTGGGATATTGGATGTCCCGCTGGGAAAATGTAAACGCTCTGAGTTATACTTGACCACCTCTCTAGACTCTGAGGGAAATGTGTCGAAGGGTTACTTTTGGTTTACATGCGATGATCTAGTCGAGAGTTGTTAACCTTAGTTAATCCTGTAATTGTCAATTATATGTTATGGATATAAACCTCAGATTGCATTCTTCAAGGTAGAACACTTACATTTGTAAACATATTGCACAACCACTCACTTTTAGCATGCCGGAGACTGATTAACTGATTGATTGATTGTATGCTGTTTTACGTCCCATTCGAGAATTTTTCACTCATATAGACACGTTACCATATACAGGTGAAAGGCTTCAAATTTAGTCCTTTACTCGGCGCTCAGGGCCATTGAGCTGTAAGGGTTCTTTATCGTGCCAACGCCTACCGAGACACGGGGCCACGGTTTTTAAGTTCTCATCCGAAGGACCCAGTATGCCGAAGAGGACGAGCAATTAATCCCATAAAGAACTGGCTACAAATCACTACTAGAAATAACAGCCTTACATCTAAGTCTTCTTCGGGGAGGGAGTAGCTCAGTTCAGAGAAATGCAAGGAAACAAATGCATCTTATTCTTCTTTTGTCATCAAGTTTCTGTGAATGTTCTTGATGTAAGTGTATCGAAAAAAAATCACGAGATTTTGTGCAGTTCATTCTTCAAGGGACTTCATCATTAATCACTAATTACCTTTACGCCAATACGTAATTGCAATGTCTGTGAGCATACATTCTTACATATATGTGTAAGACTCCAAAGTGCGAAGGGACTCCAAAGCCCGATGGTCACGCCAAAGTCCGATGGTCTGCGCCAAACCCCGATGGTTCACACGCCGAAGTCAGATGGCGCAGAAAAAATTATTATTGTTTATGACATCATAGTACTTCTGCGCCAAATTGCGATGCTGCGCCACGCCAAGGTTAAACGGTTTGAAATAAATTAAATGAATTTTGAGTATTTAATAAACGCCAAAGTAATATGGTTCACTAAAAAAGCAAAAAATATATTGTACCACTAGCCATAATTTCTTAGTGGTTGCGAGGCTAACCCTTACTTCTCTGGTGGGCGCGAGGCTAACCCTAATCTCTCCGATTAATGCGAGGCTAACCTTAATCTTTCGGATGGGTGCGAGGCTGACCCAATCTCTTGGATGTGTGCGAGGCTGACCCTAATCGGTAGAAATGTCTGTAACCTATCCTGGATGGGAAAAAACTAACCCTTATCAGTTAAACCTCTTTTGGGGTGCGAGACTAAAACTATTCAATCGAACAGTGTACAAGGATTAACCCTTATGTCTTGGGTAGGTGCAACCCATCACTAACCCTAATCAGCCAAGTGGTGTGCAAGGACTAATCCTACAATGTAATAACTCAGGTGAGTGCAAACATTAAGTAAAATCAGTCAAATTGTATTCGATGACTCATCCTAAATTATGGGTCTAGAATTACGGACTTTGGCGTCGAGGATTGACGTCGGAATATTGTGACGTCATGAACGTTAATTGTTTCTCCGAAGCATCGGACTTTGACATGTCAGACCATGGCACTTTAGCGCACGTGTATCATAGGAAAGGGGTCATCGGACTTTAGAGTGACCATCGGACTTTGGCGTCCCTACCGACGTCAAACCATCGGGGTTTGGCGCAGATCATCGGACTTTGGCGAGACCATCGGACTTAAGCGTCACCATTTATTGTCGATGTATTAAAACTGGATGCGTACAGCTCCGGTCCTACCTTAACGCAATGGTAATCTGACCGTTTATTAAATGACTTAACCACTTGGTTACCTACAATTTCACTTCCTGTTATTTAAAAAAAAAACAATGAAAGGGAAGAAACCAGAACTCCACTATAACGGATACAAATATTATCCAAAACAAAGTAAGGCTGCATCCAATTTTAGAGTTAAAATTTTCAAACATTGTAACTAATCAAAAAAAAAAATATCTGTTAAAGAATGTCATTTAAGGTAAACGCAGCTGGAAGAACTGCGAACGCTTGTATTGTTCTGCCGACTACCTCTAAGTCAATTTTCAAAAGTAAACTAATTTGAAAGATTTTTCATATTTATTTAGATATTTATATGTCTATTCTTTGTCAATTCCATTTCAAAACACAAAAATTTGAACACGTGTTGGCTTGTTGGGCGTTTTATAAATCTGGGTTCAACAATGCGAGGAAAGCTCAGGGTTTGCCCAGAATTGGCATTAGACGAAGGAATAAACCCCGCAATACTAGGGAGGTTTTAGACGAAGGAATAGACCCCGTAATACTAGGGAGGTTTTAGACGGAGGAATAGACCCCGTATACTAGGGAGGTTTTAGACGGAGGAATAGACCCCGTAATACTAGGAAGGTTTTAGACGGAGGAATAGACCCCGTAATACTAGGGAGGTTTTAGACGGAGGAATAGACCCCGTAATACTAGGGAGGTTTTAGACGGAGGAATAGACCCCGTATACTAGGGAGGTTTTAATGCGGAGACAAAGAAACAATACAGGGAGTAAAAGATTGAAATAATTCCATCATTGTCATTTGTACCAACATGCAATGGCAGAAACGTTTTATCGAAATTTAAAATGAATGCTCAGAAAGATATCTAGTAATTTTTACAAGAAGTTGACAGTAAAAGAATTTTGTTAGCTAGATCACCTACACTGTGTCATTGTATTTTGGATTAATATGTTTTATTCAAATTAAACAAAATGTGTACTTTTAAGATTGTTTACAAGCAAAGAGATATCAACGAATTCAGTAAAAAAGTTTTAATTATAATTCTGTTTGTAAATTTAATTGTTAGTGTTTGACTATTCTTAATTTAAATATGGTAACATTTCATCGCTGTGTGAATTCTTCCGTGACGTTTACCTACACAGGAACGTAAACAAAACAGTCCTGTGTTTCTCATTATACACACTTTTAAAAAATATGAGACAACGATAACGATTTTTCAACATGTTTTTTTTTTCTTTGTCAACTGAAGGCGTACGGTAAGTCTTTTAAAAAACACTTTTAATTTGGTTATTAGGTGTAATGATAAATTGTGTTTGTCAAAATATTCATTAAATATACGGTGTATTCCATTTCATTTGTTTGATTTCTGTGTAAAAATATCGTGTTCTTCAAACAAAAAAGTGTAAACTAGAGGTACATGGGCTACATTGCTCACCTGGTCAGCAGTTTCTTCAAAATGTATATGAGGAGTATAACCCAACAGCAAAACTGATCAATGAAAGTCATTTAATTGAACCTTGACGCTAAATGCAAGCTCTATATATGGTAGTCCTCTTCTTCTAGTGTGCTATATACAATGATTGACTTTTGATGAGGTCTACAATTGACGATATGGACCTGGTCAGGTATTGGTCGCCTCCCTAATAGTACATCGGTAGACTTCTGATTTTAATGTGTGTATGTACATTTCATCAAAAAGCCTTTCTGTTTTTGAATAGATTTTTTAAAACAATTCCTCTATCATACCTATGTAAGACTTTAACTTTTATTTAGAAATTGTGTGCAACATAATTAGAGATTTAGTGAGAAACAGAAAAACAAGTTTGAAATCCCATCCAGAAAATACTCTACTGAAAGTTGAAAGTGATCTAAAGAGCTAGGTACGTTAGCTAATGTCAACAGGCCCTGCAAAATGCATAAAAAATAAAGTTTGCGTATCCTCACTAACCATGTATATTTATAAAGTTTATGATCCTAAGTCCTTGTATATGTAAATGTTTGGGCGGATCCAAGCTTCATATGCTGCTATGTAATATCCAAACCTATGCCGTTTCCGGAAAACAAGCAATTTTCTTCACTTTTCACCCGGTTTTTGGGAAAATTCGATGTGGCCACAAGCATCGGCCACGAAGATATTTTAACCAGAAATACAATAACATAAAAGGGATTGATTTATACAGGTTTCGTTCTGGCCGTGGGCTGTGGCCACATTGAATTTTTACAAATTCTGATATTATCAGTCGTCTGCTATACGGATCTTGACGTGAGGGGAATGGAATATTAGCTTGGTAATTTGATTATATTCGTAGAAAATAAATAACAATTGAACACATCATTATTTTATAGAAATCTAAATGATAAAATGCATTATTTTAATAACTCAGTTGTAAAAAAATTCGTATCCGCGACCACCTTTTTAACTTTCGTTTTCATTCCAGGCAACAATTCGGGAACAAGCAAAACACAGGCAAATGTACACATAAAACGTCTAAATTTCTGAAGGTCTGTAGTAAAAAGGTTTAACTGAGATGTTTTTGGGTTGTTAAGTTTATAAAAAGGCATCTTATGTTAATTTTAGGGCAAAAACCTAACGTCTCTAGGTTGTACATCGAACTCTAAATATAGACGTCCTCGTTGTTTACATTGACAACGTACAGTGACGCGCCAAAATTTTTTCACATTTCAGTCTTTCGTTCGATATTTTACTGCAAACAATACATTGTTTTATCAAACATTTTGATAAAAAATAATTGAGAATTTCTCATAGTAAGAGAAAACTGTACTCAGATGATTCATTTTAGTTATTAAAAAAATCTCAAATTAACGACTTTTTATTATCTGTAAAAATGCTCGAAAGTTTAGATGTTTCAATGCACAGATGAATTATTTTAATATTATAGCACTTACACCCTTTCTCCAAAAGCTTAATTAGTACATACTTATACTTAGTATATTTAAAGTATGATAATCTTTCAATGAATTAAATTTATATACCATCAACTAGAAACAAAAAAAAAAAAACCAACATACACCACTTTTTTTTTCTTTTTTTTTTGTCTTCTAAGAAATAATTGAAATGATAATTGAGAACAGTAGAAGCATAAGTATATATGTTATTTATGTCCCTGAAAACTGAAGCAATGCCGTTAAATTCAAGGGGGAGAAAGAAGAATGGGGGAAATTACATATAACTATTACGTTTTCCTTCAGAGAAGTTAAGATGAGAATATTAATAAAATAATATTCGACTAACATGGTTCTCATTATAATAAAAACTTATGAATGGGACAGCTTCATATATTTTTGTGAAATTCTAAGATACTGAAAATATTTCTTTAAAATTTGTTTTATATATCTATAATTTTTTTCTAAGTCATTTATTTTACACCCTCCCTTTTGTGACAGGAAAAACTCTCCAAAAAATTCATTGATTCTTACTAAATCAAATAATATTAATAATTAAAAAAATCTTCCTATGAGATATACATGTATACAATTTGATACTATACAATTATTGCATGAGGAAAATATGAAGATTTATTCAGCGAAGAAAAATTAGACGAATTTTTTTGGTTGAATAAATCTTCATGTTTCCTTAACATTCATGCAATAGATTCTTAATATACCGAAACAAGCAAGGTCTTTTAAAATAAACACAAAATTTCAAAAAGTTACTGGAACACTTAACCGAAGTCCCTTGGACACTTCGCATTAAGATTTCTTTGCTTTTTTTTTTTTTTTTTTTTTTTAATAGAAGTATTCTTATTGAAGAAGACCGCCAATTTTGTCATTGCATTCAATGCTACTATTTTAAATTTTGTGATGTCTGCTGTTTTCGGGAGTTTCGTCAACGAACGATTTATAAGTATTGTGAGAAAATACACTTGGTTTTCCTAGGAGGTTAAATATGATGAAAAGCATGACGATGACAGGGAAATATGAAGTTTTATGGCCCGTTACGGGACAATTTAGAACCAATCAGATAACGCGTTGTATAGAATAATTATAATGAGGTATAAAAATAAGTTGCATGTGTTTGTGTAGGGGGAGGGTCGCACTTAGGCTTTTTATAAGCTTATATATCATACTTAAAATCTCGAAAATCGGGAAATTGAACTACTTGGCCAGGGGTTTCAAGGTAAACCCCCCCCCGACCCTTGCCTCTGAAATCCCCCTTCACCAACTCAGGTGACATACGTTCCAGGAAGATACTAGTATTGTCTTTTGGGTATTGAACATTTTAGCGTTACAATATAAAGACTCAGGAGAATTATTTTCAGATCTTAATTTCTTGTTGTTGTTTGTCCCCAAATGATCAACAGTCAGGTTCTAAAGCTGAAACAACGAGAGGAATGAATTCAACATGACGCTGGTTGATGCGTTATTAAAAGTCATGTTTGTTTGACCTTATGCTTACAGTCATTTTGAAAAACCCTGCGTTTCGAGACACTGGTAACCTTATCGCTGTACTTTGCATCCAACTTAAGACAATCCAACGTAATAACTTTTTTGTAAAAAAAAAAAAATCAAAAAAAAAAAAAACAAAACAAAAAAAAAAAAAAAAAAAAAAAAAAAAAAAAAATAGACATCTTTAAGGTCGCAGATAAGTGCGTATGGCCAAGGGTTGAAATGTTACAACCTTTTTATGAAGGGTTGAAAAAATATACCTATCTTATTATAAACCAAGTCAAAGCTTAATAAAAATTAAATATGTCATTGATGAGATGAGTCGACCATCTTCATTTTCTGATATTTTTAATATCGATTATTGGAGGGATGATGGATATGTTCAGAAAAATCACAAGTAATGCCCATGAAAATAGAACAACGTCCAATCATAAAGTTATGTGTTGATATGGTAAAAACGGCGTCAGAGACATAATTAATGATTGTTAAAATTACTGGGAATAATCGAAATATTTTTTAGCTCATTTGACAAAGCAATTCATCATAAATTTCACAAAGTTTTGGAAGAAAAGTATTGTCTGAATTCCCCATTAGACAAATTAAATTAAATTTTATCACTACTATTATTTGAATTTACATCAGCTGTTTTGTATGGCTTTGCAAGTTCCCTGTTGGTAAATTAGGAAAATGATTTTAATTTATTCTTTGTTAGTTGACACCTTTGTCTGTGCTCCAAATTCAAAGATCAATTTGCAAGGTCATCGTAAACTTAAAGAAAAGGCTGGTGAAAATGATGAAGGCATGTCACCTAGAGCCTGACTCTGACTCAAAGATATGTAATTTAGATCCAGTCTGTACTATATGTATGAATTTTGACAAATAAAAAGTTAACTTTGACGTTCAGTTCACAAGGAACCTTAGGGTCAACTTTGATTTTTTTTTGTTCTTTGATATACCAGTAGCTTACTTTCACCCCCCCCCCTCTTCCTCCCTTTCTCAGCGCAATAGGATATATTTTTACTTTAAACAAAACCTTGGAGTAACTCAGAATTTCAGGATTCTGAAGTCAATGAATTTTACTAGATATTTCTTAAGTTGCAGGCACGTAGTATCGGTTTTGAAATGCGGAGGCGTTGGGGGGGGGGGGGTCGAACTTGAAAATCCCATTTCGTGGGAGGGAGGTCCAACTTCTCAACTTTTTCCACATCATTTTTTTTCATACATCACCACATAACCCTGCAACAAAAAGTGGGGGAAGGAAGCTACTAGCCCTTCAATGGACATTTTCGATAGAGAATGTAATGTTAAAAAAAAAGGGACAGCCCCCCCCCCCCAATACTTCGAGCCTGAGTTATTATTACATCCTGGTGATATAATTCCTTATTATTTTGCTGCCCATTGATCTCTTTTGCATGAATAATTTAATACTGTTTCAAAATTGCATTGATTAATCTCAAAATGGGCGATTTTCGGTATTTAAAAAAATATAATTTGAACCTTAGTGCAAATAGGTCAAAATTAATACTAAAGTAAGTTATATTTCCTCGTTTACCATTCTTGTTTGTTAATAAAAGCTTCATTTCAAGGATCTTTTTGCATTCTCTATCTATTTTTTTTTTAAACATTCCTGAAAAAATAAATTTATTTGTGGAGAAAAACAGACTGCACATTATGCAAGCAATTTTGACTGCAGTTATAATATTCAGGTATATCGATACTATGGAGGTCATTTATTCTTTAAAACATTCTTTTTTGAGCAATATTTTCTTTGAAGTAAATAAACTATGCAATGTAAACATTTTAATGTAAGATTTTTTACGTATATCATACATTGATACATTAAATTAAGTTGTTATTTAAATGTTCTAAATTGACAGCAATAATGACGTCATAGTGCTCAAAGCGGTTAAATGCAATCAAATACATTCCATTTTTAGAGGGCTATTGCAACTAAACTACAAAAGTTAGATAAAAATTGTTGATATATTCATAAAGTGTACATCTTCAACTCATTTCTTTATAATTATTTTAAATTTTCAAAGAAGGGCCGATTTTCACTACTAACGTACCTGGCTCTTTGATGAAGGAATTTCATCCACTGCCAACTTTTCGAATTGTCTGCGACTGCGCTGTATTTTCCTGACTGTCATTTGTTTTGTGCATTTCTAAGTGCCCCTGTCAGCAACGAATAAGCTAAGATTTAACACGATCTTTTAGGGAACTTTTTCTGATGATCTGGTGATGCTTTGTTTACGTTTTGAAATTTGCTTAATACCAACAACAAAAGTCTGTTATGTTTTAGAAAATATTGCTCTCCATAAATTTGCATAGATGTTCTCTACACAACTCAATCCTGGGGCGCAAATAAAGCAGAGAACTTTCTACAGTTCCGGTACATGTGCGATTTCGGACAACGAGAAACACGTTGCTTGGTGGTACGTGGATCTCGGAAAAGAACTTCTTGTACATCATATTTCTATCTTCTATAGGACGGACAATGTGCCAGTTCAGCCGCCAGCTAATTGGGGTAATAATACTATCTCAAAATTAAGAAAAAAAAATATTTTAGTATGCTAAAACTGTGTGGAAAAAGCAATAAAACAATTCGTTGGATCAAAATGATTGACTTTTGATGAGGTCTACAATTGACGATATGGACCTGGTCAGGTATTGGTCGCCTCCCTAATAGTACATCGGTAGACTTCTGATTTTAATGTGTGTATGTACATTTCATCAAAAAGCCTTTCTGTTTTTGAATAGATTTTTTAAAACAATTCCTCTATCATACCTATGTAAGACTTTAACTTTTATTTAGAAATTGTGTGCAACATAATTAGAGATTTAGTGAGAAACAGAAAAACAAGTTTGAAATCCCATCCAGAAAATACTCTACTGAAAGTTGAAAGTGATCTAAAGAGCTAGGTACGTTAGCTAATGTCAACAGGCCCTGCAAAATGCATAAAAAATAAAGTTTGCGTATCCTCACTAACCATGTATATTTATAAAGTTTATGATCCTAAGTCCTTGTATATGTAAATGTTTGGGCGGATCCAAGCTTCATATGCTGCTATGTAATATCCAAACCTATGCCGTTTCCGGAAAACAAGCAATTTTCTTCACTTTTCACCCGGTTTTTGGGAAAATTCGATGTGGCCACAAGCATCGGCCACGAAGATATTTTAACCAGAAATACAATAACATAAAAGGGATTGATTTATACAGGTTTCGTTCTGGCCGTGGGCTGTGGCCACATTGAATTTTTACAAATTCTGATATTATCAGTCGTCTGCTATACGGATCTTGACGTGAGGGGAATGGAATATTAGCTTGGTAATTTGATTATATTCGTAGAAAATAAATAACAATTGAACACATCATTATTTTATAGAAATCTAAATGATAAAATGCATTATTTTAATAACTCAGTTGTAAAAAAATTCGTATCCGCGACCACCTTTTTAACTTTCGTTTTCATTCCAGGCAACAATTCGGGAACAAGCAAAACACAGGCAAATGTACACATAAAACGTCTAAATTTCTGAAGGTCTGTAGTAAAAAGGTTTAACTGAGATGTTTTTGGGTTGTTAAGTTTATAAAAAGGCATCTTATGTTAATTTTAGGGCAAAAACCTAACGTCTCTAGGTTGTACATCGAACTCTAAATATAGACGTCCTCGTTGTTTACATTGACAACGTACAGTGACGCGCCAAAATTTTTTCACATTTCAGTCTTTCGTTCGATATTTTACTGCAAACAATACATTGTTTTATCAAACATTTTGATAAAAAATAATTGAGAATTTCTCATAGTAAGAGAAAACTGTACTCAGATGATTCATTTTAGTTATTAAAAAAATCTCAAATTAACGACTTTTTATTATCTGTAAAAATGCTCGAAAGTTTAGATGTTTCAATGCACAGATGAATTATTTTAATATTATAGCACTTACACCCTTTCTCCAAAAGCTTAATTAGTACATACTTATACTTAGTATATTTAAAGTATGATAATCTTTCAATGAATTAAATTTATATACCATCAACTAGAAACAAAAAAAAAAAAACCAACATACACCACTTTTTTTTTCTTTTTTTTTTGTCTTCTAAGAAATAATTGAAATGATAATTGAGAACAGTAGAAGCATAAGTATATATGTTATTTATGTCCCTGAAAACTGAAGCAATGCCGTTAAATTCAAGGGGGAGAAAGAAGAATGGGGGAAATTACATATAACTATTACGTTTTCCTTCAGAGAAGTTAAGATGAGAATATTAATAAAATAATATTCGACTAACATGATTCTCATTATAATAAAAACTTATGAATGGGACAGCTTCATATATTTTTGTGAAATTCTAAGATACTGAAAATATTTCTTTAAAATTTGTTTTATATATCTATAATTTTTTTCTAAGTCATTTATTTTACACCCTCCCTTTTGTGACAGGAAAAACTCTCCAAAAAATTCATTGATTCTTACTAAATCAAATAATATTAATAATTAAAAAAATCTTCCTATGAGATATACATGTATACAATTTGATACTATACAATTATTGCATGAGGAAAATATGAAGATTTATTCAGCGAAGAAAAATTAGACGAATTTTTTTGGTTGAATAAATCTTCATGTTTCCTTAACATTCATGCAATAGATTCTTAATATACCGAAACAAGCAAGGTCTTTTAAAATAAACACAAAATTTCAAAAAGTTACTGGAACACTTAACCGAAGTCCCTTGGACACTTCGCATTAAGATTTCTTTGCTTTTTTTTTTTTTTTTTTTTTTTTAATAGAAGTATTCTTATTGAAGAAGATCGCCAATTTTGTCATTGCATTCAATGCTACTATTTTAAATTTTGTGATGTCTGCTGTTTTCGGGAGTTTCGTCAACGAACGATTTATAAGTATTGTGAGAAAATACACTTGGTTTTCCTAGGAGGTTAAATATGATGAAAAGCATGACGATGACAGGGAAATATGAAGTTTTATGGCCCGTTAGGGGACAATTTAGAACCAATCAGATAACGCGTTGTATAGAATAATTATAATGAGGTATAAAAATAAGTTGCATGTGTTTGTGTAGGGGGAGGGTCGCACTTAGGCTTTTTATAAGCTTATATATCATACTTAAAATCTCGAAAATCGGGAAATTGAACTACTTGGCCAGGGGTTTCAAGGTAAACCCCCCCCCCCCCGACCCTTGCCTCTGAAATCCCCCTTCACCAACTCAGGTGACATACGTTCCAGGAAGATACTAGTATTGTCTTTTGGGTATTGAACATTTTAGCGTTACAATATAAAGACTCAGGAGAATTATTTTCAGATCTTAATTTCTTGTTGTTGTTTGTCCCCAAATGATCAACAGTCAGGTTCTAAAGCTGAAACAACGAGAGGAATGAATTCAACATGACGCTGGTTGATGCGTTATTAAAAGTCATGTTTGTTTGACCTTATGCTTACAGTCATTTTGAAAAACCCTGCGTTTCGAGACACTGGTAACCTTATCGCTGTACTTTGCATCCAACTTAAGACAATCCAACGTAATAACTTTTTTGTAAAAAAAAAAAAAAATCAAAAAAAAAAACAAAACAAAACAAAAAACAAAAAAAAAAAAAAAAAAAAATAGACATCTTTAAGGTCGCAGATAAGTGCGTATGGCCAAGGGTTGAAATGTTACAACCTTTTTATGAAGGGTTGAAAAAATATACCTATCTTATTATAAACCAAGTCAAAGCTTAATAAAAATTAAATATGTCATTTATGAGATGAGTCGACCATCTTCATTTTCTGATATTTTTAATATCGATTATTGGAGGGATGATGGATATGTTCAGAAAAATCACAAGTAATGCCCATGAAAATAGAACAACGTCCAATCATAAAGTTATGTGTTGATATGGTAAAAACGGCGTCAGAGACATAATTAATGATTGTTAAAATTACTGGGAATAATCGAAATATTTTTTAGCTCATTTGACAAAGCAATTCATCATAAATTTCACAAAGTTTTGGAAGAAAAGTATTGTCTGAATTCCCCATTAGACAAATTAAATTAAATTTTATCACTACTATTATTTGAATTTACATCAGCTGTTTTGTATGGCTTTGCAAGTTCCCTGTTGGTAAATTAGGAAAATGATTTTAATTTATTCTTTGTTAGTTGACACCTTTGTCTGTGCTCCAAATTCAAAGATCAATTTGCAAGGTCATCGTAAACTTAAAGAAAAGGCTGGTGAAAATGATGAAGGCATGTCACCTAGAGCCTGACTCTGACTCAAAGATATGTAATTTAGATCCAGTCTGTACTATATGTATGAATTTTGACAAATAAAAAGTTAACTTTGACGTTCAGTTCACAAGGAACCTTAGGGTCAACTTTGATTTTTTTTTGTTCTTTGATATACCAGTAGCTTACTTTCACCCCCCCCCCCTCTTCCTCCCTTTCTCAGCGCAATAGGATATATTTTTACTTTAAACAAAACCTTGGAGTAACTCAGAATTTCAGGATTCTGAAGTCAATGAATTTTACTAGATATTTCTTAAGTTGCAGGCACGTAGTATCGGTTTTGAAATGCGGAGGCGTTGGGGGGGGGGGGGGGTCGAACTTGAAAATCCCATTTCGTGGGAGGGAGGTCCAACTTCTCAACTTTTTCCACATCATTTTTTTTCATACATCACCACATAACCCTGCAACAAAAAGTGGGGGAAGGAAGCTACTAGCCCTTCAATGGACATTTTCGATAGAGAATGTAATGTTAAAAAAAAAGGGACAGCCCCCCCCCCCCCAATACTTCGAGCCTGAGTTATTATTACATCCTGGTGATATAATTCCTTATTATTTTGCTGCCCATTGATCTCTTTTGCATGAATAATTTAATACTGTTTCAAAATTGCATTGATTAATCTCAAAATGGGCGATTTTCGGTATTTAAAAAAATATAATTTGAACCTTAGTGCAAATAGGTCAAAATTAATACTAAAGTAAGTTATATTTCCTCGTTTACCATTCTTGTTTGTTAATAAAAGCTTCATTTCAAGGATCTTTTTGCATTCTCTATCTATTTTTTTTTTAAACATTCCTGAAAAAATAAATTTATTTGTGGAGAAAAACAGACTGCACATTATGCAAGCAATTTTGACTGCAGTTATAATATTCAGGTATATCGATACTATGGAGGTCATTTATTCTTTAAAACATTCTTTTTTGAGCAATATTTTCTTTGAAGTAAATAAACTATGCAATGTAAACATTTTAATGTAAGATTTTTTACGTATATCATACATTGATACATTAAATTAAGTTGTTATTTAAATGTTCTAAATTGACAGCAATAATGACGTCATAGTGCTCAAAGCGGTTAAATGCAATCAAATACATTCCATTTTTAGAGGGCTATTGCAACTAAACTACAAAAGTTAGATAAAAATTGTTGATATATTCATAAAGTGTACATCTTCAACTCATTTCTTTATAATTATTTTAAATTTTCAAAGAAGGGCCGATTTTCACTACTAACGTACCTGGCTCTTTGATGAAGGAATTTCATCCACTGCCAACTTTTCGAATTGTCTGCGACTGCGCTGTATTTTCCTGACTGTCATTTGTTTTGTGCATTTCTAAGTGCCCCTGTCAGCAACGAATAAGCTAAGATTTAACACGATCTTTTAGGGAACTTTTTCTGATGATCTGGTGATGCTTTGTTTACGTTTTGAAATTTGCTTAATACCAACAACAAAAGTCTGTTATGTTTTAGAAAATATTGCTCTCCATAAATTTGCATAGATGTTCTCTACACAACTCAATCCTGGGGCGCAAATAAAGCAGAGAACTTTCTACAGTTCCGGTACATGTGCGATTTCGGACAACGAGAAACACGTTGCTTGGTGGTACGTGGATCTCGGAAAAGAACTTCTTGTACATCATATTTCTATCTTCTATAGGACGGACAATGTGCCAGTTCAGCCGCCAGCTAATTGGGGTAATAATACTATCTCAAAATTAAGAAAAAAAAATATTTTAGTATGCTAAAACTGTGTGGAAAAAGCAATAAAACAATTCGTTGGATCAAACTGTTTAACTTTTAAATGAAAATAATACTATTTGGTTTCTTAAGATGTAGCATGTTGTCAAGCAATATGTAATATTTTTTATCGACTTATACAATGTAGTCCATAAATAAGTGCATGTTTACGTACTTCTTGCAGATACAACACACAGAGGGCGATTTGCTGGGTTCTATCTCTATATAGGGACCGACACGAACAGAGAACTGTTTTCACGAGATCCAAAATGATACGAATTCTCCCCCACCCAACGTGACCATTGAATTTGTCGACAGAGGAAGATGTTCTACAACGCAAGAGATCCTGGAAAAAAAATACCCAGCTTATTATAGTACTTCAGCCTTTGTAGAGATCTGTGAGCTGGAGGTTCATGGTGAGTTCATAAATTGAGCCTATGTGTGTTTTACTTTAATCGTGCAATTGATATTTTCCAAGACAAACAAAATTGCAGGGCGAACATTATTTGAAGAAAATGCATCTCTGCAAAACTGTTTACAACAAGTAGTATTACTGCAATTCCGCCTTTTCCTCGGATTTTAATTTCAATATGCTGATTATGAATTTACCTCAGAAAATTATGGTTCTGGATTTTGCTCCGAACTGTTCAACGCCCGTCTCAAAACAAGACGTATTACGTTATGGCGTTCATGTTCGTCTGTCGACCTGTTCGCGTTTTCGTATCCGACTTATAACTTTTATACTATAAGACCAAGAATTATCAATCTTTCGCAGCCGATACATCTTGGGTAGAAGGTGTGTCGCACATTGAAAGGAGGTCGCTGTGATCTTTTATAAGATTCTATGGCCAAATACGGAAAAACCCTTCCGGCTCATGATTAAAAAAACTATAACGTACACCTAAAATCATCAAACTTGGTCAATAAGTGCTTATTTGGTAGACGTTGTGTCCTTTAATTAAGGAAATTTTTTTTTTGAATTACAATCATATGTAAGAGTATTAAAAATGTTAAAAGAAGAAAAAAAAACATACGTTTTTTCATATTGTTTTTTAAGTCAATAATAAGGGAAATTTCACTTCTCCCATGGGTAAAATCTTCAAGCAATGGTCAAGAATTTCGATTACAGAAAATTGCATGTAGAATTAGAGCCTAATTAACTAGTTTAGTGTAAAGGGATTTCTGAAGAGCACCTCTGATCAGGCAGGTGTTATCTTTATGTCTCTGGAATAAAGCAGACAAATCTATACGCCTCTTAATTGCAATTGATAGTTTTTGTCAGATTAAATAGTACTTGTTGGCTACTCTTTACTTTCAAAATACATTTGGTGTAAATTAATTAAAACTAATTGGATATGTTAGGCCATCTTCAAAAAAATTGTTTGCCCTCTCTCGACCAACTGACTAAAAACGCCCCGACTAAAGAGGGTGTTGCAGTTCTTTTGTTATTTTCCCTAAAGTTGTAGCAGTTTAAAAGAAAAAATTGTAATTAACAGAAAACAGTCTTAAATTTTTTCAGATACAACGGTATATACAGCACAATGTAGAACAATATTTAAAAATTGCATATCGACTCAAGATTTGCCATTAAATGAAGTGTAAATTAGTCACTTAGCAAAATAAGTCAAGTTTTCTGTTTTCAAATAGGGAATCCCCATTATTCTGAAAAATTGCCTCCTTGAAACAGAATGAGTTTGATATACACATAAAGAGACAGGATTTTCCTCCAAAACTACCATTTCCGATTTTTGTTTCAAGGAGGCATATTTTTGAAAATCACGAAAATCGAATAAAAATTATTACCCACCCGAAATGCAAAATGTGCACATAAAATAGCACACGATTCGTCATTGTCGGAGCTGGTGTAGTGGTAAAGTGTTTGGACTCTATACAAGGATTCTTTTTACCTGAGAATGGGTTCTAATCCTGGAATGGCTGGTATATATATATATATATATATATATATATATATATATATATATATATATGTGTGTGTGTGTGTGTGTGTGTGTGTGTGTGTGTACATATTTTTTTTTCTTATATAATGGAAGCACAAGGTAACATCTCACTGAGAGAGAGAGAGAGAATGCCAGAAAGTTAATTGGTAATATTTTACACACTGAATTGTCGACGGATTTTTCCGTTATTTCCTGATCATGACAAGGAGCACACGGCGGGTGTGACCGGTCGGCAGGGGATGCTCACTCCTCCATGGCACCTGATCCCAACTCTGATGTTTAGAGGTCCGTGTTTGCTCTGCTCCTATTTTGTATTGTTTAATGGACTTTTGAGCTTGAATACTGTTCGTTATCTCCATATATTTCTTGCATGCATAATTAAATTGTTTTCCTTGATATTGTGATCTAAAACTAATAAGACATATATATTTGATGTTATTATTTATCGGTAATATCTTAAAAAATAAACTACTATTATTTTAAATAATTTAATTTTTTCATACACATTTCGTTTCATTATTATGTTCCCCAAACGAAGTTTGGGAACATATTGTTTTTACTCTGTTTCTTATTATTATTATTATTATTATTTTTCTTCCTGGGTACTTTTTTGTCCGTGAGTGATCTCCGAAACTACACATCCGATTGAGGTGAAACCTTTTTAGGGTTACTAGGCATGTTATGTAGATTTGCGGAACGAAGGTCATTTTGCGCGCACGCGCATGCACGTGCGTGCGCGTGCAATGCGTAAAATGACCAATATACTTGAAATAGCTGTAACTTTTATATTTTTTGATGAAATGCTTTGATACTCAGAATATAAGGATATATTAAAAGTATGAACAAGATGACATGGTCAACATGCACATGCATGCACGTGCGCGCACGCGCAAAGCGTAAAATGACCAATTTACTTGATATAGTTGTAACTTTGAAACTTTTTGATGAAATGCTTTGATACTCAAAATATTTGTATGTATTTAAAGTGTAGACAAGGCGACATGATCATCATGCACATACATGCATATGCATGCACGTGCGCGCGCGTGCAATGTGTTAAATGACCAATTTACTTAATATAGCCGTACTTTTTATATTTTTTGATGAAAAGCTTTGATATTAAAAATATACAGAAATATTAAAAGTGTAGACAAGATGATGTGGCCATCATGCACATGCATGCACATGCGCGCGCGTGCAATGTGTTTAATGACCAATATACTTAATATAGCCGTAACTTTTACATTTTTTTATGAAAAGCTTTGATACTAAGAATAAACAGACATATCATAAGTGTAGACAAAATGGCATGGTCATTATGAACATGCATACAGGTGCGCGTGCGCGCAATGCTAAGATGACCAATATACTTGATATAGCCGGAACTTATATATTTTTTGATGAAATGTTTTGATACTGAGAATATAAAGATGCATTTATAGTACAGACGGAATGATGTTAACAACCTGCACATGCATGCACGTGCGCGCGCGTTAAATGACCAATATATTTAATTGCCTTATTTAATGAAGCTTACAGGAAATAAGACACCAAAAGGGAGTTGGGGGGCGTTTGGGGAACATCTGTAACGGTCCCCGTTACAATTAATACTAGTTGTTCTTTTAATTAGTGGCTCAGATTTGACTTGAAACAACTAAATTGAAAAGACTCAATGGAATTTCTTGGATATTGCATCAACAGCGTGATTATGGACACATTCTTATATATTGGAAAATATTAACGCACGCTGTCTCCAATACATCTTTCAAAATGATGTGCGATGTGCAATTTATTGCCCTTTTTATCTTTCTAACTTTTCTCGTGCAATATGGCGACAGTGACCATAGATGCGAAAAAAAGTTTACTTACAGGTCGCCAGTTCTATAATTAAAAAAAAATATGCATGAAATCAACGTAAAATGTGAAATGTTTTATTATAACAAGCTGGACATACCCGTCGTATTAATAGAGTCATCTACGTAGCATTATCTATAAGATAACTCTTCATGCGTCGTGGGTATTTAAATGTCCTTCTCGATTTAGGGAATAATCACGAGCTTCTGCAACACCCTCTTTTTTTAACCTCCAGGAAACTTTCTTTTTCATTCATATCGAAATGTTATCCCATTATGAACTATTTTAAATTCATATTCGTACGTATTTTTTAATAAAAAAGAATTTTCGCCCTACCTACCGACCCAATTTCTTTATCCTGAGAAGGGAGAGGGCAAGCAAATATTTTTTCAAAGATGGTCTTATATTTTGTTTATTTAATTTTCAGATCCAAGAAATGTTAGTGTCACATCTCACTAAGACGACAATTAAATAGTCTAAAGAATAAACAAAATGATGAGTTTTGATGTTTTATTAGGCAGAAACATTGTTAATCATTCATAAAAAATACAATAAACAAAGCAGCAGATGGGCATTTGTAAAACTCTAACACAAGCAGTGGAGAAGTATGTGAAGCATTATTGTTCTAATTAAAACCTACACCACAGGAGATACACAGTAAACATTAAGAATGAAAAAAATCATTCAAATCATAGTATAAAGATTGACATGTTTTTCTTCCTTGCACTCTAAAATGATTATGATAATTGATCATTATTGACGGGCGTATTATACGCTGTGGTGATGCACTTCATTATTTTTATGCCTTTGGATCAAAAGATCCCGGGGGTATATTGTTTTTGTCCTGTCTGTGTGTTTGTCTGTTGTCAACTTTAACCTTGCCCATAACTTTTGATTGGTTGGAACTACGACTTTCATATTTCACAAGTGTATTCCTTGTGACAAGACCTTTCTTTGGGTACCATCATATTTGACCTTGACCTTGGCGTTTGACCCACTTTAAAAATTTTTTAAGAGACTTTAACCTTGGCCATAACTTCTGAACAGTTGGTGCTTTGGGTTTCAAACTTCACATGTGTATTCCTTGTGGCAAGGCCTTCCTTCGGATACCAAGAAGTTTGACCTTGACCTCGGAGTTTGACCTACTTTTGAAAAACTATAATCTTGGCCATAACTTCTGAACAGTTGTTGCTCTTGGGGTTTCAAACTTCACATGTGTATTCCTTATGACAAGACCTTCCTCTGGAGGTCAACCTCTTTGACCTTGATCTAGGAGTTTGACCTACTTTTGAAAAACTTTAACATTGGCCATACCTTTTGAACGGTTGGAGCTAGGGCTTTCATACTTCACATATGTAATCCTTGTGACAAGACCTTCCTTTGGATACCAACCACTTTGACCTTGACCTAGGAGTTTGACCTATGTTTCAAAACCTTTACCCTTAGACATAACCTTTGAATGGTTGATGGTAGGGTTTGTATACTTCACATATGTAATTCTTGTGACATCACCTTCCTTTGGATACCAACCACTTTGACCTTGACATTGAAGTTTGACATACTTTTGAAAAACTTTAACCTTGGCCAAAATTTTGAATTGGTTGGTGCATGGGCTTTCATACTTCACATATGTAATATTTGTGGCAAGACCTTCCTTGAGATACTAAGAACTTGACCTTGACGTTTTACTTTTAAAAAACTTTAACCTTCGCCATAACTTTTGAACAGTTGCAGCTAGGGCTTTCAAATTTCACATCTATATTTCTCGAGACAAGACCTTTCTTTGGGTACCAACATTTTTCATCTTTTGGCCTGGATTTTGACTTGCATTTGAGAAACTTTACTTTAACCTTCGCCATAAGCTGCCATACGAGGGCATCAGTGTTTCACAAACACATCCTGTCTTTCCGAGAAAAGACAGGATGTTTTTATCGTATTAATGTTTTAGCGACGATATAGATTCACTTAAAGACTTTGCAGACAATATTTTTATTCAGATTGTCATTTATGTTTGATACATGCTGAAAAAAACATAACAATGTAACAATAAAATATCCTTTATATTTTATAAAGTTATCATATTTATTACGAAAAAAAGCTGAAGATATTGCAAACATGCAATAACTAATGAGAAGCTCAAATACGGACAGAAAAAATTGAAAGGAAAACTGCAGAATGGGATAGGATATCGTTTTGAAGAGTACTCGATATTTGTCGTTGTTTTATAATTTTTCCTCTTTTTTTAAATTACACTAGATGAAATCCCGCGCAAGCGCGGGGAATTGAATTTATACCACTACCGACAGAAAATATATTGTAGTTAGAACTCTACTGACAGCCTACAGGCTTATAGCAGCAACAAATACTTTGTTCAAAATCCCGCATGAAGTAGATTTACCTATCCCCCTCCCAACCTCCCGTTTTATGTGTTTGTTTTATTTTTTATTTTTTTTAAATAGCAATTTCATTATAATTGACGTTTATTGTGAAACCTGTTATACTATGTTATGGATATTGTGCTTCAGATGCTCTTATTTCATTTCCGTCAAGGATAAAAGCAACGAATATGCACATTTTACTAATAAATTGATTGGGGGTGGGGTGTGTGTGTGTGTGTAAAAATTCACAGGTACTTGGGTCTTGGTTTATAAATATGTTTGTACCTTATTGATATGTAAAAATGTACTTTACTTTTTTACCTATCAATAAGGTACATACATATTTATAAACCAAGAACCAAGTACCTGTGTAAAATTAGCTTTTAACGCCCTATGAATAGGCTGAGTATTTGATACAAAAGACTACGCTGCAACAATGTAGCCCTCTCCTTTTTTTTTTTTTTTTTTTTTTTGGATCTGATATTTTCTGGCCTCTCTCTCTCTGCCCCCCTCAAAAAAGGAGAGGGCTACATTATTGCAGCTATAAAAGACTGTATTCAGAAAATTGTGCATTGATTAAAGCGCAAAATTTTACATCTTTAATTGTATTTGAACAATACCTTATTCATTAATTTTCTCTTTTCATATAAGCAAGTTTATTACGAAGTACAAATTGTACTTCGGGTTCGTTGCCACGATGCTCTCAGTAAGGAATATATACAAATTTTACCGATAAATTTATTAGGAAAACCTACTATATACATGTATATGTCATAGTCTTTCATTATATTCACAACTTATAGTGTTATCAGTGATTTACCATTATTTCAATTATGACCATTTACACAAAAGCTTTTTTTTATGGTTATGTAGCTATCATCGCCTCGTTTTTTTTTTCCCTTAACATCGGGCTCGATGCTATATGATGTTCTAGAAGCTTCCGTCAATATAAAGATCGGTGAATGACGAACATATTTTCCACATTTCCCTTTTCAATCGGTTATCACAACTTTTTTCTTTTATATCATTTAAATCGAGTTTTGATTGAATAATTCAATGATGACGTTTTATGTAATAAATAAACAATTGCTTGTTGTCAGTTTCATTAAAAATTGCCAGTAACTTAGATCCGCCAACCGGAAACGCCACCGTACTCACGTTTTAGCTATTTCATGGCTGTTTATAGAAAATGAAAGTAGACTTTTAATTTAATGTACGATACTTACTATGCGAGTGAAATCTAAATATAGTTTACGGACATCAGCTTGTATCTAGTGTATTGTTAGAGGAGTAAGTTAGAACTCTGGTGCACCCGTTTCGGAGTTTATTTGCAAAATTTATTAATTTATAAGTATAGATGAATATCTGCAAATGTTCTTTATAAGTCCTCTTTAATGAGTGGTAAATGTCATATTGATCAGAAAACTCTTTATATGGTCTGGTATAACAATATTTTTATGCCCCTGGATTGAAAGATCCCGGGGGTATATTGTTTTTGTCCTGTCTGCCTGTTTGTCTGTTGTCAACTTTAACCTAGCCCATAACTATTGCGCTGTCAAAGGTAAGGCTTTAATATTTGACATGAGTGTTCATTATGACAAGACCTTTCCATTTTTGATCATGTGACCTCAACTCTGACCTTTGACCTACATTTGAAAAACGTTAACATTGGCCATAACTATTGCACTGTAGTGTACGTCCCACTCCAGAGTTGTGTTACCATCGGGGGCATAGTGTTTCACAAACACATCTTGTATACAAATACTAAAGATAACGCAGAGGTACAATACTATTTTTAACTACAAATGTATTTCCATCATATCACGGCGAAAAAAAACCCCCACAGTTGTAGGGATCAAGTGCTCGTGTTTTTTTATGCATTTTTTATTTCTCATGATGTTCGAACTTTAAACATTGTAGGCTTCTAGAAACTGGTCAATACGGTGAAAAGTGCAAGAATTGTTCTCCCAACTGCCAAGATAGATTCTGTAACATGACCAATGGAAAGTGCTTCTCCTGTCAGCCTTGATTTATGAGCCTATTGTAACAATAGTATGTTGATTTAATATAAAGGAGGTGAGTGAACAAGGCGTGCAGAATGCCTGTAGCTGCAGAAATATTAAAATCATATTCACTTTGCGAAATTAGTATGAAATTATGACAAACAAACCTTTTCTGAAGAAACTTTTCTCGGCGAAAATTATTCTAGATCTATTATTAAAATAAAATAATGTGGTATTCGTGGGGTCGAACCCCGAACATTAAAAATCTTGCATTGACTACCATTTTGCTTTGAGACTAACACTCTAACCACTACGCTACAATTATGTTTGTGAAATGACACTTGACTAAAGGGATTTCATGTGTTTCTCGGAAAGACAGGAATGTATTTTATATTTTAAAATACAAGTGTATTTTAAAATTATATAATAGTCGTCTGTGCTCCATGTTTTTGTTAACCAAAACAGGTATATTTTGATGCAAACTTTTAAAAGAAACTTTCAAAATAACCGAGCAGAGACTTACTCATATCGAAAAATTGTGTAAAAGTATGAAAAATAACCCTGTTGCCTTCTTTAAGGTAAGTATGCTATTTCATAGGCCTTGTGAGATTTTTTTTTTATTTTTTTTTTTGCAAAATATGGATATTTTTACATAGTGTATCCTTTCATGTTGGCTGGAATATGAAAATTTTTGAGATTTAAAAGTTTTGAGATTTAAATTTTCTCCATATTTATCGCACTAAAGGTATTTTGCTCGCCTTTTCACAAATCTTTAAAACTATATATTTATTTTTTAAACGATTATGATATCGTACAGTGTATATCGTCCAAAATCTTCATCACTGGATGAAAAAAAAAAACAGTTTCCGCATGTCTGAAACACCACTGAAACTTTGCGGAAACTTAAGCTTACTACATGTAATAGTTTCCGCGAAGTTTCAGTACTGAAACTTCCAAGTTTCATCAAGTTTCAGTGCGGAAACTTAGGGTGTCCACGAATCCAAATGGTTTCCGCAACTGAAAGTTGATGAAACATGAAGTATATGTATGGTTTCAGTTTGCGTAAACAGTTGATATACAAGTAGTACACCATGTTTTCCGCAATGCGGAAACTTGATGAAACTTTAAGGTGAGTATGCTATTTCATAGGCATTGTGAGATTTTTCTTTTGCAAAATATGGATATTTTAGGAATGACTCTAATTCTTGGCCAAATTATGTCTCCCCTTCCAGGGGAGACATATTGTTTTTGTCGATTTTCTTCTTCTTCTTCTTCTTCATCTAAATTTTGTCCAGGCCGTAACTTTAATACCCTTTGACATGAAGACTTCAAACTTGGAACATAGATAGATGACATTAAGAAGGAGTGCACGCTACCAACATTTTTGACCTTGACCTATTTATAAGGTCAAGGTCAATCTTTTACATCAAAATAGAGTTTAGCCCATAACTTGAGATCCCTTTGATATTAGGACTTCAAACTTGTAACATAGGAAGAAGACCTTGAAACAAAATGCACTGCATTAGAATTTTGACCTTGACCCCTTTCTGCCTTCAAGGTCAAATAGAGAAAAACACGATCTGACCATAACTTGAAAACCTTTTGACAATAAGACTTCAAACTTGGAACATGCAGAGGTGGTATAAAGGAGGGATACATGCCACCAAAATTTTTGACCTTGATTCAATTATAATAAGGTCATGGTCAATCTTTTACATCAAAATAGAGTCCAAGCCATAGCTTGAGTACCCTTTGATATTAGGACTTCAAACTTGTAACATAGAAAGAAGACATTGATACAATATGCAACACACCAAATTTTTTGACCTTGACGTCTTTTCTTCCTCAAGGTCAAATAGGGAAAAAACTTGATTAGACCATTACTTAAGAATCCTTTGTTATAAAGACTTCAGACATGGAACATGCAGAAGTGGTATGAAGGAAGGATGCATGCCACCAAAATTTTTGACCTTGATCCAATTATTATAATGTCAAGGTCAATCTTTTACATCAAAATAGAGTCCAGGCCTTAGCTTGAGTACCCTTTGATATTAGGACTTCAAACTTGTAACATAGAAAGAAGACATTGTTACAAGATGCAACGCTTCAAAATTTTGACCTTGACTCCTTTCTTCAAGGTCAAATAGAAAAAACATGACTAGACCATAACTTGAGAACCCTGACATTAAGACTTCAAACTTGGAACATGGAGAGGTGGTATAGAGGAAGGGTGAATGGCAACATTTTTTCACCTTGACCTATTAATAAAGTCAAGGTCAATCGTTTACAGGAAAATATAGTCTAGGTCATAACTTGAGAACTTTTTGACATTAGGATTTCATACTTGGAACAAGGAAAGACAACATTGAGACTAAATGCACTGCATCAAAATATTTGACCTTGACCACTTTCTTCAAGGTCAAATTAAGAAAATCACGACCAGACCATTACTTGAGATTCGTTTGACATGAAGACTTGAAATTTTGTACACAGAATTTGAGTTGAGATGCACTGCATTATTATTTTAGACCCTGATCATATATTTGCACTCGTTAATGTTGATAAAGAAGGGGAGACGTGTTTTTTTTTGTTAAAAAAACAATACCCACTAGTTATTCGAGTATAACCTGGTTTGGGTCAGTTTACGCTTTATTATAAAACAGTGTAAACTGACCCAAACCAGGTTATACTCGAATAAATTGGCCAAGAATTAGAGTCATTCCTTATAATTTATTTTTAAAATCATTAAATAACTATAGGTGTAAAATTTCGTTGCTTTTTATTAGTTCAAATTTGCCGCTCAATAATACAACCGTAGTAACGGAAGTGATGGGAAGGAGGGGAGGTAAAAACTGATATAGGCTTAGCAGCCTGTTTACATGTGGTAAGATCGAATTATTGTTTGAAGTTAAAGGTACATTTATTAAATCTGGAATTTTCCATTAATCCCGAGGACTGGAAATGAGAGGATTGTATGGAAACAGATGATTCAGCTGGTTGTCGGGGGGGGGGGGGGGGGGTGTCCCCATACCAAACCAGGTTATACAGAAATAATTTGTGTTCCTTTTTAGATATTAACCAATCAGAGGCTAGAATACAAACAAAATTAAACTATTTTTACATAATGTATTCTTTCATGTTGGCTGGAATATGAAAATTTTGTTTTGAGATTTAAATTTTCGTCTTCATATTTATCGCACTATAGACATTTTCCTCGCCTTTTCACTTATCTTTAAAACTATATATATATTTTATTTTTGAAACGATTATGATATTGTACAGTGTATATCGTACAAAATTTTATGTGGTTGTAAAGTCTCACAAGCGATTAATGCGGTTGTATAACACAATACATTTCAAGCTCTTGCATTGATATCTAGGCTGTAGTCAACATGCATACGGACAGAAATGTTCAAAGCAGTGTGGCTCATGTCGATATGGGAAGTCGTGTGATATTGTGACCGGAAGCTGCCCTAATGGATGCGCAGAAGAATGGTATGGTAAAAAATGTACTGATGGTATGTCTACTTCTACTTGGCTTGTGTTAGGCTATTCTATAATCTTTTGTATACTGTGGAGACATAATTCTTACTATGCGAGATTCAATTGACATAAATGTCTCAATGTACAAATTCCTGCAATACCTGTAAGAACAACAAAGGAACACACTTTTTTTATTTGTGTCTTACAAAAGTATCTTAAGAATAAATTTCAGGTAATCGCAGTAAAGTAGCCTGCAACCCCTCAAGATGCTTTTTTGCATGACAATTATTTTCTGCTTGATATTTTTTTTCCAAACCCCTCCCTGGAAAATATCCAGAAACGAGAATAACCTGAAAATATTCACTTTGGGTTTCAAGCTTAGTAGACCTGCTAATTATAATACGTGCAGATAAGCTGGATAAGATTGTGAAAACATTTCTTTCATATCTTTGTTAAATTTGTTAACGGGAAAAGGAAATAGAGTCTCCCGCTATATTTTAACCAGCTTGTATTCACGTATATCATTCCTCTACAATTTCTGGTACAATATGAGCATAATATCTTAATCTTTGTATGCAGACCATTAATAATTAATGGTTAATATAAGTAATATTTTTAATCACAAAAGGGTCCAGTCTTGTATTCCACCATATTTCAAGTTAACGACTCCACCTTGTATTTCCTACAAATATACATCGACTATTGCTTCCAAACTTTTTAATTACAAGAAAACTTTACAGGGCCTGGATATCGAATATCTGAAGCATAATCCTCCATCGTGTTCATGTTCTTCTTCGCCCTATAACTATAGTCCTGCTGAACACGTTATTACTGGTGACGTAAATATAGTTAATAATGAGGACCTTAGATCACTAATTTTAAAAGGTCCTAAAATTAGGGAACCCAGATCCTTCAACTGGCGTCGGACTTTCATAAATATTATGGATTCTGTAGAGGACTACGCCAGGCGATGAACCAGACATGAAAAAGAAGACCTTGACACTTTGTAGAATGGATTAAATGTATCAGATGTATGTTTAAATCGCGCATTAAAAGATTGAGAGGCAATATGAAAACCATCTATCCTTCTGTATTCAATAATCCAGAAGTGAAAAAAGAATTATATAGATTACATGATCAGTACGTACTGGTCCCTGCTGACAAAGCAGGTAACAACATTGTCTTTGTTTGTAAGACTCATTATATTAAATGTATTTTAGAGGAACTTGGATTTAATTCTACAAGTGGTAATCCAACTTATACTTATAGTTCCCTTTCTAAGGAAGAAATTCTTCAAAATCATATGTCAGTTTTGAATATTTTTAATATTCCAAACAACCAAACTGAATTTGCATTACCATATTTATATTGGATTCCGAAACTTCATAAAAATCCTTACAAACAAAGATACATAGCGGGTTCCAGTATATGTTCAACCAAGCCTCTATCTTTACTCCTCACTAAGATATTAACAGTGGTGAAGGAGAAACTTCAAGAGTACTGTGCAACAATATATTCGAGAAGTGGTGTAAATCAGATGTGGATACTTAAAAATTCCAAGGAACTTTTGGAAAATTTGAAATCACAAGATTTTATCAAAATCAACAGCTTAAAAACTTACGACTTTTCAACTTTGTACACAACCATTCCCCACGATAAATTAAAGTCCAGGCTTTTTGATATCATTGACAGCTGCTTTTTCAATAAAAATGGAACTCGTAAGTATACTTACCTTGTCATTGGTCATTTGCAAAATTATTTTGTTAAAAAACATTCTGATTGTTCACACAAGTACTCTGAAGTTCACATTAAAAAGATGCTTGAGTTTCTGATTGACAATATCTAAGTGGTTTTTGGAGACCAGGTCTTCCAACAATCTATTGGAATTCCCATGGGTACCAATTGCGCCCCGTTATTAGCAGACCTTTTTTTGTATTCATATGAAGCAGAATTTGTGCATAATCTTGTACGTGAAAAGAAGAAAACACTTGCTGTTGCCTTCAACTCGACATTTAGATATATCGACGACGAATTATCATTTAACAATGGCTATTTCCATTCTCATGTCGATACGATATATCCTTGTGAACTTGAGATAAAAGATACCACAGAGTCTGACACATCTGTTTCATATTTGGATATTTTACCTGAAAAAGACGTTAATGGTAATCTAACAACCAAGCTTTATGATAAACGTGATGACTTTAACTTTTCAATCGTCAACTTCCCTTACTTATGCAGCAATATACCTTCATCACCTGCATACGGGGTATATATCTCTCAGTTGATTCGATACGCAAGAGCATGCTCTATGTATGTACAATTTCTAAAACGAGGTAAATTATTGACAAATAAGTTGATGAAACAAGAATATCAGCTGTCTCGTTTAAAGTCATCATTTCGTAAGTTCTATGGTCGATACAATGACCTTGTCAGCAAATACAATTTATCATTGAGTCAAATGCTGACTGACGTTTTTCACACTGATTGTTAGGCCATTATTTACACACTGAATTGTCGACGGATTTTTCCGTTATTTCCCGATCATGACAAGGAGCACACGGCGGGTGTGACCGGTCGGCAGGGGATGCTCACTCCTCCATGGCACCTGATCCCACCTCTGATGTTTGGAGGTCCGTGTTTGCTCTGCTCCTATTTTGTATTGATTAATGGACTTTTGAGCTTGAATACTGTTCGTTATCTCCATATATTTCAACCATCTAAGACGGAAAACTACTTTCCTTCTTTCTTTCGGGAAAAAAACATGCATGGACTTTCACTCTAGATTGTGGTTGACACTTCGATAAATAAAAATTTTGTGAAAATGGATAACCAACAAATAAAGATGAGCTTTTCATTATTTTCAGCTTTTCCCTCGGGGTACTACGGGGTTTTTTTGTATGAAGACATGTAGTGAAAGCTGCGTGAAGCCAGATGACTGTGACCGATCTATCGGGACGTGTACCGGGGGTTGTCTGTCTGGATACAGAGGGGACAGGTGCAACACAGGTATCCACCCACACAAATGTTACTAAAAGTCCTTGAAACAAACTTTAACAAGAGGTCCACGGGCCACATCGCTCACCTGAATAACTTTGCTTCCCCCTTGTAATACTGTGACCCCACGTTACCCCCAGTAGTCATGATTTTGACAATTTAATTAGAATTTACACTACCCCAGGATGCTTTCACATAAGTTTCAGCTTTTCTGGCCCAGTGGTTCTTGAGAAGAAGATTTTTCCTATATATTTCAATTAAAAACTTGGGTTCTTTTTTGTGGCCCCGTCCTAGCCCCCCCCCCCCCCCGCCGGGGGGGGGGGTTGATTTTCATAATTTAGAATCTACACTACCTCAGGATGCTTTCACACAAGTTTCAGCTTTTCTGGCTCAGTGGTTCTTGAGAAGAATATTTTTTTAATGACCCCACCCTATCTTTGCATTTTCTTGATTATCTCCCCTTGCAATGGGACTTGGCCCTTCATTTTAACTGTTTAAACTCACCTTCACCCAAGGATGCTTTGTACCAAGTTTGGTTAAAATTGGCCCAGTGGTTCTTGAGAAGAAGTTGAAAATGTGAAAAGTTTACAGACGGACGGACGACGACAACGGGTGATCAGAAAACCTCACTTGAGCTCTCAGATCAGGTGAGCTGAGAATAGTCCCATTTATTCACTAAAGACAATATTAAACACATTCGTCTGTGACCATTTTGAACAATTATTTTATTCTACAATAATGCTCAAATACCAACTACATGTATATATATCAATGCTCAGTGATCATACGTTTTTTTCTTACAAATTGCCTGTAGCAAATGCTCTTATTGTTTAGTTGATGGTCCAGCATTTAATTTGGAAACCGTGTGTGTTCTGATAGTTTTATTCAGTGTTGCACTTCTTGTCAACGTTATTTGTATTGCAACTTTTACTAAACAAAAGTGAGTATATTTCAATTAATTATTTGTATGATGTTAACTATGATTTAAATCATATTGAAAGGTCTTCATTGAGCAATAAATGTATTTTACATGTATTTTCTATAAACACGGGTGCAACATGTGCTGTCATACTCAAATATTTGCGACAGCTTGTTATGAAATTGTGTCGATCAAAAGCATAAATGTAAATAAAATTGTTAAAAGTTATCTCTCTCTTTATCCAGATTTCCCTGTAAAAAGGATATCACAATAGGAAGAATTCACCCAAATCCAAAACTTATCTACACTGTGTTTCAGAACGACAGCTTTACTGACGTGGAGGCTGGACACAATAATATCTAGATTGGATATTCGTTATCTTCGACAATAGGAATGTTCCCCATGAAGCACTCACAGCGACGACGTGATATGATGAAAAGTATCATAGTACTCAGATACATGTATATTATATCTATCCATTTTTAGGAAAAGTTGATAGGAAATAAAAACAATTGTTTGCTAGATCACGTACATTGTTTTAATGTATTCTGGCCCTAGGATCATGAGGCCTCTTGAGCTTAAGTCAAACAATGTTTATGGTGTTGAATTTTTTTTAAAAGGTAAGCTTTCCAAAAAGAGCATGCTTTCCAATTTTCCATGATCAAATTGCTGTTATATGCAAATTAAGAGTTTAATTTGACAAGTAATAAATATTTTATAAATGATTCAAATTTTAGTTTAGAGTTTTAGTCTGGAGACCTGTGGCCAGGATTAATATTTTTTATTCAAATTAGACAAATCTGTATTTTTAAGATTGTTTATTCAAATTAGACAAAATATGTACTTTTAAGATTGTTCACAAGCAAAGAGATAATTAATACGGTCATCGACGACTTCAGTAGAATGTTTTATTTATAGTTCTATTTTGTATATTTAATTGTCAGTTCTTAATTTAAATATGGTAAAATTTCATCGCTGTGTGAATTCTTCCGTGACGTTTACTTGTACTTGAATGTAAACAAAACAGTGTTGTGTTTTAAAATGTTAAAAGCCTACTGGACAATTATAGTGATTTTTCACCTTGTGTTTCTTTGTCAGCTGAAGGCTTACGGTGAGTATTTTAAAAAGAACTTTACATCCGGTTAATAGGCGTAATGATAAATAGTGTTTTTCAAAATATTTATTAAATACATTGTACCGTATAGCGGATTTCTTTAATCGGTGTAAAATTCGGCGTTCTGCTTACTCAAAGGTACGCCAATCATTTAAGCGGAACTATGTTTGGCGGACACAGAGATAAATATATAAATGAAGTTCATTTTCCATTCAAGTTTTCAGTATAGATATTTGTATGTTTAAATACTGTTTATTCAAGATATTGATTGAAAAGAAAAGAAATATACCAGTAAAATGTTTAACAATAGACTCACCAGAGTTACCTTCTCAACTTCTGTACACTGGGTTGCAAATTTGGCGACTTTGTGCAATTACCAAATCGCTAAAACAAGGGGGAAATTAGCACCCCGCTGTACGGTATTCCATTTCCTTTCTTTAATTACTCTTTATATAATTCGTATTCCTCAAACAAAAGCAGGCGAAAACTTAAGGTCCATGGGCTACATTGCTTACCTGGTCACCAGGTTCTTCCGAGATGAATGAATGTATATGAAAATTATTAACCCCAAAACAAAACTCATTTAAAAGTTATAATACAGTGCACTGATGCTAAATACCAGCTCTATACATGGTAGCCCTCATCCTCTAGTGGGCTATATGTAGGACACGGTGACCTGTCCTTCAGATGAGACCGTTTAAATCGAGGTCTTGTGTCGCAGTAAGTGCTAGCACGAAAAAGATCCCTCACTGCTAAATGGCCCTAAGTGCCGAGTAAAGGTCAAAATTTGCAGCTCTCCACCGGCAAGTGGTGGCGTCTCCATATGAGTGAAGAATTCTCGAGGGGGACGTTTAACAACAAACAAACTAGTGAGCTAAATACAATGATTGACTTTTTAATGACTGGTTAGGTATAGGTTGACAGAGGCCAAATTGAAAAGTTAATAACCGTTTATTAAATGATCGGGAATTTCACAACATTTTTGACACTTCTACAAATATTAGCTTTCATACGTTAACGTGTAATGTAACATCGCATTATTACTATATTTCAACAGTTAAACAACTGTTTGAAAGTGGAATAAGTACTCAACCATTATCCAATAAAGGAGAGTCTCTTCGGCAATGCACGGCGTCTACCATCTTTACATTCACAAAGATACAAGATATAAAAAAAATTTTGATTAAAAATGTTAGCAAATTTATGGTTGTCAAAAAGGAAAACCCGAATAAACCACCCAGAACTTAATTTTAAAGTGAACTCACTTTGAGATGCACTGCAAGGAAGGGTGTCTAGGCGAAAAGAAATCCCTGGTCATTTAGTAATACACAGTAGACTTTTGATTCTATTGTGTGTATGTATATTTGAACAAAAAACCTTTTTTTAATTTTGAAGAGATTTTTCAAAACAATCCTCTAACATTTCTATGAGAGACTTAACTTTTCTTTAAAAAATGAGTGCAGCATAATTACAGAATTAAACAAATTTAAAATCTCATCTACATAACAATCTGCTGAAAGTTGAAAAGAGATTTAAATTTGACAAAGGAATTTCATCCATTGACAATTTTCAAATTGTGTGCGAATGTTGTTTGACTTGTGTATTTTTGAAGTACCCCTATCAGCAACTAATAAGCCAAGATATTTGGTGATCCATCAATGAAACAATATCTTTGAAGAAACTTTTCTAAAAGTTTTGATGTTGCTTTGTTATCTATGCTTTTTTGAAATTTGCTCCATGTCAACAATGAGATTCTGTTATATTTTAGAAAATATTGCCTTACATAAATCTGCATATATGTCCTCTACACATACTCAATCGTGGGGCGCAAATAAAGCAGTGGATGGGGACAGGAGAGCTCTCTACAGTTCCGGTACATGCGCGATTTCTGACAACAAGAAACACGTTGCTTGGTGGTACGTGGATGTCGGAAAAGAACTTCCTATACATCATATTTCTATTTTCTATAGGACAGACAATGTACCAGGTCAACCGTCAGCTAATTGGGGTAATAATAATAAAATTTCAAAATTAAGAAAAAGAAAACTTTTTCACAATTAGGCTACAACTGGAAAAGCAATTTAAAAAAAAAAATCCGTTGGATCACATATGTGTTTATCCTTTAAGTGAAAATGATACTATTTGTTTTCATAAGAACGGATGGTTTTCTTCCCGAATAAAAAAAGAGGCCCGTGGGTCAACTGAGCAATTTGCCTAGGAAAAAGAAGAAAACGGATCAGTATTGAAAAGTTTGAATATAACAGTGGGGGGGGGGTGATTTGAACAAACTTGAATCTACATTACCTAAGAATGCTTCCCTAGCAATATGGCTAATCGTGGCTTATTAGATTTTTTAAGAATTTCTAATACGCCCATTGTGGGCCCACCCTATCCTCCGGGGTCATGATTTGAACTAAATTGAATCTACACTACCTCAGAGTGCTTCCATATAAATATGACTAATCATAGCTTTGCTGTTCTTGAGAAGAGTTTTTTCCTATGTATTTCTACGTAAAACTTTAATTGCCTATTACGGTCCCGCCCTACCTCGGGGGTCACGATTTGAATAAACTTGATTCTACACTACCTGAGGATGCTGCCTTATATATATGATAAATCATGGCTTTGCTGTTCTTAAGAAGAACCTTTTGAAAGATTTACCTATATATTTCTATGTAAAACTTTGATCAGCCATTGTCGATTCGCCCTACCCCGGGGATCAAGATGTGAACAAACTTGACTACACTACCTGAGAATGATTCCTTATAAGTTTCATATTTTCTAACTCCGTAGGTCTTTAGAAGAAAACCTTTAAAATACTCCATTATTTTTTTCTCTAATTCATAATTATCTCCCCTTGGAATAAGGCGTGGCCCTTCATTTTAAAAAAAACAAAATGAATCCCCTTTACCCAAGGATACTTTTTAGCGAGTTTTGTTGAAATTGGTCCAGTGGTTCTTGAGAAGAAGTCGAAAATGTGAAAGTTTACAGACAGAAAGACAGACGCCGGACAAAATGTGATCAAAAAAGCTCACTTGAGCCGAAGGCTCAAGTGAGCTAAAAATTAATGTTCAAACATCATGTCAGCTGTGATCCATTTTCATTAAGATAAAGCAGCATTTTGTCAGACTGTATGTAATATATTATTGACTAATAAAATACAGTCCGTAAATAGGTGCATGTATACGTACTACTTGCAGACATGACACACAGAGGGCGATTTGCTGGGTTCTATCTTTATATAGGGAACGACACAGACAGAGAACATATGCATCTTTGTTATCACGATATCCAAAATGGTACAAATTCACCCAACATTACCATTGAATGTGTTGATAGAGGAAGATACGTTATGTTCTACAACGTTAGAGATCCCGGAGAACACTACCCAGAGTATTATAGTAGCTCAGCATTTGTAGAGATCTGTGAGCTGGAAGTTTATGGTGAGTACATAATTTGAGCCGATGTTTGTTTTGCTTCAATCTTGCAATTAATATTTTCAAAGATAAACACAAAACTGCAGGTCGAACATCATTTGAAGAAGATCCATCTCTGCAAAGTTGTTAATAATAATTAGTATTACTGAAATTCCGATTTAATTTCAAAATGCTGATTATGAATTGACCTCAGAAAATTACGTTTCTGGATTTTGCTCCCAATTGTTGAACCCCCGTCCTAAGACAAGACGTATTATGTAATGGTGTTCATGTTCGTGTGGCAACTTGTTTGCGTTTTTCTGTCCGACTCATAACTTAAATACTATCAGGCCAAGAAGTAACAATCTTTCGTACGGATACATCTTGGGTAAAAGCTGTGTCGTTCATTAAAAGTAGGTCGCTGTGACCTTTAATGGGATTCTACGGCCAAATGTGGAAAAACCCTTCCAGCTCGTGATTTTTGCACCTAGAATCATCAAACTTGGTCGATAAGTGCATATTTGGTAGAATGTGTACTTTTTAATTAAAGGAGAAATTTATATTTTTCTAACTTTTAAATTACGCAATCCAAACAGGACTACGTTTTTTTCGTATTATTTTTCTTTTAGTCAATAATAGGGGAAATTTCACATTGCCATGGGTAAAATCTCTAAGCAATGGTCAAGAAAAATGTTGGTTACAAAAAAAATTACATGTCAAATTAGTTTAGTGTAAGGGGATATTGGGAGAAGGATCTCTGATCGATCAATGTGGGAACATACATTTGACATGTGCATAATCTGTTTCAAGACCTCTCCAATTGTATACTCTGGTTTTTGTTTTTTCTCATTATGCATTACTTGTGACAAAACCTTTCGGATCGTATTACAGACCTGTCTACTCTTACGATTTCGCCGTATTTTGTACGAAATACGTCTGGTGAAAATACGGAAATAAGAAATCCGTTTGTTTGGATTTTAGCAGTTAGTTTTCGTAATGATTCTCTCAGTTTGACACCTTTTAATCACAAAAAAGAGAAAGATTTCAAACACTTAGGTATGTCGGGTTGCCAAAACGGTGGTTTAAAAAAAAAAGACAGAAACCCCTCGAAAGAAAGCACGGTATGATGTTTTTCTTTGTTATTAAACCATGTTTCGGTAATCACAAATGTAGTTGTTCTCTAGTATAAGTAAAATCGATGGAAAGGAAATTTTACGGGCAAATGCCAAATCTCACTGACAAATCTACCAAAAAATACTGAGAGACAACAATGTGGGTAAACAGGTCTGGTATTATATTTGACCTTGATCTTGAAGTTTAATGTAGTTTTGAGAAGCTGTAATCCTTGCCATAACTGTTATCGATTCAATAATTTATGTCTTTTTGGTATAATGCACAGACAACACAGGACACACAAACAAGACAGTTACAGTATGCAATAAATAATGGCTTCACATCCACTAAGACACCGAAAGCGGGGGAACACAATTCTTTGAATTTCCTTGTATGCAGATTGTCATTTATGTTTAATACATGCTGAAAAAAAAAAACCATAATAATGTAACAATAAAATGTCCTTGATATTTTATAAAGTTATGATATTTATTGCGAAAATTAGCCCAAATTATTGCAAACATGCAATAACTAACGAGCAGCTCAGAATACGGACAGAAACCATTGAAAGTAAAACTGCAGAATGGGATAGGATATCGTTTTGAAGAGTATTCGATATTTGTCTTAGTTTTATAATTTTTCCTCTTTCTATTTAACTTATTTGAATATCTGGAAATGTTCTTTATAAGTGCTCTTAAATGAGCGGTTAATGTCATATTGATCAGAAAACTCTTTGTATGGTCTGTTTAAAAAAAATCACAGTTGTAGGGATCAAGTGCACGTGTTTTTTATGCAATTTTTATTTTTCATGAAGTTCGAACTTTAAATATTGTAGGCTGCCCAGAAAGTGGTCAATACGGTGAGGAGTGCGAGAATTGTCCTCCCAACTGCCAAGATAGATTCTGTAACATGTCCAATGGAAAGTGCTTCTCCTGTCAGCCGGGATTTATGGGCGACTATTGTAACAATAGTATGTTGATTTTATATAAAGGAGACGAGTGAACAAGCGTGCAGAATGTCTATAGCTGCAGAAATATATAAATCATATCCACTTTGTGATTTAGAATTAAGATCAAAGTTCTCATTATTGAAATTTATGAAAATATTACAAACCTTTTCTGAGGAAAATTTTGTAGGCAAAAAATATTCTAGATCTATTATAAAAAAAATAATGTGGGATTCGAACCCTAACATTTATTTACCAATACAGTACGCAACTCCTGATAAATAGTGACAAATTATGCTTGTGAAATGACCCTTGACTAAATGGACTTCGAGTATTTATCGGACAGATACGAATGTTTGGTAATAAAAGTGTATTTTTGAAGTATAGTTGGTCTGTGTTCCATGTTTTGGTTAACCATATTTTTATGCAAGCTTTGAAAATAAACTTTCAAAACAAGTGTGTTAAAGTATAAGAAAATTATCCTTTTTGCCCTCTATGGTGTGTATATGCTATTTCATAGGCAGATAATTTCAATCTTTGTGAGATATTTGTACATTATCGAGATTTTACGTTAGATGAAATATCAAACAAAATTTTGTTATAATTGAGATTTAATTTCTCTTCTTCATATTTTTCGCACTATGGGTATTCCGCTAGCCTTGTTCGCCCAGCATTATTAAAAAAATAAATGTATTAAGGTAATGATCCATACCACGTAAAATAACGTTATATGACGTTATTCACGTCAGTGACGTTATTACGTCAGTGCGTGCCCGACGCTTATTCTATCAAAATGGCAGACGCCAATATCATTTACCGTGATAAGAAAGGTAAATTCATTTCCAAAATAAAAGGCAGAAAAACTACGATGTACGGTTATTTCCGGAATGCATGATCGAAGGAGAGTTTAATTTTAGATGCTTTGTCAAACCGAAAGTTGATTATAACTAGAGCGAGCTCGTTGCAAAGCAACGAATAGGTCTTCCGTTGGAGCTGCGGAAGAAAGAAGTGACCTTTAGTCAAGGTCATGCCACATTCTAAAGTTATACATGTAAGCAATCTTGTAAGGGGAAGCAACTTACAATATTTCGCTAGGAAAAACTGTAAAGGAATGTACGTGACCTTGAACATTCCAAATGCCTTGCATCAAACCATGACACACTCTCGTCATAAAACCCAATCTGTATGTTACCGACTTGAAAAGTTCACAGTGACACGTCATGTTCTTTTAGTCCATACATACAGTCAAAACATCTTATCCTTAGTGACCTTGAACTTGAGTCAAGGCCATGTCACACTCTGCATGATACCAGCAATGTTTCAGTAGTACAAATACGGTAGCGAAATTACAGTTTCTCTGTCAGTGACCTTGACTCGACCAAATGACCTTGCATCAAGGCTATAACACACACTGGTTAAAAGCAATACCAGTCTGTGAGTTTCTGAACGGATAAGTTCAGCCATGTTTTTTTCAGATCATACAGCGAGTCGGAATAATTTGTTAGGTTCAGCATAATGATTAAAAAATTCATTGAGAATGTTTTATGCCCAGTTTGGATAAGTAGTAAAACGTGGAGATCGATCCTTTGGATGAGACCGGTGCTTGTGGACAGTGCCCCCCCCCCCCCCAATATACACCCCGGGGTCCAAGAATATTTTTATTCGTCTTTTTCCATAAATTAATCTTCTAGTACACATTTACAATGTATTCCATATGAAAAATCCATAAAAATAACGTAGAATTAACGTTTTATTAAAAAATCATACCCGCGGTATTATGAAATAGAGAAGGTAAGTCACTTCCATTAATTTTGTTAACACTGGACCCCTCTTGGATATCGGGCCTAAAATATCATATACATGTACCTACCACATGTCACCAAAATATGTTATTATATCTTGTTTCATCGTCGCAAGCCACGGGTTTTGTATCCATTCTATTTCCACAAACCCGTGGCTGCCTCCTTCAAATTTCTCTCGTTCTCATGAATATTAATAACATAATTCAACCAATTGAATAACATCTGACGCTTCAAGTCAGAACCAATGAAAATGATGTCTATCTTGTATTTGGATGTAACCATAACCACGAGCTGTACATCAACTTCGGTTCGAATTTCCTTTCTTAACGAGTAACGCTATTCAGCGTTCTCACACATATTACCTCTACATTTGAAACCCTGTATTTTAATGTAAAACCTTGTAAGTATTTTAGAATATACGTTACTCACATCTGTTCTTCAGGATCTATCGTATTTTTTTCAATAAATCTGCCACGCATAGCAAACATGATTTCATTATGGGCGCCGCCATTTAAACGTACCAAAAATTGCTACAGAGTGATTTCATTGGTCAGGGTAAATCTTCAATGATTCAGTCGCGAGAACGAAAGAATTTGGTAGGAGGCAGCCACGGGTTTGTGGAAATAGAATGGACACAAAACCCGAAAACTGGAAAAAAAATAATCCAGAAGCAATTCATTTCATTGAAATTCTATCATGAATATTTTGTTTTAATCGATGGACTAGATAAATCAATAAACTGACCGAAGGAAAAACGTTGCACGTGCCGTAACATTCTGTACGTTTTTTTTAAATTTTACATTCTACTTGCATAATACATGCACATGTACATGTACATATATATTAAACAGAAACATAAATACCAAGCCCGTCGGCATTTAAAAAAAGTAATAAAACATAATTTGATTTGATCTATTTTATTTCATTTAAACTCTATTAATTTATTTTAAAAGTATGATTGATCTTTTTCCTTTTAATATACACTCAGGGTAAAAAAAAAGTATATATTGACTCGCGTAACTTTCATGGTTGTAGTTACATTTGAAAATGAAGAAATAATGAAACGTTGAAGGGACTGGTGTGTTGTATGGCTAGACAACGCCTTGCACATGCAGAGAAATTTACCACAGGTACTCTAGGACAGGTGTGAAACCCCTAGGGCATGCCGTTTCCTGCTCTTGCTCTGCTAATCCCTATACACAGGAAATGATCGCGACTAATTCTTAATACACAAAGAAACAGAATATATTCAAGTAAACTTGGCATTGATTTTTTTCTTGAGTATTATTGAGAATAATAAGTTTTAGTGATATACCCCCCCCCCCCCCGTTTTAATTGTTTTGTGAAGTTCATCACCATGCACATTCCATCTTCTGTAATTGGAGAAATGTTTAAATTAAAAACAAACCACTGTTTACAAAAGAAGTAAATATCGAGGGAAAAAAAATTGTTATATTTTATTGATATCTTTTATAACGTTCACGCGCCCACTCACTGCAAACGCTCACCATCGAATATTACAGCTTTCCGGTCATTCGACAATTTCAGGGAAATGCTTGCACATTAATACAGTAAAGTGAAATTATTCAAATGAATTATATTGTTTTAAATTTGGTAAAAAAAACAAAAAAACAAAACAAAAAAAAACATGAACAGTATATAGATATATTTTTTTTCCTCATAGGAATGCTGAGAACTGTTAATCGGAACTCGCATTGACTATTGTTTAGCACGTGTATGTAACATTGCAGTTCGCATATAATTTGAAAAGAGAAGTTATTAGAACTTATATTTCCGACATAAAAACGATTAAATATATTCTGCTTTACAATTTTTTTTTTGTTCATTCATTATTTTCACCTTTTGCGAAATAAAAGAAAATACTTTCATAAATATACATACACTGCGGGATTTTAATTTGTTTTTTTAAAGAGGGAATTTCGCAAAATTCCTGTTCGGGGAGATAACTCCCGTTTGTTTATGATACTAGGTGATCGATGATTTAACCGCGGCGGGGACAGGTAGGTGATGAATTTCCCGCGGAGGGAACGCGGTTTACCTGTCTCGCCTGGCCAAATCCCGCGTTGTGTTTATACCGCGACGGGGCGCGGGAAATACGGGATCCGCGTTGCCTGTACTGTACATGTATAGTCAATCAGATTAGAAATACAGCGACTATCAGAATTTCGGGCCGTAAAAAAGATCTGATTTTGATTAGATTTCAGGTGTAGGCGAATGTGTGTGTACTGAGGTGTTAGTTAATTCATTCAAGATTTATTATATTGTTCGTTTGGACGAAGGCTTCATAAAAATATACACACTGCTTGTACAGGTACACATCAATGAATGTTCAGATTAATTCAAAAATCGGCGGACATTAATTTAATTTAGTTATCTAAAGGCAATGTTATTTCCAGAGACATTTATATTTTCTGTTTTTTGTCTCGGATTTTTCTTTTTTGTGATTTACCGGTTTACAAAGGCCTGTGTTTTAACAGTTGTTCATAAACGCTGTCAATTAATATATGATCAGAGAAAACGAGACATCTCCCGGTAATTAATTTCTTATGGAAAATATATGGATTGACATCTTAGTATTTACCTGTGTAATTACGATGTTACAAACCGTGACGATGACTGGCCAGGAGGACTACCCTTTATGAAAACAACTCATGATCAACTCAGGGGACCTACAATTGACTTTAATATATGCTGTAAATCAATAAAATCATTTCAGTTTAACCGATATTTTATTGCAAAGATAATGGGAAAAAAAGACTTGGGATTTAGAATTTTTCTGAATTTCAAACGCTTGATATGCTTGTATTTGGGGCGCTCTTGCATATGCACTTATAAAACGTGGATGTTCTGTACTTGCATGCGTGTACATTGTATGTATCCGTAAAACCTTAAGAGAGCTGATAAATGTGTTCTGATTTTCAAGAAAAAATAATGGGAACCTATAAATAATTACATGTTTATCATTTTGTTCGCATACAATAATAAGTTTAGTAGAAAAAAATAATTTGTTCAAGGTTAGGTGTCTAATAAATTTGTAAAATTCAAATACAGTTACGCATGTATGTCTCATTCTACATATTTTGGAGGCGCGTGTGAATGTGGGATTTTGTATTTCCATACGCTCAATATGCATATATTTGGGGCGCTTTGTATATATACAGTTGTACATTTTAAGGGCGTCGACAAAAGAACGTATATTAGATTACATACATGTACATTTAAGTTTCAAAAGTTCCATTACTAGTAGGAATTAATTAAGGTTACATATTTTGAATTTTATTATGAATAAAACAGACAATTAACTCGATATCGAGAAATAAATTGTTTATAAAAATAACTATGCAACTTTCCTGTAATTCAGCGAATAAAATATGAAATAAAATACACTAGCGATTTAATCTAAGATATTCTGAAATAATCTGAAAAATTCAACATATTTATCTACTCATGACTTAGTTTACAAAATGAATTTGGAATGGCCATTCTATGATTTGTTTTGTGTATGACTAGGTCGCTGGATCACACACGCCGATTGATCCCCGGTGACCTCCTTTGCCACGCGCTATCGAGGGAGGTGTTACATAATTGTAAACACACAAGGTGAATGTAAAAGGCGCACACTTAATGGCTGTAAATAGTCTATGCTTGAAAGTTATGTTTTATTTTCTCAGTATATTGTTTGTTTTTATATGATAAGAAGAAAAGGTTATCTTTTTTCCCCTTTTTTTAGTAGACTGGTTTATTCGACTTTGAAAAAAATGGAATAAAACGAAAAGTTGTCAAAAAAATAACTTGAAAATAAAGCACAAAACACTTCAAGAACCTTATTCTAAAGAATATTAGCATCTAATGTAGCCAGATTTATTATTTATAGAAAGTTTATTTTAGTTACACGCATGAAGAGCTCTCGTTTACTTGCTGAATGAAAACAGTTACCTGTATATGGGTCAAGCTTCTGGCGCATTTAAAACACAAGACTCGAACAAAATAACGTTTTCATGAAATCAATAAGATGTTAAAGAACAACTTTTTTAACGACAGCCATTTCGAAATATTTACCGTTTTTGAGTTATAAAGCAAAAACTTTAAAGGGCTCCAGATCCCTAATTTGAGGGGCCAGCCCCTTTTTAGTGGTGTCAAATGAAAGGCCTTGCAATTGTGCACAACTTTTATTCTACATGTCTTATCAAAATATGTTTAGTTTTAAAGATACAAAGGAAAATATGTCTAAATTTTCGCTCTTTTAGGCGTTCTAAATTTTGACCCCTAATTAGCGCCATTTTGAATACAGAAATCGAAAAACAAAAACCGATGTGCACAACTTCAATCCTTCTATTATCTAAATTCGGTAGAATTTCTGCTCCAGCTTTTGTAGTCTCGGAGCCTTTGTCTGGAAATGAAGCCTAATAAATTTTCATTTAAAGGGCAATAACTCAAAAGCGGAAGTGACTTTTTGAACTGTTTGACAGCATTCTGGTAGAGTTTTGTAACGTCTATAAACTCTGCAAATTTGGGCAAAATCCGTTGAGAAATGAGCGAGATATGAGGTCTCAAAGTTGGCGTCTAGAAAGGAGAAGAAAAAAAAAAGAATAATAATCTTAACCATCAGAATCAGTAGAAGGTCTTCCGTTGGAACGGAAGACCTTAACAACAAAGATGAAATGGGTCATGGGAAGGTTGACTCGAGTACAAGATAACAAAAAGACTTCGACAATCAGGTCGCCTTTTTCTTGTCTCTGTAAGTTGAAGAAATACAGAGTAACAAATAAATGGTTCTCTTGTCGAATGTCATTATCGTTTGCTTATGCTCTACATAGTACATAACCAACCACGGCCCGGCTAAGTATTGACGTATATCAGTATACTTTGCTTCAATATTCCGACTTTAAAATTTCTGTTTTTCTCTTCTTGATTGTTGGAATTGTAACATCGTCCTCGAAAATCGTCCTTCGAGATAGACTCAGGTTTTGAAAAAAAAAATTGAGTAATGGAAAATATATAAAAGTGCACAAATATAAATGTTCTGTTATTTGGTATCCTTGCACTGAATCAATGAATATTTCTTGATAAAAACAGTAAATTTCATCTAAAGTAGGAAAGGACATGCATTTTTTTTTACATGTATATTGTTTCCTTAATAGACACAACATACTGAAGATTTTTAAAAATACTTTTTAAAGCTAGTGCACATTAGCCGTACCAGTTTTGTTGTGCTGTGGCTAGTGTATTAGTGCACCTGTAGACCATTATTGTTTAATATATATATATAATTAAATATCAAATTAACAATGGAGAAATTGCATGGCTGGACCAGGGATCGAACCCAGGACACCTGTTTTACTATATTAGATCTAAACAATAATGTTTCATAAGTGATATTAACTGACTTGGCAAACCTGTCTGAGTGTCTTAAATATTTCATGAATTGTATGCGTTTCCTTATAAATTCATCTCTTTCTCCACTAGGTATATCTAAGCAAATTTTAAAAAAGTTTCCGAATTGTTTCTGAAATTGATGATCTGGATTAAATTACAAATGTGTCATCTATGTATAATTAATGAGAAAAAAGTCAGAACAGACCCAGGGGTCTATATCGGAAAGGGGGGGGGGGGTCCTGTCCTCAAGCACCTGTGAATGGTATAATACATTACAGTATATACTAGTAGCTAATAAGACAATGGGGATCCCTAGTGTACTATTCTAGATCATAATTTTATGTATAATTATAAGTGTGGTCGGACTTGAACCCACAAATCTCAATATATGACAGTAACAAAGAAGAGATTAGATAATAAATAGGAATGCCTATGAGATCATAGTGGGTAATTTAAAAAAGAACAAGAAAGAACAAACTGGTTGGAAAAAATATATTCACTTGATGTTGAATTCCAGTTGTCCTATGTTAGAAATGTATGACCTTCTTGATTTTTATATACACATTTTTAAAATATACCGGTACCAGGGTGCAAACTTTAGACAGTTTGAATGATTGACAATAAATTCCATGAGTATTAATGTCTTTTAATGAAACCTAAACTGACTAGATCAAAACTTCAGGGCAACAGAAAGCCAACTAGTTATTCCTGCAGATACATCATGCATTATTAATTTAAATATTTGTCTAGATATGATACAGCCTGCAATATTGTTCACATTTATAAATATTCTGTCGATTCATAGATACATACATAATTCTATTATTTATTGCAAGGTGATAGCAAATACTTAAAAGCAGCTAAAATCTGACACCCATCATTGTGTAAATATTTATATTATTGTTCAATCATATCTCCTAAAATCACAACCTTGCAAAGTTATTTTTACAATGAAATACAAGCCTGAAAACCCATAAGCATTAAGATTTACATATATTAGATAAATTGTAGCATAATAGATATGATAATGTTAAAATATAGATGGTGAAAAAGTTATCATAATCCAAGTGTGTAAGACATTGCGGTTCATGTTCCCCCTACTTGAGGTGTTCTGATAAGGGGGGATTTATAACCTTCTGTGAAGCAAAAGATGTCATACAGAGCATGTGCTGTCATACATCTTCAAAGCAACTCTGAATTAATACAAGCATTTTGAGAGTATTGCATTAGGAATACTAGTCCCCTACCGGCAAGTGTAATCTGGTTCCCGTTAAGAATTGAAAATGCCATAATTCCGTCAAAAATCAATGAAGCGGGACGAAATGCAAACTTGATCTATAACTAATCAAAGTTAAGTCACATACCAAAAATCAGCTCAATATCTGAAAGCGTTTAGAAGAAAATTGCGGAAAACCCCTAAAAATTGAAAAGGCCGTAATTCCGTCAAAATTCAATGAAGCGGAACGAAATGCAAACTTGATCTGTAACTCATCAAGATACACTCACATACCAAAAATCAGCTCAATATCTGCAAGCGTTTAGGAAAAAAAATGCGGAAAACCAAGTGGGACAGACAGACAGACAAACGGACGGACAGACTCAGAGGAAACCAATAGTCCCCTAAAAAGTGCGATGAAGGGATAAAATTTCAATCGGATAAATTCAACTCTCTTTGACATTCTGAGGGCTTATAATGTTATAATTAGGGCTTTCCACCTTTCTGTGTTGTTCTGTTTATAGAGGTCTTCCGTCTTCACGGAAGACCTTATAGTGATTCTACTGTTTCTTATTATTATTAAGGTCTTCCGTCTCCACGGAAGACCTTATAGTGATTCTATTGTTTCTTATTAAGGTCTTCCGACTTCCTTCGGAAGACCTTATTGTTTTCCGTCTGTTTTCTATTATTAAGGTCTTCCGTCTCCACGGAAGACCTTATAGTGATTCTACTGTTTCTTATTAAGTCTTCCGTTCACAACGGAAGACTTATAGTGATTGTATTGTTTCTTTTTATTATTATTAAGTCTTCCGTTCACAACGGAAGACTTATAGTGATTGTATTGTTTCTTTTTATTATTATTATTATTATTATTATTATTCCTCCCAAATTTTGTGAGCGCGATTACTCAGAGATGGTTGGATAGATTTTCACAATTTTTCACATGATAGTAGGCTGATATATGAAGTTTATATAAAATTCCGTTTTTTGAAAAATTCACTTCCGGTCCGAAGTTACGGCCGAATTTCCAATTTTTAAATGGACTTTTGTCCGGAATTTTTCTCGGAAACGGTTTGAGGTAAAGATGTGAAATTTACAGGAGTATTAGATTATGACATTCTCTTTGTTTCGAAGTTGTTTTCGTGTGTTTCCGGTACTTCCTGTCCGAACCGGAAGTGAATTTGTGTTTGGTCAATTTTCAACTTTTTTGTTTTTCAATATTTTTTCAAGATATTATTATGTATAACAGAGGTTATTCTACAAATACTAAATATATAATTTGTTTTGAAATCAGATTCCACATTTTGCAGATTTTCGGTACCGTCATTTTTCCTAGTTACCTAGTGTGTAAGCAATGGGCAAAGAAAGATAACTCTGACTTGTAAGTGAGAATAGAACTTTCGAGATAAAGGCGGAAATAGTATCGATGACGTCAGAGACATATACACTCTCCATATCAAAATATTTAGACCTTCTAAATGTAAGAGTACGTTGGTTACCGCTTCCAGTGCATGTATAGTTTAAAGTTGCCAGTGTAGTGTAAGTCTGTATTGACAGTTAATTGATTTACACATGAATATATCTAAAAAAAAAATTAATATATATGCTAGGTACCTAATTCAAGTAAATATATTATAAGCACTGAATATACATTTATAGTGATGGACAGGCATGCAATTTTATCTATCTCGTATAGTAAGTTCAGAATACGATAGTTATAAGCCTTCTATAATGCAGACGATTTATTATTCTCTATGATTTGAATGCGAAATTATCCCGATTTCCGATCGATATTGAAAAATATTGCATACACTCAAACAGGAATTGAGCGATAGAAAATTGTAATACAGTACTGTTTTAAAGCCTTTATAAATAAATTGATATATGCCACTTAAAAGAAAGAAAATCAATCTATAGATTAGATTTGGTTATTACATGTAAATTTGATAAAAAGTTGAATTATTTATGACACATGATTTATACTCTATATACCCAAGGAATTATAAAAGATGCGAAAAGACGATTCTTGGATTCTTGTGAAATACTGAAAGAGTTAAAAAAAAATGTGAAAACGCGATTCTGTGTGAAATAATGGTACGCTATATGTTTCTTTTGAAAAAAAAACATGAAAAAAAAATTGCACAGGTCTGTTGATATGTGGGATAAGTATACCTGAATGAACACAATTTTATGCAATGATATATAATTATGTTCATGCAACTGACGTCCGTACTTTTCCTTATAATTCATAAAACATAAAACTATCTAATTCCTTTGAAGCCCCCCCCCCCTCCCCCGTCTTGAGTAATATTAATATTTGGAGACGCTCGTGCAGCTAGGTATTTGAATTATATATTCGTTTTAGATTTAAATCTGGAACATGTGAATATATATAATTACCATTTACATGTATACAGAATTTCATATTCTATAATGGTAGATTTGTCATTATGAAATGTTCAATTTACGTCTGAGAGAGAGAGAGAGAGATTCCCTCTTAATCCCGATCCTCCTATCCATTTACATAGACCAAAAATTAGTTCTATATCGGTCACACCCATTCTTTATTAAATGTTTTCTGATTTCATAGTCAGTCATGGTCACATCCTGTATATTTTTCAGCTAAAAAAGTATCACACGAAGTGCACGTGTGTTGACCTGTCAATCAAAATCACTTGACGCTGTATGCACTGCAATTAAGTAGCCTGAGTTCGAAATGATATTGAAGTATGATCTTTAAGTAAATCTGATGCAACAAACTTGTGAAAAAAATAGAATAAAATAAAAAATAAAATATCTCGGTATTATGAACTTTGATTGTGGGACGTGGAAACCGGTCCTTTGGATGAGATCGTATAAATCGAGGTCCCTTGTCGCAGAAGGTGCTGGCATAAAAAAGATTCCCCACTGCTCAATTGCGATAAGTGCCAAAGCATAGGACAAAAATTTACAGTCTCCACCGGCGAGTGGTGGCGTCTCCATGTGAGTGAAAAATTCTGGAGAGGGACGTTAAACAACATACGTATAATCAATCAATCAATCAATCGATTGCTGAAGAATTACTGTAATTGAATAATCTGTCTTATAGGTATGCTGTCAAATCTTGATATTATAACTTTACAAAACTCAGTGACTTTACGTTTAATGTGATACTAACTTAATTCATTATATGAAAAAAATGACATGAAAAAAAAATTGCACAGGTCTGTTGATATGTGGGATAAGTATACCTGAATGAACACAATTTTATGCAATGATATATAATCATGTACATGCAACTGACGTCCGTACTTTTCCTTATAATTCATAAAACATAAAACTATCTAATTCCTTTGAAGCCTCCCCCCACCCCCACCCCCACCCCCGTCTTGATTAATATTTGGAGACGTTCGTGCAGCTAGGCATTTGAATTATATATTCGTTTTAGATTTAAATCTGGAATATGTGAATATAATTACCATTTACATGTATACAGAATTTCATATTCTATAATGGTAGATTTGTCATTATGAAATGTTCCATTTACGTCTGAGAGAGAGAGAGAGAGAGAGAGAGAGAGAGAGAGAGATTCCCTCTTAATCCCGATCCTCCTATCCATTTACATAGAGCAAAAATTAGTTCTATATCGGTCACACCCATTCTGTATTAAATGTTTTCTGATTTCATAGTCAGTCATGGTCACATCCTGTATATTTTCAGCTTAAAAAGTATCACACGAAGTGCACCTGTGTTGACCTGTCAATCAAAATCACTTGACGCTATATGCACTGCAATTAAGTAGCCTGAGTTCGAAATGATCTGATGCAACAAACTTGTGAAAAAATAGAATAAAATAAAAAATAAAATATCTCGGTATTATGAACTTCGATTGTGGGACGTGGAGACCGGTCCTTTGGATGAGATCGTATAAATCGAGGTCCCTTGTCGCAGAAGGTGCTGGCATAAAAAAGATTCCCCTCTGCTCAATTGCGATAAGTGCCAAAGTATAGGACAAAAATTTGCAGTCTCCACCGGCGAGTGGTGGCGTCTCCATGTGAGTGAAAAATTCTGGAGAGGGACGTTGAACAACATACGTATAATCAATCAATCGATTGCTGAAGAATTACTGTAATTGAATAATCTGTCTTATAGTTGTGCTGTCAAATCTTGATATTATAACTTTACAAAACTCAGTGACTTTACGTTGAATGTGATACTAACTTAATTCATTATATTTTTTTATAACACCATCACAATTATGCCAAAACATACACACAGTGAAGTTTATGATAGTACGGTGTTCGTTCGTCTGTTTGTTTGTCTTAGAAATGATTGCAAACAATTTTTTTTTAAATTGCTAATGACATACGTATATCTCTTATAGGTGCCAAATGTATTATACAAGATTGATAATGAAAATCAAAGTACCTTAAGTACTGAAAGGACCTTTTTTCCAGTTATTTTTTTCTTTCACAGTAAATATGATATGTATGTTTTTTACACAGAAAAAAAGCAAATTCTTACAGATTTAGAAGAACGGAAGACTTTTTGTTGCCATGGCAACAAGAGTCTAGTTATTATTATTATTCTTATTTTTTAGACAAATTTTGTGCACGCAATATCTCGAGAACTATTCAGTGGTTTTTCATCAAACTTTCAGGGATAATGCGCTTTAAGATGCCATTGTTACATTTGAAAGAATTTTGGAAAAATTCGCTTCCGGTTCCAAGTTATGGACATTTTTCTAATTTTGAAATGAAATTTTATCCGCGCGAGATTTGAAGAACAGCTAAAGATATGAACTGGAGACTTGTTGGAGAGCATAGAGCATGACTTTTAAATGTGCGGGTTTGCCTTTTCGTGCGTCGGGAATACTTCCGGTCGCTACCGGAAGCGAATTTAAAAAGTAAATTTTTTCAACTTTTACGTTTTTCAATATTTTTCTTTGACCTTAATAGGGTTAATATAGACTCTTATTGTAATGCTTAATATATAATTTGCTTTTTAAATTGTCTACCGGAATACATTTCAAAAATAGATTTTTTTGACAAATCTTGTGCACGCAATATCTCGAGAACTATTCAATGGTTTTTCATCAAACTTTCAGGGATAATGCGCTATAAAATGCCATTGTTACATTTGAAAGAATTTTGGAGAAATTCGCTTCCGGTTCCAAGTTATGGACATTTTCTGATTTTGAAATGAAATTTTATCCGCGCGAGATCTAAAGAACGGCTAAAGATATGAATTGGAGAATTGTTGGAGACCATAGAACATGACTTCAAGATGTGCGGGTTTGCCTTTTCGTGCGTCGTGAGTACTTCCGGTCGCTACCGGAAGCGAATTAAAAAAGTCATTTTTTCCAACTTTTACGTTTTTCAATATTTTTCTTTGATTTTAGTAGGGTTATATTTCTTTATAGATGCAAGTTACCGAACATAATAGGTATCAGATTCCTTGAGCGTCATATGGCGAGACGTGTTTTGTTGCAAAACATTCAAGTCTTTTCATTAATGTGTTACTAACTGGAATAGTCCACTTTGGGGGTAAAGAGGAATATAAAATGTGTAAGAAAACTTAGCGCTGCCTTTATGTTACTTGTCCGTATACGATATGTTATATGTACAGTATGATAAATAAACATTCTTAGGCTCGAAAATCAGGCTATAGCAACATATTTTTTTTTTAATTTCATTGAAGCTATCACGTACACTTATTCAATTGAAGACACATTTCAAAGAAAAGGTGCGAAGATTTACTCGTGACGTTTGGCGCGAAATAATGTATCTTGACCCGCCTTTCACAAATGGTCTGATGCAGTAGTGTAGAAGTACAGAAAAAGATTACACGGACATGTCTGTATTTGGAATTGCATAGAATAGAAAGTTGAATGCATAAAGAATAAAGGAAGTAAACACAATAGTTTTTTTTTTTAGTTTTTATCAGTAACAGTTTATTTTCTCTGCTATCAGTTATTGTTAAGTAACAAATCCGATGTAAATCTACTAGCACTTGCACAAAATTTAGCTGGCTAGTTTTCATCCTATAATTCCGCACTATAAGAAAACAAAATTAACCTGCCTGACACTCGTTACTTCAGGGAATGAGAGCAAGGTAAACATCGATGATGGCTGGTACATTGCGCTAGTGTAGTGGTTTCAATATTAAAGAACAAGGTTCACTTAGGGCCTTTTTGGCCCTGTGAATTTCAGAAAAACTAAAACTGGTTGGTTTTAGTTGACAATGCGTTAAATATCATTTAGACTTTTGATGACTGCGTATTTATAAAAAATGACTTAATTTTCTGGCTAGCCTATGCATTTAGACGTCATAATGCGTCATTTTCCTCGTATTCTGAAAATTTCTACAAAACAGCCAATTTTTAAAGTTATTTTTCGATATTTAATATAGGAAGTAACCTCTGATCTTAAATATGCAACTATTAAATGATAGAACTATTTCTCAAGATTACAAAACCTGTTTTATTTTTTAGATCAGAGGATGCGCTCATATTATTTCTCTTCTTTCTTTTTTAAACTAAAACTTGCATCACTTTATTGCATCTCTTTCGCGGTTTTGAGATATGTTAGATCCCACCGGAAATAAAACGTCAAATTCCGGTCCATTGCTCGGCAACAGTAAACGACTGAAGTCTAAAACTTTCAGGACTGATAGTCAGTCCTCAGTTTATTTGAATCGTGAGAAAATCTTGTATCGCCACTACTCTCGGTCGTGACAGGAAGTGATGCAAAAAAGGGAATGGTTAATGGTTAGCACGTTGGATTTTTAGGCTAACGACCAGGGTTAAATCACCAGAGTGTCTGAATTTCTTTTATCACTTTTTCAGCTTGAGTTTTCTTTTTTTTCAGAATCGGACGGAAGACCTCTCATTGCTCGCAATGAGTTTCTAGTTATTATTATTATTTTTCCGCCGCGTGTTTTTGAGTTTCAAGATTTATCGAAAAGATCCATGGTCCATAAGAACGTACTTCGTAAAAGATTTTTGTAGTTGACCCTGCGTATATGAACTTTGAACCCTCATGGAGTTATGAACCCTTTTGCAATAAAAGCTTGTTATCGCTACTCCTCCAAAACCGTAAACCCTAGAGTTACGAAACCTTCACCGAAGTCTTCGACTACTTGAGAATACTTTTCAATCTTTGTATTGCGAAATGATAGATCGAGCACTTTGAAGAGTTATTGCCCCCTGAAAGTTTTTGTTCTTTACGTATATAATGAAAAAAAATTAAACGATTAATTGTAGAGACACGGAACTAACTGCCTTGGATTTTTCATCATTTGACCTTCAAGGTCAAAGATCAAGGTCACTCTGAATATGAGAATTGTAGCTCTTTTGATATCTCTTTTGTCATACAACATATATTACATAACATTAAATATATCAAATGTCCTTATAAAACCGTTTTCAAATTTCTCTTCTTAACCCGTAGACGTGTTAAAAAGTTCTTGCCCCTTGTGCGAAAATCCTTGTTATCGCTACTCCTCCGAAACCATTGACCGTAAAGATGCGAAACCTTAGACAGTGTCTTCGACTACTTTAGAGACTTTGACCTTGAAATTGAGGACAAGGTCAAGGTCGTTCAAAACATGAAAAAGTCAGTGCTTTTGATGTCTCTTTCATCTTATTAGGGCTTTCCACCTTTCTGTGGAAAGTCCTATAATTGATTTTCTTCTGTTTATTATTATTATTATTATTATTCCGCTGATTTTTTTGTTTCGCAACTTATCGGAGAGATGCATATTTCATATTAGTCGACTGCTTAAATGAGTTTCAGATTTGACCCCAACGACTTCGATCGATGACATTTAATGAAGTTATTGCCCCTTTTGCAAGAATAGCTTGTTATCGCTACTCCTCTGAAACCACAAACCGTATATACAAAACCTTCACCAATGCCTCCCACTAATTAAGAGGGCTTTCCAATCTATCATTGTGAAAGGATTCATCAAAGCCTTATATGAGTTATTGCCCCTGAAGTTTTTTTGCTGTTGATGTAAACTTGAAAGAAAAATTAATGCATAGACGTAGAGACATGGGACCAACTGAAATGGATTCTTGCATTTTTGTTCTTGATATTTATGTGAAGGTCAAAGGTCAAGGTCATCCAAAATATGAGAAATACAGAATATATGAAAGGGGGGGGGGGTTAAACCAATATAAATGTATGAAATAAACTATTCCACGCTTTAATTATCTTGTTTTCTTCTTAAAATGCATGTAGAACATTTTATTTATCATAGCTGCATTTAATATAACTCACATGGAAGCTTGTCTCATTCAGGAATCTTCATACAGAACCTGCAACAATCTTGGGATCCACAGTCAGGTCGCTTTGAGTCCAATCCATGTTTTCCTACATGACGACCTACATACCATTAGCCTCGAGTCCAATTTATATCATCTAGTTTAACTAAATCAGAACATTTTAACACCTCAAATCAAACCTTCGTAAGCATAATGCACAAAAATAGAATTACGACATGCACAGTAGAACACATGTCATGCATTGTATTTCCATGGTAACTATGTAAACAAATGCCATCAACACGGAAGCAAAAAAGAAAAAAGGAGAGAGAGAGAGAGAGAAAGGAAAAGAGAAGGGGAAAGAGAGAAAAATTGGCCCCTAAATCGGAAAAAAACCCCATCTTTTTTTGGAGCTGCGCGAAGACCTTTTGAACTCTACAGAGAAACGAGCCCGACAATATATCTAAATCAAAAGACGAATTTTTGAGTTTTATTTATTTTCTTGCATTTTCCTTCTTCTTCTTTCTTTCTTTTCTTTTGAAAGCCAAATTATATGGAAACATGTTTCTCAAAACTATTCAATTCCGATAACTATGTTGTACAATTTTTTTTTATTCCTTAATAGGTAGTTTACTGCACACATCTTCATCGGAATTCGTGGCGTAGTAGTTAGCGCGCCTGCCTTTCAAGCTAAGGGTTCCGAGTTCGATCCCTGCTGGAAGAATTTTTTTTTTTTCATTTTTTGCAGTTTTCTCCCTTTTTTACAGCCCGAATTACATGGAAACACTTAAAAAGGTGGAAAGACCTCTAATTGTTCTGTGAACAATTAGTCTACTAGTTATATAATTAGGTTGTTCATGCATGGTTCTTAATCATTAAAAAAAACAAAAAAAAATATGACTTCATTTTGATTTAGATTTCATGGATTTATGTCAAGAGTGTGATTTTTTATTTGAATGAAAAATTATTAATCATATCTCATAAAAGTTATTTCAAAAGAATAAAAAATACTTTATTTAAGGCAGAATTTATGACAGTGTTTTGTTTCTTGGAAGCAACTTTCATCAATTTTCATTTTATTAAGTAAAAACCATTTAGTTGGATGATTTTTTTAAAATTATTTTTGAATATACAGGTATTTATCTGCACTTATTATTATAATTATATTAAGATATCATTCAGCATACAAATTAAAATACAAAAATTAAAAATCACTATAAGTGCATTTGTTTTTAAAGACCCCTATATGCTTCACACTAAAGAATTCATATTCCATGGTACCATCATACAGGAAGAGTGATCTGTCGTCAGATCAAACTTAAATCGAAATCTACATCATATTACTCTATATGAGCTCAAGCATTTTTAACAATTTATTAAGCGAAGAATATTTGCATGTATTTTCCATCGTTTAAATAGGAAACGGTGATTTATGTTCATTAATACTGCACTATCTTTGATTTTTTTATGCCCACATATTGACCTGTAAGATTCGGGGGTATATAGTTTTTGCCCCGTCTGTCTGTTAATTTGTTTGTCCACAAAAACTTTAACCTTGCCTTTAAGTTTTGATTGGTTGGAGCCATAATGACTGTAATATTTCACATGTATTCCTTGTAACAAAACTTTTCTTTTGGTATAAATATATATTTGACATCTTGACCTTGTCCTTAGAGTTTGACCCCCTTTTGCAAAAAATTATAAACAGGACACCTTAACAGGGATGGGCAGAGCATAGGGAGTTACGGTATAAAATTTCATTGCAAAGGCCCAAAAGCTTCTTGGAATATTGCTCAGAAATGAAATTTTTACACACAATCAGAATGTATGACCTTGACCTTTGAACCTCAAAATCAATAGAGTTCTTCCTTAGGCCATAGGGAGTTGTGGGATAAAATGTCAATGCAAAATCTCAAAGACTTCTTGAGATATTGCACAGAAACAAAATACCTTGACCTTTTGACCTCAAAATCAATAAGGGTCTTCCTTGGGCCACAGAGAGTTATTAAGTAAAATTTCATTGCAAAAGCTCAAAGGCTTCTCAAAAGTGTTACAGACAGACAGAAAGACAGACGGACCGATGCACTAGATCATCACTACAATGAGATACATGTACTACATGTACATAATTGGACAAAAAAAAAATGCTTTGATATTTCTCCATTTCTCTTTCTTGAGAATGCATGTAGATATGTATAAAGTTTAAAAGATTTTTTAATTTTTTTAATTGACAGGTATTAGTACATAGTTTTTGTTGGTCAGCTTAACTTTTTCTGAGAACAATTATGAGATTTGATGCTGAGGGAAACAAGAGAACAACATATGTAGTACATGTTTCACATGAGAAATTATACTCCAAACATGTTAAGATTTTGTGTTTTTATTTCATTACAACTTTGTGATAGAATTCAATAGAAAATATGAGAAAACAGCAAATAAGCCATAGCCATAAGTCATTAATGTTCGGGTTGCTTTGACTAATATCAGGAACAAACTTACAAAAGAGTTATTATAGTTAGGAAAAATACATAACTTGACTAAATATAAAATTGTCCCTGTGTATTATATTTATATCATTTAAAAAATCATAAGTCAGGACTTCATGATGTGTTATGTAGCATGATGACAAGCTGAAGAAATTTTTTTTTATTTGATTAGGATATCATTTTGGAAGAAGTATTATTGAACTGCATAAAACTCCAGAACAGTCAATCGAACCGTCTTGGATGTCTTGATTAAATGTTGTAATTTTAGGCACTGAGCAAAAGAGAGAGTTTAATTGTTTTTTATCTAGACTATGTTCATAATGCATGTACCATTTCTAAGCTGCTTTATACATACATATAAATATATGGGTATTTATAATGATGTTCATCAGCTCAGACCAGTTACATGTACTACAATAATCTGTGTCATGGAACAAACCCTCACTGGGTTCATAGCAAATTATCATTATAACTAAGAACATTCTATCTACTCAGAGCTTAATCCAAGAATCTTCTGGATTAAAACAAAATCCCCACTTTTTCATTATGTACATTATCAACACAATCAATCTCGACATGTTCTGGCTAGGATCTGAAAATGGAGGGGTGCAAGAGAAGGGCACTCTTACATGACTTAACGTTGTCTAGAGTTTTTGTGCATCTCTTATAATAATGAACTCCTTCATATATTATTAATTTATTTAACCTTATTGATTTGAAAGATACAGAAACGGTAAACACATACTTATCTATAGAGCTAGTAATTATGATTGTAAACATATAAAACCGAATTTTAAAGATCATCTTAGGATAAATGTTATTTTTCTTTCTCTTTTTCAATGATTTTCTATTCTTGATTCCTATTTTCAATAAAAGCACCATACTATTCATATAAACTAGCTGACGTCTCACATCTCACAATTTGTCAAAATATGAAACTAAGGGTTTGAGCCTGTTGAGAAAGTTTTAAATGAATATATCAGATTACTCAAACATGTCACCCTAGAATGTGTTCATATTTTATTAAATGACATAGTTTTAGTAATTATGCTCACAATGCCATTCTAGTCTCCAACAATGGAGCTTGGTGTTAAGACTGTATCAAGTAGATTGAGTTATGTAAGGAAAATCTCGATCATTCAGTGTGACTGTGTCCCTAGCTTAAAAGTAGGATTTCAGCCTTCAAAGCTCGCGATCGCCTATAAACACGGTGTTTTAAACAAACATACAATGCAAAGTGGAAACACTGGACATATTCATCTCCCCTTACATTGACTTTATCTATTTGCATGATTTGACATGATAAACAACGTGTACCTTACTAAGACGAACCCGAACTGTTCTTGTGATGAAACAGACGTTAAAAAGATGTGGCAGACAAACCACTTATTTGTATCTATGAATATCGAAAAAAGTATTAGATAGAAACAAGAAGTAGTAAAATGTGCCACTTCTCCATTTTTTAATTGATCCCCCATTTCTGTCACCACACGAAACATAAGTTCGCGCATGCGCAATAACGGTTTAAAGAATATTCCGAACATTGAACCCGATGACTATTATGCTTGTGACCCTTGAAAACTAATATTGGCCGTCTGTGCATTAAACAGAAAAATTTTAATTTACACCATACTTATTACTGTTTTATTAATGATAATTTTATTATTCAAAACGATTTTTACAACAAAATCCTAAAAGTATGGATATTAGAAAGATTTTTCAAATAATCACTTTTCAGGGAATTCGGTTTAAAAATGTAAAATTTTCTTGTTAGATGTCCGCTTCCCCACTTAATTTTTATGCCACATAACGGAAAGATCATTGGAAAATAACACGCTAATTTTTTAAAGAAATCTGTCCTCAGAATATCAAACAGCAAATTTTTTAAAGAAATCTGTCCTCAGAATATCAAACAGCAAATTTTTTTAACCAGTAATGAAGTTCATAATTTTGAGCCAAATATGTTTAATTCGCCATAAAAAGTAAAAAAAGTGGATCAGCAGATTAAAAAATTAATAAAACCGTTAAACAAGCGTATCTTCTCTCTAATTCATATGTTTAAGTTTTTCATTTACATTTAATTTTAAAAAGCTAGCATAAATATTTTAATTACTGCATTTCTGTAATTTCACGATGCAGTCTATTTTTAGTAACAGTCCTTCCAAAAGGAGGTCCGGTTGACCTCAAAATTTACACAGATCTGGAAAGGACACACACTTAGTTAAAATTCTGAGAACTTTCACAGAAATCTGTAGCTTCGTTATTTTCATGGCATGGTATGGATCTTTACCTTAAACGATTATGTTTTTGTACAGTGTATATCGTACAAAATCTTCTGGTTGTAAAGACTAATAAGCGATTAATGCGGGTGTATAACAATGCATTTCACGTTCTTGCATTGGTATCTAGGCTGCAGTCAAAATACATATGGACAGAAATGTTTAAAGCAGTGTGGCTCATGTCGGTATGGGAAGATGTGTGATATGGTAACAGGAAGCTGCCCAAATGGATGCGCAGAAGGGTGGTATGGTGAAAAATGTATTGATGGTATGTCTACTTTTTAAATTTTGAATTTAAAATAAAATTCTTTGCCTGTGTAAGTCTACATTAAACGAAATATTTTGTCTACATTGAAGACATAATCCTTATTATGCGAGATTCATATTGTATAAATGTCTTGATGTACAAATTCCTACAATACCTGTAAGACCTACAATCACAAAAGTAGGTATTGGAACACACTCCTTTACTTTATGTCTTACAAAAGTTTGTTAAGAATAAACGGGTACTATTTTTATCAGACACTTAGCTTTGGGAGGGGGGGGGGATACAGGGGCCCTCTTTTGTTGCCACACAGTCAACACTACTTACTGTGTCCCAAAAATTATCCTTCACCGCCTCAATGTCTTTTTTTCTGCAGGACAACTTTTTTCTGCTTGTTAATTTTTTTCTGCCAAATCCCTCTCTGGAAAAATGTCTTGATACGAAAATGAAAGAAAAAATGAGTAAGCTCACATACCCCACGCTCCCCCAAGACTCGACAATGCAACACGTATTGAATGGCACAGTGCATTTTAAATACACAGTATAATTCAAAAAGGGGCATTACTTGCAAAAAATCATCACATCAAAACTTCTTGCATATAAGGACATTCAAATCTTTGTATGTTACAACTTTAATTGGGCTGAAGTTTCTAGATAAATAATGGAATCAAAATTTCTTGGTAATATACAAATCTATACATTATGTCTGAAATACCTACAAAGTTTCAGGAAATTCAGTGCAGGAGTTATGTTGACAAACTGTAATTTAAATTCCTCAGCGATTTCGATTTGTTAATGAGTGTAAGTCCATGTCCAACACATGATAATTTACACATTTAAATAATTCATGGAAACAAAATTATGATGTAGTCATATGAATTTGTTTATATACTGTACTTTTGAAATTATTTAAGGCAAAGCACCAATTTGAGAGGGGGAACTATCCAAGATTGTGTGTGTGTGTGTGTGTGTGTTAAATCAATATTTTGATCTCAAAATCAATAGGGGTCTTTTATGGTCATAAAATATTTCACATAAAATTTCATTACAAAAGCTGATTCCAGAGGATTTCTTTATGACCTAGCTGGAACGTTTTTTCAATAATAGGCAAAACTCTTCAGACAAAAATAATGGAATCGGAATTTCCTGGTAATATGCATATCTACACTCTGTGTACTAATTATCTGCAAAGTTTGACGAAATTCTGTGCAGCGGTTTAAGACGAGATGAACTGACAAACTGTCATATCTATATTCAAGATATGGCCAATAATCTGAGTTGAAAAGTGCAGCAATTCCCAGAAAAAATAAAGGAATCGGAATTTCCTGGTAATATGCACATCTACATATTGTGTCCTATATATCTGCAAAGTTTGACGAAATTGTGAGCAGCGGTTTATGAGGAGTTGCGCTGACAAAAAACAGGACTGACGGACTGACTGACTGACGGACGAGTCAAAAACATTATACCCCCCGCAACTTGTTGCGTGGGGTATAATAACCTGAAAGTATTCACTCGCCGTTTCAAGCTTTGCAGACCTGCTATTAAGTGCATATTGTGAAAACCTTTTTTTAAATAACTTGAATTTGTTAACGGAGAAAAATAAACGTTCAAAATAGTCTCCCGCTATATTTTAACCAGCTGGTGTTTACGTGTATCATTCCACTACAAATTTGACTGCAAAATGAGACTTATCTAACTCTTTGTATCGAACCCATTCAAGAAGGAAAACTTCTTTCTTTCTTGCATTCGGAAAATCATGCGTTGACTGTCCAACATTCGCTATAGATTGTTCTGGGCACATGGAACAGTATTAAATTTTATGAAAATGGATAAACAAGTAAAGATTAGTTTTCGAGTGACAGTTGTGTGCATTTATGTTAACGTTGTAAAAATAACGTGTTACTTTAGGTTAATTCATTTAAGTCGAAGTGAGCTCGTCATCAGTTTGTTATTTTTCAGAATCAAAACTTTAAGGCCTTTGATGAGAAAGCTACGTCTCTAAAGAAAATATAACGCTGTGTGTTTCGGCGTTGATTGGCCAAATTTATTTATTTATAAGAATAAATTCGAAAAGTTTTACTTAGCCATTTATTTTTGGTCTACAGGCAATATTTACAAAAAATGGAATGATTGAATACTTGCTACAAAAATATATGTAAGGAAGAAAGTGAAAAGAAAATAATGGTTAATGCTTACTTCTGAGTGGCATAATTACTAAACTGTTAGATTAGCTTTTTCTTTATTTTTAGCTTGTCCCTCGGGGTACTACGGGTTTTACTGTATGAACACATGTAGTGAAAACTGCGTGAAGCCAGATGACTGTGACCGATCTACCGGGACGTGTACCGGGGGTTGTCTGTCTGGATACAAAGGGGACAGGTGTCACACAGGTATCCACTCACACAACATATGCTAAAAAGAAAAAGCTGTTCGTTATCTCCACATACTTCATTGAAATAAACTTTAAACATAGCTCCATTTGTCCTAAAAGATAATTTAAACACACTAGCTTGCACTATGAACTATTATTTATTCTACAATGCTGCTGAAATTTCAATTTTATATCAGTTTTCAATGTTTATAAATTGCCTGTAACAAATGCTCTTATTTGTAGTTGATGGTCCAGGATTTAGTTCAGAAACTGTGTATGTTCTCATAGCTCTACTCAGTGTTGCGCTTCTTGTCAACGTTATTTGTATTACAACTTTTATTACACGCAAGTGAGTATATTGTAATAAATTATTTGTAAGATGTTATAATATAAATTATATTGAATGATCTTAATTGAGCATTTATTAAGTTGTATTTCATCTGCATTTTCACAAAACTTTGGCGCTGTGCTGCCATATTCTAGCGACAGCTTATGAAATTGTGTCGATCAAAACATTTTGATAAGAAGTAAATTTATCTTTTCAGGTTTTTCTGTAAAAAGGATATCACAATGAGAAGGACTCACCCGAATCCGAAACTGAATATCTACAGTGTGTTTCAGAACGACAGCTTTACTGAAGTGGAAGCTGGGCATGGTTGTTAATATTTAGTTTGGATATTGGTCGTCTTAGACAATAGGAATGTTTAACATTAAACTTTAATGTCGTTTGAATTCTGTGTTTAGTCATGGCAACTACGTGATATGATGAAATGTACCATAATATTGACTTTAAGTTTATATGCAATGTTGATTGCCTTAATAACGCATGCAAATGTGAATTAGATACGACTCTGTAGCGCCCTTTCCAAAACTATCGTCCGATTTGTCCTAAGACAGATCTTGAGAGAAACCTTAGGACCTGACTTCTGGTTATCATAATATTTGTCATTGCTGTTTTATAAAACTACCTTAAGAAGTAAACAAATCTAAAAACTAGTATTAAGATGTACTTCATGTAACAATTATATGAGGAATTGTAGAAAAAAAAAATTATTATTAAAAACAGAGGAAGAAATATTATTGCTCGACGTTGAGTTTCTTTGAATATATACCTATTTATTTTTTATTTTTCTATAAATAATATAAAAATAATAATGAAATTCGATATAATCGTTCGGAAATAAAATTAAAGTGCTCCACTTACACTGTTCAATTTTCTGGTGGGGGATGGGATAGGAGTACACTCAATAATGCTGTCATATATAAATATGAAGAAATCTGAATGCATAACTAATGCTTAAATTATATCTAAAAATATATTTTAATAATTATTGTGGTCGCCCGCGTGGCGCAGTCGTACGTCGTAGAGTCGCGAAGGAAGGAGCTGATCCTTACGTCGCGGGTTCGAATCCCAATGTGGGTCGTGGGGACCGCACCTTCGGATGAGACCGTATTAACCGAGGTCCCCTGTCGCAATAGGTGCTGGTACGAAAAAGACCACTCACTGCTCAATGGCCCTAAGTGCCGAGTATAGGTCAAATTTTGCAGCTCTCCACCAGCAAGTGGTGGCGTCTCCATATGAGTGAAAAATTCTCGAGAGGGACGTTAAACAACAAACAAACAAATAATTATTGTGATTGCCAAGAAACTGAAGTCAATTCTGTTGAACCAAAAATATATCTTGCAAAATTACATTTATCTTGAACCAATACCGCATTTTTGCAAGAAATTAAGGATATTGGACTGCATTCAATTGGGACCACAAGGCGAGTTTGAAATCTGCGCTGAGAAGATAATCAAGTACAAAGATGTCTCCGAAACGGTGCCCACGTTTAAGTTCTGCTGAAATTAACTGTGCTAAAGGACAAAGTGGAGATGGATAAAAAATATTTTTCAGACAAAAAAAAAAGATAACATGGTATAGAATATGGAAAACTCGACCAGTTATCAAGCTCAAAAGTCCATTAAAACAATAGGGTTCGGAAGAAGAGCAAACACGGACATCTTAAAACATGTGATGGAACAAAGTTTGTTTTTGTTTGTTTGTATGTTGTTTAACGTCCCTCTCGAGAATTTTTCACTCATATGGAGACGCCACTACTTGCCGGTGGAGAGCTGCAAATTTTGTCCTATACTCGGCACTTACGGCCATTGAGCAGCGAGTGGTCTTTTTCGTGCCAGCACCTACTGAGACACGGGACCTCGGTTTATACGATCTCATCCGAAGGACCGGTCTCCACGTCCCACAGTGGGATTCGAACCCGCGACGTAAGGATCAACTCCTTAATCCGCGACTCTAGAGCAGACGCTCTAACCCCTGCGCCACGCGAGCGTCTTGGAAGAAAGTAGCCTCAAAAGTTAACGCAGTGAACACTACAGACTGCATCAAATCGGGAAAAGAAATCAATAAGACTGCTTGAGTAGTGAGAGGAAAAACTATTGGCTCTTAAAGGGAGGGAACAGAGAAGGATTGAGAAAAAAAACATATCGGGGACAATCAAATGACTGATACACGAGTAAACAAAAATAGTCATTAGGGATGCATTAATTGGTGGTGTGTAGGGTTGGGATTGATGTTTTAGAGGCAGAACCTATCACGGAAACAGCACTAGCGTAATCAGGAAAGAGCAAAAATGATGTAAATGGTGGGTTAAGAAATTTGATGCACATCCTGACATCCCACTGAATGTTGGAGAGGGTTTCAACTAAGACATTATATATATCCTAATCACCTGCATATGGAGATTGTTTCCCGGTTGATTCGATACGCAAGAGCATACTCTACGTAGGAATTATTTTTAAAATCAGTCAACCTATTGATAAAGAAGTTAATAAAACAAGGAAATCAACAGTCTAGTTTTAAGTTAGTATTTTGCAAATTATATGGGCGATGTAATGACCTTGTCAAGAAAATACAAATGTACAATTTGTAAAGTGTGAAGTCGATTGATGACTGACTATTTCTCATACAAATCGTAAGATCATTATTTACACGCTGAATGTTTACGGATATTTCCAATTGCCTGGTAATGACGAGGAGTACACAACGGGTACGAACGTTCGACAGGGAATGCCTACTCATCCGTGGCACCTGATCCAACTTTTGATGTTTTTATATGTCTCGGTTTGATCTGATCCCAGTTTGTTTTATTTCATTGTACTTTTGAGCTTGATTACTTTTCCTTATTTCCATATTTCAAAACTGTTAGTCGCCCGCGTGGCGCAGTGGTAGAGCGTCTGCTATAAAGTCGCGGAGTAAGGAGTTTATCCTTACGTCGCGGGTTCGAATCCCACTTTGGGACGTGGAGACCGGTCCTTCAGATGAGACCGTATACACCGAGGTCCCGTGTCGCAGTAGGTGCTGGCACAAAAAAAATCCCTCACTACTCAATGGCCCTAGGTGCCGAGTATAGGACAAAATTTGAAGCTCTCCACCGGCAAGTGGTGGCGTCTCCGTATGAGTGAAAAATTCTCGAGAGGGACGTTAAACAACAAACAAAACTGTTAATTAGTGAATACCAACAAGCACGTTTATTTCCGAAAAAAAAAGGAAAAATGCAAGATAACTGAAGTATGAATTCTTTAATGGATACGGTAGGAAACACAATTGTTTTTTTTTTATTTTCAGTGGTGTATTTGGTCGACACTAAAAGGCAACTCATCAACAATATAAAATGATAATTTTTGTTTGATATTTCGTATTGAGGTAATACAGCATGCACTTTTTTAACATAGAGAGAAAACAAACTTTGTTTATCCACAATTTTATTACATTTCATGCTAAAAAAAAACCGAAGTAACAAAATAAGTTAACATTTTATGAAATAAATGTTTTCATGATTTTCATAACCTGATCCCAACTTTTAATTTTGAGGTTCGTGTTTGCTCTGCTCCATATTTGTATCCTTTCATGGGACTTTCGAAATTGAATACTGTTCGTTATCTTGATATTTCATTGATAAACAAAGTCACCTTTTTGTGTTTTTGTTTAGCTATAGGGTGAAACGACTTGCGGATGTAGTGCCGTCACAGACACGTACAAAGAGTTTATTAATTCTCGTCATGATGACCTCACGTTGAAACTACCTGTGACGGAAGAAGAGAAGTTGGTTGTGGAGAAAAGGAGATGAAAAAATCGAGGAAAATGGCGTCTTTAAATTGCAAATCGGCAAACTGCGAAAAAAGTTTTTGGTTGTGATATCAGAACATTGTTATCAGTGTTGTGCAAAAAAAAAAATATTTCTACATGCTCTCTTTGGGTGAAATAACGTCCATTTAAAGTGCAGCAAAAGCACATTTTACGCAACACAAGGATTTTTTTCAATAGAAATTCTAGTCCAAACATGCGCATCGTTACATGAATACTAATGGGGATTGCTTGGGTTCACTCCTGGTGTCATCAGCTAATTCAGGGTTAGACATTAACCTTAGTCCGTTAGTCGCAAATGCATTCTCATTCAGACTAATAAAATCTGTGGCCAAAATGACCGAACAGACCAATGAATATTCCTAATTGAAAAAAACAATAAATCATCGATGTCCGATTGTTGACAACTCTTCATAGAATGGTCACGGCCCCAGGAATACTCCAATGTGTTTTTAGCTTTCGTAATTTTGAGTCCATTCAGCCTAGTAAATGAGTTTTAACCGTCTATTTGGTGCTAGATCCATTATGACGTCAAAATCGATTAAATTTACTTTTCCCATACTTTACGGTTACAGAATTATGTAGAAAATAAGCGTTTTCATGGAATTCAATTTGAAATCATGTCAAAAGTTACCCAGATATCTATATTTAATTTAATAACAACAAATCGTTATGATAATCGTGATGACTTTGACTTTTCAATCGTCAACTTCCCTTACTCATGCAACAATAAACCCTTATACAGATTTTCCTTTACTTACCGATCATGAAAAGGCGCACGTGACCAGTCGGCAGGGGATGCACACTCCTTCGTGGCACATGATCCCACCTCTGTTTTTGGAGGACCGTGTTTGCTCCATCGTCGGAAACACACGGCCCATCTCGCGTACGCTTATTGCCCGTGGGCCAACTCATTGAAGTTTTGTCGTATTTTCTCGTTTTTATTAATTCAATTCCACCAATGAAATCATCGCTTGCGAAAGCAAAACTCCTAAGCTTTTGGAGAAACGTGCTAAATATGGCAACCATATATACTCCTTGCGGAAGGTTCGCTTATTTTGTAATAGCAGAATCGGCGGTAGAGGATATCGATGTTTGTCTTCCAATCAAAGCAAAGAATATTATATAGACGTTTTTGCATTGCTTTCGGTGAAAGTCAAGGGATTTGCTCTTAATCTGTGTGCAAACAAATTAAGTCGTGTAAAAAACTAGAAAGTATTCAGGCAGAACGACATTAAATCGTTTTAGCTTTAATGTCAATGCCGGGTCTGGCTGGCAAAGCAACAGCAACTAAAACGCCAACACGTCCAAGCGATCTTATAGTGTTGTCCAACACACCCTTACTCCAAAATCAAGATTAAACAAGAGGCCCAAGGGCCTTGAATCGCAATTCTGATAAACTGTACAACCTATCACTTCTATTTGAAGCCTCTAAGTATCCTGTATATTTAGATAAAGCCTTGTAATTCCAAAGATAGGTAATAATGACCTACATTTTAGATAAAACACTCTGAGAACCCAAGATAATTCTTAGCCAATTAGTACCTGAGAGTACGTCATGGTGACCTACTTATCAGTTGTCATCCACTGAGGACCTAACATGCATCAACTACGTTTGACGATTCTAAGCCAATTAATACTTAAAATATTTTTAAAATTAGAACCATTGATATAAAGCCATAAAATTTCAAAAGTACGTCATGTTGACCTACTTTTGAGTTGACGTACTCCAAGGACCCAAGATGCAAAAAACTGACAAGGTTTGATGATTCTAAGCCAATACATACCTAAAATATTTAATTATAACTGTAAAATTTCAAAAGAAGGTCACAGTGACCTACTTTCCAGTTGACATATTTTAAGGACCCAAGATGCATCAACTGACAAGGTTTGATGATTCTAAGTCAATTAGTACCTGAAAAAATATTTTATCAGATCACTGACTTACTTTCTGTTGACGTACTCCTAGCACCCAAGATGCATCAACAAAGTTTGATGACTGTAGGCAAATTAGTAAAGGAATATATTTAAATAAAGTCATTAAATTCCAAAAGTAGGCCAGAGTGACCTACATTTAAGTCGACATACACTGAGGACCCAAGATGCATCAACGGACAAAGTTTGATGATTCTATGCCAATTAGTACTTGATATATTTAAATAAAGCCATACAATTTTAAAAATAGTCACAGTGACCTACTTTTCTGTCGACTAACTCTGTGGACCCAAGATGCCTTAACTGACAAAGTTCGGTGATTCTAGGCCAATAAGTACCTAAAATATTTAAATAAAGCAATAAAATTTCAAACAGAGGTCACAATGACCTACTTTTAAGTCATTTTATTTCAAGGACCCAACATGCATCAACTGACAAAGTTTGATGATTCTAAGCCAATTATACCCGAAATATTTAATTATAGCCATTTAAATTGAAAAGTAGGTCACGATGACCTCCGTTCCAGTAGACATACTCCGAAGACCAAGATGCAGCAACTGACAAAGTTTAATGATTTTAAGTTTATTAGTACCCGAAATATTTAATTATAGCCATATAAATTGAAAAGTAGGTCACGCTGACCTACTCTTCAGTCGACTTACTCTGAAGACACAACATGCATCAACTGACAAAGTTTGATGATTCTAAGCCAAATAGTACCTATAATATTTAAATATAGCCATAAAATTTCAAAAGTAGGTCACAGTGACATACTTTTTAGTTGACGTTTTTCGAGGACTAAAGAGGCAGCAACTAACAAAGATTTATAACTATAAGCCTTAAAATGTCCAAAATATGCCTTTAAAACGCTTTGAAATCGAATGCCTGCAAAGTTCAAAAAGTTAGTCACTATGACCTTCTTTTTAAAAAATATGTTTTATGGCCCCCAGATGCACCATCTTACAAGATTTAATGATTTTAAACCTCTCAGTATTCAAATTAATGATTTTAAATGCTTTGAAAAAGATTAGGCAAAAAATTCAAAATGTAGGTCAAGGTGACCTACTTTTTAGTTGACGTACTCCAAGGATCAAAGATGTATCAACTGACAAATTTTGATGATTATAGGTCTTAAATTGTTAAAAATACGCCTCTCAATCATTTTGAAAAAGAATGGTCGCAAAATTTAAAAGGAGGTCACCGTGACCTACTTTTGAGTTAACATGATATGAGGTCCTTAGATGCATCAACTAACAAGATTTGATGATCTTAGTCCTTATAGTAAAGCAAAATATCAACATTTTAATAAAATGTAAATTTTGGTCAACTTTGAAGTGACCTTGAGACGACACCCTTGCCTGAGGATGACGCCTTGAACAATTATTAATATTCAACATATCCTCAACCTTGTTTGTAAGTTTAATGATAATCTGCTCAGCGGCTCTTGAGAAGATTTTTTAGCAACCAGTACTTTCGTTTATATTTTCCTAATTATCTCTCCTTGTTTAATGGTCACAACCCTACCTAGTCTTAGAATAAATAGGAGCCCTTGGGCCAAGGATACCCTGTGACAAATTATTTAATAAATGGCATGGGGGCTCTTGAGTTAGGGCCCATATTCAAAAAAGTTTACACACACAGAACAAATGGCCATAGCAGTAGCTCTTCATATTTCTCATCGAGCCTTTGGCTCAGAAGAGCTAAAAAAGATTATTTCTTTCTCCAGGTGGCAGACACTTTCAGGTAATTATAAGCACAGAATCATATTCAATTTTATTAAAGGATTAAATATTCTTTTTGAAAATTTTATCGATGTGTAAACTTTTGACATTTTACTCACAAGCTTAATAAAAGTGCGAAGCCTTTTATGTTAAGTGTGCGAGTAAAATATCACGATTTTACACATCGAAAAATTTTCAAAAACAACTTTTAATCCTTATAATTTCAATTTGTGTATACATTTAAAAAAATTAATTTTATACCCCATGCGAGGCATCTTTCTTTTTTTAGCTGGAGTGTTCTGAACGCGTAGGAATTCATCATATGAAAAAATAGTTTCTAAGTGTTTGAACGTTAACAGAAATTTAATAATCAAACTGTAACAAAAAAAAATTAAGTGTAATTGTATAATTTATGCATTAAACAAGTAATTCAATAAAATGTGTGTTTTTTAAGTTTGATTAAAGTTTTATACTATGACCTATGACATTGTTTACAACTTTAGTTAAAGTAATAGTGGCAGTCTTTAAAGACAGAGCATGTTCTAAATCTTGACAAATTAATGGATTCCCTGCTTAATGGAGGCTTTGATTGTTGATCGACTGTGATTGAGTGGTCAGACTCGGAGGTAAGCATGTTTGTTTTTTTTTTCTCTGCTTGCAACATTACCAAGAACAGAGCTGATGACTTATTTCCGTTCTGTGCTCGGGCGACGGCAGTACGACTTCAGCGATTCCTCCCTCTTGTGATCAGACATAAACATTATATGCCTGTCGGGTAGACCAGCATTAAAGTTAAATTTAGAACTAAGCATCGCATTATCAGTTTTGAACTCCTTCTCTCTTACTATTTCAATGTCTCTTCCTATGTCTTTATTGCAGCTCGCATATTTTTCATTCAATTTTTGTGATATTCTTGTGCCTGTTCCTCACTACTTTTCGATCGATTTATGATATTTTTTGGTTGGGCCTCTGCGTCAAACTTCCTTAAGCTTTCATTAAGGGTCCTTGCATCATCAACCTCTAGGTCATGTGTTTCCTTAAGTCGCTCCAGACACCGAACTGGAAAATTATAATTTTAGATTCTTTTTATACACTGATACTTTAATTACAAGTACAATACACGATTTAAGTATTTTAATATTTTGTTATTCATGCATGTTTGTTTAAAAATATTACAACTACATTTTGATATTTTTTTTTTACTATTTTCACATTTTTGATATTTTTTATTTTAGATTTTCACATTTTTTTAAATTAACACTTTTATACTGGTTTTTATTAATTTTGTTTTATTTTCAAAATAACTTTACAGGGAAATTATTCATTCCTACCTATTTTTGGCATGATCTTGTTTTGATTGTTATTCAAAATGTCAAAACTGTGGGTAGATATGTGATATTGGAGCTGAATACCATTTCAGTGATTTTAAAGAAGTATCAAAGTAAGCATTACCATTAAAGACACCAATTCCCCATTTTGTGTTCCTTTTAGTGGCTTCTGAGTACTGGTTTCTCTCTATTTTTTGTAAATCTTTTTCTGAAAGGCATTTGAATCTAGATTTTTCTTCTTTTGGGGTCTCTTTAGATGAAACAGGATTTTGAATGGGTTCTGGTTCTGCCATTGTGACATTTGATTCACAGTGCTCTTCTGTCTGGTTCTGCTGCTGTAATGCCTCCAGGAGCATGCCATCAAAACCCTCAACATCTTCTTTTAGGACCGCTAGAAGTGTTAAAACCTCCAATTCATCATTTATTTCCAGTTGTATAGATAATTGTAAGTTTTCCAAAGGCCTTTCACAGGTTTCTTCACCATCTGAGGATTCCGTAAGTTAGTGCCAAAGCCTAGACCCCCTTGATGGGTATTCCAAGCAGACTTATATGTACAGATATATTAAATTTAATTTATCCATGATCAGAAAAGTTAAAACTTTTGAATTTAAAATTGATTTTATAAAAAAAAAAAAACTTTTAAAAAATTCCTCAACAATTAATTTTCCCCAACAAATTACTACATATTGTCGGCCATATTGTTTACATTAGATATGGGTAAAAAAAAAAGTAGTTCCGTCTTACGATTATTTTTATCTAAGTGTAAAAATCTGTGCCTGTGGTTTATAAACCAATAAGAAGGCTTGACTGTTGAATATGCTAATGTGATTGGAATTTTATAAACTTTTAACAACTAAAAAACATTTCCTCTTTATAGAATTAAACCTGGATATTAAATTTACTGGGTATCTTGTACCTACCCAATCGTTGCAAACCACGGTCAAAATGTACGATCCTCTCCCATTCTGGCCGTGTTTAAATGAGAAGAGAGTACTTCGTAGCTCATTAAAATATTGACCAATGCGAGTAAAGCATAGTCGGGTAATGAACTTTGACGCGATCTTTCAATACCCAATCGCAGTATATGAAACGTTTCAAGTAAACTGCTGATGTCAATTGTTGATTCCTTTTGCGATAAAAACAAATATTGTCATTGGCTGAACATGACATCACAAAATAGAGGCGTAAATATTCAAGATGACACTTTTTGTGATCAAAAAGCAGCCAAGGGTAGGAAAGAGCTATGTGAGGACTCCGGACCGATAATACGATGCTTGTACTCAGACATTTATTGTCAGATTTGCCAGATAAGATTAATTTAGGTATAATTTTTCCTGATGAAGTTACTTGTTGAAAGTTTTACCAGGTCTCTCTGGTACAGTTTTTACACTAGTTTCCGTGCTTCGTAGAGTAAGCCCATTTTACGTCTCGTCAGTGCTTCGTTTACGAAAATTTTAAAACCTTTACTTTGATTTTCATTGACCGTTTACGGTACCTCAGTCGGTAGAGCGCTCGCTTCGTGATCGGGAGGTCGTGAGTTCGAATCTCGGCCGCGACTGACCCTAAGTCGATAAAAAATGGGTAGCAACTGTTCCTTCGCCATGCGCTCGGCACTTTGAAGTGAAAGTTGCGGGTCCTTCGGATGAGACCTTAAAAACCGAAGCCCCGTGTCACGGCAGGCGTTGGCACGATAAAGATCCCTCACTGCTCAATGGCCCTGAGTGCTGAGTAAAGGTCAAAATTTGAAGTCCTTCACCGGTATATAGTGACGTCTCTATATGAATGAAAAATTCTCGAATGGGACGTAAAACAACATACAATCAATCAATCAATCGATTTTATTGAATGTTTTTAAGTACCACTTGTGTGAGAACACTACGTTTTTGTCTCTATAGCTTGTAAACTTGGCGATTACATCTCTGGGATCCTGGTTCCCCCCTTTTTTTTTGCTTCGCCGTAATCCTGACCCCTGCCTTTTCCCACTCTATTTGTTCTACATATTTCAGTGACTGATATTATATAAGTTTTGGTGTTAAAATGTAATTGTTTATGGCATTCAAGACAATGCTATCTGTACTCTCATTCTGGGTTTCAGGTATCCCACAAAACTTCAGACGTCCTCCTAGAGTACTGTTCTGCCTCGTCCATTCGATCTTCAAGACTGGCAACCTTTTGCTCTAACTCAGCAATTTTGTTAAACAGACAGTCAGAAATCTGAGATTTGAATGCCTCATTGTTGAGAATTATGCTAACTGCATGTTTAACACCCTCTTTGTCTTTAGATACAGTGTCAATCATATCACTCAAACTTTCATTTTTTTCTCTAAGGTCTTGATTAGAGCATGTTGAATTATTTGAATCCATTCTAGGTCTTTTTTTCTCACTTTGATTTTTATTCCGATTTTTATTTCCTCCCATCATTTAAGTTTTAATACTAGCACGGACTAGAACACTTGACCTAGTAACAAAGGTGTTGAAAATCAACTGTTCATTCGTGGTGACGTGTTGTAAGTTAAATGTTTCTAAGTAGACCTTCATCCAACATTATACTACTAATTTCACATCCAAAAACGTACAATCACCTTTCCACTTTATTATAGGCATCTTGTAGCAACACAAATTTCTCACATATTTGGGAGTGCAAAGAAAAAAATACCCCAACAACAACACGTCTTACATGTCCTCGACCTAGACCTTTTTTTATTAATAGTATATTATATATTTTGAAATATTGCCCGCCTACCTACCCTAAATTTCCTAGCCTGAAAGTGAAAAGTTGATTTCATACCTTGAAATTCACGTTAATTACTGTATGTATGAAAATTGGAATAAAGTAATTATGTAGGTAATTGAACCTGTGAAACTTTAAGGGCAATATTCTATTTAAGATTTCTATGAAAGGTTATTGTGAAAAAACATAACATAATTAAAGATGCAGTATTTAGCAAATGAATTTGCCGAACTTTTCAGTATACATCTACACTTGCTACTGAAGGTCACCCACCTCCAAGTTTAATTTCTCTGGCTAGTCGAATTAAAATTATACAATTTAACAATATAATTTAACGAGCGTTTACATTCGTGATGAAAATAATACGATCCCTAAGGCAACAATTCAGTTAGTATAAAACAGGACACTGCAAAGCGATCTTCAGCAATGAATGAAATACAGTTGATGATCATTCGCCAAAAGGAAATAAGCCAGGGAAAGGAGGGGGAGGAGACAAATTGATCACCACAGTCAGTCGGTCTTCAAAAACTTTTTTCCTGACAGTCTTTCAATATTAAAAGACGCCTATTTTGCACTTGGTCTTTGGTAATCGAACATTTTTATGATGCATTTATTCAAACAGAGGCAAAAATAACAAGCCTCTGGTTAATGTAGTTTAGATTTGTTCGTGTGTACTCATTTCATACAATGTTAAAAGTTAATTTAATTGATTTTTCACAATAATCAGGACTTTTAAATTTTTTTCTTCTCTCGACCGAGTTGCTAAAAACTACACGATAAACTTTTTTTAATCTCAAGGAAACATTTTTTTATTCAATCTGGAATTTTGTAATCCCGTCAACAAGTTTTTTTTTAATTTTATTAATTCCTTCAAAATTAATAAATTTACATATAAACAACAGTTAATTATCAATTTGTAAACTCCGCTACGAAAGCCATCTTTATACCGGAATAGATTTTTTGAGCAGCGACTATTCCATCAATGAAATATATTTTAGATATTTCATTTTACAATTTTTATACACAATACTACATGTATGTCTCTTTTTTGTTTGTTAAAATGGGAATGAACGTTGCAGAAAAAATATCAAGCATGTAACCCGCGTTATGTATTTTTATTATGCCCCCCTTCGAAGAAGGGAGGGCATATTGCTTTGCTGCTGTCTGTCAGTCCTTGGGTAGGTCGGTCAGTCTGTCCGTCCATCAACAGTTTCCGTTCATTTTGTTCTCAGAGGTTGCACATACTGAAATGAAATTAAACATACAGATTTATCATAAAAATATTCAGTTATGCACCTTGGATTTAGAAAAATTATTTGGGAGGGGGGGGGGGCTTAATTGTTTCACAAACATCTGTATATATATATATATATATATATATATATATATATATATATATATATATATATGTATATATATATATATTATTCTCAGAGCAATGTTTAAATTTCATTACCTATAGAAATTATTTTTCTGCTTATATATGATTACATGTAAAAAAATTTTAGTAAAAACCGTATCATAAAAATTTATAATGCTGGGGGGATAAAGACGATAACCTGATTCACAATCAGCAATTAAAGGCGAGATTTACGGCTTATTTATTTACCTTGCTCCAGTGTCCTTGTCTGACAATGCCCAGCGGTCATCCCTGACCAGTTAATAAAGTTATGTGAACATTCCACACACAAATATATATGACCAGAGGGAGGGGCTTGTAACAATGATAAAGTGGTTACAAACAGTAACTGTTCGGCTGTCTTTATAATCGTTTTTGTCTATGTCTACCACTTTCAATCATAAAAAGGTATTTTCACATAAACAGTACTGTTTTCGAAGAGAAAAAAATTCAAATAATAAAAATATAGAGTAACAGATGTCACAGTGAACCATAAATAGTACAGTTTATGGGAGAGTTATTTTTATTAGCGACCAATGTCCGTGTTAAACAGTACCCTGTGGCCATTCGTGTGACGTGGGTCAATCTTTTCCATTGATTGTAGGATTTTCAGTTAATTAGTCTATTATTCTCTTGTTTGTGTTGAGTATTAAGCCTTGTCGCTGTTAAGAATGGTTCATTTAGAAACAGAATTTGAGACGACAGGGACAGTTGGTAGATTGAAGGGGAGGGGGGATTGATGGTAAATACTTAAATTGAGAATACTGAAAACACTAACATGTAAGAGGTTCCTGGATAGATGTGACGTTAGCCCTTAACTTATTTAAGTTAACGATTTTATTGTCAGCAGGTGTGTAGAATAACGATCGTATATTTTTTTAGCTTCTTTAGCTGGAAATTGTGATTTGCATTTTGTTACAATTTTTCTATAGTATTATTATCATTAGGAAGCTTATGATATAATTTTAATGAAATGTACACGCTGTACTTATTACGAATACCAGGGGTTCGATATGTGAGATGTTTTTCTTGATTATTTTTAATTGGCGTTTAATCGGGGTCAGCGTACCTTTTTTTGAACTTTTGTTCATTTCTAATCCTGTGATAGTTAAATTTTCTATCACATCATTAGAGAAGGGACAATGCAAATCCAAGATACGGTAATTTGACGAGCTTCACCTGTATCTTGTTCCTATTGTCCCTCTTATCCGTCAATATAATAACGGAATATATGTAACACTAAAGAAATTTTCCTGCTTGGAGGAAACAGCAGTAGAGACTAAATGGGTCTCCTTTTCTTATCATAGCCGTGAATCCCAATGAAGTGTGAATATAAAGTTTAATTTTATTAACCTGTTTAAACCTTCTCTTTATTTGCAAGTATTACAAATAGAAAATGACACATTTGTCATATTTATAGAATGAGGTAAAAATAAATAATTGAACAATATCCTCCTTTCATTCTATGCAGAAAGAATTATATCCACCAATATTAAGATCGGGTCTTGAAATAATTTAAATAGTAATGAAAGTAATTCAGTGTGTAGCGTAAGTTTTGTCCCAAGGAAATTTTCTGTTTTGTCAACGTCTCCAAAATCTCTGATATTATTAATCTTGATGAAAGCAAAACAAAAACAATTATAATACCTTTAAATTTGTTTCTCATTTCTTCTTTTATCCCCGACAATGGTAATATGAAGCAAACGACTTTAAGAAATTACAGCAACCAAGGGTAAAAATACCTTCTATTTACATTAGTGGATAAATAGATATGAAGTGGTATTGGGTGTTTTTATTTTAAAAATTTATAATAAAATTTAATAATCATGAGAATACCGAGAGTGATTAACAAATTGATATTGGCTGTTTTACCAGCCACAAGGGCCAAGGATCTTGATAGGAAGCTTACATTTAACCCAGTGACTGCTGGACTTTAGCGAGAAGCGCCGACTTTTACAGTCGACGGCTTACTTTTACACTAGGACAATATACGGAACCTCTTTTGCGATATAAATCTTTAGCAGAATAATTAATTAAAAGGTTATAATGGGCAGTTTCAAAGCACATGTTACGTTGTCTAGGAAGGGAACGGCAACCACCCTATCCTCAACCCCCTTCTTTTTCCATCTTGACCAATTCCTGTCAACTTTTCCTTTCGAATGTTGTTTCCTTCCTCATTTAATTTCTTCAGCAAATGAGATTGACAGGAGATACTACCTCTCAAGAATTACACTCTAAGTTATGTTATTCTGCCTCCCATCATCTCTTGTGCTGACTGTATACGGGTAAATTATGTAAGTGCCCCTAAAACCATACCTATATCCACTATTAATCTTTGCTTATCTATTACCAATTCCATACCTCCGTATATAACACAGGTTTAAATGTCAAAGTAAGCCGTCGATTGTAAAAGTCAGCGCTTCTCGCAAAAGTCCACTAAGGACCATCATATTCAAACCTCTTAAAGCCCCCCCCCCCCCCCCGAAAAAAGCGGAAAGCAATATGAGCTGCAAGTTGATGTCTGAAATTTTTGTTGCAATATTGCAATTTACTATTTAAATGACAAAAAGTGTTTATAAACTTCTGTTGTTCATATGTGTAATTGAACAACTATTAATGAACTTTGACTGACAGAAAATTACATTATTATCCTGTAGAATATTGACTTCTTATATAATACTATTCATCCCATTGGTTAGAAATCTTTCTTCTGAAAAAATTTAAGGAGGCTGGGGGGGGTCAACAAATTAACCATCAGATATAACTTAATTATTTAAATATGATATCTTAAGCTTTCAACTATCATTTGGCAACCAAAAATTTCATACATTTTAAGTTTTAAAAGTTGATCATTTTTGTATATTTTTATATGGAGCTCTTCTTCTAAAGGTGATCAATATAGTCTGAAAATGGCCACAACACTCAGCCCTCTTAATTCTTTATTTCAGTTTAATTGATATAAATTTATAAATTACATACAAAATCACGAAGGCCTACTTTCATAAAGGCATATTTTAATAGCAAAATTAAAAGCTCAAAAATGCAGCCCATATTGCTTTAAAAGTATAACAAATAACTACAGAGAAAACACATGCAACTGATTACAGTATTTTACACATTTTACATATTTATTGGCCTGTCATATATCACTATAGTTTTTGTTATACATGTCATTATTATTCTCATCTACAAGGGAGGAATCTATGGAGACAAGATAAAATTCCTCATCTCCAGAATCCGATAGGTGTTGCCCAGACCCTGCGAATGAAAATGCCTTCGCCACTGAGGAGGGTTGCCAAATCTATGGCAGCCTTGATGTCACCTTATCGCCATGTCATACTCTCTGCCATTCAGGCGACTGCGTAATAACACTTTATGTGGTCCACGACGTCACGGTTTTGACGTCAAGGCCGTGGAAGCTAACAAGGTCTTCGAACTCTTCTCTATAATAGCACCTGTCATGACCCTTTTAACCCTGGTCTCCAAACTGGTTATGTTTCAAAAAACGGGCAAAATTACAACTAAGAATGCTATAATCATTTTTTTTCATTTTCACGATTGATAATAAATATTATGATTCAAAAGCGTACATATTATCCCAGATAATAAAATCTAGGAAGGGAAGGTAAGATACTTGCATTTGGATTGATTGATTGATTGTATGTTGTTTTACTTCCCATTCGAGAATTTTTCACTCATATAGAGACGTCACCATATACCGGTGAAGGGCTTTAAATTTTGACCTTTACTCGGCACTCAGGGCCATTGAGCAGTGAGGGATCTTTATCGTGCCAACGCCTGCCTGACATTGGGGTCGTTTTTTAAGGTCTCATCCGAAGGACCCGCAACTTTCACTTCAAAGTGCCGAGCGCATGGCAAATGAACAGTTGCTACCCATTTTTTATCGACTTAGGTCATTCGCGGCCGAGATTCGAACTCACGACCTCCCGATCACAGAGCGAGCGCTCAACGGACTGAGCTACCTTGAACGGTCTTGTATTTGGATCATTAAGACGATATTCAATATACAAGCCTATGTAGTCACTGACATCCCCCTACTATGTCTTAGAACTAGTCTTATTTGTTCATTATAACTGTCAAGAGGGGATTAACACCAAAGCGTTATTTTTACACTTGCTTATCCAATGCCTACCCCGAAGTGGTATATCTTTTACAATTTCTTGTTATTTAATTGCTATTTTTAGTTTTTTTTAACTCGCCGTCGAATTAAATCAATTTTAAAAAAAAGAAACTGCAACAATTTTTTTGTGAATCATTCTAAACCTTTTCGTGTTTTTTTTTTTTTTTTTACAATTAATTAAAAGAAATCAGCTGATAAGTATTTGGATTAACAAAACAGATCAGTACGGTAAAAAAGTGTCTTAATCCTTAAAGTTAAATATCCTGGTCTCACGGTCACCAATTAACCCGTATTACACTTCCTCAGAATATGTCACAAGTTAAAGTCGTGATTGGTCGTATAGTGATTTTCTTTTCCTATAATTTAAAAGAACAAATAATGCATTAAACATTCGGGAAGATAGAGAGCTTTCGACGAATATAAAATCGGAATAAACTCCTTATTTACTGGGGAAATTAAACATTTAGCAAAAAACAATTAACAAAGTAGGATTTTATGTTCATTGGTAAAATCAATTTTTATTTTACATAAAGAATAATTAAAATTTACTAGATTTCATTTTAATACACTGTGGCGGCAATGACAAGTGGGGGATCACGAATCCCTCTTGTCACATTCATAGCAACTATGAAATAAGACTAGGATATATCTGAGCTAAACTATTACCATATACAAAATTTACAGATTGATATGGTCACAAGACGAAACCCCTGATTACAGATATTTACCAGAGCAAAGATACAATGGAATGAGCTCGCAATAAATTTAATAGAAGTGCTCTTTTTCAAACTCTAAAAGCCTTAGTCTATAAACCATCTGAAAACGGGAGGGTGGGGTGCATATTTCAAACATCCAGGCTTAGTCCAACATATAAGGCACTTTTCTGGCTTCAGATGATTAATTCGTTGTTACGTAATGGCGTCCATTTTTGTCAGGGCGAAGAATCAGAACTTATGTCGATAGTTAGTTGTAAGACTGTCAGTCCTTTGACAAAGATCGCTACCAAGGATCACGCCGGGTGTTAGCAGTCGACAGGGGAGCTTTCCCCTCCTAGGTCTACCCCCATCTCTAAAATTTCCAGGGGTCCTGTTTTATGCCCTCTTCACAGACTTGTATTGTTCAGAGATTTCTTGAGATTGATCGCTGTTCGTTATCTTCACCGTTTTTTTCATAAGTGACGTTTGACAGTTCTTCTGTTCGTATGTCGATTCTAATATATCCCAATGAACTTAAAATGAAAGATACCAAAGAATTGCCGGACCGAGAAAGGCAGGTATTTATTCTTGACCGCTCTATCTCAGGCGCCTGGGTAAAGAAGTTAATCTATGTCTGGACACGCGCGTAAGGTTGCCTTTCAAGTGCTCAAGCGTCTGTTGCCTTTCTTGTATCCATTTAAATTTCGCATATTTATTTGTGAGATTGATTAATGGAACAGCAGTTTCCGAAAAAGACGAATCGATAGAAACTGCACATACACAGACAGCAAGAACGTCTCGTACACTTTGACCAACATTCTTATAACTGATTTATAAAGAAAACTAATTGAATGTTAAGTTTCATCCTCTCTAGAGTTTCTTCCCACAGAACCCTTCATAAAGGTCATGACCTCCAAGGAGTTGTGAGGGGCATAAACAAAGTGAGTACCAATATGTTATTCTCATGTCAGGGTTGCCTGACCGAGAAAAGTAGGTATTTATTCTTCCATATAATTCTAGGTATACTGCCACGTCTGTATAAATGATCTCTTGATATGATTGGGAATTATTTGCAATGGCCGGATAACGAAGTTCAACAGCGGAGGAATTAAAGACTGTTTTGTAAAACCTTACGCTGACCCTGATATGACGAATGGCATTTAGTCCATTTTCTGTTGTCAAACAATTTGTGTTTAATTACATTTATGTCCTAGTAATATTTCACAAGAATTCCCTTTTCTCTTCTAAATGAAGGTTTAAAAAAGTGTTGCTTGCTTTTGTAAGTCTTTTTTAACATAAGGTGGAATTTGTAAGATATAAATCTATGGATTTTTATCTGTCGTTATGCGATTCATGGCTCACGTTATCCCCCTATCTTTATAAGTTTTCCTAGTGATTGTAATAGAAATCCTGATGGGGATCCTGTGTACGAGATGAGATGTCTTCCTCCATGATATGTAGCCACTTATCATGGGGTTTATTTTCGGAAATATGGGAGCAAAGTTATTTCACCATTGACAGCCCTGCAGAAAATACGTAAGCGTAGTACGCCAACAGGAGGCTTTGCAGAGCAGACTGAGGTCACTGAACTACGTTCAGTTGAACAAACCTGAGAGAATTTCAGCTCCTCGACTTAGAAACATCCCACTGACCATCTCTAATGTATCATGGGGTTTCTTTTCGGAAATATGGGAGCAAAGTTATTTGACCATTGACAGCCCTGCAGAAAATATGTAAGCTTAGTATGCCAACAGGAGGCTTTGCAGAGCAGACTGAGGTCACTGAACCATGTTCAGTTGAACAAACCTGAGAGAATTTCAGCTCCTCGACTTAGAAACATCCCACTGACCATCTCTAATGTACAGCGCCAGTGGCAAAGTACTCATGGACCACGTTTGTATAAAATGATTTAATTGCATTTTCTTTTTCCATAAAACACAATACATGCTTTACTCAAATGTACAGGATAAAGTGGACTTTTTATTGTGCAAAAATCTTTAACAACATTAGTACACTTATTTAATTCATGAGGAGTTAATAAAACGAGCTAAGTACGTTCGGAATTTATAGCTAATATTTCATTTTCAAGAGTATATCTCGCAACCAAATTTTAATAATTAGAGTTGGGTGAGAGAGGTTTGTCAGAAGCGGCTAGGGAGGAAGTGGTAACTATGGGGGCTGGCAAATTAAAAGTTTGAAAAACATCGAATGTAGAATACCCGTCCAAGAGTGGAATGTTTACAATGATTAGTAAAAGATTGTAATCAACAACTGTCGTTCTGTCAAGATATTTATAAAATATCCACAAGTCAATGTCGAGATTATTAGGTAGTTTAGGGGGTAATTTGCTCCGAATGTCAAGAAGGAGTTCTTTCAGATCGCGAGGAGTAATAACTGAAGGACTAAGTCAATCTGATTAAAATCAGATCTTTGTTACGCTCCGAAATTCTGATGGTCGCTGTACAAAGATCAGAAGACAATCCATTAAGGGTCACGTCAGAATGAACTTTGGTTTAGCCAATCAAATCGACGCTGGCGATTCATCGGCAGCGAGAACTTAGTGAAGATAAATCCCGAGAAGTAACGATGTATGCTTCCGAAGGAAAAAAAAATGGCAGCGCCCATCACGCATGGAACTGTTAGTACTCCGCGAAAAGTGTACCCTCTTGGAAACGTTTGCCTTATTGGTGGGTTTTTTTTATAAGCAAATCTGTTGACTCAAATGGAAATGTAAAAATCAACAAATACTTGGACAACAAACTTCGTCTTTCAACAGAGCGTAGCAAAAATTTTGAAGGACGTGTGCGAAATTTCAGATAATGTGTTGTATTCAAGTGACACAGGTGTTTGTCAGAAGTGTTTCAGAAAGGCTGAAAGGGTATTAAGACTTGAAAACGAAGCATCAACTCTCAGGGAGTCTTTTAAAGCGTCTGTTCAAGTGACGATGGAAAGGTTAGTCACATGTACACATATATATGTATCTGTATATGTCGTTATCCTCGTGACCGTCCGTATTCTGTCTTAAATTTGCAAATTTCTTCTGTAGGTACATTTGTTATAAAATATAAACTCACCATCTTCAAATATGTTGAATTTCGAATCAATCTGTATTTAAATCAACAAAGACTTTGTATAACAACATCTTATTATTGAAGCAGATCAGGTTACCTGGTTAGCTCTACTGGTCAGAGACCAGAAGAGCTTATGCGATAGTAAGGTGTCCGTCGTCCGTCCGTCTGTCTGTCTGTCCGTCCGTCTGTAAACAATTTTTCAAAACGCTACTCCTCCTACAGTTTTGGTCCGATTTCAATATAACTTGGCACACAAGTAGACTACACTAAGATACATAATTTAGTGCATCGGTTTTTGATTTCGATGGACGGTGTTGCCATGGTTACTAAAAATAGAAATTTCTGTGAAATTCCTTTAAAACGCTACTCCTCCTACAGTTTTGGTCCGATTTCAATATAACTTGGCACACAAGTAGACTACACTAAGATACACAATTTAGTGCATCGGTTTTTGATTTCTATGGACGGTGTTGCCATGGTTACTAAAAATAGAAATTTCTGTGAAATTCCTTTAAAACGCTACTCCTCCTACAGTTTTGGTCCGATTTCAATATAACTTGGCACACAAGTAGACTACACTAAGATACTTAATTTAGTGCATCGGTTTTTGATTTCGATGGACGGTGTTGCCATGGTTACTAAAAATAGAAATTTCTGTGAAATTTCTTTAAAACGCTACTCCTCCTACAGTTTTGGTCCGATTTCAATATAACTTGGCACACAAGTAGACTACACTAAGATACATAATTTAGTGCATCGGTTTTTGATTTCGATGGACGGTGTTGCCATGGTTACTAAAAATAGAAATTTCTGTGAAATTTCTTTAAAACGATACTCCTCCTACAGTTTTGGTCCGATTTCAGTATAACTTGGCACACAAGTAGACTACACTAAGATACATAATTTAGTGCATCGGTTTTTGATTTCGATGGACGGTGTTGCCATGGTTACTAAAAATATAAATTTCTGTGAAATTCCTTTAAAACACTACTCCTCCTACAGTTTTGGTCCGATTTCAATATAACTTGGCACACAAGTAGACTACACTAAGATACATAATTTATTGCATCGGTTTTTGAATTCAATGGACGGTGTTGCCATGGTTACTAAAAATAGAAATGTCTGTGAAATTCCTTTAAAACACTACTCCTGCTACAGTTTAAGTCTGCTTCTAATATAATTAGGCATACAAGAAGACTATACTAAGATACATAATTTATTGCATTGGTTTTTGAATTCGATGAACAGTGTTGCCATGGTTACTTAAAATAGAAATTTCTTTGAAATTCCTTTAAAACGTTACTCCTCCTACAATTTTGGTCTGATTTCAATCTAATTTGGCACACAGTTAGAATACACTACGATACATAATATGTATTTCTGTTTTTTTTTTATTTGGGTGAATGGTGTTGTCATGGTTACTAAAAATAGAAATTTCCGTGAAATACTTTCAAAACGCTACTACTCCTAGTTTTCATTTGATTTCAATATAACTTGTCACAAAAGTAGACTACATTAAGATACATAATTCTATTTATTGTTGCATGTTGCAATGTTTCAAATCCAAGTGCTACTTTTCTTTTCTTATACAAACAGACCAGTAGAGCTACAGTCTCATCAGAGACTTCTGGTTTTTGTTTTAGTTTTCTGGTTGATGTATATGAAAAAATAATGTAACACCACAGTGATGTTTGAAGTAAAAGGCAAGATGATAGATAGGTTGTGTTTTCCAAAATTTAGTAAAAAATGAACCAACATCATATTAAAATGCTAAAATCAAATTTGGTAGGTTAAGTGTATGCTTGCCTTCCCCTTCTAAAAGATTTATGCAGAAGAGAGAGATAAGGAGTCCATTTAAGGAAAATTTTGAGTTGAGAGGGGTTCGAGCAGATGATCCACTTTTGGTGCCGATCAGAAGGGTAACACCTGTCAAGCTGGTACCATTATTACCTGCAGATACTACTGAGATTGTGGATGTATGTTCCAGCTCTGGGAATATTTTTAACAAAGCACGACGCTCTCTTGGTGGGGACTTTTTCAAACAGGTAATAGCTGAAATTGTAAAGATTTCCAATGGCAGTGCAGTGTACAGTATTAGTATATGGGATTTTCCAAAACAACCTGCCTTCCTAATGTTTATAGAAAACCCCAAAACATAGCATTGTATACAAAACATGTGATCTTTGTACCAATACATCACATGTATTAATTTCTAATATACATGTACTTTAATGTATTTAATGGGAAGTGTAAAAATAAGACAATTAAAGTCCTTTATGAACACAATTTATCTAATAAAGTTTTAAATAACATCATAAGTGGAAGACCACTTTTTTTCAGAGTAGATATCGTCATTAAATAAACTGAATATCACTATGTACATTTTAGGAGAAAATAACTGACAAAGCTGAAAATGATTATAAAAATTGAGAGGTTGAGGTATAATGTGTTATTTTATATAAGAGATTGAGGTTGACGTTAATTAATAAAGGTTAACCTTTTACAAAGTTCACAAATAGTTGGTCAACTATTTTCACATCACATAAAAATATTTAGGTAAACATTATAGTGATTTGATTATAATGACCCCTTGAACTGCTGATTGATATTTCTAACACATTCCAATAAATTTATGAATTTGTCATATATGCATGTTTCATTGGCACAGGTATGCCATAATTGAATTGGTCTCTGGTAAAGATTGCTTTATTGTTGTCTTCAAATTTGAATCAAAATGTGGTAATTAAATCATAACTCATAAAAGTACATGTTTGCAGCAAATACAATTAGCAGCATTTTAAAATAGATCTAAAAGATAGTTCATGTACTTGAATCAGGGTATTATAAAAAATTATAATATTTCAAGCACTAAAGCAAACACATACATTTATATTTATTGTTATAAAAGAGAATTGAGCACTTTTTTTATTATTATTTTTTTGTTTATTTGTTTGTTTGTTTGTTTGTTTTTTTTCGCATGAGATTTTAGTTCTGTTCTTTATCTTGTTCTTTTTTTGTTGACAGATATCAACACTGTACAATGAGCCTCAGTATGTATATTTATCTAAAATTGAAGGAATTCTGCTTTAATATTTATCAAGAAAAGGATTATTGTCTATAATTGATGTAAGTTACAATTAATAGCTATAAAATAAGCAAATTTTTAAAATTATTTTTAATTTCTTTCATTTGTTTTTTCTAAAGGTATATGTGCATTACCGAAGTGGAACAAAGACAGCCCTTATTACTTCAGAAGTCCTAAAAACTATTTGCAAAGTAATAGTTAGAGGGAATAATGCTGAAAGGACCATTGTAAATAACCTCTGCTCATCTCATCCGGGAGTGGTTACAGATGAAGTCGCAAAAATAATTATGAAAGAGGCACATGCTCTTTGTAAGAGGGGGTCAGGGTCTATTCTTCAAAGTAAAGACTTTAAAGATATCTTTCAGTTTAAGTGGGAGAAAATAAAAGAACTTGAAATGAGGTGTCCTACAATTCTTGCATTACTATCAGCTGTGGTTAGTGATAAGGAGCTCTCCAGTGACAGCAAAGGATTCATCCACATTATGGTATCTGTTGCCATTGCACTGCATGGAAGAAATCAGGAAATGTCTCTTTTCCAGTATATGATAGCACTTGTGTTAACTCATGGTGGATGCATTCAAAGGGTATGCTTACTTATGGTTACATGTTACACATTGCATATATATACAATCTAGATTCAGTTACTAAAAAAAAAATCGAAGCAAAAGTAAACCTTTCTGATTGCCTGTTACCTATTAGTCGCCCGCGTGGCGCAGTGGTTAGAGCGTCTGCTCTAGAGTCACGAAGTAAGGAGTTGATCTTTACGTCGTGGGTTCGAATCCCACTGTGGGACGTGGAGACCAGTCCTTCAGATGAGACCGTATTAACCGAGGTTCTGTGTCGCAGTAGGTGCTGGCACGAAAAAGATCCCTCACTGTTCAATGGCCCTGAGTGCCGAGTATAGGACAAAATTTGCAGCTCTCCACCGGCAAGTGGTGGCATCTCCATATGAGTGAAAAATTCTCGAGAGGGACATTAATCAACATACAAAAAACCTATTGTTATAAGTAAACTTCACATTTTGATCCTATCCAAAAGTACTGGGCCAATTTCAACCAAACTTTGTACAGCTACAGTGTATGCTTAAATACTAGAAGGTGGTTTTTGGGATCAAGATGGGTACATAATAGGGACCGAAGGTTTAAAATGGGGTTTTCAAAAAACTTTCTCTCAGGAACATTAATTGTATAATTTATCAACTTAATATCAGAAGATGTTTTGAATAATAGATTTAAGTTATTCAAATTGTCTCCTGGAGTCACAATGGGGCTATTATAAGAGTTAAAAGTTTTACTTTTTATGTGGCTATATATTTTTAATAATATTAACAAGAATAGTAAGTGTACAATGTGTCACATTCCAGTGTACATGTAGTGTAAATTCAGCTTTGTACATGTGGTGCCACCAGGGTTAAAGGCATGATACATGTGTGTATTGTTTTTGTAGGATATTGAACGACTGTCAAATATTGGACTAAGTGTTCATCCTAAGTCCATCCATAGGAAATTAGAAGCTTGGAAGGACTTAGTAGATTTAAAAGTGAAAGAATTGCGAGACTCTTGGGTGGATAGCGGGAATGTGAAATACCAATTAGTGGGGGACAACTGGGATAAGAATGTATTACCATCGTACAGGACCTCAGACAGAGGAACTCTGTCATACCATCTCTTCAATATCATTGTGGTATAAGATAGAGTCCCATTTTTAACAGAACTTCAGAAAACAGAGGAAAGAATCTTGCCACAAGCTGGTGAATTTCTACCCTCAGTTGATGACCAAAAACAATTGATGAAAGAATTGACATTCTTATTTTCAACGTCTATCATTGAGCACAATCCTCAGCTTCAAAGATTGTTTAACTCTATTTATCCAAAGCATTTGGATCATCAATACAGTCATTTCTCTTGATTTAAGACATTCCAAGTAAATATTTTAGTAACTATACATTCCTTATATAACTTTTATTCAGTTCTTAGCATATCATTAAAGAAAATGGGTGATAATCACATTAAATGACTCTGTTAATGTATGAATAGCCATAGGTTTGTTTTTTTTTTTACTCATTGACTCTTTGTTTCAGTATCCACTTGGATTATTTGATTGTAATGAAAACAAGACCCACGAACTCATCGCTCTTCTTAAGAAACTACATACCATACAAGGATGGAAACATTGTTGAGCCAGTGTTTTTGGGGGGTATTTCTTTTTTTTTAAATCATTTACTGTAATTTAAAAAAAAATCAATAAAACAACATAATTAAGGAATGATATTTATTATGATGAATGAAGACTTACATGTATTTTCACAAGTTAAAAAATATGATTTCATGACAAAAGTTTATTTAAACTTATATAATATGCAGTGAACATTGATTGTATGGAAATAAATCTTTTAGGAGACAGACTAACAGATGAAAGGGTCCAACCAGCCCAAAATGCCTTGAAAAATGGGACAACAAAAGAAAAGTTAGAAGGATTTATTTCCAAGATTGAAGACTTTCATAGTTTGATGAATTTCCTGGAGGTAATTGTTCAAATTGATTTTCATTACAATTTAGTCTCATTATTTTTCATGTCTAAGTTTACCGAGTAAACTACAGATTTTTAAAAAAAAAAAAAAAAAAAAGGTCAGAAGTTTTATGATAATAAAAATTCTTTCAACATCTCTCTATTGATGTGAATACTGATTAGTGTACAGCTCTCGGTCAACACTACAAGCACAACATTTTCTGAAAGACTGAACAAATTCACTGTATATAATGTATTTTCATTAAAACATGCTGCTATCAGATGCTTTATTAACTTGACTAATATCAAATACTCAATGCAACGTATATATTATAGGCCATAGCTAAGCTGACTTTTAACACAAACAGTGGAAAAGATGCTGGAACTCTCTATTACTACAGAAATCTGCTGAACCATAGAGATGTGAAAGGCGAAGTTAAGAACTCGTATCGCCCTTATAAGATCCTTTTCTACACTGTATTTGATGCCATTTGTCAGCTGCTTCTGCTTCATCATTTTGACCTGACTGATGTTGATTGTAACATATCATTTCCTGCGGAATTCCTGGAGTTCTTAGACAAAGAGAAAGTGGAATGGTTGAACCAGGTGTCATGTGAAATTTTACAGACATGGTTCTTTGAAAATCAGGATGACATTTGTAAAGAGTTGAGGGAAGTCTTGGATGATCCACAACACTCAGAGAACTATTGGTTGTCTGAAATGTTAGAAAATGAACGCTTGAAATGTCACTTTTGTGAAGCGACATATGCATGTGTGGGTTCTCTCCAATGCCATGAACAGAAGAAGCACAATGTTCAAATCCCTACAAAGAAGCCAAGATCTAAAGTGAAGAACAGTGATCAGCTTCAGGATTACATTGTCATGTTATTCAAACTTGTCATTATTCACAAGAACTTGGACACGGCTGTAGACATGGGAGATGGCGAGCGTTCCGTCAGGTCAGCCAAATATGAATTGCCTCTTTACAACAAGACAAACAAAGTTCAAGATAGGTTCTGTTCATCTTACAGCTTTAACATCAAATACTGGAATTCTTTCAGAAGAACAAAGACAAAGACTAGTTACCACCAGATTTGTTAATGTTCAAGGTGGACAAAATAACAACATTGCCCTTGATGAGTACTTTGAAATGGTGAACCGTGACAGTAAAGTAATTTGCACTGGAAATCAGACAAAGGACACGAAGGCTAAAAATTACATATCCCTAATCGATCTCAGACCATGTGTAAATGTTACTAGCCATAATAAAAATGTTGTTGGAATTCATATATTAACAAGGAATCAGCCGTATCAAGATATTTTGAGCGATTAAGTGATTCATGTTGCTTTGATGATAACATTTTTCTTCAAGAAGTCTTTTCTTTTGATTAGAGTTATTCCCCGTTGTGAAATAGAAAGTACGTAGCCCCGGCATTTATGTAAACAAAATGTTCGGAGATTGCAAGGAAACTAATCTGTAAAGTTCGGAGATATTTTATTGAATTAATAAATATTTGTGCAAGTTGATAAACTTTTAAACACCAAGTGATATCATCAGCGACCAAGATTCTTCGTTGAGCTATCTGCCCCCCCCCCCCCTCTCCCCCTCCATGTGGCCATGTGGGTAGCACTAGCGGTCAACTCATACACTTGCAAGTTAAGACCCAGGTATGAATAGGAGAGATTTTCTGTTGGAAAATATGTCTTTAAAATTGACTGAATTTGATTCATAATACTAATTCAAATTGCGTAGGAAACTTCGAACAAAAACATGTCTGCATGGGTCACCACCATGGGCATGCAGTGCAGTGCAAAATTGGTAGACAAGTCAAATGTTAAACTTTAATTGATCATCAAAGTTAAATTTGCATTGCAAAAGGATTTTAATACTGTGATTTTATTTCAGATTAATTCCTTTATCTTTATTTATATGCACTGTGAGGATTGATAAGGGATACAAATGTACATATGAAAAAAAAGTAATGTTAGGGTTGTGGTGTGGAAAAAAAATGTTGGTCTGCATAAAGATAACATATATTTTTTTTATGTTAAGGGGTCTTATTTCAAGATCACTTGACAACACAATTTCTTGTGATTTATTAATAACTTCCATAAAAAATTCAAAGTCAATTCATAGTGAAAGGCAGGATCACATTCGAGGTCATATCAGTATACTTTGGGTCAAACGTCAAGAAACTTAATATTAAAATATTAATATATTAAATTCATTACAGAAAATTGTACATACAAGTATGAAAAAGATAACCAATTCTGTATCAGTATCAATTAAGTATCAAATCTTGAGCTAATGGAATGCATACAATTTTTGTTTTATATACAAATTACATTAGAAAAAAATATCTCAAATCTATAAAAGTACTTTCAAGTTGGTTTTTAAATAAATATCCAATAGATGAAGGGTGTGGCACTCCCAGTTTTCAAGTTGTGGATCATGAAGAGATTGTACCAGCTCATGCAAAAGCATTGGATGGACAGAGGGTAACGGTTGGAGAATTGTGGAGCTTGGTGTCTTACAAGCCTGCGAGAAGTGTGGTCTCCCTCTTCAGTAGGCGCTTTCAACCACAATTCAAACATACGATCTCTCTGTCATTTTAAAGGTATTTTTATTTTGTTTATATTTATCCATATAAGCCGGTAAACATACATGTAGTAAGGCTAGCCTTACATTACAAGTTAAAACAAATTGGCTGTTTATTTTGCCTTACAAGTCTGTCTATAGTCTTAGAAACCTTGCTCTAGCATTTGGCCATTTATTGTAATTAATGGAAATTGAATGAACATTTTATTTAATAATGTACTAAGTGAAACACCGAACAACAGCATAACTAGCAGTGATCAAAGAATGTATGGATATCTCCTAATTTCATCTTCGCTTGCCTTGGCTAGCGAAGATGCCTAATTTTAGTTCTACGCTATTTCTAGTTATTTGGAAACAAATAAATAAAAACTAGAGCAAAGGCAAATAAATGTGGGCATAGATAAGAATCTAGAATTTTTAGGTCACCTGTGTTACTCAGGTAACCTATTTCTGTAGGTGTGAGCATTGCCCATTCATAACTTCTCAAAACTATGTGGCCAATTTCAACTAAACTTGCCACAAAGCATTCTTATAAGGTTGAAGGTATTCAATTTTGTCTAAATTAAGGGGTAGCTTCACTTTTAAAGAGATATTATCAAGAATTTTTTTTAATACAGAAAAATCTAACTACTTTTTTTTAGAGGAAATACGACTCAATTAACAGTGAATTATTTGTTCAATTATATTGATTACAATAAAAAAATTGGACAAGTTTTGAATAGTTTTAAAATGGATGTAGGTGATTTGAAAGCTGTAGTAATTTTCTTGCCCCATGGGCAAGTGGTAGGCAGGTGACTGAGGAGGCCAGTGGGCCTCTTGTTATTATTATGGTTTTAGTACAGGGCTCTCACACCAGTTTTTGGGACTGGGGCCGGGGCCGTAAAAATTGGGAAAATTAGCGACCTTTTGAGGAAATTTGGGAAAATCATAACTACGGTAGACAATATCCATTAAATTCATTATATATTGAGTTTCTGGTGGTTGTTACATGTATCAACTAAATTTCTGTTTTGTAATACAGAGAAATATGAATAACAAGTTTAGGAACTACATATTTTACTAAATGTTCTTTTATTGATATTTGGGGAAGTGACCAGTTGTGAAAATTAAAACATTTAATTGGGATAAAAGGTACCTTTTTTGAATTGGGAATGGGGCCTTTAAACGGCCGCAATTATAGGGAATCGAGAGCCCTGTTAGTATGAAATGTTGATATGAGACATAAAATTATATATATATATATTTCCCATTCATTGAGCACTCGTGGTGAATATTGAATGCAATTTTGTTCAATTGCAGATACCTTGCAGTAATACATCCTGCAAGCTGGTAAACAATATACCAATCGGGAAGAGGTATGACAGAATTTGGGCTGCAAACGTAAAGCTTGCTGCTGGTGTGTATTAATTAATTCAGTGACATCTCCATTAGAGTGAAATATTCTTCGAATTCTTCTTTGAGCCAGCATATACTAGTACTGTGACACATGACCTATTTTTATAATGTAGATGTTCGAGGATAATGGTCTCATCCGAACAACCCCACAACTTTCACTTCAAATGCTGAGTGTTTGCAGAAGGAACAGTTGCTACCTAATACATGCCTTATGTACGTCACATTCCAAGGATCGAACCCAGGCCTCTCACTTACCGAGCTGACGTTCTACCAACTGAGCTACGGAATCATATGTGAAATTGCTGATATTAGTTATTTTTAATGTTTCCACTACTCTCTTGTCAAACTTGGTTTTGACTCACACTTGTAATATTTTGCTGTGAAATATGTTCGAAAAAAGTTAATGCAGCCTAACCTCATCAAACAAAATGAAATAATTGTTATATTGCTTGAAATGAAAGTTTAGGTGTGATATATATTTCATACAATTTGTTCCATGTTCATTTTCAATGCATATATGTATAATCTGGAAATGTAAATGGAATCATTTTACTGCAAATCGTAAACAAGAAAATTTTGCAGAGAAAAGCTGTTCAGAGGAAATTCGGGCAGAATATTTTCAAAATGGCTCCACTCTTTTTTCTGAAATTTGGACACATTGATTGATTGTTGTTGTATTTCATAAAAATAATATGCTTTTTTTTATTTCCATTATTCTGTATGTTGTAAAATATTTGATAACGATTCACATTTTCCATATTTAATTGTGAGTCAATGGACGATATAGGTGGCGTTGTGAGGACATTATGAAACATTAACTTTTTTTAAATGTTACAAATGAAAGTTGTTCAGGTAATATATAGTTCATGAAATACTTTACCAAGTTCATTTTCCATTTAATTTGTTTTTATTGAATTGTAATTGAAGACAAATTTAGAGCAGTCATAAACATGAAAATTTTGCAGAGAAAAGCTGTTCAGAGGAAATTCGGGCAGAATATTTCCAAAATGGCTCCACTCTTTTTTCTGAAATTTGGACAAATTGATTGTTATTATATTTTATGAAAATAAGTTGCTTTTTAGCTCACCTGCGCCGAAGGCTCAAGTGAGCTTTTCTGATCACTTTTTGTCCGGCGTCCGTCTGTCTGTCCGTCTGTCTGTCTGTCTGTCTGTAAACTTTTAACATTTTCGACTTCTTCTCAAGAACCACTGGGCCAATTTCAACCAAACTTGCCACAAAGTATCCTTGGGTGAAGGGGATTCAAGTTTGTTCAAATGAAGGGCCACGCCCTCCTTCAAGGGGAGATAATAAAGAATTAGTGAAAAATTAATAGCATCTTTTAAAAATCTTCTTCTCAAGAACCAGAGGGCCAGGAAAAATGAAACTCATGTGGAAGCTTCCTTAGGTGGAGTAGATTCAAATTTGTTCAAATCATGACCCCCGGGGGTAGGGCGGGGCCACAATGGAGGATCAAAGTTTTACATAGAAATATATAGGAAAAATCTTTAAAAATCTTCTTCTCAAGAACAGCAAAGCCATGATGAGTCAAATTTATATGGAAGCATCCTCAGGTAGTGTAGATTCAAGTTTGTTCAAATCATGACCCCTGGGGGTAGGGCGGGGCCACAATGGAGGATCAAAGTTTTACATAGAAATATATAGGAAAAATCTTTAAAAATCTTCTTCTCAAGAACAGCAAAGCCATGATGAGTCATATTTATATGGAAGCATCCTCAGTTAGTGTAGATTCAAGTTTGTTCAAATCATGACCCCCGGGGTTAGGGCGGAGCCACAATGGGGGATCAAAGTTTACATAGAAATATACATGTATAGGAAAAATCTTTAAAAGTCTTCTCCTCAAGAACAGCAAAGCCATAATGAGTCATATTTATATGGAAGCATCCTCAGTTAGTGTAGATTCAAGTTGTTCAATTCATGACCTCTGAGGGTAAGGCGGGGCCACAATGGAGGATCAAAGTTTTACATAGAAATATATAGAAAAAATCTTTAAAAATCTTCTTCTCAAGAACAGCAAAGTCATGATGAGTCATATTTATATGGAAGCATCCTCAGTTAGTGTAGATTCAAGTTGTTCAAATCATGACCCCGGGGGGTAGGGCGGAGCCACAATGGAGGATCAAACTCTTAAATAGAAATATATAGGAAAATATCTACTTCTGAAGAACTGCAAAGCCATGATTAGTCATTTTGATATGGAAGCATCCTCAGGTAGTGTAGATTGAAGTTTGTTAAAATGATGACCCCCGGGGATAGGGTCGGGCCACAATGGGGGATCGAAAATTTTACATAGTAACATATAGGAAAATATCTTCTTCTCAAGAACTGAAAATCATGTTTAGTCATTTTGATAAGAAAGCATCTACAGGTAGTGTAAATTCAATTTTGTTCAAATGATGACCCCCGGGGGTAGGGTGGGCCCCAATGGGGGGTTGAAAGTTTTACATAAGAACATGTAGAAAAAATATTTCTTCTCAAGAATAGAAAAGCTATGTTTAGTCATACTGATATAAATCTTCTCGGGTAGTGTAAATTCAAGTTTGTTCAAATGATGACCCCTTGGATATGGAGGAATACATGTATATGGGAATTTTTTTTTTAAATCTTCTCAAGTACAACAAAGCCAATTGTTATATTGACATGGAAGCATCATTAGGTAGTTTAAAATTCAAGCCCCCCCCCCACCCCCACCCCCCATTGGTAATCTTTTTCAATACTGAACTGACTTGTGCTTTTGCCTAGCCAATGTGCTCAGGTGAGCGTTGTGGCCCATTGGCCTCTTGTTTCTATTTCCATTACTCTGTCTGTGCTTTACAATTTGATAAAGATCCACAATTTATGTATTTTGCTGTTCAAAATTAGACATTATAGGTGGTGCTGCGAGTAAAGTGTAGAATTTGTTATAATTTTTTTTATTGTTTTAAATGTTAGAACAGATGTTACATGTTTACTAAAAATAAATATTTTAAAATTTTACGTCATCTTTGACTTATTTATTTAAATTGATATACGGACTATATTTTTAAGGGAAAATTTACAAAGAGTTACCTCCCTTAGTTTGACAACCCCTAGATTGCAAACGGCTACACTCTTTTTCTTTATTTTAAAATCAAGCATCCTTTATAAATATGTGTATCCATTGATACCAAAATCATTTGTTTTCCATTACTTTGATGTCACACTCATACTACCTTAATGTATTGACATGATGTAAACGTCAACAAAACAATTATGCTTTGTTCGGGAGGACACGAGATGAAAAGTTCAATGTCTGACAAGAAAGTCACAGTTTTAATCAAGTCCCCACACCCCTTAAATCCCTTAAAGTATATTAATAATGTACATATAATTCTACTGACAAAGTGTAGATGTTAAAATTTAAATCACTCTCACATATTTTGGATAACACTACTTCCCTCTTCTCCCCATTTGAATGTACTTTTTATTTATCAGACATTGATCTTCTAATCTTGTATCTTACAAGCAAGTACTAAAAGAAAATTTCTAGATCACTGGAAACATTTTTTTTCTTCGATACATCAGGTAACATAATTCAACACAAATTTAAGTCTAGTGTGTCATCAAAATCATCATCTAAACTTTCAGAGGAATCCTCTGATTGAATATTGTCTGAATTGGAAATTACACTCTGATCAAAAAGTTTTTCCAAAGAGAGATATTCACAATTGCCACGACTACAAATTTTGTCACACACATCACAGCATGTATGTTTTCCAGTTTCCTTTTTAAGTTCATTTAAATCGGGTTCACTCAAAAAGTGTTTCAAAATGGTCATTCTTCTACAAGTATCTGAACACAGGAGATCTTTCATGGCTTTGCTAAGCTTACGTAGATGATAAGTATTAAATAAAATAAGGGCAACTGATGGATCTCCACTTCTACCAATGCGCCCTATTTCTTGCACTAAATCTACCATGTTTTCTGGTAATCCAAACAGAATTACTTTGCTGCAGTTGGACACATCAATACCCATCCCTAAAGCACTAGTACAAATAATTACTCTTGTATTTGATGTGACATTTCTATCACTTAAACAATTTACAATTTCATTTTTTTTGGTAAGAGGTGTTTCAGAGTGAAACATTTCAATAAGGGAGTGACTTGAACTGTCCAACTCTTTTATCAGATAAGTGTAAAGTTTTGATACATCATTAATACTACTACAGTATAATAAAGTCTTGGGGAAGTCATTTAGGAATTGCCTGATTCCATCCACCATCCAGGACATGGCCATTTCAATGTCACTGGATATTTTAAACACAGAGTATTTGATGTTGCTTTTATTTGGAGACATAACTATTTGCACTGTGTTTGGACCTAAAGACAACTCTTTTGCAACTTTTTTCTGAATTTTAACTGTGGAAGTAGCACTCAGTGCAACAACACTTGCTCTAGGAAACAATGATCTTAATTCTCCAATGTGGGAAAACCACTTCCTAAATGCTTGTTTCTTCAAACCAGTTTGGTCTTCACCCCTACAAATAAAATACTTATGTTATCTAACTGGTACATGAAGTTTAGTATTTTTTTTTTTTTTACTTTTGGGATAATGTAAGTATTGTGGCACATTAATGCAGTTCAGCATGTTCAATGGTATACAAAAAATTACCATGTTGCAATTGTATGAAATTCGTCGATTACTATAGTGTGTACATTTAATTTCTTCATATCTTCCTCCAGGCTGCATTACTTATCAGAGATTCTGGAGATGCATAAATGAGGTCTATTTCACCATTTAATATCTGCCTGTCACTTTCTTCATTTGAACCTGAGAGAAAAAAAGAAGATAAATCTGTAGAGTATCCAGTAAAACGACCGATGTTAAAAGAACTTTACTACATGTCATTTTAAATGATTATTTTTCATCGTATGTCTCCAAATCGTGTGTATTTTCAGGTCGAGACATACTTTGTTTATCATTTTATCATTACACCAATAATCGCTATCAAAACGTGTACAATTCATAACAGAAGCCCCTTACCTTTGTACGCTACTGAAAGGTTTATATCGGGCACAGCTGATACTTCTTTCACTTGGTCTTGCATAAGAGCAACCAAAGGACAACAAACTATTATCACACCGCTGAATCCAGGGTTCGTCTCACGCATAAGAGGTATAAATATATGGAAAGGTAGCGATTTACCAAAACCCGTTGGCAGAATTGCCATGCAGTCTTTTCCTTCAATCATAGCATTTAATATGCTTTGTTGTTCTTTTTTTAAAGTACTGACACCGAAATGATGTAAAATTTGCTTGAACGTCCGCCATTTTTCAAGTAATATCGAATACTTCATGTAAGAATAGCCACGATTGGTTATTATAGACGCATTTGATTGGTCGACCCTACGTCACCAAAGTTCATTCTGACATGACCCTTAATGGGATGGCTTCAGATCTTTGTACAGCGATCATCAGAATTTCGGAGCGTAACAAAGATCTGATTTTAATCAGATTGGGACTAAGTCGGCCCAAAGCCAAATTGTTTAGTTAAGCTTAGAAATGAGTCAAACTTGATCCTACCTCTCCATTAATAAACTTTATTTCTTCAAGAGAAATATATTGTATAAAATGCTCGAATTCAGAGATATGTTTGTCAATTAACTCTGTAACGTTATCCAACCTATCGCGAAGTAACTTGAGATCGGTTATTAATTGATAAATGGTCTATTTTCAGTAATAAGATTTAGTTTGATAACCGTTAAACATTTCTGTACAACGCGAGAGATGCGTTGCTGATTGCGGGTTAGAATCCGCACTTGATTTCTGATTGCATGTAATTCACCCACAGAATTAGTACCGAATAGAAAAGACAGAGCAGACCCCACAAAAGAGAGTAATCCCCGATTACGTCAATTATGATTGTCGCTGACGAGGTATTTAACATTATCTAATAGTGTCTGAATTCGATGATTAAACAGCTCACATAATATCAACCTATGTTTCAACTTTTTCTATCATTTTGCTAAACTTATTTTTATCTCTTTTAAGAAAATAATATTTTCCCAAAGCTAAAGTACACACCATGGTTCTGTTTAACTGTATATAAGGCTGATAAATGATTTCATCTTAATTCATCAAATTGTTTAACAATTGTAACAGACCATCGACTGATTGTCGGTGATTCGAAGTTCAACATTTTCCCGTATCATCATTTCCGTCGTAGCCAAGAGGACCAAGAATCCAAATAGGAAGCCTACTCTAACCAAGTGACTAATATTGACCTTCATTTTCTCCCTGAAAACAGTATAGATTTTCACCTTGATTACTTTATTCCAATAAGCTGAACAATTAATGATAATAAAAATAATAAAACAATGGGAGCGTCTTTTTACAAAATTTATTCTACGGAATCAAGATCAATTTGATCACTATATTTCTATCAAAAGTTTCATCACTGTTGTTCTCATCCACGTTCGTAGCAACAGGGTAGGCATTCAGAGAATCCAAATCCGCTTCCTCTGACTCCGAAAAGTCTTGGTAGGATGCCCAAGCCCTTCGAATGAATATCCCCTCGTCACAAAGGAGGATGGCTGAGTCTGTGCATACTTAATGTCGCCACGTCTCCAGGCCATACTCTCTGCCACCCAGGCAACCGCGTTGTAGCACTTAATGCGCTCCCTGACTGACATAGTGGTGATGTTCAGGCCATGGAAGTCCAGCCAGGCCTTTGAACTTCCTATGACTGCGACCGTCTTGAAACGATCCACCCTCGCCTCCAACCTGGGTATCTCTCCAGCCATCTATTTCAATAAGACGCCCACTTTGAAAATCAAGCATATTACAAGCATGTATTCTTTTTCTTTATTTCCCACGTTTGGGTCTAAATTTATGATTCAAAGGCGTCCCGGATGTCGTCCCGGATAATAAAATCCACGTGGGGAGGGAAGGTTAGTAACATACAAAAATTGATACAAGGCTTTTAAGAAACACTTTTCTTGTCCTTGTATTAGGTCCTTTAACTTCAGTCCCCTGATTTATCCATACTTCATCGACTGAAATGTCTTCGTCGATGTTAGTTGAGAGATCATATTCAAGTCCCTGTCCGTCAAATTGTCCGTCAGAAAGATTGATTGTATGTTGTTTTATGTCCCATTCGCGAATTTTTCACTCATATAGAGACGTCGCCATATACCGGTGAAGGGCTTCAAATTTTAACCTTTACTCGGCACTCAGGGCCATTGAGCAGTGAGGGATCTTTATCGTGCCAACACCTGCCGTGACACGGGGCCTCGGTTTTTAAGGTCTCATCCGAAGGACCCGCAACTTTCTCTTCAAAGTGCCAAGAGCATGGCGAAGGAACAGTTGCTACTTATTTTTTATCGACTTAGGTCAGTCGCGGTCGTGATTCGAACACACAAGCTTACTATCGCGGAGCGAGCGCTCTACCAAATGAGATACCGTGACATGTTGGTAAAAAAAATCCCTTACAGAAAACCTACAGTAAACTATAGTTTACTATGGTTAACTATAGTGATAACTTTGACACTTTCATTTACTGTACCGACAACTTTGATTTACTTTAGTGATCATTAATACTATAGTGATGACTTTTGATTTACTATAGTGATAACTTATCACTTTGAAAACTTTGATTTAATATAAAGATAACTTTGAAACTTTGATTTGCTATAGTCAACTATAGTTACCTATTGTTTAGTGTAGTGTTTTTTTGTTAGGGATGATACAGAAAATTGTATATTTATTTATTGCTTAACGTCGCTCTCGAGAATTTTTCACTCATATGGAGACGCCACCACTTGCCGGTGGATTTGTCATTGGGCCTAGATGTTCGTGGACCGAGGTGTCCCTATATACACCTACCCAATCATCTATCCATCGTTCATCATCCACACATCCTTATCTCTTGCAACAATTAAAAGATTGTCATAGAGACGGCGAAATAAGTTAAAGTTTAAAGTACCCTCGTGTGTCCTCAGATATTTCAAATGTTTTAGTCGTACAGAACTAGCCGATTGGTCCAGTGGTGCGTGCTGCGCGACAATTATCATGCAGTGACCTTACAAGTGATAAAAGGTAAAAAAAAAAATGTTTGAATATAGATGAGGGTGAAGCACAGCTCATTGGAATAAATTAAAATGTGAGAAATAAATCAGGAATGCAGGTAAAATTATATAAGCAAGACCTAGAGCAATAGATGTTCTTAATAATCATTTAAGATTGCAGCTGTCTAAAAAAATAAAAGTCTCATTTCTCAGTATTTCAGTCTGAGGAAAGTTAAAAATAAAAGCGTTGCATTAAATTCAGATACGGCATTACTTCTGCATTGGCCTGTTGCGAGGCAACAATATCCAAAAGAAGCCAAAATACTGAAAAACAGGCCCGATCAAAATAATAATAGTGAATTTCCTATTTCTAGATTCTTTCCTTCTTAATATTTATGATATGGATGACTAAACATCTTAATTACTGTAATCCTGCAAGGATTGGAAGTCTTGGCCAAGTATCCACAGAAATGTTCGAGAAGCAGCTGCCAGAAAACATCGCCAAAAGTGAATTTTTACATATCTATTCAATTTTGGAGAAATTGATATTTAATTGTACGTAACTAATTGTTTTTGAAAAAGATGAAGAAAACGGACAATGATTGATCTAAAAAAAAAATATAAACAATACAAATCTGTAAAACCATTTCGCATGAGATTGAGGAAGAAGTAGCAATTCAAAATTCTGTTAAAGTGATCAAAATATTTTCAAATCAAATGGATCGATATGACTTATTACAATTTTATTCTAACATTAAGGATAGAGTACAAAATATACTCGAGGAAAATGTGAAAAAAGTTCAAAGGAATAAAATGTTATTTGAACAGTAGACTTGAATTTCATCGTGAAAAAGACCTTTACCCACAGTTGTGAAGTTAGTTGTGATTCTTTTGCATCTTGACCAAAGTTAAGTAATGCATTTAGTATTGCTTTGTAAGGATAATTATTTCCCGTTGTGGTTACTGGCTTATTTTGCATAAACACATCCAATTGTGAGAATAGTGAGTGAAGAAACAAATTAACTGGTCCTACATTTTCATCTTTTGCTAAAATCGAACCATCTGCTTTTGTTACCTTTAGGCGGACGTACAGTCGTGTTTTCTTAAGTCAATATAATCCATGCCATTCAAACTGGACAAATTGAACTCTATTGGCGAATTTGAAGATAATTGAGATATTGGTCTAAAATCCTGATAATAGATATTTTCAACCGCAGTCTGTGTTGGTGGTAAATCAAAAAGTGCTAATTGAGATGGTAGAGCCTCACGGAAAAAGTCCTTTGAAAAAATAGACTTCATTAATAAAGTCCAAATATATCCTGTTTTTTATTTAAAGTTTTGTACCGGTATTTCTTTTTCTGAATGGTGGAGGTTTTAGCACTTGATTTTCTCTTTCCTTGTCTCTTTCCCTTGGAATTCGTTTGCTTTCTGGATGATGATTGACGTTTCCGCTTCTTATATGTCTTTTTATTTGTCATATTTACAGCTGTTTTTGCCTGTTCAACAACCTGCTCGGCGGGGGACATTAGGGTTATTGATACTTTCTTATTGTCTCTTTTTACATCTGATGGTTTTGTATATTTATCAATTGGTAACATGTAAGTGCTTGTATTATTCTGCAGTCCTCCTCCTTTTTGGAATCCCTTAAGGGTATGATCAGTAGATGGCATTACTTCTCCTTTTTGCATTTTAGTATAAAACCTTATCCACTTGTCAGCGTCCGGGACATATAATGATGTAAGATTCATAGTTAATTTACATCAAATAAGGATATCGACGAAAATGAAGTGTTAACCATACATCTGTCTTTAACCAACTGGATAATGCATTTGTATCTGCGTCTCTTATAGTAAATTCTAATTCACTTGTTTCGCTAATTTTCAATGGAATGTAGGACACAGGATTGAATGAATAGTATGATTTTGGTTGTAAATCGGGGAATATTATTCGCAAAAATGAATGTTCAACCCCTCCCTTAATTGAAAGATCTGAAATATTACAGCTAACCAAGATAGGCTTATCAATGAATGTAGATGTGTAGAAATCTATTAATCCTACTTTCCATTTTCCATCAAATATTAGAGGTCGATCAATGTGAATGGTGAAAAAAATGCTTTATTTTATCTATAGTAATTTAAACAGTCACTTGATTTCACAACAAAATATTTTTCCATTTCATTTAACGTCAGTAATGTCACTTTCCTGAATCCACTGAGTAAAGCGCTTGTCCCAGCCTTCAAACTTTACAAACCATTCTGTTTTTCCTCGTCTGAATCTTTCTTTAATTTTCTTTTCAATAATCCAAAGAGATTTTTCATCTTTCCTCACTTTCTGCAATTCATTTTCTGTAAAGTATCCTTTTATTTTTTCTTTAAGAAAATCTTCCACCTTATATATAGGAATACCTTGTAGATTATTTCTCTCCACTACCTTAAATATTTCACCAGTAAATTGTTGGTGGTAACTTCGATGAAAAACGTGTTTAATGTGAGAGAGTCGAACAAGATCACCTTTTTTAAAACGATATTGAATATATTTTCTCCTTTTTACAACTTTTAATGATTCCTTTTTCTTTTTTCGTAAATACATATATGCCCAAATATCTGCTTCGTTCTCCTTATTAACATCTATTGGAGTAATATATCCAAGAGTTTTATGAGGAGAAGTGTTGTAATTGTCGACGATTTTTGGTAGTACATCAACAAATCTATACGTTCTGTTTTTCTGGAAATATCTATAAAGCAGTCCACGTAAAGTTCTAATTACTCTTTCTACAATCGCAGCCTTCGTAGTATTGTTAGTCGTAAAATAATAAATATCTTGTTGCTTTAAATATTTCTTAACCAGTGTATGTTTAAATTCAGACCCTTTGTCTGTTCTTAATTTTTCACATTTCTCGCTATTGCTCAGCACATTCTGTAAGACTTTCAGTATTGAAGATGCCTTTTTATCAGTTAAAGAGTGAACCCGTAAAAACTTAGAAAACACATCAATAATGATCAATAAATACTTCACACCGTCATCATATCTTGTCAGATTTCTGCAGTCCATCAAATCAGCTTCCCATTGATTATTTATACCACTAGTTCGTATTTCAGCATATCTGGAGGGTTTTCTTGTTTGTCGCTGTGTTGTATAAACATCTTGACCTTTTAAACAAGAACGAAGAAAGTTTTTGGAAAAATTAAATTTGCTTTTTGTCAGTGATCGGTATATTTTATCTACGCTTCCGGAAAATGCACCAGGATTTATTGGATTATAGTAATAACGCTCAAGAAATTTAATCTTATATTCTTTCGACATATTAAATTTTAAAGAATCTCAAGAAAAAACATCCACCGTTTACATCAGCAAACTTTCACTTGATTCATCACATCCATTCAGATCAAATTTCATTTCAGTCAAAATAAGGAATTTCCAGTAAGAAGAATTTAAGAAATTGGATGAAAGAAGCATTCCATAGAACTTCACAAGTTCGTCTGATGAGTAGTTAGCTTTCTTCGAGAAGTCATTAATAATTTTTTTCAGATTAATTTCATCAAATTTCAGATTAATTTCATCAAATAAAAGCGTTAGGTTTATTAATGAAGAATTATTCATTCTCGAAAAATCATCGTCATAAGTACATCCAACACATTTTTTGGATAATATTTCCTTGATCTCTAAACATATTGTCGATTTAATTTTTTCTTTGAAATCCTCATACAACAAATTCATTCTAGACACGTCACCCATCTTAATGTAAATATACGAGATTGAAGGAAATATGACTTATATCGATCTTAAGTATACAGCAACTCTTGTAAACGTCTAATTATTCTTTCAGCCTTGACAACCCTGATGATAATTAAACACATGACTTGCAAAATTTTCAACCTTTATTGAATTATAAATTCCCCCAGAGCATATTGTCATGCATAATTAAGTACAAATTCAAAGGTATATGTTTATTTTTAAACTTATAATGATTAAATACAACAAAGGATATTTTCCTTATTATAATCATTTCTCTAAAAGTCACATCATTTGAATGTTAAAAGATGAATAACTCTTTCAAAGTCATAAAAATCCGTGATGCGAAATTGATGTACAGCAGAAATATCATTTATCCAAAAGTCTCATCATTTGAATGTTAAAAGAAGGATAACTCTTTCTAAAGTCACAAAATCCGTGATGCGAACTTGATTGCAGCAGAATGTCAATTTAAAATAATTTCTTTTTTTTAATTTTAAAAAATGCCAGGGGTTCATCATCGTCGTCGGCATCGTTTACCGCTTCATCAGTATCATCATCATTATCATCTGCTGCTGTCAGTGTTGACGGACCCTGTAGAAACAAGGAATGAAACTATTAAATTAAAACCGACTCAATAATTTCCATATTATCACATTAAGTAAGTAAAATTTTATTACGTGACTTGTGTATGTATACAATAATTTTACATTCATTTAGACAAATAAGAATATATGTACAACATCCGACAGATTAGATGCATGTAATTTTTCTTCGTCTTATATGTATTGTATATGAAACGAATATAAAATAACCAATTAAACTTAGTCACTTTAAAAAACATTGAAACATACCGGAATATCATCATCGTCGAGCGGTGGCGGCGGCGGAGAAGGGACTCTAGAAGACAAATTTTCTTTCACGATATCATCGTAAAGCTCTTGAAAGGCTTTTTGGAGTGAAGTACTGCAGAGGGTCTTGAAATCTTTCAAATCCATCGGGACACTTTTCCCTTCCTTATTGTCTGTAAATTAGTATTCATTGTAAATAACACCAGAACTTAATAATCATACGTTTGATAATCATTATGTTAAATATCATTCAAAATTTAAACATACCTTGAATGTGTATCCAGGTATCACCCCGGTATTTGGCAATAGTTATGCTTTTAGCTGTGTTGTATTTGTAGGATGCACACCAGTTCCCGGAAATAGCCTCCTGGTACATCTTGCAGTCGAGTGGCATAGTCAACATCTTTTTATTTTTTTCCACCGAGTTATACATTCTTTCCACGACTGATAGAGTCGATGGAAGTTTTTTTTAATGTCTTTCATGTCCAATGTGCAGGACTTTCCATGCTTGTTATCTGTAATAGATAAAGAATTAAAATCAAACAAATGAAAATCTTTATGTTTATTCAACTATACTCAAATATGTTAATTTCTTAAAAATGCTAAAGGAATAAATACATAAATTTCAATTTCAAAGAAATTAATACATAAATTTCAATTTCAAAGAAATTAATACATAATTATATTTACTTGATTTGCATAACTATATAATTAATAAAATAGCTTTATTACCTTGTAGATGTATCCAATGTTCCCCAATATACAAGGTAATTGATATACTCTTGTTTTTTCCAAACTAGAGGAGACCATTAGAGTTATTGAGTTTATCCTTAACAATTTTGCTTTCAAATTGAAAGGCCATGTTGAAAATGATTTGCTCAGATCATCTCTCCCCTTTTATAATAAAACGTTCCTATCACTCATTTTTCTGGACACATCCTAAGCCTTTGTGTCTTTATTTTTCATAAATGAAACATCACATAGGACTGCCTCTCCTTATTGTATCAGTCCTTCTAATTAAATGAACATCACTTATGTCTATCATCATTTCTTTGGAAAATCGAATCTTCCTACAGAAGCCTAATTCTTATATTGAATTTCAAATAATATAACACGAAGTTGTCTTTAATAATTTTTTAGCGTAATTTTAGAATTGAACACAAATATTAGATTATTCCGAAACCTATCACATACTGACACTATTACAATATTGCTATATGTATGACATATGACAGTTGATTTACATAAAATTCTTAGATTAAAAATTGTGTTTCTATGTGAAATGTTAAATTAATGTTATATTTAAATATAGTGTGGTAATATAATAACTTGAACACAATTTTAAATTTTACATTTTCGATGACTTAAAAAATATTCTCAAAAAGGTTATGAATATGAAAATAATGTTGACTTTTGAATACATATGTTTCAAAACATGATTTTCCCACAGTCGTCATATTTGTATCTTCAATGATGAAAAGTTTTTTTTTAAAATTAATTACGTGAAAATTTCAAATTAAAGTAAATAATGAATCAAGTTAAAGCAGGAATTTGACATCATATGTTACAAAACGTGATTTTCCCACAGTCGTCATATTTGTGTCTTCAATAACGAAAAGTTTTCTTAAATTAATTAAGTGAAAATTTCAAATTAAAGTAAATGGTGAATGAAGTTGAAGATATCCCATACTGATACCATTACATCGTTTTATATTTATATCATATACAAGGAGGAATTTGACATACATATGTTACAGAACGTGATTTTCCCACAGTCGTCATATTTGTGTCTTCAATAACGAAAAGTTTTCTTAAATTAATTAAGTGAAAATTTCAAATTAAAGTAATGAAATATATGGAGATAACGAACAGTATTCAAGCTCAAAAGTCCATTATACAATACAACATAGGAGCAGAGCAAACACGGACCTCCAAACATCAGAGGTGGGATCAGGTGCCATGGAGGAGTGAGCATCCCCTGCCGACCGGTCACACCCGCCGTGTGCTCCTTATCATGATCGAGAAATAACGGAAAAATCCGTCGACAATTCAGTGTGTAAATAATGGTCTAACAATTAGTATGAAAAACGTCAGTCAGCATTTGACTCAATGATAAATTGTATTTGCTGACAAGGTCATTGTATCAAATGATAAATCAAGTTGAATCTATCCCATACTGATACCATTACATCGTTTTATATTTATATCATATACAAGGAGGAATTTGACATACATATGATACAAAAGGTGATTTTCCCACAGTCGTCATATTTGTGTCTTCAATAACGAAAAGTTTTCTTAAATTAATTAACTGAAAATTTCAAATTAAAGTAAATGATAAATCAAGTTGAAGCTATCCCATACTGATACCATTACATCATTTTATATTTATATCATAAATATACAAAGAGGAATTTGACAAACCGAGGGTCAGAATTTGTGCTACTGATTCAGTCACAGAGAAGAAACTTAAATTAAAGAATAATAAAAGGAAGAAAAGATAATAAAAGGATGAATTCCTGGTAGTATTTATTAAAACAAATAATGTTAAATTTAAAAAAAGTTTAATTAATATTAATATATATATGAATTGAAACATAATTAAATAAACGAGCATTATCTCACACTTGGGAGAGTGCAACGACTTATTAATGGTACGAGTTAACAATTAAGTTTCCCGCCGTTCGGTTCCTCAATGCCATTGTGAAAATCATGAAAATGGCTAGTTCCGACTCTATAAGGTTGATGATAGTTTTCCTTCTATGTAATGCTTCTGTTGTACAAAAGAGTATAGACTGATTCAGGTGTGTGACGAAGCAGGGAATTGCGCTTGGAAAGGATATGGTGTTTACAGTGGATGTTTAAAAGAAGAAATTTCAACTCTGAAATTTCCGAGGTTTTTTGACGACTCAAAACTAGATCTGACTTGTTCAAATGTGAAACTTTTGGTAATCGAATCCACCGATTATACATGTACCTCGATAAAACAAAACCTACATGTGAGAGAGAGTATAGATCTGTACTTAAATGGCATTACATGTGTAAGTATCCCTTTGCATGAATCCGATTACAGTAGTCACTCTCTATACATTTAAACTTAAGACGAGTAATAACTAGAAGATCTTATCAATTAAAACATTGAGTAAAACTTACAAAGTGTTATCAGAAGAAGCATTGAGTTTATCTTTAAAGATGAAAAGTTGCCAAATTAAACAGCTGTAGATCAAGAGCTAGACCTTGACCTGGATTTTAATCTACCATGAAAATAAATTGTCATTGCAGAGGACAATTTCATTTCACAAACATAGATTTGAATGAGTTTTATGAGAAATCTTATTATTTTATCTATTTATTCCTTAACATATCAATTATATGATTGTCAACACATGACATACATTAAAAAATAAATTTTTTAATGTTTAAAATCTACTCATTCATTTGATGATAAAGTGTTATTGTGCATCAGCTATCCTGACAAGTAGATTTAAATTTGTTTTCATAATTTTTTTTTTTTAGAGAAATTGCAATATGATTTACTGGATATCTTATAATGTCCATTTTGATAAGGGTTAGCAAATTTTTTCAGCACTGGGCAAATGAAGAAACAAAAACAATGATGGAACATCCTCCACACCTCCATTCTCTGGCTCACCACCACCACTTCCGCCTTCATCATTACCGTCATCATCATCCACTTCTAATATCACCATCAGTAAGCCATCATTTACATCCTCATCAATTTACAAAATCTTGGTGTTTATAATTTCACTTTTTACTGTTGTTATAATTATTTTAGGAAGTATTCTTATGTACACACACATTAAAAAGAAAAAAAGGATCCAACAAGATATAGTTCAAAATCAAAGTAATGCTTTTTCTTCTTTTTCTTTAAATACTTTTAGTCAATATAGTGTAAATGAAAATGACTATGATTCTGTTGCTTCAGTGTCAAGTTAGACTGATTTTTCATAAATATTTGCTTCCAGTTTTATCATCAACATTTTCCACATTTTCATGGATCATTAGTATCATTTTGATCATATACTTAAAAAAAAGACAAAAGAGAAGACTTCAAAGAAGTATTGGAGTACATGCTGATGTACCTCAAAGCCCACCATATCAGTCGCCAAACTATCAAACAGAACAATGTTTCTCAGAAACCCAAGAAAAGTTCTACTCAATTCAAGAAACTGGTGTTTAATTTAAAACTATCCAAAACCTCCATTTTTTGATTTATAAATACAACATGTTAGGTGCACTTTTGGCTCTTGCGGGATTTATTGATAAGAATTACCAAAGAGAAATAGATCAACTAATATTCAATCTGGCGAAAAGACTCTTCAGAAAACCCTAGACCACGCAGAAGGAGGCAACAACCAATAAGGAGGGGGCAGAGAATCAAAGACCCCCTGAACGCTTACAAGTAGGATGACTTATAAGTTAAAGTGATGACTTCAAGTAGGATGTGATTTCCAACTGATAAATTGTTATTACTTTATATATCAATCAAATCTCCATTCACAACTACCTCATGTTTTAATGTCAATTCATGTTATGAGTGAGTTTTCATAATTTTTTGCAAGGTGAAGCAGTGAATACCATTGCTGATTTGTATATGTATCACAAATTTACATCCTATCATTATTCAGCTTGTTTTCAATGTATTTGTTTGTGTTTTGTATGGATTTTTCCCTTACAAAAAGTAACCAAGGTAGCTATTAGTTATTTATATATTTTTATAAAGTATGTTACTTTTCATGATATTAATTTTTTTAGTAGTACAGTTTTTGAATATCATCATTTTGTATATGATTTGAATACCTTACATATTAACCAAATCATTGTGGTTTACTATGCAAACAAAAACAAACACTCTGTTCACATTTACCTCATGATTAATACCAAATTCTGCTCTGAAGTGAATTTTCATTATTTTATGCAACCGGTGAATATCATTGCTGTTTTGTATTTGTTTACTCCTCACAAAGTCACATTGTATTATTGCTCAGCTTGTTTTCAATGTATTTGTGTTTTGTATGGGTTTTTTCCCTTACAAAAAGTTACCAAGGTAGTTATTAGTTATATATTTTGTGATAAACTTAATACTTTACATGGTATTAATTTTTAAGTACATTTGTAGTGCAGTTTATATAGTTTAATATGTAGATTTTAAAATCTAGACAGGTTAACATATCCTTGTATGATCATTCCAAAAGTAAATGTAAAAAGATAGTCAGAGCAGATAAACATTAATTCTGCTAGTGCGATCATTCCAAAGATATATTTTGAAGTTATATTTAAGCTGTATAGTTTTGTTAGTTAGCATAACGCTGATAATGAAAACGTTATTGTCACATTTAACTCTACTTTTCATTGTTTAACTGATTAAGAAATTTGGACTGATACAGCTTTTTTGCTTGGTTATTTAAGTAATGTGACTAAAACAATGGCATAGGAATGAAGATGTTGTGCTAAATAAGCTTATACTACATTTTATATTGTAACCTTTTTAAATATTTGATCATTTTCTACAAAAGTATTGTCAAGGTAGAGTTGATTGTCAGTATTATTTTTAATAAGTTGTAAAAGCTCAATGTGAATATTTTGTTTGTTTTTTTACAATTACATTTTTATTGTTTTAGATTTGTTTTATGGTTTTAGACAATAATAAAATTATTTAAAATTACAAATATAAGTTTCTTCAACATATCTATGCAGTGAAAATATACTGGTGGAAGAAAGATAACTAGAGAGATAATAATATTACAGTGGAGCCTCATTTATCTGGACGTTTTGGTTCCTAGTCAATTTGTCCAGATATCTAAATCACCAGTTAAAAAAACAAAATAACGTTAAAAAATTCTGTTCCGATGAAAAGTCGTCTTGATACTCAAGCATCCGGATATCTGGCGTCCGGATATCTGAAGGTCCACTGGATATAAAACCCCTCATAGCTTTTTAGGTTTTAAGCTCACACAGTACTTAATATTATTTAAAATATATACATAATTATTTCACAATGATTTTTAAGATGAATGCCAGTACACATTGGTTTATTAAATTTGAAGGAGCAAGATGGTTTAATAGTTTCCAATCAGAGAGGGACTTTTTGCTATCTTGTATGGATCTATGTCATTTCTTTCTGAGGTTAAGTACTGTTTACTTGCTTCATTAACAAGCAAAGAAAAGTAAAAAGAAAACAGTATATATTCTTAATTCTATTGTATAGATAAAATTAGAAGGACCAAATTAAAACAAACAATAAAATACAAAATTGCATTGAAAAATATTTATTTTAAATACATACATGAACAGAGTTAAAAGTGTAAGAATAATCCACATTGAAAGTTTTTTTTAATTTCCAGTAAAGGACTCTAGTTCTTCATCCCAATTCTCTCCCTCTAATTGGAAATCTTTATATTGAGGGAGAGAAGTGTCACCCTTCTTTGCACATTCACATTGTTTTACTTTTTCGAATTCTTGAATTGGAGCACAGTATTTTGTAAGAATTGGCTCCAATTCCTCATCCCAATTCTCTCCCTCTATTATGGGATCTTTATACAGAGGGAGAGAAGTGTCTCCCTTCTTTTTTATTAAACTGTCCCTTTCCAGCCACCCGTCGTGCCTTTTCTTATCCTCGCAACGATGGTAATGTTCCGCACCTTCACCTCTTTTAATTTTATGCGAAAAGTTATATTCACATGTAGTGAAGTCTTTGGTCGAAATATTTTTTTGGCATTTTATTAGGTGGCGAGGTAATCTTCCCCTTCGGACAACATGTGTTTTTTTCATAGGGGCAAATAACAAGATCGCTGCTATCCATATATTGAGCCATTTTTTCTTTTCAAAGAATATTCAATAAATTCAAGCAGACTTCCTACAGGTAAAGCATCCAGTAAGTAAATGAGAGAAATCAACAGGTGATCCGCGGTGAGATGCTACATTTTCATGCATGAATTGTAGTCCATGAAATCTATACCTTTACGGATAGATCACCCATGGACACTTTAAAACTTAATTCCTCTGAGGAGTTCCTAGCATGAAACAAAAGTTTATACTATATAATTCCTAAGTTTATCCCCTCCCTCCCCCCTTTAAATTGTTTCCGACGTTTATGAGAATAGCGAAAGGAATATTATAGAAGTTTGGAGTTGACCATGTTTGTCGGTACAAGAAAGATAACTCTTTAAAATGTTTATTTGCTTGTTCTATGGAAATTAAAAAGAGTTATCTTTCTTGTTCTATGCTCTTCTATAGCGTTAATAACTCCTCTAAGGAGCTAGTCAGTAAACTTTTCTCTGAGCTAGAATATATAGCCTTAATAATACTTTATATCTATATATACACACATTAGCTCCTCAGTGTATATTATATATATATAGATAAAAGAAAACTCCTCTGAGGAGTGTATATTATATATAGAGAAATGAAAACTCCGACGAGGAGCAGAGTCTATTAGAGGAGCAGGGTCTCCATAGGAACCTACTGTGTTAGAGAAAAGCTATATATAGAATTGGTACGAGCCTACTGTCTGCTATATTTAGAAAAGGTATATAGGCTATATTTAGAAAAGGTATATAGAGAATATATAGAGTCTAATTTTAGAAAAAGTGATTTCGAAACGTACATATACAACTACTTCCAGGTATCGTTCTGGTATTTAAATTAGCAACAGTGAGACTTTTACTATACAAAATTTGCAGCTCTCCACCGGCAAGTGGTGGCGTCTCCATATGAGTGAAAAATTCTCGAGAGGGGCGTTAAACGACATACAAACAAACAAACAAACTAGTAATGACTTTGTATGGTGCACGACCAGTTTCCGCAGTTTGGCTCTTTGTACATCTTACTGCCTCCTGGCATACATGCAGTCGACATCTTTCCTTATTTCACAGTTATGCATTTTTTCTACGATTGATAGAATCGATGGGAATATTTTCACTTTTCCAATGTACAAGACTTCCCATGCTTGTTGTCTGTAAGTAGTATAACGGGTCTGGATAGGCGGGTCAACTGAGTGCACTTTTGTCCCCCCAGATCCTGGATAGGCGGGTCAACTGAGTGCACTTTTTGTCCCCCCCAGATCCTGGATAGGCGGGTCAACTGAGTTCACTTTTTTTTTTTGGTGCCCTGGCCGGTTCAATCTAGTATACACACCTTGGAAAAACCCAAGTAAAAAGGGGGGTACGTTTGATCTACGTTTTGTGCTGAGTCAGGCCTAGGCAATACACAATCTTGGCATCGATTCAAGTATACCATTGTGACGTCATGTCATTCACACAGAGCTCTATTTTCTGAAAACGGAAAAAAACAATAACATAGTAAAAAAGTGTGTAAGATGATTTATTCAAATAATGTGTAAATAGTTACTTTTTCTTCTGGAGTTTCAGGGGCTGTTTCTTCTCCGTCTGGGTAGTACTAGTAATAGTAGCAGGAAGTTTCCTCTTGTTGTTAGCCTGCTTTTGATCCTGGGGAGTGGTCTTATGTTGGGTAGTCTTGTTTTCTTGAGCCTTTTTCTCCAGTTTTTCGACTTCTTTGAGTAATTCCATACTGTCATCTGTACACTGATGGGCCCAATGTCCAAAATTTCCACACTTGTAGCATAAGTTCTGTTTTTTTCTGGGGCAGTCCGGAGCCCAATGTCCTAATTCTTTACATATGAAACATGGGTCTGTCTGTTTACTTTTCTTGACAGCTCCTGTGTTTTCATTTTTCTTGGCAGCTCCTGTGTTTTCATTTTTCTCGTATCCTCTCATTTTTTCTTCCATTCTAGCGACTTTAACTTCTAATCGGGACAATTTCCCACGAATCAAACAAAATTCACTGGTGTTGTACTCTTTCAGTTGAGTCAGCATGTTAACAATGCCATCCAAAGTGGTGGTTAAGATGCCCATATCTTCCTTTGTCATGGGTTCAGGCATATTATAAAGTCCCAGATCAAATCCGATGGGATCCTGCGTGTCAGGCATTGTCAGTAGAGCATATCCTAACCCTTCATTGCTAGCTGGAATATAATTCCGATTTTCCACGGAATTCATCATTGCCTGTGCCATATTTCTACGTCTGTTAAGTACCAAGTGCCCAGTAAGAATGATCCTAAATTTCCAGCTCTGGTTTATATACCCTTTTGGATTTCGTGTGCAAAAATAGGTTTGACTTACGTTTTGTACCCTCGCGCTTAGCACCCTCTCTCGTTGTACCTACGTTTTGCTGAGTCAGTACATTGTACGTTCTGTGTACGTCTTGTATAGATACAGGGGTATAAATAAGAAAACATTTCTGGTCATTTCTTCACAATTGACTATCATGTCAACACATAAACACACTCACTCTTTAGTGTTGGAAGGGTATGATGTTTTAATGCGATGTATCGAGAAAAATCCAGAAGCTTTACCCCCGGAGGCGGAACCAGTGTTCCAGAGAGCGACGACCATCATAGAAAATACCCAGGACTTGTGGTTACAATGCCTGGGTTTATTACATCATCCGACACTGGGGAGACTTGCCATTATACATTTCCTTTGTCAACAGATCAAAAAGACTCTACCAGAAAAAATGTACGGGATGAAAATGAGCGACTATTTAGGAAAACCTTACAGTTTCCTATGTCATCCCGAAGGGAGCAAAGTATGTCTACTCTGGAAGGAAATAGAAGCGGTAGAGAAAATATGCATCCAATACGGGATGAAATATGTAGAAATTTCAGACATGCTAAGAAATGTGTAACTTTTGATACCAGCCTGAATGAAATTTATCATTTACCACCCGAAGATCGAAAAAGTCCATGGATGGCTATAGTAGCAGATCGATTACGATTTCAGAGGAGAATTCAACAATTTGAACAATTATTAAAGAAAAAATAAAAGGATGTAAACCACAATAAGTCTTTTGTTATTATTTCTATACAAATATGACGCCATCTTGTGCCCTTGTTTAGACGCTGAGATTTTTTAGACGCTGAGATTTTTTTTTTTTTGTTTAGTCAGAAAAAAAATCTATTCCCATTTCCATTAAAGTACATAGAGATTGATTTTAAAACTAATCCGATTCTGTTTTATCTCGAAATCTTTCAGGATTCCTAAAAAATCATGCCTATGTGTAAAGTATGCTGTGCCTTGTAATAAGACGCTGTGTTTTTTCAATATTTATAAAACATCTAGACCTTCCCACTGGAAATAAAGTGGATTCAAATTGTTTTTTCAACTAAACTGATTTGATTTATTTAAAAATTCCAGTCAGAAAAGGTCACGATTTAAAAAAATCCTATATTCTCTATAACAAGTCTGTACAGTGATTTTCTACAAAAAATGGCCGACCTTCGCCTTCTTGTGTCTATGCCTAAACCGACTCTGGGTATATTTTTACACTTGAAACCATTCCTTTGATTTAAAAACAGTATCAACACTTTTCCCTAGGTTTAATCTCATTGTATAGATTAAGTTTTCCTTGTATCACACTTTAAAAAAGGTAAAAATACTTATTTGATGTATTCAGGTGACCCGATTTTACCCCTTCGGTTCAACATCAATGCTTCTTTTCTAGACGACAGATAAATGTCATGCATCAAAAATACTATGAAATCATGCCTGAAACTTACCTTCATCTGATGAGTAAGATGTTTGAAAGTATTTCTAATCCTATCATAAGTTATTCACTCCAATGTATAGTTTGTGAAGCACAAAATAACACAATTTGACGTCGCCATGATTTTTTTGGTTCTCGGTTTAGGGGTGCTCTCTTTTACGCTCGTGCTGTGCGCATAAATACGGCAGCTTGCCAGAGCTCGGTGTCATTTTGTTAGTATCAGTTCTACTGGCACCGTATCAGTATGGCTGAGGACGATGTCCAAAACTTCTACATATTTCCAGGGGTAGAGATTGAAAATGTTTGGATCGTCAGAGACGTAGCCACCGGCAGGGAGTTAGCTTGCTGGCCGATAGCTACCCTGGGCCTAGCCAGTGACATGATCAGGGGAAGGAGAGAAGAAAGAAGAAGACGACGAAGACATAGGTCTTCTTCTAACGAAGATGACCAGCCAAGGAGAAGGAGGAGGAGGACAGAATCACATGCTGCTTCGTATTCGGCCCCTCTGAGTAGTCCGGAACTACTCGAGGACGTCCCGAGAAGCCCCTCCCCTCCAAGACGACCAACTCCGACCTGGTCACCCAGTCATCCCCCGGGAGCAGCTGCTGGACAGTGGTATTCCTCCGTAGATTCGGATTGGACCCCTCCCGTTAACAACCATTGGGCTGGACAGGGGGCTTCTTCATCCGTGGATTCGGATTGGTCCCCTCCCGTCAACGATGACTGGGCACCTTCCCCGGAACTGGCTAGACCACCACCACCCCCGACCCCGGAGATGTCACCAGGTGTGAGTACTACGGGGCCAATTCCTAGATGGGGGATTCAAGTTGCAGCAGCCAGGCTGGATTCCTGTGTAGTTTGCTTGGAGGAGGATCGGATGTCCAATTTCATCTGCTGCCAGTGTCGCCGTCGACCGGCTTGTCTCGAGTGTTCAGCTGTGCTGGTACAGATGAACCAATGTTGCCCTCTGTGTAGACGCAGGCTTTCGAGATATGCAGCTCGCGGGCGAGGATTGAGACCCCCTCCTCCAAGAGAGTCGTCTCTACCCCGACCCGGAAGGCCAGAGTTTATGGAGCCGTTGACCGGTAACCAGCATCCTCCCCTCTCAGACCGAACAGAGTTCGGCGGCAGAGGCAGAGGTAGAGGCAGGCCTCTCAGGGAGTAAACCCTTGATAAAAAAAATCAACCAACGGCCCTTTTAAGGGCCACTTTAATGATTCGAAAAGATACCTCTAAAACATTCAAGGTTATAGAAACATATCAACGGCCCTTTTAAGGGCCACCTATTTTGAAAAGATACCTATATGAAAAGATACCTAAAAAACATTCAAGGTTATAGAAACGTATCAACGGCCCTTTTAAGGGCCACTTATTTTGAATAGATACCTTTTTAAAAACAACAAGGTTATAGAAACGGCCCTTTTAAGGGCCACTTATTTTGAAAAGATACCTAAAAAAAAAAAAAAAAAAAAAAAATTCAAGGTTATAGAAACGTATCAACGGCCCTTTTAAGGGCCACTTTAATGATTCGAAAAGATACCTCTAAAACATTCAAGGTGATAGAAACTTATCAACACCAGGTCACTAATTTTTTATTTTTTTTTTTTTAAATGAAATAACATAAACAAATTTTTATTTTTTATAACACAGTCCATCTTTATAACACACACACACAATCAATGTTTATGAAGAATGTACACTTGTTTTTGATAAGTGTGTACAAATTGTTCAATATATTGTCTATAATGAGTCCAATTTCCTCCTGCTAAACCACATCCTATTTGATAAGGAAAGGCATAAGTCTGCTAAGGTAAAGTTCCCAATTCTTGTAAACAAGCTTGAAACCATTTTTCTCTATTTTCTGGTGTATCTTGATAATAAGGTAGGCGATTATAATGCCCTGTGCCATAATCCCATTGAGCTAACAGACAAATGACTACAGGTTTTTGTAAAGAAAACACTTGAAGGGTGCCTGGAATTCCTCTATCTTCTTCTACGGCTAAATTTCTAGACCTTAAAGGTCTGCGGGTCGCATATAAATTAGCTCTGGGGTATTTCATAGCTATACTTTGACTCAATCCATGAACTTTTACAGTCAAACAATTACATTGATGTACAATAGCTTCTACAGGAAAGTTTAATAAATCTCCTGGTATCTCCTGTAAACTCATGTTTAGGAATAATTTTTTTTTTCAATGTCACACCTTTTTATATATAACCTGAACAAAATAACAACAATAATAAAACTGTTAAAAAAATTTTTTAATTTGTATTTTTCAGATTCTTGATCATTTCTCTCTTTCTTTCCAGGAAACCTCTCCAGGCACCAATTTCCCATATGCATCTCTGGACTCTAATTCTTTGTTTCTCTTCTCAGGTTTTAGAATTCCATATTCTTCATAGTTGCCACCTTGCCTGTAAAACATTCTTTCTAATTCTGGTGTACTGTGAGACATACAAAAATCTGCATACCAGTGAATTCTAGCCACATTCAGTCCTCCTACAGGTTCTTTCATTTGCATGAATCCCTTGATCTGATGCACTTTTCCTGTCCAGGGATGAATTTCCTTTTTTAGGATCAAGTACTGAATTTCATCTTCACAGCTCATGAACATATCTATGTCCTCTTCTTCTCTCACATCATAGATGACAAATGTCCAGTTAGTGGCTACTCTGTAACTTCTGTATGAGTCCTTTGGGTCATGGATCTCATCATGCTTCTTGTAAACATTACAAGGTTCTTCCTCCTCCTCCAGAGTTTTCACTTCCATCTTCTTTGAGGACTGGAATGTTCTTCTTCCATAGGCATGATCAATCTTTTTTCTAATAACTGTTGTTTCTCCTCGTCTATATCCATTGTCTCTATTTTTTCTAATAACTGTTGTTTCTCCTACTCTATATCCATAGTCTTTGTTTTTTTTCCAAACTGATTTCGACTCATGGTTAGGGTCAACTGATCATGATCCTTTACACACCTTTGTATTTATACCCCTCAGGGCTGCAAAAATAAATGTTGGACCTACGTTTTTTACTGGGATACTACTGTGTACGTTTTGTTTACGTTATGCTGAGTCAGTCCATACACAAAACCTTAGATTATGACGTCATACTGATTCACAGTCTAGGGAAAAATCAACACACACAAAAGCTCCATGTTATTTATTCAAGTAAATCTACAATCTCTTGGAATTAATTCTTTGTTTCTCATTTCAGGTTTTAAAGTCCCATATTCTTCATAGTTGTCACCTTGCTTATAAAATGTTCTTTCTAATTCTGGTGTGCTGTGAGACATATCAAAACAGGTTAACCCATGAATGATTTTGTACATGTTTCTCTCATGGGTCCAGTGTTTCATTTGAAGGAATCCTCTCACATGATGATGTTTTCCTGTTTCTGGATGCATTTCTTTTTGTAAGATCAAGTATTGATAATCACTTCTAATGATTTGATCTATATCTTCCTGGTGACCTCCAGTTAAATTAAATATCCAATTAGCAGCTCTTCTAAATCTCTCCTTTTTAAATTTAGCAATATAATGATTGCCTGGATCTTCTTTATGTTGGTTCTCATAATGAGTTTTAATGTCTTTCAACAGTTGAGTTCTGATTTCCATGATGAATCCTTCTGTCAGACTCATGTTTGAAACAATGATTTTTTTTCTGTGGTGACACTTCTTTTTATATAGATAACAATTCAAAGATATTTTAATTTTTATTCAGATTCTACCATGATTCTCTTACAATCCTATGTCAATCTTTTTTCTTTTTCTCAAAATACTTTTTTTTTTTTTTGGACACAGCTTGCCTTTTACAGTCAAAGGTCTTTCAGGATAATCTGTTTTTGGTAATAAATGGGTATATTCTTCTTCTTCTTCTGCAGTCAAGGGTCTTTCAATGTAATCTCTCCCATCATTATCATTTTCTGGACATAATTGATTATATTTTTCACGAGAAAGGATCTCAATAGTCCCATCCTCCTGTATTTGAATTGGTATACCTTTATCCACATCTTCCTCTCTCAGAACTCTCTTTCCAAATTGAATTTTACTCTTTTCTTGACTAGACGTGTTACCCATGATTAAGACCAATCAATAACTGATATATTTTTCATGTTACACCTTGTATTTATACCTTTTTTTTTATTTAGTAGTATTTAAAAAAAAAAACAAGAACAGATTTTTTTTTCAATTCTTTTAATGATAACAAGAACAACAACAATTACAATACATTCTGATAGAAACATTGACAAGTTTGTCCATGACCCGTAGGTCTTTTATGATAAGTGTCTTTAAACCATTCAGCTACATAATGATCTCTTTGTAATGCTGTACTATGGTCAAAGGGGAATAACCACTCATCTGCGGTTTTTCTCTTCTTGTGTCTTTGATGTAAATAATACACGCAATATTGTCCACATACATCTGTATTCCAAGCTTGATATCGGTACGGATTATAAATCCATTGTTGAGCCTGACGATGGATAAAATCTTGAATTTCTTTTTGTAAGGGAGGAAATCCATAAGAATCAAAATATTCGATGACTGGACTGGACAAATACAAACATACCCAATGTTCTCCAGGTTTATCTTGAGGATCCGTATTCACCACAATGGCTTTTTCTTGAGGTCTTAATTGATCCGGTAATAAATCTAAAGGGTACACTCCACCAAAAGAACTCTTTAATTCTCTGGATAAGACTTCTTTTAACTGTCCTGTATCCATTAGTAATCAATACTGACTTCTCTCTGTTTGTTGATTTCTAACAGATTATAGAATTCTGCATACACCACACAATTTAAGGTGTTCACCGTATTGTTCGTAAATTGGACTTCTACTCTCAGATTTCCGGTTTCTATGATATGGAATTTATCCGATTGCGCTTCTTAATCTTTCGTGAAATCCCAGCCCCATAAAGTGTATCCGTTTTTATACTCTTCTAGGGTGATGTCCGGGGCCCAATCTTCTAATTTTCCCAGTGCTTGATATAAACTCAGATAAGATCTCAGATATAAATCTTCATTGAAATTAGGTTCGAAACAACGAGTACTCATGGTCTCTCCGTTAATACTGACATCTAATTTCTTAATTCCCACGTTTTGAAAATGAAACGGATTTTTAGTTTTATCTCCGTTAAAAGCCGCATTATCCACAAAACCTAAAATGATGCGTTTAGGCATCTGGCCTTGAAACAGATGATCCGTGATTTTAGATTGAGTTCCTGTGAGTATGGTAAAGGTTTTCACTTCGACTCTTCTCAATGGATATTTAGCTCTGTGAGTGTTCAAACTTTGATTAATACCATTCATCATGACGGCCGTGGGTTTGACTTTTCTCACCCACAAGATCATGCTCAATATTTTAACTTTTCCCGTACTTCCATCTTTGATCATCATATAGAACTGAGGTTTAGCTGCTCGATTAGCTCGATTAAATCTCAAACGGATATCTACTCCATTGGGTAGAAATCGGTCTTGTTGAAATAAATCCAGATGTAAACGATCATACAAGGTTATTTTCTTACTATCTTTGATAGCCTGGTGACGTTTTCTAAATCCTTCGTTTTTAGAATTGGCCGGTAACTCTGGGATGATAGGTTTGTTAATGGTCACTGTATCAGCAGCACCATGTCCACCTGGGGTTACATCAAATGTCTTTTTTTCAGCCACTCCAAGGTCTGCTACCCCTACTTCGTCCATGTGTCCTGCTGTATCTTTTTCCCACAGACTACAAGCTCTCATCTGGGTCATTAAAGTTCTGGGTTTGTAAGAAAGTAATTTCTCCAGATAAGCTTTGTAAGGATAAGTATCGGTTCCAGGAGTCACTATTTTTCCATTGACACTGAGATCGATTTCCGTAAACAAAGAATGGAAGATATTATTCACCGGGGCGCAAGTACTGTCAGCTCCAGTCAGATTAGTACCATCCTCTTTGGTAAATTTACACACTATTTGAACATACGTTTGAGATAAATCCAGATATTGATCTCCTTGTCCATTAATTTCAAATTCAATAGGAGCCGTATCCGAATCTAAAGTACTGGAAATATATGAATATTCTTCCCATTTGGAGTCTTCTAAAGCAATATTAGTCGGGGGGACTTGGAACAATTCTAAATTGTTCATCCCACACGCCCAGGAATCTGGTTGCAACATGATGTCTGTCTACTAGGATTGATTTTTCACAAATGAAGGTCAATCTCACTCGACTCCCCTATTTATAGTGTCTCAATCAAAGATATCTAAACCCCTTTTTCTCTTCTTAGGACCTCCTCGGGCTAACACAGGTGTCTTTTTTCTTCTTTTCTTACCTAGATTCAATCTTTGTTTCAGGGCTTGTACTCCGAGAGTTTTGACAGCGTCCTTTAAAGATCTCTTGTTTTCCAACACATCTAACCCCGTTCTAGCAGCAGCAGTCAAGGCATGTTTAGCTCCCGTTTTCAGTAAATTTCTCACAACTCCTCTACCTCTCTGCCGTCTTCTTCTTTTTCTTCTCCCTTTACCTTTTTGACCTTTCTTATTCATCTTTTTAAAAGCTAAACCTCCTCCTCTATTGAGAGCAAATAAGCCTGTATTTTTAACGGCATTGAGTCCATGAGTTAAAAGAGCATTTTTGATATTTTTCCTTTTTTTAATCACATCTGCTCCTACTTTAGCTCCGGCAATCAAGGCTTGATTACGACCCATTTTGACTAGATCTTTAAGAAATCCTCGACCTCTTTGTCGCCGCCGGCCTGAGCCTAATTGGACAGCTTCTTTTAAAGTCATCCCTATAGGTAAGTTCGGTACCATTCCCGAAAGGAAGTCTAAAAAATTTCCTCCTCTTTGAGATTTTAAATGCTGGCGAATTCGCCTAAATTTGGGTAGAAGCAAACTGTCTGGAAGAAGATTTAGTATTGGAAATCCAGCAGAATCAAAGGGAAGGGCTCCAACCAATCCAGAGATAATTCCACCTACACCGTATCCTTTTTGACGTAATAAACCTCTATGATAGACAAACTGTCCGTGTCTTCTTTGTCTCAATAATCCGGGATGATACTGCATGTTTCATGACTCGTGTCAGACTGACCTAAATGCACTCCAGGGACTCCTTTTATACCTCCTGTCTTAAGGTTGAATACAATACAGACAGCATATCAGACAAGTCATCACTCCCAATAAGATGTAACAAAAAAGATGTACACTCATCTTAGTACACTTTTCTGAAATGAAGTTTCACGACTGATTTTCCATTTAAAAAAGGCATGGGAGTCCCTAAAGGAGTCATGATATGAATCTCAATGCTATCGAAATGTTTTTTACTCAGTTTCAAATATTCCGCTCGAACGGGTTCCCATTTAGCTTGTTTTTTATCTTCCAGATTGAGTGTACAAGGAACCACTCTTAATAATTTCAAGGCATTGGATCCTACCGTCTGGGGTTCAATCAAGTCACAATACACGTACATGGATTTCAGATTTTCATATAAATCTACGGTATTGTTGCCCATGTAACTCACGTTGATCCATTTGGTTTCTGTATCGTTCTGAAGCATCACCTTCTTACTTTCTATTCCTAGCTTATAAGCTAAGGCTATGGGGAAACGAATGCATAAGGGATATTTTTTAAGTTCTCTCCCCGTAAACTGATACATCACTTTATCATATTTGTCATGATAGGATAATTTCATGGCATTCTCTTTTTTTAGAATCAACCTCTTTTTTAGAATCATCTAAAAACTTCCATAAATTTTTCAAAGTTCTTTCCAGTCCAAGAGTGATTTCATTTGTTAAAGCCATGGGATGAATGTAAGGCCCCGGTCTAAAGTGAATTCGCTTAATTTCCATCTTCTGGTCTTTCGTTATGAGATTACCAAATTCAGTATGGGCCCAATCTAATAGGACAGGACATTCGCTTAATGGCATCACATCTATGGTTTTCATTTTAAATCTGTCCCATTTAAACACATTAGATTGTTGGACTTTTGAAGCATAAAACTGAGGAAGCAGGATGTCAAAATAAGCTTCCTCTTCTGTGATGTTTTTCAATGATATGGGATACATCAATTCTGTTAAAGCCACTTCCCATTGTCCATCTGTTAAATCTACCGTTTGTGGTAATAAGGTTTTAAATTGAGCCGTCGTATTACTCGGAAAAGATTGCATGGACCCATCACTGGGTAAAGTCATGTTAAAACTACTGCTCTCGGCCATGTTCAGTGAGATACTGAGATAAAATAACTTAGGACCCTTCTATTTATAACAACTATTTTTTTTGTTTTTTAAAATTTTATTGGACATATTATAACACTTCTTCTTCTTCTTCTTCGGATCTGTAAGGAATCACAGTCTCAAAACACTGGCCCTCTTCGTTTTCCAAGCTATCTTTAATCTGGGAAAAAGGAATACGACAATACAGGTACTCTGTAGGACAGTAATAGCTAGGAATCCTCAGTCCATCTTTTTGCTGGTTCCAGAACATATCACGAAGACAATGTTCTATATTCCAGCACCATTCACCTTCAGCCAGAACCACACGAGTCTGGAATTTACAACGACCTAGGATCAACCATTTGTACTGTTGATAATGATGGTATATTTTGACCCTCACCTTAGATCCTTTAGGATGTAAGAATTTCTGTCTTTTTTCTAACCACACATCTTGAGTCGATGTTCCTGGATGATTTTCAAAATAATCTAGGATGGCTCCTATTTTAGTTTTCATCCAGGGTCCCTGCATGTAAATACATCCAAATAAAGTCTCACAATACCAACGATACTGCATTTTTTTTTGCGTCTGACTTTTAGACTTGACTTTTTTTAGAATGATTTTGTTTTGGGTCATACCTCTTTATATAACCTTATCCAATCTATTTTTAGTATCTCAAAAAAACCCAACAACATTTATTTTTTTATAATTTATTTCCTTCATATCTACATAAGGGACAAAGTCTGTAACAAGTCTTGACAAAGTTCTCGACACATTTCACACAGCAAGGATACTGTCGACATTGTTGACACTTCCATCTCACCTCCGTATTTTCCTCCCAACAGGTCAGGCATTTCTTTAAAGCTCTCTTTCTCGTTACTTTGACCCATAAGGGCACCATATTCTCTGCCCCGTACTTCCATGTGAAATATTTCACACACCAGTTACATCCACAGGTCTCCATAGAAGGGGGATCATCCACAAACCAGTGAGGAAAAGGCATTTCACAATGCTCGCAAATTCGATAAGTTCTGTGATGCCATCCGGGATAATCATACACCGTAAATGTACGCCATTGGCTCATTTTCCTATCACAGTAATGACAGTAATACTTTTCTACGTCAATCAAATAGATCAGTCTCCACGAAAAAATCATGATTGAGCGCAGTGTACTCAAAGCTAAGCTTTATATACCTTTTATTTATGGGGGTGGTGTGCAAAAATGTGTTGGACCTACGTTTTTGTACTGAGATACTACTGTGTACGTTTGATTTACGTTATGCTGAGTCAGGCATAAGCAATACACATAAAATCTTGGCAGAGATTCAAGTATACCATTGTGACGTCATGTGTCACAAAAAATGTTATAGTTGAAGAGAGAGAGAGAGAAAATAAGACATTTTTTTTTTTAATTTTTAATTCACAATAACATTAAAGTAACAAACATGGAATATTTTGACATAGTTCTTTTTGAATAGGAAAAGTTCTCATGTACAAATATTCTGTTTCACAAGCACAGTCCATGATGTCGTATCCTTCTTTGAGCACTTTATTTACATAATCTTTGATACAATCACGGATTTCTTCCATCCATTTCCCTTGAATCCAAGTCCTTGCTGGTCCCTCTGGTTTGTGAGCGAAAACATATTTTACTTTCCATTTGAATTCCTGATACTGGGGTTGCCATGGTCCTAATATTACTTTTATAAGTTGTCCATATTCATGATCCGGTAATTTGATTCTCTTATACAGGTACACATCATTGACTCCTGTTTCTCCCGGATTCTTATCCATGAAATCTTGGATACATTCATCTTTATTTTTCATCCATTCTCCTGTTTTAGTGGAACCTGTATGCTCTTGCATTTTCCAACGATACTCTGAGCTTAAAAAATCCATGTTGCTCTATCCTCAGTCAGATCACAAATGAATCTTTTTTTTTCCCCATTTTATATATACTCTGTGATGCATCTATTTTTTTAAGACATTAACCCTGTGCATTGGTGGTCTTCTTAGGGGTATTATGCATCATCGTAGGACTAGGCATGATATAACCCACTGAAGAACTGACACATACCATCCAATATTCTCGATTAGGATCATGTAAAGCTAACATGACCACACTAGTGACGATGAGAGATACACAGATAAATAATTGGGCGAAATAAACGATTTCTTCTCGAGGAATATTCTCTCCACAAAATTTCCAATGAGGAGTTATTTGATGAGATCCGTTTGGGGAATCCATGAATCAAAACTAGGGGGATATCCTTTCCACCGAACTTTGACTTCTTGAATGATTTTTTTCCCGACGCGTCGCTTTTTATACCCCAAGATTTCCTCCACTTCGTACACGTCGTCTTTTTTAATGATCTTTTGTAATTCTTTCTCGTAAAAAGTCCCTTCTAATTCCTCTCCGTTATAATCTTGCACTCTATACACGTAAGGATACCTTCCAGGAACTCTTTTAGAAATGGTAAACAGTTCTGTGGTCCAGTTAGGTAAATATCCTTTTTCAAATGTGCGTTTGGCTTTACTGATGCGTACTTGATCTCCTTCTTTAAACTGAGGTTTAAGAAACTGTTTCTGATTCGATGTCCCATATAAAGTTTTCCAGACTTTTAACACATTAGAAGCATTCACTTGAACTGGGACTCTTTTGATACTCCGATGATAGGTATGATTGTAAGCATACACTAAATCCGGTAAAACTTCTACATACCGTCTGGTTTTATGACGAGTAAAATAACGCCACATGCGTGCTTTGAGTGTACGCTGAAATCGTTCCACGATACTGGCTTTAGTGTCCGTATTACGAGTAGTAAAAAAATGAATGGATTTAAAAGCTTGTAAGAATTCTCGATTGGTAAATTCTTTTCCTTGATCGGATTGAATGCGGACGGGACGTCGACCGTCTTGTTGAAAAATCTCTTGTAATCCTCGAATCATTTCTTTTCCTGTTTTCTGTTTTAAAGGCACTACCCAGGCATATTTAGATAAGACGTCAATGGCACATAATAAAAACGTATATCCATCATTATGTTTCTTTAAACTGGAAACATCTGCTAAATCTAATTGCCATTGTTCGTCTATATCGGTCACTCTAGTCTGTTGTCTCCGGAATTTTCTTTGAATGGGTTTATGTAAAGTATAAGTGTCTTGCTCTTTTAACCATTCTCGAATCTTTTTCAGGGAAATTCCTAACGGTTTGACCTGACGATACAGAGCTTGTATTCCTCCGTACCCTCTTTTAGGATCATAATAAATCTCTTTTAAAATCTCTTCTACTTGTTTTTTTTTCGTATTTTAGGCAAGGAAAGCCAATTTTCATTGATTTGTCCTAATTTCTTTTCTTCTTCGAGTTTGGCTTTTAATTCCTTTTTAGCTCTAAAGGGACTATATCTGGATCCTACCCTTGTCCCTACAGGGGTTGAAATGGATTTTTTAATGACGGTTCCTCGATCTTCTATAGGTCTACTCACTGGAGTGTCAAAAAAGGAAGAAAATCCACTATCGTCTATTTCGTGACTTTTAGGAGTACTGATTTTTCCAGGTCTCTGCATGGCTTTTATAAGGTTTCCATTGCTCACGTATTCCAGAGGAGTACGCGTCTCTTTTAAAGCTTGAGCAAATTGTTCTAATCCTGTAGGAACCGGATGATGTTTACGAGACTGAGATCTCATATATCAGCCATTAAATCCACAATGTTAGAATCGGGAATTTTTTGACCTCGATAACTAATTTCACCTTCTTTATTCCAAGTTAACACTTTAGGGTTTTTCTTTAAATGATTTAATAATAATCCAGCTTTTCTTTTCATGTTTTTATTCACTGTTTCAAGGATTTCATCGTCAATCTCAGCTGCTGGTAATGCTGCTGCTGCTGGGGCTGGAGCTGCTCCTGCTGCTGGAGCTGCTGCTGCCGGAATTTTCAGTTTAGAAATAGGTTCCTGTCTAGCTTGTTGTAAATAATTCCTATATCGATGAAGTTCCTGGCCATATAAAGCAACTTTTTCTTCTGGGGTTAAATCTTCACGTCTTGTAATCTCGTCCAATTCCTGACCTAAACTGATGGTGGTTTGAAATTCCGGAGGTTTGGGTAATTTGGCCTTGAGATCATTCAATAAGACTTCAGGAACTAACACTATTTTACGACTCATATTTTTTTCTTCTTCTTGAGGACTTTATAGACGGAATGACCGGCATCCAACAATAAAGGTGCTGCTGAGATTAATAAGGGTAAAATGTTTCCTCCTTTTTGTTGAAGTAATAAAGCTCGTCGTTTCTGGACAGATTGAGGTTTGACCAGTCTCCTGAAGATGTGTTTCTTAGGAGCTAGTTTTCGTTTATGAGCCGAACTGAGAGGTAACACTCCTTTTAATAGGTTGAACACGATCTCTCAGATTTTGAGAATACAATCTCCAGAACAATGTTTTAAAATACCCGTTTTTAATGGAGAGGAATAGTGAGGGTCCGATAACACTCTTAAAAGAGGGCAATGAGGTTTTAATCGTGTAGAACAGCATCTTTTCTTCTTCTTCTTAGCCATCCTGGGGTTAAAATGAGGACATGTCCCAGGTTTCTCCCCTTTTTATAGTCTCAAGGAGGAGGAGCATACATGTCGTGTTTGGCCTTCTCGTGTTTGTCTCTATTTTTCTGGGTGACGTAGAATTTGGAACAATATCGGCATTTATATCTCATTCCTTTAGGAAGTTGAGGTGTAGAAGCGGTCAGAGGTTGAAAGCGTGCTATTTTAGGAGTGTGAATGGGTACTTTAATTCTAGGAGTGTGAATGGGTACTTTAATTCTAGGAGAGGGAATGCCCACATTGACTTGAGGAAACATTTCTAAATCGGGAGCTCTTTGACTGCCTATGGGTCCCCTAGGACGATCCATTCTCATTTCAGCTTGTTTTTTAATAACTCCCCAATAGTTTTTTGTCTTTGTTCTTTATAATACTGATTGATTTCGTTTTTTAAACTTTCAGGCATGGCTTTTCGTTGAGCTGGAGTTTTGGGAGTCGTTTTTTTCTTTCTACCACCTTTTCTTTGAGCAGCAGGTTTTCTCTTTTGAGGTTTTCTCTTAGGAGGTTTTCTCTTCTTTCTGGTCTTTTGAGCTGCTCCTCCTACTCGGACCATCCAATCTGGAAACACTCTTTGTTTCTTATTATTGACTCGCACTACCACACTTTTTAAACGACGCACACGTCGTTTCTTAGGTGCATTCCATTTAAATAAATGACGAATGATGACTCCGCCTAGAAATCCGGCTCCTCCGCGTTTTAAAATGGCATTTTTCCTATCTTGATCACTGGCCGACTTATCGGCTATGATACTTAAATCTTGACGATGATTATTAATAAACTTTTGAGTCTGTTTATTGATAGGTAAGACCCTACGTATCAAATTTCGAGCTCCCATAGCAAACCAATTCAATAAGGCTTTACGCCCTAATTCGATTAAATGGGCTCGCTTGGCAGGATCTCGCTCCCGCTGTAAACGTCGTAACGTTTTCACTAATTTACTCTTGGCTGAGAGAGGTCGACCCATGACGACTGTATAATGATAAATGACAAGTTTAATGTTGGTACATTTTTATTTATACTCTTGTGGCATGTGTATAGTTAACAATTCAAACAATCGACTTCTCAATCTGTATTCGTCTGGGGTCTGTGGATTCAAGTCAACCAGGAGATACCCGTGAGGAATACTGGTGGCTTCTTGATAAGCCGACATCAAATGAGGTAAGGCTAACTGTCGACTCAAGACACTGATTTGAGATTTGTCTCTGGGATTTTTAAACAACACTAAATAATGAGCATTCAAACTAATGGTGCGATGCTGTGGTGCCCGATCAAATAAATTCTGAGTGATGTAAATCACACTGGTATTCCGATGATGCGCTTTACGGGTAAACCAATCCACGATCGATTCGATGGCTTTTCCTCCCAACATGTCGTCAAAAATGAGTAAGTGAGGAATAGTTAAATTGGCTACTAATTTCTCATCGTCTTCTGGAATATTTCGAATAAAGGAGACCTGATCTGTTAAAGAAGTGTAAGCAGGTTGCCATTCTCGATAACACCAGACAATTTTTTGTGGCATGGGGATAATCCAATGTAAATTTTCCACTAATTTTTTAACAAATTCCGTTTTCCCCGATTTAGAAGGTCCTGCTACCACCATGGTAAATTCGTGTTTCAATTGAAAAGACGGGAGTGTCTCGTCAGGTTGCATGATGATAAATGAAGAGAAAAATAGGGTTTCAATCCTTTTTATTCAACACAGAAATATACGTTGAGTTCTCTTCACATCGGATCGACAAATGGGGCAATACCGGAAGGTGGGAGCACATAATGAAGAGCAACATACGTGTCCACAAGGGAGTAAAGCCATTTGTAATTCTCCCTCTAAACAAATGTGACATTTTCCTGTGGCCTGAATCTCTGTAGAGGTTTGGTCTAGTAGAGGTTTAATTTCAGGTGAAACTTTGTATCCCACCCGGAGTAAATGCTTAATGAATACGATCATCACCCACTCACGTCCTTTATAGGTATTGATGTAAGGACAATTAGGGTTCCAATAAGCATGTTCTACATAAGGATCGTCTGTAGGTTCCCAGTTGGTAAAACCCATACCACAATGAAAACAGATGGTCTTATCACCCACTCCCCTGTAATAAAATCCGGCTTTGGCTAGGTTGGGTAATAATCCTTTTAAAGACTCGGGCCATCCCTCTTTAAAGGTAGCTTCTCTCTTTAAGAGCAGAGCATAGTTAGGGTAAACTGGAAGCCCCTCTGGTTCCCTAGAATTTTCAGCCATGACTGAAGTGTTAAAATATTTTTGCCCCCTTTTTATAACCCCTTCATTTTTTAGGGGGTTTTCCCCAATAATAACACATTTTGAAATACAGATTTTTTAATAACCATAAGGTAAAGTATTATAATCATTCATAATCTGTCTCTTATCATAGACAATTCTATATTGTTTTTCTAAAGGTACTGTCTTGACTTCATGTTGACGGGTCCTCTGTATTTTGTAAGGATACGAGACTTGGATTTCATCCATTTCTTTCTTGAGCATTTTTTCTAATGTCTCTGGTGACACGATATTGGAGGCCCGATAATTAAGAGTCAATCCTTTGACTTTACACACGGAATTTCCCTTGGCGGTGAGGTAAGCATAATTTTTGGGACCTCCTGACATGAATTTGATAATGTGGTCCCCGTCTAATTCATCGGTCCATTCTCCTAAACTGTGGCCAAGGGTAGGATTAAATTGTCCCTCCTTATGTTGGTATATGATACTGTCCGTATCGAAATAAAGGACCCGATTTCCTAAAGGTTGTAAAGTCTCGTAGAGGTGTAATCGGGCATGAGCGGTAGTGAAACAGGCCAGTACCACGTTTCCGAAGGGACACTCTTCTACAAATTCCTGTTTCTCTTGATAATTCACCAGCATCATGTCCGATTCGGGCTGCTCTTTATTTTCTAAGAGTTCTATCCCTTTGATGTCAATGGTCGAATCTTGTAAGAGTTGCTGTAATTCCTCTTCTTCGGTCAAGTATCGAGTTTTAGGTAATAACAGGCGTTGAGCGAATTTTCCCCACAAGCAATTTAAAAAGAGTTTGGCTATCGTTCGTCGCACCGGATTTTTTTTCTATACTTAACAAGTCCATTCTAATGCCTTCTTTTTCTATTACTTTACGAATGTAATCTAGTTTTTGTTCCTCCGTCTGACAATCAGGTGGGAATCCAGAAGCTTCCTGTTTGATCTTTAAGAAGGTATCGATGTAAGATCTGAATAAATCTTGACTGCTTTCTGGAAAATGCCAAACCTCGTAAATCCGCTCTAAAGTATATCCCATGTCTAAGGCTTTATGTAATTCTGTAGTCACCCAAGTACCTGTAAGACTGCGTTCCTGGTCTGTGTGTTGACATCGATGTTTAGAAGTAGAGTCCTGTCGTTCCGCACACGTTCGACATAATGGAAATAATAACTTGCCTCCCGTGCGATAAGGTAAAACGGGGTGTTAGAGGCCTCGGGGTGGTAAGACCCGACAGTGAATGAGACCGAAATAAGTTCTCACGTCCTGGAATTGGTCTGTTATGATCTGAGGATGGCCTAGGGGAAAAAGTCTGTGTTTTAACACGTAAGGGTATAAGGAACAGACGTCCACGTATCTCATGTCCCCCTCCTCATAATACAATTTTGTAGCATTGGTCCGGCCTCCGTACAGGGCTTCTCGGGGGTTCAAAGGATCTGGAATGTCCAGGTCTCGTACATAATTCTGTAATGCCACCTCTCTTTGTAGTTGTTGATCGAAATCGTGTTCCCAGATACTATGTACGGAATACCCCATTTCCTCTAAAACCGTATTCCTCCTTAAAGTTTCCTCGTGTAATTCCTGGTAAGTAAATTGTGTCCGGTGAGGATGAGTTTCGGTCTGTAGATTCGGATAGCAGGCATGAATCCTCGACGGTAAGCTAAATTGGCCGCACTGGCAAAAGTGATGGTTTCCTGGAAGGGGTCTACATGGACCAAGGTCTTGAGAGTGGCTCGAAACTGAGCACAGCATCGTCGTAAAATATCGACGTCTGAAATACAATAGTCTAAAAATTCCTTCTGAAAATCAAACACTTTTCCGGCTTGTTGTTCGTCCCATTGGTAAAAAGCCTGTCGTCCACTTATAGACATGTCGTCCGGATTGTAGAATGCCGCAGGTGGATAAAGACCCACATAATTCTGGTTCTGTTCTGTATTAAAAAAGTGAGGGAAATACCCTTTTTTCAGTTCGGTGAATCCGAAAGCAGAGGGCATTTTAGACAGAGCAAAAGGTAAAAAATTATACGAGTCGATGAATTTCAATCCGCAGATTTGCATGGATAAGATTTTACTGCCGTTCATGATGACTGTAGGCTTCATGCAGGCGGAATGTACCAGGTAATTTAAAATGAACTGTCCGTCATATCCTTTGAAATTGTGAGCAATGATGATAGCCTCGTCGTGTAATAAGGCGGAATTCTTATTCCCTGTGTCGGGTTGTAATAACCACTCCATGAAGTGTTTTAAGGTATCTGGCCCTTTAAACACGTGTTGACGGGGTCCCATGTGTCGACAGTGAGGACAGGGATCTTCTATGGGTAAGTGCCCGCAATGTTGACATACGCGGTGTGCCACACATAAATTAGGGACGTGGATGCCGTTTTCCTGTGTACATTCGAAATCGAAATAAATATAAAACTGTAATGTCTCTTTGCCTTTCTTTTTCTTTTTCTCAGGCTTCAGTTGAACGTAGCACTGATGATCCGTGTCTACAGTTTTCTTACAGATCTTACATTGTTTCTGTCCTCCGCAATGATGATGAGGGAGTAACATTTTAGGCATCCATTTCTCACAATGGTCGCATCGTCCCATTAAACTGCATACGGTTGTGGTTGTATTCTTACTGTGAGGTCGTAAATGGTTTTCGTAGCAAGTTCTGCTCTGAAAAAATCCCTGGCACTGGCTACATTGAATATGGTTCCCGTCTGGAGGGCAGGGGGTGTCCGTTAAACAAAAGGAACATCGGTAAGGACACTTGGTACGATGGTCTGTAATGTTCCTGTAGCCCACATCGCAATGATCACAGTAATATGGGTTGCCCGTCACAGCTGGCATAGATAAAATAGCATCGTAATGATGGTCGTCTAACAAAATATTTAAACAAGTTCCATCTCCGCAGCCTTTATAAAGGGGCTCTAAACTGAGTTTAGAGGAGGTGGACTTGAACTGAAATATTTTCAGTCGATAGCGAGGGGCTAACACCTGTTGTAATTTCCCCCATTCTTCGGGTCCACAAGGCTGATGAATGTCACAGCCGGCTTGTTCCACGAGAGCTATAGCTTCATTTTTCTGGTCATTAGCTCTTACATCACCCTTCCGCATACGTAGCCATTGTTTTTCCCATTCAACTAAACTCTCTGGATTTTCCGGTTTTTGACTGTGTAACCGCGTGACTACAATGGCTCGAGCTAAACAAAATTTATCCAAGGGATTGTCGATCTGAACGATGGATTTTTTATTCTTTTTAAAACTCTCCTTATTGACCATCAGGTGTTTGGTATTCTGTCCACCACTGCCTTCTGGATATTTGACATGAAACATGTCGAATTCCATAGACCCGTCTCCCAGTTTAAAATCTTTCTTAGATTGTTGCACGGCTTTTATTTTGTCTAAAATGACGTCCTCGTTCAAATGTTTACATTAAGTAAACTCGTACCAAATGTCGGAATCCAGAGAAGGGTGGTGAATGTTCAGGCGTACATAATCGTTAGGGTTACACTGCATGTGATATTTGACATTCTGTAGCATGTCTCTAAATAATCGCCGAACAAAGCCTCTGTTTTCCTCCTCTGGAAATTCTTTAAAATTCACACTGTAGACATCTTCTTTAGCTTTAAATTTTCTGGAATGCTTAGCTTTATTGAGTCTCAGTTGGTAATACTGGGAAATGGTTTTTGGCTTCTGGGGTGGTGGTGGTGAATGAGGTGGTGATGAATACGGAGAAGGTTCTTCTTCTTCTTCAGGTAGATTCCGTAAATGTTGGAGGTGTTGAGCCCGGTTGGCTTTGGCTCTCTTTAATCTTTCCATTAATCTCGCATTTTTTTTCCTGAGAACTAATTCTCTCGTTCTCTGTCGAGAAATAATTCTTTCTAATTCTTTCTCCCGTTTTTTCCATCTCATAAGTTGTTGTGCATGTAACAATTGTTTGAAGGCACTATCAAAATTCATCTTGATAGATCTGACAACAAAATGAGCTGAAAGTCGGAGAAAAGCTGTATTTATAGAGTATGACGTCACAATGCATAGGTAGCTCGCTGATCCAAGACTAAGTATTGAGACGTACACAGTACGTACAAAAGGGTATATAAAGCAGAGTTGGAAATTTTAGGATCAGTCTTAGTGGGCACGTGGTACCTGACAGACGTAGAAATATGGCAGAGGAAAAGTCCATGAATTCACCTGCAACCTTACCAGAGGATAGTATTGAAGGAAATGAAAGAAGTTTGATATGTGATATCTTAGATCAAATGACCATGATAATGCAGGAAATTGATAATAATATAGGTCTGTTTAGAGAAGTGGTGATGCATGAGCTTCGTGAGTTTAGAGAAGAGATGAGGAATGAGATTCGTAGTCTAGGAATGGAGGCAGACCAGGGAAAAATCCCCATTACTGTGAACAACAAGAGGAAAGTTCCTGCTACCCAGACGGAGAAGACCCTGAAACTCCAGAAGAAAAAGTAATTATGTACACATTATTTGAATAAATCATCTTACACACTTTTTTACTATGTTATTGTTTTTTTTTCCGTTTTCAGAAAATAGAGCTCTGTGTGAATGACATGACGTCACAATGGTATACTTGAATCGATGCGAAGATTGTGTATTGCCTAGGCCTGACTCAGCACAAAACGTAGATCAAACGTACCCCCCTTTTTACTTGGGTTTTTCCAAGGTGTGTATACTAGATTGAACCGGCCAGGGCACCAAAAAAAAAGTGAACTCAGTTGACCCGCCTATCCAGGATCTGGGGGGGACAAAAAGTGCACTCAGTTGACCCGCCTATCCAGGATCTGGGGGGACAAAAGTGCACTCAGTTGACCCGCCTATCCAGACCCGTTATACTACTTCTGTAACAGAAAAAAAATCAAATCATACTAAAATCTAATTTAAATTCTTATTAAAATCTGTTTATTTAATTATTTTCAAAGATATTTAGCCGTCACGGTAGCTCAGTCGGTAGAGCGTTTAATCCGTGATCTGAAAGGTCGTATGTTCGAATGACGGCTGCGACAGACCTAAGTTGATAAAAAAAAAAAAAGGTAGCAACTGTTCCTTCGCCAAGCGTTCGGCACTTTGAAGTGAAAGTGAAAATCTTTTAAACGGGAAGCGTCCTTTTTTGGTTGTACTTTAAATATCTTGCCACTTTTTTACAAACTGTGACACCCCTTGTATTCTCCGATATATTGACAGAATTTACTCTAAAATCAACATTGAAACATTTTAATGCAATTTTTTGGACAGTTAAAAATTACTTTAAGCATACATGACGAAGGTACCCAACTCTGTCATTTAACGTCCACATTCATGACACCTTTTGCAGAACAAAAATTGACGTATCCCGTATCAGTTACACAGTACATGGAGTTACAATTTGAATTTGACATGTAAACACTGTTTAGTGTTCATGGTGATTTACCACTGAATAATAATTTTTAAAAATCTGTTGTTTTGTATACAAATTTTCATTGATTTTTTTTTTCATGCGGATGGGTGGTGTTGTTGCTTTTTTTTTTTAATATAATTTTCTTGTACATATCTTACAAACATTTTTAAAATTATTTAGTCTAAACTGCAAGTTGTAAAAAGGTGTTCATCTTGGATGCTGAAGCATGCAGAATATTGAAAATCAAAAGTTTTTATATTTATTATATATAGTGTAAATATAAATGTTTTGTACATATTACGTTAACAGTCTTACTTTCTAAGGCATTTAATTTTGTCCTACTTTCTAAGGCATTTAAAATTATTCAATATAAATACTGACGTTTGTTTTAGCGTGGCATTTATTTACTCTATGAACGTACCGCGGATATTTTTCAGAGCGTACTTAAAGTGCATTTTGGAATGAAATTGCAGTAACTAAATGAGGATAATCCGAAAGTTACTACATAATAATACACTGAAGTGTGCATGAACATGACATGTGTATATCCACTGTATATATTTTTGATATGTGCAAACTGTGTCACATATAGGTGTATTAAGAATTCAAAAAACAATAATTTCATTTTCAAAAATTGGTATTCTTTTAAAATTACAGGAAACGAGAACTACTCCCAATTTAAGATAATGGCACATGCCAGACGACATTTATCCTTAAGCGGATCTTTATAAATGATCCAATTAAATAGACTCTAAGACCCATGTTTTACTGCGTTTTTAGATCCCTTAGTCCGCGTGGCGCAGTGGTTAGAGCGTCTGCTCTAAAGTCACGGTGTAAGGAGTTGATCTTACGTCGGGGGTTCAAATCCACTGCGGGACGTGGAGACCGGTCCTTCGGATGAGACCTTATAAACCGAGGTCCCGTGTCGCAGTAGGTGCTGCCACGAAAAAAATCCCTCATTGCTCAATGGCCCTGAGTGCCCAATATAGGTCAAAATTTGCAGCCCTCCACCGGCACGTGGTGGCTTCCCCATATGAGGGGGAAATTCTCGAGAGGGACTTTAAACAATAAACAGATCCCTTTGTGTTCTGATTTATAATTGATTAAACTGATAAACGCATGATTTCAAGGACCTGTGAACCCAGATATTGACTGCTAATAAAGATCAAAATATTTCTTTGGTTTAAAAATTAAGAAATGCATATTAAAAGAAGCAGTCCATCAAATCAGTTACTTGTATCTATTCACATGGCAGCATAAGACCAGGCTATATAAAACACTTTTCTGTCATTTTTAATCGTGAAAGAATCCCCGATTTTCCAGGCTTGATCAAGGGTTCTGTTTCGAAGTGTTTGGTGTGCCTTGACCAGCCACCCCGCATGAATGGGTTTCAGTGTTGACAATTGTTTTTCCCTTTTTAAGTTATTTTTAAATTTGATCCGTTTACCACTCAGAAAACTGATCTTTATACATTTTGTAAAATTCATCCTTTCCAGCGAGATCTAACGGCTGTGGTTCTAATGTTCAGCTGGCGGGAACATACCGCATACGTATGTTGTTCCGAGTCATTTGACCTTTGAACTCGTTAACTCGATGTGCTTTGAACAAATCAAATTTGCACAAAGCAGGTACATTGGAGCGACAAAATGGTCATTTTGCAGGTATGTTAAGGCAGTACCCAGATCATATTTCGGCGAATTTAGACTTTTTCCATAAAATGTAACATTGATAAATTGGAAAAACCATAGATAAAACATTTACTATTATTATCCATTGTATAGACGTCATTGAGTCTTAGGCTAAAAGAAGCACTCCACTACGACGTGATCACGTGACGTCTATAAATAGAAAAATTGCCTTAATGAAAAAGTGAAAAGTTCAACACTACCCCGGAGATAATTCATTTCTTTTAGTGAAAATAATTATGTAAAAACATCACTGGGCCATGAAAAGTGCTGCTAGAATCCTACTCTCCTGACACAGAAAAAAATATTCCAAAGTTTCGCATGAAACCTTACCAAAATTTTTACATTTTATACATACGATCAAGGAATTTTTATCAATTCATGTTAACCACACGATTCTAGCAGCACTTTCCAAGTACTATAGAATACAAGCTTTTGATACAAACAAAAATTATATTTCAAAGTATGCGGCGTAGTGTTGAACTTTTGCATCTTTGTTGTTATAGAACGACATAGGAACGGCTGATCGTGATTTCAAAGCACTGACTATGTTCATTATAAGAAAACATGATAAGAATATATCAGCGTACCTGATTCTTAATCTTTAATTCCTTATGAATCACACATAACATTCATGGTATATGCCTTAAAACTCCCATTTCATATATTTGTTTACATGAATTCTCATTTCACTCGGCAAATATTTGATCAATGGTTATGACGTCATGGGTTTGGTATTTAACCCCCGTGCTAAATAATTAGCTATTTATACCACCTAAAAACGACAAGATTTAGTTTATGTTATGTTTTGAATGATTCCATTCTTTTCTTGGACCTGAAATTAAACTTTAAAGATAGATATTAAGAAATCATTATTTCTATAGTTCACGTCATACAGCTTACTATGACGTCATATTGTGAAGGCGAGTAGGATATCTCTGGGTGTAGCCTTAACATACCCGCGAATTTTCTCTCGCATTTTCAATGTAAGGTACTTCATTTTTTTTTTCAACATAATCACACATGCTTTCGGAGTCTGACCAGTGATTTGAATAATAATCCTCCTTCTTGTTCATGTTCTTCATCCTACAACTATAGTCCTGCTGGACATGTTATTACTGGTGACGTAAATATAGTTAGTAATGAGGACTTTTAAATTATTAATTTTAAAAGGGCCAAAATTTAGGGAACCCATATCTTTTAACTGGCGTCAAAATTTAATAAATATTAAGGATTCTGTGGAAGATTACGCCAGGCGATGGGCCAGACATGAAAAAGAAGACCTTGACACGTTTTCAGAATGGATTAAATGTTATGGATGTATGTTAAAATCTCGCATTAAGCGATTTAGGGCCAAAATGAAAACCAACTTTCTCTCTGTGCTCAATAATTCAGAAGTAAAAAAAAAATAATTAAATAGAATACATAATCAGTATGTACTGGTCCCTGCTGACAAAGCAGGTAACAACATTGTCTTTGTTTGTAAGGCTCATTATTTAAATTGTATTTTAGAGGAAATGGGATTTAATTCAACAAGTGGTAATCGAACTTATACCCATAGCTCCCTTTCTAAGGAGGAAATTCTTCAAAATCATATGTCAGTTTTGAATATGTTTAATATTCCTAACAAACAACATGAATTCGAATTACCATATCTATATTGGATTCCGAAACCTCATAAAAATCCTTACAAAGATACAGTAAATGTCTTACCAAGCCTTTTTCTTTACTCCTCACTTAAATATTAACAGTAGTGAATTAGAAACTTAAGGAGTACTGTGTAACAATATATTCCAGAAGTGGTGTAAATCAGATGTGGATACTTAAAAATTCCAAGGAACTTTTGGAAAATTTGAAATCACAAAATTTTACCGAAACCAACAACATAAAACTTACGATTTTTCAACTTTATATGCAACAATTCCCCACGATAACATAAAGTCCAGGCTTTTTGATATCATTGACAGCTGCTTTTTCAACAAAAGTGGAACTCGTAAATGTCCTTACCTTGTCATTGGTCATTTGCAAAATTATTTTGTTGAAAAACAACATTCAGGTTGTACACACAAGTACTCTGAAGTTGGAATTCCCATGGGTATCAATTTCTCCCCGTTATTAGCAGACCTATTTTTGTATTCATATGAAGCAGAAATTCTTAAAAATCTCTTTTATTTTGTTAAGAGGAGTTCTGTATGGTTTCAAGTTTATTGGATCACAATTTCCGGTTTCTATCCTCATTTTTACCGTTTCGGTATGACCTAGATCCAAATCTTTATCTACAAATAGATCAGTATTGTTCTTGAGAAGCTGTTCTACCCGTGCTTTATGCTCTTCTGACACATTTAGATTGCACGCGTCAATTTCATTTATTTCCCCTTTTTGAATATAAATAGTTTCAATTGTATTCTTTCCTAATATATCAACCCGTTCAATGACACAACACTTCTAAAACTTTTATGTTTTGTTTATTGCATTAGTCAGTAAAACAGGAATTCTATTTTTCTCTGTTGCAGTCGATAACGTTTCATTCGTAGTAAGCCCAGCGTTGTCATAAACAAAACTCTGATCAACTTTCGTGTAGGCCAATTAAACCAAAATGTTTGCAAAGAATTTATTAACTGAAAGTTGTGAGTCGTACAGCTGATCGTATAGTGGCTCCCTCGAAGAGCGCCGTAGATCGTATTTTATAATGTACAATACATAATACTCATTTACGTATGAAATAGACAAATCAGATTCAAGTAAACAAGTTATTCAATAAATTTGTACAAAATCCTGGAATTTTATAAAATAAATTGTAATTGAAACATAAACTTAAATAAGCTTCAGTCCAACGTCCTAGTATTGTGCAAAAGTTAATATAATGTTAAGATAATTTTTAGCTCTACTGGTCAGAGACCAGAAGAGCTTATGCGATAGTAAGGTGTCCGTCGTCCGTCCGTCTGTCTGTCTGTAAACAATTTTTCAAAACGCTACTCCTCCTACAGTTTTGGTCCGATTTCAATATAACTTGGCACACAAGTAGACTACACTAAGATACATAATTTAGTGCTTCGGTTTTTGATTTCGATGGACGTTGTTGTCATGGTTACTAAAAATAGAAATTTCTGTGAAATTCTTTAGAACGCTACTCCTCCTACAGTTTTGGTCCGATTTCAATATAACTTGGCACACAAGTAGACTACACTAAGATACATAATTTAGTGCATCGGTTTTTGATTTCGATGGACGGTGTTGCCATGGTTACTAAAAATAGAAATTTCTGTGAAATTCCTTTTAAACGCTACTCCTCCTACAGTTTTGGTACGATTTCAATATAACTTGGCACACAAGTAGACTACACTAAGATACATAATTTAGTGCATCGGTTTTTGATTTTGATGGACAGTGTTGCCATGGTTACTAAAAATAGAAATTTCTGTGAAATTCCTTTAGAACGCTACTCCTCCTACAGATTTGGTCCGATTTCAATATAACTTGGCACACAAGTAGACTACACTAAGATACATAATTTAGTGCATCGGTTTTTGAATTCAATGGACGGTGTTGCCATGGTTACTAAAAATAGAAATTTCTCTGAAATTCCTTTAAAACACTACTCCTGCTACAGTTTTAGTCTGCTTCTAATATAATTAGGCATACAAGAAGACTATACTAAGATACATAATTTATTGCATTGGTTTTTGAATTCGATGAACAGTGTTGCCATGGTTACTTAAAATAGAAATTTTTGTGAAATTCCCATTAAACGTTACTCCTCCTACAATTTTGGTCTGATTTCAATCTAATTTGGCACACAGTAAGAATACACTACGATACATAATAGGTATTTCTGTTTTTTTTATTTGGGTGAATGGTGTTGTCATGGTTACTAAAAATAGAAATTTCCGTGAAATACTTTCAAAACGCTACTCCTCCTACAGTTTTCATTTGATTTCAATATAACTTGGCACAGAAGTAGACTACATTAAGATACATAATTCTATTCATTGTTGCATGTTGCAATGTTTCAAATCCAAGTGCTACTTTTCTTTTGTTATACAAACAGACCAGTAGAGCTACAGTCTCATCAGAGACTTCTGGTTAGCAATGTTCCGTTACTGTTCCTGCATCGTCGTCCCAAGATAGATAAACATCCTGGTAGCTTACATTTTTGTTTATTCTTACGGAAAAGTCTTACACTTTCATATCCCGATTGGATTATAGGTCAATGCACTCTATCTTAAGTACATTGTAAATAGTTTAATATGTTTATTTTCTGATTAAAATAATTGTCTCAAACCCTATAGGTTTACATTTGACACACATAAAATCTCCTTAGTTGTTAAACCTAACACAGATTTATATTTTGCAAGGCAAATTTTTGCTGTTTGAGTTGGTATTAATACTTTTTTCGCGACTCAAATAACAGAGGAAATATGGATGTCCTCTTGCAATGGAATGTTAACATCATTTACTCTCATTGTGCCTAAATCGTAATAAATTCTGACCCCATTCTGTATCAGCCAATCCTGGCCTAAAATAAAATTTCAGTTCATTCCCTGAACCACATAAAATAGATGATACATTGTGAGACTTCCTATCTGAAACGTCAAATCTATCTAAGGACCCTCCGTTTACAGATTGTAAATTAATATTTTTTTTTTATTTTGAAATATTTTTAATGTTCTGAAAAATTTGGAATTAATAAGGCATACTGTACAGCAGGTTAAAATCGCGGTCGGAAAAGATCGCGATTTGTTCAACTTGCAGCAAATCGCGGTGGTTTGAATTCGCGGAAAGGAAAAATTATACAAAAAAAAATTTTTCCACACTGCAAGTATTTTCCTTGCGTATTGTGTCGATTCTGAACCCGATTAAATAGAACGAAACACCGACCTAATCTCGATTAGAAGACAAATGTTGTACGATTTACAATGTTAAGCATTCAGATAATTTTCTTTCTGTCTCGTGTTTTCTTTCTTTCTTTTTATTAAATATTTTTGAAATACATATGAGTCTATACTCGAGTGATTTATTCAAGTGATTTCAAGTCCATTCATGTAAAAAAAAATTAAAAAAAAAGAGAAAAAAAAAAGAAGCCCTTTGGCAGGTGTGTTTTGAGTAGAGTACAGAGTAGTATTTACTGCAGTATATTTAAATCTCCCTGAATCTAAATAAGTTGTCTGCACCGGTAGTCAAAATGTTGAACTGTTAATAAAATTGAATCAATGTGTAACAGTGTTGTCTTCACTACGTAAGTGCCTTGATTAAAGATAATAGGACTGAGCGATACGCACGGGTGAAATCTAACAATACATGTTTTATAGATAATTAAATCGCACCTTTACTGGGTGGCAGAATTAAATGTTAGTTATAAATGTTTATGTATCAATTAAGTTTAAAAAAAAAAACAACAACTACGTCTTAGTAATTGATCCGTACACCCGCATAATTAGGAAGACAGTCTACATCTCCGCTATATTAATTACTGCTTATGTTTGCAAGGTAAAACAAATAGAGTTAACGAATTTAACGACAGGTAACGGTAATATTTCAATTTATCCTTATCAATTTTTTGAGAATTATTCACTGTATGTTGAATTTGCGGAATTTTTATTTCCGCGAATATAGCGAAAATTAACTCCGCGAGTTAATTTCCTGCTGTACAGTAATTCAGCTCCCGTATCTACCAAACTACGAAAGCGTTGAGAATCTACCAAACTACGAAAGCACTGAGAACCAATTTTGATCGAAACAGAATTTGGACTCCCTGCAAAATTAATTTTGACATTTACTTTATTGCAGCCCTCAGCCCTTCTTGCAAGAAGAGCATTCTAGTTTCCCTTACTAGGTACTCTGCAATTTCTAGATATGCCCAGATTTCTTACACTTCCAACATTGCATTGCTTTAGAGGTCCATGTGTCTATTTTTGTGGATGCTTTAATGTCCTCCTCGGTCTGTAATGGTCGACCTCCATGGGCTGATGCCCACTTGCCTCAGAAAAGGTGTCACTCCCGGTTCTCAGATTAAATCTTTTGTAAAAGTTTTGTTCTCCGCGACAGTATTTATTGCGTCTTGTACAGTCGCCAGGTTATCTCTCAGAACCTTTAATCGCAAACAATTCGACGCCAGACCATCCGCAAATGCACCGACCAGTTGTCTTTGCACCGATGGTCGTCCTTCTGGAAAAACTTCTTCGGCTAAATTTAATACACTTTCAGCGTATACTTCAACATTTTCACATCTATTTTGCCTGCATTTTTGCAGTAACATGAACGCGTGTTGCGAGTCTGATACTTCTGCAAATCGCGTGGACAACTCCCGCTTAAGGTTAGCCCACAACTGTTGACCTTGAGGTGTATTAGTTAAATACCGTTGAATGAAATCCGATACTTCCCCCTACTTGTTTTGAATGCCAATAACTCTACTTTCTCATTTGGCACTAGTATGAAAAACGCACATTTTTCAATTGACTTGATCCAATCCTTAAGCTCTTTAGGTTTCCCATCAAAGAGTTTAATTAATTGTGCACTTTCTAGAGTACTTATTGAAGCATTTAACACATGTAGTTTCTCACCCAAGTGAAAGCTTCCATTAAACCCTGTCAGGCTGTGCTGACTCTGTCCGCATCTCACTCTCCATCCGAAATCAAGTAAAAACGAAAAGTAAATTACAACTAACAGTGATTTGAAAATCCTCGGTAAGACTCTAATTTCCAACTGTTTATTCCAAGACAATCCTGACATCACTCCCGTTCCTCTATCCTGTTCGCGAGCACCAATACTTATAACCTGTATAAAGCAATTGCAATTATGACATAATAATCACATGAGTTATCAACAGGTATAATTGAATGTATTACAGTTTAGAGAAAAAAAAAAGAATACTTCGCGTTGGGTTTTAAAATATTTATAAGATCTTAAATTGTCAAAACATTCTTGAACTAGATATCATTGAGATGGTGGCCATCTCAAAGGGCCCCGCTTTCAGCAAGGAACATGAAAAAGTAAAGGAGCTGAAAAGGGTTTATTTTGAAGAGGAACACTTGTGTACTATTAAGGGATGTGTTGTTCGAGTCTAAAGGGCTTCTAAGTCAACCCTGTTATAATAAGAAATGGCATGAAAATCACGAGTGCTCCATACCCTCTATCAAAAAGCAGCACAAAAATCACAAATGTTGCATATCCTCTATGAAAACTGTTGCATATGTATCAAAATATGGAAGGAAATTCACAATGTTCTGTACCCTACGTCAATTGGTAAAGTTTGAGGCTGACTAGACTAATAAGAGAAAGAAACCATGCACCGAACAAAGATTTTAAACAGAGAGGCTATTTTTGACCTTGACCCTTGACCTAGAAACTTCGTTCAAGGTCACTGCACATCCATTGACCAGTGGCACTCTGTGAGTGAAGTATGAGCCACACTGGACCAAGAGGAGAGAAGATATGCTCCGGACAAGGATTTTTCATATATATAATTCTTCTATGACCTTGACCTTAGACCTAGAAACATGGTTCAAGGTCACTGCACACCCTTTACCCAAAGACACTCTGTGGGTGAAGTATGAGCCAGATTGGGCCAAGGAGAGAGAAAAGATATGCTCCGGACAAGAATTTAAACAGAGAGGCTATTTTTGACCTTGACCCTTGACCTAGAAACTTCGTTTAAGGTCACTGCACATCCATTGACCAGTGGCACTCTGTGAGTGAAGTATGAGTCACATTGGACAAAGAGGAGAGAAGATATGCTCCGGACAAGGATTTTTCATATAATTCTGTTATGACCTTGACCTTAGACCTAGAAACATGGTTCAAGGTCACCGCACACCCTTCACCCAAAGACACTCTGTGGGTGAAGTATGAGCCAGATTGGGCCAAGGAGAGAGAAGATATGCTCCGGACAAGAGATCTCGGACGGACAGACGGACGGACGGACAGACTGATCACCATAGGGCGCCCGCAGAGCGGGGCCCTAATTAAACTTGCGAAAGAAAAGTTTCTTGAAATGTAACAAGTAAAAATAAACTGTTCAAAGTTTTTTATCATTAAGTAAATTCATTTCACTTTAAAATGTTTTTAAAATAAAATAAAGTTAGTAAACATCCAAGCCAATGGAATATTTAAGTCCAGTAATCCTGTAGAGACGTAAGTTGGGTTTCCCTCACAGACAGAAGGTTCTTGGTAGTTCTTTAAGCGGAGAGCGTCGGGGGAACACTCAAACATCAATGTGCACCATTATTTGTACTATGGACATCAAAATTGAAGACTTTAGTAAGGCCTTGTCCTATTGGTGATGACCAAGTCTCGCATCGCCCACATAAGTCTCGTATCCAGGAATCACAGTGTGTCCAGTTAACTTCTCTGAACTCCAATGATCCCGTCTGCCGTCCTACGCGTTTTCCTTAGGTGTTAAAGTGACCACCAGATGCACTAGCCTAAGGATACTCAATCGAGATGACCAACAATTATCAGAAGAGATGACCACCTTGCACTTTATGAATGTTTTGTTCTACCTTATCTAGGAGACTGAATGTATAGCAAATAACCACAAAATACAAATAAATTTCTGCATTAAAACAAGGTATACCGTTGGTCCGCTGCAACTGACCATCAAAATATTTATAGTAAACCAGGACACTGGCTAAGGCCATATTCTAGTTTTCATGTACTTATATTTCTCTTATAACATTTTTTTTTTATTTTAAGCTATATAAATAAATAATTGCTAGATGAGAAATTATTTCCACTTTTGTTAATTAAAATAGATAATGTAATATTATATAATGTTGATGGTGACTGTGTTACAAACAACATTCAAATTCTTTGTTGGCTTTAAAGTGTTGGCAGATATCCGTACTTGGAAAGGTTTATAGCGGACTTAACCAGAGCAAAGGTATTTTGTTTGACAGGGATCACGACCTGGATGGCATTCCTGAACAGGAAATCCAACATGAATTGGAATCCCAGGGAGTGAACTCTGTAAAACGATTCACAAAAAGCGTACTGATATTGCATGACGGCAGAACCTGTCAAAATAACCTAAAGTGTAAAAACTGCAAGGGAGAAGACATAGCGTCTTCAAAATAATGCCCGATATGGAAAAAAGAAAAAATACCTTGTCCGGAGGCAACAAAATTAGTAAACATGTACAGTGTTCCTAAACCACATTTGACATATGCAACTGTTAAATCATCCTCTTAAAAGGAAGTGTCTATTCAGGCCTCTGAGAAAGATTTTCTCCAGCAGACCTCGGCATCTGAAGCACCTTTGTCATCTAATGACAAAGGCAAATCTACTTCATCATCTGCTTCTGCAGGTCATGCAGCTGTGGTTGCACCAAAATCTGTAGCTGCGGCTGCATCAAGGCCTGAATCTGCAGGTACATCTTAATCATCCGGGAGACAAAGCAGATCTCCCTCAAAACACACTCAAATGCAGTCGAGGGATCGGTTGCCGAAAGGGACAAACGACCTCGTCGCTCTTCACAATAACTTTAGGATTCTAGACGAAATGGACGTTACACCTTGTCATTCTTCCTCACAGGTTGGAAGTGTGTCACCCAATAAATATACAGGGAGGATATCCCCAATCTCTTATAACAAAAAATAAATTTTGAATCATCCTACATTTATACAATGGAATTGTCGAAGTTTAGAGTTGACTTTAACGAATTATCATTACTTATTTAGGACCATTGCCCGGTAGCTTATGTTTAGCAGACACATTTGAAAGAAACAGATAAGATCATTATTAAAAACTATAGCATGTTTAACCATTATGCTCAATCTGATAGAGCATTTGGTGGTCCTTCTATAGCAATCAACAATAAATATATTTACAGCCAAATAAGTTTGAAAACAAATCTTCAAGCAATTGCTGTGCGCGTTTCCCTCGATTAAACATTACACTTTGTTCTGTATATGTACCCCCAAACAATGAATTACAAAATTTAGAACTCACAAAATCAATAGAGCAACCCCCTGCTCCATTTCTGATTGTGGGTATTCTAATGCCTATAATCCGCTATGGGGTAGCGACAGGATTACAGATAAAAGGAACAAAATTGAAGATGCAATATCGCATCATAATCTCTGTATACTTAATGACGGCTCAAACACCTACTTTTATCCGGGTAATGGTTCATATTCTGCAATAGATATTACTTTAGTACATCCTTCTTTACTTCTCGATTTAAGGACAGACGATACTTTCCTAAATATATAATTTTTTCAGGGCTTCATTTTTTAAGATTTTGTCATTGAAGTATTGCTACTTTAACATGTTTACTAGCAAAATGAGGTTCCTTACCAGACATTTGGGTAAGATACCAGATGATTGATTCCTTATATAATCCTTTTGGAAATAACTTAATTGCCAATATCAAAAATTTTAGCATTTTGAATTTTTAAAGACAATTTAGTTTAGAAATCATAAGGTAATTATAATTTTACTTATTTTTAGCTCTACTCGTCAGAGACCAGAAGAGCTTATGCGATAGTAAGTTGTCCGTCGTCCGTCCGTCTGTCTGTCTGTAAACAATTTTTTTAAAATGCTACTCCTCCTACAGTTTTGGTCTGATTTCAGTATAACTTGGAACCCAAGTAGACTACACTAAGATACATAATTCTGTATATCGGTTTTTGTTTTCGATGAAAGGTGTTGCCATGGTTACTAAAAAATAGAAATTTCTGTGAAATACATTCAAAATGCTACTCCTCCTACAGTTTTGGTCTGATTTCACTATAACTTGGCACACAAGTAGATTACACTGAGATACATAATTCTTTATACCAGTTTTTGATTTCGATGAACGGTGTTGCCATAGTTACTAAAAATAGACATTTCCGTGAATACTGAAGTTGAAAGCTCTGTACAATATGTATCAGCACATGAAGTTTGATAAAAATATCTTAATTTCTTTCTTTGAAATTTGGAAGAGAGGGCAATGTTAGCAAAGGGTAAGGCTTGTAATCCTTGGCAAGAAAGAACAGATTTATAAGTATTGTTTTGTAATTTGTTACTGTCATAATAATTTTCTTCTAATTGTTGAATGTTCTGAATGATCTTCTAAAACTGCATTTTATTATTGTAGGTCTTTGAGGAATATCTTGTGAAAATTGCAATGAAATTCTAACCTAAAAAGAAATCCGTGGTAAGCCCATACTCTTGCCAGTGAGGAAACATTGTAAATCAGAGCCTAATAGTGCCGTCTTTGGAACATCAATTTTGTTCGTTATACTACGCTGTTCCCTGTGATTTTTTATATGTAGGATTTTGAGATAATATTTGTAACAAAATATCAATCGTATAATATAAAACAAGTTTGGCTTTCCAGAAAGCCTGAAATGTCATCTCTTTGGCTTCATTAATGTCACAGAATAAACAGTGGAATGTAACATTTTTTCCTCAGCTATTACAGACAGAAGAACTTTTTTCAAAAGGGGGGGTTGTGCACAGAATAAACAGTGGAATGTAACATTTTTTCCTCAGCTATTACAGACAGAAGAACTTTTTTCAAAAGGGGGGGGGGGTTGTGCACAGAATAAACAGTGGAATGTAACATTTTTTCCTCAGCGATTATAAGCAGAAGAACTTTTTTCAAAAGGGGGGGGGGGGGCACTGAATAAACAGTGGAATGTAACATTTTTTTTCTCAGCTATTACAGACAGAAGAACTTTTTTTCAAAAGGGGGGGGGGGCACAGAATAAACAGTGGAATGTAACATTTTTTTCCTCAGCGATTACAAGCAGAACTTTAAAAAAAAAAAAGGGGGGGGAGTCAGAAAAAACATTACAACTTACCTGAATAATCTTTCACTAGGAAAAAAAGGGGTGTTCAAACTCGAAATTCTTATTTCGTGGATGGGAGGGAAGATTTAAACTTTTTGACTCTCTCAAAAACACATTGGGGGTGGGGTGGGGGGGGGGGGGGAGTATGAATATGCTGCAACAAAAAAATGTGGGGAAAGCTGCCTTTCAGTAAACATTTGCAACAGTAATTTCAACTATTTTTTGTATATGTGTTTAAAAAATGTAACCACTGAGCAGTATTCATAAAATTTGTAAACAATTGTTATACAAGAGGATGGGTAAAACCTTAGCGTTCCTATTGACTTTACATCACAGCAGCTTACTCGGACCACAGCCAAGAAGTTTAAGGCGCTAACTTGAATTAGTCCGGTGTCATATAGTGAGACTCCCACCCCCATAGTGAGACTTCCCCCCGGAAATACGGCTATATATAGCGGTAAGACTCCCCGGTGGGGGGGGGGGGGAGAATTACTATATAGTGAGTCTTCCCCCCTAAACGACCATAGTGAGGCTTCCCTCTTCCATGTTCAGTAGTATTTTATTTACATCGACGATGTATATATATTTGCATTTTGATAATGATCTTATAAAATAGATACATGTATAATTAAATATAGAAGTGCGCTTTAAAAATGTATCGTGCACAGTAAATAATTGAATTGTTCCAAAATGACTCTTATCAAAAGAAATATATTTAACATTTAATAGATCATTACTCGTGGACTCTTGGAATTTGCTATGTTAACCTTCATGGGGAATGCAATAAATACAATATAGTAAAGAAAGATGTATACTTGTAACAATAACGTACATTTTTCATTCAGTTATCTCACATCAATTTTCATGTACATGTCATCCCATAATTATTTTTGGCTAACAAACTGTTAAAAGGTATTAAGATGTTTTAATTATTAATTAACGGAGAACTTTTATTCATATACTGAAAAATACTGTTTTACAATGAAATAAAATATTTCGGAAACTACATTTGAGGGGAAGTCTCACTATGAAAGGGGGGAGAGACTGGCTATATAGTGAGACTTCCCCGGGAGAAGTCTCACTCTATTGCCAGTCGATCTTCTGGGGGAAGTCTCACTATATAGCCAGTCTTCCCGGGTTATATCTCACTATGGGGAAGTCTCACTATACGACACTGACCCTCAATTGAATTCGAAAGATTTTCCACTTTTAAATATATGGTTTATCCAAAGAAATAAGCCTCACATGCATTTAAATATAGGTCAGTAATAAAATTTACACGGTGTAAGCTAAAATTAGGCATTTACAAATTATCTGAAAGAGTACCAATTTACCAACCCTGATATTTAGGCTGTTCAAGGAAACAATCATTTTATATGATAATATTTCAAGAATAAGAGAAGTGATTTGATAGCTTTTTTGCCAATTACCAATAATGCAATTTAAAATTACACAATGAAAATGATTGCAGATGCTATAATTATAAATTCTCAAAATACGAGTCGGGTAAAGAAATTGCGTCTTTTATACAAAGGTAACAATATTGTATTTCTGACATTTATTTTTTATAGAACAAAAAACAAAGAATAGTGCAGACATGCATAAAAATTCACAATGATTATATAATCTTTCTTCCAATGCCTGTAGTTTTAACATTAACTATTTGTTTAAAAAAAAATATTTTAAAAATGGCATCAGATTATTGAATGACTAAGATACACATAAAGGTAAAATTTTCGACATCAATTCACACAGTCGTATTTAAACTTTTAATGCGAGTATTTACTTTGATTTTGTTTTTCTGTAAATTCTTAGATCCACGCCTTGGCTGATCTAATCGATGTAAAGTGTACTTTTATACACACGCACTGGCCATCATTTACGTAACAGCCTAGATAACTGCATGTTATTTGAAGACCCGCCACTGTGTTTTTCTGTAAATACTTTGATCCACGCCTTGGCCGTTCTAATCGATGCCATGTTTAGTGCATTCTGGTACACACGCGCTGACCATGATTAGATAACTGCATGTATTTTGAAGACCCACCACTACCCAAGCGATATTGTCTCTGTGACTCTCTATGATTTATGTGTAGTTTTTCTTTTTTAAGATGGCCTGTTTGACAGATCGCCCATTCTTTGTCATTGAGCAGTTTTGTTTACATCTCTATATTTAGAAATCGTGTCATTTGCCAGACCACCAGCTTATCAATGGCAGCTTACACTGGGGCTTCATATCCGGGGTTACAAACTTAATGTGTCATCTCTCTCGAGAGATGACAATAAGAGAATTCCATTCAGTGTTTTACTATGAAATATATTACTCTGTAATAGATTTCAAAATTAGAAAGATTTCATACCATTTATCTGTCTGCTACAAGGGCTGTGTATTCAAATTAAAATTTACTCATGATATGATACAATATCTTTAAGTTGTGTGCAATGTACGTGTGTATAGGGATTAATCTTGTGAATCTTTTAATACAGAAGTTTTCAAGGACTGATTATTTTAAAATTTATCATGTACAGTCCCTGAAACGTTCTACTTTCCCATTTTTTCCGTTCGCTCACCGTTCGTTCAGCGTGCGTTCACCGTTCGCTCTCCGTTTACAGTTTTGCGTTCTGCGTTCACCGTGCGCTCGCGTTCACCGTTCACAAAGCGTTCACCCTTCGCTCTCCGTTCGTTCACTTTGCGTTCACCTTGCGTTCAGCGTTCACCTATCGTTCAGTCTTCACTGTCATTCGGAACTCGAAGTGAAAGGACTTATCACTTTTTGTAAGTAAGGATTTACAGGATTTGAAATTTAATAATTAAGATATCGTGTTTAGAGGATCACTATTTCATGGGAAAAATTATCTACAATATGTTGTATTTTTATTCTAACTTAACTGTTAGGTTATTTATTAAATTACTCTGGAAAATAAATGTCGTTATAAGTATGTAACTATGTAGAACGATTCTGAAAAATTAAATACGGGCAATATACGGGTACTTCAAGAACTGTAACATTTTGTTGTTATGTTAAAGACGACAAATCGTTAATGGAGAGATAACAATCCATGTCAATTAATTTACCAACTGCAGCAAAAATTACGAAAGTATTTATTAGTTCTGAGAATTATAAATAGTTCTGCGGATATACAGGTAATTAAATATGTTTGGAGCAAATTTAAATTGATAGTGTGGTTAAAAGATACTTATTTAAATGTAATGCACAACAATTCATATATAAAGTCTATTGTTAGAGAGAAAAAATTCCTTCCTTCACAATAACTTTATATGTCTGCCATTCGATATGATTAAGACCCACCCACCCCCCACCCCCTTTCCACTTAAATCCATTACTTAGTCAGCATTTCCAGTATATTTTAATTAATATTTAAACAAGAAATTAACGCATTTTGTAGCATAAAATTTCAGTCTCAAAACAAACATGCATTAAAAAAATTCATTAAACAATAGTAGTTCAAAATGTACACGTAGCGACGGTGGTATTTTAAATTAGCCAGGGAGTATGTTTCAAATCCATTCCAAGTGTTTATGCCTAATGTATTTTATTTATTTATTGGAAAAGTTGGAAACAGATCTAGAAATGATGAAAAATGTTAAAACTTCTTGGAAATACTACAGTGTGGTACTTCGCCTTTGGTATGACGAGACTCTCACACCTGCACAGTGTCAAATGATTTTGATTGACAGGACGAACACGTGGACTTCGTGTGAACTTGAAGCAGGAAAATAAAAACCGGTTATGACTGTCAAACAAAATTAATTTGTTGATAAAAAAAGGTTACTTTCACTGCCTGATATCATGTATATATTTAGATAAGAATTAAGAATATTTTTTGTTTACACAGGTACATGTCATGTACATGCATTTGTGGAAAGGGGGGCTAAAACGGAATATCTCTCTCTCTCTCTCTCTCTCTCATTTGTCCGTTTAATCAAAACTATTACACGTATTACTTAAATATCAATTCTGAAATTTTAATCTATAACAAATAATATGAATGCTTCTTTGTATCATCTTGTCCGAGTATAATCACGGGGAATTGTCTACAGATACGTGTAGAAGTGTGCTTAATAAATCATCATAAAAAAATGAAAAGACACATACAATGTAACAAGAGGCCCAAGGGCCTTAACGGTCACCTGAGTATAATACAACACTAAAGGATCCATGGAAGTATAAAACAAAATTAACTGATAGACGAAGTAATGTTGCCCAAGAATTTCAAACATAGGTAATCGAAGATTACGAAGCTCACCTCGACATATGTTATCTATAAGTAAGGCAAATCTCACATCATATTTTTTTTCTAGTTAGTGTACATCCCAAGATCAATATCCATGCAAGTTTGCTTTAAGTAGGACTTATAGTTACTTGGAAAAAGACCTGCTCCAAAAACATTAACCTTGTTACTCATCTGGAAAATCTAGGTCAGATCCAGCATCCGAAGCAAGTGTGGTAGTGTCCATCCCTAGATGCATCATCCATGCAAGTTTGGTTCAGGTAGAGCTTATAGTTACTTGGGAGTGGACTTGCTCCTAAAACTTTAATCGGGACGCCAACGTCGGGGGTATAGCATGAGCTCATCTCGACTTAGTCGAAGTGAGCTAAAAATCTGGTAAAAATACCCTTGCTTATTGTAATGTGCTAGACCCGATTGATCTCCTTTGGATCATACTTGGTTTTCCCAAGTCTTACAGGGATGATAATGAATGCAAAATATACAAATACAAAGAACACTTGCCTATTGTGTAAGGTATTCAATATATACTGATATTTTTTTTGTCACTTGCCTCTGTGATTCTTTGTTCACTTTGATAAAGTATAAAACAACATCCAGTCTCCTGTTAACCACAACTCCTCTACAAATGACACTAACTTAGATCACTACAGAGTATGCATACTGTGTACAATTACAACTTTTGCAAAATATATAAATAATCTTTATGTCAATTTTTTTTACTGCTTTCCAGGCAAGAATCTGACTTTGAGCATACTTTGCTCATTTAAACCAAACATTCATTTTTATTTTGTTTCTATATATATATAACATTCTTTCTTGTATTCTCATTCAATCAAATAACCTGTTAATTAAATTATATACAAGGATTTCTTGATTAACAATATTTAACAAAGGGGAGTAACTCTCATTTGCTTCACATCACAACTGTGTACTCTGCCTCCTAGATACCCACAAGCAAAGAAAAGGCACATTTACTTATAATTAAATTCAATACATGTATTTACATTGATATTATTCCATTTAGCTTGTTTGCTTAGTACTCAGGGGCAGAGGAGAAGTTTTTCAAAGCATTAATGCATCTTGCTAATTAATCAATAGAACCCCACCCAAGCTCAAGAACACCTGACCCAGGGGCCATGAAATTCAAAATTTTGGAAAAGACATCCTTTCTCATCATAACTATGTATTTAGTTTGTCTAATTAATACCAAGGGGCAGAGGAGAGGATTTTCAAAGCATTAATTTATTTTCAGTATATAATAAATAAGCCCCCCCCCCCCCCCAACATGGAACCCCTGACCAAAGGGCCATGAAATTCACAATTTTGGAAGAGGCACTCTTGCTCATCATAACTAGGTACTTAGTTCATCAGCTCAATACCCAGGAGCAGAGAAGATTTTCAAAGCATTAATTTATTTTCAGTATATAGAAAAAAAGCCCCCCACCAGAACCCCTCCCCCACATAGAACCCCTCGCCAAGAGGGGCCATGAAATTCACAATTTCGGAAGACACACTCTTGGTCATCATAACTATGTACTTAATTCATCGGCTTAATACCCAGGAGCAGAGGAGAAGATTTTCAAAGAATTAATTTATTTTCACTATATAATCATTAGAGCCCCGCCCTAACACCAGAACCCCTGACCCTGGGGCCATGAAATTCACAATTTTGGAAGAGGCACTCTTGCTCATCATAACTGTGTACTTAATTCATCGGGTTAATACCCAGGAGCAGAGAAGATTTTCAAAGCACTAGTTTATTTTCAGTATATAGAAAAAAAGCCCCCCACCAGAACCCCTCCCCCACATAGAACCCCTCGCCAAGAGGGGCCATGAAATTCACAATTTCGGAAGACACACTCTTGGTCATCATAACTATGTACTTAATTCATCGGCTTAATACCCAGGAGCAGAGGAGAAGATTTTCAAAGAATTAATTTATTTTCACTATATAATCATTAGAGCCCCGCCCTAACACCAGAACCCTGACCCTGGGGCCATGAAATTCACAATTTTGGAAGAGGCACTCTTGCTCATCATAACTGTGTACTTAATTCATCGGCTTAATACCCAGGAGCAGAGAAGATTTTCAAAGAATGTATTTTTACAATATATTCATTAGAGCCCCACCCTAACACCAGAACCCCTGACCCAGGGGCCATGAAATTCACAATTTTGGAAGAGGCACTCTTGCTCATCATAACTATGTACTTTAAGAGGCAGTCCAGCAGAAAACCAGGCAGATTTGTATTAATAGGCGGCACATCGAATGTGACGAATATTTTATTGAAAATGATATTAATGTAGTCCATATGGAATAATGTAAGTAAAGATTTGTTTGAAAATAGCTTATTTACTAAAATATCGTTTTGTTTTGTGTTCTTGAATTCCCCTATATAAACCATTGAATGTAGGTCGGAAACAAAGAACTGTAAATTCTAATACATTTTCAACAGATTTATAATTCACTCCAAACTAAATCAAGAAATATTTCATCTTTCAATTTAAAAAATAAAATCAGTGGGAAAAATATTTTCAATAGTAGTTTTCTTGCAAAATAGTCATTTTTATGAAATTCTGTGATGCAAGAGTTATCTCCCGTAGCATCGGGAAATCATCTAAACATCTTACTATCAGAACCCCTGTGAGAAATTTAGAACTGATACGCTAAAGAATATCATTCAACCAAAAATAATTGGTTTATTTTCAAAAACGGAATTAATTTTCACCTCCAAACATAATATTTAGTCTAAAATTTGCTTTATTATTCAGGTTGAAACCACGTTTCCATTGATGCATCAGTGACGTCAAATACCTATCTAATATTGCGTCACAATAGTTGCAAATATTTCGCGGAAGTTGGTAAATTTATGTAAACGTGCTAAGAAAAATATTTTTAAAAAGTTACGTTAAATAATTTCTCTTTTCTGTCCAATTACTTTTCCGAGTGCATTAAATAATATTGTGATCCAGAATGTATTTTATTCACGGGCGGTGCCTCAGCTATAGATGTTTTAAAACAAGTCAGTATTGATAAGTAATTTTATACAAGTACAAAACGTCTTTACAGTAATAACAGGATTATTATTATTATTGATTAATACAGCAATAATAGGATTAAATTGATAAAATTTGGATGTGAAAAGATTAAGGATTATTTCTTATTATTCAGTAATAATGAATATTCCAAATTTACGCAACATTAAATTCAGCAAAGTCGAGATGTGCACTTCATGAAGTGTTGTTAATACTTGAATATGTTAACGTAAATGCAGTAATATCAAATATCAGCATTATACGACTGTCGGACCGAATAAGTTTTAACAGTTGTAAGAACGGAAGTACTCGTCACATCCCACTTCACTAATATTAGCAATGGTTGTTTACTATTAGTGTCGGTGGTTCAGATTCTGTTTAGACTTTATTTTTTTTAAAAATGTAAAATCTGAAATAGAAAATAAAGATATAGAAATCTATAAATTTACTAATTAATGAGGAAAATGTTGCCAATTCTACTGCTGGACGCCCCACTTCAAGCTGACACTAAAACGGCAGATGAGTCAATGGAACATTTTTTTTATTTCCGTTTTTAAAATTTGACAATTGTTCCACATATCCTTATACTTTATATGGAGTTATAATAAGTCAGTAGGTTGGTAAATTTCCAAAATATCTCATTATTATCAAACCAGTTACAAAACGGATGCCGCCCAGACGAAGCCCCCCTCCCCCCGCTTTTTTTTTGTGCGATCATTTCTGGGCTCTATTATCATGATTATATGTATGTAAGTGTACAGATTTTTTTTCTTATTTATTTCAAATTAAATTTCTTAGAGCATGAAAATATTCCTTAATATGATGAATGGATGAAAAAATTGGATTAAAGCCGAGGCTGTACACATAAAAAATACTTGCTGGATTAAAGTACGTGCATGTATAATTTCGCCACTGCAGGTCTATTTTTTTTTTTTAGATTTTCCTTTTAGTCCAGATAATTTAGAAAAATATTTTTCTTGAAAATGAGATATTTTATTAAGCTTAAAATTTGCTATTAATTGTTACATGAAATAAATATCTTTTTAAATAGGTGTGTATCAAGAAATCAAACAGATGTTTTACAAGTAATTAAAAAGATCTTCATGGACCTGAAAAACATTTAGTAATTAAGATATATGTAATCTATGGATAAAATCATCTAAAAACATGTAACTCACAGAAAAGAAATAAAATACAGACATATTCCTTCGATAAAATACAACGAAGAGCCGATTTTAGAAAATATTTCTAATTTTTAATATAGAAACCAATCCCGATTGAAATAAAACCGATTCCGATCGAAATTAATGCAAAATTAAGTACCGGTAATCATATTAATGGTAACTGACATCTAGAAAACATGTTTAAAAATAAATCAAGTAATTTGTAAACCATATTAAAACAAAACAACCAAGTTTCATGATGAAATCATAGTAGCTTTCTTCTTTATATAAATCCGGTCGGGATCGGTTTAATTTGGATAAATTTATAAAAAGTAGATAATTTGACGCCTCTTATTTCTCTCAATATACCTGTTCCCACCAATTTTTTAAATTGATTCATCAACTTGTACTTTGTATTCATAATAACACGAGGAGAAAGTTTTGACATTTACAAACCTGCCTACCCTTCTCATTGCGAGGGTGTAATTTCAAACTCATTTTGGTGGAATTTCAGAGATAAAGGCGTAATCCTTTATGTTTCCCTAGTTTGATGTTTTGCAATGATCCTATATTGTATAAATAAACCTTTAATTGTACATCATCGAACCTGTTTTTTTTTAATATCATTTATTGCCAAAAAGTCCATGTGTGTTGTAAAACTGGTATCCTAAATGCAGTCATATCAAACTTATTTAAACGTACATGTCTAATGAACGTTTGGTTAATTTCTAGCAAACTATATAATTTATAGCTACATTTCCATGTTAATACAAATTCTACATTTTCGCGCTATTTCGTTTTCTTTACATTTACTTGTCTCTGTGTTGTTCTATGCAATGCAAGAATAAACTGAATTGAAAATTGAACTGACTTTACTTATTGCACATATCATTCAGTAGTTTTTCTAATCTTTGGCATGCCACCGGTTTAAAAGACATATTATAACTACAAGGCATATTATAACTAAAAGGTACATGTATATTACGTATGTTTGTATCGTAAATAATCATTTTGTGAAGAACCGAAACCTCTTTTAAGAAGTATTAATAAACTTCAATTTTTCATTTGGGAAGGCCTTTACTTTAACTCCAAAGTTAGCCTTTCATTAAGAAGTTTTCTAGAAAAAATATTTAAAAGCGTAAAATTAGTTTTCATGACGTAATAGAGTAATTTTGTGGTAAAAAGCGGAAGAATTACGCCAATAGCGGAAGGATAGGCAGGTCTGCATTTAAATATATTGAATTTTAGAACGTAATGAAAATTGGATAGTGAATTCATTAAGTCACTTGCTTAACTCAAGTTCAGACCACATAATTTTTTCTAAAGATACATAAATTGGTCTCTCATTCATTGATATTATAAAAGATAAGGGTTTATACTATAAATAATATTTATTGACATATCCAGTTTTTGAGTATCTGTTTCAAATAAAACAAAACAAAAACGTAGTAAATTTTTAACCAACTTGTTGACCTTTTTGCACTTAAAATTAAGCACTTACCAAAAATAGGACTAGAGGAACACTAAAAAAATTTGATGTTGCCATGTGTAAACATTTGCTTTAATAAGTCTACATGCAAAAAATAAAAATTCATGACATGCGATGTGCCACCCATTGCCTGTTTTTTTGGTGGACTGCCTCTTAATTCATCGGCTTAATACCCAGGAGCAGAGGAGAAGATTTTCAAAGAATTAATGCATTTTCACTACATATTCATTAGAGCCCCGCCCTAACACCAGAACCCCTGACCCTGGGGCCATGAAATTCCCAATTTTGGAAGAGACACTCTTGCTCATCATAACTATGTACTTAGTTACTTTATTTAATACCCAGGAGCAGAGAAGAAGATTTTCAAAGAATTAATGCATTTTCACTATATAATCATTAGAGCCCTGCCCTAGCACCAGAACCCCTGACCCTGGGGCCATGAATTTCACAATTTTGGTAGAGGGCTCAATGCTTATTACAATCATGCCAACAGTTTGACTGCTTGATGTCCAGGAGTAAAGAAGAAGATTTTTAAAGATTGCATTAATTTTGATGGTTTAAGCCCCACCCCACAGGCCCCAGGGGGGCAGGGGCCATGAATTTCACAATTTTTACTCCCCTTCACCCATAAATGCTATATGCCAAAATTGGTTGAAATTGGTTCCAGAGAAGAAGCTAAAAATGTTCAAAAGTTTATGACCGATTGACGACGTACGACGAACGACGACAGACAAAAAACAGATAGCAATAGGTCACCTGAGTGACTCAGGTGACCTAAATATATTAATGCTTAAATTTTTAAAACTTGAGTGTAAACATGTACCAGCAATAAGTCCACAGACCGTAGCAAAATATTTTTATTTTTTTTATCTCATTATTTTACACGGAATTGCTTTGACACGGAAATACAGGTATGGTTGTTAGAACCGTTTTAATTCATTCTATAAGTCAGTAATGTCCTCTTCAAAAATCATTATTTGCAATGGTTTTATATATCAAATAAGAATAAACATATTTATTTTAAAACTAGATTAATTTTATCTTTCATACTACAGTGTTCGGTAACAATGACAATGTTTTACAGCGATAAAAATCGTGTGATTAAACAGCTGAAATTAAACATCATACATACGTGCAGAAAATATTGTAAGAAACTTATTTGGACAATTTTTGAGTATTGATTCAAATTTCTCGTGGCCAATATATTGAGATTTTATTTGTAAGAATTAAGTAAAAAAAATATTTACCAGATCAGCATTGGAAAGATGTCCACATTTATATGCATTTAGTTTTATAGAGTGTATCCTCATGTGTATTGTACAATGTAGGTTAAATTGTTTGATTTGTGTGTGTGTGTGGGGGGGGGGGGGGGGGGGGTCATGGTTCGAGAGTTACAAGGGAACTACCTTGAAAAGGGAATGCTAGTCTGACAAATTTATGTTTAGTAAATGCAGTTGTCAATACATATATAATGTAACACTAAACCTGGTTTAGGGCCACAAAGAGATTTTGTTTTTATATATTAACTTGATGTGAGAGACAGGGAGCTGAGAGACTCAGAGAAAGCAATTTGACTAAGGTGACCATTGTGAACATTAGGTGTCCATAAATATTGTAAAAATGTGTGTATGACAAAATATATGTACTAAAACAAGCTTATTCACATTGATTTTACAATGTCTAATTTTTTTGTGGTTCATTGTTGATAATTACGAGTCTGGAAGTTATCAATACTTGAAATACCACATTTGTTTAATTACAAATTGGAAAAAAGGTGTCCATAAATATTGTAAAAAAAAATTATACCAGTATCAACTTTAAAAAATAAATATTGAAATTTAGAGTTCATTACTGGAGAGTAGATTGCATATTTGTCTTCATTTTATCAGCAAAATGTTTCATTAACACTTTTTTTCCAATATTGTACATGACAATCTTGGGTTTGTTTTTGAAATTATGGTCAAAATTTTAAAATTCTAGCATTACTAGGTATATGATTAAACATGTACTATCTTGTATTTAATTATGTTGATTTTGTTTTCTTTACTTGGTGAAATCGTAATTCGGAAAACATGGACAAAATAAAGAAAGAAAAACATGGGCAAAATAAAGAAAGTAAAATAAAACTATTTGTAAATCATTAAATCTCCTAATTATTACTCTTAATGAATTTGTACCTATTGAAATGGAGCTAAGATGTAATAGAATTTGAAAATGTGTGTATGACAAAATATATGTACTAAAACAAGCTTATTCACATTGATTTTACAATGTCTAATTTTTTGTGGTTCATTGTTGATAATTACGAATCTTGAAGTTATCAATACTTGAAATACCACATTTGTTTAATTACAAATTGGAAAAAAAACATTCAAAGACTTCAATTTTGATGTTGCACAATTTTCATTGCCTGGAAGGAAAGACTTGAAGAATTTGTTATAACATCACACTATAAAACAAATGTTCAATAACAATTATCACTTTAATTCACTACAATTTATTACACACAACTCCTCTTTTTATTGTGTTTATATAATTTTACAAAAAAATCATATGTATTTCTCCTTTACTTTTTAAAATAAACTTAATATAGAGGTGTTTTATTACTTTCCTGTAGTTTTAAGTTTCTTCATGTCAGACCTCCATAAAAAGAAATGGTCTGGAAAAACTTTGTGGTAAAAATAGATGACGTGCTGCTGTCCATGAACTACTTTCAGGGTTCTTTACACTCATTTTGAAGACAACAGTGCCTTGTTTGCAACTGGAAATTACCATTTAACAGTGGAAAAATTAGACGTTTTCTCAACAAATGGTTGTAGGGAGAACATTAAGGCACACTTTGCATATTTTTTAATTTTTTTTGATTTTTTTTAGGCTCTTTTGAAGTGTGTAGCTGCGCAGTTCTAAATTGCATATCGAAAGCATTTTTCTGCATAAGTGTAAATTAGTTACGCAAAACATGCATTCAGTTATGCATATTTATTGTTTCCTCATCCTAAGGACATAAAAGGGGGAGTTTCGATAAGGCCGCTTATCGGCCCACTTATTTTCATAAAAATAAATTTCGTTTTATTTTTTCAAAATTGGTTTAGAATTCAAGATATATATGTTAATTTTTGTTATTTATATTTCAAGAGTTATATATGAGATGAATTCACGCCGTAGTTGGCACATTCTTAGATGTACCCTCAAATGCTTTAACATTAGGCTAATGGGAAAATATAAGAGGGTGGCATTTATAAATCGATGGTTAGAATATGAAGTGCATGAGGGACACTCACCTAGTTTTGTTCAGTACTTAGATATACTCTGCACACTAATATCTTAAAATATGATAAGTGTCGCGTGTGCACTTCATTTCCAAAAATTGAAAATTGTCTAAAATTTGCATATCTAAAATTAGAAGCTCCTGGTTACTTGATCTGACGCCGTGTTAAAATACAAAGCCAAAAGTAGCATATTTTTTATAAACCAAAGAGAACTCTCGAAAATATTGACATAAGAAAACATAATCGTATCTTATCGTTATTTCCATACTTATTTCGTCGCCCACGTATAACGTTAACGTCATATATTTAGCTCACCTACACGAAGTTGGGGGAGCTTTTGTAATACCATCGTTATAGGCGAATAGGTTATTAAAAGTTTTTAATCAATTTTTTCATATCATCAGAGTCGCCTGATCTAGTGTGTTTTCATGTCATCTGCCGGGTTTCAGATGCTGCATTTTCAGTTAAAGAATGTCCAGGTTAATGTTTTTAAAGCAGGTTAATGTTTATGGAGCAGTGCAGCTATAAGCACTTGTTGAGAGGACGTGCTTCATGATGCATCTTCAGATGCACACTGTCAGACTTGCTTCAGATGCTAGATCTGACTAACATTTTCTTTTGATGAATGCTCAGGGTATATATTTTGGAGCATGTCTCATTTTCATGTAATATAATCCCTATCTTGAAGAAATATGCACCGATGATGCATTTAGGGTTACACATTACCAGAACTGTAACAGATGCCGGATCTTACATTTTCCAATGACTGACAGAACTAAAGAGAAGTTTAAGAATCAGTCCATTCATTAACGTTCTTTATCATGGATATGGTTATAGCCATTCCTTTGAATAGAATCGCTTCAATCTGTTAGAGAAGGTTCGCATATATTTCCGTATGGTCTACATGTAGGGAACGTAGATTACTTCTAAGACTGGATGTTGATTTGTACGTTTCTGCAGAATATGATTTAACACATAGATTTGGTATTTACAAATGTATTTTAAATTGCGACTATGGTCTTGCAAATCAAATAGTGACTAGAGTTGGTGAAACAACATACATGTACGTATCAAAAGGAAGTTGGGAAGCGCGAGGAATTACGTGTAGGTCCACGCTTGCCTGGATTGTCTCATTTTTGCTGAAAACATAATGCACCTCTTTATATGCGTAAATACTTTTAAGTTTAAGAATGAATAGTTTAAGTTCAAGAATGAATAGAAGACATGCACTCAATGTATTTTAGGTCTTTTTTTATCATTTGGCTATTTATTCACGCATTCTGTAAGCACTGCATTAGCAATAATAGTCCACTATCGGCACACCAAGTATAACCTGGTTTCCATTTAAAATTGAAAATGCCCTATTTGAAAAGTAATTGAAGCAGAAGAAAATGCAAACTTGATCTATAACTCAAGTTTAACACATATACCATAACAAAAATCAGCACAATATATGCGATTTTTTTTAGAAAAACAAAAGAAAAAAAAAACAAAACAAAAAACGCCGACCCCCCCCCCCCTTTTTTTTTTTTTGAATTTGTAATATTCCGTCAAAAATCAATGAAGCAGAATTTAACGAAATTCAAACTTGAATTTCAAACTCTGTTTCTCTTCAGGATACACTATAAATACCAAAACCAGCTCAATATCTGCAAGCGTTTAGAGAAAAGTGCGAAAAACCAAGTGGAACAGACTGACAAATAGACAGCTAGACGGACGGACAAACAGTCGGACAGACGATGAAGAAACCTATAGACCCCTGCGGCTTCACCGGTATGGGACTAATAATTACTATCTTGATAAAATATTTGACTGGTAGTAATACGCTTGGTATTATTAAATACAATGTACATTGCAGTATGATTCTTTTAAATCATATTTTATCTATCTCTTGTCTATATATCTTTACACTTGCTTTTCTACGTACGGGAAAATGGTATATATTGGTTATTAAGTCTAAGTATAAACTGTCGATTGATTCATTTTTTGAAAATTCCTGTCTTTATTATTCATATATGTTACATTCATCCTCTTTGAAAGATAAGTTACAATTAAAACACGAGAAAAATCTTGCACCTTAAAACGCATTCAAATAAAATAAATATCATTAATTTTCTGTAGAGAAAAATATTGAAATTGGTTATTTGATGTCTTTATTCACATTTGTAATATTTCATTTACGGTTTTGACGTTAAATAAACTCCATGATCCCTCCAAAAATATAGGGAAGAGGGTATACTTAAATTTTTAATTATCACGTGACCAGATAATGTGCAGTATAATTTTTTTTTCATATTTTTAGGAAGATAACACTTTAATCTACAACATATCACAATTTCATTATATTTCTTGAGGGGCCGAAAAACAGCCTTATCGAAACTCCCCCTTTGATCAAATTATAGTGTAAGTTAGTCATTTGAAGAAATGTTTACTTCTTGTTGTCATTGCTCCTAAGGTGGCCGGAACTCCCCCTTGATTAAGAGTGTATACGTTTCCTATGATTTATAATCATAGCTGTACGCTAGGTATATTTCTAACCACAGGCCCTGTGCTCTAACGTTAACACGTTTCCGACAGTAAATTCCGAGAATATATCTGTTTCTTGCTACAAACTACATTTCAGTAGAATTTGACTTTACCTTAAACGTAATCTGATAGGTCAGTTCAGATTGGGTAACCGTTTCTTTTGTGCACTTGCTATAAAACAGTAACAAGACTTATCTTAATTTATAAACATTTCGGCGATATCGAGCTCGAACTAAATGTAAGCATAAAATCCTGACATTATTCTCGTGTACAATTTTTCATTCATCTAAATTTTTCAAAGATATGTTCATGTTTTCCAGCACTGGAAGTGCAAGATGACAGTGTAATATCATTGTATCATTTTCATAGAAATAAAAAAAAAATAAGGATAACTTGATTTCTTTTCTTTCCATATTTTCATTATTTTACTATGGGATCAAGTGTTATAATACCAGATTAAGTTTCTCGAAACACTTTGTCCAAGGAGCAGGATAAGGGCACTACCATTTCATTAAGGAGAGGGGTGCTGCCAGATTTTGAAACAAATAATCCTCCCTCGGAAATGTTGAAAATAAATAATTTGTCCTTAGGTTACTAGAAAATAAATAAATATAATCTCTCCTGCCTGCAGTATCCCCCCAAACACATTAACGAAATAGAGTTTTGGCATTTGGAGAGTTTACACTTGTGTATGTGTTTTTGCTTGTGATTTTTTTCGGTAATTAAAATTTTGAATATTTTCCAAATAATTCGAAGGTATACAAAACAGACATTTGAGGAACGTATCGTCTGACCTTAACAATACGCCTAACCATGCTTACGGCTTGACTGAACCATTAAATAAATTTGTTACTTGAGTTTTAAAAATAACAATTAGCAGAAGAAATAAACTGTTACTGAGGAAAACTATTGATGTGTTTACTTCCTTTATTCTTTATGCATTCAACTTTTTATTCCATGCAATTCCAAATACAGACATGTCCGTGTAATCTTTTTCTGTACTTATACACTACTGCATCAGTCCATTTGTCTACTATAAAAGGTGGGTCACGATACATTATTTCGCGCCAAACGTCATGAGTAAATCTTAGCGCCTTTTCTTCGGAATGTGAGTGTAAGTGATAGCTTCAATGAAATTTTTAAAAGTGTGATCTTACAGCATGATTTTCGAGCTAAAGAATATATATTTATCACACTGTACATATAACATATCGTATATGGGCAGGTAACACTAAAATAGTGTATTCGCTAAGTTTTCTACATGTTTTATATTCCCGTTAACCTCAGAAGTGGACTATTCCAAATAGTAACACATTCATGAAAAGACTGGAATGTTTCGCTACGTAGCGGTCAAGGAATCTGATACCTTTTATGTTCAGTAACTTGCCTACAAAGGAATAGTAATATCAACTTCATTAAACAATCTTCATCATTTTTTTCTAATTTTTGTCTTTTTCTATTCAAGTTATATGACACAAGCCCTGTATGCATTTGCCACGTAAGAAGAAGGTATGGTTTTAGCGTTATTTTGCCCCCAAAAATTAATGTTTTAAAAAAGTTTCGAAACTAGTTTAAATAATATTGTGATAAATCAGAAAAGAATATGGCATGAAGGAGTAACATTCTGGAAAGCTGACGTCATTAATTTGATGCATTTCTCTATTTTATACAGAAAAAGCCTCAAAATGACCCATTTCAAGGGTTATTTTCCTTAAGAAAAGAGTGTCCACATCCGTCGCCCACTTTAATTTTTGGATATGTTGTGTAAAATTCTTTAAAAAATCACACATTTCAAAATCTCTGTGGGCGATGCCTGTGGACAATATTATCTGAAAGAAAATTTCATCGAAAATTCGTGACTTCTGCAACTTTTTAAGAAAATACGGGAAAGTCATGTGAGAAAAATAATTTGTATGATCTTTCTGCATGGAATTTTTAAATTTGCATCCAGTAACGACCGGAAGTATTCACGACGAACGAAAGGTCCCGTCCTGACTAGTATTTATCACGATCTATAATCCCTGAAAGATTATAAATTCAGAAAATGGTCCGTAACTTGGCACCGGAAGGCGAAAAGATGCCCCGCAACAGGAACAGCCATCATTTTCTTCACCAATGTTGAGTAGTTTGACTTAATCACGTCTTGATGTTTTTGCTCCATTTTTGTTGACGATAAGGATCTCACAAGGAACTATCTGAGATTTGCTCATACTGATGAAAATTTTCAAAATGTTACAAGTTTATATATATATGATTTAAGTTACGTGGCTCCTGACTATAGACTCCCCTCATGACGTCAGTGACTGTAGACTTCCCTCATGACGTCAGTGACTGTAGACTCCCCTTAGAATGTGACTTTTCTCTACACTAACTGTAGAAATTTGATGACTGTAAAACACGCTGGCTGTATATTTTGGCATTACAGATCTTTATTGGTGTCCAGGTTTTGTGCATGAGATTGAGTTATTATTTGTAAATGTTTCTCCAGTATAGGACTTAAAATTTTTGATGCATTGGACAATGTTTCCTCCGGTTTGGGGAGGAATGTAACACAATGAGCGAGTAAATTATAAATATTGATATATTAATTTTGTACAGTGTATATATTTATACAGTGTATTTTATTATTGTGTTATGAATTATAATTGATACTATCACTGTGTAAAGCAACGGAAATTTACCCTTAATTATGAACTTGTTTAGGAACTCTGGGAGATTGGTTATAATAAGGAAATCGTCTTAATGTAACGGACAATTTGTATTGTTCACAAACATTGACACTTTCCGACCAGACTTTGGGTAAAGATGCACCGATTTAATTTACCAAAGAATGTATAAGTTCTCCGATGTTCACATAAACAAAGGACATTGTCGTATCCTATAAGGAGATGGGAGACAGGCCTTTCGTGAGGGGTGGACTATATCTGCGTGTTAATTAAGGACACTTTAACTCAGTAATTGCTATGATAAAAGATGTGTACACTGAGTATCAATAGCTTTCACCATCTTGGCTCCGAGACATGTATCCATTGAACTTTTTTATGTACCATTGATTTTGCCTTTGCTGTGACTTTGTAATAAAACTATAAACTTATACAAGTCAAATTCAAATACATGGAGTAATTGTGTTATGCAAGCAGTTTTGACCATGTCAGTATTGTTGAAGTTTTTTCCTGAAACCCTGTCTGTGGAGGCACATTATAATTACAAATTGCCCTTTTCTTCTTGAAGAAAAAGAACAGAAATATAGTAAAGTTTCTTCACAAGCTTCACTTCTGCTTCTAACAAGCACATAGGTTAGTCATGTCTTAGAGAAAATGTTTTGAAAAGGATGTCTGCAGACGAGGTTAGCATAACAGCGAGAAATGACACTATTATTTTTAAAATCGGAGAAAAACTCTATCGATGTTTGACTGCGGAGTGAAATATTGGATATGTAGATATAATTGGACTGCTGAACGTCACAAAATGGGCGGAATCAGCCAAATCACATGCATTCATTGGTGTTCGACAGTGACGGAATTGATCGAGTTCAACCTCAGTGCTCGTAAACGAAATTTACATCACGAAAGCCAGCCAGCACAAGATACAGTCCCTGAAACGTTCTACTTTCCCATTTTTCCGTTCGCTCACCGTTCGTTCAGCGTGCGTTCACCGTTCGCTCTCCGTTCACAGTTTTGCGTTCACCGTTCACAAAGCGTTCAGCGTTCGCTCTTCGTTCCGTTCACAAAGCGTTCACCTTGCGTTCAGCGTTCACCTATCGTTCAGTTTTCATTGTCATTCGGAACTCCGAAGTGAAAGGACTTATCTTTTTGTAGATTAGGAGTTACAGGTTTTTTAATTTAATAATTTACATATCGTGTTTGAAGAATCATTATTTTGTGGGGGAAAATATCTACGATATATATTTTTATTATTCTAACTTAGCTGTTAGGTTATTTATTAAATTACTCTGGAAAATAAATGTTGTTATAAGCACATTCTGTATATATGTAGAACGATGCTGAAATATTAAATTTAACTAAGGGCAATGTGCAAATACTTCAAGCACTGCAACAATTTGTTGTTTTGTTAAAGATGACAAATCGTTAATGGAGATATAATTATCCAAGTCAAATAATTACGCAGCAAAATTACAAAAATATTTATTTATGAAACTTTTTTTTCAATTACTACAGAAAATATGATAGAACTAGTTCTGAGAGTTATACATAGTACTACGGATATCGTATTAATTTATTATCTTTGGAGCGAATTAAATTGATGGTGTGGTTAAAGGAAATATTTATTTAAAATGTAATGCACTACAGAATTTTCTCTACTATAATATGTAAAGTCTATAGTCATAGAGAAAAAAAAATCTTTCTTCACCGTAACCTTATATGTTTGCCATTCGATATGATTAATACCCCCCCCTTTCCCCCTAAATCGGTTACTTAGTCAGTATTGTATTTCCAGAATATTTTAATTAACATTTAAAAAAAAAATGAAGGTCTTTTTTAGAACAAAAATTTCAGTCCCAAAACAAACAGGCATCTAAAAAAGTCACAAAACAATAGTAGTTCAAAATGTACACGTGTCGGCGGTGGTATTTGGAATTGGCAGAGAGTATGTTTCAAATTCAAGTGTTGATGCCCTATGTATTTTATTCAATTATTATTCAAATGTTGGAATTAAATCTAGAAATGATAAAAATAAATGTTATAACGTGTTGGAAATACTCGCACTTCGTCTTCGATGTGACGAAACTTTCACACCTGCACAGTGTCGAATGATTTTGATTGACAGGACAAGCACGGGTGTGAACTTGAAGCAGGAAAATAAAAACGAGTATGACTGTCAAACAAATGGATTTGATTTGTTGATAAAAAAAAAAGTTACTTTCACTGTCTGATATACTTAGAAAAAAATTTCAGAGTTTTTGTTTGATATAGGTACAAACATGTAGTGAAGCATGAAATGGGAAAGGGGGGGGGGCTTAAACGGAATATTTCTCGAGATCTCTCTCTCTCTCTCTCTCATTTGTCTGTTTAATAAAAACTATAACAGCATATTACTTGAATATCAAGTTCTGGAAATTGAATTTATAACAAATAATATGAATATGTATCTTTGTATTATCTTGTCCGAGTATAATCACGGCCATCTACAGATAAATGTAGAAGTCTGCTCAGTAAACAAGGCCGTAGGAACCGGGGGGAGGGGGGGGGGGCAAAGGGGGGCGTGCCCCCTCCCCAACAATTTTGCCGATATATAGATTACTATAGTAAACATAGATACTATATGCTTGTGCCCCCGCAATAAAAAGTCTGATGCCCTTTTTTTTTTTTTTTTTTTTTGCTTGCTTGTCAGGAAATTATTGGTAGTGCCCCCTCAACTATCAACTGAAAATGTATGGCTGTGCCCCCCCCCCCCTCCCCAACCGAATTTGCTTCCTACGGGCTTGATAAATCATCATGTAAAATAGAAATGACACATAATATATTATTGTATTAAAAATTTAAAATACGAGCGTATAAATGCAAAACGTCCACTGACCTTTGTAATTTTTCTTTTCATTACTTTACACGAAATCGCCTTAACACGGAGATATATGAACGGATGTTACAACCACTTTAATTCATTCTATAAGTCAGAAGTTTTCTCTGCTTTGTTATCAAATAAGAATTAACATTTTTATTTTCCAACTAAAAAAATATCTCTTATACTTCAATTGCAATGTTTTAATGCGATAAAATTCGTGTGATTAAAAACTTAATGTGCATACCTCGTCTTTCTCAGGACAATTTTGGAGAATTTATTTTATTGACTTATTTATTCATTCATTTATTGGTTTACTTATTTATTATTGATTGATTGACTTTTTTTTTTTTTTTTTTTTTTTTTTTTTTGGCAACTGACATTATAAAACAATAAAATAGTTTCAATGCAAGGAAAAGATCAGAGGCATTCCGAATATATCGTTCATCTTGCGTTCACCGTTCGTTCAGCGTTCGCGTTTGCGCTCCGTTCGCGTTCTGCGTTCGCTCACCGTTCACACATCGTTCACCAAGTTGCGTTCAGCGTTCACACATCGTTCACTCACCGTTCGCTCTGCGTTCGTTCAGCGTTCGTTCACCGTTCGTTCAGCGTTCGCTCACCGTTCAAGTGGGAAAGTAGAACGTTTCAGGGACTGTAACAACACAATGATTGACAGTATTCTTGGGCAAAATGCCTTTTGTCGACCCCACGCAACTGTTTCCCTTCAGCCTAACGGCCTCAAGCACACAGTTTGGTTCTTGTTTCCGACAAAATGCATGTTGTCCTAGAACACAGTCAATAAATGTATAATGTTCACCTGCACTTGGAGCAGTTTTCTTTTTAAGTACTTCTATGCCCTACGTTAATCACATGTGCATGGAAAATGCTTCTAGTATGTTTTATTGTACCAGTCAAGGTTTCAGATGCTGCAATTTCAGCTAGAAAATACAGGGTTTTATTTGAGCAGGTTAAAGTTTTAGGTTAACGTTGATGGAGCAAGTCTCATTTCCAAGTAACTATAATTAAACCCCTATATTAACCAAACTTCGAATCCCACTGAGGGACGTGGAGACCGGTCCTTCGGATGGGACCGTATAAACCGAGGTCCTGTGTCGCAGTAAGTGCTTGCACGAAAAAGATCCCTCACTGCTCAATGGCCCTAAGTGCCGAGTATAGATCAAAATTTGCAGCTCTCCACCGGCAAGTGGTGCCGTCTCCATACGAGTGAAAAATTCTCTCGAGAGACTTATCCAATAAACAAACAAACAAAAAACCAAACTTGTATGGATGATACAATTGAGGATGCAGTGATGTATACTGCTGGACTTACTTCGGATGCTGCATTTGATCTATATTTTCCAGACGAGTGATCAGGTTAAAGTTTTTGGCGCATGTCCATTACTAAGAAATTATAAGGCCTATCTGGATGATGCATCAAGAAAACACTCTGAAAATTGCTTCAGATGCTGTTTGGATAACATTTTCTGGATGGGTGACGAGTTCGAAGTTTTTGGACAAGTCCATTCCCAAGTAACTGTAATCCTATCACATCAAAATTGAATAAATGTTGCATTTTGGGATGTACACTATTAGATTATTAATTTTGTGAGGGTCTTTGCCTTACTATATGACAACATTCATTGAGGTGAGCTCTGTAATCTCTGATTACATGTTTTCTGCATTGGACTAGAAATAAATCAGGACGTTACAAATTAATACAAATAGTTTTGGAATGATATTTCAATTGCAGCTAACTTCCACCCAGGTCAACATAAAATTCAGACATATAGAATCTGGGTTGAAGGGTTGCTGAAATGTTGCGTTGCCCCCCCCCCCCCCCACACATTATTTGTGAACGTATTTTTATTTTAAATTTTGATTTAGTATAAATGATAAGGCTGCCACACACATCCTTGTTTATGGACCTTGACATCCCCTCAAATAAAAGGTGGGAAAATTTTCCCACTTTCTGAGAGACTAATCAAAGATTTTTTTTTCTCAAATAAGTCGTTTTTGCCCTTATACCCTCCCCTTTTTTCAGTAAATCGATCAAACATGTATACAAGTGCCCGACTTTTATTTTCTCTTCATTGCGCCTAAAATAGACTTTAAAAATTCCAAATTAATCCAATTGGTTATGTTGATTTTGACCCCATTTCTCTCATTATACCTGACTGGGACTTCAACAAATTTAAACAAGAAAGATGATATGGATTGCATTATGAGTTTCTAAATCTTATAAAAGAACAATTATTGCTTTGTTCATCAATGCGATAAGTTAGCCCCCTTCGAACTACAATATTCACATGGCCCTTCGGGCTCGGTAAATATTGTACTCCTCAGGTGTCTAAATCATAGTATTGACCTAAAAAAAGTAATAATTGTATATTTTGCTATTCAAATATATTACATGCATACTGAGATTTTTACCATATTTGGACCTGACCTTAAAAGGAATACCTCAGATAGTATACAAAAATTATATTTGTATTGCAAGGCAACTATAAAAGAATCTGTAAAAATGGATGGTGAATGAAATCTTAAGTTTGAAGTGAACATAAAATGCTATGACATTTTTACATTAAGTTGGTATAATGCATATACCTCTGAATGTTTTTATGGAAATCTATACCTCTACATAATAAAAACCGGTATTTGTGTGTGTTAAAAAATAAAAAAGAACGTGCAGTTTCATAATTACTTGTTCAAAGATATTTATTTGCGTTTTCACATATAATTTTAATTTATTTTTTTTTGTATGTTGTTTAACAAAAAATAAAACAAAAATGTAATTTGAATATCGCAATTATTTTTTCCTATAGAAACAGGAACATCTAAAACTATAACCGCTCCTTCAAACCCCCCAGCATCACCCCCCTTGTTTCAAACACCTAAATCGGAAGAGGTCTTAACACCCACCTCATGGGAGGTTGACATCTCCAACCATCGATGTCCTCGTTTTTCTATTCAACATCGGGCTCGATGCTATATGATGTTCTAGAAGCTTCCATCAATATTAAGATCAGTAAATGACGAAAATAATTTGCACTTTTACCTGTTTAATCGGTCATCACAACGTATTTCAATCAAGTTTTGATTTAATAATTCAGTGATGACGTTATATGAAAGTAATAAACGATTGCTTGTTGTCAGTTTCATTAATAAAGTGCCCCGCCACAGAATGATACGCCCGTCAAATATTGTTCAATTATCACAAACATTTTAGAGTGCAAGAAAATCAAGTCAACCTTGATACACGGATTTCCATGATTTTTCCGTTCCTTATAATATTTGTTTATACATTTCCTGTGGTGTAGGCATGAATTAAAACAAATATTAAATTATAGATCCTCAACTGGTTGTGTTAGAGCTTGACAAATGCCCATCTGCAGCCCCCCCCCCCCCTTTCATATTTCTGAGACATGATGCTCTGAAATTTGTTAGTTGATATTTTCAAAGAATTAAATAAAAATATATTATTCAATATGAATTTAGTCTTAACAACTTAATCTATACCAAATTAATTTTAAAATAAAAGACTGGCCATCAAATGAAATATGCTATAAACTGACCAGCAGTTCTTCAGTTTAATTCCCAAAGGATACAGATAAGAACTGCTTGATCAGATATGCTCTAACAAAAATGATTGAGACAGCTAGCCTTCCTACACTGAACTCATTAATTAATCTTTAACTGGATGCATGTCCACTCATTACTCCCAAGGGATGAATGGATCTGCGCTATCTGCTTTGTAGTGCAATTAAAATGCATATTTACGTCATACTGAAATTAAATTTGAAAACAAAGATTTTTTTTCAATTTGTTACAAAGATTTATAAAAAGAAAAAAAAATGTAATCTTCATGCAACATTTTTAATAAGGTTTCTGCTTGACTCTTAGATTTGTCGGGACTATCTACCATAATTAAAACTTTTTTTTTGAAATACTTGATTTATTTTTTTTTTAGACTCAATGTCAGACTGGTTTTAATCTGCAATTCATATGGAGTGGAGAACCGGCATGCTAATTCCAATATCACCCCCCCCCCTTCCGAGTATAATTAGTTTTAATTAATTTAATATAAGATATCAAATTAGTTTATAATACATATAATACAATATCAAATTAGTTTTAATTACTTTTCATCAAATTCATTTTAAAAGTTAGGCTAGCCCACAAAAACTATGTAACCCAACATGGCTGATTCCTCTGCCCAATTCCCAAGAGATATAGATAACACCTGCTTGATCAGAGATGCTCTACCAGTTAGCTCCTCATACTAAACTCATTAATTTCTCTCTAATTTGACATGCAATTTTCTGTTATCAAAATTCTCCTTGACCAGTGCTTGATAATTACACCCATGGGAGAGGTAGAATTTCTCTTGTAACATTATATTTGTTATAGATTGCTGTAAAGTATATGAAAAAAATAAGTATTTTCTTGATTTTAACATTTTTTCAATAAGGATACTGCAACACTTTTACATTTTTTGGGATTGTGTAATATAATAGTAAAAAGATTTTTTTTTTTAATTTCACTTAAATTAAAGGTCACAGTGACCTTGAAATAGGTCGCGACACACCTTCTACCTAAGATGCATAAGCTGGCCAAGTTTGATGATTCTAAGTCTAATAGTTTTCTAGTTATGAGCCGGACAGGATTTTACCATATTTGGCCATGGCATCTTAATTAAAGGTCAGAACGACCTACTTTTTGTGCGCAACACACCGTCTACCCAAGAAGTATCAGCTGACAGTTTGATAACCCTAGGCCTAATAGTATTAAAGTTATGAGCCGGACACGAGAAAAGCTAACATACAAACAGACGGACGGACATGAAGGCAATAACATAATACGTCCCGTCTAAAGACGGGCGTATAAAAATGCCAGTATCATAGATCCGCCAACCGGAACCGCCACCATACTCACGTTTTTTGCTATTTCATGGCGGTTTATAGAAAATGAAAGTAGATTTTTAATTTAATATTCGATACTTACTATGCGAGTGACATCTAAATACAGTTTACGGACATCATCTTGTATATTGTGTATTCTTAGGAGTAAGTAAAACACTGGTGCACGCGTTTCGGAGTTTATTTGCAAAATGTATTAATTTATAAGTATAGATTCTTGCACTCTAAACTGTTTATGATAATTGAACAATATTTGACGGTTATATCATGCTGTGGCGGGGCACTTTATTCTTATATGAAATAAGGAATCTACCCCACCACGCCAGCTCCAAACGTATAACATACAGAGTCACAATAATTAGAATCAAAATAAGCCCTACAGCCTATTCAACCAACATACCAAATTTTTAACTTAATAGGACAACCATAAAAAAGTTACTAGGAAAAAAAAGAAAATTTGTAGATGAGAGAATGACAGACACGAACAGACAGAGTGATTACTATAGGGCACCCGCAGATCCTTGCGGGGCCCTAACTACTGTAATTTCAAATCTGCCCCGTTTCTAAATGGACCAGGGATGTAGTGACGACAGAACGGGGAGGGAGACATTGCATCTCGTACACAGAATCCCTGTCAGGATTGTTTTTGAATGGATCCCTGATGTAGTGACGACAGATCATGGAGGGAGACATTACATCTCGTACACAGAATCCCTGTCAGGATTGTTTCTGAATGGATCCCTGATGTAGTGACGACAGATCATGGAGGGAGACATTGCATCTCGTACACAGAATCCCTGTCAGGATTGTTTTTGAATGGATCCATGATGTAGTGACGACAGATCATGGAGGGAGACATTACATCTCGTACACAGAATCCCTGTCAGGATTGTTTCTGAATGGATCCCTGATGTAGTGACGACAGATGGTGGAGGGAGACATGGCATCTCGTACACAGAATACCTGATGTAGTGACGACAGATGGTGGAGGGAGACATGGTATCTCGTACACAGAATACCTGATGTAGTGACGACAGATGGTGGAGGGAGACATGGCATCTCGTACACAGAATACCTGATGTAGTGACGACAGATGGTGGAGGGAGACATGGTATCTCGTACACAGAATACCTGATGTAGTGACGACAGATGGTGGAGGGAGACATTGCTTCTCGTCAGGATTACGATTACAACCACTAGGAATTTGTACAGACGTACTGTTTAATAGTCTTTTCAACAGACAAATCAACACTATATATATATAAATAATTTAAAAAAAAAAAAAAACGTCATATAGCTTTATGAGAGAGAATTGTGCATTTCTTATAGAAAATACCAACAATCCTTCAGGAAAAAAATCACAAAATACACAATATTTAAAAAGATGTTTCTTAATATCTAAATTGTATTTAAAAAATAAAATTTGATATTAAGTTCAATAACATTTCACATTTATACAGTAAATAAATTTTGCACTCATGCTATTGTAATGAAATTTAAAAAAAAAAATATCGCTTTAATAATGGGGGATTGTAATTTATACTTATTGTAAATGTAATAGGTATTAGTCAAGTAGATTTCAGCAGAGGGAAAAGATAGCAAATGAAGAGGAGGACAGTTTTTACACAGGTGACAATTAACTAGTCTGGTGAGGGTAACAAAAGCTTCTGCATCAGTGATGGCAATTGTTTACATTGCTGGAGTGGTCTCTAGTGATGGGACATCGGTTAATTTTCATAATCAATCATCGGTTGGAATCGGTTACTGCTTCCGATGCGATTTTACCGATTATAATCGGATTTCATAGTTTTATATACAAAAAGCAGACTATTACAAATATTTCATATTATTTCTTTAACATGAATATATAAAATAAATAATGTATTATTTTCTTTGTTGTTTTGCTTCTTTTATACTTTCTAGGCCTAAAAAATTATGTTTGTTTCCTGTAACATTCTCAAAAAATCAAGTGTCGGTAGGTCGAGATTTTTTTTTTTTTGCTTATGAATAATGGGGTCAAACATTAAGGGACTGAATTATCCAGGTGTTTTTTTTTTACAGTGGACACCAAACATGGCTGCCTAGCGGCAGAAAACGAACTTCAAAAAGCTGTGGGGGAGAATTGATTACTCTTTATATTTAAGGAAAATGTTGACTAAGTTGCATATTTAATATCTCAAATAAAAGTTACAATTAATTGATTGTTCAAACCAAAGAGCAAACACAGATTTGGAAAAAAAAATCCACCCGAGGGTAAATTGAATGGGTCGGTCGGGTTATAGGAAACAAACATATTTTTTAGGCCCTATATATGCACCTTTCGGTTCTTAATCACCGCTGCTTCATGCTAGTTGGCTAGTATCAGATGCAGAAGCCATTTTCTTTCATTACGAAGAAATAAATTTTAAACCAGAAATGGATAATTCCGGAATGTATTGTATTAGAAGTATGTTTCCGATGATTGATTATGGAATCGGTAGCATTTTTTCGTCGACAATCGATGTTTTCTGATTATCGGTACAACACTAGTGGTCTCCGTTACAAATCTCTTATAAAAGATGAGAACGGATGCAGTACCACCCAATCCCGATCATACCACCACAGCGTGACTGAACTTATTTTGAAATGGAGTATGCGAGTTGCAAACTACAATGATTGTGAAGTACATACAAGATTTCTAGAGAAACTGGATATGAATCTTCTCAAGTTGAGACTTTTAATGAATTATTTTTCCCTAATTTGTTGATAATAAATTTCTTGGTTATATTCAGAGATATCTTACAATGAAATACCATACTAATAAAAAAAACATGTACATTTAACTATTTTGACAGTATCATCAAACTCGGATGATTTATCATTATATATGTTGCACAATATCATTTCTTTTCTATTAAATGAGAAATTTTTAATTCCTTTTAAATAGGTTTTACTGTCATCTGATAAGTGAATGTGAAATTTGATACCAAGCATGGCCATGATTTGCCATAAGAGCATCTGTTGGGAGATGGGGCAAAACATGCAAAATAAGCAGCCTATTGAAAGGAGTCACACGAGGATAAAAGTCCTTCCATCTAGATTATGGACACATTAGGCTTTAATACATTAAAAACTTGTTAGTACGTGTAATTTTACAGTATAATTTAGGGAGAGCTACCTTGGCATATACGACAACAGTTGTTTCAAAATAACTCCAGTACACATGTACAATTAGCAGTTTTTAAGTATAAGATTGAAGAGATGTCCAATCATATTTCAAAAGTCAACAAAGCAGTAACTCCTGCAAAACTATGAGATGTCTATTGTACTGTTTAACTCACCTGAAGTAAAGGCTCAAGTGAAGTATTTTGATCGAAGAGTTCCCAGTGTCCACCTGCCACGTGTCGTTTGTTAACTTTTCAAAGACGGATTAAAACTGATATATGTTGTCATTGTCTGAACTTTTCACAATTTCATATTTTCTTCTCAAAACTACTGGGCCAATTTAAGGATAAATATCACAAACTTTTTTCACAAATCAGCAATACTTCTAACAGATTTATATTCAAATAGGTAACCAGATTAATATTTACCAGGTAAGTGGAAGATTTTGTCACAGTGTGAAAAATGTGTACAAAATGTAAAGAATTACAAAGAAGTTATATACCTAAATACCAAAGAAAACTTACGATTTTATTTTAGGGATTTAATAATTTTGTCATTTTTAACCAAAATGTCATAAATTTATATATCAATCCATGCATCAAATTTTGTTTGTGTTGTGTATCCATAAATAATTTTTTGTACACAGCTTAGAATCATTGAAATTTGTCAGTTTATGCATCTTGATTAATAGGAGTTTGTCAACCAAACAAGAGGCCCAAGGACCTTAACGGTCACATGAGTATAAATCAACAAACCATAGAGGATCCACTGATTACAAATCATCATCATAGTGTAAAAAAATAAACTGATAGAAGCTTTTGTAAATCTTTGATCGTCCATTGGCTGTGGCCCCACACTATCCTCAGAGTCATGATATGAACAAACTTGAATCTATACTACCTGAGGATGTTTCCATGTAAATATAACCAATCATGGTTTTGCTGTTTTGCTGCGATATAAAACTTTCATTGTCTATTGTGGCCCTACCCTACCCCTGGGGATCATGATTTAAACAAAGTTGAATCTACAACTACCTGAAGATGTTTCCACGTAACTTTCATCTTTTTTGGCCCAGTGGTTCTGGAGAAGATTTTCCAATGGATTCCCATGTAAAACTTTGATCTATTGTGGTCCCGCCCTACCCCTGGTGTCATCATTTGAATAATCTTGAATCTACACTACTTGAGGATGTTTCCACATAAGCTTCATCTTTTTTTGCGCCGTGGTTCTTGGGAAGATTTTTAAAGATTTTTTTAATGTATTTCTCCGTAAAACTTTGGTCATCCATTGTGGCCCCACTCTACCCCTGGAGGTAATTATTTTAAGAAACATGAGTCTACACTACCTGAGGATGTTTCCTTGTAAGTTTCATCTTACCTGATTTTATAAAGATACCTTTAATTCTCACTTATTCTTAATTATCTCCCTTGGAAGAAGGTCTGGCCCTTCATTTGAACAAAGTTGAGTCACCTTTTCCACAGGATACTTTATGGCAAGTTTGGTGGAAATTGGCTCTGTTGTTCTCGAGAAGACGTCGAAAATATGAAAAGTTTACGCAAGACAACGGACGAAAACAAATAGCAATAGGTCACCTGGGTGACATAGGTGACTTTAAATAGGTGTTAATGACCTACTTTTGGAATTTCACTGGTATATTTTAATATTGTAGACACTAAAGGCTTGGGATAATCTAACGTTGATCCTTGAGCTGTGTCAACTAAAAAGTAGGTCACATTTGGAATTTCAAGACTATATCCATACATGAGTATCTAAAATAATACGAATCTTAGAATCATCCAATTTTGTTATCTTGGGTCCTCGGAGTGTGTCAACCAAAATGTAGGTCACGGGGACCTTTTTATCGAATTTCAAGTTTTTATCTAAATATTTTGGATACTAAGAGGCTTAATTTAAAAGTGAAAAGGTTGAACTTTATTCAACCTTATCTGAAGAGCATTTCTAGGCCCATGGGCCTCTTGTAAGTGTTGTGGGTGCAATTTCAAGAGTACTATTGGAGAGAGTACTGTTGGACTATGGAGCTTCATGCTCACTTCAGAGTAGCAAAGTAGACAACCTTAAGGACATACGCAACGTAGTTTGAACTTTATTGTCCTTTTCCCTGGAGTTGAAGAGTTCCAATACTTAAAGGAACTGTGTGCTACATTTTAATGTCTATGTATGCCATTGTACACTTCTTCTAAAACAAGTTTGGATAAACAAAACGTCTTGAATATATGTTTAGTAATTTTTGTATATTTTTCTTTGAATTACACAAGAATTTTCATCAATTGATATCTTTTCAAAACCCCTGGTAATGCTTGTTGATTTTTTGTGTAGAAACATCTGATGGCACTATAATCTTAAATTAAGAATATCTTGAAAAATTATCAGTAGGTAAGGTACGTTGCGTATGTCCTTAAGAGAAACACGTGACCTAAAAAACTAATTATGTAATTCATTTTTTATTTTTAGCTGGAATAGCTACACACGCAGATAAGAGAAAAATGGCTGACAGTGGACCGTCAACTAGCAAACGAAAAATCGTATCTGACTCTCCATCTCTGTCAGTATATGATTTGTCAGATAGTGAGAAATCTGAACTAATAATTTTATAAATTGTGCACACCTGAAGCAAAGTTGATATTAATGAAACTTAAATCTTGCAATGCAACAAGTTCAACAGGGGTGTGTTTTTCGAAGGCTTACTGTGACTTAGAAGTGACAGCAATTTCACATCAGCATGATTTCTGACTGGATCCGTGGTGTAGTGACGACAGATCGTGGTGGCAGACATCGCATCTCGTACACAATATTCCCATAAGGATTTCTTTTACAATCACTATGAAAACTTTAAACAAGAGGCCCAAGGGCCTTAATGGTCACCTGAGTATAATACAACAATTTAGAAGTTAAATACACTGAAAGATGAAGCTTTGTTGCCCTAAAGCAAGAGAAGTAGGAAGATCAGGATCAACAAATTAATTAGTCTAGTATTCAGTATCAACTCATAAATTAAGTTCTAATCTGTCCTCCACTTAACACTATCACCATGCAGACTATTAACAAACTATTAGTGCTTCTGTACTATTTTTAAACCCATATTAAGACCTCTAGCATTGACCTCTCTTATGGTCTTTGAAGAACTTTTAATAAGTTATTTTTGTCTCATTTTTATTTATCTATTACTTACAGGTCTACCTGATTATTAAAACTAAGAAAGTACTTTTTGAATTATACAATAAACATTCTTGCATAATTATCTTATTCTATTAACCTTTCAAATACATTATTTACAGTGATTAATTATCAAAGGTGAATGGAAAAGGGGAATAACTTCTCTCAGTAGAATACAAATTAATAGAGCCCTGCCCAGGACCAGAATGCTTAGACAAATGGTCCAGATGTTCAAAAATCTGGTAGAAATACGCTTACTTATATCATTTAAACTTTTACTCAGTTTGCTTCCGATATGCCCAGAAGCAGAGAAGAATTTCACAGGTACAATGCATTTTCACTACAGATTCAACAAAGCCTTACCCTAACACCAGAACCCAAGACCAAGGGTCAAGAAATTTACAAATTTGGAAGAGTTACCATCATCACCATAACTATGGACTTCAAAGAATTAACACTTTTCCACTATATTATCAAAAGCCCCCCCCCCCCCTCGTTATGCCAGAACCCCTGACCCTAGGACCAAAAGATTTAAAAATTCTGTTCGAAGCTCCCATTTTCATCATAGCTAAGCAATTTATTTATCAGCTCAACACTCAGAAGCAGACAGGATTAATTATTGATTAATTAATAGAATTAATGCTTTTTCACTATATAATCAATAGAGCCCCCCCCCCTCCTCAAGAACCCCAAAAACTGAGGCCATATATTTAAAATTTTTGGATGAGGCATCCTTGCCTATCATAATCATGCACTTAGATTGTTTAAATAATCTCCAGTAGCAGAGAAGAAGATTTTCAAAGAATCAATGCATTTTCACTATATAATCAATAGAGCCCCACCCTAAAACCAGAACCCCTGACCCTGGGGTCATGGCTTTCATAATTCTGGAAGAGGCCCACCTCCTCCTCATAACTTTTTACTTAGTTTATCAACTTAATGCCCAGGAGCAGAGGAGAAGATTTTCAAAGAATTAATGCATTTTCACTATATAGTTGATAGAGCCCCACCCTAACACCAGAACCCCTGACCCTGGGGCCATGAAATTCACAATTTTGGAAGAGGTACTCTTGCTCATCATAACTATTACTTAGTTACTTTATTAAATATCCTGGAGCAGAGAAGAAGATTTTCAAAGAATTAATGCATTTCACTATATAATCATTAGAGCCCTGCCCTAACACCAGAGCCCCTGACCCTGGGACCATGAAATTCACAATTTTTGAAAAGGCATTTTTGCTCATCATAACTATGTACTTAGTTACTTTATTTAATACCCAGGAGCAGAAAAGAAGATTTTCAAAGAATTAATGCTTTTTCACTATATAATCTATAGAGCCCCACCCTAACACCAGAACCCCTGACCCTGGGGCCATGAATTTCACAATTTTGGAAGAAGCACTCTTGCTCATCATAACTATGTACTTAGTTACTTTATTTAATACCCAGGAGCAGAGAAGAAGATTTTCAAAGAAATAATGCACTTTCACTACATGATCTATATAGCCCCACCCTAGCACCAGAACCCCTGACCCTGGGGCTATGAATTTCACAATTTTGGTAGAGTCACTCTTCTTATCATAACTATGTATTTAATTTATTTAAATTATACCCAGGAGTAGAGAAGAAGATTTTTAAAGAAATAATGCACTTTCACTATATGATCTATATAGCCCCACCCTAGCACCAGAACCCCTGACCCTGGGGCTATGAATTTCACAATTTTGGTAGAGGGCTCAATGCTTATTACAATCATGCCAACAGTTTGACTGCTTGATGTCCAGGAGTAAAGAAGAAGATTTTTAAAGATAGCACTAATTTTGATGGTTTTAGCCCCACCCCTCAGGCCCCAGGCGGGCAGGGACCATGAAATTCACAATTTTTGTACCCCTTCACCCATTGATGCTATATGCCAAAATTGGTTGAAATTGGTTCAGTGGTTCAAGAGAAGAAGCTGAAAATGTTCAAAAGTTTACGACCGACGGACGACTGACGACGGACGACGCACGAAAACAGATAGCAATAGGTCACCTGAGTGACTCAGGTGACCTAAAAATAGGAGGATATACTGAGCCATAAATCACGTAACAGTTAAAAATCAATAGATTTGCATCTTACAAATTCCACTTTATGTAAAAGAGTTACAAAAGTTTACTCTTCCATGGCACCTGATGCAATCTCTCATGTTTTCAGAGGTCCGTGTTCACTCTGCTCTAAGTTGGTAAACTTAAAATAACAGGTTCACAATGTAATTAATTTTGTTGCTAAACGCAGAGAGAACGTATTATTCTAAACTGTTAAAATATTTTAAAATTTCAACGTCCGTCGTATGGGACGATAAATGGTGCCCCGTCCCAAGGATTGCAACCCCCTTGGCACTGGTTTCCGGAAAAGAGTAGGCTCACTGGGGGGCCGCCACAGAAACAAAACATCTTTCAAAACCGGTAATATAAAATTAATTTTCCGCCAAAATATGGCTGAAATATTGCCGACTCGGCTTTAAATTCTAATCAATCCATGTATTTTAGAGGTCAGTCTTTACTCCGCTTTAAAATGGTTTAGTTTCAATGGACTGTTGAGCTAGCTTGACTTCTGTTCATTTCTCCATGCTTTATCCCAACGTCTAGGGGAATTAACAGCATTTGTGTTAATTTGAAGAACAGCGGGAATTTCACATCTGTCCTTATTTGTGAGGGGATCTATGATATAGTGACGACAGATGGTGGAGGTAGACATCGCATATCGTACACAGAATCACCAAAAAAAAATAGTATGATATACTGAGCCATAAATCACGTAACAACAGTTAAAAATCAATAGGTTTATATCTTACAAATTTCTCTTTATGTAAAAGAGGTACGAAAGTTTTCTCTTCCATGGCAGTTGATCCAATCTCTGATGTTTTCAGAGGTCCGTGTTCACTCTGCTCTACGTTGATATTGTTTCAATGGACACTTGATCTAGCTTGACTTCTGTTCGTTTCTCCATACTTTATCCTAACGTCCAGCGGAATTAACAGCATTGTGTTTATTTGAAGAACTACTGGAATTTCACATCGCCCCTTATTTGTGAGGGGATCCATGATGAAGTGACGACAGATGGTGGAGGTAGACACCGCAAATCGTACACAGGATCCCCATCTGGATTTCTATTACAATCAATAGGAAAGACATATAAAACTAGGAGGACTAATTCAGCCATATATCACATAACGACAGTTAAAAATCAATAGATTTTTTTTTCAAATTCCACCTTAAGAGAGATGCAAACGTTTACTCCTCCATGGCACCTGATCCAATTTCTGATGTTTTAGATTGATTGTATGTTTTACGTCCCATTCGAGAATTTTTCACTCATAGAGAGACGTCACCATATACCGGTGAAGGGCTTCAAATTTTAACCTTTACAATTTTAGAATATAAACATGAAACTGATTTTTACAGTAAAATTTAGAAGTAAATGATGTTGACAATTTTGATGAGAAATACATAGATCAATTCATTTTCTTTAACAATTTACATATTTTAACTGGTCTCCCGTGTGAAGGATTACAACCCCTTAGCACGTAAAAGATCGTTTCTCTGGATTTCGAAAAATAGGCTCACTGGGGGCCGTCATAGAAAACCTTTCAAAATCCTGTCATACAAACTAAATTATCCGCTAAAACATGGCTGAAATATTGCCAACTCGGCGTTAAACAATAACTCATGTACAAGCTAATCGCTAAAAACCCATTTGTTGCTTTGCAACAAGCTTTGCTCTAGTTATCATTGTTTTTTATTCCTTACCTATTTTGTGCACGATTTCCCGAAAAACGTCTTGAAGAATTTTTATGAAACTTTCAAAATATATGTAACCTTATTTGAATAATGTTTTTTCCTGTTTCGATGATGTCACTTACGGTCCGGAGATATTGATGGAATAATTTTGGTACATAAATTTTCTCATAAACGGCTTTAGATAGAAACATGATACTTTCATTCGATATTCATTTTCTTCATTCAGACTTTTGGCGAAGTTTGCAGCATATATTTAACCAGAAGAATTACATCAATTTCACATCAGCATGATTTCTGACTGGATCCGTGATGTAGTGAAGACAGATCGTGGTGGAAAACATCGCATCTCGTTAACTGTTAAAATATTTTCAATTTTTTACGTCCGTCGGATGGGACGTTAAATGGTGCCCCGTCTCAAGGATTGCAACCCCCTTGGCACACAAAGGATCGTTTCTCTGGTTTTCGGAAAAGAGTAGGCTCACTGGGGGCCGCCAGAGAAACAAACATTCTTTCAAAACCGGTCATATGAAATGTCTGGAGATAACGAACAGTATTCAAGCTCAAAAGTTCATTAAACAATACAAAATAGGAGCAGAGCAAACACGGACCTCCAAACATCAGAGTAGGGATCAGGTGCCATGGAGGAGTGAGCATCCCCTGCCGACCGGTCACACCCGCCGTGTGCTCCTTGTCATGATCGGGAAATAACGGAAAAATCCGTCGACAATTCAGTGTGTAAATAATGGCCTAACAATTAGTATGAAAAACGTCAGACAGCATTTGATTCAATGATAAATTGTATTTGCTGACAAATTAATTTTCCGCAAAATATATGGCTGAAATATTGCCGACTCGGCTTTAAACCCTAATCAATCAAACAGTCCATGTATTTGTGAGGTCCGTGTTTACTCTGCTCTAAAATGGTTTTGTTTTTAATGGACTCTTGAGCTAGCTTGACTTCTGTTCGTTTCTCCATACTTTATCCCAACGTCTAGGGGAATTAACAGCATTTGTGTTAATTTGAAGAACAGCGGGAATTTCACATCTGTCCTTATTTGTGAGGGGATCTATGATATAGCGACGACTGATGGTGGAGGTAGACATCGCATATCGTACACAGAATCACCAAAAAAAAAATAGTATGATATACTGAGCCATAAATCACGTAACAACAGTTAAAAATCAATAGGTTTATATCTTACAAATTTCTCTTTATGTAAAAGAGGTACGAAAGTTTTCTCTTCCATGGCAGTTGATCCAATCTCTGATGTTTTCAGAGGTCCGTGTTCACTCTGCTCTACGTTGATATTGTTTCAATGGACACTTGATCTAGCTCGACTTCTGTTCGTTTCTCCATACTTTATCCTAACGTCCAGCGGAATTAACAGCATTGTGTTTATTTGAAGAACTACTGGAATTTCACATCGCCCCTTATTTGTGAGGGGATCCATGATGAAGTGACGACAGATGGTAGAGGTAGACACCGCAAATCGTACACAGGATTCCCATCTGAATTTCTATTACAATCAATAGGAATGACATATAAAACTAGGAGGACTAATTTAGCCATATATCACATAACGACAGTTAAAAATCAATAGATTTTTTTCAAATTCCACCTTAAGAGAGATGCAAACGTTTACTCCTCCATGGCACCTGATCCAATTTCTGATGTTTTAGATTGATTGTATGTTTTACGTCCCATTCGAGAATTTTTCACTCATAGAGAGACGTCACCATATACCGGTGAAGGGCTTCAAATTTTAACCTTTACAATTTTAGAATATAAACATGAAACTGATTTTTACAGTAAAATTTAGAAGTAAATGATGTTGACAATTTTGATGAGAAATACATAGATCAATTCATTTTCTTTAACAATTTACATATTTTAACTGGTCTCCCGTGTGAAGGATTACAACCCCTTAGCACGTAAAAGATCGTTTCTCTGGATTTCGAAAAATAGGCTCACTGGGGGCCGTCATAGAAAACCTTTCAAAATCCTGTCATACAAACTAAATTATCCGCTAAAACATGGCTGAAATATTGCCAACTCGGCGTTAAACAATAACTCATGTACAAGCTAATCGCTAAAAACCCACTTGTTGCTTTGCAACAAGCTTTGCTCTAGTTATCATTGTTTTTTATTCCTTACCTATTTTGTGCACGATTTCCCGAAAAACGTCTTGAAGAATTTTTATGAAACTTTCAAAATATATGTAACCTTATTTGAATAATGTTTTTTCCTGTTTCGATGACGTCACTTACGGTCCGGAGATATTGATGGAATAATTTTGGTACATAAATTTTCTCATAAACGGCTTTAGATAGAAACATGATACTTTCATTCGATATTCATTTTCTTCATTCAGACTTTTGGCGAAGTTTGCAGCATATGTTTTAACCAGAAGAATTACATCAATTTCACATCAGCATGATTTCTGACTGGATCCGTGATGTAGTGAAGACAGATCGTGGAGGAAAACATCGCATCTCGTTAACTGTTAAAATATTTTCAATTTTTTACGTCCGTCGAATGGGACGTTAAATGGTGCCCCGTCTCAAGGATTGCAACCCCCTTGGCACACAAAGGATCGTTTCTCTGGTTTTCGGAAAAGAGTAGGCTCATTGGGGGCCGCCAGAGAAACAAACATTCTTTCAAAACCGGTCATATGAAATGTCTGGAGATAACGAACAGTATTCAAGCTCAAAAGTTCATTAAACAATACAAAATAGGAGCAGAGCAAACACGGACCTCCAAACATCAGAGTAGGGATCAGGTGCCATGGAGGAGTGAGCATCCCCTGCCGACCGGTCACACCCGCCATGTGCTCCTTGTCATGATCGGGAAATAACGGAAAAATCCGTAGACAATGCAGTGTGTAAATAATGGCCTAACAATTAGTATGAAAAACGTCAGACAGCATTTGATTCAATGATAAATTGTATTTGCTGACAAATTAATTTTCCGCAAAATATATGGCTGAAATACTGCCGACTCGGCTTTAAACCCTAATCAATCAAACAGTCCATGTATTCGTGAGGTCCGTGTTTACTCTGCTCTAAAATGGTTTTGTTTTTAATGGACTCTTGAGCTAGCTTGACTTCTGTTCGTTTCTCCATACTTTATCCCAACGTCTAGGGGAATTAACAGCATTTGTGTTAATTTGAAGAACAGCGGGAATTTCACATCTGTCCTTATTTGTGAGGGGATCTATGATATAGTGACGACTGATGGTGGAGGTAGACATCGCATATCGTACACAGAATCACCAAAAAAAAAATAGTATGATATACTGAGCCATAAATCACGTAACAACAGTTAAAAATCAATAGGTTTATATCTTACAAATTTCTCTTTATGTAAAAGAGGTACGAAAGTTTTCTCTTCCATGGCAGTTGATCCAATCTCTGATGTTTTCAGAGGTCCGTGTTCACTCTGCTCTACGTTGATATTGTTTCAATGGACACTTGATCTAGCTCGACTTCTGTTCGTTTCTCCATACTTTATCCTAACGTCCAGCGGAATTAACAGCATTGTGTTTATTTGAAGAACTACTGGAATTTCACATCGCCCCTTATTTGTGAGGGGATCCATGATGAAGTGACGACAGATGGTGGAGGTAGACACCGCAAATCGTACACAGGATCCCCATCTGGATTTCTATTACAATCAATAGGAAAGACATATAAAACTAGGAGGACTAATTTAGCCATATATCACATAACGACAGTTAAAAATCAATAGATTTTTTTTTTTTCAAATTCCACCTTAAGAGAGATGCAAACGTTTACTCCTCCATGGCACCTGATCCAATTTCTGATGTTTTAGATTGATTGTATGTTTTACGTCCCATTCGAGAATTTTTCACTCATAGAGAGACGTCACCATATACCGGTGAAGGGCTTCAAATTTTAACCTTTACAATTTTAGAATATAAACATGAAACTGATTTTTACAGTAAAATTTAGAAGTAAATGATGTTGACAATTTTGATGAGAAATACATAGATCAATTCATTTTCTTTAACAATTTACATATTTTAACTGGTCTCCCGTGTGAAGGATTACAACCCCTTAGCACGTAAAAGATCGTTTCTCTGGATTTCGAAAAATAGGCTCACTGGGGGCCGTCATAGAAAACCTTTCAAAATCCTGTCATACAAACTAAATTATCCGCTAAAACATGGCTGAAATATTGCCAACTCGGCGTTAAACAATAACTCATGTACAAGCTAATCGCTAAAAACCCACTTGTTGCTTTGCAACAAGCTTTGCTCTAGTTATCATTGTTTTTTATTCCTTACCTATTTTGTGCACGATTTCCCGAAAAACGTCTTGAAGAATTTTTATGAAACTTTCAAAATATATGTAACCTTACTTGAATAATGTTTTTTCCTGTTTCGATGACGTCACTTACGGTCCGGAGATATTGATGGAATAATTTTGGTACATAAATTTTCTCATAAACGGCTTTAGATAGAAACATGATACTTTCATTCGATATTCATTTTCTTCATTCAGACTTTTGGCGAAGTTTGCAGCATATGTTTTAACCAGAAGAATTACATCAATTTCACATCAGCATGATTTCTGACTGGATCCGTGATGTAGTGAAGACAGATCGTGGTGGAAAACATCGCATCTCGTTAACTGTTAAAATATTTTCAATTTTTTACGTCCGTCGGATGGGACGTTAAATGGTGCCCCGTCTCAAGGATTGCAACCCCCTTGGCACACAAAGGATCGTTTCTCTGGTTTTCGGAAAAGAGTAGGCTCACTGGGGGCCGCCAGAGAAACAAACATTCTTTCAAAACCGGTCATATGAAATGTCTGGAGATAACGAACAGTATTCAAGCTCAAAAGTTCATTAAACAATACAAAATAGGAGCAGAGCAAACACGGACCTCCAAACATCAGAGTAGGGATCAGGTGCCATGGAGGAGTGAGCATCCCCTGCCGACCGGTCACACCCGCCGTGTGCTCCTTGTCATGATCGGGAAATAACAGAAAAATCCGTCGACAATTCAGTGTGTAAATAATGGCCTAACAATTAGTATGAAAAACGTCAGACAGCATTTGATTCAATGATAAATTGTATTTGCTGACAAATTAATTTTCCGCAAAATATATGGCTGAAATATTGCCGACTCGGCTTTAAACCCTAATCAATCAAACAGTCCATGTATTTGTGAGGTCCGTGTTTACTCTGCTCTAAAATGGTTTTGTTTTTAATGGACTCTTGAGCTAGCTTGACTTCTGTTCGTTTCTCCATACTTTATCCCAACGTCTAGGGGAATTAACAGCATTTATGTTAATTTGAAGAACAGCGGGAATTTCACATCTGTCCTTATTTGTGAGGGGATCTATGATATAGTGACGACAGATGGTGGAGGTAGACATCGCATATCGTACACAGAATCACCAAAAAAAAAAAATAGTATGATATACTGAGCCATAAATCACGTAACAACAGTTAAAAATCAATAGGTTTATATCTTACAAATTTCTCTTTATGTAAAAGAGGTACGAAAGTTTTCTCTTCCATGGCAGTTGATCCAATCTCTGATGTTTTCAGAGGTCGTGTTCACTCTGCTCTACGTTGATATTGTTTCAATGGACACTTGATCTAGCTTGACTTCTGTTCGTTTCTCCACACCTTATCCCAACGTCTAGTGTAATAAACAGCATTTTTGTTTACTTGAAGAACTACTGGAATCTCACATCTGCATTTATTTGTGAGGGGATCCATGATGTAGTGACGACAGATGGTGGAGGTAGACGTCGCATATCGTACACAGAATCACCATCAGGATTGAACTGAGCCATAAATCGCATAACGACAGATAAGATCAATACATTTATATCTTACAAATTTCTCCTTATGTAAAAGAGTTACAAAAGTTTACTCCTCCGTGACCCCTGATCCAATCTCTGATGTTTTTAGAGGTCCGTGTTTCTCTGCTCTAAGATGGTTTTGTTTCAATGGACACTTGAGCTAGCTTGACTTCTGTTTGTATCTCCATACTTTATCCCAAGGTCTTGCGGAATTAACAGCATTTGTGTTTATTTGAAGAACTACTGGAATTTAACATCTGCCCTTATTTGTTAGGGGATCCATGGTGTAGTGAAGACAGATCATGGTGGAAGTCATCGCATATCGTACACAGGATCACCATCAAGATTTCTATTACAATCACTAGGAATTTGTATTTCTTAGATAAACAATAATTCATTATTGTTAGAAAGTATTAAAAATTTGTTAAATCTGCTTCCGTCCTTCAGGAAAAAAAAATTAAAAAATATACAATATAAGGGAAAAAATTATCAATATATCAATTGTCTTTAAAACTTAAATTCAACAATATATTTTATTATGGTTTACAGATAATTTTTGCAATTGTGAAATTTTAGCATTCGGTATCGCTTTAAATTCTGTGGATTGTAATTCTTTGTAAATGTAGAACGTGTTGTTGGTAAAGTAGATTTTGGTAGAGGGAAAAGAAAGCAAATGGAGAAGCAGGAAGTTTCCACTGGTGGCAATTCTTAGGGTAACACTGGCAGAGACAAGCTTCTGCTACAGTACTGGCAACTGTGTAAACCGTTGGAATGGACTCCATGGACACTATATGAAAACTCTACTCAATGTTTAGAATAAATGCTGATGATACCACTACAGCGTTATAGTTCTTATTTGTAAGTCGCTTCCTCTTTAGGAGGATCGTGAATTTTGGACATATAAAGATAAAAGGAGAATTTAAAAAAAAATACACAAGTGAATTAACGAGAGGCCTAAGAGCCTTAACGGTCATCTGAATAAAATACAACATTGCAAAGGATCCATAGAAGTATAAAACAAAATTAACTGATAATAAAGCAATCTTGCCGAAAATTTCAAACATCTGGTAAAAATACCTTTGCTTATTGTAACGTGCGAGACCCGAGTGATCTCCTTGTGATCGTACTAAGTTTTCCCAAGTCCTACAGGGATGATGATGAATGTGAAATATACAAATACAATGGACACTTACCAAGTGTGTAAGGTATTCAATATATACATATATGAAAATGTTTTTGTCACTTGCCTAGTACTACAATTAAGTACACAAAGAGAGATTTGCCTGTACAGCGTGGCTATTTGCCTTTTGTACATGTAACTAAGTACAACATGACCCCAAGTCATCCTGATTGTCTGTGATCACTTGTCACTTTGACAAAATATTAAACAACCATGCAGTCTCTTTCTGTATTACATTCTTTCTTGTTTCTCATTCAGTCAAGTAGCCTTTTTAATAAAATTATACATTAAGATTTCGTGATTAAAACAATTAGGCAAAGGGGAGTAACTCTAATTTACTTCACTTATTACTATTTAGTACTTTGCTTGCCCCTGTAGATACCCACGAGCAGAGAAAAGGAACATTTACTTATAATCATATATATACAATTACATTTATGTGTATATTGGTTTGTATGCTCAATATTCAGGGACAGAGATTTTCAAAGCATTTATGCTATATAATCAATAGAGCCGCGCCCAAACACCAGAACCCCTGGGTAATGATATTCACAATTTTGGAAGAGGCATCCTTCCTCGTCGTTACTTTGCACTGTTTGTTTGCTTAATACCAAGGTGCAGAGGTGTAAATTTACAAAAGCGTTAATTCATTTTCAATACATAATAAATAATACCCAGGCGCAGAGAAGATTTTCACTTCATAATCATAAGAGCCTCGCCCTAGCAGGAACCCTGACCCAGGGGCTATGAAATTTACAATTTTGGAAGAGGCACACTACATGATCATTACTATGTACTAAGTTTATCGGCTTCATGCCCAGGAGCAGAGGAGGTCTTTTGAAGAATTAATGCATTTTCAGTATAAAATCAACAAGGGTATAACAGTATACACCCTCTCCTTCGGAGTGGGGGTATAATAAAGCCCCGCCCTAGCACCATAACCCCTTTCCCAGAAGCCATGACATTCATACTTTGGAAGAGACGTCTTTCCTCGTCATCACCATGCATGCACTTAGTATATCGATTCACTACCCAGGCGCAGAAAAGTTTTCAAAGAATTAATACATTTTCACTATATAATCAATAGAGCCCCGCCGCAACACCGAACCCCTGACCCAGGGACCATGCAATTCACAATTCCGAAAGAGGCACTTTTCATTAAAATAGCTTCGTATTTACTGAGATTGTTTAATACCCAGGAGAAGAGAAGATTTTCAAAGCAATAATGCATTTTCACTATATGATCCATTTTAGCCCTGCCCTAGCTCCTAGGGCCACGAATCACACAATTTTGGAAGAGGGCGCTATGCTTATATTACAATCATGTCAACAGTTTGTCTGCTTGCTGTCCAGGAGTAAAGAAGATCTTTAAAAATTGCATTAGTTTTCGTGGTTTTACCCAACCCCCTGGGGACCATGAAATTCTTTATTTCTGTTCCCCATCACCCATATAAGCTATATGCCAAAATTGGTTGCAATTGGCTTAGTATTCCAGAGATAAAGTTGAAAACTTTCAAATGTTAACGAACGACAACAGAAAAAGAAGAAGATAGCAATAGGTCAACTGAGTGACTCAGGTGACCTAAAAAAATGATTTACTTCATATGGTTGGAAAAAATAGTGACTTGAGCATATCAATTTAACAAAGTGGAAAGTTGTGGTTTTTATTTCCATCATGCTCTTCAAATAACGTACAGATTATTCGACCACAATGTGTTGGAAATTATTCTACGTGTACTTTGAGGAAGGATATCATATCTAATCAGTAAATTGGTGAACGGTTCATTTATATCATTCTAATTGAGTTACCCAAATTGTGTTTGATAGATCACATAGCATACTGGTCTGAACTAAATAAATTACGATTTGTAAAACCGAGCAAATGTTTGACCATGGATGTCACCACACGAGAAAGAAAAATTAAAACTGCAGAGTAACTTTCATGCAAAAAGAGTAATTCCCTTTCTGGAAATGAGTTCGGATATCTCCTTGTCTATGTGCTAGATATTGACGAAAACATTCAACAACTGCAGAAAAAAGAATCAGCAGACAGAATCCTGAACATGAGATCTGAGACATAGGGGAAAAGGAAACAACAGATTATTTGGGCAAGTTTTACTTGAAGGGTCAACATTATTGTCATCATTAGAATTTTTAATTTTCGTGTGGAGACACCTTTCCCCACCAAATTCGGCATTTGAGTGACAGGGATTCACGGAGTAATAGGAAGAGCAATTCAACTGTACATTGTGCACCTCTACAGAAACTGTGAAGATCGCTCGTGATCACTTAAAAGAAAAAGTCTCGGAAAGGGCCAGAAAGAATTGCCACGGATATACGACCGACCTTCCCCGTCCATAAAAATCTACATGGACACTGGATGTCTGGCAAGTTGAACCACCCAGAGAGTCATGTACATGGATGATTGTCTTGAAAATGTCTTCAAACAAACTCCCTTGATTCAAACTATTGACGAACGACACCAATTATGAAAGAGACTTTTTGAGGATGTCTGAAGACCAAAGCTGTGTTTAAAAGAGGTTTGGTGCAGAGATTCCGTCTATAAATGGTTAAAATCTTGAAAGATAAAACCATTGTATAGCATCGAGTTTCCAGTTTCCTGTAAACTATAATTCAAGAGACCTTCAACATGGAAGATTTGGTAAAACGTGTGACCATGGGTGTCACCACACGAGAAAAAAGAATTAAACTGCAGAATAATTTTCATGCAAGTGAAAGTATTTCCCTTTCTGGAAATGAGTTCGGACGTCTCCTTAATTATGTGTTAGATATTGACGAAAACATTCAACAACTGCAGAAAAACAAATCAGCAGACGGAGGCCAGAACATGAGATCTGAGACATAAGTGAAAAAGAAACAAAAGATTAACTGTGCATTTTTTTCCTTAAGGGCCCAACATTAATGTCGAATGACATTAATGGAGACCCCCCCCCCCCCCAAATTAGGCATTGGAGTGGCAGGGATTCAAGGAGTATTACGGAGGAAAATTCAACTGTACATTGTACACCTCTACAGAAACTATGAAGAAAATCGTTCGTGATCACTGAAAAGAAAAAAAGTCTCGGAAATGACCAGTAAGAATTGCCACGGATGTACGACCGACAACCCCAGTCAAAAAGAACAGATGGAATGTTTTAACAAGATGTATTCAGAAGTACTGCGTCAATTCAAACTATTGAAAAACAACACCAATTATCACAGAGAGACTTTTTATGATCACTGAAGACCAATGCCGAATTAAAAGGACATTTGTTAAGCATAAAATTAAAATATATGTATATTTTTTTTTTTAACTTTAATTGTTCTTTGTTTTTGTGTTTCTTTTTTTTGGGGGGGGGGGGGGTTAATTTTTACCTGTTTTAATTACAAACATTTGAATTTTCACTTACAATTTATATGAAGCAAACTATTTAAATTGAACAATTAACTAATTCACTCAAAAAAATAAAATGTATCTTACATCTATATAAGTATGTGTATAGAAATTCAAATTCATGCTACGCCACGTCTATCAGCACAGACCTTATCGGTGACTTAGAGGTTTTAATCACCTTTAAGCGCTAAGCTTCCACGGATCAAACAATTGTGATTTTAAAACACGGTCTTTAAATTCAACAGCCGTGTAAATGAATTGCCAATTTAATTTTAAAGTATATCACGTGGAAGTAATAAAAGGTGGATCATCTTATGGTTGGCTTGATGTCGCAACCCAACTAGATTATTAAGCCCCTACCCCCTTTTCCGCTCTTTACAGTAGTTTGAGACTTGCATGTCGAAGTATGATAAGCAGGCCTGTCAATAATTATCAACTCCACTCCAGAAAAGAAGTTAACTGGTTAAGAATTTCAATACATGCATCTAACAAACAGAAACACAATGTCTTCCTCACACAAAGAAATCAATATGGCTACCGACATAACAACAACAAAAATCGATACGTCTACTCGCTAGTATGACACAAATGGTCGCAGGCAGGGTGTTCAAATAAAGACGAAGATAGAGAACTCAACAATCATTTTCAACTTTCAATATTTTTTCAATTCTTTCCCTCTCTATTGATTTTATCATAACATTTTACCTGAAACACTTACAGTAAAAAAGAGTAAGTATTGTGTTCAAAATACAAATAACATAAAAAAGCAAAGGTCTCTGAAGCTGTAGCTCTTAGACTGCCTCATTACGGAGAAGCATAAAACAAAGAAATTTATATCACAAAATATGCACCCTGTACAATGTTTAGGAATTCCCCAATGCTATAAATAGCATGCGCCGCTATTACGAAACAATGCACGTCCTTCCCACCCATAATTTGGTAACATTTTGATTGTTGGATAGGCAACGCTATGTTACCATGTTAACACGTGCCTTGGTAGGTCTGAACGACTTAAATCCACATGACTGTCATGAGAGACAACATATGCGATATTATATATATATTGACCTTCTGGTCAAGATAAACAAGATTGAGAAATGGACATATGTTATATTCCATATACAATATGATGACTTTCTTGTAACGTATACCACCATAATTATCACCTTTCTTAAGACACCCATCCCTTACCCCTATTTAGTTATATGAATACCCTGGAAGTTTGTCATCACGCATAGCTTTTTTTCCACACGGGTTCAGTAATTTAATCGTACGAGTTAACTGTATGTACCGAGAATGAAAATTGCTAGGTTGTACGAAGACATTTCTCATTCTGTAAGGATTTAATCGTACGAGTTAATTTACACCCACTGTGAATGAAAATTGTTAGATCGTACGAGGGCATCTCTAAAGGGTCGTATCTCTGTCTCTTTGTCGGAATATAAATTAATTATAAGATAACAAATCAAGCATATATATATTAATGGAATCCGGGTACTTTTGCCCCGATTACCTGTTCGCTCCGAGTGGTTTTGCTCCGTTTCCCTGTTTGCCCTGAGTGGATTCTGTGATTCGAATAATTTTCTTCAAACGAACGGCTTACTTGATGTGTATTTAAGCAAAAGTTGATTGATCAGTGAGTAATAAGATCAACATAATTAATGATTACTATAATTAAATGATATGATTTGGAGCGTAGTTAGATTCGAGCATATATATTCCAATAGAGCCGTCATGGCAGCGCAGTCGGTAGAGCGCTCGCTCTGGGATCGGAAGATCGTGTTTGAATCACGGCTGCGATTAAGGACATACGCAACGTAGTTTGAACTTTATTGTCTTCTTCCCTGGAGTTGAAGAGTTCCAATACTTAAAGGAACTGTGTGTAACATTTTAATGTCTATATATGGTGTTGTACACTTCTTCTAAAGCAAGTTTGGATGAACAAAACATCTAGAATATATGTTTAGTAATTTTTGTATATTTTTCTTTGAATTATACAAGAATTTTCATCAATTGATATCTTTTCAAAACCCCTGGTAAGGCATGCTGATTTTTTGTCTACGAACATCTGATGGCACTATGATCTTAAATTAAGAATATCTTGAAAATTTATCAGTAGGTAAGGTACATTGCGTATGTCCTTAAGTCGATAAAAAATAGGTAGCAACTGTTCCTTCGCCAAGCGCTTGATACTCTGAAGTGAAAGTTTCGGGTCCTTCGGATGAGACCTTCAAATGCTGATTGACGTTTTTCATACTTATTGTTAGGCAATTATTTACTCATTGAATTGTCGACGGATTTTCCCGTTATTTCCCGATCATGACAAGGAGCACACGGCGGGTGTGACCGGTCGGCAGGGAATGCTCACTCCTCCATGGCACCTGATCCCACCTCTGATGTTTTGGAGGTCCGTGTTTGCTCTGCACCCATTTTGTAATGTTTAATGGACTTCTGAGCTTGAATACTGATCGGTATCTCCATATATTTCATCCTTATAACCGAGGCTCCGTGTCACGGTAGGCGTTGGCATGATAAAGGAATTCTGGACTTTTAGGCACGGCGATGTTTCGGCACCCCGACGGTTCTGCACCTGCGACGATGTTTCGGCACCCCGACGGTTCGGCACCTATCTAAATATTGAGTTATACTATGAAGACAAATTAGTTTAACATCATAAAACTTATGATTATATACTACTATAAGGAAATAGGTCTGTTTGAAATCATCTTTCCGATCAATAACATAAGTTACTTTGGGAAAATAGAGCTAAAAGATTGATCAATATCGAATTTTGCTGCCTAGTGAGAAGAATGGGTATGTAGTATAGTAAAATGAAATAACTGCACATTTTTTTTTCTAACACTGAATGATAAAATAAACATTTGGTTTTCATTCTGGTAAGCATGATATAGAAGTATCTGTAAATATTTATTGAAGCCTCAAGTTATCTTAAGTTATTAGTTCTGATAATATTTGTACATCACAGACACTTGTTTATGTAATTAATTTTTAAACCCATTTAGTATAACACAAAGGTATTATTACGTATTTTTGGTTAAAACATCTATTTCAGGATCATTTAGTGCTTGTGTTGTTCTAAGAATACTTCCCGATTTTTTTTTCCCATTTTGTTATTTTTTCTTGGAAAACACTTATAACTGTAAATATTGACTTTTATGTACAACTTTTTCTGTATATATACTCAACAGGTCAAGGGGGACTGGCAAATTTTTTGAATCAGTTATTTCATCCAAACAAGGACAGATTATTTATTTTCTCTTTCACTGAAAAAAAAAGAAAATTGACTGTCTCATAAGAAGTACAAAAACACACACACACACACACACACACACAATTGATAAGTGTGTAATATTTAAAATTTATTGATTATGGAGATCCATAATTATATTAAATAAAACAAATATATATGGGTTTTTTCCCACTTCATAAACTCGTCAAGTCTATAAACATTTATATATATACATATTTAAATGAAAGACATTATATTACATGTAGTATTTGACCTGGCGCTCTATCATACAGATATTATGAAAACATACAAATATGAATAAATATGCAATAAGCTGTGGTAATAGGGGCATATAAATACTAGTCACTGGGTCCATAAACGTTGGTACACCTCCGTAAAAGCTGACTGGTAGTCATTTCCCCCTCCAAATACTGCTTCCATGCAGCAAATAGTTTGCCATTGACATGGGTTGTCCTCTTTTTGTGTATGCGGACCATCTTCCCTTCTGAAATCAACTTAGCTTGGAGAAGGATCTGTTTTGCTTCTTTGTGCAATTCAACCAACAACAAGTAGAAGGGAACAGGACCTCTTTGGGCAACACGGCTGTTAAGCCTGTTGTGTCAACCCTCTACATCATTGTTGGTTCGAATGGAGAGCATAAAAACACTCCAGTTACGCACAGGAAAGGTGGTGTTGTTTAACCACTGGCGCCACATGTATTCCATGAGGGAATCAAGCATGTCTGTCCGGACACGCCGATCCAATGGATGGAACATCTCGGCAATGTGCTCTGGTGGTAAAAAAGGGAGGGCGAGCACTTGCCGTATGAACTCCTGGACCTCCTCTCGTGTTGTAAGCTCTCTATAAAGAGGAAATACTTAATTTTTATTACATGTATTGTGCAACATTCTGTCATAAACATTTGTAAACAAAAAATTTTTATTAAGCCTTATATTATTAAGAAATGAATATTTTGTGTAAAATGTTTATATTTACTGTAAAATAAAATAAATAAAGAAATGTGTCTATCCTTATAAAAGATTTTTTTTTTAAATACACGTTTGTACAGATGTACCTGCAAACCCAGTTCTTGGGCCTTTCTGTATACCGCCTGGATCCAGTGGAAAACGCAGCCTTGGATGACATATCTACGGAATCTGTCGTGTACTGCCCTCCAAATGGTTGCCTCAAAGTCTACAACAAAACTATGGAAAACGATGTTATCTGGCAGGAGATGGTCAATTGTCCCGAGAACCTGAAAAATTGCAAGAACTTTCAATGGTATGCAGCATATAAATTATAACTAGGTTAAGTTTTATAGTAACGTCAATTTTTGCTGTCATCTTGATATATTTTTTGAATTTAATATCTAGTCTTTTTTTATTCATTACTTTAATAGTAATGTAACGTCGCCGTAGCGTTCAAAGAGGGATAACTCTAAATTTTCAATCCTCGGAATAAAATACTCTGAAGTTCGTTTAAAAGTTAATTTACATTATTTACACATAATATTAAAATCACAACAACATCCAAGAATAACACATAAATTTTCCACAATATTTTCACAATATGTTAACTTATATCCTATATGTCAACTCCTTTACTTCTCTACTACCAGTCTCTCTGTCTGAAAACATCCCCCTATATATAACATTGGGGCATTGCTCGCGAGGAGCAATGCATTTTGACCATTACATAATAATTTAGTATTGCTCGCGCGGAGCAATGTTATGTAAACAACTGACTATCTAAATATATAATAACGGAATCAAATATAACAAACATAATGAAATAATTAAATATCGTTACAACTTCCCCCCACTTAACTTTTGACTCCGTTCAAAAGGAACTATTCACACTCTTAATTACAGGGGAAAAATATTATAAAACATCATTGACACAACAATGGACATGAAAAATATAATTAAAATTGACCCAGTGAAACATAAAGTATAAACAAAACTTTCTTCCTGTCATAAAGTAATATAAACATGATATAAAATCACATTTATAATAAATATTTTCACAATTATTTACAAAACTTTTATATACATCCAAATCATAAATCTCCCTTCACAAGTCTCACATTTACATGTTCATCATTAAAATGTTTTGGCACTTCATCCAAAATGTCTGTGGCTACCGCCGCAAAGTCAATGTCTTTAGGGTCGATATCCTCTGAATACACGATTTGCGAATCCCGCGATATTTCTTCTGTCCCGCAAGGGTCGCGTCGTACGGAGCGGTTCATCACTAAACAAATGGTTGTCTTTGTCACCGTACAATTGTTTTTGACATCTGTTTGGTCTCCGGTCTCCTCTCCAGAATCATCATCACTTTCAGCGTTCTCGGAAATAATCACATGACGCGTATCTTCAGCTTCTGTGTTCTCCGATATCACGGTTCTTACATCACAAACAGAGTCACTACCTCCGAGCAAGTTGTCGATGAAGTCGAAGTCTGTAGAATACACAGATATCTCTTCTAAATCGTCATTATCGATTAACTGGTTCACCGGTTCACTACGATCTTCTTCATCACTGGAGATATCTTCATATAAATGACCAAGAACATAGACAGGTTTCTGCATTTCTTCATATCTCGCTCTCTCAACTTTTCTTCTTTTGTGGTCCATGTCTTGAACATTTGAAGATTGGTGCACTGCTAACAAGTGTCTTTTTAGGTTGAATTTTCTTAGAAAGAGCCTCTGGCAAAATGAACATTTGTATGGCTCTACATAGTTTTCATGCTGTTCGCGTTTGTGTTGGTCTAAATTACTTCTAGTCGAAAAACACTGTTCACAAATTTCACAAATCATCTGGTCAGTTACTGTCTCTGAAGCGAACTGGCCTCTTTATAACACGTCCATGTCGGGTAGTCTTGGTTCTGGCTTCTGATTGGTTGTCGGCGAGTGACTTATCATTCTGGGTAAGACTATGGCGCGTGTCTGCCGGCGACTTCAAACGTTTCCTCCTCGCTGTCGCGCGTCGCTCGGGGACACGTGCGCTGACTGTCTGGTCACTTGTATATTCCGTCGGGGTCATGGGTTTTTTTTTTAATTTACTTCGGTATGGCTTTAAGTTGTCCGTATGAACGATTATGGGTTTTGAAGTTTTTGAATGTCGAATTTGGTAGAGTACATCACTTAATCGTTTCACAACATACCAAGGACCAGTCCAATTTCCTGCTAATTTTGATTTTGTTCCCTTAATTATTTGCCGTTGATTTCTCCTCACTAGGTCTCCAATATCGTAATTTACCTCTCGCACTTTTCTGTCATAATTACGTTTTTGACGATATACGTCTTTTCCTGTCACATCTCTCACAATGTCGTATAATTCACAAAGGGAATTTTCCAGGGTACGCACATATTCTGCAGGTGTAGAAACACGCTCTTCTTCCCGATTAACATTTTCTGTCACCAATTCAACAGGTAATCTCATTTCTTCTCCAAATACCATTCTGTATGGCGTAATCCCAGTCGTATCATGTACTGTGCTGTCATATGCGAATACAACTCCATCTAAGAATTTATCCCAGTCATTTTGATGTACAGAAATGTACTTTGATAGCACATCTTTCACAGTTCGGTTTAACCGTTCAATCATTCCATCTGACTGAGGATGATAAGCGGTAGTGCGCGTTTTGTTTATCTGCAACATTTTGCATAATTCCTGGAATATCTGGCTTTCAAATTGTACACCTTGGTCCGAATGTAATTCCTGGGGACAGCCATATCTCTTGATCTAGCCTCGGAATATGATATTTGCTACTGTCTCAGCCTAAATATCGCGAAGGGGAAATATTTCCGTAAACTTGGTGAAATAGTCCGCAATCACTAAAATATACACAAATCCGTTGTTTGTTTTAGGGAACGGGCCAGCTATGTCCACTGCTATTCGCTAGAATTTCACACCACTTAGATAAGTTTTCATGTATGCACGTTTCTTCTTACTTGGATGTGTTCGTTCCTCACATATATCACAAGAAGTCACATAATCATGTACACTTTTTCTGAGATGAGGCCAATAATATTGACTTTTATTTATCTTGTCCAGTGTTCTCCTGACGCCCATGTGTCCTGCTGTCTGTGCATCATGGAAATTCCACATAACATTGTCCCTAAGACTTTTCGGCACACAAATCCGCAATCGCTCACAATCACTGTCAATCCATTTGATACACAGTACGCCTTGTTTCACAGTTAGTAATTCCCAGCGAGCATATAGGAACTTGCTTTCAAATCCTAATGAGGAAATCGAACTAATTGGTGGTTTCTTAAATTCGGAATCTTCTTTCAATTTAAGAAATCTAAATATATCCTTGTCAGTCAACTGTGCCTCCCTAATATTTCCCAGAGTTAAGGAATCCTCTGGTTGTTTCTTTTGCCTTGCTCGTAAAGGTCGGTTAGCTAGTACACTGACACTACTAGAATTCACAGGTGATACGTCGTCATCAAATAAACCGTGAAGCGAATACACATTATTGTTCACATTTACAGGCAAGGTTCTTGGTTGTTCTACATGATTATATATTGGTCCTGAATACTTCTCTGTAACATCCAGTTTACATTGTTTGCACGTAATTCCATGTACATTAATTCTGCTCAGACTATAGGCATTTCCGTGTCGCTTCCCGGGTCTGTGTTGTATCTTAAACGTAAATGCAGCTAACTGTTGTAACCATCTCGCAATCTGTCCATCCGGATCTTTAAATTTATGCAACCATACTAGAGATCCATGATCTGTCCTTAATGTGAATTCGCGACCAAGTAAATATTGTTTGAAATGTTTGATGAAGAACACAAGTGCTAACATTTCTTTGCGTGTTACACAGTAATTCCTTTCTGCTGTTGACAATGTTCGGCTTCCATACGCAATCACTCTTTCATTTCCATCTTGAATTTGAGATAGAACGGCTCCTATGGCATCACTACTTGCGTCCGTATCCAGAATAAAGGTCCCTCCATTTACGTCTGGATAACCAAGAATAGGCGCACTCACTAGCTTACGCTTAAGCAAACAGAAAGCGTCATCACATTCTTGAGTCCACGTCCACATCTTATTTTTGCTGGTAAATTCATGTAGGCATCTTGCAATTTTTGCAAAGTCTTTAACAAATCGTCGATAGTAGGACACGAGGCCTAGGAAACTTCGGAGTTCACCGACATTTGTTGGCGTTTTCCAGTTATTAACTGTGTCAGTTTTACTAGGGTCTGTTTTAACTCCTTCTTCTGAAATAACATGGCCTAAGAATGTCACTTCTTTCCTAAAGAATTTGCATTTCTTAGCTTTTAATTTCAAATTAGCTGAATTCAGGCAATCAAACACTGATTTAAGATTTTTCAGGTGCTCGTCAAATGTTCGATTATAAACAATGATGTCGTCCAGGTAGAGAACGGTAATATGCCACTGTAATCCACTGAGTGTTTGTTCAATGACTCTCTGAAAAGTGGCGGGGGCATTACACAACCCAAAAGGCATGACGTTGTATTGGTATAATCCCCCTCGAGGTGTTCCAAATGCAGTTTTTTCCTTATCACACTCACGCATTGGAATCTGATGATAGGCCATGTTTAAGTCTAATGATGTAAACCATTTTGATCCAGATAAAACGTCTAAATCGTCAGCAATTCTGGGGATCGGATACGCATCCTTAATTGTTTGAGCATTTAACCTCCGATAATCAACACAAAGTCTCCAAGTTTTATCCTTCTTCTGGACTAACACTAAAGGAGACGACCATGGACTCAATTAACCCTTGATTCTTTAACTTTTCAATTTCCGCATCTAAAATATCTCTCTTAAATATAGGAACTCTCCTCACTGGTTCTTTAAATGGGGTCTCGTCACTCAAATCAATGCGATGTTCACCTAAATTTGCACGCTGTGCAGGCAGATTGGGGTCTGCAAATGCGTCTTGATGATTTAATAAAAATGTCTTAAATTCACTTGCTTGTTCCGGGGACAGGTTTTCGCATCCTTCGCGAAACATATTACATAAAAACTCGGGAAGTTCAGCTGATCCATTTCCCACTGATACATTACACACCGTCATATCTTCCTGTTTAAAAGAATCCAACACATCCTTTACTGGTGTCAATAATGCAATCTCTGTGTTCTTCTTAACACAAACTCCGCTGTCGCCTGGGTTAAATACTCGCGCATAAATAATTCCATCTCCGGAATTCACTAACACATGCGCAATTGCGAGTCCATGCGTGTGGACAAACAGTTTAAGTGGCACTAAAATTCCTTCCTTGGATTTTGTACCCGAAATCACTCTTGATTTCATCACGGCTTCATACTTCGGGGGAATTACTTCATCCTCCATTGAAACCACCAGGCAGCCTTGATCTTCATCACTTGTGTGCGCACAATTTATCATCATATGATTACTTTTATAGTCCCACTGGCACTCAAACTTAGTCATAAAGTCCTGTCCAAGCAAGTTACTTTTCACTCCTCCAACAAATATGCGAAAATATACACTTATTGGCCCTATAGTTAATAACATTTTTGCAGTTCCTATAACATTAAGAGTAGTTCTATCAGCAGTCTCGAACTTTTTCCGCGCACGCTCTAGTACAGGTCTCTCACGAGGAAGTATACTGTAGTACATATCCTCTGTAATGAAGGTATTTATCGCACCTGTGTCGATTTTCCACTCCAATGGCGTACCTTGCACTAACCCTTTTACAATCATTCCGGGTTTGCCCTCCACGATAACCCCAGGCTTTACCGCCCCTGAGTTGAAATCTATGTGCGCTTCATCTAATTCATTTTTCGTCTTAGCAAATCCAATGTGATGTTTCACATCCACTGTACTAGGCCTCTCATGTGCTTTGACCTTGACCGACGCATGGCCTACTGCCCCGGTCGGTTCCGGTTTAACTGCGGATTGACATTTTGTTGAATACGCTGGTTCTCGCGAGTTCCGGTCCAACCACTCTGTTTGGATCTATTATCACGGTCCCCCTTTGGGCAATCTCGTATTAAATGCTGCGTGGAATTGCATCTGAAACATTTTTTTATAGCCTTGTTCAAACTAGCTGCTGATTTATCTTCCCTTTATCGCTTGTCTCCCTGAGCATTCCTTACATCATAAACTTGAGGTGGATACGTTTTGGGGTTTAACTTCCTGTTTTCTGTAAAACGAATACACTCTTCCTGCATGGCTGCTGTGACAGCCTCTGCAAGAGAGAGTTTTTGGTCTGGTCCGTTTAACAGCAAGTCTAAAATCATCATTTACACTGCAGTTGTCCAAAAACGTTTTCATGGAACTTTCCGATACATATACCCTATTGTCAGGATAAGCTCTCCTGTACAAGTCCTCTATGGCCTGCCCAAAATCTCGGAATGTTTCGTTATCCCTTTTACGTCTTAATTTTGCCTCAGCAATATAGCTGTCTTTCAATGCCGTATGACCAAATCGTTGATTTAAAGCATTTTTCAGGGAATTATAATCTTGTAAAATAGTCTCCGGAAGCCCGCATGCGTAAGCTTCAGCCTGGTCTCTGAGTGTTGTTAATAGAATTCGTCTAGTACGTTGTTCTGTCCATTGGTTTAGGTTTGCGACATTCTCAAAATATCGTATAAATTCACTCCAGATTGCAGTTCCGTCTCCTTTAAAGGTGCGTTTGAGGGGTATATTAGCCAGGGCATTTCCGGCTGGCATTCCTGCAGATAAATAGGTTGAATCTACAGGTGAAGATGGTTAAAATCGTGTTCGTCGTCTTGTTGTGCTCGTCACAGGGGATCTAGGTTGTTCACCGGCATCTTGACCTCTATTAGAGCAAAATTTCCACATAGCACTTAACAGTATGACACATGCCAGAGTTAGCACGACAAGAAACTGAAATTCCCATGTAAATTGTATTTCTAGGTGTGCCGGGAGCAAATGGTAAAGTCCAGCAATCACTGATGCACAAAACACCACAAACAAAATCCAGAATGTTACAAATCCTTTCCATCCCCAACTGTTCTCAGTTTCTTGAACACTTAATTCTGTTTCGGGTCGTACTGGCGTTCTAACATCGAAATCGTCTTCTGGTGTGTAGGGTAAATCTGTACATGTATTTTCAAACTCTGGTAATAAATTCCGGCGCACCGAGGGAGTTCTTGGCGCCCTGGGTGTCTCGGGGGTTCTCACAGTGTCCATTACTATTTCCTGTCTTCCTGAATGAGTCCAGAATAACGTAATCACAATCACAATATGGGTCACAAACACAAAATAAATAAATAAATCCAGTTTGAACAAATTTAATCCATGGCGTAAACGAGTTTTAATTTACGGTCTGCTCCTGAAATGCTCTTATCCTACATCCACAAAAAGGACACTTGTAGAAATGGACCTTCCTACTGTTTTTGCAAATCCAATGACGATTGTCATCCTTTGTAAACATAACAAAGCAATTTGGACACTCTTTTCGAACACTAACGTCTATGCGTCCGGAAAGCAGAAATCGTCCGTCCTCCGTAATCGAATATGTATTCACAAACTGCGGCATTTTGCACTCAATAATCCATGTACAAGAAAACTGATAAATCCATAAATCACAAGAGAATACAAATTAAAACACTAATGAAGTGGAATAAAATCCACACATTAAATAAAATCCATCGAATAAATTACATCCCACCGCTGCCACCAGTTGTAACGTCGCCGTAGCGTTCAAAGAGGGATAACTCTAAATTTTCAATCCTCGGAATAAAATACTCTGAAGTTCGTTTAAAAGTTTATTTACACTATTTACACATAATATTAAAATCACAACAACATCCAAGAATAACACATAAATTTTCCACAATATTTTCACAATATGTTAACTTATATCCTATATGTCAACTCCTTTACTTCTCTACTACAAGTCTCTCTGTCTGAAAATACCCCCCTATATATAACATTGGGGCATTGCTCGCGAGGAGCAATGCATTTTGACCATTACATAATAATTTAGTATTGCTCGCGCGGAGCAATGTTATGTAAACAACTGACTATCTAAATATATAATAACGGAATCAAATATAACAAACATAATGAAATAATTAAATATCGTTACAGTAACATTATTCATAGCAACTTTAGTTTGATAAACTTACTTCATAATAATCAGCCTTTCTTTTGCTGGACATGAAGCAAAATGCCAGAGGGATTTGCTTCATGTTAGCACCACTACGGATGAAGGAGTGGATGGTGAAGAGCTGCATCCAAGGTTTGTTTACCACTCGGAATGTGGCGTCCAAATACCACGTTTTGGCCTTGGCCGGAGCTGAAGCTGGTGGTCAGTATACATCAGAAATGCCTGGACCAGAAACGTAGACATCAACATGTCTGAAGTCTGGCATCTGCTGCTCCATAAAGTTTGTGTCAAGCTATAAATTTACAAAACGGAAGGTAAGTCTCTAAAGTTAATCTTAAATTAAACAACATTTTTGATGCTTTGATCTATATGAAATTCAACGTTTCTGCACAAGTATACTTTAGTGTATGTACAAAAAATAAATTATTTGCTAAATATGGTATTGTAATGTTGAAATTATCTCAAAATCTAAATCCTTTGGATCTTGTGGCCGCGGGTTCTGTCTAACCCTGTTCTCAATTCTGGTTATGTTGACAGGGGGAGCATCAACATCTGCACCTACATTCATGACATTCTCTACAATGCGGGGTGCAGACTCTGTGAATTTATTCTCCACTGCCTTTTTTTCACGAGTAGTATGGCCGACACATAGGGGGAAGAAACAATGGGGGTATTGTGTAAGAGAACAATGGGAGAAGAATGGAGGGGACAATAGAGACCCCCAATGACCTTGCCCTACTTATGGTCGAGTGCCCTTGGACAATGGTGTAACCTTCACCTAGAAAGGGTAGAGTACAACCGAACAATGGCGTATAGAAAAAAGGGAACAAAGGAGAGTGGGGAAAACCCAGTGACGTCAATAAGACCAAACAATGTGTTCACAAAGGGTTGTTCACGGATCCCTAACTGGGGATTTTCCATCAAGGATTTCGTTGGTACCCCTTTATGGGTTTTTGTTCTCCTTTACACGTTATGAATTTGCTTTACAAGGTTTGCAGTGAATAAGGTATTGATCCAAATAACAATGAGACACGGAATCAAGTTATGCAATGAATAAAGAATTACAATATGAACACGAGAAGTTAAACAAGAGGCCCATGGGCCACATCGCTCACCTGAGCACATTGGCTAGGCAAAAGCACAAATCAGTTCAGTATTGAAAAGATTACCGGGGGGAGGGGGGAGCTTGAATTTTAAACCACCTGATGATGTTTCCATGTCAATATAACAAATGGCTTTGTTGTACTTGAGAAGATTTAAAAAAAAAATTCCCATATATTATTTTGTAAAAATTTGAGCCCTCATTGTGGATCCTCCCTACCTCAGGGGTCATGATTTGAACAAACTTGAATCAACACTACCTGAGGATGCTTCCATATCAATATGACTAAACATAGCTTTTCTGTTCTTGAGAAGAAAATTTTTTCTATATGTTCTTATGTAAAAATTTCTAACCCCCCCCCCATTGGGCCCCACCATACCCCCGGGGGTCATTATTTGAACAAAATTGAATTTACACTACCCGAGGATGCTATCATATCAAAATGACAAAACATAATTTTCAGTTCTAGAGAAGAAGATATTTTCCTCTATGTTCCTATGTAAAATTTTCGACCCCCATTGTTGCCCGACCCTATCCCCGGGGGGGGGGGGGGTCATCATTTGAACAAACTTGATTCTACACTACCTGAGAATGCTTCTATATCAAAATGACTAATAATGGCTTTGCAGTTCTTCAGAAGTAGATATTTTCCTATATATTTCTATGTAAAACTTTCATCCTCCATTCTGGCCCCGCCCTACCCCCGGGGGTCATGATTTGAACAAACTTGAATCTACACTACCTGAAGATGCTTCCACCTGAGTTTCATCTTTCCTGGCACTTTGGTTCGTGAGAAGAAGATTTTTAAAAGATGTATTAATTTTTCACTAGTTCTTTATTATCTCCCCTTGAAAGAGGGCGTGGCCCTTCATATGAACAAACTTGAACCCCCTTACCCCAAGGATACTTTGTGCCAAGTTTGGTTGAAATTGGCCCAGTAGTTCTAGAGAAGAAGAAGAAATTTCAAAAGTTTACGACAACGACGACAGACAACGGACAAATTTCGATCAGAAAAGCTCACTTGAGCCTTCGGCTCAGGTGAGCTAAAAACGGGGACGCCTTGGAGATTTAAATATGACCGGTATAGTGGAGATCGTAGTAAATTTGTTCATTCAGCTATGTAACCACTGTCAGTGTAATTCATAATTAGAGTCAAATGCGGGTTCAGCATTAAATATTGAACTCATGCGAGAAGCATTTATCCAGTGACGGTTTACTTTTACATAAGAAAAATATACTGTTTCTTCCGTTGGCAAATAATGTGAGAGTCCCTAATACCATATAACTATTGATTTTTCTTATCAATTCCGTACCTCGATACATAATACATAAAAGTTAAACTGTCACCTGTAAGAGTCAATGCTTCTCGAAAAAGCTCATTACCTGTAGGATACAGGTAAAAATCGGAATAAACGGATCCAATCAAGCATGCAAATAGTGAACTTGAAGTAAATAAATCCAAGCATGCGTGTATGCATTAAATGATTACGTCTGATGTTTTCAGACCAGGAATTTTCTCTTTTTGTCTATCTTTGCAGTCCCTTCTCCAAAATAAATGACAAAAAAACAATTCAAAAACATTTCTTATTTTTATGAAAGCAAAACATGAACAAGTTTGCTTTCCCATCCACGCCACGCTTATCTGAAAGAAATAAAATTATTTCGATGCAAGATTTATTAATAAATCACAGAGAACTTTTTTCCGTTATTTTTTCCCGATAAATTATAAATAATATAAGTCCATAGAAGAATTTTTTATACAATAAGAATTAATGACCATATATTATATTTAAAAAAAAACTACTTACGTTGTTTCCTCATTTTTCTTTTCTTTCTCTTGAACTTCTGTCGCTGCTGTCTCTTCCATACTAAAAAAATTGTCAAGACCGATAAAGGTAACATCTTAAAACGATTGTATGAATATCAATTCACTCTTAAAAAGTAACTGTGAAGGAGGATATTTTCAATTACCTCATCTCGATTGTCGAGAGATTTAATAAATCAAATGTACTCCCTAAAAGGGAGTACCTCTCCTCCACCTCTGGGATGCTGCTGTAATAATAACAGTTCAATATGAGTATAAAATACATTTTAAAGGGGAAAAAAATCAGGTATGATTTAAAAAATAAATCACTTATTCATCACTGATAGTGATGATATCGATCACGGGACTGTAAAAAAAAAAATCGATGTTTAATAGTGATGTTCAAGAAGTGTATACATTATTTTTCGTATTTTCAGACTAATCATTATTTTTCGTATTTTCAGACTAATCATTGCATAAATATACTAACGGATTCCTCCTCGGGGCATTGGGCGGCTGCCTGTACAGAAGAAAATAAAAAGGGGGAAAATAGTTAAGCTATTTTTGACAATTTAGAAGATGAAGTTGACCAAAATCTTTTAAAAAAAATAATATACTAACCCCAATGCTGCCGAGGGGTCTAGCTATATATATATATATATATATATATATATATATATATATATATATATATATATGCAGAGGATACACAATTTGAAAATTAAAGAGTACACTATTGCATTTCATATGAAGAAGAGAAAATTGATCAAAATCATGAAGAAAACAATACTAACCCCGTTGTTCACTGGGCGTCTACGGGGTTCTCTATATTAACAGAAAAAAGCGTCGGATACATAATTTGAATATTAATTAAAGAGGGTATAATTTCATTTCATTGATTTTTTTTCTCAAAAATTCCCGTAAAAAGACTTACTCAGTTGGCGTACTGAAAAATGAGATAAAATGCAAATTGAAACAGGAACTTTTATGGCAACATTAAGTAATGCAAATTTAAAAAAAAAATGATTTTTTTATATAATCATTGTCTTGATTATGAAAAAAAGAATTTATGTATTTTTATTTATGATGAACTAAGTGAATGAAGAAGTAAATCTTTTTAAGTTTGAAGTAAAAAAAGGTAAAATTATGGAGATATACCTGCACATCGTTTTCCGCTTTGCGGAATAATAGTTCATGCTATAAATGAAGAAAAAAAACAGAAATTAATATTTGTCATACCTGATGCTTAAGAATAACATCCGAAGAATTATAACTCTAGGAAAGAAAAAAAATACTCACGGGCAAGGCAATCTTGCCAATCGCTCACTAATGTCAGTGAGATTTTTGATAATCTCTTTTACTTCGTCGCAGATACTTTTCTTTATAAAAAAAAATAAAATAAATATCTCTGAAAACAATTTTCAAATATTTTTTATCTGATTAAAAAATGAAAACATGATGTACCGTTCCATGATGAAATCGGATGGGGTCCAAAAGAAGGAGTGAAGATTTAGCGCGTTTTTCCTCATTTTTATATGGTGAAGAGTCGATGTTAATTATTTTTACTGAATTTTGATTGGAAAGGGTATCTTAGCAATGAAAAAAACCCCGGTTTTTCTTTTCTTCAATTTTAAAGGAAAAATGTAAAAAGGCTTAAAATTTACTTAATATGGTAAAACTGTGTCATCGACAATGCAGGACCCCTCCCTGTGTAGTCGAAATAACTCGCGAGTCACAGATTGAGCAAAATTAATAGAAAAATGCGGGAACACCCCAGTCAACAATAGATAAAGACAGTAAATAAAATTTTCCTAATGCGGGTGATAATGTAATCAATTAAGAGGACACGTTAACTGTGTTAGTAGGTAATCATTGTTTGAATGTTCTTCAAGTCCCATTTAAATAGAATAAAATACATTACAGTCATTTACCATTCAAAATTTTGTACAAGCGGTTGCAATTATCAAAAAGATTTTATTTCTCCTAATGTTGCATTGATTTAAAAAAAAAAATGGCATTACGTATTATATTATGGCTGATGATCACTTATTTGGTGTATGGATGCGACCTTTCTCAGGAATGTACATATTCCTTGGATTTTGTTGAGTGTCCAGAGGAAGAGGCCTGCGTGTTTTCTGGTAAATTTGTACAGGTTCTCTGTGGGCTAAAGAGGATTTGGACAACGTCCCCCATAGAACAACTCCTGATTAAAGGAAATTGTCCAATAGAGGCCTACAAGAGATTCTGCCATGACAAGGTCAAGTCCATCGTCATGCTGGACTCGGATGAGAATTTTACCTGTACAGGTAAATATACCAAAAAGTGTTTAAGGACTTTTTAAATGAATTAATCGTTTCAAATATTAAGATGTACGCTAACATTCAAATGTAAAAAATATATCTTTGTCTAATATGCAATGTTTTATAATTCCCCGTATAATTTTAATATCTCTTAAGGACAGACGATACGTTACTCAATAATATATAATTTTTTCTAAGATTTTGTCATTGAAGTATTGCTACTTTAATATGCTTACTCGCAAAAAATTGAGGTACCTTACCAGGTATTTGTGCAAGATACCAAAGGATGTTTCCTATAAAATCCTTTTGGGAAAAAACATAATTTGCCAATATCACATTTTCTAGTGTTTCAATTTTTTAAAGACAATTAGAAACCAGTTTAGAAATCAGAAAGTATTTAAAATTTCTAATATTTTCCATACAATATGATGATATACAAAACAGATATTTGAGGAACGTATCGTCTGACCTTAAACTCTGTAATTAACCATCTTGAATCTTATAAGAATAAAAGTGGGGGGGGGATATCTTAAAAAGAGAAATGGTGAACGTGACGTAATTTTATCTGCGTAGCTATTTGGGTTAATTGATGACAGAGCGTAATTTGATACTCTAGTCTACCTGTACAGTACCTCAGTGAAATTGATGATCGAGCAAAATCGGAAACGTGAGAAAACTCCGCCCACTGTCAATTTTATATAATTGCGCATTGTCATCAGTTCATTTAGCCGGCATATTTTGCAGAACGGTCTTTCAACAGGGTTTACCCGTCAAGATTTGCAAAGGTATGAAAAAAAGAGTAAATTATTTTTAATCATTGCCAAGGTAAAGAAAAAAATAATTAGTGGAATTTTTTTTTCTGTATTTGTATAGAGATGCCATCGGCAGGTGTGGCACCGTCCACCGTGATGGATATTGAAGAACGTGAGTTCATAAGTGTTGTGCACTGATCTATGGAAATTCTGAAAATGATAAATCAAATCCAATATTCCGTGTTTATGAATTTAACTTTTTTTTTGAAAAGTAAAACATATCCATTATTCACAGGAGAATTTCTACACATATATTGAGTTTTGTTTTGTTGCCACTCCGTTATTTTATCCCCCCCCCACACCCTCATATTCAACTTGATTTTTTTGTTATGTTATTTTTATTTAATTTGTTTACTAAAAAATTGTTTTACTCATGAAGTTTTTTTTAATGTGTTGCCTTTTTATGTTGAAATTTTGCTACTCAAATATTTACAATAATGAGATGATTTCAGAGTGTTTTATTAACTTTAGATACTGACATTCGTGAACACACCATTTCTACGGACTACAATAGTAGTAAGGGGTACAGAGAACAGTCAGTCTACAGTCAGGATGACGTCATGGGTTTTTCCAGACCCCACCCACAAAGGTAGGTCAAATAGAGGTCACAGTCAAGGGTGGAGTCCATAGTCAATGACGTCATGGGTTACCTTAGTGCAAATAGCGAGTCTACAGTCAAGAGGGAGTCTACAGTCACTGACGTCATGGGGTTTTCCAAACATTAGAGGTCATACGATTTTACAGTCATGGGGAGTCTACAGCCATTGACCTTTTTAAAAAATAAGAATAAATACCTTGTAAATCTCAGTTGCCTTGTTATAACGATGGCAACTCGGGGAAAGCAGTACAAATGGAAAATTTTAGCCTGGAATGCTTAAGAAGAAATGAAAAGAAATGGACTTTACAAGAAAGTCAATGGTTTGACAGAAAAGAAGATTGCATTGTTGATTTCAAGGAAAAAATGAAAAATGGTTATGACGTTGCAGACAGCTGGGGATCTGAAGAATACATATTGAAACGGAGGGTTACATGTATGCCGAAAAAATACTTTCCACAGATCTTAAGAGAATCTGATTTGTACAGTTCAAGTTGACATCAGGGGTTTTTCCCAAACCCCGCCCACGGAGGTCATATGTATATAAATGTGCAATGCAGTAGTCTAGCAAAAACATTTTGTTTAAAGATGGCTGAACAAATGGTAATGATGGAACTTCTAACAAGTGATTGTGGTAATGAGTGCAAAGGGATGTTAAAAGAGAAGTTGAAGGAAAAAATCGCGATTGTAATACCAAGTTTTTTGGCGATAATACTTATTATTTCTTTCTGCATCGCTGTCAGTGTTTTACACGAGAAGAAAAAAACCTACTCAGGTAGACTGTGTTTTACGCCCTACATTGGAAAAAGATGTAATTAAAACATGTTCATACGTGGATCGGTACCCACTCTCCAACGAAGTATATGCCATATGTGCCAATGACACCATACAGGTTGACATACGACGATTTCATTCTGGAAAACCGGGGAACGAAGGAATTACCTTGAGTATAACACAGTGGCAGTACTTAAAAGCATCTGTAGATCATATGGATGGATCTATTTTAAAAGCACAAAATCATATATAAAGCGTTGCAGGAATAAAATGTAGAATTGTCAAAGAAGAGGGACTATGGACAAGACTGTTAAATTTTCAGACCAAAAAACGATCATCCTTATTCCCTATGAAGATCGAAAGGGAGAATGGATGACCATGGCTTTGGACAGATATCGATTTAAAAGAAGAATAAATCACGTTTCATTATGTAAAGTTCACTAACACAATGAGAGTCGAACAGTCCGTAATTTTATCACTTAACATTAAATGTCCATAGCACACAACGCACTGATGTCCCCAGGAATTGTAAAGACGAGTGTTTCGAATTCTACGGAAGTTTTAATATATAATAACGAATGCCCCTTGGAAATGGTGACATTCACTTGAGAAGATTCTATTAAATCGGTGACGTCTCATAGGATACGATAAATGTCCCTCACATCTGGTGACATCTAGTGACATCCCTCAGGTGGTTAATAATGGGTGACATCTTATGATGAATGTCCTTTAAACTGGGTGACAAAATCGTCATAATGTTTGTGATCGTATAGTGAAAATAATTTTTCATGCATCACTGCAAACTTTAACACACACAGAAATTTGTAATCTGCAATAGAGTCAATTTAAGCTTTCTGTTCAATTGTTATTGGCGAGTTCGAGACTTGGATACATGGTGTCTATCTTTTTGCGGCTGTTTATTATCAGCTTCGGTTGATTTCGCCTCTGCTTTAATGTAATTAAGAACCATTGTGGCTAGTGAATTAATTGCCTGGAAAACTGATTTCAGGTTATTTTCAGCAATCTCCGTGCTCATTACTGATGCAGATGGAACTTTATTATGGTCAGTCTCTCTGCCTTCTAGGGACTCTGTCATTCTTGACTCTGAACAAATGGTTGAGATAACATACCTAGATCTTTTCTTTCTGGACAACCAACATATCATTGACCTTGACATTTTCTTACATTTATTTTTGAATTTACAATATACAATTTCCAGAATCCCCATGATAATAGTACCCATTAATCCAAGGAGATATATATCCACCATTTTCAAGGACGGGAACATCTTGTACATTCTTAAATTCTTGAATTAATTTATGCATAGGAATCTTTATTTATTATTTTTTTTTACATCTTTCAATTTCTTTGGTAAATTACGTAAAGTGAAATTTGGAAATATGGAATGAAAAGGTTTCCATAATTTTATCGAAGTTAAATTATAACTGTGCAGGAATTCATCTATTGGAAGTTTGTTATAATAAATACGGTGGAAGAGTCAAAATGTAAGTGCGTGTATGGGGGGATTTATTATCATTGATTGAGTTTCTTTTTGAAGCCCGTTCTCACAAAATATTTCTAAATTTAATTTCTTTTTAGTGACAACCCATTTCCCGTCTGCAACATAACTTGCTGATGGTAAAATAGTATCTAATTTCACAACAACTCGACACTACGATTTGATATTTGCTTCATTTTGTAAAAAAAAAAAGTGCAATGACACATAATCTTCTACACACATAAGCCAGTTTTCTTTGTTTTATTCTACACACATGAGCCAGTTTTCGTTCTTGTTTTCAATGATGGCTTCTCCGGCTAGATCTAAGGCCATCTGGACTGCTTCCTCCTCATCTGTACAGTGATCCATCAGTCCACTATCTTGTTGTTTCGCTTTTTTCATTATTCTATGAACGCGCGTGAAAGTTTTATGTTGTTCCTGAAGCGCTATTTTAAGAAGGTCTTCACCCATGTACTTGCATCTAGGTTTTCAAAATCTTATTAATGGACAAAACAACATCCTTGTTGTAAAGCAAGAAAAAGGGCGAAGACTTGGACGATTCATTGATGTGAAAACGAACTGCAGCTAGTGTCTGATTGAGATGTATGTTGTCAGGTTGTCTTGTAATTTCTTGGACAAAACATCATGCATTGTGCGATGGAATCGTTCAACTTTTGCGTTACTTTGTGGATGGTAATACGATGTAGTAACGTGTGAGATGTTAAGTTCTTGTAATGTTTGTTTGACAATTCTGTTTTCATTTTCTGTCCCATTATCAGTGACTATTTCCAAAGGCGCCCTATATCTTGGAAAGATTTCTTCTAAAATCAAATGAGCAATCGTTTTTGCTGTTTTATCCGGCACAGCAAAGGCCTCAGGCCAGCCACTAAAAAGAACAAACCCCACAATATATTTGTTTCCTGATAAAGACCGAGGGTATATGCCCGACAAATCTAACCCAGTTTTTGCAAATGGATATGGAGGTATGTTTGTCTCTTGAATTGGTTGTTTTAACTTCTTTAAGGGCCTCAAAGAACACGTAACACACTTTATTACATAACTGTAAATGTCTTGATACAAGTTTGGCCAGTAATACTTTTGCCTAAGAGAATCAAATGTGTATTCCCGTATGCCCAGTATCACCACTTCGATCGATGTTTTAGCTCTGATGCGATATCATAGACATATTTTGGATGCACAGATGTTGTTTTGCAATGGAAATGTTATTAAAAATACCGATTCTGTAGACTTAAAAAAAACATGTATCATGGTAGAACACTTAGTTGCGATATCTGTGTCCTCGGATTCGTTCATTCATTGAAAACTGAGTTTGAACCCGGTTGACCTCTAAAAAAGTCTAAAACTTTTTTCCGGATCAATTGGATTAAATGTTCCAGTGTTAAAAAGTTATCGGGAGGAATAGTTTTAAACTTATTTAGAGGTCAACCCGGGTTCAAATGCAGTTTTGAATGAATAAACGAATCCGGCGACACAGATATCGCAAGTCTATCATTCTATCATTAAATACGTGTTTCAAGTCAGCGGAATCGGTATTATGGCAAAATAACATCTGTGCATCTAGACTACGTCTATGATATCGCATCAGAGCTAAAACATCGATCGAAGTGGGACCCGGTTTGGTTCTTCATGTAGTCATTTTCTGAACTGCTTTTTTAGGCCTTTCGCAGGGAAGTTGAGGGGGAGTATTATAACGAGCCATCAACTTCTCAATAGAGAATACACAAGATAAGCGGTAGCATAGTGTTCATAATCTGGAAGAACCTCGCTCATTAATTGAGAAAAGATCTGTGGAGCGTTACATAACCCAAATGGCATCACATTAAATTCAAATAAACCTCTGTGACAAGTAAATGCTGTTTTTCTTTGTCGGCTTCATCCATTGCAACTTGCCAATAATCGGACTTAAGGTCTAAACTGAAAAATACTTGGCATTTCCCAAAGTAGCTAAAATATCATCGATCAACGGCAAAGGATATGAATTCAATTTAGTTATTTTATTGAGTTGTCTGAAATCAACACAATATCTTTTCGACCCGTCTTTTTTGTCTCCAACAACAATCGGAAAACTCCACGGAGATTTTGACCTTCGAATGACATCGGCACTTAACATTTCATCTACTGCTTTTTCGACAATCTGGCGTTTATTTAATGGAACTCTGTATGATCGCAGTTTGATTGGTTAATGATCTCCTGTGTCAATTTTCATATTTACTATGCTTGTTTGACCCAATTCAGTTTCACGTCAGCAAAAAAGCTTTATTAGCAATTAACAATTCTGAAATTCTCTTTTTATTCTCTTCTGGTACATCAATTTGATCTAAGTTAAGTTGATGCGAGCTTTTGCACATTTTCTCGATTTTTTTACTGGAAGCGATTGCCGATTTATTTACATTATCTGCTCGGCCAATCGGACAGCCTCGTTTAATTTTAATTGTTTTGTTTGTGTCATTTACAATTAAAATTGGCAATCTGTTGATTGATTTGGGATAATAGAGAGGTGATGTTGGTGTAAACTTATCCATCGGATATATCTAAGGTCTGTATTTCATGAACGCTGCAACAACTGTTGGTTCTAATATTAGTATTGATGCACACTCTATGTCTTTTACTTTACTGGTGTACCTGATATGATTGACATCTTTTGTAAATATCGCAACTCCACCCCCCGACTGCAATTTTAGTTCTCGAAAAATGGGATCAAAAGATGTGTATGCATCCTCTCGATAGACTGCATAAACATCTGAGTTTGGAAGCAAGGTGATACATAGTCTTTCTTGTTAAGCCAAGTTTCTGTGAAACAAGCAATTTGTAAGTCATTAACAAAAAAAAAAAAAAAACGGTCGCCCGCGTGGCGCAGTGGTTAAAACGTTTGCTCTAGAGTCGCGAAGTAAGAGTTGATCATAACGTCGCGGGTTCGAATCCCACTGTGGGACGTGGAGACCGGTCCTTCGGATGAGACCGTATAAACCGAGGTCCCGTGTCGCAGTAGGTGCTGGCACGAAAAAGATCCCTCACTGCTCAATGGCCGTAAGTGCCGAGTATAGGACAAAATTTGCAGCTCTCCGCCAGAAAGTGGTGGCGTCTCCATATAAGTGAAAAATTCTCGAAAGGGACGTTAAACAACATACAAACAATACAAACGTGTTCAATGTCTTTCTTGTGAGAGAAAAGACCTTCGGTATTACGTAGCAATAGTTTTAGGCTATACATCTTGTCTTCTACAGTATTTCGTCGGTAGAATTTTGGCATGTTACCAAGCGATTCCTTGATTTCCGCTGATGCAAAAATACAGTTTTTGGTAAAGATGAAGTATGTTGAGTCCTTGTAGAGTCGTTGTTCTACTTAATGCCACATATGTCATTCCTGGTTGGAATATTTTTGAAGCGATACAACAACTTGTGTTGTTGTCATGCCTTGAACTTTATGAATTGGCGCCGCCCAACCCATCTTAGGAGGCAATTGTCTTCTAACAGCATTTCGTCGTACGAGAGCATTTTTATGTGGCGTTGTACTTGTTCATTTGATACTGTTTTAGAGATGGCTTTTCTGCCAATAGTTTTGTTATCAAATCTTACGTACACTGCTTCAATGTCGTTTCCTTTAAGATAGAAACAAGACCATCTTCTGTGTCAATGTTTCTTGTTAGCAGAAGTCTTGCATTGATTCCAAGTTATATTATGTCGGGCAGGTCTTCTGGCGATGAGTATGAATACGGTAGTTTTCACAAGAGCAGGGTACCTGACATACTTTTGGTGTAGTCTTTGGCAATTGAGTGAAGACATGGACTGCAGACTGTTTCTACCATTAGTTCATTGTGTGTATCCACTTCTTTATTTGTTGAGAATATATGCAATGCATTTGTCGCTTCCTGTGGAATTGACTCTTTAGAAACCGAATGATGGAGTTCAGCGTCGATTTGTTGCAGTGGTTATCCTCGAAATTGAACTCTTAGGTGATTTAACATTTGTGCAAATAGTACATCTTCTTTTAATTTGACGCATGATCTCGGGCAGACTGGCAATTTGGAATAATGGAGTCCAGAGATCTAAAATTATAGAATCCTTTATTTTGTAGAGGAGAAGCCTTCAATGGAGGGAGCTGATCGAAATCTCCAACAGCTAGAACTGCTAATTTTCCAAACACCTTCGTAGATTGTTTGATTTGGGACAGTCTCCCATGGTTGTATGTTAGAAGCTTGTGATCGACCATTGAAATTTCATCAATGATAAGGAGTTTTAGATGCTCATATTTTGCTCTCAACGAGTATGTTTTCTCCTATAGGCGTCTACAGGAGATTAATGTTTTTGCTTATGCCAAATGAGTAGTAAGGGTAGTAGTCTGGGGTCAGTTTGGAGTCAATGACGTCATGGGTCCGTCTTGGGTCAGGGGTCATTTGAGGTCACCACTCCCAAGATCCGTCTGGGGTCACTCATTTACATGGGGTCACCGCACCAATGTGTCCCTCTGGGGTCACCCTTCTATGGGTCCGTCTAGGGTAACATAATATTTATGGTTGTCCAAAGTCACCCTCTTTCTTATGGGTCATCTGAGGTAAAGAGTTTGGAGTCAACTTGGGTTAAAATAGAATCAAATGAAATGTCACATCAAGATGACTGGCACACCCTATGTACATCTATAATTCAAGATCTTTACATATCAAGATGAAGAGGTGAAAGGTCACACGCAGGTAAAGATCCCAACTCAAAATCACTGCAAGTTTAATTACGCTCAATAATGTACCATTTTGAGGTCTTGAACACTTCTGTTCCCTCAAGGTCAAAAGAAAAATGAAGGTTAAAATCATATTCAGGATCCATGTAAAATGATAAAAACTAGTTATAATTGTAACGGGGACCGTTACAGATGTTCCCCAAACGCTCCCCAACACCCTTTTGGTGTCTTATTTCCTGTAAGCTTCATTAAATAAGACAATGAAGTATATTGATCGTTTTTTGCATTTCACGCGTGCGCACGTGCATGCATGTGCAGGATGACCATGTCATCTCATCTATACTATTAATGCATCTTTATATTCTCAGTATCAAAACATTTCATCAAAAAATAAATAAGTTCCGGCTATATCAAGTATATTGGTCATCTTAGCATTGCACGCATGCGCACCTGCATGCATGTTCATAATGACCATGCCATTTTGTCTACACTTATAATATGTCTGTTTATTCTTAGTATCAAAGCTTTTCATAAAAAAATATAAAAGTTATGGCTATATTAAGTATATTGGTCATTTAACACATTGCGCGCACGTGCATGCAATGCATGTGCATGATGACCATGTCATCTTGTCTACACTTTTAATATATATAAATATTTTGAGTATCAAAGCATTTCATCAAAAAGTATAAAAGTTACGAGTATATCAAGTATATTTGTCATTTTACGCCTTGCGCGTGCGCACACGTGCATGCATGTGCATGTTGACCATGTCATCTTGTTTACACTTTTAATATATTCTTACATTCTGAGTATCAAAGCATTTCATCAAAAAATATAAAAGTTATAGCTATATCAAGTATATTGATCATTTTACGCATTGCACGCGCACGCACGTGAATGCACGTGCGCGCAAAATGACCTCGATTCCGCATATCTACATAACATTCCTATTAACCCTAAAAAGGTTTCACTTCAATCGGATGAGTAGTTGACGAGATCACTCGCGGACAAAAAAGTACCCAGGAAGAAGAAGAAGAAAAATAATAACTAGATGCGATCTCGTTGCGAGCAACGAGTGGGTCTTCCGTCCGATTTTTGATAAGATGAGATACGAATTTGACTGAGATTTTCGTTCATAAATATATAAATAGTGAAAACGTACAATTTGCTTCAGTTATGTTTAACAAAATTTTGACCATTATGACACCTAAAAACACAATGTTTGATGAAGATTTTAAAATATTTATAGTAGCAGATCGTGAAGATGAACATTACTGTAAAAGGGTTAGAGATAAAAGACTTTTGGCCCCTCTGAGCCCCTAATTCGAGGGGTCAGCCCCTTTTTCTTGATATCACATGAAAGGTCTTGTAATTCTGAACACTTTTTGTACAACAACTATTCAGAAGTTTCGTTTCGTTTTCGAGACATATAGACGAACTATTTAGGGGCCGTCCCTTTAAGTCCTTATAAGGGTTGTTTAGGAAAAATTCAAAGGATGCATATTGTTGAGAACATTATTCTAAACAACTTTTGTTCAATATTGCTTTTCAAAATATTCCCTTCTATCGAGATATAAAGCGTGAAAGATTAAGCATTCTGGCCCCTTGTGGCCCCTAATTACGTAATATTTGAGAAAAATTTTAAGCTATATAGTTGCAGATTGTCAAGATGAACATTTTTGCTTCAATAATTAATATCAAAATATTTAACGTTAAGGAGTTATAGATGAAAGACTTTTGGCCCCTCTCAGCCCCTAATTTGAGGGGTCAGCCCCTTTTTCTTGACATCACATGAAAGGTCTTGCAATTTTGAAGACTTTCTGTTCAACAACTATTCAGAAGTTTCGTTTCCTTTTCGAGATATGTAGACTTGAAATATTTAGGGGCCGTCCCTTTAAGTCCTTATAGGGGCTGTTTAGGAAAAATTCAAAGGATGCACATTGTTCAGATCATCATTCTAAACAACTTTTGTTCAATATTGCTTTTCAAAATGTTTCCCCTTTTCGAGATATAAAGCTTCAAAGATTAAGCATTCTGGCCCCTTGTGGCCCTTATTAATGTAACATATGACGTAAAAATCATAATATATAGTTGTAGTTTGTTAAGATAAATAATTTTGTTTCAGTAATGTATACAAAAATATTGCTTGTTTAAGAGTTATCGATTAAAGACTTTCGGCCCCTATCGGCCCCTAATGTGATGAGTCAGCCCTTTTTTCTTGATATCATGTTACAGATCTTTTTATTCTGCACAAATATTGTTCAATATGTTTTAACAAAATAATTATACTTTAAAAGATACGATACAAAATGTCTCCAAAATTCACTCATGATTCGTGTCCTAAATTTCGACCCCTACCGAGCTTCCATACTAGGCACTTCCGGAAAATATCTAAACCCAGGTGCAATATGGCAACATGTCCTCTATCATCCCTGAAAATTTCAGCGCTCTAGCTTAAGCCGTTTTTGAGTTCCATCGCAGACAAGGAGGTCTTCTGAATTTTAATAAAAGGGCGATAACATCCGACCGGAAGTGATTTTCAAAAAACGCTATTACCGGAATTAACTTCAGATGTCAAGGCATCTACCATGAAAATTTGAATAAAATCGAACGAGCCATCTCCGAGAAATCTTCTGCACAAATTTTGTAAAGAAAAAAAAGAATAATAATAATAACTAGATGAGATCTCGTTGCGAGCAACGAGTGGGTCTTCCGTCCGATTTTTGATAAGATGAGATAAGAATTTGACTGGGATTTTCGTTCAAATATAATGATATAAATAAATTGTTAAGACGAACAATTTTGCTTTAATAATGTTTAACAAAATATTGATCATTAAAGGGTTTTAGATTAAAGACTTTCGGCCCTTCTTGGCTCCTAATGTGAGAGGTCAGCCCCTTTTTCTTGATATCATCTTAAAGCTCTCATGATTTTGAACACTTTTTGTTCAACAACTATTCAGAAATTCTTTTTTGTTTTCGGAATATATGCAAAAGAAATATTAAAGGCCGGCCCTTCAAGTCCTAAATGGGGACGTCTAGCAAAAATTCAAACAGTGCATATTGTTCAGAATATTATTTTGAACGTCTTTTGTTCAATACTGTTTATCAAAATATTCTTTCTTTTCAAGACATATTGCGCCAAAGATTATCCAATTTGGCCCCCTAAAGACCCCTTATTTCATAAAATATGATATCAACATCATGTTATTTAAATAAAGTTTGTGAAGAAGAACTATTTCGCTTCAGTAATATATTACAAAATATTGATCATTAAAGAGTTATTGATTGTATACTTTCGGCGCCTCTCGGCCCCTTATTTAAGGGGTCAGACCCTTTTCCTTGATATCACCTTAAAGCTCTCATGATTTTGAACACTTTTTGTTCAACAACTAGTCAGGAATTCTTTTTCGTTTCTGAGATATTCGCAAAAGAAGTATTTAGGGGCGGCCCTTCAACTCCTTAATGGGGACGTTTAGCAAAAAACGAAAGGTTGCATCTTGTTTAGAACATTATTTTGGACATCTTTTGTTCAATATTGCTTATCAAAATATTTCCCACTTTTGAGATATAAAGCGTCAAAGATTTAGCATTCTGGCCCCTTATGGCCCCAATTATGTAACATTTGATGTAAATATCATAATATGTAGTCGTACATTGTTGAGATACACATTTTTGTTTCAGTAATGCATTACAAAATATTGATCGTTAAAGAGTTATTGTTCAAAGACTTTTGGCCCCTCTCAGCCCCTATTGTGAGGGTCCAGCCCCTTTTTCTTCATATCACTTTAAAGCTCTCATGATTTTGAACACTTTTTGTTCAACAACTAGTCAGAAATTCTTTTTCGTTTCTGAGATATTTGCAAAAGAAGTATTTAGGGGCCGGCCCTTCAACTCCTTAATGGGGACGTTCAGCAAAAAATGAAAAGTTGCATCTTGTTTAGAACATTATTTTGGACATCTTTTGTTCAATATTGCTTATCAAAATATTTCCCACTTTTGAGATATAAAGCGTCAAAGATTTAACATTCTGGCCCCTTATGGCCCCAATTATGTAACATATGATGTGAATATCATAATATATAGTTGTAAATTGTTGAGATAAACATTTTTGCTTCAGTAATGCATTACAAAATATTGATCGTTAAAGAGTTATAGATTAAAGACTTTTGGCCCTTCTCAGCCCCTAATGTGATGAGTCAGCCCTTTTTCTTTGATATCATATAAAAGATCTTGTAATTCTACACAATTTCTGTTCAATATAGTTTAACAAAATACTCATAGTTAAAAAGTTATCGTAAAAAATGTCTCTAAAATTCACTCATGATTCGTTTCCTAAATTTTGACCCCTACCGAGCTTCCATAATAGGCACTTCCGGAAGATTTGAAAACCCAGGTGATCAATGGCAACATGTCCTCTATCATCGCTGAAAATTTCAGCACTCTAGCTTTAATCGTTTTTGAGTTCCATTGCAGACAAGGAGGTCCTCTGAATTTTGATTAAAGGGCGATAACTTCCGACCGGAAGTGAATTTCAAAAAAATGAAAAAAACGTATAAGGTTCAGACAAAGATACATCTTCCCTGAAATTTTCAAGTAAATCGATCGAGCCAACTCCGAGAAATCTTCTGCACAAAAATTGTAAAGAAAAAAAAAGAATAATAATAATAATAATAAAAGTGAAAAAGAAACAATAGAATAATAGAAGGGTCTTCCGTTGGAGACGGAAGACCCTAACTAGATGGTTCTCGTTGCGAGCAACGAGTGGGTCTTCCGTCTGATTTTGGATAAGATTAGTCAAGATCTTGACTGAGATATTCGTCTGTAAAGAGTGAAAGGATGCATGTTGTTTAAAACATTATTCTGAGCTTCTTTTGTTCATTATTGCTTATCAAAATATTTCCCCTTGTTCGAGGTGTCAAAAATTTAGCATTCTGGCCCCTTATGGCCCCTTACTACGTAACAAAAGTTCAAAATTTTATAATATATAGTTGCAGAACTTGAAAATAAACATTTTTGCTTCAGTAATTTATAACAAAATATTCATCATTAAAGAGTTATAGATGAAAGAGTTTTGGCCCTTCTGAGCCCCTAATTTGAGGGGTCAGCCCCTTTTTCTTGATATCAAATGAAAGGTCTTGTGATTTTGAAGACTTTTTGTTCAACAACTATTCAGAAATTTCCTTTCGTTTAAGAGATATATAGAATAACAATATTTAGGGGCCAGCCCTCCAAGTCCTTAATGGGGATGTCTTGCAAAAATTAAAAGGGTGTATATTGTTTAGAACATTATTTTGAACATCTTTTGTTCAATATTGCTTATCAAAATATTTCCCCTTTTCGAGATATAAATTGTCAAAGATTTAGCATTCTGGCCCTTTATGGCCTCTTATTACGTAACATATGATCAAAATTTTATAATATATAGTTGCAGAATGTTAAGATGAACATTTTTGCTTCAATAATTTATAACAAAATATTCATCATTAAAGAGTTATAGATGTAAGACTTTTGGCCCTTCTGAGCCCCTAATTTGAGGGGTCAGCCCCTTTTTCTTGATATCAACGAAAAGGTCTTGTGATTTTGAAGACTTTTTGTTCAATATGTTTTAACAAAATAATTCACTCATAAATCACGTCCTAAATTTCGACCCCTACCGAGCTTCCATACTGCGCACTTCCGGAAAATTTGAAAACCAAGGTGCACATCTAGAACATGTCCTCTATCACCACTGAAAGTTTCAACACTCTAGCATTTGTCGTTCTTGAGTTTTTGTGCAGACACAAGGTCTATGTAAAAATCGATCAAAGGGCGATAACTTCTGACCGGAAGTGATTTTTCAAAAACTGACATGGCGTTATAAACTTCAGATAGCAACGCATTAACCCTGAAAATTTGAAGCAAATCGATCGAGAGATCTCCGAGAAATCTTCTGCACAAAATCGGTAAGGAAAAAAAAAAGAATAATAATAATAACTAGATGGTTCTCGTTGCGAGCAACGAGTGGGTCTTCCGTCTGATTTTGGATAAGATTAGTCAAGATCTTGACTGAGATATTCGTCTGTAAAAAATGAAAGGATGCATATTGTTTAGAACATTATTCTGAGCTTCTTTTGTTCATTATTGCTTATCAAAATATTTCCCCTTGATCGAGTTGTGAAGAATTTAGCATTCTGGCCCCTTATAGCCCCTTATTACGTAACATATGATCAAAATTTTATAATATATAGTTGCAAAATGTTAAGATGAACATTTTTGCTTCAATAACTTATAACAAAATATTCATCATTAAAGAGTTATAGATGAAAGAGTTTTGGCCCTTCTGAACCCCTAATTTGAGGGGTCAGCCCCTTTTTCTTGATATCAAATGAAAGGTCTTGTGATTTTGAAGACTTTTTGTTCAACAACTATTCAGAAATTTCCTTTCGTTTAAGAGATATATAGAATAACAATATTTAGGGGCCAGCCCTCCAACTCCTTAATGGGGATGTCTTGTAAAAATTATAAGGGTGTATATTGTTTAGAGCATTATTCTGAACATCTTTCGTTCAATATTGCTTATCAAAATATTTCCCCTTTTCGAGATATAAAGTGTCAAAGATTTAGCATTCTGGCCCCTTATTACGTAACATATGATCAAAATTTTATAATATATAGTTGCAAAATGTTAAGATGAACATTTTTGCTTCAATAACTTATAACAAAATATTCATCATTAAAGAGTTATAGATGAAAGAGTTTTGGCCCTTCTGAGCCCCTAATTTGAGGGGTCAGCCCCTTTTTCTTGATATCAAATGAAAGGTCTTGTGATTTTGAAGACTTTTTGTTCAACAACTATTCAGAAATTTCCTTTCGTTTAAGAGATGTATAGAATAATAATATTTAGGGGCCAGCCCTCCAAGTCCTTAATGGGGATGTCTTGCAAAAATTAAAAGGGTGTATATTGTTTAGAACATTATTCTGAACATCTTTTGTTCAATATTGCTTATCAAAATATTTCCCCTTTTCGAGATATAAAGTGTCAAAGATTTAGCATTCTGGCCCCTTATTACGTAACATATGATCCAAATTTTATAATATATAGTTGCAGAATGTTAAGATAAACATTTTTGCTTCAATAACTTATAACAAAATATTCATCATTAAAGAGTTATAGATGAAAGAGTTTTGGCCCTTCTGAGCCCCTAATTTGAGGGGTCAGCCCCTTTTTCTTGATATCAAATGAAAGGTCTTGTGATTTTGAAGACTTTTTGTTCAACAACTATTCAGAAATTTCCTTTCGTTTAAGAGATGTATAGAATAATAATATTTAGGGGCCAGCCCTCCAACTCCTTAATGGGGATGTATTGCAAAAATTAAAAGGGTGTATATTGTTTAGAACATTATTCTGAACATCTTTTGTTCAATATTGCTTATCAAAATATTTCTCCTTTTTGAGATACAAAGTGTCAAAGATTTAGCATTCTGGCCCCTTATGGCCCCTTATTACGTAACATATGATCAAAATTTTATAATATATAGCTACAGAATGTTAAGATAAACAATTTTGCTTCAGTAGTTTATAACAAAATATTGATCATTAAAAAGTTATAGATGAAAGACTTTTGGCCCTTCTGAGCCCCTAATTTGAGGGGTCAGCCCCTTTTTCTTGATATCAAATGTAAGGTCTTGTAATTTTGAAGACTTTATCTTCAATATGTTTTAACAAAATACTTCTATTTAAAATTTTATTATCAGAAATGTATCTAAAATTCACTCAGAAATCACGTCCTAAATTTTGACCCCTACCGAGCTTCCATACTTTGCACTTCCGGAAAATATGAAAACCAAGGTGCACATCTAGAACATGTCCTCTATCACCACTGAAAGTTTCAACACTCTAGCATTTGTCGTTCCTGAGTTTTTGTGCAGACACAAAGTCTATCTAAAAATCGATCAAAGGGCGATAACTTCTGACCGGAAGTGATTTTTCAAAAACTGACAAGGCGTTATAAACTTCAGATAGCAACGCATTAACCCTGAAAATTTGAAGCAAATCGATCGAGAGATCTCCGAGAAATCTTCTGCACAAAATCGGTAAGGAAAAAAAAAGAATAATAACTAGATGCGATCTCGTTGCGAGCAACGAGTGGGTCTTCCGTCCGATTTTCGATAAGATGAGATAAGAATTTGACTGAGATTTTCGTTTAGAAATATTGATTTAAGTAAATTGTTAAGACGAACACTTTTGCTTCTGTAATGTGTAACAAAATATTGATCATTAAAAAGAAATAGATAAGTAAAGACTTTCGGCCCATCTTGGCCCCTTATAAGAGTGGTCAGCCCCTTTTCTTGATACAATCTTAAAACTGGCCCTTCAACTCCCTAATGGGGACGTTTAGCAAAAATTGAAAGGTTATATATTGTTCAGAACATTATTTTGAGTATCTTTTATTCAATATTGCTTATCAGAACATTTCCCACTTTCGAGATATAGAGTGCCAAAGATTTGGCATTCTGGCCCTTTTGGACCCTAATTATGTAACATGTGATGTAAATATCATAATATATAGTTGAAAATTGTTGGGATAAACATTTTTGTTTCAGTAATGAATTACAAAATATTGTTCATTAAACAGTTATTGATTAAAAACTTTTAGTCCCTCTGGGCCCCTATTTTGAGGGGCCAGCCCCTTTTTCTTTATACCACTTTAAAGCTCTCATGATTTTGAACATTTTTTGTTCAACAACTATTTAGAAATTCTTTTTCGTTTCCGAGATATTTGCAAAAGAAGTATTTAGGGGCCGGCCCTTCAACTCCTTAATGGGGATGTTTATCAAACACTAAAAGGTTGCATATTGTTCAGAACATTATTCTAAACATCTTTTGTTCCGTATTGCTTATCAAAATATTTCCCACTTTTGAGATATAAAGCGTCGAAGATTTGGCATTCTGGCCCCTTTTGGTCCCTAATTATGTAACATATGACATAAATATTATTATATATAGTTGAAGATTGTTAAGATAAACATTTTTGCTTCAGTAATGTATACCAAAATATTGTGAAAGAGTTATTGATTTAATACTTTTGGCCCCTTTCAGCCCCTATTTTGAGGGGCCAGTCCCTTTTTCTTCATACCACTTTAAAGCTCTCATGATTCTGAACACTTTTTGTTCAAGAACTATTCAGAAAATCTTTTTCGTTTCCGAGATATATGCGACAGATATATTTAGGGGCTGGCCCTTCAACTCCTTAATTGGTACGTTTAGCAAAAAATGAAAGGTTGCATATTGTTTAGAACATTATTTTGAACATCTTTTGTTCAATATTGTTTATCAAAATATTTCCCACTTTTGAGATATTGAGTGCCAAAGATTTTGCATTCTGGCCCCTTATGGCCCCTAATTATGTAACATATGATGTGAATATCATAATATATAGTTGTAAATTGTTGAAATAAACATTTTTGCTTCAGTAATGCATTACAAAATATTGATCATTAAAGAATTATTGTTAAAAGACTTTCGGCCCCTTTCAGCCCCTATTATGAGGGGCCAGTCCCTTTCTCTTCATATCACTTCAAAGCTCCCATGATTTTGAACACTTTTTGTTCAACAACTAGTCAGAAATTCTCTTTCATTTCTGAGATATTTGCAAAAGAAATATTTAGGGACCGGCCCTTCAACTCCTTAATGGGGACGTTTAGCAAAAAATGAAAGGTTGCATATTGTTTAGAACATTATTTTAAACATCTTTTGTTCAATATTGCTTATCAAAATATTTCCCACTTTTGAGATATAAAGCGTCGAAGATTTGGCATTCTGGCCCCTTTTGGTCCCTAATTATGTAACATATGACATAAATATTATTATATATAGTTGAAGATTGTTAAGATAAACATTTTTGCTTCAGTAATGTATACCAAAATATTGATTGTGAAAGAGTTATTGATTTAATACTTTTGGCCCCTTTCAGCCCCTATTTTGAGGGGCCAGTCCCTTTTTCTTCATACCACTTTAAAGCTCTCATGATTCTGAACACTTTTTGTTCAAGAACTATTCAGAAAATCTTTTTCGTTTCCGAGATATATGCGACAGATATATTTAGGGGCTGGCCCTTCAACTCCTTAATTGGTACGTTTAGCAAAAAATGAAAGGTTGCATATTGTTTAGAACATTATTTTGAACATCTTTTGTTCAATATTGTTTATCAAAATATTTCCCACTTTTGAGATATTGAGTGCCAAAGATTTTGCATTCTGGCCCCTTATGGCCCCTAATTATGTAACATATGATGTGAATATCATAATATATAGTTGTAAATTGTTGAAATAAACATTTTTGCTTCAGTAATGCATTACAAAATATTGATCATTAAAGAGTTATTGTTAAAAGACTTTCGGCCCCTTTCAGCCCCTATTATGAGGGGCCAGTCCCTTTCTCTTCATATCACTTCAAAGCTCCCATGATTTTGAACACTTTTTGTTCAACAACTAGTCAGAAATTCTCTTTCATTTCTGAGATATTTGCAAAAGAAATATTTAGGGACCGGCCCTTCAACTCCTTAATGGGGACGTTTAGCAAAAAATGAAAGGTTGCATATTGTTTAGAACATTATTTTAAACATCTTTTGTTCAATATTGCTTATCAAAATATTTCCCACTTTTGAGATATAAAGCGTCAAAGATTTGGCATTCTGGCCCCTTATGGCCCCTAATTATGTAACGTATGATGTGAATATTGTAATATGTAGTTGTAAATTGTTGAAATAAACATTTTTGCTTCAGTAATGCATTACAAAATATTGATCGCTAAAGAGTTATTGATTTAATACTTTTGACCCCTTTTGGCCCCTAATATGACGAGTCAGCCCTTTTTTCTTGATATCATGATAAAGATCTTGTCATTCTGCACAAATATTGTTCAGTATGTTTTAACAAAATAATTATACTTTAAAAGATATTATACAAAATGTCCCAAAAATTCATTCATGATTTGTGCCCTAAATTTCGGCCCCTACCGAGCTTCCATACTATGCACTTTCGGAAAATATCTAAACCCAGGTGCATAATGGCAACATGTCCTCTATCATCACTGAAAATTTCAGCGCTCTAGCTTAAGCCGTTTTTGAGTTCCATCACAGACAAGGAGGTCCTCTGAATTTTAATAAAAGGGCGATAACTTCCGACCGGAAGTGATTTTTCAAATTTTGAAATGCCGGTACAAACTTCAGATGATAAGACATAAACTCTGAAAATTTGAAGTAAATCGATCAATTCCTCTCCGAGAAATCTTCTGCACAAAATCGGTAAGGAGAAAAAAAAGAAGAATAATAACTAGATGGTTCTCGTTGCGAGCAACGAGTGGGTCTTCCGTCTGATTCTGGATAAGATTAGTCAAGATCTTGACTAAGATATTCATCTATAAAAAGTAAAAGGATGCATATTGTTTAAAACATTATTTTGAGCATCTTTGTTCAATATTGCTTATCAAAATATTTCCCCTCGTTCGAGGTTTCAAAGATTTTGCATTCTCGCCCCTTATTACGTAACATATGATCAAAATTTTATCATATATAGTTGCAGAATGTTAAGATAAACATTTTTGCTTCAGTAATTTATAACAAAATATTCATCATTAAAGAGTTGTAGTTGAAAGACTTTTGGCCCTTCTGAGCCCCTAATTTGAGGGATCAGCCCCTTTTTCTTGATATCAAATAAAAGGTCTTGTTATTTTGAAGACTTTTTGTTCAACAACTATTCAGAAATCTCTTTTCGTTTAAGAGATATGTAGAATAACAATATTTAGGGACCAGCCCTCTAAGTCCTTAATGGGGATGTCTTGCAAAAATTAAAAGGGTGTATATTGTTAAGAACATTATTCTGAACATCTTTTGTTCAATATTGCTTATCAAAATATTTCCCCTTTTCGAGATATAAAGTCTCAAAGATTTAGCATTCTGGCCCCTTCTGGCCCATTATTACGTAACATATGATCAAAATTTTATTATATATAGTTGCAGAATGTTAAGATAAACATTTTTGCTTCAGTAACTTATAACAAAATATTGATCATTAAAGAGTTATAGATAAAAGATTTTTGGCCCTTCTGAGCCCCTAATTTGAGGGGTCAGCCCCTTTTTCTTGATATCAAATAAAAGGTCTTGTGATTTTGAAGACTTTTTGTTCAACAACTATTCAGAAATTTCCTTTCGTTTAAGAGATATGTAGAATAACAATATTTAGGGGCCAGCCCTCCAACTCCTTAATGGGGATGTCTTGCAAAAATTAAAAGGGTGTATATTGTTAAGAACATTATTCTGAACATCTTTTGTTCAATATTGCTTATCAAAATATTTCCCCTTTTCGAGATATAAAGTGTCAAAGATTTAGCATTCTGGCACCTTCTGGCCCATTATTACGTAACATATGATCAAAATTTTATTATATATAGTTGCAGAATGTTAAGATAAACATTTTTGCTTCAGTAACTTATAACAAAATATTGATCATTAAAGAGTTATAGATAAAAGATTTTTGGCCCTTCTGAGCCCCTAATTTGAGGGGTCAGCCCCTTTTTCTTGATATCAAATAAAAGGTCTTGTGATTTGGAAGACTTTTTGTTCAACAACTATTCAGAAATTTCCTTTCGTTTAAGAGATATGTAGAATAACAATATTTAGGGGCCAGCCCTCCAACTCCTTAATGGGGATGTCTTGCAAAAATTAAAAGGGTGTATATTGTTAAGAACATTATTCTGAACATCTTTTGTTCAATATTGCTTATCAAAATATTTCTCCTTTTCGAGATACAAAGTGTCAAAGATTTAGCATTCTGGCCCCTTATGGCCCCTTATTACGTAACATATGATCCAAATTTTATAAAATATAGTTGCAGAATGTTAAGATGAACATTTTTGCTTCAGTAATTTATAACAAAATATTGATCATTAAAGAGTTATAGATAAAAGACTTTTGGCCCTTCTGAGCCCCTAATTTGAGGGGTCAGCCCCTTTTTCTTGATATCAAATAAAAGGTCTTGTGATTTTAAAGACTTTTTGTTCAATATATTTTAACAAAATATTTTTATTTAAAATGTTATTATAAGAAATGTCTCTAAAATTCACTCAAAAATTTCGTCCTAAATTTCGACCCCTACCGAGCCTCCATACTTCGCACTTCCGGAAAATTTGAAAACCAAGGTGCACATTTAGAACATGTCCTCTATCACCACTGAAAGTTTCAATACTCTAGCATTTGTCGTTGTTGAGTTTTTGTGCAGACACAAGGTCTATCTAAAAATCGATCAAAGGGCGATAACTTCTGACCGGAAGTGATTTTTCAAAAACTGACATGGCGTTATAAACTTCAGATAGCAACACATTAACCCTGAAAATTTGAAGCAAATCGATCGAGCGGTCTCCGAGAAATCTTCTGCACAAAATCGGTAAGGAAAAAAAAAAGAATAATAATAATAAAAAGAAAAGTGAAAAATCAACAATAGAATAATAGAAGGGTCTTCCGCAGAAGACGGAAGACCCTAATAATAACTAGATGGTTCTCGTTGCGAGCAACGAGTGGGTCTTCCGTCCGATTTTGGATGAGATTAATCAAGATCTTGACTGAGATATTTGTCTATAAAAGTGAAAGGATGATTGTTTTAAACGTTATTCAGATCATCTTTTGTTCAATATTGCTTATCAAAATATTTCTCTTTTTCGAGATATAAAGTGTCAAAGATTTAGCATTCTGGCCCCTTATTGTCCCTTATTACGTAACATATGATCAAAACTTTACAATATATAGCTGCAAAATATTAATATGAACATTTTTGCTTCAGTAATTTATAGCAAAATATTGATCATTAAAAAGTTATAGATAAAAGACTTTTGGCCCTTCTGAGCCCCTAATTTGAGGGGTCAGCCCCTTTCTCTTGATATCAAATAAAAGGTCTTGTGATTTGGAAGACTTTTTGTTCAACAACTATTCAGAAATTTCCTTTCGTTTAAGAGATATATAGAATAACAATATTTAGGGGCCAGCCCTCCAAGTCCTTAATGGGGATGTCTTTCAAAAATTAAAAGGGTGTATATTGTTAAGAACATTATTCTGACCATCCACTGGGTGAAATAAGCAGTTTCCCGTCATGGGAAACTATATGGAAACCACATGGAAACTTCAAGTTTACATCATGTTTCCTAGTGGTTTCCGCAGCGGATGCTAGGTTATTCCCTTAAGTTTCCGTACCACGGAAACTACTACGCTCCGATTCCATTAGGTATCCCGAACCACGGAAACCTCAGGAAACCTGAAGGTTCCCTGGCCACCATGTAGTTTCCTGTAATGGGAAACCTGAAGATTCCACTGGTTTCCATAATTAGTAAACTATATGGAATCGGAGCGTAGTGGTTTCCATGGAATGGAAACTTGATGGAATCCTCAGATTTCCCATGAACGGAAACTAGAGGAAACCTCATGATTCCTCAAGTTTCCATGACTCAGGAAACTACATGGAATCGGAGCATAGCCGTTTCCGTGTGATGGAAACTTGGGGGAATTATCTGGTGTCTCATAAAAGGAATTTACAGGGAATCTTTAAGATTCCCTTATTTTTCTGAGATGGGAAGCAATGTGTAATTGTGGTGTAATAGTTTCATGGAAACTATCCATGGAAACTACAGGGTAGGTTGAGCATTTCGATTTCGAAAAATGATTGACAAGCAACTGGAAGCTCAAGGATCCCTGTATTTTCCATGGTTAATCTTTCTTGTCTAGAATGTGAAAAGAGAACAGTAGGTTTAAATCAAAATATATATTATTAATTTCCTAGGTAAACTGTGTTTTCTTTTCAAAATCTATCAAGAAAATGTATAAGAAGGAAAAAGCATTATCAAATCATATGTTTAATAATTCATTTGATGTGCAAAAATATTATTTCAAAAAGATATCAAAATAAATAAAATCATATATCTTGGTAAACAATGAAGTAGTCTTTCACATCTAAGTCCATTCATAAACTTCATTAAATACTCTATACTTCTTTCAACATCAACTTCCTTTGTGTTTTCTTCACATCATCTGCGATCTGCAATATATTTTCATACAAAATTATTATTTGATGTAAGAGTTGTATGCTTGAATATTATTTAGAAATCTGACAAGATCACTCAATGTCCTTTAATGTACCAATATCAGTGATTAGTTTCAGTCTTTAAATTTAATGACCATGACATCCAAATAATGAACATTACATAGTAAGGTTTTAAGCCAGATTAATATTAAAGCAGGTATGATTGAGAATATGACCATCTCATACATGTAGAACACTGCTTTTAGTTGAGTGAATTGGAGAGAAATGTGCTCTGGACAAGGATATTGCGAATCTTTTTTTTCTTATTAATTGACATTTGACCTAGAAATTTTGTTAAAGATCACTAAAAACCCTTCATCTCATGGCACACAAGCCAGATCATACCAAGGGAGAAAAATTATGCTCTGGACAAGGACTTTAAATAAAGATATATAGTGTATTTTGATACTGACCTTTGACCTAGATAATTGGTCCAAGGTCACTTTTTACCCTCCATCCACAGGCACTCTATGAGTTAAATTTGAGTGAGATTGGGCTAAGAGGAGAGAAAATATACTCAGGACAAGTGATATCAGATGGACAGACAGATCATCTCATGGCATCTGCAGAACAGGACCCTAAAAAAACAATGTACATACATGTTAAGCTATATCCATACAAGTCAATATGAATTCATCATATGTTGCATTGCATACACATGCTTTAATCATGTTTAATACCTTATGAATAATTTCATATTGCATGTACACTCAGTTTACATACAAATAATCTAAATTTCATCAAAAACAACCAACAGATCAGCCATGTAAGATTTAGCTAATCAACATTCAGTACAAGTTCTATATGCTATATCATATGTACAGACACATACTATTATTATTTACCTACATTCTAAATCTTGTTTATGTCACTGAAAATTGAGACGCTAGCCATTAACCAATTTTTACCCCCAGTTTACATATATGCATGATGTAATGTTTGTTCAAAACTTCTCATTTATAAATATTACCTTGTAGTATATTTAGTTAACATATACCTACAGTTGAAGCTTCAAAGTGTTTCATTGAATATTTTAGAAATTACAGTCATCAAAATACTGACCAGCCAGAAATCAGTAAATTTTTACTTTTCATAACTGTCTTGTTTCATTTAACATGTTTCAATGTTAGAAATTTTTAGTAAGTTATAATATTTACTACTTTAGCATAGCCATACAGTTGAACTTTGGCATCTCGAACACAGACATCTCGAATTCCATAGAGATGTCAAAGTAATTTGGAAGTATTCTTTAAATATTTTACTCCTGATATCTCGAATCCTCAAATACATGTATCTCAAAATAATTTCAATTGAACTTTGAACCTTAACAAAAGGACTCTTAAACAAATATTCATTATTTTTGTATAAGTTGCTCAACATTGATCATATCAATAATATCTAAAAGAGTTGATGATTTCCCCTTGAGGTGAAAGGGGGGGGGGGGCTTCCTCTGTACAATTTAAAATATCCTTACTTTGTGTCAACCTTGGTTAAAATTTGTGGTTCTTGAGAAGAAGTTGAAAATGTGAAAAGCTCACAGATGGATAGACAGTTTGATGGACAAAAGACAAAACAAAAAGTGATCAGAAAAGTTCACTTGAGTTTTTAGCTCGGGTGAACTAAAATCCTCACTGCATGGTGTATATTATACTAGATATCATCCAGACAGAAAATTTTATAGAGAAGTGAAAAAGACTCCAAGCCTTACTATTTCATAAGGCTGTTAAAAAAAATATGTTTGTTTACTGTTACATGCTGAAATAAAATAGGGTCGGTCGGTAGGATTTCTTTTCATTTTATTGAATTTTTTTATACACAAATTCACAGGAATTGGTAGAAATACAAAACAGTTTTACCATTGTGTGGTGCTTTACTTTTGTTTGGGCTTGCCATATGGGCGATAGACAATATCTTTCTTGCCAACTGCCTTACAGCTACCACACAATGAAAAAACTGTCTTGTATTTCTTCTTTAATTCCATGTTGCACTAACTGTTTCTAGTACTTTCAATTTCAAATGCTTGACCGATTAAGATGCATGTAAAATTTAAACCGACGAATGAGTGGCTTCTGGATTTTTATGACGAAAAAAAAATTTGGTTTGGCTATTAGATATAGGGTTGGTTGGGTAACCGTAAACAAACATATTTTTTTATTATGCCTAACCTGTTGTAGTTTGCAGCTGGTAGTTCAACATTCCAATTAAAATTGGAATCAAGTTCTTTTCTTTCAATGCAATTGTCATACATACCTATTTATGATTGAATTAATTCCCACTTACCACATGATCACATCTTGATTCATCATACATCTTTATTTACTGGTTCTCCTTTAATGTCAGTTTTCTTCTCTCTGAAAGAATATATTATGAACAGTTACTTTTGCATTCTGATTTCACTTATAAGACCAACAATAAACAAAAGTCCCAGGGGCCACATTGCTCACTTATGCACTTTGGGTAGGAAAAAAGCATAAATCAGTTCAGTATTAAAAAGTTTAAATATAAAAGTGGTTCGGAAGGGGGGGGGGGTATGAATTCTACACTTTCTAAGGATGCTTTTGAATTGATATGACACATATTAGCATTGCTGTTCTTAAGAAGAAAATTTTTATTGATATTTCCCCAATGTACAGTAATACTCGGTTATAACGAAGTCACAGGGACCTGTGAAATTACTTCGCTATATCCGTAATTCATTATATCCGTATAAAGATTAGTAAAATTTATTTAGCTGGGGTTCCAAGAAAACTTCGCTATATCTCCGTGTTTGTACTGAATGAGATTTACTGTTTAACTATAATCCCCTGTTATGGCCCCTTTATTCTCCTGGGGAGGGAGGGGGTGTCATTATTTGAATAAATTGGATCTACATTACTTCAGGATGCTTTTATATCATTATGACCAATTTTGACAATATTGGTCTTGAGAAGAATTTTAAAGATCTTTCCTGTGTATCAGTATTGTAATGTAAAATTGGCCCAGTGGTTCTTGAGAAGAAGATTCAAATGTGAAAAGTTTACGACAATGACGGCCACAGACAAATTTTGATCAGAAAAGCTCACTTGAGCCATTGGATCAGGTGAGCTAAGAATGATTTGTTTGATGTACCCCAAAAGATCCATCAAAATCACCCCTACCCAATCATTTTTTTAAGTATTTTAATTTTCTTTCTTTTTTCTTTCTTTTTTTTTGGTTTCAGGGAAATGAAGTTTTTTCATTATAAAGTTGAGGTTTATAATTTCTCCAAGACACTTGTTTTATTGAGAGCAATAAATATTAAATCCGTCTAGCTGTCCAGTGTGTAATGAAACATCAATAAATTTCTAATTCTGTGTTTTTGTATGATAAAAAATCAATTTGTTAGATACTGCCAAAAAAAAAATCTACCTACCTACCTACCCATTTTACAAAATTTGGGTCAGAGTACATCTGATCAAACAAAAGTATTTTTAATAATGGCCAAAACTTCAACAACTACAAGGGAGGAAAAAAATAAACAAACAAATTTATCGTTATCATACAACAAATATCAAACAAAAATTTCAAACAAATGAGGATTCACTTATTTTTACCATTAGACTTCTATGATGTTGCAACCACCATCAACAACTGATGATTGTTACTCAGATGATTCATTTGCATTACTTGAAATACTATCAAAAATTATCAATATTTGTACATCTTGTAGGCTTATTATTTTTAACATTTTCAGTAAATCTCTCAGCAGGTCACACATGAGAAATTTTGTCTTTTGAACACTAAACTACTTCAATTTACAATCTATCACTTGTTTGTTAAACAGTTGTTATATTATTATAGACAGTACTTTAAAACCAATACATTTTCCCTATACATATCATCATTATGCATATGATTAAGGGTTGTGCTATGACTTTGTAAGATGTATATGTACTCTAGTTACAGACAATCTATTTAAATTGTTCTGATGATTCTTCATAATTTCTAATTTTATCTGCCAAATAAAGGACTCCTTTAAGGAGCCTTACAATAGTCAGAACTCTCTCTCTCTTTTAAATTTCCATCGATGATGATGTCCTTCGTGAATAATCTGATAAGTTGAGATTGCGGACACTTTTTGTTTAAATATTGATGACCTAATCGTAATTTAGTAGCAGAAATAATTCATTTTTACCTTGTCGTTACATCATAAAAAGTTCCAGAAGTCCAAAAGTACAACAAGTTGACGATCCGAGAAGTGAGAACACATGTATTCAAACAGGATATATGTTTGTCTGTATTAACAAAGAAACCATATTCGGTACAAACATTATTATCCGATTTAACAACGGAAAAAAATTTCAAACACTTTTTATTTATTTATAGAGAGAAAGAACTATTATAGAAAGCATTCATTTTCATAAAAAAAAAAAAAATCTACAAAGACGAAGCGTTATCATACAACATACAGCACGGAAAAAAGACAAATGTGGTGCCATAGGGCCTAGAGCTATATACAAAGTCTAACATTACTATCTGTACATCTATGATCGAACGTAAAACACTAAATATTGTATAATTCAAGTTTCTTTTTCCGTTTTTGCAATGTGTAAACTAAAATATTTAAAACTTTGATATCGATCAAACTTTTCAAAATGGCGTCAAAACGAATGTGGTCTTCGATGGGAAAGATTTGTTCTGCCCATTATTAGTATTATTTACCGTAAAAAAGTATATAAAAATATACGTACACTAATCTTTGGTGGTTGATCATTGCATTTTTCACAGTTTTAAAGACACTGGGTGGCGAAAACATCGTTAACTTTTCACATTTGCACCTTACAGCCGAGTTCTTCTCTGCCTTGCTCAACTCCAAAAATGGCGCCTCGTGAAAATTGACCAATGAAATTAAAGCCTCTGCAGAGCGATGCATTATGGGAAACGGAACCTGTTTACGTTAATTATGTTAGAGGATAATAAAAGTTTTTATATATAATATAATTTCCCTGTAACGGTGATTATGAGTTCATATCCTTAGTGAAGTTCTTCTCTATTCATAGAAAGGGGGTGCTCCTCAATAAATTTGCTGATAATTAGTTAATTTACTATAGAAAACAAAGCGTTTTTCTGATGGTGACCAGAGGCATTTTATGTTTCTGGTGTGCCCCTCAAATTATTTGACTTGGGGGGGGGGGGGAGGGGGGCTTGGTACGTAGTGCCTATCCAAACAGAAAATATCCGGTTATCCCCCCCACTACTTTCTCATTAAATTATTCATTATTCTGATTAATGTATAATGTCACAACGAAAGATGTTAAACTTTTATAAATACATGTATACATGTTTTAAAATCTGAAGCTTCAGAAAATTAATATTAGTTGAGGACCGTAGAAAATGGGGGGGGGGGGCATAGTGGACATGCCATACGTCCCTAAACATATTTTTTGCAGTGTAGAAAACAAAGCTTATTTCCTGTTGCGCCCCTCAAAATAAACGTATGATGACTCTTTATCAGCTGTTTATTATTTTGTGACAAGAATGTTGTCCTTTGAAGTCTGTCGTAAATTTCGATGGGCATTTGGATGCAAATGAACTACATGAAATGTATACAGAACAGTATTTTATTTTTAGTGATGATGGAAAAGTTCGGTGTCAAAAATTGCTAGTTAGTAGAAGGAATCAGGGTATGTTAGACTAGTATACACTTGTGAAAATCAAGACAAAATGATTTAATTACCATGCAGCAAGGACGGTTCAAGAATAATGATAAAGATTTGATTTTTTTTCCCTTGTTCGGCTTTAGATACTTTATTGAACCCCCTCCTTTTCTGGTTTCGATTTTTAGCCTGATATCAATAATAATCAGTGGACGAAATTGCTGGACTTTTTTTCTATTTGCTATATTTTACTTCAAACATCTTTTCCTTTAGTTAAAAATAATTCTCACACCGTTATAATGTATCAGAATTTTTCACATTATATTTGAAAATTGATTTATAAAAATAGGAGAGTAAACGTAACACAAGGTGAAAAAAAACGAACCAATATCTAAGCAAAGGTAGGGAAAACAGTATTTTAATTTGGAAAACACCGGCCCGTAGAATGCAAGGGGGAGGGGGGGGGCACGGGGTGAAGTAAATGTTTATGCTCTTCTTATTTATTTATTTATTTTTTTTTTTTTTTGGCTTGTCAGATTTTTTTGGAAGCCTCCCCCCCCCACCTTTGAAACTGTTGCTACTGACCTGAAACACATAATTAAATAAGCCCAGAATTATTGTAGGTAACCCACAATTATGTCCACTGCGTTCAAAATTTTAGTTGTGACTGGTAACAATTTGTCAATATTTGATCATCTGATTTATTGGAAAATAATTCCCGGTATACTCGTTGATGTGCAGGGCTGTTATACATGGCTTTAGCCGTTCAGCCAGTACCGCCCTGTATCTTCATATACAACTTTTTTCTGGTAATTTCTGGTAAGGTTTGTTAGTTAAGAACTTTCTGGTAAAGTTTGTGCCCCAAACTGAAATTACTTTAATATAGGCCTGTGGTTTGAGTAGACAGTTTTAAGTGCAGTTTTTTTTTTTAAAAATAAGTAATAGTACATGTAGGGGTATAAAAATCAAGAAATGGACGGCATATATAAAGAAATGTTTGTACATGTAGTAGTATTGAGAATCACCACATCAGTACATTATACCTAAATATCGAAAGAAACTATTTTCTCTCCATTTTTTGAAGGAGGGGAGGGGGCTTAAATTTGAAAGGGGTAACCTTCTGTTTAACACAATACACGATTTAAAAGTATTAAGTTTTCGCTAAGCATCTACTTGTAAAACAATTAATAAATTATTGGGTTTTTTTCCTTCAATGAATTGCCTTAGCATGCAGTTCTTCAGAAGACGTTGTTCTTAAGCAAAAGAAAATCATGTTTTATAAATATCATATACTTTTCTTTATTTAGAGCCAGCATTGGTCTTTGTGTACAAAATGGCTAAATTAAATATACGTGCATGTATGCATTTAAGACCAACGTTATTATAATTTCCTGCGAAAATTGAAGACATTTACTACATCAGGGTCTGTGTACAGATATAAATAAAAAAATAAGTTATTTACTTAACACTCATTAATTTTGTATATGAATATTATTCTGCTGTATTATCTTATCAATGTCTTTGTAGAGGACTATATAAGAATTTCACACAAAACATTAGTAATTTAGTTGTTATGTTGTATAATACATGTAGATCCATCTGCATCCTTTCTCATAAACAATTTGCGAATTAAGCAATCAACAAAGTTGATAATTGATAATTCTTTCTATGTTTTCAATATTTGAAGTTTACATTGATGTCAAACAAGGACGATTCGTTAATTACCAGAAATTTTATTTCATTTATCTATGCACTTACAAATTTATTTGAAAAAGAATTATGATTTAACACATAACGAGAATTTAGATTTATTCTAGACCGATTGAAAAGTATATATAATTTTTAAACGGTTAGGAAATTTTGTTTTTTAATCAGTAATGAAAAAATTGAAATACAATTCTTTTTTTTCTTCTCTCATTGAACATCTTAAAATTGTTGTAGCTTATTTTATCATTATTTTGCGATCTTATTGATAATTTAATTTTTTTTTAAATTAAATCAATGGCCAGCAATTATCACCTAAATTTAAACTGAGTTTGCGGAGATTATGTGTATGTACATGCTTGACCACAGCCCTTTGTTCCCCTTAGGTAGAAAACCTTCTCAAATCACATAGAATATACAAAAAGTACACAGTCGCAGGTGTCTTCGCGACACGTGTCTCCACCTGTGGCACGTGAGAACAGGTGCCCGCGATTACAAGGGTTAGCGCAATGACTGAATTTTATCTGAACAGTTTACACTGATTTTTCTAAAATTAAAAGTTGTATTAAATCTTCTCTACTAATTCCAATTCACGTGTCTTTGTGAGTTTTACCGAGACTAAAATGTTAAAAAATTATTTAATTTGGGTTTACGGTGGTCACAGAATGTTCAATTTTATTACACAGAATTACACAAACAGTTTTTTTTATTATTCTTTTGATACACGTTTCCAAAATGTCTGTTATCGGGAAAATAGGTGTAAACCACAGCATACGTGTTTTCCATATCTGGGAAACATGCGGGAAACTACAGGTTGATTGCTTCCATATCGGGAATCTACGTGGAAACCACTACTGCATGTTTCCTCGGTTTCCCATATTGGGAAACTTACGGGAAACCACAGGTTGATTGTTTCCATATCGGGAATCTACGTGGAAACCACTATGTGGTTTCTATAAAATGGAAACTATATGGAAACTACTGATGTCACGATTCCCGTATGTTTCCATCGGGTTTCCAAATTTGGGAAACCTGGCTTTTCACCCTGTGATCTTTTGTTCAATATTGCTTATCAAAATATTTCTCCTTTTCGAGATACAAAGTGTCAAAGATTTAGCATTCTGGCCCCTTATGGCCCCTTATTACGTAACATATGATCCAAATTTTATAATATATAGTTGCAGAATGTTAAGATGAGCATTTTTGCTTCAGTAATTTATAACAAAATATTGATCATTAAAGAGTTAGAGATAAAAGACTTTTGGCCCTTCTGAACCCCTAATTTGAGGGGTCAGCCCCTTTCTCTTGATATCAAATAAAAGGTCTTGTGATTTGGAAGACTTTTTGTTCAACAACTATTCAGAAATTTCCTTTCGTTTAAGAGATATATAGAATAACAATATTTAGGGGCCAGCCCTCCAAGTCCTTAATGGGGATGTCTTGCAAAAATTAAAAGGGTGTATATTGTTAAGAACATTATTCTGACCATCTTTTGTTCAATATTGCTTATCAAAATATTTCTCCTTTTCGAGATACAAAGTGTCAAAGATTTAGCATTCTGGCCCCTTATGGCCCCTTATTACGTAACATATGATCCAAATTTTATAATATATAGTTGCAGAATGTTAAGATGAACATTTTTGTTTCAGTAATTTATCACAAAATATTGATCATTAAAGAGTTAGAGATAAAAGAATTTTGGCCCTTCTGAACCCCTAATTTGAGGGGTCAGCCCCTTTTTCTTGATATTAAATAAAAGGTCTTGTGATTTGGAAGACTTTTTGTTCAACAACTATTCAGAAATTTCCTTTCGTTTAAGAGATATATAGAATAACAATATTTAGGGGCCAGCCCTCCAAGTCCTTAATGGGGATGTCTTGCAAAATTTAAAAGGGTGTATATTGTTAAGAACATTATTCTGACCATCTTTTGTTCAATATTGCTTATCAAAATATTTCTCCTTTTCGAGATACAAAGTGTCAAAGATTTAGCATTCTGGCCCCTTATGGCCCCTTATTACGTAACATATGATCCAAATTTTATAATATATAGTTGCAGAATGTTAAGATGAACATTTTTGCTTCAGTAATTTATAAAAAAATATTGATCATTAAAGAGTTAGAGATAAAAGAATTTTGGCCCTTCTGAACCCCTAATTTGAGGGGTCAGCCCCTTTTTCTTGATATTAAATAAAAGGTCTTGTGATTTGGAAGACTTTTTGTTCAACAACTATTCAGAAATTTCCTTTCGTTTAAGAGATATATAGAATAACAATATTTAGGGGCCAGCCCTCCAAGTCCTTAATGGGGATGTCTTGCAAAATTTAAAAGGGTGTATATTGTTAAGAACATTATTCTGACCATCTTTTGTTCAATATTGCTTATCAAAATATTTCTCCTTTTCGAGATACAAAGTGTCAAAGATTTAGCATTCTGGCCCCTTATGGCCCCTTATTACGTAACATATGATCCAAATTTTATAATATATAGTTGCAGAATGTTAAGATGAACATTTTTGCTTCAGTAATTTATAAAAAAATATTGATCATTAAAGAGTTAGAGATAAAAGAATTTTGGCCCTTCTGAACCCCTAATTTGAGGGGTCAGCCCCTTTTTCTTGATATCAAATAAAAGGTCTTGTGATTTGGAAGACTTTTTGTTCAACAACTATTCAGAAATTTCCTTTCGTTTAAGAGATATATAGAATAACAATATTTAGGGGCCAGCCCTCCAAGTCCTTAATGGGGATGTCTTGCAAAATTTAAAAGGGTGTATATTGTTAAGAACATTATTCTGAACATCTTTTGTTCAATATTGCTTATCAAAATATTTCTCCTTTTCGAGATACAAAGTGTCAAAGATTTAGCATTCTGGCCCCTTATGGCCCCTTATTACGTAACATATGATCCAAATTTTATAATATATAGTTGCAGAATGTTAAGATGAACATTTTTGTTTCAGTAATTTATAACAAAATATTGATCATTAAAGAGTTATAGATAAAAGACTTTTGGCCCTTCTGAGCCCCTAATTTGAGGGGTCAGTCCCTTTTTCTTGATATCAAATAAAAGGTCTTGTGATTTTAAAGACTTTTTGTTCAATATATTTTAACAAAATATTTTTATTTAAAATGTTATTATAAGAAATGTCTCTAAAATTCACTCAAAAATTTCGTCCTAAATTTCGACCCCTACCGAGCCTCCATAATTTGCACTTCCGGAAAATTTGAAAACCAAGGTGCACATCTAGAACATGTCCTCTATCACCACTGAAAGTTTCAATACTCTAGCATTTGTCGTTCTTGAGTTTTTGTGCAGACACAAGGTCTATCTAAAAATCGATCAAAGGGCGATAACTTCTGACCGGAAGTGATTTTTCAAAAACTGACAGGGCGTTATAAACTTCAGATAGCAACGCATTAACCCTGAAAATTTGAAGCAAATCGATCGAGCGGTCTCCGAGAAATCTTCTGCACAAAATCGGTAAGGAAAAAAAAAAGAATAATAACTAGATGCGATCTCGTTTCGAGCAACGAGTGGGTCTTCCGTCCGATTTTTGATAAGATGAGATACGAATTTGACTGAGATTTTCGTTCATAAATATATAAATAGTGAAAACGTACAATTTGCTTCAGTTATGTTTAACAAAATTTTGATCATTATGACACCTAAAAACGCAATGTTTGATGTAGATTTTAAAATATTTACAGTAGTAGATCATGAAGATGAACATTACTGTAAAAGGGTTATAGATAAAAGACTTTTGGCCCCTCTGAGCCCCTAATTCGAGGGGTCAGCTCCTTTCTCTTAAAATTACATGAAAGGTCTTGTAATTCTCAAGACTTTTTGTTCAACAACTATTCAGAAGTTTCGTTTCGTTTTCGAGATATGTGGACTTGAAATATTTAGGGGCCGTCCCTTAAAGTCCTTATAGGGGCTGTTTAGGAAAAATTCAAAGGATGCACATTGTTGAGAACATCATTCTTAACAACTTTTGTTCAATATTGCTTTTCAAAATATTCCCTTCTTTCGAGATATAAAGCATCAAAGATTAAGCATTCTGGCCCCTTATGGTCCCTAATTACGTAATATTTGAAGAAAACTTTCAGATATATAGTTGCAGATTGTGAAGATGAACATTTTTGCTTCAATAATTAATATCAAAATATTTAACGTTAAAGAGTTAAAGATGAAAGACTTTTGGCCCCTCTGAACCCCTAATTTGAGGGGTCAGCCCCTTTTTCTTGATATCACATGAAAGGTCTTGTAATTCTGAAGACTTTTTGTTCAACAACTATTCAGAAGTTTCGTTTCGTTTTCGAGATATGTAGACTTTAAATATTTTAGGGCCGTCCCTTAAAGTCCTTATAGGGGCTGTTTAGGAAAAATTCAAAGGATGTACATTGTTGAGAACATCATTCTAAACAACTTTTGTTAAATATTGCTTTTCAAAATATTCCCTTCTTTCGAGATATAAAACGTCAAAGATTAAGCATTCTGGCCCCTTGTGGCCCCTAATTACGTAATATTTGATGAAAATTTTAAGATATATAGTTTCAGATTGCGAAGATGAACATTTTTGCTTCAATAATTAACATCAAAATATTTAACGTTAAGGAGTTATAGATGAAAGACATTTGGCCCCTCTGAGCCCCTAATTTGAGGGGTCAGCCCCTTTTTCTTGATATCACATGAAAGGTCTTGTAATTCTGAAGACTTTTTGTTCAACAACTATTCAGAAGTTTCGTTTCGTTTTCGAGATATGTGGACTTGAAATATTTAGGGGCCGTCCCTTTAAGTCCTTATAGGGACTGTTTAGGAAAAATTCAAAGGGTGCACATTGTTGAGACCATCATTCTAAACAACTTTTGTTCAATATTGCTTTTCAAAATGTTTCCCCTTTTCGAGATATAAAGCGTCAAAGATTTAGCATTCTGGCCCCTTGTGGCCCCTAATTATGTGCCATACGAGGTAAAAATCATAATACATAATTGTAAATTGTTAAGATAAATATTTTTGCTTCAGTAATGTATACCAAAATAATGCTTGTTTAAGAGTTATCGATTTCAGACTTTTGGCCCCTATCGGCCCCTAATGTGATGAGTCAGCGCTTTTTTCTTGATATCATGTTACAGATCCTGTCATTCTGCTCAAATTTTGTTCAATATGTTTAAACAAATTAATTATACTTTAAAAGATATGACATAAAATGTCTCAAAAATTCACTCATGATTCGTGTCCTAAATTTTGACCCCTACCGAGCTTCCATACTAGGCACTTCCGGAAAATATCCAAACCCAGGTGCAAAATGGCAACATGTCCTCTATCATCACTGAAAATTTCAGCGCTCTAGCTTAAGCCGTTTTTGAGTTCCATCGCAGACAAGGATGTCCTCTAAATTTTGATAAAAGGGCGATAACTTCCGACCGGAAGTAAATATCACTTAACGAAATTGCCGGAATTAACTTCAGATGTCAACGCATCTACCATGAAAATTTGAATGAAATCGAACGAGCCATCTCCGAGAAATCGTCTGCACAAATTTTGTAAGAAGAAAAAAGAATAATAATAAAGGTAAAAAAGAAACCGAAGAATAATAGAAGGGTCTTCCGCTGAAGACGGAAGACCCTAAAAATAACTAGATGAGATCTCGTTGCGAGCAACGAGTGGGTCTTCCGTCCGATTTTTGATAAGATGAGATAAGAACTTGACTGAGATTTTCGATCAAATATAATGATATAAATAAATTGTTAAGACGAACAATTTTGCTTTAATACCGTAATGTTTAACAAAATATTGATCATTAAAGGGTTATAGATTAAAGACCTTCGGTCCTTCTTGGCCCCTAATGTGAGAGGTCAGCCCCTTTTTCTTGATATCATTTTAAAGCTCTCATGATTTTGAACACTTTTTGTTCAACAACTATTCAGAAATTCTTTTTTGTTTTCGGAATATATGCAAAAGAAATATTAAGGGCAGGTCCTTCAAGTGCTAAATGGGGACGTCTAGCAAAAATTGAAAGAATGCATATTGTTCAGAATGTTATTTTGAACGTCTTTTGTTCAATACTGTTTATCAAAATATTCTTCCTTTTCGAGATATATTGCGCCAAAGATTATGCAATCTGGCACCCTAAAGACCCCTTATTGCGTAACATATGATATCAACATCATGTTATTTAGAAAAAGTGTGTGAAGATGAACTATTTCGCTTCAGTAATGTATTATAAAATATTGATCATTAAAGAGTTATTGATTGTATACTTTCGGCCCCTCTCGGCCCTTTATTTAAGGGGTCAGACCCTTTTTATTGATATCACCTTAAAGCTCTCATGATTTTGAACACTTTTTGTTCAACAACTATTCAAAAATTCTTTTTCGTTTCCAAAATATATGCGAAGGATATATTTAGGGGCCGGTCCTTCAACTCCTTTATGGGGACGTTTAACAAAAAATGAAAGGTTGCATATTGTTTATAACATTATTTTGAACATCTTTTGTTCAATATTGCTTATCAAAATATTTCATAGTTTTAAAATATACAGCGTCAAAGATTTAGCATTCTTGCCCCTTATGGCCCCTAATTATGTAACATTTGATGTGAATATCATAATATATAGTTGTAAAGTGTTGAGATAAACATTTTTGCTTCAGTAATGCATGACAAAATATTGATCGTTAAAGAGTAATTGATCAAAGACTTTCGGCCCCTCTCAGCCCCTATTTTGAGGGTCCAGCCCCTTTTTCTTCACATCATTTTAAAGCTCTTATGATTTTGAACACTTTTTGTTCAACAATTACTCAGAAATTCTTTTTCGTTTCTGAGATATTTGCAAAAGAAGAATTTAGGGGCCGGCCCTTCAACTCCTTAATGGGGACGTTTAGCAAAAAATGAAAGGTTGCATATTGTTTAGAACATTATTTTGAACATCTTTTGTTCAATATTGCTTATCAAAATATTTCATAGTTTTAAGATATAAAGTGTCAAAGATTTGGCATTCTGGCCCCTTATGGCCCCTATTTATGTAACATATGACATAAATATTATAATGAATAGTTGTAAATTGTTAAGATAAACATTTTTGCTTCAGTAATGTATACCAAAATATTGATCGTTAAAGAGTTATTGATTTAATACTTTTGGCCCCTCTCAGCCCCTAATATGACAAGTCAGCCCTTTTTTCTTGATATCATATTAAAGATCTTGTCATTCTGCACAAATATTGTTCAGTATGTTTTAACAAAATAATTACACTTTAAAAGATATGATACAAAATGTCTCAAAAATTCACTCATGTTTCGTGTCCTAAATTTTGACCCCTACCGAGCTTCCATACTAGGCACTTCCGGAAAACATCCAAACCCAGGTGCAAAATGGCAACATGTCCTCTATCATCACTGAAAATTTCAGCGCTCTAGCTTAAGCCGTTTTTGAGTTCCATCGCAGACAAGGAGGTCCTCTAAATTTTGATAAAAGGGCGATAACTTCCGACCGGAAGTTAATATCCCTTAACGGAATTGCCGGAATTAACTTCAGATGTCAACGCATCTACCATGAAAATTTGAATGAAATTGAACAAGCCATCTCCGAGAAATCGTCTGCACAAAATTTGTAAGAAGAAAAAAGAATAAAAATAATAACTAGACGGTTCTCGTTGCGAGCAACGAGTGGGTCTTCCGTCTGATTTTGGATAAGATTCGTCAAGATCTTGACTGAGATATTCGTCTATAAAAAAATTAAAGGATGCATATTGTTAAAAACATTATTCTGATCATCTTTTGTTCAATATTGCTTATCAAAATATTTCCCCTTTTCGAGACATAAAGTGTCAAAGATTTAGCATTCTGGCCCATTAAGGTCCCTTATATCGCAACATATGATCAAAACTTTACAATATATAGATACAAAATATTAATATGAACACTTTTGCTTCAGTAATTTATAGCAAAATATTGATCATTAAAATGTATAGGTAAAAGACTTTTGGCCCTTCTGAGCCCCTACTTTGAGGGGTCAGCCCCTTTTTCTTCATATCAAATAAAAGGTCTTGTGATTTTGAAGACTTTTTGTTCAACAACTATTCAGAAATTTCCTTTCGTTTAAGAGATATATAGAATAACAATATTTAGGGGCCAGCCCTCCAACTCCCTAATGGGGATGTCTTGTAAAAATTATAAGGGTGTATATTGTTTAGAGCATTATTCTGATCATCTTTTGTTCAATATTGCTTATCAAAATATTTCCCCTTTTCGAGATATAATGTGTCAAAGATTTAGCATTGTGGCCCCTTATGGCCCCTTATTACGTAACATATGATCAAAATTTTACAATCTATAGTTGCAGAATGTTAAGATGAACATTTTTGCTTCAATAACTTATAACAAAATATTGATCATTAAAGAGTTATAGATGAAAGATTTTGGCCCTTCTGAGCCCCTAATTTGAGGGGTCAGCCCCTTTTTCTTGATATCAAATGAAAGGTCTTGTGATTTTGAAGACTTTTTGTTCAACAACTATTCAGAAATTTCCTTTCGTTTAAGAGATATATAGAATAACAATATTTAGGGGCCAGCCCTCCAAGTCCTTAATGGGGATGTCTTGCAAAAATTAAAAGGGTGTATATTGTTTAGAACATTATTCTGAACATCTTTTGTTCAATATTGCTTTTCAAAATATTTTTCCTTTTCGAGATATAAAGTGTCAAAGATTTAACATTCTGGCCCCTTATGGCCCCTTATTACGTAACATACGATCAAAATTTTATAATATATAGTTGCAGAATGTTAAGATGAAGATTCTTGCTTCATTAATATATAACAAAATATTGATCATTAAAAAGTTATAGATGAAAGACTTTTGGCCCTTCTGAGCCCCTAATTTGAGGGGTCAGCCCCTTTTTCTTGATATCAAATGAAAGGTCTTGTGATTTTAAAGTTTTTTTGTTCAACAACTATTCAGAAATTTCCTTTCGTTTAAGAGATATATTAAATAACAATATTTAGGGGCCAGCCCTCCAAGTCCTTAATGGGGATTTCTTGCAAAAATTAAAAGGGTGTATATTGTTTAGAACATTATTCTGAACATCTTTTCTTCAATATTGCTTATCAAAATATTTTTCCTTTTCGAGAAATAAAGTGTCAAAGATTTAACATTCTGGCCCCTTTATGGCCCCTTATTACGTAACATATGATAAAAACTTTATAATATATAGTTGCAGAATGTTAAGATGAACATTTTTGCTTCAGTAATTTATAACAAATTATTCATCATTAAAGAGTTATAGATGAAAGACTTCTGGCTCTTTTGAGCCCCTAATTTGAGGAATCAGCCCCTTTTTCTTGATATCAAATAAAAGGTCTTGTGATTTTGAAGACTTTTTGTTCAAAATGTTTTAACAAAATACTTCTATTTAAAATGTTATTATAAGAAATGTCTCTAAAATTCACTCATAAATCACGTCCTAAATTTCGACCCCTACCGAGCTTCCATACTTCACACTTCCGGAAAATTTGAAAACCAAGGTGCACATCTCGAATATTTCCTCTATCACCACTGAAAGTTTCAACACTCTAGCATTTTTCGTTCTTGAGTTTTTGTGCAGACACAAGGTCTATGTAAAAATCGATCAAAGGGCGATAACTTCTGACCGGAAGTGATTTTTCAAAAACTGAAACAGCGTTATAAACTTCAGATAGCAACGCATAAACCCTGAAAATTTGAAGCAAATCGACCGAGCGATCTCCGAGAAATCTTCTGCACAAAATCGGTAAGGAAAAAAAAAAGAATAATAATAATAAAAAGAAAAGTGAAAAATCAACAATAGAATAATAGAAGGGTCTTCCGCAGAAGACGGAAGACCCTAATAATAAAAGTGAAAAAGAAACCGAAGAATAATAGAAGGGTCTTCCGCTGAAGACGGAAGACCCTAAAAAGAAAAGTGAAAAATCAACAATAGAATAATAGAAGGGTCTTCCGCAGAAGACGGAAGACCATAATAATAAGAAAAGTGAAAAATCAACAATAGAATAATAGAAGGGTCTTCCGCAGAAGACGGAAGACCCTAATAATAAGAAAAGTGAAAAATCAACAATAGAATAATAGAAGGGTCTTCCGCAGAAGACGGAAGACCCTAATAATAAGAAACAGAGTAAAAACAATATGTTCCCCAACTTCGTTTGGGGAACATAACAAAGGTCGCAGGTTAAAATTAAATCAAAAAGGACAGTCACTTATTTAAAGTTGAGATAAAGGTTCCAAATGGAGGTCACACATTCAGGTCACAGGTTGAAATTGGATCAAAGATGAGAGTTACTTATTCAAGGTGAAAATGAAGATTAAGGGTGAGGGTCATATTTTCATGGTCAGGATAGGTAAAAATTAATTCATGATAAAGTTGAGACTCCGCGGTCATGGTCATTTCTTAAATCCAATGCTATAAAAGGATACTCAATTTGTAAAATTAATACAGAAGTCACTTTTACTGACAATATACCACACAGTGAATGTAAAACATTAAGTACAAATTTAAAATTATCACTTTATTTATTTACTGTGGTTAATTTTAACGAACCAAAAACAAAAAAAAATACTCTATCAAGACGCTAAAGATCTTAAGTGATTTTAACGCTTGTCAAATGTTAAAATGTATCCAATTATTTTCTTAATTTAGTTTGACTTAGTTTAAAATCCTTATATGAGTATTGGACATTAAATTCTTCATGGCATTCATAAAGTACATGTAAAGAGAAGATACTTGAATAACTTTTTAATATATTTGATTTTGTTACTGTACAAACAACAAAGATTTAGCAATTTCAATTCATTCATACATGTATGAAATAATTTTCACAAAAAACTGTTCATCAACAATTAGTTCATGAAACGTCCAATTTCGAGTGCCAATATCATTCAGTCTGTATTTTTTCGCAACATTTTAAAAGAAACTCTTCGCATGCAATTTTTTTTACAGAGTCTGTGATGTAGTTTACCAAATACATTGTCTGTGCTAAGTCTGCTTGGATACATTCAATCAGCTCATTCAATGCAGCCAACTCCTCACGTAATGCAGGTCTTTCCTCTGGGGTGCTTGGTGTCACCAACTTCTCTTCCAACGCGTGAAATTTTTTGGGATTCTGCCTTCTACAAATTAGAAATAATGTGTGTGTCTTTAAAGAGTGATAAATCAACTAAAAACTATCTTTTTTTTTAATTTTTAAGACAAGTATTTTAATTTTTTTTTATTATCACCTACAAGAATCTCAAAACATATATCCAAAAAAGTGTTTAATTTCCCTTTGCTATACTTTAAATAATTTATTAACAGGAACAAAGATATAATTACCGAAAAGACTATAGAAATTTGCTTTCATGGTTTCTCTTTTCACTCGGAGTCGGAGAGACCTTAGGTTGTTCTGTTGAGGTTAGGATGGGCACCTTTGCATTGGAGGCATTAGTCTGTTGTTTTAGTTCGCTCTTGAGCTTGAGTTGAGACGGGTTTACTTTCAGGAGTTTTACATTTATCGTTATTCCTGTAAAGAAAACAAAGCATCGTGTCATTTAATATATTCATTATTTTTCTTGTATGCAATAAATTATTATAAGCTAATTTAAGGACTCTCCACCTTGATGGAAAAATGTTCATATGTATTCTAAAATTTAATATGGTATGAGATTTTGTCTAATTACATAATTAAAATCATATGTTTACAAGTAATAAATATGCCAAGTATATTGTGATCTGAAGTGTACAAAGTACAAATAATAATTTTATTTACAATGAACACCTCTTCATAATGCATGTCGGCATATAATTTTGTCGTAGAATGAAAAGTTTGATAACTCTAATTGTCAACCTAAAATAGTTTGTCTTTAACAGGCGTGTGGTTGTCATGTAACCCCCCCTTTGAAAAAAAACTACAGAAATGATTTAAAACTTATTAAAAGCAAGTAATATGTATAGAAATGGGGTCTTTTTAAAAAAAAATTAATAACTTCCATTACCCAAAGGTAACTTTAATTACTCATGTTGTATTCTATAATCATGTATTCGCATACGAGTTACCCCCCCCCCCCCCTTTCACCCAACCGGGACTTACCTCAATAATGTTAGCAAAATTGAGTCTTCTGTTTCGCTTAATTTTCGTTTTGAACGTGCACTGTCTCCTTCCTTTTCCGTCTCTGTGACCGGGAGTTGAGGTTGAATTTGCGTTTTTTCTGTGCCATCATCTCCAGTCAAGGCAAAATAAGGGACGAATTAGGAATAGTTGTTCTATATAAAAACACTGTATATTTAGGAAAACCCAATAAGGTTAAAGACACCGCATACCAAATAATCATACAAATCATATGAGAGAGAGAGAGCGTGAGCCTACCCCATGTCTGAAATTGGTGAAATTGACCATTCCTCTCCCAGCAACTCCCTCTCGGTCTCAAAATCACTGAAGGCCCTTTTTGTGGAAGAGTCGCACCTTTAAAATTATAATTTAAACAGATTAAATTATTTTGTAGATAACAATTAATCTGCTATACATGTTATACCCACAGAGTATTTTCAAAGACAGAATAGTGGAGCTTACAAACAGTCCCAACCCCCGTTCAACAGCTGTTAAATGTTCTTATCAATCCACCCATCCATCTACTTTATTTTATTTTTAACACTGAAACAGTAGAATGTATGGCATCACGTATAAATATTAGCAATACATACATGTAAGTAAAGTAGAATTAAAATTCTATTAACATTTCTATTGCATATATCAAATATGACAAAAACTTACATTTTAAGAAATTCTTCTGCCATCTTCTCTCAACTCGGACTTTAGTTGTATACTTCACTGATGACGGTGATTGGAAATTTGGTTTGAGAAGAGATCATGAGCTCATATTTATATGTAATTTGTAAATCCAGAACTCATGTAGAATTCCAGATAAGGAAATTTGTACAAAAAGGTCAGTTAATTAAACATCTTTTGAAAATAGGCGTCTGGACCATCGGATGAATTTATATCTTATCAAATAAGGAATTTTACACAGAAAAGTTGAGTTCAACGTAATTTGAAATAAGCGCCTGGACTATCACGTGAATTTTGACCTTTCATATATCTGTAATCTGTTTAATATTTTGTAAGTATACAGAAATTTAGTGTAATTGCGTTGATGAAAAGGTCATCATAAAATAAAAATTTCAATTTTAGGTCTTTGAACGAATCTGCCTAGAAAGACTGTACTCCGAGCAATTACATATACCAATTTAAAATTAAAAAAAAGGTTTAAGATATCCATCTATTTAATTTATACCTTTTTTATAATATTATTATTATTTGTACTGTTCGATTATTTCCTAATGCAGAATCACTTTAAGTAAACTTACAGGTTAATATTTTGACACCCCCTCCCTTAAGTCTGAATTTGCAGTTACAATAAGGTATTGCAGACAGGTCAGAAGTGAACTCATGAGGTGATTGGGTCAGCACGTGCGATTTTCGTGGTACAGAGTTAACATTTCGCCATCTTTGGAGAGAGTATCAAGATGGAAGTAGCATCAAAATTATCTGCTTTCCTAATCATCATCTTAGTAATGCCAGAAAAACTAAGAGGTTGCGATTTTAAGTTATGTTGAAGCAGGGGAGGAGGCACGGGGAACATAGCAGATTGTTCCACCAAGACAGGATGTGATAAAGTAATGGTGACTGAAAAGTTGCGGGAAATTCGGGTGTTTAATTGTGGCGTACATTTGAAGTTCATCGGTCAGCATGCCGATTCTATATGGATATAAGACAGGCATGGAAAAACATGTTATCGTAAGTACATATAATTAGAACGTTCTATCGTTAAAATGATATTGTCCTACAGACCGATTGAGGGCTTGTCCCGAGACACAGATCCAACAAAATTTCATGTAGATATGATTCTAAGTTTTGTTGTTTGAAGGATGTAGTCAGAGTTAATTATTTTTTTAAAGGGGGATGATTTTTCATAATTAAAGTGAAAGCGCATTCAAGGTAATAACTCTGGTCAATAGCGCCTAAGCGCTTTGGACAAACGTGAAAAATTTTTTGGTCACGTGTGTAATGACGTATTGAAATGGCACCAATAGAATACATGTATTGGGAAGTCTTGCATAAATGAATATTTTTACTATGGAATTTACTATTAATGCAGAAGATGCACACATTATGTGGATAGAAGCAATTGTTCATTAACAATCGGAAATACAATTTCCGCACTTATTATGCACTTAGTCACACAAGATAGTTACCTTAGTACTAAGAAATATGCAAAATAGAGGACGAGTAGTACCGAGAGATAGGGATAGATAGAAATCGTTATTTTGCACCAGGGACCTATATACTAATATATTGGTCCCTGTTTGCACGATGACCAGACCAGATTTATTTCAGAGGTAAAGCCTGTCAAGAGTCAAAATCTTGTTTGTTTAATGTTTATACCTTAAATGTTATATAGATTTTCATTAATAACCAGTTAAGGATATCCGATCCTCAGCCAAGAAGGATAACTCTTAAATTTATTATTTTATTTAAAAATTTCAGAATGAAGCTTGAAATTGAGATCTTTTCGTGCAACAATTTTCATTTTATGCATCTTAATACGATTCAAGGTTCTTTGAAGTCTTACAAACGGTCTTGTAAGAAGTTGACATTTGTACACCACAAAAGAAAAAAAATGAATTCATTTTCAGAGAATCGAATTTCCTTTAGTCTAGCATTTGATACCACTGCTTATTAGCTTAATATGAAATTAGATGTGATATGTAATGTCTAGCAATGATAGCACAAGCTTTTTACACTATGTATTATCTGACAATTGAAGTAAAAAGAAGAGCTAAAATACTGTACAAGCATAAAAAAGATGTAATTTTCTCCAAATGCCTGGATACCTACATTTTTCTATCCTAACTTATATTTGTTGATCAATTTTCAATTAGAAAATGCATAACTGGTGTTTTTATTCACATTTCCTGAAAGTATATTTGAGATTTGATAATTTTCCCTATATAATCATCTTTGCTAGCCAAAGGTTTCTGATACGCTACTCTCCTCATAAACCCTTGGCATACGGTGCTGACAAAAGACGGGATTGTTTTCGTCACATGATCACGATTCGCACAGATTGCGTCATCGACAGAAATAAAAAGCGTATTTAAAAACATAATTTTTTGAAAGAATAATTAACAAGAAGGTATTGAGTTATGTTAATTTGTTATTAAACATGTTAAATTGCAAATCTACATCTTCAGTATAGATTCTTAATCACATATTTTGCACGTAGCTTAAAATATTGGATGACACTATATAGCTATTCATAGAATGGCATGTTATCTTACGGATCGTTGTTTACTTGCGTTTTTCATTCCCGATATTAAAGAGTCAACATATATCCCGAACGCAAATATCGTCATTTACAAAAAACAATTTCTGATTGGTCGAACGATGTCGATCAACTCCAATCACAACTTGAGAAAAAAATCCCAACTTTTTTTTTAACACCGTATGCCAAGGGCTTATGAGGAGAGTAGCGTATCAGAAACCCTTGGCTAGCGAAGATGCTATATAATATGATTAACTAAAACGATGAAGAAATTTCATTGGTACATTCACGTTATTATGTGAAATCAGAGACATTTTTGTGAGCATTTTCAATTACTTAAAAGCTGATTTTCAGAACCTGAGGATCGGACTACCTTAAATAATAAATTGCTTTTATTTTTAATTTACAAGCAGCAAATATTTTATGTGAAATACTCTTTAGAACATTGTTGTTTTGAAATGCAAATTACCAGGAGCTCTTTTAGTGTTTACAGGTTGGGAAATATGGGTATAACCAGATAAAAGAAAAATATAATTAACATGGTAAAAAAAGAATTGTATTTTCACTCCAAAAAAAGAGTGTGTTTCCATATTGTTTTCAAATGAAAGGTGATTTATTAAAATCAATATTCATTCATAGTTAAGTTCATTACACTAATGAAAGAATATATCTCGAGATATTAATGTGATTAATTTTAAAAGTAATTTATTAAATCCATATGATAATAAAATCCAATTGATTGTTGTAGAATATCCTATGTTTGACACAACTGAAAATGCCACAGTCCAATCCGAGATTCCGACCAAAGACACATCTGAGATTCCGACCAAAGACACATCTGAGATTCCAATTAAAGATGAATCTGAGATTCCGACCAAAGACACATCTGAGATTCCAACGAAAGACACATCGGAGATTCCGACCAAAGACACATTTGAGATTCTGACCAAAGACACATCTGAGATTCCAACGAAAGACACATCTGAGATTCTGACCAAAGACATATCTGAGATTCCAACTTAAAGACTCATCTGAGATTCTGACCAAAGACACATCTGAAATTCCGATTAAAGACACATCTGAGATTCTGACCAAAGGCACATCTGAGATTCCAACTAAAGACACATCTGAGATTCCGACCAAAGATGCATCTAAGATTCCAACTAGGTCAATCCCGACTGCAGGTATTTTCCATTGATAAACTTAACATTATCCAAATATGGGACAAAAAGAACACAATCAGTAAAAGTTATTCATGAACTTAACACATATTTTTTTTATGTATAGAATTAACATCTTGGAGATCATTGGCAGAAAAATCGATGGAGTCACTGATGGCTTTAGGTAATCCATGCTATATTTTAAAGATTTTATTTAATTGTAGTAGTTTGAAATTACTGTTGAGAAAAAAATCCAAACAATGCAATTGTAAAGCACAGAGGGTGTGTTTATAAATGTTGCAACTTCTGAAATAACTTCTGATTTAAAAGCAGAGTCAGTTATAAATTATCCTAAAGATATTTTTTTATTATCACGTTGATGGTTGTCCCTCGTTTGTTGTGCGTTAACAATTGAAGATTTTAAATTCTTGATTACTACCCTTTGAGGGCTTAAAACATCTTTTAGACAAGGAGAGATCATATATATATATTGAAAAATTCTCTGTATTGAGAAAACAATTTTTGTTTTGTACTACTGCTGAATATTAGAATTTAGCTTGCACATTCAGAATAAGAAAATTTATATTTTTATTTGAAAAAAAAATGCATTCTAGAGTAATACTTACATTTTATTAATATTTATTGAAGGTCAACCATTGTGTTACTGGTCCTGAAGAAGTGCCTGAAACAATGTATGAATCATTATCTACACGAGATCAATTCAGATCAGCGTCAACCGGATCCCTCCAATCTCTCACCAACATCTCTCCTGGACATCAGCCAATTCCCTTTATTACAGAACACTCCAATGTCGTACCCCTCCAATCTTCCAAGGAGTCCATTAAGTCAATTACCCTTGCTTCTCCCCACACCACCTTCCTTAATGTCATCACTGGAAACTACTCCACCTGTATCTTCCAGAAACAGACTGACAGAGTCAGAGGTGTAATGTTGCAGGCATGATTTGTTATAAACCAATGTAAACGATTGAAACACACTTTGTCTGAAAAACCAGCATGTTGACAACTTTTTCAATAACTTTTTTGAGTAGACTTTTCACTGGATACTCTTCATAGACTAGTTGTTTTAATAGTAGCCTTTTTTAAAATGTCATTGTATATTTTAACAATGTAACTTTTTATTGGAAGTTACAAAACTTTTCATATCATGTATGCAATCCAATGTTTCAAACATATTAATTTTCTTTTGGAGCCAACTCAATTTTTGGTGAGAAAACTTTGGGATGTTAAGAAAAAGTAACTGCATTTATATTGATGCTAAATGGCACAGGTATCTGTAATGTGTAGGAAAGAACATGAGATTTCACTAGTTTTAATAATTGTTTTCTGAAAAAAGTGATACATTTACAGGTTAAAAATATTCATTAGCATATAGTATTTCATGTTAAGAAAAAAATCTTAAGCAGTATTGAATTTTTAGTAATGAATTTTTGTTCAAGGCTTGGTTTCGAAATTCCCCTAAAACTCTTTTTCCCCAAATTAAATTTGGAATGTAGTTTTACAAGAAAAAAATCATTGCATTTTACTCTGAATGAAAATTACAGGTCACTAGTTATAGTTGCTTCACCCAAGGTAGGGAACGAAACATTTTTTTTTGAAGTTTCAGTTTTTTAAATACTAGACTTGGTACAGTAAAACACGTTTGTGAAAAACACTGTTATTGGTTTAACATTTTTTTTTATACCAGAGTAATTTTAAATGACACTGAAGGTTCTATGTTCGGGTATTTTAACTTTATAAATTTATATTTAAAAGGTTTCTGTATTTCACTTGTATTTAGATTATACTTGCAATAATTTTTTACTTAAAAGTGTTGTTTTTTTCGTTTTTTTTTTTTTTTTGATGCTGAAAAGAAAAAAATTACTATTTTGTACAGTTATATGTATCTAAATAGTACAAAATATTTTTAGTAGATATTTATTAAGGTCTTCCGTCTTCAGCGGAAGACCTTGTTATTCTAAGTTTTCTTTTTCACTTTTATTAGGGTCTTCCGAGCTTCCTTCGGAAGACCCTACTGTTATTCTACTGTTTCTTATTATTATTATTTTTTTTTCCCGCCGATTTTCAGCAGGCGATATCTCAGAGACCTTTTGTCCGATTGCTATGAAACTTTCAGGGTAGATACAATGTATTATTGCCTAAAAACGGTTTTTTCAAATTTTTGATATATACCCCCGTTCATGAGTTATTGCCCTTTAATCGATATTTGGAGGGTCTCTTGTCCAGTAGAATTCTCAATAACGACACATGATATTTGCATGAAAATTGGAGAACTTGTAACTAATACATTGCAGATGCGCAGAACATTAAAATTGTAGGCTAATTTTTTTAAGTTCGGAAGCTATGTGACGGCAAGTTTTAAGAATTATTTTTCCATGAAATTTTGCTGCTTTTTGTTTAATAACTTTTAAACTGATAAAAATTTGGTAAGACATATAGAATAAAAGTTGTGTGTAATTACGAGAGCTTTCAGATAACATCAAGAAAAAGGGGCTGGCCCCTATATTCAGGGGACAGCAGGTCATAAAAGTATTTTTTGGATAGCTAAAAATATTAAAGTATTATGAAAAAGTTTGAATGACATAATTTCTAACATATTAAATTTTGTCATGTGGTATAAAGAGAAACAAGCTCCGTGCTATATTTTATTCTATTTTATATAATAATTATTCGAGAATCGTACAGGAACAAGTTGTCTACAAACCAGCCACGCCTTTTAGGGCATCGTAACACATGCTTGTACGGTTTTAGATAGTTGTTGTGTTTTAAATAAATTGTTTTGATTCGATTTCTCTGTTTTCGGTTATATAAATCGTTTATAAATGCAAGTTATTTACACAAGTAAAGGTAAATCAACATTTACAAATGCATCCTTATAGAAAGAGTCTTAATCGGGGCCTCTTGTTTGTAACCTGGATGTAAACAATCACGAGCGGCATTGTGGGAAGAAGACACTAAAGACCCAAAATACGAAAAACGTGATTTGATCTGATGCTTTGTTGGCAAATATTTAAAAAAAAAGTGTAGTTTAGTATAGCATAATGCTTCATAATCAATAATTTTTAAAAATAAATCATGTATAACACTCAATCTGATTATTTTATTTTTTGAAAAATCATCAGGTCGAATATCAGGTCTTTAGTATATCAAGTCTTTAGTACGTCCCCGGAAGTAGCCATGCAACTCGGAATTACAGACAGAAAATGAGAAGAAAATATGTGAAGTTGACAGTTGTACATTTTCTTAACGTACGAGCCGTATGTAGACATCCACGTTTAATCCACATCTACGAAGCACATAAAATCCTTGATTGCGTACAGGGAGCATTAGTTTTAAAGGGATATATATATTCTTGCGCAAATTGTTTACGAGGAAATTCTGACGATCACATTAACAGCGATGAACAGTCTTGTGTCGGAGTTTTCTGTGATAAATGTAGCGAGTGATGAAAGAGTTCACGGTGACATTTTAATATATGATTGGCGTGGACCATGGAAATGAAGGTTAGAATTTTTCTTATCTAAAATTTAACAGCTGCTTACAGCACTGATGTTACATTTATATGCCAGCAAATGTATAAATGTACGCACAAACACTGATGTATGTTATCTATTTTATGGTTCAGTCTCTGTCTGTTAGCCCTGACATGACATTGTCAAATCCCCATTGCTTTACCTTATATTTAAATGCATGAGAGCATGTAATTTCACCAAGACTTATTTTTTTTATTGAAACAAAAAAATGCAAAAATTCAACAATACACTATCTAACATACTACATGTATAAAAATGATAATTATTGCTATATATTCTTCAACAAGTATGAATAGCTGTTATAACTAGGGCCTTAATTAATATTATAATTTGTTATACCTTTAAAAATTTGTTCTTTTATAAATCTATACCAGTGTACACTCAAAATGTCTAACATTTCCAATGTTTTATGAGCAATCATAAAAAAATCTATGTTGAACCGCAAAGTGAGATATTGAACCTGTCGATGAGATCATTGGACTGCTTACATATTACAGTATGCGCGGGATTAGTTAAATCTCATTTGCATTCGTTGGTGTTCGAAAGTTACGGAATTGACAGAGTTTTACCTCAGTGCTGGTAAAGGAAATTTACATCACGGAAGCCACTACAAAATACATGTATTTCAAACAAAAAAATAAAGTAAAAGATATAACAAAACATTTATTGACCGTGTTCTCGGGGTAAAATGCAATTTGCTGACCCCTTGAACCAAACTGTTTCCCTTCGGCCTAATGGCCTCAGGCAAACAGTTTGGTTCTTGGGTCCGACAAAACACATGTTGCCCTCGAACCCAGTTAGTAAATGTGTATTATCATTGGAAAATCTCAAAAATGTCACTCAGTTAAATTGCAAAAGAAATTTGGAAATATATTTATACATAAAAGTTTGAATTATTTCTGTGATAAGACTGCAGGATTGATTTGTGTTTTGTTTATTGCCCCTTCAAATTTTTTTTAGTCATATTATTATGCCACCACTTGCTGGTGGAGGCCTGCAAATATAGACCTGTACTTGACACTTATGGCTATAATAATTGTGGGACACATTTGCAGTATAGCAGAGTGCTTGCTGAAATAAATGATGTGCAACATGTAGCTATATGACGCTTATATACAGAGTTGTAAATGCGAACCTAAGACACATGGTCAGTTGCAGAGGAAATTCACTGAAAAGCAGTAGGCCTTAGAAGAAGGTGTGTATCTCAGAGGGAAGGTGAATGGCCCCATATCAATTGGTGAATTTTCATTAGGGCATGCATTGATTTACAGATTACTGGGTGTTTTATCCTGCTCGCTCGGGCCTGGGGGTGGGTTGTATGGGTACGACTGAGGCCCAAATCTTGGAAAAACAAGCCAAAATTTGGGGAGACCCCAGGTGTATTTTTGGTACATGTGCACTCTACTAGGCAAATTACATGTAATTTGTTGACATAATTTGTGAGCCATGGGCATATGAAGTGTAATTAATTAGCCCCTGGAAAACTGTCCCCATGTACATGTTTTTAAGGATCGCATGTATATGTGTACCCCCTCGGCACATGTTTGGCATTTAAAAAAACTATCCTCTGCCACCTTCAAGAAAACACCATTTTTCAGAAATATGTAATCTAGTAAAATTCTTCTCTATATAAGTTTATTGATGTATGCCATTTTCAAAACTCACCATATTTCTTTTATTTGACTCTTATTCATTTAGGTAGAGAGACCTAAACATAAGGGGGGTAAACCTTTCCCAGTACACATTTTCAAAGAGTTTGAAGCATCAGCATAACAAATCTTAACAGAGTAAAGCAATTTTTGTCTGAGAAAAATTTATTTGTTTGAAAATAATAGTTGGGCACTGTCACATATATTTTATCAAATTTTGATGCAATCACTTAGTATTAATTAAAATTAAAGGGGCTCAGTTATTGCGATATCACTGAAATTACAAATTATAAACTTACTTTTTTTTTTTACATGTATTTTCACTAAATATCATTATTTTGAGAAAAGAATGAGTCAGTATGCAAAAATATCAGTTCACAGAACCACATTTATTCAAAGAATTGCTCTGCTTTAATTTTTTTAGCTCACCTGAGCTGAAAGCTCAAGTGAGCTTTTCTGATCACCCGTTGTCTGTCGTCCGTCCGTCCGTCTGTCCGTCCATCTGTAAACTTTTCACATTTTCGACTTCTTCTCAAGAACTACAGGGCCAATTTTAACCAAACTTGGTACAAAGCATCCTTGCGTTAAGGGGAGTTTAAATTGTTAAAATGAAGGGCCAAGTCCCCTTCAAAGGTTACTCAGGTGAGCGCTGTGGCCCATGGGCCTCTTGTTTCAAATTAGACCCATCTTACTATTGATAATTACATAAAAAAAATACCCCCCCTCCCCTTCATTTTCCCCCTCATTTGTCTTCTATAATGTGATAGAACTTAAACTTTTCATTATTTTCATATAGATTATATATTTTTCTTTAAATTATAACAAAACAGATGGTCTTTTTGCATATTTAAAGTGACACTGTGACGGAAAAAGTTGAAAACTGACAAAAGTAGAATTTATGGATGACACATGCAAATTTTGTTCAATTCTTGAAGATATTAGGTTTCAGAAAATTACAAGTTTCAGAACCTAATAAGTCTACTTTTTTGGAGAAAAATAAAAGTAAAAATAATTTTAGTTTGCCCCAACACTAAAATATTGCTCCACTTCTTCCTCTTTATTGTACGCATGCGCAGAAAGTTGAAGAATTTACCGTGGTGTCCATTCCATAGATATAAATGTCGGATGACCGAGGATTGTGATGCAATCTTCAATAAAGATGATCAGAACTTATTCCTCACTTTTGTTTGCTCTAATTCTATGTTGTTTACAAGTTTCACACTAAAAATAAATGTCGCGTGACCTTGACATTGTTGACATTGACGATAACAACAAAGCGGTAGATACAACCTTTGTTTTTCCGGCACTGACATTTTGCAGTTCTTTTCTTGCTTTACAGTGCAGTTCAGATGTCAAAACTTCGCTTTAGTCATATTTCACATAAATCTTTTGTTTTATGATACAATTATCTTAAAAGAAACACATGATTTTGACTCATTATGTAACTTTAATGAACAAAATATCAGAAATATGTACATTTTCATGTAATTATTGGATTCTACTAAACACCTGAAATTTACTCACAAATGCCAAGTAAGGACAGGATGATCACTTTAATTATTCAGGGGAATCAAATGCATGTATTTGATCACTCAGATACATTGAAATTGAATGGAAATATACTCAGAAAAAGGACAGTCAGTAAAATCAGATTTCCATAGTATATTTTTTATAGAATCAGGTAATGGTTGGAGGGGTAGGGTAGATAACTGCAATTTTCAGGACACTTCTTCTTGAACCTTTGATGCAAGAGGGGTTTTTGTATATTACAATAAATATCCTGAAAAATAGATTAGGTTTTCTTTTTGCAAACAAGCTATAGATGTATAAATTCAAGCAATTAAGAGGTAAAATGGGATTTCTCAAAACATTAATAATAGGAGAGTATGTGTTTCATGTGAGTACATTTCATGAAGGCATGCAATTCTTATTGAATTTTTTATATGTAGCTGCATTTGAAATTGATCAAAGTTACCATTTAACACTGTTTTGATAAGAAATAGATTCTTTTGGATTGTAGGAGTGGGTCATTTTTGAAGTAACACAAAGAATATGGGGTTAAGGTGGTTGACCGACAATTGGTGGGGTCACTTATTTGCCTGTAACTTTTTTATTTTTCATTGAAATAAGACATATTTAGTATATTTTTACTCAGAATTGATTGCACTTTCTGAATATGGAAAGTTATTTTAATTAAAAAGCAAACTTTGAAAGTTAAAGGTGGCAGGGGATAGTTTCGTACTAAAGACCCGGTCAAATTTCTTAAAAAATTGAGATATCCCTTGTTTGATGTGATATTTTATGTAGAAAAATGATTAGAATAATTATGGGACACATTTGCAGTGTAGCAAAGTGCTTGCTGAAAAAAATGATGTGCAACTTGTAGGTTTCACTATGATGCTTATCATATACAGAGTTGTAAATGCGAACCTAAGACACGTGGTCAGTTGCAGAGGAAATTCAGCTGAAAAGCAGTAGGCCTTAGAAGAAGGTGTGTATCTCAGAGGGAAGATGAATGGCCCCATATCAATTGGTGAATTTTCATTAGGGCATGCATTGATTTACAGACTACTGGGTGTTTTATCCTGCTCGCTCGGGCCTGGGGGTGGGTTGTATGGGTGCGACTGAGGCCCAAATCTTGGAAAAACAAGCCAAAATTTGGGGAGACCCCAGGTGCATTTTGGTACATGTGCACTCTACTAGGCAGATTATATGTAATTTGTTGACATAATTTGTGAGCCATGGGCATATGAAGTGTAATTAATTAGCCCCTGGAAAACTGTCCCCATGTACATGTTTTTATGGATCGCATGTATATGTGTACCCCCTCGGCACATGTTTGGCATTTAAAAAAACTATCCTCTGCCACCTCAGCCAAGTTGGATTTCTTCATAATTAGATAATTCATACCACTATTGTTCTTATGCAAGTAATTAGATAATCCATACCAAGAGTAGTCTTGATTAGTTATAACAATTGTTTGTTAAAGTAATACAAAGACAAAAACAAAGCTTTTTGACAATGCTTTTTAAGTGATTGGGCTTTCTGGGAGATTCCCAATTTAGCCTAATTGATGCTGAAATTCCCAATTCTGAGGGTCCCAGCCCCCAGTCCCAAAGTACTGAAAAAAAAAACACTGGCAGTAAATATTATATTTGAAATCAAATACATTTGATACATATATTTATTACTACGAAAATGTTAATGATTCAATAATTTGTTGTATAATGGTTATAACGTAGCTTAAATATTGTACAGGCTAGCAGTCTCTTAAAGACAAAAAGGAAAATGACATGAAAAATTAATTTAAATTTCAACAAGTACACGACTTTCATTTGACTAAAGCCTCTGACTGTGCGACTTAGCTGTCCGAGTAAAATTAACATCGCTATTTATCATTTATAAGTTGTACAGTTTTTTTTTTTATTTTAAATGAGAAATTTCAATTTCTTTTGGATAGGTGTGACTGCCATTTGATAACTGAAATTTGATACCAAGCATGACCATATTTGCCAGAAGAGCATCTGTTTGGAGATGACGAAGAATAAGCAGCATAGTGAAATTTAAACAGTCACACAAGGATAAAAGTCCTTCCATCTAGGATTATGGACACATCAGGCCATAATACATTAAGAACTTGTAATATATGTATTTTTACAAAAAAATTTAGAGAGAACTGCTATTTTGGCATATACAACAAATGTTAACATATGTGCATATTTCAAATGACTTCAGTGCTAAGGGCATGTACATGAACGAGGATTGTTAGAAAAGTTTGCGGACACATTGATTTAAGGAAAATTTACTGTGCACTTTGAAAAATGACCTGTCTGAAGAAATAATTTTTTAATAGCTCGGTGCTCTCCAAGACTTTCAATGACATTGCAATTCTTAACTTTGTGTTTTCGCATTGATCATCTATAATTAGCGATGAAACAGTCATAACCCCTCTAATTTAATTCAAAATTTTGCAACATGCCCTCTTTGAATATTGTAGCGACATGTAAAATATCATTAATTTTTTTGCACTACAACAGTGCAATTTTTTATTTCAAGAAATTGGTCTGATTTTTATATAGCTTTGATTACAAATAGACAACTCTAAGATACATAATTCTTTTTATCTTTTTAGCTCTTCTGAGCCAAAGGCTAAAAGAGCTAATGCTATGGCCATTTGTGCGGTGTACGTAAACTTTTTAGCTCACCTGAGCTGAAAGCTTAAGTGAGCTTTTCTGATCACCAGTTGTCCGTCGTCTGTCCGTCTGTCTAGCTGTCTGTCCGTCGGTCTGTAATTTTTTCTTATTTTCATCTTCCTCTCAAGAACCACTGAGCCAAATTTAAGCAAAGTTGGTACACAGCATCCTTGGGTGAAGGGGAGTTTGTTAAAATGAAGGACCAACCCCCTTTACAAGGGGAGATAATCAAGAGAAGACAAAAATAGGGTGGGGTCATTAAAAAAATCTTCTCAAGAACCACAGGGCCAGAAAAGCTGAAAGTTATGTGAAAGCATCCTGGGGTAGTGTAGATTCTAAATTCTTCAAATCATGGCCCCCAGGGGTAGGGCGAGGCCACAATAGGGAATCCAAGTTTTACATTGAAATATATAGGCAAAATCTTTAAAAATCTTCTTCTCAAGAACCACTGGTCCAGAAAAACTTAAACATATGTGGAATCATCCTGGGGTAGTGTAGATTCTAATTTTTCAAATCATGGCCCCCGGGGATAGGGTGGGGCCGCAATAAGTATTACAAGGGAGGGAGGGTCTGGTGAAGAACAGCAGGGCCAAAGTAACTCAGGTGAGCATTGTGGCCCATGGGCCTCTTGTTAGAATATGGGCCATAACTCAAGAACCCCTTGGCCAATTATTGTCAAATTTGTCACAGTGTATCCATGGCCCAAGGGCTCCCGTTTGTAGTAAACTTAGGGTTATGACCCTTAAACAAGGGGAGATAATTAGGTAAATAAAACCAAAAGTACTGGTTGCTAAAAAATTGTCTTCTCAAGAACCACTGGGCAGATTATCACCAAGCTTTCACAAAAGGATGAGGATATATTGTAGATGAAAATTTGCACAGGGAATCGCTCTGGGACAAAGGGATTGGTCTCAAGGTCACTTCAAAGTTGACCAAAAATTACAATTATTAAAATGTTGATATTTTGCTTACTATAAGGACTAGGATCATCAAATCTTGTCAGTTGATGCATCTAAGGACCTCGTATCATGTTGAGTCAAAAGTAGTTCATGGTTACCTACTTTTTAAATTTTGCAGCCATTCTTTTTCAAAATGATTTAGAGGCATATTTTGAACAGTTTCAGGCCTATTATCATCAAACTTTTTCAGTTGACAAATGACAGAATGAGACCACTATTCTTTAAATTTGCTTGTTGTGTCTTAGGCTCATAATTCACATTATATCTACTGCAATCAACTTCAAAGGATTCAAATATTTTTAATGAATTCTTATTAAAAAAAATTACTTGAATATATGTGTAATATACATGTACATGTAAAAGATTATTTTAACATGTTACAAAAGTTTAAATATATGTGTCTTTTCCCCCCCTTGTAAAACATTTGAATAAATGAACCCAAGAAGTACAGTAAAACCATTTTTTCTCAATTTCAACTGGACCAAGATTAAACATCAAGATATCCAATGACTCCAGATAACCATGCAGGGTAAAAAACTTAAAGAATAAGGGGTTGGGAGTACCAACTCACTTCACCATATAAATGGTACATGTATTTAGATATCGGTTTTTGAGATAATGAAGTTTAACTTTTCAGTTAAAGGCTAAAAAAGATGTTAAGTTAAAATTTTCCACAAGTGACACCGTGTCTTACTGAAATCATCCCTGTGCATTTCTTGTAAGAGTATTTTTCTACTTACTGATTGTCAAAGAATGGATATCCTCAATCAGTAACACATTTGGATTACTTACTATGTAGTTATGCTGTGTAAAAGTTTTGTCAAGCAATTATTATGACAGTGATGTAGCAAAACACTGATGATTCTGTAGTATGACAAGTGTTACTAACATGATTGCATCAAAAATGTTAGATGAATAGAAAAGTCTAGAAATTAAAAATCAAAAGTCAAAGTTCAAGACATGAGGGTCTGGGAGTATTAGTGTTTTGGATACAATTTCAGGAGTACTGTTTGAGAGAGTACAGTTGAATTATATATCCTCATGCTCACTCCAGATTCAGAGTTCAGGAGATGAGGTCTCTTGATATTTGGGTCCAAGAAGAAAGAGAATGTTAGCAAAGTTGACAATCTAAACAGAAACATGTAACCTTTAGGTGGAAATTAAACAAACATTTATCCTTTTATTACGACGTCAACTTACAAGCTAAGAAGGAAGACCCACTCGTTGCTTTGCAACGAGCTTTGCTCTAGTTATTATTGTTTTTTTTCCTTACCGATTTTGTGCACGCGATTTCTCGAAAACGGCTCGATGGATCTCCATGAAACTTTCAGGACATATGTAACATCAGTTGAACTTTATGCTTTTTTTTCTGTTTTGATGACGTCACTTCCGGTCCCGAGATATTTCCGATTTAATGGTTTTCGAAGGGTCGGGTTGTCCGCAGGTGTTCTCATATACGGCTTTAGTTAGAAACATGAAACTTTTAGGTATGGTAGACCTATCTCTGTAGATATGCGGAAGGCGTTTCATTTTTATCAGAGGTGCCGCGCGTCGGCAATCGCTATGGTACGAAAAAAGTCCTATCGGGAATTTTAAATTTTCTAACACTTTTTCTATAATATCTTTTTACCTGTAAATATTTTGTTAAAACATATAGAACAAAAGTTGTGTAGAATGTTACGATCTTTCAAAGGATACCAACAATAAGGGCCTGGCCCCTAACATTAGGGAGCTAGAGGGGCCAAAAGTGTTTTCCTGAAATCTCAAAAAGTATTAAGAATTTGTATAGCATCATAGAAGCAAAGTTGTTCAAAATGATAAGTAGCAGCTAAGGAGACCATTAAAAGTCGTCAAAATTACGTCACTTCCGGTCACACCGAGAGTAATGGTAAATGGCTTATTTTTGCACATATGACCGTAGAAGTCTCTCGACCTCACCTCTCCTTCAAATTTAGACGGAAGACTTATTTGTTGCTTTGCAACAAGCTCGTCTAATTTCTTCTTTTGTTTATATGGTATACATAAATGTGAGCAATGCAAAATAGCAATATTTTTGTATGATGGTTTATTAAAGTATTATAACCTTAATCAATGTTATCTTATGTTTGTGTTTAAAAGTATTCCTAATTAAAATCCCTACAGAGGAAAATCATTATATTTGTAAAGAAATGTACTGAAAGGTCAATTGGTGATTATTAAATTACACATCATATTACAGGTATGAGTAAAGACAATTTTTTAAAGAAATACTCGAATCATTGGAAGATGCAGATACACCATCAATGTCAGCTAACATCCTCTTCTTTGGTGGCTGTTGTGGAGGTTTTGAGAGTCCTTTGAACCTAACAATATAATGGGAAGTAAATTAAGCAATAATGTATATAAAGAAATCAGAATGGCATGTTGTCTTTATAAAACATATTCTGTTTAGTTAAACAGTTATTTAATGGATAACTTTTCAGTCGCCCGCGTGGCGCAGTGGTTAGAGCGTCTGCTCTAGAGTCGAGGAGTAAGGAGTTGATCCTTACGTCACGGGTTCGAATCCCACTGTGGGACGTGGAGACCGGTCCTTCGGATGAGACCGTATAAACCGAGGTCCCGTGTCGCAGTAGGTGCTGGCACGAAAAAGATCCCTCACTGCTCAGTGGCCGTAAGTGCCGAGTATAGGACAAAATTTGCAGCTCTCTACCGGCAAATGGTGGCATCTCCATATGAGTGAAAAATTCTCGAGAGGGACGTTAAACAACATACAAACAAACAAACATAATTTTACTTTATATTAAGAAATAAAGAAATCAATACCTGAGCTTTGGGCCTTCTTCTGGGTTTGACTCTCTACAAATAAAAAAGAGGAAATAGAGGACAAATCTTTGACAGAAGTTCATTTCACTTTTTTAACCTTTACATGATCAGTAAAAAATCTACCTTCATTTGCATTTATTCCACTCATCTGTTCCATACCTGATCCTACATGAAAATATGCACATAAAAAGAATTTATTATAAATCTGTTCAAAGAGTCAACCATATTCCAAAGAACTCAAAAAGTACCATTTAGAGACAAAAAGAGATTCTTCAAAATGTGAAGCTTTAGATTTACATCTAAATAATTTTTTAGTCAAAAAATAGAAGGCACAAAACAGTTTTTTGTTGAATATTTACTGCTATTAACACAAACCTATCACAAAATCATCATACTTCTCATTTTTTCTTTGGCGTCTGGCTGGTTCATCCTCCTCACTTGATGAAAATTCTGCAGTTGTTGTGAGACTGTATTGTTCACATTCCCTTTTCTTTGTTGCAAGAAAGCAGTAGGTGCATTAAAACTTGAACTGCATACAGAATACCACAGATTATATTTTCAATAGCTTTCAACTCATCCATCATAATTGACCTGGATCTTGCAAAACCATATACCATTTGTTGGTGAAAAGAAAGACATAACTACAGTTATTAGTTTTAAAATGAATAAAAAAAGGTATGAAATAACATTCATAGATCTATGTACAGCTTATTATCTACAACTGCAATAAATAAAATTCATATACCCCTTATAAAGCCTCCACTGAGAATTTTACCCGATGAGAACTTCACTTTGACAAGGTCAAAATTCAGCCAACTGTCATCTGGATGCCTCATTTCCTTCATTGTCTTGAGGACATTTATTCCTTTGGGTCACATTACACATCTCTCTTTTACCCATACTGTTGGGATAACCCCCTCCTCTTCCTGGCCATCCTCTTTCCACACTGCTCTGCACCACTTCTTTTCCATTCTAAAAGAACAATTCATAGCAAAGTAAGTCTACTAATGTTTAGCAATATTCAAGAGAGCATATCATGGTTATTGAGAGAAGAAGGTTATGATCAACATGCACATTCAGTTAGTTTCTATAAATTCTAAATATTAAAATCCCGAATTCCTACTGAACCGATTGTAGACATGCAGATATTTTCCACTAAGTTGATTACATTATAAACCAGTCTATTAAACAGCATACTGTAGATTCCTTATTTTACGCGAGTACTTATTATCGCGAAATGACCCAAGGGCGTCAAATCGCGAGAATAATAATTCGCGAATGGTTGATTTATTTAGAGATTTTACATACATTAAAGCACCATAAGAATAAAAGCGAGTAATTTTATTTCGCGAGCAGTGCTTCTCGCGTTATTACTCGATAATTTATTCCTCGCGTATATTTAGGAATCTACAGTACTCACAATTTCACTCTATTCCAGGAAGCATAGGAATAAGGACATGACCTCCTTCACAAGGAAGATAAACAATTTTCTTTTCCATGTCGGAATGCTCAACCAGCATTCTGTGATAGACTACTCTGCGTGATGGAACAAAATACACATCTATCAAGCTGGAATCGCATGGATCAGTAAAGAAATTTGTGAGGCTTCGTCTGCTTATCATGTCAAACATACTTTTGGTCATCTCTTTTCTCCCTCATGATGACTATCCTATTGTTCTTTAACATGAAACAACTATCCTTCTTCCTAGTGGCTACATGCAAATGAGTTTACTTTGGTATTCTTCGACATTTTGTTTTTTCTACTTGTGTTATCCTTTTTGAAATTTGTGCAATGGGATTTTGTGCTTTCCTGACACTCTTTTTTAACTTTTATAAGTAATTTTCAAATAGAAATGCTGAAATTTCATTCAGGGATGTTTCAACATTTTCCACATCATCAGCCAGATGGCAGAGAGCATGCATATTGTATGAGCAAAAAGTTTCCCCGTACACAATTTTTTGCATTTCTTACAAAGTAGGAAAGGAGATCTTTTGCATATCTTATATATGTACTGCGTACATTATCACCAGAATTTAAGAGAATTGACATGGTAACCATCAAGGAAAGGAAATGTTTATAAACATTAGCTTGGACAAGAGATTTCAAAACTATTGGTCCAGTATACAGTAAGAATTGGCGCAACTCAGTAGCTTTCCATCTGTCCAGATAATCAATAGACTTTGGTTGTCTAGCAAATTCTCTGGGCATCTTGCCATTTAAATTTAACAATATTTCTGAAATTAAAGTCACTTGTTGGTATGAAAGTCTGCATTCCCTTGGCCCTTGTTTTAAGAATGTCAACATTCTTTTTATAACCCCTAAGCACACAAGATGCATGTAGTCTAATGGAAACAACTTTGTGCATGGCAGTCCGATATCAACAAGAGGGGATCTTCCTACTTGGTGATCCTCATACTCAGAATTCTGAAAGCCGTCATCGGTACGTGGTGCCTCAGTAATTTCATCATTGAACACTACACGGTCATCCCATGTCCCTTTAACCATACATCTTTCACAGCTATAGTACGCATTTTGTCCTTTTATGCATTTTAGAAATGCTCTGGCAGGTGCATCACAAACAAAGGCAAATACTACAACTTGATTAACTATTTCATCTACCTGTATACCATTTTGTAGCTTTTCTTGTAGTTCCAACAGAAAATCATTCAGATACTCTTCAACAGAATTAGGTTTATGATTACAGTGTACCACAGAAAATTGAAACAAAAAATGGTTCAAAGCCCTGGACACTACATAAAATCGGCCAAAGTTGTACATTTGTTGATTTAAAGAGAGGGACACCATCAATGTTGAAAGTAAGCTGAATTTGTGCAACATCTGCAAAGAAATCCAAATTTTGACGAATCAACTTCAAAACACCACTTTCCAATCCCATATAGAAAAAGTTCCAGCCACATTTTTCTATAACGTCCACTGTTCTTGGTGTTTTTCAAAATGTCCTAGCATCTTTAGGAAGCTGAAGACCTTGTTTTCTTAATATGGAAAGCAACTCATTCAATGCAGATCTTGTACATTTGTTTTTTGTAGCCCAAGCTGCAAGATCAGTTTCAAGTTCTGAAATGAATCCTGAGGGGCATTTTCATCACTCTCCTCTAAGGAACTGGCTCAAATTCTATTGTCACTCTCTGAAGAAGTTGGATCATGGTTATAACTTGACAAATCATCTGCATTTTAATTGAGCTCAGCACCTTCATCTGTTGAAGAATTTCTACTTTGTGTTTCTTCAACATTTTCTTGTCTAGGAACTGTAGAATCTTCAGCTTTCAGCTCAGTAGCTACATCGTCATCTTCACTTGATTTTGCCATGCATTCTGCTAGATATCGACGCCAGTTTCTTAAATATCACATCGTTGCAACCTACAACAAAATTGAAAATCCTAAACTACTTAAGTTAACCATGCATTTTTTTTTTGGAAATTCAAACATGCACAAACTTTATACAGAATCAACTTTTCGTTTAATACTATTCTAGTTACATTTTAATATCATGCAAGTTTAATCATGCCATTTCATAATAAATTATTTACTGCATGGGTTTTGGATGAATGAATATTCCGACAACTTGATTTTATCAGATACCTTTAGAGTAGAAAATAATCTTGAGAAGGCTAAAATTCTTATCAAGAAAGAAAAATAATATTAACAAAAGTCGATGGGAAAAACTACTGGAAACAATGTACAATTATTCACTTAAATATAATCAGTGATAAATAATATACAAATGTAAATCAGACATAAAGAAAAAAATAATATTTCTTCAGTAACTTAACTATCCTTCAGAAAAAGCACCTTAAATATCTGGAACCCATTTTAATCCAAAACTAATGCAATGATTTTCTTTCCTGTTTCAATTAAACATTTTTTTTTTCCAAAGGATAATTGTTTCCTTCATATTAAACAGTTTGGGAACAATTCCCCTGTAGAGAGATCATCTCGCTACAGCGCGATTATCCCTCTCTAGCGGGAGAAAATACATCTCGGAAACCCGTGATTTATATTCCGATTCCATCTGTAAACGTGTTAACTACCGTAAAAGGAAAATCCGGAAGCATGTCAACCCATTTGTTAAATATTTATTGTCTCATCTCAATATATTTGCTTTAAAATATTGCCTCTACTGCTGCATACCTTAGAAATTTGAATAAGATCTTACACAATTGGATAGACTTTCTACGGGGGACCACAAGTGATAAATATCAGTACAAGTAAATTTGCTTATTGCAGATGTACGTATATCTTTCGCCTTATTTTTTTAATAACCCCGTTTGAAAAGCGGGGGGGGGGGGGGGGTTATATAGTGATCAGGTGTCCGTCAGTTAGTCTGTCTATAAAGCTGTCCGTCCGTCCATTACGATTTGGGGTACCCATCTCTTATCAGCAACTCCTCATCCCACTAAATAAAATGTAATGATACTTTTACAGATTCTCTTTTAAATTGTGACTTCCTAATTTATCTTTTTATCGGACAGATATTTGGACTTTCCCATAGCAACAAATGGACTTAATCATTATACACATGTGGGAGCAGGAGTATCATTTCATGAGCTCATTGTTACACTCGTCAATGTTTTATTCTTTTGTATATTTTACCCGTGAATGAAAAAAGAACCATCAGTGTAAATTTCAGTTTCTCGTCCTACATAAATAACTCAATTTAAAACAAAAACATTAGATCATACTATTGTATTGCTCTCAGAATATAACTGTACATGTTATTTTGAAAAAAAATCACAAATTTTCGGCGGCGGGGGGGGGGGGGGGGATAACAATTGCAAGGAACAAATACAGTAGGTAGGTTATGTGACTAGATTTCTTTAGATTTATACCGAAGTTCAAAAACAGATGCATGGTAAAAGCTATTAATTAACATTAATCATTTTCAATTCACAGCCAGTTTAATTTAAAAAGTCTTATGGGTGACCTTCAAGTATGACTCGACTTACAGGAAGCCATTTATAACCTGCAAATCATCGCTTATACATGACGCCCCCCCCCCCCTTGTTAACTCAATAAAAATTTAATAATTTTCATTGTAGGAATAATAAAATGTTAATTACGAAGTATTTCACATAGTGTTAGTAAATCTTCTTTCTAAATAAATGCGTACCTTTAAAAGCGTTTATTCCCTTGGGCACTTTTTATTTATTATTTTGGTCAAATTTTTTGGAAGCCCCCCCCCCTCCTTTTTGAAAAAAAAAATCTACGGGCCTGGGTTCTCTTATGCAATCTCTGTATTGGAAAGTATCTGATGCACTATTAAAATTTACACTTGTTATGCAGGATCCCAACATGATTCCAGCGCAAGTGTCCTCAAACGTGGAACTGTTCATTGCCAACGGAAAAAAACGTTAAGAATTTGTCATTGAAGTACTTGTACGAACACTTAGGGCCTATACTTCTTCAAACTAACACAACACGTGGAAAGCAGTGATCACTCAACAATTTCGCATTTTTGTTTTCTCTGTGTTATAAAAAAATAATTCATACTAAACTGTTTTGTGCCGTTTATCAGTTATGCTTGACTATGTTCCTATGAATATTGATGAGCTAAGACAACCAATGAAAATCTAGATCACCATTTGACGGTTATTATGCGTCGAGAATATCACGCTTACTGCAAGTCCAAGGGTTACTATATATCAACATTTTGTACTATGTCAATATCGGTTAGACTTAATTTAAACTTTTTTAAATTGATTTGTTTTCAATTATATTTAATTATTTAATGGGGTATCCAGCTTGTATATATGTCATTGATAGTTGTTTTTTTTTAATCATGACTTTTAAACAAATGCGCTTCCGTACTTCTTGTAGTCCACCAATGATCAAATATTTAAGCAATGGTCATGGGTTTCTGGAGAACGTAATTATTACCTTCTGTGCGCGAAGGGAAAGCTAAAACCTTAACGAATATAATTTGGATATCTATTCATATTTTATATTGCCTCATAAACATTTATAACTGTAAATTTTAAAACCGTTGCAAAAATATGCACGATTTACACTTGATTTTCGCCTCCTATTCTCGCATGCAGCAGTGATTGTCTTAAATTTCTAGCCCAGGTTATCAGTTTTATGTAGGAAATTCAAGCTTCAATGCAGCGTTCTCCCGGATTTTTAAAAAGCACGAGATTTTTGATTATTTTGTAATCAAAACAACAAAACACCTGTTTATGGTAATGTTTATTCTTCCGCTAGAGAGGGATAATCGCGCTCTAGCGAGATGATCTCTCTACAGGGGAATTGTTCCCAACCTGTTAAAGGAAACTCAACATTACACACTATTTTTTTACCTCTTGGAATTTTTTTTTCATTTCTAAGATTTTGAATTATAAAAAAAAAAATCCCCCCAACCTATCGACCCAATATTTTTTATCCTGAATTAGAAGAGGGCAAGCAATTACTTTTTTTAAAAAGATGGCCCAAAAAGTCAAAATATGAGTAACACTCAAAAAAAGGGGGGGGGGTATTTAATATGATTACTATTTTATTTATCAGCTAAATAATTTTCTTTTTTTTCTTTTTTCCTAGTTTGGCTTTCAGTTTGTTCCTTCCTGAACACATGGGCTTCTTTATAGAGTTATACCCCTTGTCATCTCGGACGTTAACCAGGGACAGCAATTATATCACTTAATATGATATACTTGAAATTTTTTCTTTGTACAACTCAACCAGATTTTCTATAGCATTAATTTTGAAATACGAAAAACATTATTAATATTTCTTCTAAATCATGTTACAAGGGGGAAAAATTATATAAAAACTTAATTTGAATCAGGTAAAGCAATTATCCATTCTTTTGGGTCAGGAGAGTAACTCACTGCAAGGACCAACCTAGGGGGCGACTGAGGCGAAATAGTCGCTTTTGAGCTCCAAACGTCGCCGTAATTTATCAGGAAAGAGAAGTTTAAGTCGCCTTAACATTTGTAATCCCTTTATTGAAAATCATAAAAAATCTATTACGTGTAAGAAAAGTGGTAGTATCGTCACTATTTTGTAAATCTGGTGTTATTACTGCTGAAATAAGTGAAAACAGCAGGGCACTTGCACCTGTACTCCGAGGACCCAAGATTTATCAACTGACAAATTTGATGATTCTAAGCCAATTAGTACCCGAAATATTTAATTAAAGCCATAAAATTTCAAAAGTAGGTCACGGTGACCTACTTTTCAGTCGACCTACTCAAAAACTACTCCTCAGTGTGTTGGTCTGATGAGAGAAGAGGCATCAGAAGAATGCGTAAAGAAATTGAGATCAGCTTAGGATTAAGACAGATTAGAGAGATTGCTAAGGATCCATTGCTGAGGCAAGAGATTCTGGACAGTATTGAACCAGTGAAGGTATGAATTTTTAGAATACAACTGTTTTAGTATCAATTTAGAAATATATTATGCCATAATACAATTGGGTTTGAAATTTGAAACATAAATATGTATTTTAATGCAATTTCCAATTTTACAGATCCTTCTCACTAAACTATTTGAACGACTACATCTGAAAGACAACCCACTTAAAACCTTTCCTGCAGGGTCCAAAGAGGAGATTGATGGCATGTGGCAGACACTAGAGAGATTTTGGGCCCAGATAGTGTGTGAAATGTCACAACAGAAATTTTCAAAGGAGTTAAAAGGTAGGTAACTTTAAGACTGTGCTATCTATAGCATTTGATTCAAAAAACTGAAATATTTATGAAATTAAGAGTTAAACTTCATTCAGATAATTAAATTATATTAAAACAAAATTAAGTTAAACAACCTTTGCTTTGATCAAATCACTTTCTCATTTTATACACAAATATATTCACTATTTTTTGAGAAGAAACCAGTTTTGACTTTATTTTGATGGTGATATTGCAACATACATATACATTATTTTGTTTCGCATACTTACTTCATGTTGAAATGTTTCAGGCCACAGTTACAAAAGTTTCTTGATCAATGCGTGACCAGTAGGGCCTACTTCTTTTGCATTAAGAAATTTCGAGATGCTACATGCACGATTACCCCCTGATGTGTTTGGTCAGCTTCACAGATTCCCTGATCCAGTTCCAGGTATCTTCAAATCACTATTCCTTTGAACTCATTTTCATTTCCCCTTAGTACAATAAATATGATAAGTTTAAAGGCCTCATAAAAGTCTTGTTTCTTTTTTTTTTTTTGAGGTGAAGAAAATCATTACTAAGATTTTGATGACGTCTTTGGGATAGACACTACTGAAGAGCAGAGACTATCTTTGCAGACAAAAATAACTTTAAATCATTTCTCCCCTAGTGCGCAAACTACTAAAACTGTTCAGAAAGTTATTTCCTGTATTTTATTAGGTCACCTGAGTCACTCAGGTGACCTATTGCTATCTGTTTTTGTCCGTCGTCGTCCGTCGTGCGTTAACTTTTGAACATTTTTAACTTCTTCTCTAAAACCGCTCAACCAATTTCAACCAAATTTGGTATATAGCATCTATGGGTGAAGGGGAACATAAATTGTGAATTTCATGATCCCTGCCCCCCTGGGGCCTGAGGGGTGGGGCTAAAACCACCAAAATTAATGCAATCTTTAAAAATCTTCCTCTTTACTCCTGGACATCAAGCAGTCAAACTGTTGGCATCATTGTAATAAGCATGGAGTCCTCTACCAAAATTGTGAAATTCATGGCCCCAGGGTCAGGGGTTCTGGCCCCAGGGTGGGGCTATATAGATCATATACTGAAAGTGCATTATTTCTTTGAAAATCTTCTTCTCTGCTCCTGGGTATTAAATAAAGTTACTAAGTACATAGTAATGATGAGCAAGAGTGCCTCTTCCAAAATTGTGAAATTCATGGCCCCAGGGTCAGGGGTTCTGGTGTTAGGGCGGGGCTCTATAGATTATATAGTGAAAATGCATTATTTCTTTGAAAATCTTCTTCTCTGCTCCTGGGTATTAAATAAAGGAACTAAGTACATAGTTATGATGAGCAAGAGTGCCTCTTCCAAAATTGTGAAACTCATGGCCCCAGGGTCAGGGGTTCTGGTGTTAGGGTGGGGCTCTATAGATTATATAGTGAAAAAGCATTAATTCTTTGAAAATCTTCTTCTTTGCTCCTGGGTATTAAATAAAGTAACTAAGTACATAGTTATGATGAGCAAAAGTGCCTTTTCAAAAATTGTGAATTTCATGGCCCCAGGGTCAGGGGTTCTGGTGTTAGGGTGGGGCTCTATAGATTATATAGTGAAAATGCATTAATTCTTTGAAAATCTTCTTCTCTGCATCTGGATATTAAATAAAGTAACTAAGTACATAGTTATGATAAGCAAGAGTACCTTTTCCAAAGTTGTGAATTTCATGGCCCCAGGGTCAGGGGTTCTGGTGTTAGGGCGGGGCTCTATCTACTATATGGTGAAAATGCATTAATTCTTTGAAAATCTTCTCCTCTGCTCCTGGGCATTAAGGTGATAAACTAAGTACATAGTTAAGATGAGGAGGTGGGCCTCTTCCAGAATTGTGAAAGCCATGGCCCCTGGGACAGGGGTTCTGGTGTTAGGGCAGGGCTCTATTGATTATATAGTGAAAATGCTTTAATTCTTTGAAAATCTTCTTCTCTGCTCCTGGGTATTATTTAAACAAACTAAGTGCATGGTTATGATGCATAAGGATGCCTTTTCAAAAATTGTGAATTTCTTGACCCCAGGGTCAGGGGTTCTGGTGTTAGGGCGGGGCTCTATAGATTATATAGTGAAAATGCATTGATTCTTTGAAAATCTTCTTCTCTGCTACTGGAGATTATATAAACAAACTAAGTGCATGATTATGATAGACAAGGATGCCTCTTCCAAAATTTTTAAATATATGGCCTCAGTTTTTGGGGTTCTTGAGGAGGGGAGGGGGGGGGGCTCTATTGATTATATAGTGAAAAAGCATTAATTCTATTAATCATTAATTAATCCTGTCTGCTCCTTAGTGTTGAGCTGATAAATAAATTGCTTAGCTATGATGAAAATGGGAGCTTCGAACAGAATTTTTAAATCTTGTGGTCCTAGGGTCAGGGGTTCTGGCATAACGAAGGGGGGGGGGGGGCTTTTGATAATATAGTGGAAAAGTGTTAATTCTTTGAAGTCCATAGTTATGATGATGAGGGTAACTCTTCCAAATTTGTAAATTTCTTGACCCTTGGTCTTGGGTTCTGGTGTTAGGGTAAGGCTTTGTTGAATCTGTAGTGAAAATGCATTGTACCTGTGAAATTCTTCTCTGCTTCTGGGCATATTGGAAGCAAACTGAGTAAAAGTTTGAATGATATGATGAGTAAGCGTATTTCTACCAGATTTTTAAACATCTGGACCATTGGTCTAAGCATTCTGGTCCTGGGCAGGGCTCTATTAATTTGTATTCTACTGAGAGAAGTTATTCCCCTTTTCCATTCACCTTTGATAATTAATCACTGTAAATAATGTATTTGAAAGGTTAACAGAATAAGATAATTATGCAAGAATGTTTATCGTATAATTAAAAAAGTACTTTCTTAGTTTTAATAAACAGGTAGACCTGTAAGTAATAGATAAATAAAAATGAGACAAAAACAGCTTATCTTATTAAAAGTTCTTCAAAAACCATAAGAGAGGTCAATGCTAGAAGTCTTAATATGGGTTTAAAAATAGTACAGAAGCACTAATAGTTTGTTAATAGTCTGCATAGTGTTAAGTGTGGGACAGATTAGAACTTAATATATGAGTTGATACTGAATACTAGACTAATTATATTGTTGATCCTGATCTTCCTACTTCTCTTGCTTTAGGGCACATTGCTTCATCTATCAGTGTATTTAACTTCGAAATTGTTGTATTATACTCAGGTGACCGTTAAGGCCCTTGGGCCTCTTGTTTGACAAGCCACGTGTTATTTATGCTGCTAACAAGCTTTCTGCACAGGAACTTGTGCTGTTGAGCAGAATCATTGAACTATATCAATACTCATGTGGTTGTGAATTACAGGATCTCAGAGCTTCAGATTTTACCAAGGCCCCTGGCATAAATTCTCTGTTGGAAAAGGTTTTCGTGAGATGGAACTTGTCTTGCTCGAGTCCTATTTAGATTCCCTATTTCAGTAGTGCTTGTTTTCCTGATGTTTGTTACAGCTGTGGAAGCAGCGACAATGTACACAAAGTGGATGGTGCATACCCTGTCTGTTTTAATCATACAGATAAAGCTCCCACTGAACGAAAACATAACTTGTGGATAGAAAACAATGCCAAAAACAGAAAGACAAATGACAATTTTGAGTGTTTATTGAAATACGTGATGTAACGAAGTAATATGAAAATTATTTTGAAAATAAAATACCTGCCTGCCTCATTTGATTTACTAGAATATGGCCTGAGAACCTTTTTTTTTTGCTTGACCTTATTGAGGGTTTTTTCATCCTTTATTTTTCTTTAACAATTGTTCAAACTATCGAATTCTCCGATGAAATCGTAATCGATCTGCTTCTGTAGCCATCCATGGAGTTTTTTCGGTCTGCGGGTGGTAAATAATGAACTTCATTGAGGCAGGTATTAAAAGTTACATATTTTTTAGCATTTCTGAAATTTCCACAGATTTCATTCCGTGTTGAATGCAGATTTTCCACCGCTTCTATTTCCTTCTAAAATAGAAACACTGTTCCCTTTGGGATGACATAGGAAACTGCAAGGTTTTCCTAAATATTGGCTCATTTTCATCCCGTACATTTTTTTCTGGTAGAGTCCTAAGACAAAGGAGAGTGTGTTTTTGTGTTGACATGATAGTCAATTGCGAAGAAATGACAAGAATATATATATATATATATATATATATATATATATATATATATATATATATATATATATATATATATATATATACCAACTTTTCTTCTCCATTGGAAAAACCAAAACATGTATGTGGTGGCAGTTATGATGTCTTTTGTAAAGTCAACGTCTGGGTTGTCTTTGAATATCTTGATTAGTTCTCGCAGAACTTGACCCCTGTGGACTATAATTCCAAATTCTTTAGGCTCACGAACAGTTTGTAATATTGGCTCAGCGTGTGTGAAGGCCACTTCCTCCAAACTGTCTTCCCAAACTGGAAAGAAAAGAGGGTCAGGTAATGGTGAGCTGCCATTCTCATCTGCTGAACTGGGATTAGAAGAAGGTAGTTTCATGAGGACACCACCTTCGTCTCCATCAATACTCTCCACCTGCTTGTCATTTGATTCTGTAGTTTGTTGACTATCTTTACATGGAATTGCCGATGGGGTAGAAATACTAGGCTTTGGGTCTTCTTCATTCTTTTTAGCTCCTTCACTGATTTCATTTGGTTCATATTTGGATTCTGTAGACTGCTTGCTAGCATTACATGATATTGGCAATGTGCTTATTGTACTCAATTTCTGTTCGCGTTTTTCCTCTTTCTGCTTTTCATCATCATCACTATCATCTGAAATTTGCTTTTGGAGTCTGGTGCGTAAGTAAAAGTGAATAAATTGTAGTTTAGCCTTGTCTATTATATCACCCAAGGTTGTTTCTTCATCCTCTAAAGGTTTTAGCTGGAAATCTGTTAATTCAACTTCCATGTTCTTCAGTTCTCCATGCTGACTTTTCCCATTGGGGAAAAAAAGATCCAAGCATTCTTTTATAATGGATTCTTTGTTCATGTTTTTGTTTAACATCAATGTTCTTTTTCCTCCCCCTGCCTTTGCTCTGACATGCAGATAAACCTTCTTCTTTTTGTCGAAGTGGTACCACCCAAGATGAACTTTATGTACTTCTTTCTTAGCACTTAACTTTGGAATTTTCTTTACGGTGGATTCTGGATCATCAGTACATGTTTCTGCAGAGTTGGCCCTGCTACTTCGTAGTCGATCTCTTAATCGATCCATCAGACTGGATTTTCTTGTTTTGGGTTTATTGAATGCTTGGGTAAGAAAGTCTTTTAAGGCAAATCGATCTCCTTTCTTCGGGAGATATTCCGATAAATCTGAATCCGTCATGTCTCGGACAGCATCTTCGTCTATCTGCAAAATATGATAATTATCATAAGTGCATGAATTTGCTCCTCGGATATCATGTTTAATCTACAAGAGGTTCATAAATCTCAATGATCACTTTTTCCCTACTATTCTTCAGATTTAAAAGAAATAATAATATCACAGAAATGTTGACTTCATTATGGACCAATACCTAGACCTATTGGAAGTACGATTTACTCAAAATGGAATACACAAAACGTACAAAATGTACAATAATGTGCTTCCTTATCAATACATGTATGAGTATAATGATCCTGCTGTTCTGCAGAAGATTTTAATTTCTTGTCCACATTTTTCTTAGTTTGCAAAAATTGGATCTCTGATTTAGCCCAACCATTGACCAAAGGTTCAGGAAAAAAAATCCCACAACTTAGAAATGTTTGATTTTTTACTCGATTAAGGGGTTCCGTCCCTAATAGGACCAAATTCTCCATAACATACATTATACTCTGAAAGCATTTTACAGTAGAAAAGGATTTACCGAGAGAAAGTTCAAAAATGTAATTAACTAAGCAGTAATAAATTAACAAAAATTGCACTGAATCAATGAGGACAAGCGATTTTTAAAAAAATAAAAATTCAAATGATAATTAAGAATATCAATAAATACAAAGGTGGAAAATGCATTAAAACATTAGAAAAAGAATGACAAATGAAAAAGATTTTTTTTACCAGATAAGTTTTTTTTGTAAATTGTTTTTTTTTTAATTAATTAAAAATAGAGGGAGATAACTCTTACCAAAATTAAGGTCATATATTAGAACATCCCATCCTTACATGCTAATAGTAATAAAATTAATTGGAATTACGTCTAAATATACTGAGTATTCAACACCTATATGTACACATCTGCTATGTATTCAATTTCATTGAATCTGTTGCTATTAGGGATGGAATACCTTAAGAGTGCATGGATATTAGAGATTTCTTCCTATATACTTCATTGTAAAACTCTGATCTCCTGTGGTACTTTCAACCTATTCCCGAGTAATGGGGGCTGATCTGAACTAAAATAAATTTCTCCGAGGATGGCTTCATATCAATATGACTTATAAATGCTTTGTTTAAGAGGGAACATTCCTGTGTAAAACTTTAATCAACTATTATGGTCCCCTATTTCCATGGATCACAATTTGAGCAAGTTTTAATCTACACTAACTGAGGATGCTTCAAAATCAATGTGACTAATCTAAGCTTTGTTCTTCTTGATGAAATTTTTAAAATATTCCTAGGTTAAACATTGATCGCCTATTATTGAACCTATCCCAAGTGGTCAGGATTTGAACAAACTTGTGTGGACGACTGACAGACACATCAACATTTAGGAAAATTATCACTGTAGGGGAAAGATCCATGACAACGAAATAAATTAATGCTTTAGAGTCCAGAAATAGGTGCTGAAGTGCGCGAGGGGTATTTTTTCCAAAACGAGAGCTTTCGTCCCTTGTAGAATTTATGTATAGAGGTGTGGTACTGAAAATGTCATAATCTTTATTGTAACTATTTTGTAAGTGTATTTGAAGTATATTAAAAATTTAATTTATTTTACATTTAACAATCCGGAAGACAAGCCCCTATGAGTATAAAACTGCAGTAAATAACATTTAATATACAAGTAACAATCAATTGAAATTCAAGTCAAAATGAATAATTAAATAAAATTTATTCAACAAAAAACTCATTGCAGCCCGGGAGATCGGGTTACTCTATAGATGTGAGTGACAAAGTTGATGTATGGATTTTTAAGTTATAAATTATTGATAATAAATCTATATCTTTATTAATGTACACCTAAGAATACATAGTAAAATATCACGATTTATAAAAATATGCAATATTTCTAAGTATGTTCATATGTAAAATATACTTGTATTTCTGATTTATTATGCAATTTGCTTTTCAGGGGCTTATATTCAAAATTACAGCTCCGGATCTTTCAGAACATTTAATTGAAAATAAAACACTACATCATACCCGATCTATTGTTTTCATGCACTATTTGAAATAGAAACAGCAAATAAAAGTATCTTTTTTACAAAAAATATTCTCCATTACTTTTGTCTAAAATGACAACCTCCAAGTTTGCAGGACATAGAAAATTTTCTATATATATAAAACTTAAGGTATCCGACCCATATTGCAAAAAAAAAATCAATGAACTTTTTTAAGGCATAAATTTGTTAAATACTCCCATTTGAATGTATTTACACATTTATAAAAAAATTTACCAAAGGAAATTTACAAAATGGCACGTTCTTTATTGCCTCCCTCTAATTTTTAGAAATTCATCATAAATAGCCTTAAAATTAATTTAAAGTGAAACAAAATTATTATAATTATATAAATATACTTATTGACATAATATATTAGTAATATAGAACAAAATAATACAATTTTCATGAAAAAAAGACATCAAATCTTGAAATTCAGGAAAAAAAAATCACAAGTGAGGTTTTAGTGCAAAAAGGTTATATTCATTTGAATGCCATAATTTTCCAAAATAATGTGATGTTAAAGTCGCAATAAATCAAATACACTGCTACATGTATATTCTGAGATATAATACAGTTATATTAAGTTTTACCATAAAATAACCGACTTATTACAGGATAAACAACCAGACATCTAATGGCGAATGTTAGCACCTGCTGCTTATTTCTACCTATACATAAATTCAGAACAGATTTGTCATAACAACAATACTTTCTCCCAAGAAGAGACATTGTACCCAATATCTATGTTTATATACCAGTATATGATCCTAATATTTCATTTACAAACACATCATTGCATTGTAAAAATGAAGTGCACACAAAGCAAAGAGCAAGACAGTTATGTATGTAAATCATTCTGTTGCACATCACTATTGCTCATGTTTATAAATTATCATAAGGATAAACATGTAGTGTCACCAGTGTATGTGCATGTGGTTTACAATATGAAAAAGTCAACACACAAAGTTTTCATGAGGGATGTAAACCATCCAAAATGAAATAAAATGTAAAAACACCATTTCTGAAAATAACAACAAAGCTTTGGGATTATATCCCCAAGTAATCGCTTGTCTTTGGTAACCCTTGGTTTATCTAGACTGTTCTTAGCAGAAAATACATTCAACAAACCATCTTCACCTTCTCTTTGCCATATTAGTTGTAAATGATGCAAATTCAAACCTGATCCAGCAATATTTTCTGCAGTTGCTGTTTTCAGTACTCCACCTGCTATAATACAATGCAATGAATCAATGTTTCTTGATTTTTGTTCATTAAAAACCTCTTGCAAAAAATGACAATTTGCTGAATAGGAATGTTTGACAAACTCTGACTTTGTCATGCCACTCTGGTACAAAATTTTTACCAACATCTTTACATCATCAGTGGCATCATGTGAATTATATGATTCTTTACAGAAGTGTTCTGCTAAGTACTCTTGTTTATATGAACTAAGTTTTGGTACTTTAGAGCGAAACATTCCAAGTGAATCAACAAAAGCTAATACACACTTCAGAAATGTGTCACAAAATCCCACTCGCCTAATAGCATATGACAGAACTCTAAAGTCAAATACTCTGCCATTGTGAGCTACCAAAATAACACTATCAAACTTTTTCAAAAAGTCCAGAAATTTAGTAAGGGCTTCTTCAATTGGAATAACATCTACATGTAAACCCTTCACAGTCATTTCAGTTCCATTCCAAGATATCCCGGTGACTTTTTCTGCTTCAGCAGATATCGGAATGAGAGGCTTGACATAACACGAAAACTTCTCCCCACTAGCCATGTCTTGGGCAGCAATCTGGGTAATGTGTGGGATAAGTCCCCTCTGGACTGAAAAATATTATTATAAAATCTGTCTGAGTTGTCCCAATAAATTTATATAATTGTCTACATTTATATCTATTCTTTCTGAAAATAAAATCTTTCTTTCAACTACCTATTCAAACCTTTAGTATGGAAATATATACTTACTAAGCCCAGTAGTTTCCAGGTCTATAACAACATAGCTCAATTGGAGGTGAACTAAATTATCAACTTTAGTAAATCCTGGCTTTGGGACAGCTTCAGGGATACTCTCTGTGTCTATATTTGGAGCCATACCCACTTCTACAGTTAAAATTCAATTTTTAAAAAACTTTTCAACATAAGGAGGCAACAAAAACATTGAATTTAAAAAAAAAAAAAGTACCTGACTGATATGTATCACCCTCAGCAGCTTCCCTGGCACCCTTCTGCGTCAATCTCTCCTGTTTCAGCTCAAGTCTACGACGTTTCTTCTGCGGTAATGCAGCCTTTTCTTGTTTCTTCAGCCTTTCCATATCTTTCTTATTGGCATACTTCTCGTGAAGTATCCTGGAGATAGTCCATGATCCTTGAATGCCTAAAAGTTTTTTTTTAAAATTCATTTTTAGTTACTTTTGTCCTCAAAATAAAGTCAAATCATTTGAATACATGTTCTTTTTTAACAATGATCATATTACCATAATACATTTGAAATCAGCATAAAAAATGTCTTTCTGTTAAAATTCTAAGAGCATATCTTCAAGTAGCCTAGCGTACTAGCAGTAAAAATGGAAAGATGCAGCAACAGAACTTGATTTTTTTTTTATCATAAACTCCAAACAAGCAGAACCTGAAACACAAAAAGAACTGAAAAAGTGAAGGAAATCATAAATTATGTAAATAAGTACAAATAAAGTAACAGAGTGAAAAGGTGAATAACCACTGCAACAAAAGAAGAGCATAACCAACGAACAATGAACAGCTCATCTACCTCCGGCAAGTACTTGCGACCTTCATTCACACAAACAGCTGTAGCTTTAACTCTAAAATCTAGAGACTCACTATCCCCATAATGCAGATGCTTTGGTGCTCTAAGACTTACAGCCCTGTTAGCATGTTCACAGGCTTGGCTGGAACCTAGGTCTGAATAAAGTGCAGCATTTGCAATTACCGGCTCAAAATTTTTTTCAAGCTTTTCTCTCAGATTTTGGTCCTTAAGTGCTGCCTTGTATGGTAAGCTTCTGTGTGAATATGTCTGGTTTGGTGTCCTCTTATATCCACAGAATCTTGGGAAACACTTAGTATGGTCACCAAACTGGTGTGGCACAAGAGCTTGCAAGTTTTCCTTCATACCATCAATATTTCCCTGGTTTTTTGCAAAAATGTATTTTATACACTTAGATAAATGTTGTATTACTTGGTTACTAATTTTGGCATCCTTGGGATTTCTAAGTTCATACAGATGTTTCACAATATTTTTTACACAGTGATTACGGTCAAGTTTTTTCTTCAGTTGTACGCCAAGTTCATTGTGTATTCTGGATATTACTGTATTGTCTCCATCCCCCTCCACCACTTCTACAGGAATATCTTCCGAGATCATCTCTTTTATTGCTTGTATTCCTGCGGTTGCCTCCATAAGCTTTGATGAGCCACTGTGGTTCCACACACATCTGTGTGGGCGAATAACTTGACCAGGTCTGTTGCGTTTCCACCACTTACATGTTGCGCAGGTACGGTGTTTGACAATAGTTTTCAAAACTTTATTACCATACTTACTTCTACTGATAAGAAATGTGTGTTCTGTATGTAGATAAGATTCACAATTGATTATACATGTATCTTTCCTAAAGTGCTAAAGAAGCACCTACAATTAAGAATTCTTCATACCTGTAAGACTATCAAAGCCTTTCTTCTGCCAACCATGGTCAGCACAAACAGTCATACCGGATCTGGATGTGGGCATGTATTTTAAATTCCTCTTGGATTTAACAGTTGATGTGTTGTCTGGCCTAAATTTTCTCTAGTGTCTTCTTTGTTTGAAATAAGTAACCCTGTAATGGATAACAGACTTTATGTAAAATCGAAGAAAAATGGATAATATCAAACTGATATGACAATACATGTATAATAATATTCAACATTGATAACTGTTAAATAATGTGACAGAAAACACAGCAAAACAAAGTTTTTTTACTCTTCTATTTTTTTTTCCACAATTACTTGCTTTCTGGGGATATAAAACCAAAATATTGATACCTTGTACTTCTAGTTGGTGTTTCAAATGAAGATAACTGGCAAACAGAATCCGCATCACCCAATTTTGACTGAAAATTCCTAAAGATTGAATACACAAACATTGTTAAAATACAGTCTATCAAAAGTAGGATTAGCTGTTTCCCTAGCCCTAACCCGGAAAAAGAAAAAAAGCAAACATGTTCACATACCTATTACTCTCTCCACCCTCACTGCCTTCCTTATTTTTGGAGCCAAGTTCCCCATCCTGGCACACACCAGTGGTAGTTAGTCTGAGTAATGAAGGGTCATTGAACATTACTAAACACGCAAAATGTATTTTCCCCTCAAAATTCTCATCAACTACAATATCTCCAAGTTATATCATTTTGAAACATACCCCTTTAATTGACCCTCCAGAACTGCTGAACCCAGCTCTTCATCACATATTACATGATTAACATCAGTTACTAAGGGAGTCTTATCCTCCTCTGAATATGAAAGCTCACTATAATAAAACATCAATTTCATTGAATGGTCATCATATTTCAACTGCAAAAATCAATAACCATTAAATAATATACAAACCTATCTCTTTCCTCACTGCCATCTCTACTCTCTTTGATAAAGTCCACATCCTGGCAAACATGTCTGAGTATTGAAGGATCACTGTAGAAAAAGAAGTTTACAGTGAAAATTGAATATGTTAATGTTAAATATTCATAATATGCCACATTTAAGTATAATATTTCTCTTTTTCTATAAAGTTCTCATCTTTTTCTAGCACTTGAGACATACCCTTGAAATTCTCCCTCCAGGACTGCCAAACCCAGTTCTTTGTCATATGAAACATCAGTTACAAAAGGGGCCATGTCCTCCTCTAAATGTGCAATATCGCTACAATAATAAAGTCACTAAAAAACATTATCACCGTCTTTGATTGGCCATAATATTTCTAATTCACAAACCATTCAAGTAAACTCAAATATAATCAAACCTCATTTCTTTCTCAAAAGCAGTTTTCTTTGCATTCGTCATACTTTTCTCTGCAAAGTTTTCTATGATGTGACCTGCTCTCCTCTCCATAACCTTCAGGTTTTTATGAGATATATATGGGAGATCCAGTGTTGTGAGAAAGTTATTCACTCTCTGGGGTCCTCCAAGGGAGTCAATCATTGCTACAAGAATTATTTATATTTATTTCATGAAAGGTTTCTGAGACTCTCAAATCAAAACATTGAACAGTTATTTAATATTCTACTGCACATCTATGTATTTCAGTTATCCCCATTATTAACATTTTGAATTTAAAAAAAAATACCTGCTCCAAGCTTGGTATTTACTGTAAAGTTCCGCTGGCCCCTTCTGTTGTGATCGATGTACGTACTGCCATACCCAACTCTGTTAATGCAACCACAATGGCTACATTGTATATACAAATAGCCACCTAACCCCATCTTCATTTCTCCTTTGACATGTTGTAGTGTAAAAAGAAGCGGACCCAAACGACAATTAGTGCAAGACTGGAGGTCGTTCAGTAGGGAACCCCACTCCACTATACGGCGCCCCACATGCCAGTCATTTGTTTTGATTTTCGTCGAAGAACTAAGAGACGAAAACCCGGGACAGCAAAGGTCACAACTATCCCGGGTATCATCGTGAATGTGGCCAATTGTATAATTATGGTCTATTACAATTTGTTCAATTAAATTTTCGTTATTTTTCGTGAGGGCTGGCCTACCTTTCTTCTCTTTATTAGAGGTAAAACGGCCCCGAGTGTCTCGCGGCACTCTATCACTGGGGGCCGCCATTGCTCCCACTGGAGATCACGCTTTCGAGATCGGACTTGAATTCATGCAAATAATTTTTAAATTTGACTAAAATATTAGAACATTTACATTTCAATCGTTTTAATTGAAAAATTGCATATATTGCGTTAAAATAACGTTTTTAAGTTTATTCAGTTGAAATTACGGAGAATATCGACATGACCCGGAATGTACCGACATGAAAGGATTTGTCACGTGGTCTAATATGGTTCGGATGCCTTAAAAGATTTTACATAGTATAATTCCAGGCCGACATTAGATGGCAACATTAACATTATTCATATGATCCCCGAGATTTGAAGAATTCTTGAAAAATAAGTCAAGGGTTAAGGTCAAGTGGGTGTTATGCTGAATTAGATATTTTTCAACATATGAACATTTAACAAGGCGTGAACTCGCCAAACAACACATACTTGTAAACATGTATCAGTTAAGATCACCGAATACGTGTAAAATGGCATTATGACGTATTTTGAAAAGTTGGTCAAAGGTGACGTTCAAAGGACACAATTTCGGTAAACACTGTATTTTAAAAATGCTATTCTTCTAAGCAAGATATAAGGTATATTTACATCCACTGAAAATTTTCTCCTTTATTTCTAAAGAAAACCACTGCCGTTTATCAGTTCATGAACAACACTAGGCATATATCACCTGTACAGATTTCTTGATCAGTGACTGTTCCATCAATGAAACGTACTATGACGTACATATCAATAACACAATAGTTAATCTTTTTAATCCTACTTTAAATGATTATTTATACAGATATAAATATACACAATAAAATGTCTTTCTTTGGTTGTTAGTGCGGGAATTAACGTCGCAGCTATTGCAGAAAAAAATTACATAACCCGCTTACGCGGGTTATGTATTTTTTCTGCAACAGCTGCGTCATTAATTCCCGTACTAACAACCAAAGAAAGCATTTTATTGTTTAAATAACAGTGGGACTGACAGAGGGACAGAAAAATGAACGGATGGACATACATATATACGAGCTTTTAATTATGCTTTACAATACATGTATTAACAGTCTCTAGATTAAGGTCCGCGCAAGCGTGAGTAATAAAATTGATGCAAATACTGACAAAGCAATACCATATTTTTTCGAGTTGTTTGTACTGACAATTAAAAAAAAGTCATAATTTTGCAATCCAAAAAAATTATTAAAATCTTACAATAAGTTTAGGTCCAAAAATCACAGAATTAGTCAATGGAGCAGGTAATCTTCATTGTCTTTACGTCTCACTTATTTTGTATTTTATAGTCTTAAGAAAATGTACTTTGAAAACACTCCGAAGTACTACTTCTCAGAATTTGTAGTGAAAGTAAATAGTGTTGCCTTGTTTTTTCGGACAAGGATCTAATAATGGATCTTTTCATTCTACCCCCCCCCCCCCATTTATATGCCTGTTTTTTAATGCAAAAATCTAAAGAATGAGAATTCCTCTCTCTCTCTCTCTCTTAAAAATGTTCGCCTGCAGCATCTGGAGTTTTGCAAAGTAAAATTGTATACCTGCTATTACATGCATAACTTGGGTAAAACTATGTAGACGTGTGTACAATATATCTGATATTCATAAACCGGGAAAAAATGAATTGACTTTGTAAACAGTGTTACGTTCCCGCTACGTACATAAAAAAAACAGCCTCTACACATTTGACTGTAATATCTTTAACGAAGTCACTATTTCGAAATCATCTAAGAGAGAAAACATTTAAAAACTATTTTTAATAAATAAATGATAAATAAAGAGTTAATAAATATCATTTACTATTTACTGATTTACTGAGCCGACAAAGTATTTCGACCACTTATTTCGGAGTACAATGTACATTATTGAAAACAAAAGTAGCTATAGGTTTATAATTAAATTCAGGATCATGTTAATTTCCATTATATAATATACTGAAATCATCTCATGTGTGATGCACTATTAAATGCAGTTATTCTGACCTCAGCCTTTAAGACTTTATAGGCAAAATTATTCCTTATGAATTAAATTTTAGGGACAAGAGTGGCTTTTATAAATCTGTTGATGTTAATTAGTTTAATACTACATGTTGAGGTTTTATTACATGTATTTGCATTTTTTTTTTAGATTAACAAGAATTGTGAGCACACAACTTATGTTGCGAGCGTAAAAATATACAAGTCCATATAGTGCAGTTACCGGTATATTGTACTTCTAACAAACATATTGTAAATCTAACATACATATCAAATGCAGATAATTTTTCACATTAGAGCTTTTTACTTAACTCACCTTAGTTTAACTACCGTTCAAGTATATTTCATCACATTGTTATTAACAAAGTCAAATAGCTTACCTTTTGATCCCTAAGAGCTCTTAAAGTGTCTTCGTCAACGCCTCGTTTCCGTAGGAATGGCTCCATGCTTCTGTGAAATATCAAATAAACTATAAATAGTAAAGTCAATAGATAAAAGTGTAAAATTTACAGATTAAAGTGTAAAATTTGCAGATTAAAGTGTAAAATTTACAGATTAAAGTGTAAATTTTGCAGATTAAAGTGTAAAATTTACAGATTAAAGTGTAAATTTTACACATTAAAGTGTAAAATTTACACATAAAAGTGTAAAATTTACAGATTAAAGTGTAAAATTTACACATTAAAGTGTAAATTTTACAGTTTAAAGTGGAAAATTTACAGATTAAAGTGGAAAATTTACACATTAAAGTGTAAATTTTACAGTTTAAAGTGGAAAATTTACAGATTAAAGTGTAAATTCTACAGATTAAAGTGTAAATTCTACAGATTGAAGTGTAAAATTTACAGATTAAAGTGTAAAATTTACACATTAAAGTGTAAATTTTACAGTTTAAAGTGTAAATTTTACAGATTAAAGTGTAAAATTTACACATTAAAGTGTAAATTTTACACATTAAAGTGTAAATTTTAGACATTAAAGTGTGGAAATTAAAAAAAAGTAAAGTGTCCAAATGGCACTAATACGCTTCCGTAGGATACTTAAAAATTCCAAGGAACTTTTGGAAAATTTGAAATCACAAGATTTCAACAAAATCAACAGCTTAAAAACTTACGACTTTTCAACTTTATACAAACCATTCCCTACGATAAATTAAAGTCCAGGCTTTTTAATATCATTGACAGCTGCTTTTTCAATAAAAATGGAACTCATAAATATACTTACCATGTCATTGGTCATTTGCAAAATTATTTTGTTGAAAAACATTCTGATTGTACACACAAGTACTCTGAAGTTGACATTAAAAAGATGCTTGAGTTTCTGATTGACAATATCTATGTGGTTTTTGGAGACCAGGTCTTCCAACAATCTATTGGAATTTCTATGGGTACCAATTGCGCCCCGTTATTAGCAGACCTTTTTTTGTATTCATATGAAGCAGAATTTGTCCAAAATCTTGTACGTGAAAAGAAGAAAACACTTGCTGTGGCGTTCAACTCGACATTTAGATATATCGACGACGTATTGTCAATTAACAATGGCTATTTCCACTCTTATGTCGATACGATATATCCTGGTGAACTTGAGATAAAAGATACCACAGAGTCTGACACATCTGTTTCATATTTAGATATTTTACTTGAAAAAGACGTTAATGGTAATCTAACAACCAAGCTTTATGATAAACGTGATGACTTTAACTTTTCAATCGTCAACTTCCCTTACTTATGCAGCAATATACCTTCATCACCTGCATACGGGGTATATATCTCTCAGTTGATTCGATACGCAAGAGCATGCTCTACGTATGTACAATTTCTAAAACGAGGTAAATTATTGACAAATAAGTTGATGAAACAAGAATATCAGCTTTCTCGTTTAAAGTCATCATTTCGTAAGTTCTATGGTCGATACAATGACCTTGTCAGCAAATACAATTTATCATTGAGTCAAATGCTGACTGACGTTTTTCATACTTATTGTTAGGCCATCATTTACACACTGAATTGTCGACGGATTTTTCCGTTATTTCCCGATCATGACAAGGAGCACACGGCGGGTGTGACCGGTCGGCAGGGGATGTTCACTCCTCCATGGCACCTGATCCCACCTCTGATGTTTGGAGGTCCGTGTTTGCTCTGCTCCTGTTTTGTATTGTATAATGGACTTTTGAGCTTGAATACTGTTCGTTATCTCCATATATTTCATGAATTGAATGAAAGTATTAGAGTTGATATGTTACAGAGATGTATCCTGGATACATATCTTCAGATAAATGGGATATAGTTTCAACATGTTAGCTTTTGAATATTTTGGTGATTGTTATTATGAATACAGTAAATTTTTTTACTTTTTTGTACGAATGTTGTATTACTGGTTATTAAAATTCCTTAAATATATGTTTTAATTTACTTTTGAAGTTGAGGCAAACTGTTGGCTGGTGAGATTCATGAAATGATGTTGGCCTGTACCTTATGATATTTATAGTTAAGTGTACACGTGAATTTTTAGTGGTTGTAAATGTGTATTTATCAATAGGGGTGTAAGCGTTAACAGCCAGAGATTTGATTTTTTTGTTGTTGTAGGTGATTACGTTGTGACTGTGACATGTTACTGATAACAAAATGACTGGGATGTCGGTGTTGACCTTTAGGTACTGATAAGAAAACTGACTGTGACCTCTGTTGAACTTTTGGTACTGATAACACAAGTGACTAGGGTACTACCTACACTACTGATATAAGCAAAGTCAAAACAACACAGCAAAATGAAATGCAAAACTCTCCAATAACGAACTGCACAGGAAACTGTCAAACTTCACCAAAAAGAATGAAGACTCTGTTTTTACTCAGATTAATGCTGACAAGTTAGCTGTGTATCTTGAATGCTTTGACCCAATTCTATCATATATAGTCGAAGACCTGGCTTTATAATTCTAACCAAATCCATCGCCAGTTCCGCCTTTCTAAATATCTGTCTTCTTCGAGGGGAAATGAAAGTGTATTGCGGCAAAAGATAAACAATGAGATCGAGTTAGGTAGAGTGGCAGGTCCATCCCCCTTTTCTTAACCTTCAAATTTCACCTCTTGGCCTAGTTCCCCAAAAAGAACCTGGGAGAAATCGGCTTATTCACCACTTGTCTTACCGTGAAGAATCATCAATGAATGACCACATTCCTCATGAATTTTTCACTGTGCAGTATAAAACCATAGATGACGCTATTTTAATTATCAAGAATATTAGAGTGGGGACACCTTTAGCAAAAACTGAGATGGAAAATGCTTTAAAAGAAGTACCAGTCTACCCTAATCTTAGTACTGATGGTCAGTTTTGCTTAAACAAAACTCTCCCCTTTGGCCTTCGTAATTTTTGCAACCTTTTTGAGATCAGTTCAGATTCTCCATGTTTAATTCGCTTTTGTATACTATAAGCACATCCTTGATAGCTCTGTTTATTGGATACCCAAATTCATCAGGGTGTCATGATGCGTTTCTGGCATTCAAAACTCAAGCAAATGACATCATCCTACCGATTGAGTATGAAAAAATAGTATTGGTATGCACACCTATTGACCTTTATGGGTTTAGAAATAGATTCCATCAAATTTGAGACAAGTCTTCCAGAAGACAAATAACTTCGCCTAGAAGAAACAATTAAGGTTTCTAAAAGGAAACGTACTGCTACCCTACGAGAGCTCGTTACAAATTTTGCCTGCTCAGTAGTGCCACCTAGAAGAACATTTGTTCGTAGAATCACTGAGCTAACTAACGGTATTTAAAAACCTTATCACCACCGCAGGTTAAAAGCTTACGCAAGGGCTGACCTACAAGCTTGACCTATTTTTATAAAACATTTTAACGGTACAGCACTGGGGAAACATGCACTTCCCAATCTTTGCTTCTTTATACAGAAGCTAGGAATTTAGGATGTGGGTCTACATTTGCAGGAAATTGTTATATGGCCCTTTTAAAGGACACTGGTCAAGATATCATATTTCAGTAAGAGAATTTTCCCCATTGTGCTTGCAACGGAAATGTGGGGTGAGGGACTGTCAAACACATCAGTCGTATTACACTCAGACAACAGCGCGGTGGTTCATGTTATAAACAAAACCTCCTCCAGGGATCCCAATTTGGTGAAATTAATGAGACATCTTATGGTAGCATCTTAAACATTCAAATTTCATTTTCATGCTGAACATATCCCAGGTCTTCATAATATTGCACTTGATCTTCTCTCTCGCTTGCAGATGCAAAGATTCAAAGAACTCTTCCCCAACATGGAAATGGAGGAAGAACCGGTTCTACATGCACTACTACACCTCTGACCAGAACAGCAGACTTTCTCATTAGGAGTTCAATAACAAAAGTTTCATGTCATCCTATATGATCATATTTGCAACTTACAAATGTTTCGTTCATGCCTATGCTGATAGAAATGCAACTCTCTTACCCTCATCGCTTTCTCATTTGTTGCTTTATATTGCACATTGCTACCAGTTAGTCTTGGCTGCTTCAACTATCCTCACACACATTGCTGCACTCGGTTTTACCTTCCAACTTGGAGGTTATCAGGACCTCACAGCAAAGTTACTGATTAAAAAACACAATTGCAGGGTTTTAGCAAAGTTAAGCTATCTATCGACAAAAGACTACCTACAACAGCAGACATTTTGTCAAAAGTTGTATCTGCTATACCATCTATCACAACAAATGCGTTCAGCAGCACATTTTTTCATGCTATGTATGTTTTGGCTTTTTGTCCCTTCCTTCACTAAAACAGCAGATGCAGAAATGCAGCATTTCTTGTTTGCTTAACATGTTACTTTGCAAAAAGATTCCGTGATAGGCAATTCCATAAATCCTGCAATCCCTCACTTTAAACATTCTTATCTGTCTACTCTGCATATTCAGCAAAAAATTGTCAACCTCTTATCATGTCACTTCTTTGTTCTGCAAACTTTCATGAACATTAGATGTCACATATCACCTGGGGAACCCTTGTTTTCATTTATTGATGGTACTCCGGTTTCCCGTCAGATTTTTACTGAACACTTAACTTTGTCTCTGTTCATTCTGTGGATTAGATGTAAATAAGTACCAGTCACATATTTTTCGGATTGGAGCGGCCACGACAGCGTCAGGCTCAGGGTCATCAGACATTCAAACACAAAATATGGGCCGCTGGAAATCCTCAGCATTCTAGAAATACATCAGAATTCCGACTATAAAAATGTGATGCAGATCAGTTCCATGCCAAAGGGCAATTTTTAACTTGACAAGTTTTTATGGGAGCCTTGAAGGCACGGGCTTTAGGTCAACCATGTGACCCATTACCAGACACAGGACCGTGAAGTCAGGGGCTTCTGGTTCAAGTGTGAATTACTACTCGGACACCATGTGTAATTGAACCTTGAATTCGAGGGCTTCTGGTTCACCTCTCCGTTAGGTCGAACATTTGATTCAGCGATTCCGGTTCAAGGAATATTGCTTATTGTATTGATTGTGTTGACATGTAGATAAGTACAACTTTATAATCCAACTACTATTGTTATTGCTGAGGTCCTTTCTTTATTTTTATGTCCTAATTTGTTGCCGGGTGTTGGATTGGGCATATCAAAACTGTAGGAAGCCACAGCTTTGATAGGAGGCAGAAGATACCCCATCTTTGACACTTTCTGTACATACACTTTACCAAATTATCTTGTCTTATAACTTGGATTATTTTAGTCGCAATACTGAGTGTATGACATTTTATACATATTATTTCTAGGGCTGTTGAATGTTTAGAGAGTCACAACTCTCTCAATTGAATTATAGTATTGTGCCTTTAGTTTGTTGTATTTTTAACTGTTTTATATATTTTTCTCGGTATAATACTTTGTCATTTATTAGTTACATAAATTAACAAATTTGTTTTGTTGTATCGTGTCAAATGTGAGCACCACCCTATCAGATATTCATAAAGGATTTTGTAAACGTGAGATTTTTATCTGCGTAGTTACCTTTAGATTTGCTGACCAAACAAAATATAATGCATGAGAAAACTCTAAATACGTCATTTCTATAACTATTTTTTGTCCTTGTGAAGAAGTAATGCGAAACGGTATACCCGTGACTCTTCTGGTAGGAAAAAGAAAAGACTACTATTGATTGTAAAAAGTCGGTTTTTAAGAGGAAAAACCAGGTATACCTTTTTTGTAGATATGACAACAAAAAACAACTCTCCTTTCTTCAGCGAAGAAGAGCGTAAGTTTACAGCTGTTCTCATCCGAATTGTGGAAATTCTAAAAAAGAAAAAAAATGGTATAAGAGAAACAATAGTGCATGTGTACTTAAAAAAGCGGGCTTTATATTTTAGCGGCTAATTCATGAATACCCCTATGAAATCTAATTCATGATTTCGCCAACAACTCCATACCCAGTGATTGCGCTAATTATCAAGGAATCTAGCAAGTGATCTTAGAAGATCATCAAAATCTGCCATATAACAATTCGCAGAAAATTTCTAGAAAATTTAAAAATAGTGGTTAGCTCTTTAACATGAGCATGATATGCACCATAGTGGTCACTCCTCCCGATCCATTTTCTGACCCATGGCCTTCCTTTAGATCTTCGAGTGCAAATGGAATTATCAAAATGCACATTAAAATATCTATCTTTCTCTTCCTGTGCTTCCGTGTTGACAAAATGAAAAAAAAACTGTACTTCTTTAAAGGGGCGTTTCGTTTGTTTAATATAAATGGCAACAGAATGGATTGTAAACCTGTTTTACCATGTAAACATGTAAGGAATATATTACAAAAGTTGTATACTACAAGTTGTATACGACATGTATTACCGTGTAAACCGGCCTTTACAGTTTAAAAATATATCATTGATTAACAGATAGAAAGTATCACTTGATAACAAATAACTTTAAAAAATATTTATCGAGAAAAATTCTTTAAAAAAAAAATGCATATATATTTTTGAAAGTACACCTAATTAATTTCGTACTTATAGGCCAAAATTTTTTTATTAGTTTTGCGGATCCGCCGACCCCATTTTTGTAGTTTTGGGAAAAAAAAACAATTCAATTCAATCCTTTTTTTTATTACCGCCGACAGAATTGTACTTTAATCGTAACAAAACAAAAAAAAAAATCCGGAAATGATTGTACGTGGTTTGAATTTCACATACTCATGATCAAAATCATGTAAACGCTTAAACTATTGACCTTTTCAAGGAACTCATTCAAGCGTTTTATAGTTCGAGATGAATAAGCATGGCATGCTATACATTTTATTTCAAAACAGAATATAAATGTTTTTAAGGACACTAGTAAATGTAGGACGGTTTTTATGAGAAGTAAAGATGGTCAGACCGTTGGCGATGATATATACGGTGTTTTCGGCGAATGAAATATGGTGGTGGGGGAAATTACAGCCAAAACCAACGAACCTGATCAGGCTGATGCCGGCACTTGCACTCCATTCGACACCCCTGTGTCTATTCTTAGAGGTTTTCATCCCGTTTTGGCACAAAGTTGGCACAAAGTTTTTAACAGTAACCATTAGTCCTAAGGGTTATTTAACAGTTTATATACTATTTATGACATTTTAAAAGCACATCTTCAACTGTATTTCAAAACTCTGCAAAACTTATATTGTCAATCATTAAAGCGTCGAAGAAATAAAGAATTTTTTTTTATTGTACAGGTATGAATCTACCAAACTAGGGAAATTGAAAAAGTCCAGGACAACTTGGATTATGTGTGTGGATCAACCCTTTTTCCATTTGGGTCCAAATACTTTGCCACTGTTTTGTACGAGAGTCGCAGGAATGTGCAAACCCTATGGAGACGACTTTTTATTCTGGTAAGTTTATTTGTGTCCTATGAAGTTGTACTGATTTAAAGTTTTTTTTCTTGTTAATACTGTTTTTGAAAAGGTACTACCTGAATTTGAATAAACTTTTATTATTTTGCAGGAGTTTGTGCAAAAATTGCTGAAGTGTTTTTTTTTCTGTGGTGTCTTGGACGTGGCAGGGTGGAGGACACGTATCCAGAGTCATGCACGGAAAAGTTTAGCATTGTACGCCCAATATGTCTTTCCTGTTGGAGGAACGTTCTCCTTCAATGAGAAATGCCAAGAAAATACAGAAATAAACATTATCTGTTCTATGTTTCCCACCTGCATCGATATACTGCATATTAAAAGTTTTGAACATTGAGCACTTTTTTGTAGCCACCCAATGGACATTTTCAATAAGAAAAATCCGTAAAACAAATATTTAAAAAAATTGCCTTAGTGAAAGCAATCATTGCAAAAACAATATATATGTTTATCAAAGAAAGGCAAGTTGGACTTCCATAGCCCCTGGAAAGTTGTTTTCCATGTTTATTTTGTCCAAATGTTAAGATTTGAAACCGAAAGTACATTGCAAATGGCGGATTTTATAGGGGTCTTGTCTTTATACATGTCATGCTTTCAATAACAGCCTTCCAAAGACCATTTACGTCCAACTTGCCCTTCATTGATAAACATGTATTATTTCTGCAATAATGGTTTTTCCTAAAAGTACAGAATTGAGCAGGTGCATTTTTTTTAAATCTGCAAATTTTTTTTTCTCTAAAAATATTTTTTTGAATATTTGTTTTCAAGTGATGCTTTCTATCTGTTAATCAATGATATATTTATAAACTGTAAAAACTTTATACCCTACATAGTTTAGGAGCTATTGTAAAAATAAATTTTTGGACATCTTGACCTCTGGCAAAACAATCAGACAGGAATTTCTACAGATTTACTGATTGAGTTTTGTTCTGTTACCATCACGTTTTTTTCTTCCCAATCTTAGAAATATGTTTAAAAAAGGAGGACTTGTTACATTTGTTTTTAGTTTTACCTACCATCCATTCATCAAGTGTTTGATTTTGTTGTCTTCGCGTTAATTCTTGTTAATATGACGATTTTGATAAGTTACAAAAATGACAGTCTGTAAGTTAATTTTCATTGCATATACTTATCATTAACATCAGATACTAACAATCGTGAACACACACCATAACATTCAGTACCCCTTCCGATATATATACAACGTACATTCATACCCTATACGTGTGACGTCAGAACAGATGACTACCTACCCTTCTTCTTCCTCGTCCATGCCTTTATAAGCGACATACTAACAGATGTCGACCAACCCAACAGTATCCGCATCTTCTTCAGTCATACCCAAAGAAAAGATCATGGGGGCAACACTAGTTTAAACAACGGCGATGCAGAATCGGCATCTGGGCAATTAACGGACGGTATTCAGGAGATTAGTGGGAGACAAAAGTAAGTGAAGCTTGCGGATTCCTCATATAACGGATGCAGAACCGTTGAAGAATGTACAAAACACGAGCTTGCCTCAGATGACGAAGACGGAAAAAGAATATGAAAGGCAGAAAAAAAACTGAGAGACTAAAGAATACAGAAAGCAAGAAGGCAATGTAGGAGTGTGTCTTATACACCCCCAGAGAAAGCGTGCAGAAGCGGGCAAGCAGGACCGATGCTAATAGAAGACCGGGGAGTTGTTTCAAGTGTGGTTTTACAGGCCATTAGGTTAAAGAGTGCAAAAATAAAGAAACGGTTTCTAAGATAAGGTTATTAGATAGTCTTATTTATTATACTTTTGTTAAAATGTTTCTTATACAAAGTTAAGAAGGTAAAATAACTATCTTTATAGTCCGAAAATTTCCATGCATAGCAAAGCTGTACCCCGGGGTATAGTTTGTGCTACCCACCCCTCGGAAAATTTTCATGTAATTTTTGCCACTCATTTCGATTTCATGTAATCAGTCTAAAGACTTGTGAGGTCATCCTGACTTCAGTAGCATTGTGACGTCATCAGGATTTCAGCTCATTGTAGCAGTGTTATCTTATTTTAAATACTTGTTCAAGACTTTTATAATTATTTTTTTCATGTTTTTTCCCTATGGAACTGTAGTATTAGGTACATCCAACTCTCAGAAATTATGATACACATCAGTATAATAAAACGCTTATCCACTGGCTGTGAGTGGGATAGCTCTTTCATCAAACCCTTGACAGGAACTATTCCCCTCGGGCAAGCGTATAATATATCGCTTCGAATAAAGAAGAGGTAATGGGTGCATTCGCAAGTGATGACCTTGCAAAGGATCTTAAGAATCTTGACATTGGCAATGACTAGCTTCCTGTTCAGCGCAGCCTAGGATTAAACTGGGACTTGATGTCAGATACATTCACACGTCGAAACATTTTATCTGTTATCAACAGTCAATATGACCCCCTGAGTCTTGTTGCTCCCGTAACTATTGGGGAAAAAGAATTATGGAATATTGTAACATAGTTCTGATTGGAATAGTCCTCTGTTGGAACAGTATCGTTCTGAATGGGCGTCGTGGAAAACTGATCTTCACTACCTGCAAGATATTAACATTCGTTGTATATACATAAACATGACGCCTCTCTCAGCAAAGATGTTAGAGAAATTCACGTCTACTCTGATGCACCCAAGGATGCAATTCCAGCGGTGGCATATCTAAGGACCATTTCTTTGGATGGTGAAATACTGTAGTACATGTTGGAATCATCCTAGGCAAGGCAAAGGTAGCGCTAGCGCCTTAACATTGAGTTCTCCTGGCTGTAGTAATATACGACTAGCGCCTTAACATTGAGTTCTCCTGGCTGTAGTAATATACGACATTGCAGTGAATGTATTGTACATCGCAGTTGATTGTGTTCAGTTTTACCGTCACGGTAGCTCAGTCGGTAGAGTGCTCGCTCCGTGATCGGAAGGTCGTTTTCGAATCACGGCCGCGACTGACCTAATTCGATAAAAAAAATAGGTAGCAACTGTTCCTTCGCCGGCCTTCGACACTTTGAAGTGAAAATTGTTGGTGAGACCTTAGAAACCGAGGCCCCATGTCACGGCAGGCGTTGACATGATAGAGAACCCTCACTGCTAAATGGCCCCGAGTGCAGAGTTAAGGTCTAAATTTGAAGCCCTTCACCGGAATATGGTGACGTCTCTATACAATCAATCAATCAATCAATCAATGTTCAGTTTCACATTGACAGTTAAGTGGTATTAGGCTACATGAATAATCGCGTCCGACGATTTCACATGTACGTACTGGTCCCTGCTGACAAAGCAGGTAACAACATTGTCTTTGTTTGTAAGGCTCATTATATTAAATGTATTTTAGAGGAACTTGGATTTAATTCTACAAGTGGTAATCAAACTCATACTCATAGTTCCCTTTCTAAGGAAGAAATTCTTCAAAATCATATGTCAGTTTTGAATATTTTTAATATTCCAAACAACCAAAATGAATTTGAATTACCATATTTATATTGGATTCCGAAACTTCATAAAAATCCTTACAAACAAAGATACATAGCGGGTTCCAGTAAATGTTCAACCAAGCCTCTATCTTTATTCCTCACTAAGATATTAACAGTGGTGAAGAAGAAACTTCAAGAGTACTGTGCAACAATATATTCGAGAAGTGGTGTAAATCAGATGTGGATACTTAAAAATTCCGAGGAACTTTTGGAAAATTTGAAATCACAAGATTTTACCAAAATCAACAGTTTAAAATCTTACGACTTTTCAACTTTGTACACAACCATTCCCCACGATAAATTAAAGTCCAGGCTTTTTGATATCATTGACAGCTGCTTTTTCAATAAAAATGGAACTCGTAAATATACTTACCTTGTCATTGGTCATTTGCAAAATTATTTTGCTAAAAAACATTCTGATTGTTCACACAAGTACTCTGAAGTTGACATTAAAAAGATGCTTGAGTTTCTGATTGACAATATGTATGTGGTTTTTGGAGACCAGGTCTTCCAACAATCTATTGGAATTCCCATGGGTGCCAATTGTGCCCCATTATTAGCAGACCTTTTTTGTATTCATATGAAGCAGAATTTGTCCAAAATCTTGTACGTGAAAAGAAGAAAACACTTGCTGTGGCCTTCAACTCGACATTTAGATATATCGACGACGTATTGTCAATTAACAATGGCTATTTCCACTTTTATGTCGATACGATATATCCTTGTGAACTTGAGAAAAAAGATACCACAGAGTCTGACACATCTGTTTCATATTTGGATATTTTACTTGAAAAAGACGTTAATGGTAATCTAACAACCAAGCTTTATGATAAACGTGATGACTTTAACTTTTCAATCGTCAACTTCCCTTACTTATGCAGCAATATACCTTCATCACCCGCATACGGGGTATATATCTCTCAGTTGATTCGATACGCAAGAGAAATGCTCTACGTATGTACAATTTCTAAAACGAGGTAAATTATTGACAAATAAGTTGATGAAACAAGAATATCAGCTGTCTCGTTTAAAGTCATCATTTCGTAAGTTTTATGGTCGATAAAATGACCTTGTCAGCAAATACAATTTATCATCGAGTCAAATGCTGACTGATGTTTTTCACACTAAGTGTTAGGCCATTATTTACACACTGAATTGTCGACGGATTTTTTTCGTTATTTCCCGATCATGACAAGGAGCACACGGCGGGTGTGACCGGTCGGCAGGGGATGCTCACTCCTCCATGGCACCTGATCCCACCTCTGATGTTTGGAGGTCCGTGTTTGCTCTGCTCCTATTTTGTATTGATTAATGGACTTTTGAGCTTGAATACTGTTCGTTATCTCCATATATTTCATGTACCTGAGCTGTGAGCAATCCTATCGTATCGAACGAATAATACATGTACTTAGGACTACAACCCCTGAACAGTGGACATGTGTACCCACTCACATGAACCCTGCAGACGGTGGAGAGCTGCATATTTTGACCTATACTCGGCACTCAGGGCCATTGAGCAGTGAGGGATGTTTTTCGTGCCAGTACCTACTGCGACACGGGACCTCGATTTATACGGTCTCTTCCGAAGGACCGGTCTTCACGTCCCACAGTGGGACACCCTGCACATTGTGCCACCTGTTCAACTCTTCAAGGAAGATCAGAATGATGTCAATACGGATAACAGTACATTTACTTTTGTTGGCCCATAGAATGATAAATAAATTAAACCAGTTTTGGCGGTTTAAGTAATGCAGTCCTCTGTCGAGAACCAGTGCGTATTTGAGACCCATAGATCCAACAACTTCTCATCACGCACTGCTCTTGTAAGAGCCTTTGCTTTTTTACGGAACAGAGTATGTGCCTTTAAACAGGAGAATTGTGGCCATAGTTCCCATTTATTTATTAATTACAAGGCTGTTGACACATTTCAGGTAGTTGAACGATGGATTATTATACCCCACGCAACAAGTTGCGGGGGGTATAATGTTTTTGAACCGTCCGGTCAGTCCTGTTTTTTGTTAGCTCATAAACCGCTGCACAGAATTTCGTCAAACTTTGCAGATATTTAAGACAGAACACAATGTGTAGATGTGCATATTACCAGGAAATTCCGATTCCTATATTTTTTCTGGGAATTTCGGCACTTTTCAACTTAGATTTTTGGCCATTTCTTGAATAATAGAGATGAACAGTTTGTCAGCGCAACTCCTCTTAAAGCGCTGCACAGAATTTGGTCAAACTTTGCAGATATTAGTACACAGTGTGTAGATGTGCACATTAGAAGGAAATTCCGATTTCATTATTTTTCTGGGAATTTCGATACTTTTCAACTTGTATTTTGGCCATATCTTGAATGTAGAGATGAACAGTTTGTCAGTGCAACTTCTCTTAAACCGCTGCACGGAATTTGGTCAAACTTTGGAGACATTTAGTACACAGTGGTCGCCCACGTGGCGCAGTGGTTAGAGCGTCTGCTCTAGAGTCGCGAAGTAAGGAGTTGATCCTTACGTCGCGGGTTCAAATCCCACAGAAACATATATACAATGAAGTCATATAGGTCGATCTATATAAACAATAGAATATTTCTTTCTTTTTAAAAAAAAAAAAACAACAAGATTAAGACCCCTATTTTTTAATTTTAAAACAATCGTTTAATCGTCAGAAAAAATAATTACACCAATAATACCAATTCAAACGCTGTTAATTTTCTTCCATCATAAAATTTTGCTTGGGCCGAGGTGTCTTTTATATGGGCCGACGTGTCAACAATATTGGGCCGAGATGTCAAGCGTGACGGGCCGAGGTGTCGTTGGGCCGAGATGTCTGTGGTGGCAGAGGATAGTTTTTTTTAATGCCAAACATGTGCCGAGGGGGTACACATATACATGCGATCCATAAAAACATGTACATGGGGACAGTTTTCCAGGGGCTAATTAATTACACTTCATATGCCCATGGCTCACAAATTATGTCAACAAATTACATGTAATCTGCGTATTAGAGTGCACATGTACCAAAAATGCACCTGGGGACTCCCCAAATTTTGGCTTGTTTTTCCAAGATTTGGGCCTCATTCATACCCATACAACCCACCCCCAGGCCCGAGCGAGCAGGATAAAACACCCAGTAGTCTGTAAATCAATGCAAGCCCTAATGAAAATTCACCAACTGATATGGGGTCATTCACCTTCCCTCTGAGATACACACCTTCTTCTAAGGCCTACTGCTTTTCAGCTGAATTTCCTCTGCAACTGACCACGTGTCTTAGTTTCGCATTTACAACTCTGTATATGATAAGCCTCATAGTGACACCTACATGTTGCACATCATTTTTTTCAGCAAGCACTCTGCTACACTGCAAATGTGTCCCATAATTATTCTAATCATTTTTCTACATAAAATATCACATCAAACAGGGGATATCTCAATTTTTTAAGAAATTTGACCGGGTCTTTAGTACGAAACTATCCCCTGCCACCTTTAACTTTCAAAGTTTGCTTTTCAATTAAAATAACTTTCCATATTTAGAAAGTGCAATCAATTCTGAGTAAAAATATACTAAATATGTCTTATTTCAATGAAAAATAAAAAAGTTAGAGGCAAATAAGTGACCCCACCAATTGTCGGTCAACCACCTTAACCCCATATTCTTTGTGTTACTTCAAAAATGACCAACTCCTACAATCCAAAAGAAACTATTTCTTATCAAAACAGTGTTAAATGGTAACTTTGATCAATTTCAAATGCAGCTACATATAAAAAACTCAATAAGAATTGCATGCCTTGATGAAATGTACTCACATGTAACACATACTCTCCTATTTTGGATGTTTTGAGAAATCCCATTTTACCTCTTAATTGCTTGAATTTATACATCTACAGCTTGTTTGCAAAAAGAAAACCTAATCTATTTTTCAGGATATTTATTGTAATATACAAAAACCCCTCTTGCATCAAAGGTTCAAGAAGAAGTGCCCTGGAAATTGCAGTTATCTACCCTACCCCTCCAACCATTACCTGATTCTATTGAAAATATACTGTGGAAATCTGATTTTCCTGACTGTCCTTTTTCTGAGTATATTTCATTCAATTTCAACATATCTGAATGATCAAATACATGCATTTGATTCCCCTGAATATTTAAAGTGATCATCCTGTCCTTACTTGGCATTTGTGAGTAAATTTCAGGTGCTTAGTAGAATCCAATAATTACATGAAAATGTACATATTTTTGATGTTCTGTTCATTAAATATGTAAAAAGACCATCTGTTTTGTTCTAATTTAAAGAAAAATATATAATCTATATGAAAATAATGAAAAGTTTAAGTTCTATCACATTATAGAAGACAAATGAGGGGGAAAATGAAGGGGAGGGGGGTATTTTTTTATGTAATCATCAATAGTAAAATGGGTCTAATTTGAAAAAAAAAATTAAAGCACAGCAATTCTTTGAATAAATGTGGTTCTGTGAACTGATATTTTTGCATACTGACTCATTCTTTTTTTCAAAATAATGATATTTAGTGAAATACATGTAAAAAAGAGTAAATTTATGTAATTTCAGTGATATCGCAATAATTAAGCCCCTTTAATTTTAATTAATACTAAGTAATTGCATCAAAATTTGATAAAATATATGTGACAGTGCCCAAACTATTATTTTTAAGCAGATAAATTTTTCTCAGAAAAAAATTGCCTTACTCTGTTAAGATTTGTTATGCTGATGCTTCAAACTCTTTGAAAATGTGAACTGGGAAAGGTTTACCCCCCTTGTGTTTAGGTCTCTCTACCTAAATGAATAAGAGTCAAATGAAAGAAATGTGGTGAGTTTTGAAAATGGCATACATCAATAAACTTATTTAGAGAAGAATTAGACTAAATTACATATTTCTGAAAATTGGTGTTTTCTTGAAGGTGGCAGAGGATAGTTTTTTTTAATGCCAAACATGTGCCGAGGGGGTACACATATACATGCGATCCATAAAAACATGTACATGGGGACAGTTTTCCAGGGGCTAATTAATTACACTTCATATGCCCATGGCTCACAAATTATGTCAACAAATTACATGTAATCTGCGTATTAGAGTGCACATGTACCAAAAATGCACCTGGGGACTCCCCAAATTTTGGCTTGTTTTTCCAAGATTTGGGCCTCATTCATACCCATACAACCCACCCCCAGGCCCGAGCGAGCAGGATAAAACACCCAGTAGTCTGTAAATCAATGCAAGCCCTAATGAAAATTCACCAACTGATATGGGGTCATTCACCTTCCCTCTGAGATACACACCTTCTTCTAAGGCCTACTGCTTTTCAGCTGAATTTCCTCTGCAACTGACCACGTGTCTTAGTTTCGCATTTACAACTCTGTATATGATAAGCGTCATAGTGACACCTACATGTTGCACATCATTTTTTTCAGCAAGCACTCTGCTACACTGCAAATGTGTCCCATAATTATTCTAATCATTTTTCTACATAAAATATCACATCAAACAGGGGATATCTCAATTTTTTAAGAAATTTGACCGGGTCTTTAGTACGAAACTATCCCCTGCCACCTTTAACTTTCAAAGTTTGCTTTTCAATTAAAATAACTTTCCATATTTAGAAAGTGCAATCAATTCTGAGTAAAAATATACTAAATATGTCTTATTTCAATGAAAAATAAAAAAGTTAGAGGCAAATAAGTGACCCCACCAATTGTCGGTCAACCACCTTAACCCCATATTCTTTGTGTTACTTCAAAAATGACCAACTCCTACAATCCAAAAGAAACTATTTCTTATCAAAACAGTGTTAAATGGTAACTTTGATCAATTTCAAATGCAGCTACATATAAAAAACTCAATAAGAATTGCATGCCTTGATGAAATGTACTCACATGTAACACATACTCTCCTATTTTGGATGTTTTGAGAAATCCCATTTTACCTCTTAATTGCTTGAATTTATACATCTACAGCTTGTTTGCAAAAAGAAAACCTAATCTATTTTTCAGGATATTTATTGTAATATACAAAAACCCCTCTTGCATCAAAGGTTCAAGAAGAAGTGCCCTGGAAATTGCAGTTATCTACCCTACCCCTCCAACCATTACCTGATTCTATTGAAAATATACTGTGGAAATCTGATTTTCCTGACTGTCCTTTTTCTGAGTATATTTCATTCAATTTCAACATATCTGAATGATCAAATACATGCATTTGATTCCCCTGAATATTTAAAGTGATCATCCTGTCCTTACTTGGCATTTGTGAGTAAATTTCAGGTGCTTAGTAGAATCCAATAATTACATGAAAATGTACATATTTTTGATGTTCTGTTCATTAAATATGTAAAAAGACCATCTGTTTTGTTCTAATTTAAAGAAAAATATATAATCTATATGAAAATAATGAAAAGTTTAAGTTCTATCACATTATAGAAGACAAATGAGGGGGAAAATGAAGGGGAGGGGGGTATTTTTTTATGTAATCATCAATAGTAAAATGGGTCTAATTTGAAAAAAAAAATTAAAGCACAGCAATTCTTTGAATAAATGTGGTTCTGTGAACTGATATTTTTGCATACTGACTCATTCTTTTTTTCAAAATAATGATATTTAGTGAAATACATGTAAAAAAGAGTAAATTTATGTAATTTCAGTGATATCGCAATAATTAAGCCCCTTTAATTTTAATTAATACTAAGTAATTGCATCAAAATTTGATAAAATATATGTGACAGTGCCCAAACTATTATTTTTAAGCAGATAAATTTTTCTCAGAAAAAAATTGCCTTACTCTGTTAAGATTTGTTATGCTGATGCTTCAAACTCTTTGAAAATGTGAACTGGGAAAGGTTTACCCCCCTTGTGTTTAGGTCTCTCTACCTAAATGAATAAGAGTCAAATGAAAGAAATGTGGTGAGTTTTGAAAATGGCATACATCAATAAACTTATTTAGAGAAGAATTAGACTAAATTACATATTTCTGAAAATTGGTGTTTTCTTGAAGGTGGCAGAGGATAGTTTTTTTTAATGCCAAACATGTGCCGAGGGGGTACACATATACATGCGATCCATAAAAACATGTACATGGGGACAGTTTTCCAGGGGCTAATTAATTACACTTCATATGCCCATGGCTCACAAATTATGTCAACAAATTACATGTAATCTGCGTATTAGAGTGCACATGTACCAAAAATGCACCTGGGGACTCCCCAAATTTTGGCTTGTTTTTCCAAGATTTGGGCCTCATTCATACCCATACAACCCACCCCCAGGCCCGAGCGAGCAGGATAAAACACCCAGTAGTCTGTAAATCAATGCAAGCCCTAATGAAAATTCACCAACTGATATGGGGTCATTCACCTTCCCTCTGAGATACACAACTTCTTCTAAGGCCTACTGCTTTTCAGCTGAATTTCCTCTGCAACTGACCACGTGTCTAAGTTTCGCATTTACAACTCTGTATATGATAAGCGTCATAGTGACACCTACATGTTGCACATCATTTTTTTCAGCAAGCACTCTGCTACACTGCAAATGTGTCCCATAATTATTCTAATCATTTTTCTACATAAAATATCACATCAAACAGGGGATATCTCAATTTTTTAAGAAATTTGACCGGGTCTTTAGTACGAAACTATCCCCTGCCACCTTTAACTTTCAAAGTTTGCTTTTCAATTAAAATAACTTTCCATATTTAGAAAGTGCAATCAATTCTGAGTAAAAATATACTAAATATGTCTTATTTCAATGAAAAATAAAAAAGTTAGAGGCAAATAAGTGACCCCACCAATTGTCGGTCAACCACCTTAACCCCATATTCTTTGTGTTACTTCAAAAATGACCAACTCCTACAATCCAAAAGAAACTATTTCTTATCAAAACAGTGTTAAATGGTAACTTTGATCAATTTCAAATGCAGCTACATATAAAAAACTCAATAAGAATTGCATGCCTTGATGAAATGTACTCACATGTAACACATACTCTCCTATTTTGGATGTTTTGAGAAATCCCATTTTACCTCTTAATTGCTTGAATTTATACATCTACAGCTTGTTTGCAAAAAGAAAACCTAATCTATTTTTCAGGATATTTATTGTAATATACAAAAACCCCTCTTGCATCAAAGGTTCAAGAAGAAGTGCCCTGGAAATTGCAGTTATCTACCCTACCCCTCCAACCATTACCTGATTCTATTGAAAATATACTGTGGAAATCTGATTTTCCTGACTGTCCTTTTTCTGAGTATATTTCATTCAATTTCAACATATCTGAATGATCAAATACATGCATTTGATTCCCCTGAATATTTAAAGTGATCATCCTGTCCTTACTTGGCATTTGTGAGTAAATTTCAGGTGCTTAGTAGAATCCAATAATTACATGAAAATGTACATATTTTTGATGTTCTGTTCATTAAATATGTAAAAAGACCATCTGTTTTGTTCTAATTTAAAGAAAAATATATAATCTATATGAAAATAATGAAAAGTTTAAGTTCTATCACATTATAGAAGACAAATGAGGGGGAAAATGAAGGGGAGGGGGGTATTTTTTTATGTAATCATCAATAGTAAAATGGGTCTAATTTGAAAAAAAAAATTAAAGCACAGCAATTCTTTGAATAAATGTGGTTCTGTGAACTGATATTTTTGCATACTGACTCATTCTTTTTTTCAAAATAATGATATTTAGTGAAATACATGTAAAAAAGAGTAAATTTATGTAATTTCAGTGATATCGCAATAATTAAGCCCCTTTAATTTTAATTAATACTAAGTAATTGCATCAAAATTTGATAAAATATATGTGACAGTGCCCAAACTATTATTTTTAAGCAGATAAATTTTTCTCAGAAAAAAATTGCCTTACTCTGTTAAGATTTGTTATGCTGATGCTTCAAACTCTTTGAAAATGTGAACTGGGAAAGGTTTACCCCCCTTGTGTTTAGGTCTCTCTACCTAAATGAATAAGAGTCAAATGAAAGAAATGTGGTGAGTTTTGAAAATGGCATACATCAATAAACTTATTTAGAGAAGAATTAGACTAAATTACATATTTCTGAAAATTGGTGTTTTCTTGAAGGTGGCAGAGGATAGTTTTTTTTAATGCCAAACATGTGCCGAGGGGGTACACATATACATGCGATCCATAAAAACATGTACATGGGGACAGTTTTCCAGGGGCTAATTAATTACACTTCATATGCCCATGGCTCACAAATTATGTCAACAAATTACATGTAATCTGCGTATTAGAGTGCACATGTACCAAAAATGCACCTGGGGACTCCCCAAATTTTGGCTTGTTTTTCCAAGATTTGGGCCTCATTCATACCCATACAACCCACCCCCAGGCCCGAGCGAGCAGGATAAAACACCCAGTAGTCTGTAAATCAATGCAAGCCCTAATGAAAATTCACCAACTGATATGGGGTCATTCACCTTCCCTCTGAGATACACACCTTCTTCTAAGGCCTACTGCTTTTCAGCTGAATTTCCTCTGCAACTGACCACGTGTCTTAGTTTCGCATTTACAACTCTGTATATGATAAGCGTCATAGTGACACCTACATGTTGCACATCATTTTTTTCAGCAAGCACTCTGCTACACTGCAAATGTGTCCCATAATTATTCTAATCATTTTTCTACATAAAATATCACATCAAACAGGGGATATCTCAATTTTTTAAGAAATTTGACCGGGTCTTTAGTACGAAACTATCCCCTGCCACCTTTAACTTTCAAAGTTTGCTTTTCAATTAAAATAACTTTCCATATTTAGAAAGTGCAATCAATTCTGAGTAAAAATATACTAAATATGTCTTATTTCAATGAAAAATAAAAAAGTTAGAGGCAAATAAGTGACCCCACCAATTGTCGGTCAACCACCTTAACCCCATATTCTTTGTGTTACTTCAAAAATGACCAACTCCTACAATCCAAAAGAAACTATTTCTTATCAAAACAGTGTTAAATGGTAACTTTGATCAATTTCAAATGCAGCTACATATAAAAAACTCAATAAGAATTGCATGCCTTGATGAAATGTACTCACATGTAACACATACTCTCCTATTTTGGATGTTTTGAGAAATCCCATTTTACCTCTTAATTGCTTGAATTTATACATCTACAGCTTGTTTGCAAAAAGAAAACCTAATCTATTTTTCAGGATATTTATTGTAATATACAAAAACCCCTCTTGCATCAAAGGTTCAAGAAGAAGTGCCCTGGAAATTGCAGTTATCTACCCTACCCCTCCAACCATTACCTGATTCTATTGAAAATATACTGTGGAAATCTGATTTTCCTGACTGTCCTTTTTCTGAGTATATTTCATTCAATTTCAACATATCTGAATGATCAAATACATGCATTTGATTCCCCTGAATATTTAAAGTGATCATCCTGTCCTTACTTGGCATTTGTGAGTAAATTTCAGGTGCTTAGTAGAATCCAATAATTACATGAAAATGTACATATTTTTGATGTTCTGTTCATTAAATATGTAAAAAGACCATCTGTTTTGTTCTAATTTAAAGAAAAATATATAATCTATATGAAAATAATGAAAAGTTTAAGTTCTATCACATTATAGAAGACAAATGAGGGGGAAAATGAAGGGGAGGGGGGTATTTTTTTATGTAATCATCAATAGTAAAATGGGTCTAATTTGAAAAAAAAAATTAAAGCACAGCAATTCTTTGAATAAATGTGGTTCTGTGAACTGATATTTTTGCATACTGACTCATTCTTTTTTTCAAAATAATGATATTTAGTGAAATACATGTAAAAAAGAGTAAATTTATGTAATTTCAGTGATATCGCAATAATTAAGCCCCTTTAATTTTAATTAATACTAAGTAATTGCATCAAAATTTGATAAAATATATGTGACAGTGCCCAAACTATTATTTTTAAGCAGATAAATTTTTCTCAGAAAAAAATTGCCTTACTCTGTTAAGATTTGTTATGCTGATGCTTCAAACTCTTTGAAAATGTGAACTGGGAAAGGTTTACCCCCCTTGTGTTTAGGTCTCTCTACCTAAATGAATAAGAGTCAAATGAAAGAAATGTGGTGAGTTTTGAAAATGGCATACATCAATAAACTTATTTAGAGAAGAATTAGACTAAATTACATATTTCTGAAAATTGGTGTTTTCTTGAAGGTGGCAGAGGATAGTTTTTTTTAATGCCAAACATGTGCCGAGGGGGTACACATATACATGCGATCCATAAAAACATGTACATGGGGACAGTTTTCCAGGGGCTAATTAATTACACTTCATATGCCCATGGCTCACAAATTATGTCAACAAATTACATGTAATCTGCGTATTAGAGTGCACATGTACCAAAAATGCACCTGGGGACTCCCCAAATTTTGGCTTGTTTTTCCAAGATTTGGGCCTCATTCATACCCATACAACCCACCCCCAGGCCCGAGCGAGCAGGATAAAACACCCAGTAGTCTGTAAATCAATGCAAGCCCTAATGAAAATTCACCAACTGATATGGGGTCATTCACCTTCCCTCTGAGATACACACCTTCTTCTAAGGCCTACTGCTTTTCAGCTGAATTTCCTCTGCAACTGACCACGTGTCTTAGTTTCGCATTTACAACTCTGTATATGATAAGCGTCATAGTGACACCTACATGTTGCACATCATTTTTTTCAGCAAGCACTCTGCTACACTGCAAATGTGTCCCATAATTATTCTAATCATTTTTCTACATAAAATATCACATCAAACAGGGGATATCTCAATTTTTTAAGAAATTTGACCGGGTCTTTAGTACGAAACTATCCCCTGCCACCTTTAACTTTCAAAGTTTGCTTTTCAATTAAAATAACTTTCCATATTTAGAAAGTGCAATCAATTCTGAGTAAAAATATACTAAATATGTCTTATTTCAATGAAAAATAAAAAAGTTAGAGGCAAATAAGTGACCCCACCAATTGTCGGTCAACCACCTTAACCCCATATTCTTTGTGTTACTTCAAAAATGACCAACTCCTACAATCCAAAAGAAACTATTTCTTATCAAAACAGTGTTAAATGGTAACTTTGATCAATTTCAAATGCAGCTACATATAAAAAACTCAATAAGAATTGCATGCCTTGATGAAATGTACTCACATGTAACACATACTCTCCTATTTTGGATGTTTTGAGAAATCCCATTTTACCTCTTAATTGCTTGAATTTATACATCTACAGCTTGTTTGCAAAAAGAAAACCTAATCTATTTTTCAGGATATTTATTGTAATATACAAAAACCCCTCTTGCATCAAAGGTTCAAGAAGAAGTGCCCTGGAAATTGCAGTTATCTACCCTACCCCTCCAACCATTACCTGATTCTATTGAAAATATACTGTGGAAATCTGATTTTCCTGACTGTCCTTTTTCTGAGTATATTTCATTCAATTTCAACATATCTGAATGATCAAATACATGCATTTGATTCCCCTGAATATTTAAAGTGATCATCCTGTCCTTACTTGGCATTTGTGAGTAAATTTCAGGTGCTTAGTAGAATCCAATAATTACATGAAAATGTACATATTTTTGATGTTCTGTTCATTAAATATGTAAAAAGACCATCTGTTTTGTTCTAATTTAAAGAAAAATATATAATCTATATGAAAATAATGAAAAGTTTAAGTTCTATCACATTATAGAAGACAAATGAGGGGGAAAATGAAGGGGAGGGGGGTATTTTTTTATGTAATCATCAATAGTAAAATGGGTCTAATTTGAAAAAAAAAATTAAAGCACAGCAATTCTTTGAATAAATGTGGTTCTGTGAACTGATATTTTTGCATACTGACTCATTCTTTTTTTCAAAATAATGATATTTAGTGAAATACATGTAAAAAAGAGTAAATTTATGTAATTTCAGTGATATCGCAATAATTAAGCCCCTTTAATTTTAATTAATACTAAGTAATTGCATCAAAATTTGATAAAATATATGTGACAGTGCCCAAACTATTATTTTTAAGCAGATAAATTTTTCTCAGAAAAAAATTGCCTTACTCTGTTAAGATTTGTTATGCTGATGCTTCAAACTCTTTGAAAATGTGAACTGGGAAAGGTTTACCCCCCTTGTGTTTAGGTCTCTCTACCTAAATGAATAAGAGTCAAATGAAAGAAATGTGGTGAGTTTTGAAAATGGCATACATCAATAAACTTATTTAGAGAAGAATTAGACTAAATTACATATTTCTGAAAATTGGTGTTTTCTTGAAGGTGGCAGAGGATAGTTTTTTTTAATGCCAAACATGTGCCGAGGGGGTACACATATACATGCGATCCATAAAAACATGTACATGGGGACAGTTTTCCAGGGGCTAATTAATTACACTTCATATGCCCATGGCTCACAAATTATGTCAACAAATTACATGTAATCTGCGTATTAGAGTGCACATGTACCAAAAATGCACCTGGGGACTCCCCAAATTTTGGCTTGTTTTTCCAAGATTTGGGCCTCATTCATACCCATACAACCCACCCCCAGGCCCGAGCGAGCAGGATAAAACACCCAGTAGTCTGTAAATCAATGCAAGCCCTAATGAAAATTCACCAACTGATATGGGGTCATTCACCTTCCCTCTGAGATACACACCTTCTTCTAAGGCCTACTGCTTTTCAGCTGAATTTCCTCTGCAACTGACCACGTGTCTTAGTTTCGCATTTACAACTCTGTATATGATAAGCCTCATAGTGACACCTACATGTTGCACATCATTTTTTTCAGCAAGCACTCTGCTACACTGCAAATGTGTCCCATAATTATTCTAATCATTTTTCTACATAAAATATCACATCAAACAGGGGATATCTCAATTTTTTAAGAAATTTGACCGGGTCTTTAGTACGAAACTATCCCCTGCCACCTTTAACTTTCAAAGTTTGCTTTTCAATTAAAATAACTTTCCATATTTAGAAAGTGCAATCAATTCTGAGTAAAAATATACTAAATATGTCTTATTTCAATGAAAAATAAAAAAGTTAGAGGCAAATAAGTGACCCCACCAATTGTCGGTCAACCACCTTAACCCCATATTCTTTGTGTTACTTCAAAAATGACCAACTCCTACAATCCAAAAGAAACTATTTCTTATCAAAACAGTGTTAAATGGTAACTTTGATCAATTTCAAATGCAGCTACATATAAAAAACTCAATAAGAATTGCATGCCTTGATGAAATGTACTCACATGTAACACATACTCTCCTATTTTGGATGTTTTGAGAAATCCCATTTTACCTCTTAATTGCTTGAATTTATACATCTACAGCTTGTTTGCAAAAAGAAAACCTAATCTATTTTTCAGGATATTTATTGTAATATACAAAAACCCCTCTTGCATCAAAGGTTCAAGAAGAAGTGCCCTGGAAATTGCAGTTATCTACCCTACCCCTCCAACCATTACCTGATTCTATTGAAAATATACTGTGGAAATCTGATTTTCCTGACTGTCCTTTTTCTGAGTATATTTCATTCAATTTCAACATATCTGAATGATCAAATACATGCATTTGATTCCCCTGAATATTTAAAGTGATCATCCTGTCCTTACTTGGCATTTGTGAGTAAATTTCAGGTGCTTAGTAGAATCCAATAATTACATGAAAATGTACATATTTTTGATGTTCTGTTCATTAAATATGTAAAAAGACCATCTGTTTTGTTCTAATTTAAAGAAAAATATATAATCTATATGAAAATAATGAAAAGTTTAAGTTCTATCACATTATAGAAGACAAATGAGGGGGAAAATGAAGGGGAGGGGGGTATTTTTTTATGTAATCATCAATAGTAAAATGGGTCTAATTTGAAAAAAAAAATTAAAGCACAGCAATTCTTTGAATAAATGTGGTTCTGTGAACTGATATTTTTGCATACTGACTCATTCTTTTTTTCAAAATAATGATATTTAGTGAAATACATGTAAAAAAGAGTAAATTTATGTAATTTCAGTGATACCGCAATAATTAAGCCCCTTTAATTTTAATTAATACTAAGTAATTGCATCAAAATTTGATAAAATATATGTGACAGTGCCCAAACTATTATTTTTAAGCAGATAAATTTTTCTCAGAAAAAAATTGCCTTACTCTGTTAAGATTTGTTATGCTGATGCTTCAAACTCTTTGAAAATGTGAACTGGGAAAGGTTTACCCCCCTTGTGTTTAGGTCTCTCTACCTAAATGAATAAGAGTCAAATGAAAGAAATGTGGTGAGTTTTGAAAATGGCATACATCAATAAACTTATTTAGAGAAGAATTAGACTAAATTACATATTTCTGAAAATTGGTGTTTTCTTGAAGGTGGCAGAGGATAGTTTTTTTTAATGCCAAACATGTGCCGAGGGGGTACACATATACATGCGATCCATAAAAACATGTACATGGGGACAGTTTTCCAGGGGCTAATTAATTACACTTCATATGCCCATGGCTCACAAATTATGTCAACAAATTACATGTAATCTGCGTATTAGAGTGCACATGTACCAAAAATGCACCTGGGGACTCCCCAAATTTTGGCTTGTTTTTCCAAGATTTGGGCCTCATTCATACCCATACAACCCACCCCCAGGCCCGAGCGAGCAGGATAAAACACCCAGTAGTCTGTAAATCAATGCAAGCCCTAATGAAAATTCACCAACTGATATGGGGTCATTCACCTTCCCTCTGAGATACACACCTTCTTCTAAGGCCTACTGCTTTTCAGCTGAATTTCCTCTGCAACTGACCACGTGTCTTAGTTTCGCATTTACAACTCTGTATATGATAAGCCTCATAGTGACACCTACATGTTGCACATCATTTTTTTCAGCAAGCACTCTGCTACACTGCAAATGTGTCCCATAATTATTCTAATCATTTTTCTACATAAAATATCACATCAAACAGGGGATATCTCAATTTTTTAAGAAATTTGACCGGGTCTTTAGTACGAAACTATCCCCTGCCACCTTTAACTTTCAAAGTTTGCTTTTCAATTAAAATAACTTTCCATATTTAGAAAGTGCAATCAATTCTGAGTAAAAATATACTAAATATGTCTTATTTCAATGAAAAATAAAAAAGTTAGAGGCAAATAAGTGACCCCACCAATTGTCGGTCAACCACCTTAACCCCATATTCTTTGTGTTACTTCAAAAATGACCAACTCCTACAATCCAAAAGAAACTATTTCTTATCAAAACAGTGTTAAATGGTAACTTTGATCAATTTCAAATGCAGCTACATATAAAAAACTCAATAAGAATTGCATGCCTTGATGAAATGTACTCACATGTAACACATACTCTCCTATTTTGGATGTTTTGAGAAATCCCATTTTACCTCTTAATTGCTTGAATTTATACATCTACAGCTTGTTTGCAAAAAGAAAACCTAATCTATTTTTCAGGATATTTATTGTAATATACAAAAACCCCTCTTGCATCAAAGGTTCAAGAAGAAGTGCCCTGGAAATTGCAGTTATCTACCCTACCCCTCCAACCATTACCTGATTCTATTGAAAATATACTGTGGAAATCTGATTTTCCTGACTGTCCTTTTTCTGAGTATATTTCATTCAATTTCAACATATCTGAATGATCAAATACATGCATTTGATTCCCCTGAATATTTAAAGTGATCATCCTGTCCTTACTTGGCATTTGTGAGTAAATTTCAGGTGCTTAGTAGAATCCAATAATTACATGAAAATGTACATATTTTTGATGTTCTGTTCATTAAATATGTAAAAAGACCATCTGTTTTGTTCTAATTTAAAGAAAAATATATAATCTATATGAAAATAATGAAAAGTTTAAGTTCTATCACATTATAGAAGACAAATGAGGGGGAAAATGAAGGGGAGGGGGGTATTTTTTTATGTAATCATCAATAGTAAAATGGGTCTAATTTGAAAAAAAAAATTAAAGCACAGCAATTCTTTGAATAAATGTGGTTCTGTGAACTGATATTTTTGCATACTGACTCATTCTTTTTTTCAAAATAATGATATTTAGTGAAATACATGTAAAAAAGAGTAAATTTATGTAATTTCAGTGATATCGCAATAATTAAGCCCCTTTAATTTTAATTAATACTAAGTAATTGCATCAAAATTTGATAAAATATATGTGACAGTGCCCAAACTATTATTTTTAAGCAGATAAATTTTTCTCAGAAAAAAATTGCCTTACTCTGTTAAGATTTGTTATGCTGATGCTTCAAACTCTTTGAAAATGTGAACTGGGAAAGGTTTACCCCCCTTGTGTTTAGGTCTCTCTACCTAAATGAATAAGAGTCAAATGAAAGAAATGTGGTGAGTTTTGAAAATGGCATACATCAATAAACTTATTTAGAGAAGAATTAGACTAAATTACATATTTCTGAAAATTGGTGTTTTCTTGAAGGTGGCAGAGGATAGTTTTTTTTAATGCCAAACATGTGCCGAGGGGGTACACATATACATGCGATCCATAAAAACATGTACATGGGGACAGTTTTCCAGGGGCTAATTAATTACACTTCATATGCCCATGGCTCACAAATTATGTCAACAAATTACATGTAATCTGCGTATTAGAGTGCACATGTACCAAAAATGCACCTGGGGACTCCCCAAATTTTGGCTTGTTTTTCCAAGATTTGGGCCTCATTCATACCCATACAACCCACCCCCAGGCCCGAGCGAGCAGGATAAAACACCCAGTAGTCTGTAAATCAATGCAAGCCCTAATGAAAATTCACCAACTGATATGGGGTCATTCACCTTCCCTCTGAGATACACACCTTCTTCTAAGGCCTACTGCTTTTCAGCTGAATTTCCTCTGCAACTGACCACGTGTCTTAGTTTCGCATTTACAACTCTGTATATGATAAGCGTCATAGTGACACCTACATGTTGCACATCATTTTTTTCAGCAAGCACTCTGCTACACTGCAAATGTGTCCCATAATTATTCTAATCATTTTTCTACATAAAATATCACATCAAACAGGGGATATCTCAATTTTTTAAGAAATTTGACCGGGTCTTTAGTACGAAACTATCCCCTGCCACCTTTAACTTTCAAAGTTTGCTTTTCAATTAAAATAACTTTCCATATTTAGAAAGTGCAATCAATTCTGAGTAAAAATATACTAAATATGTCTTATTTCAATGAAAAATAAAAAAGTTAGAGGCAAATAAGTGACCCCACCAATTGTCGGTCAACCACCTTAACCCCATATTCTTTGTGTTACTTCAAAAATGACCAACTCCTACAATCCAAAAGAAACTATTTCTTATCAAAACAGTGTTAAATGGTAACTTTGATCAATTTCAAATGCAGCTACATATAAAAAACTCAATAAGAATTGCATGCCTTGATGAAATGTACTCACATGTAACACATACTCTCCTATTTTGGATGTTTTGAGAAATCCCATTTTACCTCTTAATTGCTTGAATTTATACATCTACAGCTTGTTTGCAAAAAGAAAACCTAATCTATTTTTCAGGATATTTATTGTAATATACAAAAACCCCTCTTGCATCAAAGGTTCAAGAAGAAGTGCCCTGGAAATTGCAGTTATCTACCCTACCCCTCCAACCATTACCTGATTCTATTGAAAATATACTGTGGAAATCTGATTTTCCTGACTGTCCTTTTTCTGAGTATATTTCATTCAATTTCAACATATCTGAATGATCAAATACATGCATTTGATTCCCCTGAATATTTAAAGTGATCATCCTGTCCTTACTTGGCATTTGTGAGTAAATTTCAGGTGCTTAGTAGAATCCAATAATTACATGAAAATGTACATATTTTTGATGTTCTGTTCATTAAATATGTAAAAAGACCATCTGTTTTGTTCTAATTTAAAGAAAAATATATAATCTATATGAAAATAATGAAAAGTTTAAGTTCTATCACATTATAGAAGACAAATGAGGGGGAAAATGAAGGGGAGGGGGGTATTTTTTTATGTAATCATCAATAGTAAAATGGGTCTAATTTGAAAAAAAAAATTAAAGCACAGCAATTCTTTGAATAAATGTGGTTCTGTGAACTGATATTTTTGCATACTGACTCATTCTTTTTTTCAAAATAATGATATTTAGTGAAATACATGTAAAAAAGAGTAAATTTATGTAATTTCAGTGATATCGCAATAATTAAGCCCCTTTAATTTTAATTAATACTAAGTAATTGCATCAAAATTTGATAAAATATATGTGACAGTGCCCAAACTATTATTTTTAAGCAGATAAATTTTTCTCAGAAAAAAATTGCCTTACTCTGTTAAGATTTGTTATGCTGATGCTTCAAACTCTTTGAAAATGTGAACTGGGAAAGGTTTACCCCCCTTGTGTTTAGGTCTCTCTACCTAAATGAATAAGAGTCAAATGAAAGAAATGTGGTGAGTTTTGAAAATGGCATACATCAATAAACTTATTTAGAGAAGAATTAGACTAAATTACATATTTCTGAAAATTGGTGTTTTCTTGAAGGTGGCAGAGGATAGTTTTTTTTAATGCCAAACATGTGCCGAGGGGGTACACATATACATGCGATCCATAAAAACATGTACATGGGGACAGTTTTCCAGGGGCTAATTAATTACACTTCATATGCCCATGGCTCACAAATTATGTCAACAAATTACATGTAATCTGCGTATTAGAGTGCACATGTACCAAAAATGCACCTGGGGACTCCCCAAATTTTGGCTTGTTTTTCCAAGATTTGGGCCTCATTCATACCCATACAACCCACCCCCAGGCCCGAGCGAGCAGGATAAAACACCCAGTAGTCTGTAAATCAATGCAAGCCCTAATGAAAATTCACCAACTGATATGGGGTCATTCACCTTCCCTCTGAGATACACACCTTCTTCTAAGGCCTACTGCTTTTCAGCTGAATTTCCTCTGCAACTGACCACGTGTCTTAGTTTCGCATTTACAACTCTGTATATGATAAGCCTCATAGTGACACCTACATGTTGCACATCATTTTTTTCAGCAAGCACTCTGCTACACTGCAAATGTGTCCCATAATTATTCTAATCATTTTTCTACATAAAATATCACATCAAACAGGGGATATCTCAATTTTTTAAGAAATTTGACCGGGTCTTTAGTACGAAACTATCCCCTGCCACCTTTAACTTTCAAAGTTTGCTTTTCAATTAAAATAACTTTCCATATTTAGAAAGTGCAATCAATTCTGAGTAAAAATATACTAAATATGTCTTATTTCAATGAAAAATAAAAAAGTTAGAGGCAAATAAGTGACCCCACCAATTGTCGGTCAACCACCTTAACCCCATATTCTTTGTGTTACTTCAAAAATGACCAACTCCTACAATCCAAAAGAAACTATTTCTTACAGTGCAGGGAACTAATTTTGTTACATAAACCAGCATCAGCATAAGCATTAGTAGCATCAGGATCGAGCTAGCATCAGCATCAGCATTTAAAAAACAGCATTACCAGGATCAGCATCAGCAAGCAAAGGATAAAACCAGCATTGACCTACATAAAATCAGCATTATCCTACTAGCATCAGAAAATCAATGAGTTTTAATTCAATAAAAAATTAAAAAAGAAAGAAAGAATATTGGTTAAAGTATTCACATTATTAATACATAGTGAGATATTATGATCAAATAATTGTAAAAGGCACTTTTATTGCTTTAAACGGCAATGCTGAAATTCATTATCTACTTCCGGTAGCATGATGCTACTTCCGGTAGCATTGACCTAATTATAAAACAGCATCAAGATAAGGATTACTAGCATTAAATCAGCAAGCAAAGGAAGCATTCAAATCAGCAAGCAAAGGAAGCATTCAAATCAGCATCGATGCTGTAACAAAACTAGTTTCCTGCACTGTATCAAAACAGTGTTAAATGGTAACTTTGATCAATTTCAAATGCAGCTACATATAAAAAACTCAATAAGAATTGCATGCCTTGATGAAATGTACTCACATGTAACACATACTCTCCTATTTTGGATGTTTTGAGAAATCCCATTTTACCTCTTAATTGCTTGAATTTATACATCTACAGCTTGTTTGCAAAAAGAAAACCTAATCTATTTTTCAGGATATTTATTGTAATATACAAAAACCCCTCTTGCATCAAAGGTTCAAGAAGAAGTGCCCTGGAAATTGCAGTTATCTACCCTACCCCTCCAACCATTACCTGATTCTATTGAAAATATACTGTGGAAATCTGATTTTCCTGACTGTCCTTTTTCTGAGTATATTTCATTCAATTTCAACATATCTGAATGATCAAATACATGCATTTGATTCCCCTGAATATTTAAAGTGATCATCCTGTCCTTACTTGGCATTTGTGAGTAAATTTCAGGTGCTTAGTAGAATCCAATAATTACATGAAAATGTACATATTTTTGATGTTCTGTTCATTAAATATGTAAAAAGACCATCTGTTTTGTTCTAATTTAAAGAAAAATATATAATCTATATGAAAATAATGAAAAGTTTAAGTTCTATCACATTATAGAAGACAAATGAGGGGGAAAATGAAGGGGAGGGGGGTATTTTTTTATGTAATCATCAATAGTAAAATGGGTCTAATTTGAAAAAAAAAATTAAAGCACAGCAATTCTTTGAATAAATGTGGTTCTGTGAACTGATATTTTTGCATACTGACTCATTCTTTTTTTCAAAATAATGATATTTAGTGAAATACATGTAAAAAAGAGTAAATTTATGTAATTTCAGTGATATCGCAATAATTAAGCCCCTTTAATTTTAATTAATACTAAGTAATTGCATCAAAATTTGATAAAATATATGTGACAGTGCCCAAACTATTATTTTTAAGCAGATAAATTTTTCTCAGAAAAAAATTGCCTTACTCTGTTAAGATTTGTTATGCTGATGCTTCAAACTCTTTGAAAATGTGAACTGGGAAAGGTTTACCCCCCTTGTGTTTAGGTCTCTCTACCTAAATGAATAAGAGTCAAATGAAAGAAATGTGGTGAGTTTTGAAAATGGCATACATCAATAAACTTATTTAGAGAAGAATTAGACTAAATTACATATTTCTGAAAATTGGTGTTTTCTTGAAGGTGGCAGAGGATAGTTTTTTTTAATGCCAAACATGTGCCGAGGGGGTACACATATACATGCGATCCATAAAAACATGTACATGGGGACAGTTTTCCAGGGGCTAATTAATTACACTTCATATGCCCATGGCTCACAAATTATGTCAACAAATTACATGTAATCTGCGTATTAGAGTGCACATGTACCAAAAATGCACCTGGGGACTCCCCAAATTTTGGCTTGTTTTTCCAAGATTTGGGCCTCATTCATACCCATACAACCCACCCCCAGGCCCGAGCGAGCAGGATAAAACACCCAGTAGTCTGTAAATCAATGCAAGCCCTAATGAAAATTCACCAACTGATATGGGGTCATTCACCTTCCCTCTGAGATACACACCTTCTTCTAAGGCCTACTGCTTTTCAGCTGAATTTCCTCTGCAACTGACCACGTGTCTTAGTTTCGCATTTACAACTCTGTATATGATAAGCGTCATAGTGACACCTACATGTTGCACATCATTTTTTTCAGCAAGCACTCTGCTACACTGCAAATGTGTCCCATAATTATTCTAATCATTTTTCTACATAAAATATCACATCAAACAGGGGATATCTCAATTTTTTAAGAAATTTGACCGGGTCTTTAGTACGAAACTATCCCCTGCCACCTTTAACTTTCAAAGTTTGCTTTTCAATTAAAATAACTTTCCATATTTAGAAAGTGCAATCAATTCTGAGTAAAAATATACTAAATATGTCTTATTTCAATGAAAAATAAAAAAGTTAGAGGCAAATAAGTGACCCCACCAATTGTCGGTCAACCACCTTAACCCCATATTCTTTGTGTTACTTCAAAAATGACCAACTCCTACAATCCAAAAGAAACTATTTCTTACAGTGCAGGGAACTAATTTTGTTACATAAACCAGCATCAGCATAAGCATTAGTAGCATCAGGATCGAGCTAGCATCAGCATCAGCATTTAAAAAACAGCATTACCAGGATCAGCATCAGCAAGCAAAGGATAAAACCAGCATTGACCTACATAAAATCAGCATTATCCTACTAGCATCAGAAAATCAATGAGTTTTAATTCAATAAAAAATTAAAAAAGAAAGAAAGAATATTGGTTAAAGTATTCACATTATTAATACATAGTGAGATATTATGATCAAATAATTGTAAAAGGCACTTTTATTGCTTTAAACGGCAATGCTGAAATTCATTATCTACTTCCGGTAGCATGATGCTACTTCCGGTAGCATTGACCTAATTATAAAACAGCATCAAGATAAGGATTACTAGCATTAAATCAGCAAGCAAAGGAAGCATTCAAATCAGCAAGCAAAGGAAGCATTCAAATCAGCATCGATGCTGTAACAAAACTAGTTTCCTGCACTGTATCAAAACAGTGTTAAATGGTAACTTTGATCAATTTCAAATGCAGCTACATATAAAAAACTCAATAAGAATTGCATGCCTTGATGAAATGTACTCACATGTAACACATACTCTCCTATTTTGGATGTTTTGAGAAATCCCATTTTACCTCTTAATTGCTTGAATTTATACATCTACAGCTTGTTTGCAAAAAGAAAACCTAATCTATTTTTCAGGATATTTATTGTAATATACAAAAACCCCTCTTGCATCAAAGGTTCAAGAAGAAGTGCCCTGGAAATTGCAGTTATCTACCCTACCCCTCCAACCATTACCTGATTCTATTGAAAATATACTGTGGAAATCTGATTTTCCTGACTGTCCTTTTTCTGAGTATATTTCATTCAATTTCAACATATCTGAATGATCAAATACATGCATTTGATTCCCCTGAATATTTAAAGTGATCATCCTGTCCTTACTTGGCATTTGTGAGTAAATTTCAGGTGCTTAGTAGAATCCAATAATTACATGAAAATGTACATATTTTTGATGTTCTGTTCATTAAATATGTAAAAAGACCATCTGTTTTGTTCTAATTTAAAGAAAAATATATAATCTATATGAAAATAATGAAAAGTTTAAGTTCTATCACATTATAGAAGACAAATGAGGGGGAAAATGAAGGGGAGGGGGGTATTTTTTTATGTAATCATCAATAGTAAAATGGGTCTAATTTGAAAAAAAAAATTAAAGCACAGCAATTCTTTGAATAAATGTGGTTCTGTGAACTGATATTTTTGCATACTGACTCATTCTTTTTTTCAAAATAATGATATTTAGTGAAATACATGTAAAAAAGAGTAAATTTATGTAATTTCAGTGATATCGCAATAATTAAGCCCCTTTAATTTTAATTAATACTAAGTAATTGCATCAAAATTTGATAAAATATATGTGACAGTGCCCAAACTATTATTTTTAAGCAGATAAATTTTTCTCAGAAAAAAATTGCCTTACTCTGTTAAGATTTGTTATGCTGATGCTTCAAACTCTTTGAAAATGTGAACTGGGAAAGGTTTACCCCCCTTGTGTTTAGGTCTCTCTACCTAAATGAATAAGAGTCAAATGAAAGAAATGTGGTGAGTTTTGAAAATGGCATACATCAATAAACTTATTTAGAGAAGAATTAGACTAAATTACATATTTCTGAAAATTGGTGTTTTCTTGAAGGTGGCAGAGGATAGTTTTTTTTAATGCCAAACATGTGCCGAGGGGGTACACATATACATGCGATCCATAAAAACATGTACATGGGGACAGTTTTCCAGGGGCTAATTAATTACACTTCATATGCCCATGGCTCACAAATTATGTCAACAAATTACATGTAATCTGCGTATTAGAGTGCACATGTACCAAAAATGCACCTGGGGACTCCCCAAATTTTGGCTTGTTTTTCCAAGATTTGGGCCTCATTCATACCCATACAACCCACCCCCAGGCCCGAGCGAGCAGGATAAAACACCCAGTAGTCTGTAAATCAATGCAAGCCCTAATGAAAATTCACCAACTGATATGGGGTCATTCACCTTCCCTCTGAGATACACACCTTCTTCTAAGGCCTACTGCTTTTCAGCTGAATTTCCTCTGCAACTGACCACGTGTCTTAGTTTCGCATTTACAACTCTGTATATGATAAGCGTCATAGTGACACCTACATGTTGCACATCATTTTTTTCAGCAAGCACTCTGCTACACTGCAAATGTGTCCCATAATTATTCTAATCATTTTTCTACATAAAATATCACATCAAACAGGGGATATCTCAATTTTTTAAGAAATTTGACCGGGTCTTTAGTACGAAACTATCCCCTGCCACCTGTCTACCCTTACGAGTAGATAAGTCGCGGCTGGACTATTCGGCTAAAAAAACTATAACGCTTGTAATGAAACCAAAAAAAAAATAATAATAATGATAAAATCTGAATAAAAATTTAGTAATCGAGAGCTTACATTATTCCCACAAAATACTGATTTTCGATTATAATGAAGGATTGGAACACCACTGATTTATTTAAATTTATTGCTTAGAACATAAGATTTCTCTCCCAATTTATGTGTTAAAATTCATTTCTTAAATTATATATATCCAGGTTTAATCCTTATATCAATCGAACCACAATGCACCTGTACAATGCCTATTCCTATATAAAGATAATTTTTATATGCTAAAAATCGTCAACATAATCCCCAAAGTCGAATATTACTCGTACAACTGAACATTATAAATTCTCAATTGTAGTTGTTAATTTGTACGGTTAAGTATACCCCCAGGCAACATTTAAATAGTTTAACTTTACCTGATGTTAATTGAAACAGAGGATCATAAATTTTCATTGGATATATCCGTAGATTTTGACCAGGCACGCATATGTCGACTTTATATTGCGCTTTATGCTTACTTGTTACCAAAAACTTTCGTCTGTGGTTCAAGTTAAATTTTGTCAATTTACTACGGGTGTTAATTGAAAGTTCTAGTGACTCTGATTTAAGCTCTTATATCTCGTGTGTATATAAAGGGGCATTCGTAATTTTTAAAGTTCTTTATCAGTGTTCTCAGCTAGTTAACAATACTAACGAAAAGAAATGTTTGTTTAAAAAAATGTTATTAAACAATATTTTATTTACTGAAAGTAAATAATCTCGAAACAATTGAAGTTATTCTCTTCTTTTACAAAATTTACCAACACATTTTAAGGTTTATAGTGTTACATAAACAATATTGTAATTAAGCTCAAAAAAGGAGGAAAAAATTCATTATTCAAAGTCAACCATTAGATCCATGATTAATAGCGTTATTATTTTTATTTAGATCTTGTGTTCATGCCAGACTTAAGCTTGCGGTCATTATTGCCACGTCACGGGTATCTTTTCTATGTGGTGTGTTTCTGTGCCTGTGTTACACGATAACCTCCGGTCATTATTGCCACGTCATTGGTATTTTCTCTATGTGATGTGTTTCTGTGTCCGTGTTAAACGATAACCTGCGGTCATAACTGTCACCTATTGCGTTTATCTTTTCTGTTCTTGGTGTTTTGTATCCTATGTGAAATGTACAAGTATCACTTTTGGGGTCACTTTCACAATGCATGGGACGATTAATTTAATTTATTAGCGTAGACCGGAACTCTAATCTGCTACTATAGTGGGTTTATTTGCAGATGTTTAGGAATTCTTTAAGGCTTATATCGTTGTTATTGAACTGAAAATGCATTCTAATGTAGGGTCGTATCATCATATTACATTAAAAGAGTGGCAATATATGCCAAATTTACAATATGACCAAGTTTGTTTTACTGCTATTTGGTGAAGTCCAAATGAAACATATGACAGTATTTTCCTTGTCAGGTCCCGAGTGAAAATAATGTTTCAGCGGAAATTAAACAAAGGCGTTCTGTATGTCCGTCTTTTCATCGGTTTCATTCATTGTGTAAGTTTATTCTTGTTTCAGACATAGAAGTATTTTATGGAAACGTGTAAATTTTCCCCCGACATATTTAGGAGGGGGGTATTTAATATTGTGTATACGAATTTAATTTAACAACGTTTTTGTCCTCCTCCAGTGTCATTTCGTCATATTCGTAATATAATAATTAACATAATTTTACAGTATGATGAACAGCGTGGAAAGACATCTGCACGCAAACAAATGACGTATTTTTTAGTTAGACTGAATTCCTGGAATTGTTCTAAAGTTTTGTAGCTCTCCATATGTTTCTAATGTTCTGTTAAAATCGCTTTTTCTCGCAGGGTCCAATTTTTGAAGCGAGAAAAAAATGCTCGTTGGAACACATTTTCATAGTTACTTGTAAAGGAGAAATTGTACTGCACTATGAAATGGAAACATTTCGTGGGGAATATGAATTGCTGGGTCTGACTTTAAACCGAGGTTGTTGAGATCCCTGTATTATCAAGTTATGTGCAAGTAATATAGATATTTAACAGTAATCATGCATGCTCAACAGTCTATTGAAACAACACAAATCAGGGGAAAAAGCAAAGATGGTCTAAACACATAAGAGACTGGGTCGTATGCCATAGAAGAGTAAGCATCCCTGTCGACTTGTCATACTCGCCGTGTGCTCCTTTTGAAGATTGGGTAAACGGAAAATCCGGCCTATGTTTAAAGACTGATCGTACTCCCAGCGTGCTACTGAGTTGCGAATATGCTGGGAGACATAAATACCTTATGTAGATGATTCATGGATTGTCTTTTGTTTTTTTCCCTCCGTTTTAAGAACTCTACTTAGTTGAGGTATGGGTTGCCTAAAGGTAACGCAAGGCTCTTCTAACGAACTGTTAGCATGCTAGATGATTTATAATTAATAATGCAATGATTTGCATATACTGACTGATCTCAAAAGATAATAAAAAAAATAGGTAAGGCGTTGAAAAGAGTGGAAAAAACATGTTCAGTATAATTTACTTGCTAGACCACCATGGCTCTCCGTGATATATATCACAATGAAAGAATTCTTTAACTAAAACCTACAGCAATTTTTTTGTAATATGACAAATTTTCAGGATGTTGAATCACCAGCAGTTGATTCTCCCTCAACATCATCAGCAGTGACTCATCTTCACATAATCACGCTCTGAATCTCGACGCGTCAGTTCTCAGGCGTAAACATGAGCAGTGACTGTTCCTTCGCCAAGCACCAGGAACTCGAAGTGAAAGTCACGTTTTTTTTGGGGGGAGGGGGGGTTATAAGTTGTCATCTGCATTGTTAAAAGTTTAAAATAAAGAGTCCGAGAGCGCGGTTTTTATTAGCTTAAATATTTTAAATAAACTGGTGATAAGAAAAAGAATATGTACCTTCGGTAGTATTATGTCTCTTTCAGGACAGTTTCATCTTTTTCTAAGATAACATAAGGTCCTTCATGAAAGTATACGTTGTAAAAGTATGTCTGACCATTCTTAATTACCGAGGAAGACTTTCTTTCAAATATCTCAATGTAAATGTCAAATGACATGTTGATGGAGTGTTTAAAAAATGGTCCTTCCCTTTTTAAGCATGAGCCTTAAGTTAAATTGATATCTAAAGGACATTTTTTAATAATTTGTACAAAGTTATTATTATAAAGAACAGTAATCAGACTGTCAAGGCCATTGAAGCAATGCCAATCAGGTGCAGAATAAACTGATTGTATTTGACAAAAGATATTTAAGATTTTTTTTTTTAATTTTTAAAATATGTTTAAAGTAATAATTTGTTAGTTTTTCCTTTTGTTTTTTTCCTCTGTTACTTCAGTGTCAATCTATTTCTCGAAGTCTCTTATCTTCACCCTAGAACATTCATCTTCCTCGATGTCAAGGTATATGATTAGTCCTTTTAGAGGACCGAACTATAGGGATTAAAAGCACAATTTACCGTGATGAGGACCCCAAAGACGTCGATAGTGTCAATGCTTACAGACATGGTGGAACATGAGATTGAACTATTTTACCCTTGTTTACATAAATACATCGTATTAGATCTCAAAGTAACATGAAAACATGCTTAAAAATTTTGCCTGCATTTTGAGGATATATGTAATTTCTATTACTTTTCAAGTTGAAATGTGTATGATCAAAGGATTAAAATCAGAGCTTGATTAATTTTTGTTTTTGATAAATTATTTTATATTTAAAAATTAGTTGTATGAAAATACACCTTCTCTCTGTAAAATCAATGTCTCTTTCAGGACAGCATCATCATCCTTTTCTATGACAATGCATGGTTGTTCTATATAGCACACTTTGTAGAAATATGTCTGGCCATTCATATATATCCTAGGCAGATTCTCTTTTAAATATTTCGATGTAAATTTTAAATGACATGTTGATGGAGTGTTTAAGAAGAAGTCCTGTCCATTTCAAGTCCGAGTCTTAAGTTAAATAAAATTATCAAAAGGAACATTTTACATTTTTTTTTGCATGTTTTAGTTTTCCTTTGATCAAGTAACCATTCCGCAGTCAAATTCAGTATACAAACCAATGGTATTTACAATTAATTTAAAACAAGTCAGTCAAAAAGACCAATTGATTCGTTATGTTTGCAAGAGTTTACTAAATGCTGTCTTATTTTGTGAAAGTTTTTAGATTATTCTTTTATTGTTTGTTTGTATATTGTTTAAAGTCCCTCTCGAGAATTTTTCACTCGTATGGTTTTGTTTCAGACTTGAATGAATTTGAAAAAAGAAATATTTAAAATCGGTTGATCTTGAAAATATGTAAACAAAGTACAGGTTATTTGTTGTCTCCCTTGTTTATTTTCTCTAACACTTACGTCTGCATCTTTAACCCTGGATTTTCATATTCTGTTAGATCAAGAGAAATTGTTGGTATTTCTTGGTGGGCCAAATTATATGGCCTTATTACACCATTAAGATTTATAACACAACAGTGTTCAATGGGTTATGTAAATTTTTAATTGTACTACTAGCCATATTCAGCCATGATTTAAAGAGATTAATGCAGAACTAAAAATTACGGAATGGAGGAGCAAGAGTCAGTGTTCCAAAAGCTCGCTGCAATCTGTTCGGTTGGAACTATTTAAATCCTATCCTATTCACAGCGCGAAATTGAACGTTATATACCACAACAACATTCAGTCGCCCGCGTGGCGCAGTGGTGAGAGCGTCTACTGAAGAGTCGCGGAGTAAGGAGTTGATCCTTACGTCGCGGGTTCGAATCCCACTGTGGGACGTGGAGACCGGTCCTTCGGATGAGACCGTATAAACCGAGGTCCCGTATCACAGTAGGTGCTGGCACGAAAAAGATCCTTCACTACTCAATGGCCGTAAGTGCCGAGTATAGGACAAAATTTGCAGCTCTCCACCGGCAAGTGGAGGCGTCTCCATATGAGTGAAAAATTCTCGAGAGGGACGTTAAACAAAATACAATCAATCAACTTTCAATGAGTTATAAAGTTTTTAATTATACTACTAACAAGCTAACAGTTCGGATGAACACCAGTTCAGTATAATGATATTTATTAATATGTATAATATAAAGTCTTGGTATATCAGTCTAACACTTCAGCACTCTGCCAGTACAGGGGAGGTATTTTGATGTTGCTTGAAATGTATAGTGGTCCGACTTTGTGAAAGACGAACCTGCGAATTAAATTAATAGACAACTGGACATTGTCCACTTCCTTGGTCAAATCAGGGACACCTTACCGTTGTAAAGGTATTGCATCTTGTGTCACTGATCCTTCAGGACAGCATTATCCTCTTCTATGACAATACATGGTTCTTCTATGTAACATTCTTCGTAGAAATATGTCTGGCCATTCATAATATTACACAGGCAGATTCTCTTATAAATACTTCGATTTAAATTTTGAATGACATATTGATGGAATGTTTTAAAAGGAGTTCTGTCCTTTTTAAGTCTGGTTCTTAAGTTAAATAAACTTATCAAAAGGAAAATTTTATAATTTTTTTTACAGAGATTAATTTTACTATGATCAGGTAACCATTCCGTAGTCAAGTTCAGCCTAAAAACAAAAGGTCTAACAATTAATATGAAACATGTCAGTATAGTGTTTTCTTATAATCTTCATATATAAACTGTGATGGCGAAAAGAAGAACAACACTATATTATAATATCCGCACCTTTATCTAGCTAGTAGTGGCCTATAAACAATACGATATCAGGACTTACAACAGCGCGTCTGATCTGGACAACAGCCAAAGTCAAGAGAGAGAAGGAATGCGGGTACACGTCACACAATGTGTGCAGTGCACCACGTGACCGGGGGTAGCAGGGCAATTCGTGCCCGGTACCTCCAAGTCCACTACGTTCCTCCCAATTTTGAGAAAGGGCGTCCCAGCCCGTAGTACAATGGAGCAATCTATAATATACAAATGATCAAGTAAATTAATTCCTAGCAGGGCCTACCACAGATACTACCACACATATACACATATAAGCACACAATAGCAATTTCAATTGAACATTTATGTCCATAATAGGATAATAATAAGTTTAACACAGTTCATAACACAATCACTCGTCAGAATAGTCCCCCGAGTCGTCAAGGTCCACAACGTGGTCCCTCGTTGATTCCCGACTCCTGTCGTCTACCACGTAGTCCAACGTTGACATCATCAATGGATAAGCTCTGCAACATCAAGTTCACATCTACGGTGCGGCCAGCAAATAGATAAAAGGTACACCAGGACCTGGACATCTTGGTTATAACAACAAGCAAACTACAATGAACCCTCAACTGAGACCCAAAAACACGGGTCTACCCGAATCCAACCAAATGTTAACCTGCTTCGGCCCCCGGAGAAACTGCGTAGGAACAACGGAACCAAAGTGGGCACAAACATACCATCCAGTAAAGTAAGACAATCTTGAGTGGGCACTCGGCCTAAAGGATCATCCTCGTGTCCCCTAACCACCAAAATCAATACCAGTACTAAAACTGACTTGGCGGTAAAATTACGCTTAGACAAACCTCTGACATCTCTGAGTAGCCGATCCGGAGTAAAAAAAAATATGAAATAAAAAATATATATTGAAAATATGTTGATCTTAAAAATATGTAAACAAGTAAAGGTTATTTGTTGTCTCCCTTGTTTATTTCCTCTAACACTTGTGTCTGCATCTTCAACCCAGGATTTTCATCTTCTGTTAGATCAAGACTAATGGTTGGTATTTCTTGTGGGCCAAATTATATGGCTTTCTAACTACATTAAGGTTTATTACACAACAACGTTCAATGGGTTATATATTTTATACCACTAGCAATATTCAGCCATGGTTTTAGGAGATTAATGCAGAAGAACTAAATACTTAAGGAATGGAGGATCAAGAGTCCAAGTTCAAAAAGCTCGCTGCATCCCGTTAGGTAGGAATTATTTACATCCAATGCTGGTCACGGCACCAAATTGAACGTTATATAACACAACAACGTTCAATGGGTTATTTAAGTTTTTAATTATACTACTAACAAGCAAACAGTTCGGATGAACATCAGTCGAGTATATAGATATATATTTATATGTATAATATTAAGTCTTGGTATATTAGTCTAGCACTTCAGCACTCTGCCAGTACAAGCGAGGTATTTTGATGTGACTTTAATTGTATCGTGTAGTGGTCTGACTTGTGGAAGTTGAATCTGAGAATTTATTTTAAAGTCATCTTCCCCCTGTACATTGTCCACTTTCTTGGTCATGTCAGGACCACCTCGCCGTTGTAAAGGTGTTACATCCAGCACCTTGGGTCGCTGATCCATCAGTGATATAATTAATGTGATGCTAATGATAAGCCGTATGACCCGTTACTTCTAAATCACTGGACATACAGGGATTATTATGCCCTGTTTTTACATGTCCTTATCATAAACAACAAGAAGTAAATATTTATATAGTGATAGGTACAAGGTAAATATAACGAACCTTCACCTGTAAAACATGTTAAATTTATACTTTAATATTTTAAGTATAATAGTTTCCACTACATCTGCTGATCCAGCAGTGGGCTTCCAATCTGCGACGTCAGGGTTAGTCCCTCGCTCCGCGACTCTAGGATGAAGTGACAACCTCGTCAAGTCACTACGCCATGTGTTCGACCAAAAATATGTATAGGTAACACGATTGAGAATGATAGAAATAAACCTTTCTCCAATTCACTGATTAAATATATCCTTCCTCAAAGTAGGATATACTAATTGCACATAGTTTGAGGAATACATTAGAAATAAAAACCACTATGTACACCTTGATAAACTGATATGCACATATCACTGTTTATTTTCATAAATATGAAGTAAACCATATAATTTTGATTCACTTAATTTTTTAATCCTTCATTTCATCATTATATGTCCAATATTCACAATCATCGGCTCTTAATAAAAGAGGGGTCGACATACATATAAAGTTCAATCACGCTGTGGTGGCTCAGTACTGGATGGTACTGTATCTGTCCTCTATTTTTGGGTAAAGTTTCGTAATAGTGTCCACGGAGTCCACTCCAGAGATGTCAGCAGTTGCCAGCAATGGTGCAGAAGCTTTCGTATCTCTGCCAGTGTTACCTTTGAGCGCCCAATTTTCTTCCCCAGCGCCAGCAGGCACTGATTTTACAAATTCAACAAATTCTTTTTATTCTCTCATTCAGGACTTAGAGTCCTCTCCTGTGACAGGTCCAACAGACAACATCATCACAAGGTTTTTGGGTTCCTTGAGGTAAATGTCTTTTTGACAAATTGTCTTGGTCTTTGTCGCACGCCATGGTCGGTTCGTTTTCTCTTAAACCTCTAATGATCTACATCCATGGGTTCCCCAGTATGACTTATAAGAGTAAAGTAATTTTTCCCTGTTCTCAATTAAAACCGTTGCTGCAGATTGTATTCAGCACGGCCAAAATTGATTGCTTCCTGAAGAGTACTGGGATTATCCCTCATGACCTTTCACTTTAGCCTGTCTGAGTAGAGACCATAACCCCCCCCCCCCCTCCAAGTTGATTTTCAGATATTCTTGCATCCTGTGAATCCTGATACGCTTATTCTGCTAAGGATCTAGCAAGATCTCGGCATAAATTTGGACATTTTGATTTTTCTCTTGTTTGTCCTGTCGTAAAAAAATAAATGCATGTTGCGAATCGGAAATTTCCGCGAATCTCATAGACAGTTCAGCTTTTAACGTTTCCAAATAAACCATAAGGTTTGTTTTGAAATATCTCTGAATAAAGTCTTTGACTTCAACTATCCATTTCAATGAAAGCCCTTTTACAGGAGAAATAAATTCTTGTTCTGCCATGGTTTTAAGAGATTTAGGCAGAAGAACTAAATACTTACAGAATGAAGGAGCAGAGTCCTAATTCTAAAAGCACGCTGCAACACGTTCTGTAGGAATTATTTAAATCTCATCCCGGTCACGGCACCAAATTGTACGTTATATAATACAAAATTCAATGGGTTATATAAGTTTATAAGTTTTTAATTATACTACTAAGAAGCAAATAGTTCGGAGAACACAGTCTAGTATATAGATATATATTTGTATGTATAATATTAAGTTTTGGTATATCAATCTAACACTTCAGCACTCTGCCAGTACAGGGGAGGTATATTGATGTTACTTCAAACGTGTCGTATAGTGGTATAACTTGTAATATTTTAATCTGAGAATTGTATTAATAGTCAGCTTCTCCCCATCCCCTCCTCCTGGACATTGTCCGTTTCCTTCGTCATGTCAGGAACATGTAAATGTGATAAGAACCCTCCAAGTCGTCAATAATGAACCACAGTAGTTTACGTCAGTAAAACCTGATGGATTCTACACGGATGAAATATTAGGAAATTTCAATTAAATACCTGAGTTACCGAACAGGTGATGTGGTTACTAATAAGCTAATAACTGTCTTTCTTTTTTTAACTCGTCTGAGCCGAAGACTCAAAGAGCTAATGCTATGGTCATTTGTGCGGCGTGCGTCAACTTTTTGGAATATGGGCCATAAGTCAACAACCCCATGACCAATTTTTGTCAAATTTGTCAGAGTATCTTTGTCCCAAGGGCTCTCATTTATACCAAAAACAGGGATATTTTCTTGCATAAATTTTGTTTGACATATTTTAAAGTGGATGTATATAAGAAAAGAGGAAAATCCAAAATCTTTACTCTTATTATTTATGCATTTCATCTTTTTTTCTTTTTACCTTTTGAGAGTTAAATGATTCATGGAAAATCCAAAAATATTTTTTTTTCTTTTCCAAAATTTTTGTTTTGCATTTCTTTGATAAGTATACAAAAAAGATCTAATCGCATTAATATCTCAGAACCACTTGTGTTCTTCACATTTCTTAAATAGTTAAATGAACATTTTCATTCTTTAAACCCTTTTTTCTTTTTTCATTTAAATCAGGAATGTAGTATGAAATCATAGTTTTAGTTTGTTATGCATATTAACAATTTTTGACAACATTGTCTCAAAAGTGAATTTTTCCCCCTTTTTAAGTGATTCGTACATAAACATGTAATAGCATTCTTTTTCATTTCTAATTGTAAAAATTGGAGATTTTTTTTTTTTAATATATTTTAAATTTACATCACAAGTGCATTTGTTGAATTTTAGTAGTTATGCATATGAGCAGTATTGGACAACATTGTCTCTTTATTTTTTAGTTTTACATGTACTACTTGATACTTGAAGCAATGTTTTAGTTTTTAAATTTTTGAAAGATTTGAATAACTTTGAGTATGTGAGTGTTAGGTTGGGTGTGTTTGTGTGTGTTTTAATTTTGCTTCAGGAGTTTAGTTTGTTGAAAGAATAGCTTTACTTGTATTAGTTATACTGTTACATATAAACAGAATTGGACAATATTTTCTCATATTTTACTTTTCTACAATACTTATTTTTTAGATTGAGAATTTTTGGGGGTTTTTTTCCAAAAGATTTTGATCACTTATCTCTGGTTTCTATTCAAAATTGTTTCAAATTGATGAAAAAATGTTCAGAAGAAAATAAAGAAAATGTGTATATACATGTAGAACAATAAATTCTTTGCACTTACCATTCTTGACTTCTAAAACCAAAGTTTCAATCTTTATCCCTGGGTCATTGTCTTCTGTTAGGTCAATGAATGTGTTAGGCCCTTCTCTTTGGATTAGCTTATACAACAGAATTTCACCATTTAAGGTGATTCTGACTTCAAAATCATCAATGATGTCTATGCTAACAGACATGTTGGAGCATGAATTTGAATTACTTTACTTGTACTTATATACAAAAGTGTCTTTTAGATCTCAGAGTGATATGATGCATTTGTTTTTGAACTTATCTGCATCTTGTCAAAGATGTTTATCAGTGTTGTAATATTACGAATACTAAAAGTTCAGAGAAATAGTTAAAAAAACAAAAAACAAACAAAACTTGCATAATGATATTTTCTTCAAAGGTATTACATGTAACATTCTGGATCAGTGCATGTTTGGTATTCAATATATTGGCTTCCTGTTTGATTCAACATATAGGTTAAATCATTCCACAAAATATAGTAGGAATGCAATTTGCATGTTATTGTAAAGAGGTGAATTTATATACAAAGTTTATTAAAATAGAATCTATACTTACTCATTTACCTTTAACATGCAAGATGATCAATTATAAATTATGGATGAAAAAAAATATACTGAGAAATTTTACAAGAAAATATGAAATATTAAAAATTTACGTATATATATATATATATATATATATATATATATATATATATATATACAACTATACGCTTACTAACATAATCATTTTTATACAGAAACTGTGCTTAGTAAATTCAAAAGATACTTTTCAATTCATATTATATATTTTATCTTACATCTCGGATTATTTTATCGGCAAAATGTCCAAATGCATGCGTTTAAATTTCATCGCGTAGAAATCTTTTATCATCAAAGGAGCTGTTCGCAATCTTGGGAATTCTGTCAATAGTCAACTGATGGTGACGACTTTTAATAGCATTCATTTCACAACGCACAGTTTGGTGTCTTAAAAGACAATTTTTGTATTGAAAAAATAGAAAACTCATCTTGAACAGTTCTTATTAAAATCCCCTTTGCCATGAAAATGTCAACGTTCTGCACACGATAACAATATAATTTTGATCTTTATCCTACAAATTCTTGCATTATTTCCCCACCACATTCATCTTTGAATTTTCCGATTTTTTTTAATTTTTTGCATCATTCAAAACGTGATACTTTTGATAATTTGATAAATCAAATAAATTTTTTATCGTCAGAAATCTCATATAGAAATGAATCAGTATCTGTAAAGCAGAGTTGGGCACGATCTCCAAATTTTTGTTTAATGTAGTTGTAGTGAAAATCGTACAATATGGTTTTACTATAGGATTAAACGTTCTTTTTTCAGAATTTATCAATGTGTAAACTCATGCCTTTGTGCTCACAAACTGAATAAAAGTGCGAAGTACTTTTATGAAAAGTTTGTGAGTACAAAGGCATGAGTTTACACATCGATATATTCTGAAAAAAAAAGAACGTTTAATTCTTATAATTCCAATTACGAAGTTTAAAAATTATTTCTCTTTGAAGCCTCCATACAATCTGTTATTTCTGTACAGCGTAGGAATACTTTATGCCGCGATGTGGAAATGAATCAAAATCGAGATGAACGTCGATAAAGTTCAACTTTAATTGTCAAAACATTTAATAAAATAAGCTTATAAAAACTCTTCGAATATTGTTTAAGTCAACAAATATCGTAAATACAAGTAGACTTCAAAAGAATTCGTCGTTGACCATGTTGACATAACGACAGACGCTCTAAAACGAAAGTAGCAGACCGACGACAACCTTGATTTGTTCTGGTTTGTTCAAAGACGGGACAGAATATAGGATGTAGAAAAATGAATTTGATGCTAAGGCAAGAGTCTAAGGTACGTTTCTCTTTCCTATCACGGTGCTACCGAGAACTGAGCTGATTTGTTTTTGTAGGCCTATTAGGAACGTCGAGAATATGACTTCTGAGATTTAAAATTCACACTCGTGATCTGATAGTGACATAGACATAATATTCCCGTCTGTCAGTCCTGTATGTCGTCAGTTTTGTTTTTATTTAATTTCAAGTTTCTATAATTGTTTAGCTTAAACACAGAATAGAAGTAACGTTAACGATTTCTTTCATTTTTTTTTTTTTACAATAAAAGCTAGGTCAAGAAAGTAGTTCTGATTGAGAATTTATCGATGTGTAAAATTTTTCTTGAATTTGTTCTCGTCCAATCAAAACACAGGAAATCAATAAATAAAATTAAGATTGGAATTATTAATGTCTAAAATAGCCTGCCCAATATAAATAGGTCTGTTTAAAATAAGTTTTGTTTTATCTTATTTAACGGCTACTAAATCTTCATTGAATATTTCAAGTCGCTTCAAATTTGATTTTGCAACAAGTTTCTAAAAACTTTTTTTCGTGTTTGAACCAATTTTACATCTTCACGATTTCTTAAATTTTCTAAGGTTTTTCCAAACACAGCATTATTCATCAATTTGAAGATATTCTTTTTCTCACTCATTTTTTGCCTGCCCCCTTCTTGCTGTGTTTAAATCAATGTATGGTTTAAGAAAAAAGTGCCTGTTTGAACATAAGAACCTTGTGAGCTTTCTTTGTAATTTCAAACCCATTGATAAGTACTCCTTAAAATTTCGATTATGCAATATATATATATATATATATAATTTCAAAAACAAAATGAAGAACCGGTAAAGTTTTGCCGGGCGTATTAAAAAAAAAAAAATCTAAAAAAATCACAAAATATTTTCTGCAAGCGCTTTCGCCATGTTAGGCTCTTCAGGCAGTTATACAAATGTCAGGTAGATTACCTGGTAACGTCCAAAAGCAAAGGTTCATTGTGACGTCATAATAGATCAAGGTAGCGTAAAGTTGCCGTATTAGATAATGTACAAATATTGCATTAACTTGAACACATAATATGTTATATAATAATGTATCATTTTCGATTAAGCTTTGGTTTAAAGAGTTTGATAAAGTAGTCCTCTTTTGCCAACCGTAGATTTTCATTTTCATTGGGAAGTTTATAAAAAGGGAAAATCTTAAATATTTTGCAAAATGCGGCAAAGGAATATTTAAGATTTTCCCTTTTTATAAACTCTTTAAACCATTTGTACATTATCTAATACGGCAACTTTACGCTACCATGATCTATTATGACGTCACAATGAACTTTTGCTTTTGGACGTTAGCAGGTAACCTACCTGACATTTGTATAACTGCCTGAAGAGCCTAACATGGCGAAAGCGCTTGCAGAAAATATTTTGTGATCTTTTGGATTTTTATAATATATATATATATATATATATATATATATATATATATATCAAACAATGTTGGAACCAGTTTGGATATTTTTTGTTCTTTTAATTTCACTCATATCTGATGGGGTATGTAAATCATTCCACAGGCGTCTACTATGAGGTTTGTGATTATTAGTTTTTCAGGCGCTAGGGGATAATCTGAATGGAAATTGTGCAGATATTCGTCATAATAAAAGGTCGCATTCTACAATGGATCCATATTCGCCATCGTCGGCGAGATCAAAAACATCGAAGGTTTTAACATCTTCATTGAAGAATTTGAAATTTTCATATGGTAAATAATCGGAAAGTGCAGCACCATATAGGTTGTTACAATCCAAATAAAGATGGATGGCATCTTTTCATCATACCTTTCGTTAAGATGACGATTATTCGCCTTAGCGTAACGTTTCGTTACAGTTGACACGCCCCCACGAATCCCTTCTTCGAAAAACAAATATTGCGTCGTATCCGTGAGTAGCTTTAGTTTGCATTTCATAACTTTCAACACACTTTGCCAACTCAGTTGTGGACAACTATAGACGTGCGCAGGATCAAGAACATATGTCTTCAGAGACATATCTCGAAAGCTTTCTAAAACATCTAAAACGTCCGATTATCATGGTATTCTCCAAGAGCGGATAGATTAAAGGCTTTCCATACGTCTTGAGCATGAGAGTATTCTGCAACTGTGATACTTGTTTTTGTAAATGTGTTGTAAAAGGCTATTTTAAGGGAGAGACAGTCTTCGTCAAAATTAGAAAAAAAAAAAACTTTTACGTAATTGCATGGATAAACCCCTTTTCTTAACATCAACTTAACAATGGCGGGGTCTTTAAATTCTTTTTTCAACATATGAAAATGTTTGTCCCCATCAGATGCAAGATTTGCAACTAAAGATTCTAAAGATGCATTCAGAAACTGCAAACTGTCTATAAATCTCAAATTTCCTAGAGTGAGGGACAAATAGCGTTCCATTTTGTGTGGAATGCATGATATATCTTCATTTTCCCATAATCCAATACCCTCTATCAGCAGATGCATATCATTTTTTTTTAGATTATGAAAAACAATTGGAATGAAGTTTGGTGGTTAAAAGTTCAGATTACAGCTCAGACATGCAGCACCTCGGTATTTCCCGATACATGACGATGGTCTCTGCTTGTTTCCTTAGAAAATAGAGTTTCGCAGAGGAAACTGAATTGTGCTCTGTTAAATTCAATATGATCATTTTCACTCGTGAACATCGGGCTGTGTTTTTTTTTTTTAAAGAATTTCTCTTATTTTCTTTTCTTGTTGATGTAAATTATGAAGAAAATGTTTTACAGCATTTGGTCCTCTGTATATCACAGGTGGTTGTGTTTAACGGTCCGCGTCATCACTACAGACCACCTGATACCCATACGAACATGCTTCAAACATTGATGTAGGAGTGTTGATAGATTTTTGTAGATCTGGATAAAAGGTTTGCTTCAATACAAAATGGAATCCGGAGCTGTTGTCGGTGGTCAGTAAATTTTAAGGTGTCGTTAATACCTTCCACAGAAAAAATAGTGCTCTGTATGTTGTGTTTTACACAGTACTGTAAGTGATCCTTTAAAATTAAAAAGAGGTAAATCCCTGCAAACAATGTCGACAGAAATGTTATGTATGTATGTCCTTTGCATCTTGAATGTGCTAAAAGACGATTTAGACTGCGGATTAGGACGTAATGGGACTCATCTTGATGTTCTAACTGTAATAAATTGACCTCAAAACGAGCATGTTTGATCGAAGATGCATATGGGGATAGAAATGCTCTTCCTCTTCATCATATCCAATTACACTAACTTATATGTTGTTTTGACTTTAAAACTTTGGAATCCAACATTTTTTTCATTGGGAACTCAATACCATGTACGTCGCCCGCGTGGGGCAGTGGTTAGAGCGTTCGCTCTAGGGTCGCGGAGTAAGGAGTCAATCTTTACGTCGCGGGTTCGAATCCCACTGTGGGACGTGGAGACCGATCCTTCGGATGAGACCGTACAAACCGAGGTCCCGTGCCGCAGTAGGTGCTGGCACGAAAAAGATCCCTTACTGCTCAATGGCCCTAAGTGCCGAGTATAGGTCAAAATTTGAAGCTTTCGACCGACAAGTGGTGGCGTCTCCATATGAGTGAAAAATTCTCGAGAGGGACGTTAAACAATAAATAAACAAGCAAACAAACAATACCATGTACATTGAGTTCATTTCCATAATTTAAGTAATTGGACAGTCGTTCCGGATGTTTCTTTACAGGATGTAATTCTGCCAACACACTCCACAAAAAGCATTTCTCATCATAACTTTTGACATTTACGACTGCTCGAGTGTATATAATTTTTGATGGTGTTACGAAATAGGTCCGTCCAAAAATGGGATAATAAACTATTGTCGTGATTTCCAGTTATTTAATTTTTTCAGCTCCATCCAGATCCACAACTGTTGTATTCTTCAAAATTAATGTAGAGAGATTGATAGGCTTTGTCAATCGCATCTGTTTAATCATCATTGATGTCAAGTATTGTGCAAGTTTTACTGCGAAAATGTGGTGCACTCTCTTCTATTGCATCGCCATTTTATCTTTGCATCTCTACATGAACATTCAAATACCATTTTATTTGTTTTAACAGTTGACATCGTTCCTTAAGATGATTTGCAACATTGGTATGGATGTTTGCTAAAAAGACTAACAAATCAAATTTATCTTCATTTGTTGGAAATATTTAGTGTTTATTCACTTGTTTGTTCAACACTGATTCATTCTTAGTTTCATGAGTCATATTCACCTTTTTGTGTTGGAAGATTGGGAGTCTGCGCAGGATTATTATCAAATCTGTTGTGGAGGAAGATTCTGCAAATTGTTTATTCCTTTTGTGTTCTGTGTTTGATACGTTTATACGTTAATTAATACTGCCAGACATTTAGAATTTGAAAGCCATTATATCTTGTCAATTCACAAAATTAAGACACATTCAGTGATCACTACAATCCAACGAAGTTTTTGTCGTCTTTAAAATGAGACTGAATAATGTTATGCTTCTTAAATTTATCAAAGGAGAATTAAGATTTATGACAATTATCTTTAGGACAGATGTGTGACCACAGTCAGCATGTTTTTCATTTGAAATATATAACGCTTTTATTGTTTCTTGTTGCATTTGGAAAAAGATTAGGGGGAAAAAATCGAGATATTCTACTTGTCTTCGTTCGTTAGGTCTTTGACTGCTTAATTATAATAAATGAGGAGAAATGTCCTTATCTTTTCTTATTTACTGTGATCGTTATGTTGACATTTTATATCAGCACATGTTATCACATGGAGAGATTTTGATGCTCAGATTTTGTAGATTAGGATAGCTGATCCTGTCTCAACAAAAACCTGTCAACTCTTCTCCATACCTTTCTCTCCACAGTTCTCTAATCATTCAATCGTGGTCCTCGTTGAAGTTCTTAAAAGTTAGCGATGTACATTCTTGGTAGCATTCGTTATCATCAATTGTAGTGAATAAACACACCAATGCAAGAGACATAAACAAACTGACCAATGTCATTCCTCATTAACCAACTGAAATTGAGGTTCCTTGGGGAAACTACAGGGTATTTATAAAAATTTCAACTATATAGTTCATTATGTTAAACGATAGAGTAAATTAAACTGATACCATTTTATGTGAAATAAATAAGTAATAAATCTCATTTTAATTTTCGAATTTATATTATTATTTCTTTTTACGATTTCCATAACATTTATAACGCATTAATTATCATTATTGAATAGCATTAGTGGTATATTGAATTGACATATGAATTCCCGCGGCTTGCGAGATTTCGAGAGACTTGCCCATCTCGGTAATTTATATGCTCAAAGTCATTCGACTTGCTAGGATTTTTGAACATCTTGTGTCTGTGATCCTGATCGTAATGTTTAAAGGTGCTTAGAATTTTCTCAGTTTTAGGCAAATTTTCATAAATTTTATAGCACATTTTGTGTCAGAAAACACAGAGCACAAGCTTGCCTATCTACCAAATTTATATATTTCATGCACTAGTATCAGATGCATCTTCTTTATAAAAATCTCAGATAGGCAAGCTTGTGCTCTCTGTTTCCTATAGTTAAAAGTATCTCAAATTTGACGAAATTCCATCAGAATTGAGAAAATTTGGTAAAAACATCCTACTTTGGCACCCTCTTGTGGCCCCACTGTACTCTTTGAATCAAAATTAATGCTGGTTTTAAAACAAGCTACATTTACAGTTCTTTACTACAAATTATCCCAATTTTAACTGTGTTTTGATTTTTACATCAAATTAGGGGCCAAATTCGGCCATTACCATACCTTGTACTTTTCTGTATAATATCACGACTTGTATACTCCAATAGCATTTCACACGAAAATATAATTAAAAAATTATTTTATCTGGAAATTATTGGAATTACGAATTCCGGGACGCGTTTGATTAACACATCTTTGCACTTACACAAATTTTAAATGTATCCTTAATATTTAAGAAAAGAAGCGAATTTGCTATGTATTCATGAAAAATATTACACCTATAATCCAGAAAATTCAGAGTAGAAATGTTCGAAAGCAAAACCAACTCACCAGTATTGTCAGTCCGTGCTCTGTGATGTGTACAGAGGTTAACAAATGAACACACCCGTGAAACGTAAACTGTTTTTGTAAACAGGGCACGAGCTCTTTTCTTGTTAATGTTTACGATTCACCGGGTGTGTTCAATTGTTAAACTCTGCACACACCACTGAGCACGGACTTACAATACTGTGAGTGGGTTTTGCTTTTCGAACACTACTACACTGAATTTTCTGGGTTATAGTTTTAATATTTTTCATTAATACACAACAAAATTGCCACTTTTCCTAACTACTAAGAATAAAATTAAATTAGTGAAAGCGCAAGGATGTGTCAATCCAACGCACACACAAATTTTCCATGTATTTTTTATAATTGTCTGTAAACATATCCAATCGAATGGTTGTAATAATTTAAATTTATAACAATCGACTTTAATCTTACATTACCTCTTTATAAACAGTTTAAGAATTAAAACAAAAGAATAATGAGGGACTTAAAAAAGTCTTATTTGTTTGTATGTTTAATGACCCTCTGGAGAATTTTTTCACTTATATGGAGAGTCTTATCAATCAAGGCAAATAACATCCTGACTGAGTGATTCTCCCGTTTCTTCACTACTAGAGCAAGGCAGTTCTGGGCTGGGTAACGATAAATTAAAAGTAGTATCGTCATCTTGTGTGAATCTTCCTCACCACTGGACAGTTCTGGGTCGGGTAACGATAAATTAAAAGTCGTATCGTCAAGGTCAGATTCCTCGTCATCCTCCGATGAGCGGCCGCTGACTGGGCTGTCCAAAATGGAATCGTTTACAGATTCCTCCGTGTCTGAACTCGCAACTTCTGCTAGTTTGGCTAATTCCGTTTTTTTCTCTATGGGAACAACCACTGTCACGTCTTTTCTGCATGTGAGAGCAAAGTTCCTGATCATTTTTCGTACGTTTTCCAACATTCCCCGGCTAACCCGCAGTCTATCCGAAAAGGAAAGGCGCAACTCTGATATGCTGTTTTTCCCAGCGCGTCCAAGCATTGACTACACCATTCCTCTCTGTTTGCCGCGGAATCGATATGTAGAGAAATTCTTTCAACACCGCAGCCAAAGTCCCACTGTGCAAAGAAGCACACGACATCGGGAATACCAGTTGATGGAGCTTTCATTATTTGGATGGTTCCAGGGACACTTCTTTTTGACGGATGGCCAGGTTCCTACCCTTGACGGCTCTTCGTGTTCCATATACATCGGCCCAAGGAAAGGCATCGCTGATGGTGCGGCTCAGACCGTGGAATTTTACGGTCAAGCAATTACATTGATGCAGTATGGCATTGACCGGTGGAATTTCTTGTTGACAGGCTCTCCCTGCCATAGTTTGTGCGCAAACTCTTTGATTTCGTCCAGTTGCTTAAAAAAGGTTTAAAAAATTAACTTATACATTCTGTGTATAGACGCCCGCGTGGCGCAGTGGTTAGAGCGTCTGCTCTAGAGTCGCGAAGTAAGGAGTTGATCCTTACGTCGCGGGTTCGAATCCCACTGTGGGACGTGGAGGCTGGTCCTTCGGATGAGACCGTATAAACCGAGGTATACAGAAGGTGCTGGCACGAAAAAGATCCCTCACTGCTCAATGGCCGTAAGTGCCGAGTATAGGACAAAATTTGCAGCTCTCCACCGGCAATGGTGGCGTCTCCATATGAAAAATTCTCGAGAGGGACGTTAAACAACATACGATCAATCATTTTGTATATATATATATATATATATATATATATATATATATATATATATAAATATATTTATAAACATACATACATGCATACATATATATATATATATATATATATATATATATATATATATATATATATATATAAAAGAGCAAATTGGCCTTCAATGTTTAAATAAAATCAATGTACCTCCGAAAAATTCTTCCACCTATATACTGTGGTTTTATCAATATTCGTTGAATACTAATTATATCCCCCGCAAACGAAGTTTAGGGGGGGGTATATTGGAATCAGCTTATCCGTCTGTCTGTCTGTAGACGAGATTTTGTCCGGACCATTTCTTGGAAACTGTTGCAAGGATTTGTCTGAAAATTTGTACACTTATTCTTTGTCATATGAAGGTATGCACCTGGTATTTTCATCACGATTGTATAATTTTTTCGCATTTTACAGGTGTTTTTTTTCATTTTTATTATGTGGTTTTGTCTGGATCTGTTCCCAGAGACTATTGCATAGATTTGTACACTTAATATTTACCATATGAAGATGTGCACCTGGTATTTTCAACATTATTTGATAATTTTTCTGCATTTTACAGGTGCTTTTTTTCATTTTATTTACTTAGTCATTTCGGGTTCATGTCTAAGGTTTGAGACATAGAATCTAGCTAGAACATCTGTACAAAAATGTTAACTACAGCTTAAAACTACTCATTAAAACTAAAAAAAAAATCACAAAGTATTAAAACAGTTTTTACATTACACAGCAGATAGTGTAAATGCATTTGTCGCTTGGGAGTAATGAGTGGACATGCATCCAGTTAAAGATTAATTAATGAGTTCAGTGTGGGAAGCTGTTAGGGCATCTCTGATTAAGCAGGTCTTATCTATATCTCCTGGGAACTGGGCAGAAAGAAATAAAAATCTCTGTTGTCTAAGTCTCTTAATTGTAATTTATGTCTGTCAAAATGCATAGTTACCGGAACCAGCCTTTTATTTTTAAAATGAGTTTGATATAAAGGTATTAAGATCAATTTGATTTTGTATAATTAATTATGATTTTTTTTTTTCAACAATCAATTTGCAGAGTGTCATGTCTCACAAAGATGAAAGATAGTTGCAAACTATTTTTTCAATGTAATAAAAAACACAGTAATTACTAGTATTGATGTTTTATTAGGCTGCACCTTAGTGTCATTCATTAAAAAAAATACATGTATAATGAGTAATTAAATTTTCACTCTAAATGTTTAAGCAAATTGTGAACACCTCTCACATCTAGAAAACATTAGTGATTTGATACCTTCTCTGAAAAACCCAGCGGGGGGTATTTGTCCCTTTTGGACAGTTCTAGTTTTTCGTGGATTTCGTTGTTATGTTTATCCACGAAATTAAATTTTCACTGAAGTGTAATTTATCTAAACATATTATATTTTTAATATCATTGACTGCGAATTTACATATCCTTGAAACTGATTTTTACTAAATCCTTGAAAATTGATGCCCACGAATATGCAACCACGAATGTGAAACCACAGTATAGGAAAGGTCACCCCTTTCCTTGTCGGAACATTAGGTCTACAGAAAAACTGAGGTAATTACAGTAGAAGTGTTGAAAATTAAAGGGCGACCTGTTATAGGTTCCGCTGTAAGCGACGGAGCTAACACACCCTATGACAAGAGTGTTTGGTACTTGTCAGTAGGGTGTCTTGTCATTTCCAACACAATAAAATCCATTCAATTTCCAACAATAGGAGCAAGAGCCAAAATTCAAAAGATTCCCGACCCCGAACAAAAACTTTCCGGCCCTTCTCCGCCCCCTAACAATGGGAGGGTGGGGACAACGGTCATAAAACTCCCATTAACGGAACACACAATAGGAGAAAAAAATCAGAACACGACCGGCTTTATATGCGAGAAAAGTGATCAGTCAATAACTGTAACCATACGTACCGTGGGAGGAGCTTCTGTATTGTGAGACTACCTTTTAATATCTACTAAGCTATCATTAATATCTACTAAGCTATCATTAATCACAAATAAAGGCAAACATGTAGAACGAATCAGACGTACAAGGTACATCTGAAGAAAATCATAATATCTTTAGATCTGTTTCAAGACATTCTAAACGTGTTAAAATTGTTTGTGTGATTATTTTCTTTTATATCACAGTAACATCAATTGTTACAAACCGTTCACGGTAGCTCAGACGGTAGAGCGCTCGCTCCGTGATCGGAAGGTCGTGAGTTCGAATCTCGGCCGCGACAGACCTAAGTCGAGAAAAAAATAGGTAGCAACTGTTCCTTCGCCATGCGCTCGGCACTTTGAAGTGAAAGTAGCGGGTCCTTCGGATGAGACCTTAAAAACCGAGGTCCCGTGTCACGGCAGGCGTTGGCACGATAAAGATCCCTCACTGCTCAATGGCCCTGAGTGCCGAGTAAAGGTCAAAATTTGAAGCCCTTCACCGGTATATGGTGACGTCTCTATACGAGTGAAAAATTCTCGAATGGGACGTAAAACAACATACAATCAATCAATCAATTGTTACAAACATACAACTGGCAGCAAATCAACATCCATGCTCTGTATATAACAAAACAGAGCCTTCCATAAATCTGAGAAATGATTCTTCTGATTGTGAGAATGTTTATAAATTTCTTTTATCGGCTGAATATTACGCAATTATCTGTGTGCGAGGACCTGTTCCGTTGTATATATTTAAAATTTAACTTTATGTACTCTTAATTAGTATGAACACTAGGAAAACAAATTTTTCAATAAAACATGGCAACTCTCTCATGTTTACTAAACTGATTAATGGTTGTTGTGTCAAGTGTCAAAGATTAGGGAAAGGCATTAACAATGATTAATATGGTATCTGTGTAAAATCTGAGGTGAGCCATTCACCTGAAGCAATGATTGAAGGAGAAGATAATTGCTACTCAGGAAAACACACTAAATTAATAGATTTCAGACCCCTGTTAATTAAGGTCATCTAGAATGTGGGAAATATCATATGTTTGTGTTAATCTTTTTTTAACAAAAAAAAGTAAATGTGTCTACTCTTTTTTCTTTGACATATATATTATATATTTGATAGTTGACTGATTTTTAAAAAATATAACCTTATATATCCAAGGTTTTTTTTTAATCTGTAGATTTTTAGAGAAAACATAAATTCAACTTTCCTCAGGACCTTGACTTGAAGAGGGTGTGAGGTGGAAGATGGAATCTAAATTAAAAACATTTTTTAAAAGCTAACTGTACATCTGATCTTTACATTGTTCTTTTACTATGCTGTTTATAAAAGTTCATACTAAGCTTTAAAGTCTTTGTCGTCTTTAATGATAATGAAATGTAGATTTGGAACAAGAGTTTGCTGACTGCGCGTTTGGAATCGCAGAAACATCATTGATGTTGATGGAAGCATAGATACATTCTCCCTCAAACTTACAGATGTCGCCATCACAGTTTTAGTCAATAACAACTGCAGCACTGCAAAAACAAATCGCAAAAACAATCCATGAACTCATTTTGAAGAAGATCGGGATTTTTTTTTCCGGATTGTGCAACATAATGAAAATATTTATTTTAGTTTTCGAATTATACCACTATTTTTTATATTTCATTCATTAAAATCATAATCTGTTTTTAAGGGACGTGTAAGATATCAATTAATTTCATTAGTATAGAGCACTGGTTTTAAACGAGCATTTATAATTCTTTATTGGCTATTACTATACGGTAAAACATAGTTAGAATATTCTAACTGTGTCTCGGGACAGGCCCTCACCACAGTTAGAATACGTCCCATATACTTGCAATGTAGCAAATCGGAGTGGATCCACTCCGAAATGATTCTGAAGAATACAAAATGAGTTGCACTGAAAATAACTACCAAATTAATCATAACAAACCTTTTTGAGATTGTATATGCCTTTTAACCTAAAAATTAATCCATATATATACGAAAATTCAACTCATTTTCTCAACGTTTTTTCCTCGCTTCAAATTTAACGCCATGTTGACATTCGGAACTCTCTGGATTCTTCATAGAAAATGCACAGAGTTCGAGTTATCGCCCGTGTTTATTTTGCTACATTGCGAATACACGGAACGAATTCTATCGTTAAACCGGGTCCGTAGGACAATATCATTTTAACGATAGAACATTCTATCTAGGTAAAACATGGAAAAGGTGGAGTTCATAATTTAGTTGATTTCTATTCCCTCATTAATACGGCTGCATTGACTCGTACGTCACCAAGGAAAACCGAAAACAGATATTTTTGATCATATTGTGTATTCCGTTAATAGGAGTTTTATGACCGTTGTCCCCACCCTCCCATTGTTAGGGGGCGGAGAAGGGCGGGAAAGTTTTTGTTCGGGGTCGGGAATCTTTTGAATTTTGGCCCTTGCTCCTATTGTTGGAAATTGAATGGATTTTATTGTGTTTGAAATGACAAGACACCCTACTCTTGTCCCTGAAACAAATCATCGGCGTTGAATGTGAAATGACCAGGGGACAAAGAATAGGTTTTAATGTTCGATCTACTGAATGGGTACAATACGGGTGTCGTCTTAATGGCCTCCCCGTGACCTAGCAAGACACCTGGGTTGGGTTTCACGAGGCAAATCTTTAAACAGGCATCTCTGATATGTACTTTTGAAACCGGGTATGGTGCAGAGCAGTCTAAAGTTATCGGTGTGAGGCCACGGTTTAATCTGTAAAGGTACTCCGTTGAACAGCAATCGATCCTGTTGACATCGTCGGTGGCTTTAGCGATCAGGGCTCTGAATTTCAAGCAGGCGTTTCGAAAGATGGTGACAACACTGCGGCAGTAGTCTTTCCTTTCCGCGGCGAAATCAAAAACCTGATCTCGTTGTCCCTCATGCTGGCCGAGGCGCCCATCTGATCGACTCCGTATTCTTTGGGAGGTGGGTACCGTCCGACGTAAGTTTGGTTTTCTGGCCGATTGAAGAAATGAGGAAAATAACCTTTTTTCAGTTCCGTTAGACCGAACGTTTTGGGAAGGCGGGATAAAGGCATCTGAAAAAAATTCAAGGAATCCAAAAAGCGCATTCTCAGACCCCGTCCGACGCTCATGCTGATGATCTTGGATCCGCTGTAAATGATATGTTGAGGTGTAATTCCGTTCTCAATCACATACCGGAGAATGAACACCCCGTCGTAACCCTTCATATTATGCGCATGACGACGGCCTCGGCGTTGTTCTCGCTGAAGATCCAGGTGCAGAAGGTGTTGGCCGTGTCGGGTCCGGAAAATATTTTCTCCCGGAATCCGCAGGTATCGAGACAGGGCAGTGATTGATTAGTTGACTGTATATTGTTTAACGCCGAGTCGGCAATATTTCAGCCATATTTCGGCGGATAATTATGTTTAAATAACCGGTTTTAGAAAGGTTTTAGTTTCCCTGGCGGCCTACTCTTTTTTTTTTTCGAAATCCAGAGAAATTATCTTTTACCTGCCAAGGGGGTTGTAACCCTTGACACGGGGCACCATGTAATGTCCCATCCGACGGTCTTAAAATTAAAATTATGTAAACTGTTAAAAAATAAAATTATCTATCTATTTCTCATCAAAAACTACTTAAATTATTTCTAAATTTTACTGTAAAAATCAGCTTCATGTAAATATTCTAAAATTGTATAAACGTTGATATTTGTAAAAAGTTCATACATCTTTCTTACATTACCAAAAAGTCTACTTCAAATAGGCGTAAAATAGGAACATTCCAAGAGAATATGACTGATAGTTATAGGACAGTCACAGGATATACATTCCGGCTGAGACTCCCGATTTAGTAAGTATTTATGCTTAATTTTTGAATGACCAATACGTATTCCTGAAATAATCACTTTGTCTTGACGTTTCAAGTCGAAGTCAGATGATCTGTTAACCTTGTTTTCTATAGCATAAAGCTTGCTTTCATCACAAAACTCCCAATAAATTTGCCAAAGAGAATTAACAAATTTTAACCAGATATTTCGGATCAGTGCAAGGAATTTTGAATACAGTAATTTCATGTTGAAGTGCTGTTTTTGCAGCACTATCAGCCTTACTGTTTCCAGGGATGACGATATGACTCTGAATCCAACAAAAATTTACTGTTTTACCTTGTTGAGTGAAATTATTATACTGAATTAATATATCTAAAATGTATGGTTGATCAATATTCTTATTTAGTATAGATTGTAAGCAAGAGAGCGAGTCCGAAAATATAGTAAATATGATGTCACTAGAAGATTTTATATATTCAAATGCAAGTTGTACGGCTTTTGCTTCTGTGGTGAAAATAGTTGCCTCCTTTGGAAGCCGTGTAGAGAAAACACTATCTTCAATCAGCTAGGTTAAGGACGCAGGGGATGCTCACTCCTCCATGGCACCTGATCCCACCTCACGTTTGGAGGTCCGACCTGATCCCACCTCACGTTTGGAGGTCCGTGTTTGCTCTGGTCCTATTTTGTATTGTTTGACGGAGTTTTGAGCCTGAATACTGTTCGTTATCTTCATATATTTCACTTGTGAATTTTTACATATACTAAACTTAGGGCTAATGTTTTGGTAGAGGAATTTTTAGAAATTGTATTGCCTATTGCATTTGATATTTCTTTTTTATCCGTAATAATTTGATTTCCAACATTATGATGTTGATATTTTTCAGGACCTTTACCTTTAATTTTTCGTATTGCGTTCCAAACCTTATTGATAGGAGTATGAGATTTAAGATTGGAAACGAACCTTTTCCAGGATTTTCGTTTACTAAAATTTATAGTTCTGCGAGCTTTTTCTCTAAATATGCGTAAATTGATTAAATTTGATGATGTTGGTATCCTTTTAAATTGTCTTTCTGCTTTGTTGCGAGCTTTAATAGCATCATTACATTCTTTGGTTAACCATGTTTTTTTTTAAATTTTAATAGAATTTGTCGAGGATTTAGGTATACATTGGGCATTGTTTGGAGGAAGACATGTGTCCACCCTTACAGTTTTTGCATTTCGGGTCTTTTTGACAACCTTTGCCATCATGCCCCTCCTCACCACTTTCTGAAGCATGCTACGGAGCATTTACAATTGAACTGTCCATGTCCAAATCGCTGACATTTGAAACAACGCAGCGGATTTGGAACGAACATGTCAACTTTCATTTGATAAAGCCCAACTTTAATACTTGTAGGTAATGTTGGCATACCAAAAGTCAAAAGGTACGTATTTGTCGGTTCTATGTTACCATTCCGCTTTTTAGTAAACCGTTTCACAGAAACCAGTCCCTGGGACTCCAATTCAGATTGGATTTCCTGTTCAGGAATGTCATCTAGGTCGTGATCCCTGTCGAAAAGAATACCTTTGCTTTTGTTTAATCCACTGTGGATTTTACCAATAACAAGAATATCGGCAAGCATTTCTGAACTTAATAAGGAAGTTGACTGTAATTTTTTGGTAACTTCAATAAGAAGAGCACCAGATTTCAACTTTTTAACAGATTTGGGAGTACTGGTGATTCCTTGAATACCTTTCTGTATGACAAATAGCGATATCTTTGTTAAAGGTTTCGTAGTTTGGTCTGATTTTTGTGCTTCAAGTGTGATGAAGCGGGGCCAGTGTTCCACGACAGAATTCAGTTGCTCATCGTCAAAATTAATATCGAAACCTGGGTAACAACGTTTTTTTTGAGAGGGCCATAATTAGATGAAGAAATATTCAGAATCCTTGCTCCCCGCCCGCCTCGGGGCGCCAACAAGGACGATATCTAGTCAAACGGACATCCAGTAAGACTGATACCAAGAGCATACAAAGAAACTCTATACCCTGATTGACCCTCAGCCACCGCTTAATATATAAATATCAACATGGAAATTTTGGCGTATTGGAAATTGCAAAACAAAGGTAAACAGACAATAAAAAGGTATTGCAAATCATCAATACTAGGACATGTAGATATTATCAGCTCGGCAAGACTAGCCGATTGATCAAGTCGGGCCAAACTTGACCTCCCGTCTAGATGAATATGGGGCCAAAGTGGAGTGTTGGTCTTCCAAGTGCATTACATCCAACACCTGCAGACCTCAGCCACCAGGATCCCCTTCTCCACCAACACGGGTCGCAACCCACGGCCAACTGGTTGCCCCATTTAATCGCCTCATATGACATGCAAGGGGGTGCCAGGGGCCTTTTATAACCCCGGGTCCCCACGGGGGGGGGGGGGGGGGGACAGGGCGGTGATATGAAGGTGTTTTTTTTCCTTTTTCCCGCATGTGGAACATTGGGTCCCGCATTTTTCGCAGCGGATTTCCTCTCCCTTGATGTTTTCGCATGTTCTACACACCCATTGCACGACGGCGATATTGGGGCGGTGGACGGGTAGGCCACGAGAAGTGGGTACAGTTTTGACAGCGTCCTTCCGGATCGGGAGGTATCCGTCGGAGCAGGCGTATTTGACCAAAAAAACCCATAATTTTTGAGTTTTCATCTTTTTTTCTCGCCTTCAAAATGGAGGACTTATTAATGCATACCAGTCATTTTGACCATCCAAAATTAACTTTTGCCAGCGAGTCTCGGTGGGTGGTAATGCTCTTATGTAGCATAAATGGCTTTCTTCCACTGTTCTGTTACATTGCTTACAGTACCATTCTCCGCATACATGAGGTTGTTTTTTCAGGTCTCGGCCATTCCGATCTACGACCCGGTAACCTCCAGTACCTACAATGATTGTTTAAGTTATAGATGCAGCGTTTTTTCTAAAATAAATCATACATAAATAATAACCCCCCCCCCCCCCCCCGAATAATACACTTACCTTTGACACTGACTCTGCTTTTTGCCTCCGTCCGTGTCTTGATGTGCTTCGTAGCACGCCATCGAGCGACAGGTCATGTTACATTCTCGGCATTGAATAGGCTCGTCCGTCTTGAGGCAATCCCCGGTCCTCTGGCACACGAGACGAGGCTTGCCGCAAAAATAGTGGTTTTTGTCTGTGAAGGGTTTAAGACACAGGTTGCAGAAGTAAGGCGAGGGGAAAAATCCTGTGATGACGTGTCGGCATAGAATGATCCTCACATACCAAGTTTAAAATAGTTGGGGGAATTCCGTATCCTGAGCGCAATAACATATCCGGTTCCCTAGAGAAGCATCCAACACTATAATTTTACGCTCGAGATAATTCTCAAAGCGTTCAATGTCATAAACGTAACATTTTCTATTGAAGGGTAATCCAACTTGTCTTAACAATTCCTTCGCCAAAACTGTTTGCGCCTTGGAACCGGGCTTGATGAGATTTTTATAATGGCTTTTCGGCATTTTCCTGAATTCCATTATTAAGTTCAAATTAGATTTCTTTCCTCGGTTTTGGGTTATGGAATGCCACTTCTCTTCGTACACTCGAATGACCTGCCCCACGTCACAGCAATGGCACCCGCCATACACATCTTGTCGTCGTTCACGATTTGAATTATTGATGTTTTCCTCTTGAGGGAATTGTTATCTTCCGTCAGTCGATTAATGTACACTTTGGGCCCACCTTTGAGTAGAGAAATGATTCCAATGTCCAGGTAAAAACTGGAATCCACACGCAATTTTTTGTGGCTGTTTAAAACGTTCTCTTTGGTGTCCATATGGCGGGAGCCGTCAAGTTTTCCAACGTTCTCAGGGAGACCACGATGGGGTCCAAGTCCTTGTGATGGAACACGACGCGCCCCAGGTCGCTGCTTTCATGTTGCGCGGTAGCTTTATCCAAAGCCGTTTCAAACAGTCCATTCAACTCTCGGTGTAGGTCTCATAGATTTCTCCCCCTGCCACTTTTCGTGAAATTGGACTTCGTAAGTTTTCTCTCTGGCTTTAGACTTCATAAATGTTCTCTCACGGGCCAGTCTTAACAGAGTACGCCCGACCCTCCCCGCTACCTGACTGATGCATCTCGCAGTCATTGGTTTTATGGTGCATCATGTCGTCGTATTTCTTAAATTTACTGAAACACCTCGAACACCGGAATGTTTTTCTCGATTTGTTTTCTCTATTTCATCCATTAACCTCATCATTTGTGCTTCGTCTTCTTCGTCTTGCAGAAATTCAATGAGGTCGTCCATGATATGGTCAGTGACACTGTCCAGAATGGTGTCCAAGGAGAATGGTGAATTCATGATCACTGATTGTCTACAGTAAACGTTATAATTAAGAAAAACCTAGGATATATATATATATATATATATATATATATATATATATATATATATATATATATATATATATATGTATATATATCTCGGTGTTCTTGTATAATACATAACCTTGCTTCTTGTTTAATAATAAGCGTATATGCGATACCTAGAAATGTGTATATATGTAGCCTCAAGGTATATTCTGATAACCCCTTATACGAAAAAAAGACAAAAATGCTATCTTCAGTTGTTCAACAATTTTATTTTTGGCATAGAAACATAAATAAATCACACATAAATTTCCTGAGACCTTTTAAGGAGACAAAATTATTGTTCAGTCTTGTTGGCACATGCATGAAGGTAAGTTCATTTAATGAGATCAAGATTTGCTTTTCCTGAGACCATTTTGGTGAGAAAAATATTGTACAGTCTTGTTGGCACATGTATGAAGGTAAGTTCATTTAATGAGATCAAGATTTGCTTTTCCTGAGACCATTTTGGTGAGAAAAATATTGTACAGTCTTGTTGGCACATGTATGAAAGTTAGTACAGTTTTTTATTTTAAATACATTTAAAAAAATAACTGATAGTTCACAATGGTCTTTACAAAGCACCATAGTTAAGTAAAATGAATAGTATTTGGAGTGGTACAAAAAAAAATAGTGAATTCAAAATGTAGACAACATTAAAAAAATTTCTTGGCACATGTTTAATGGTAAGAACATTTAGTGAAATCATAGTGAGCAAATCTTTTTTAAACAAACGAAACATTTCAATCTTAAGATAGCACCATATTTAATGTAAGAAAAATGAATGAATAGTATTTGGAATGGTACATACAATTTTTAAAAAAGTGATTATGGAGGTGTAAAAAAAATCGTAAGAGGTAGTTTGAATTAAATAAAAAATGTTATAATGCTAGTACTGTACAATTTTTTGGAGCATCAAATTAATGCAGCCAGTATTGTTGATTTTTTTTCTTTCTTTATAATGTAAACTATGAAATTCACACACACACATATGTACAAAAACAGACAACTCTATGTAATTGAGAACTATATTTCAACAACCAGTTAATCAACTTTTTTTTTGATAAACATGGACACATGAAAGACTTTCTGAACCATAAAGAAAACAACTAATTATGCAGTTTGTTGGCACACCTTGGCTGAAAATACATTCAACATAATAATGTCAATGTAGATTTTTTTGAGCACATGCAATAAAATAGACCAAAAAAAGTTTATCATAGTAAATGTCCATTAAACAAATATACAAGAGTATTTTAAACAGAACATGACAAAAAATTAAAACAAAACATCCCTTGAAAAATAAAACAACCTAAACTATGCTATTCTGATACTGTACATCTTTTTTCCAAGATTAGCATGAAACAAAACAAAAAAGAGCAACAGATACTTATTGTATCAACTTGAATATGTTTTGCCACTAAACAAAATTGACAAGTTCACAGCACTAAAAAAAAAGCAAATATGTAATTAAAAAATAAACCAGCTTCATAGTTAGTGAATTTGAAAAAAAAATTACAAGTTTAAACAGAACATGAGAAAAAAAAAATTGACAAGTTCGCAGCACTAAAAAAATGTGTAATTTAGGGGGAAAAAACCCAGCTTCATAGTTAATGTCAATTTGAAAAAAAAAATACAAGTTTAAACAGAAAATGAGAAAAAAATTGACAAGTTCACAGCACTAAAAAAAAGAAAGGAAAAAAAATCTGTAATGAAAAAAAAAAAACCATGTTCATAGGTAATGTCAATTTGAAAAAAAAAAAAAGTTTAAACAGAACATGAGAAATTTTTTTTTTTAAATCCCTTGAATAATAAAAGCAGTCTAATCTACACTACTCTAATACTGTACATCCTTAAATCAATGAAATAAAATTTTGTGAATTAATAATACAGAGTACAAATTTTGAGATTTTCACATTTGTCAATTCAAGAAAACTGGATTTACCAAATTGAAATATAAATAATCTGATACAGGTTAAAAAAAAAAAACATACAAAATATACACTGCTTTTCGGAAAATTTACATTTCAAACTTAGTCGATTTACTGGTTTTCTGATTCTTGTTGATCTTCTCAAAACAGTCTGTGGAGGTGCTGGAGGTTCTGTCAAATTGTTGGTAGGCGGCTGATGTATTTCAGTTCTGTTGGACCAGTATAGGATGGCAACAAAGAGGCGGCAACATTCATTGGGTCAAGCTAATTTGGTATGGGGCTCAGAGAAAACTATATCACTCGAACTACTTATGCTAATCATGTCAATTCTTTCACTCATTTGTGATCTTCGTTTCTTAACAATAAGGAGTGTGACGAAAACCGGTAATGCGATCAGTCCTGTTATACCTAGATTACAAAATAAAATGAAATGTATACAGTCTAAGGTTTAACCACTTAAAACACTTCTGCAGCAAATTTATACGTCACAAAGTAGTGAATAATCGTATAGTGGTATAAGTCTTTTATTATAATTCACAAGAATAGTACATCCAGATTCGGGAAAGTCAGAGAGTGTTGCTTAATGTTTTAGCTCAAAATAAAAGTCGGAGTTAATTCTCAAGGATTTGGGGAATTTATATACTTGGTAAAGAAAATTAACAAAGTAAAACTTGTGTCCATTGGAAATTGGAGAATCTCGTGTGTGGGTACAAAATCTCGTCTCCAGGTACGCTTCAATATGGCGGAGGAACGGGTAGTCCAAGGACTGCCCCCATCTGATCTATTCAGGGTCAAAGTGGAGGTTAATTATGGAATTATGGAATGATGACTTAGGGGTGACAGTTTATTGTAACACACTTTGGAGATAAACCATCCTCTCTACGTTCCTGGAGTCGGAAGGTCTGGAAAAGTCTTGGCTCTGGCCGGAGGTCCTATCGTCTCACTGGCAATAGTTATGGAATGTTGACCATTCAAGATGATATTAATTGGTTTGTACTCCTGATACAATCATTCTCTCCTGGTCAGAGGGACAGGAAGGCTGAAGAAAGTTTTATTACCTACTATTAAAAGTACTTCGTAGTAAACCACAAAAATGAGTACTTCCCCGCAATATATAACAAAGATAATGATTCGCTCTCTCTGAGTGTCCCCTTAAGAAATAATATTTGATGGACACATGAACAGATTAAAGTAACGGTCAAGTTAACCTGGAATTTACTTTAAATATCGATACAGTTATATAAAGAATATTTTTTTAAGTTTTTAATTCTATGTCATATAAATCATATTAAAATACGTTCAGTCTCCGTAACCAATTGTAAGGGCTAATTTGTTACACACCTCCACCACTTAGGAAAAAGTTGCACATAATTTAGCAACTTTTAAGGTCACAGTGCACTGTATATAAGTATAGGAAAGCACAATACTTCCACAGTTTGAATTGAAAACACAGCACTTCCACAGTTTAAAATATCCGACAGGTCGAAATCCTGTCATCCCTTCTTGAGCAGCTTGATCTGGTTTCCACAATACTCCGTTCATTATCGGACACTCATGTTACTAGATGTAAACTTAATTTCGGAACCAAGTCCCCTAGTTGTCATGCATAAGCAACATCACATCCGTTTGATTAAAAGATATCCTACTGGAAATATAATGCGTAGAAAGGTTCCAAAATATACACTTCCGGTATCATCGGAACATCATGTTTGTTCGCTTCCCTCGTCTGGTTAACCATACAAGATTCATTTGCATACTAAGCACTCTGTCTAACGCAATGCTATTGAAAGAGTCAACGGGTTAAAACATCTAAAACGCTCAACAAAATTTCGTCGTATACATATGTACATAAATATAGTCCATGGCGTCGAATAAGGCTGTTGATTTACACGAGACGTGCTTTACATCCCATGTCCGGTAAAACCGGAGTTCCCCTAATTGCCTTATTAAGAAGTCGATATAGGTGCTGACACAGATATGGTCGAGGTCCGAGCTGTAATCAACTCAAATTTTGGATAGAGAGATCCAGAATCATTGATCGTCTTGTTTCTTGAGATTGTTGAGGTAAAAGTGCAGCATTAGGTCCAGGTTCAGCAGGTTGTGAGGAAGAGGGTACCATCCGACTGTCTACACCTCGGGTCTTGGCCTCATAGTACGACGGCAGTACAGACGACGGATAATCTCCACTATCCCCATTCGCATTCCAAAGTCTAATTATCCTACTTCTGATTCGTTTCCGACATTTAATACCAATTAAACACATGACAGTGAGTAAGACACCAAATATTCCTTGCAAATAATGAGACCAATTTGGTAAATAGAATTTATAATCAGTAGTATGTATTTTAACTGATTTTCCAAATCATTCATCTCAATATGTTTGATTCTCTTTAACTTGTGGGGGAAGGCAGAAATTGTAAAATTTGGTAATGATTTATGAAACTTTTCCCAAATCCTTTGTGTGTCAAGCTTGTTTACAAAGGTAAAGTTGAGGTGATTTTCAGGAAACATAGCAGTAATTTCTTTTTCGGAAATATGGGAGCAAAGTTAGTTGACCTTTAACAGCCCTGCAGGACATTGGTAAGCGTAGTACTCCAACAGGAGGCTTCACTGAGCGGACCGAGGTCCCTGAACCACGTTCAGTTGAACAAACCTGAGAGAATTTCAGTTCCTGGACAGACGTCACAGCCCACTGACCATCGTTTATGTACTGCGCCAGTGGCAAATTACTCACGTGGACCAATTTTTCACAAAACAGTTTAATTACATTTTCTTTTTCCATAAAGAGCGCTACTATACACGCTTTACTCAAATGTACAGGATAAAGAGGACTTTTTATTGTGCAAAAATCTTCAACAACATTAGTACACTTGTCTTATTCATGAGGAGTTAATAAAACGTACTGAGTACGGTCGGAATTTATAGCAAACATTTCATTTTCAAGAGTATATCTCGCAACCAATTTTTGATTATTAGAGTTAGGAGAGAGAGGTTTGTCAGAAGCGGCTACGGAAGAAGTGGTAACTATAGGTACTGGCAAATTAAAAGTTTGAAAAACATCGAATGTAGAATACCCGTCCAAGAGTGGGATGTTTACAATGATTAGTAAATGATAGTCTTCAACAACCGTCGTACATTCAAGATATAAAATATCCACAAGTTAATGTCGGGATTATTTGGTAGTTTAACAGTAGGGGGTAATTTGCTCTGAATATCAAGAAGGAGTTATTTCAGATCGCGAGGGGCAATAACAGAAGGACTAAGTCGACCCATAACCAAAATGTTTAATTTAGCAAAGAAATAATTCAAACTTGATCTTACCTTCCCTATAATTAATTTTATTTCTTCAAGAGCTAAATCTAATTGGAAATACATTGTATAAAAATGCTGCAGTTCAGAAATACGTTTGTCAATTAATTCTGTAACGTTATCCAACCTAGCTCGAAGTAGACTGAGATCGGTTATTAAGTGATTAATAGACTGTCTATTTTCAGTTATAAGACCCCTATTTTGTTTGATAACCGTTAAACTTTTCTGTACAACATGAGAGATGCATTGCTGATTGCGGGTTAGAGTCCCCACTTGATTCCTGATTTCATTTAAATCACCCTCAGAAACAGTCCCTAACAAAAAAGATAGAGCAGACTCCACAAAAGGTAGTCCCCGCTTACGTCGTTTGTGATTATCGCTGGTGAGGTATTTAACATTATCTAATAGTGTTTGAATTCGATGATAAACAGCCCCCACATTATCAACCTGTGTTTTAGCACTTTCTATCATTTTGCTATAATACTTGTTATCCCCTTTAAGAAAATAATATTTTCCCAAAGCTAAAGTAAACACCTGGGTTCTGTTAAACTGTACATAAAGTTGATAAATGATTTCATCGTAACTATCAAATTCTTCAACAATTGTCACAGACAATCGACTGCGGGTCGGTGATATCTCACTAATTTTTCAAAATACAACATTTTCCCGTTTCATTATTCCCGTCGTAGCCAAGGGAACCAAGGATCCAAATAGGAAGCCTGCTCTAACCCAGTGACTTATAGGGACCTTCTTTTTCTCCCTGAAAAGACATTATAGATTTTCACCTTGATTACTTTATTCCCGAAAAACTGAACAATTATGATAATAAAAATAATAACAATGGGAGCGTCTTTTTACAAACTTTATTCTACGGAATCAAGATCAATTTAATCACTATAATTTCTATCAAAGGTTTCATCATTGTTGTTCTCATCCACGATCGTAGCAACAGGGGAGGCATCTAGAGAATCCAAATCCTCCTCCTCTGACTCCGAAAAGTCTTGGTAGGATGCCCAAGCCTTCGAATTGAATATCCCCTCACCACACTGGAGGGTGCCTGAGTCTGTGACAGCCTTAATATTGCCCCGTCTCCAGGCCACACTATCTGCCTCCCAGGCGCCCGCGTTATAGCACTTAACGTGCTCCCTGACTGACATAGTGGTGATGTCCAGGCCATGGAAGTCCAGCCAGGCTTTTGAACTTCCAATGACTGCGACCGTCTTAAAACGATCCATCCTCGCCTTCAACCTGGGTACCTCTCCAGTCATCTATTTCCATAAGACGCACACTTTTAAAATCAAACTTACTATAATCATGTATTCTCTTTCTTAATTAAACACATTTGAATAAAATTTTATGATTCAAAGGTGTATATATCGTCCCGGATAATAAAATTCACGAGGGAGGGAATCCATATTGAAAACTCATCAATATTGTTTTTTTAATTTCCGGTAAATGGCTCCAGTTCCTCGTCCCAATTTTCTCCCTCTATTTCGAGGACTTTATATTGAGGGAGAGAAATGTCACCCTTCTTTGCGCACTGGAATTGGAGCACAGTATTTGGAAATAAATGGTTCAAATTTCTCGTCCCAATTCTCTCCCTCTATATCAAGGTCTTTGTACTGAGGGAGGGAAGTGTCACCATTCTTTATACAGAGTCTGTCTCTTTCCAACCATCCATCATCTCTTTTTTTATCCTCACATCGACGGTAATGCTCTTTTGATTTTGTATGAAAAGTTATGTTCACATGTGGTGAAGTCTTTGGTTGAATTATTTTTCGCGCATTTTATTAGATGACGAGGTAATCTTCCCCTCCGGGCTACATGTGTTTTGTCATATGGACAAATTACAAGATGAATATAGTCCATATATTGAGCTATTTTTTCTTTTACTTCAGAGTATATTTAATAAATTCAACTAGACGTCTAGCATGTAAAGCATTCAGTTAGTACCGGTAAATGAGAGAAATCAACAGGTGATCGGCGGTGAGATGCTACAGTTTCATGCATGAATAGTAGCCCATGAAATCTGTACTTACACGGATAGTTCACCTATGGACACTTTAAAATAAACTTAACTCCTCTGAAGGAGTACCTAGTATGAAACAGAAAGTCAATACTATATTATTCTTAGAAAAAAGCACTCCTCTGAGGAGCGGAAGGAATATCTAGTTGCTCCTCTTAATAGAAGTGTACGGAAAATGACAAAAAAAGTTATCTTAAGGAAAATGAAAAAGAGTTATCTTTCTTGTTGAATAGAATAATGAAAGAGTTATTCTTCTTGTTCCTACGAAGTGAGAGGGGTGATGTTATGTTAAGTTTAGTGTATGTTTTCCCTAACACTAGTATTATATAGGGTCCAATGACACCTCATAGGCGGTTAAATGTGGTTAAATGTGATTGTGGTTAAAGTGGGTTGGTTGTGGGTAGTGTGGTTGCGGTTAAATATGGTTGTGGTTTAAGTGGTTGTAAGTGAATGGTTAAATTATAAATGTGGTTGTATTTAAAATGTGTATGAATGTAGCAGGATGAAAGGAATAATATGAAAGAATGATATGGTGTAATTGTGGTGGTCGTAAAATATTTTTTCATACGTTTACATAGAAATGGAAAATTTGTGCACCTTATATAATTGTCACAGTTTATGTGTTTGTGCTATATACTAAACATTAACACTCATGCAGTGGTTGAGTTTATTACGAACACATCATTCTTAAATTCTTAAGAGATATAAAGAAAGAAATAATTTGGTATCATAAATTATCACAGAATACTATGGAAATATAAATATGTTATTGACACAACCAAAGATGCTACGCAGCACTGTTAAGGCGTACTTCGAAGAAATCAACAGAATATAAACGTGCATAAATACATACCTTATTAAAATGAATTTTAATTTTGTAAAAGTACTATATTATCTTATGACTTTAATATTCTTTGAAATAACATTGTATACCCCGCTCTGTAGTGAATTTGGTTTGGTCACGTTATTTGATAGTCACGTGATAAATGCATGTAATGTGTACTGTATGTAGGTCACAAACAAATTTCAATATCGCAAGGGCATACCCTAGTTAAAATTAAAAATTAAAGTATTAGATTGTTTCTACATAACTTGTAGTTTATGGAAAGTGCTGCTGCTTTAAATAGAATTCGCATTTTATTAGTTTATATTTCAAGTTATCTTGCTAATGTCGAAATATGTTTGACCTTTACCAAGTATTTTATGTATTTATTAAGTTATGCTATCGATTTCAGGAAAGCAGCAGCACTTTTCAAGTTAAGGAATATGTCCATTATGTGTATTCAAAAAATGGTCAAGATCTATTAAGTGTATGCCCTTGCGAAAAGGCGATTTAATGAGGCAACTCGGCGTAAAACATGCACACCCTGTATACAAAAACACGGTAGAATTAATTCAGTACATTCTCTCGACATTTTTTAAATAATGGCACTAAACAAACGTTTCAGATTTGTATTAATGGTCTACCTAAGATTTTCAAATAATATTCTGTTTGATAATAAAATGCATTTTTCACTGTGAAAAAATTTCTTGATCCGCCTCTCACTGCACATAAAATGCGTCAAACTTTACCATGATGACGTCATGTCGACAAGTGCATTGCGATCAGTGACTTGTTTATATCTTGCTGTGTGGGATTTAACTAGCGACAAAAATGAATGCATCGGCAAGTTTTGATGTAGTTCATTACTCTTATGCAGTTTAGATTCGCAAATTATTTCATTTTCTGTTATTGTGAGGAATTGCTATATTTGTGTGATGTCACAGTAAACTTTTCCCGTATAAATTAGCCCCCGCCCCCTTTATGCAGCCTTAACAGAGCTGCGTATGTTGATTTTATTATCAATTGCTTTTATATAAGGAGTAAACACTCGCAATATTTCATCTATTCTTTTCCAGTCACTAGCTCTTTCTGACGCTGCAGACAAACAAACAGTAAGTAATTCACTTCATGTTTTAGATTTAAAAAAAAATATGTGTTTAAATGAATGCTGTAATAATATGTTTTGGGGAAGATAATTAAGGAAGAGATTGCAAGGGTACACGAAAAAAATCCGCTCAATGAATTTTTCTCATTTTTACATATAATTTGCCCTACGATTACGGTATCATAATATGGAAATTTCAACCATGGTCATCAGGGTTATAAGGAAGATATGGTTGCCATGGTAACCACCGTTTTTCAATATTTTGATATTTATGTAGTGAATTTTTAATTATGCCATGCAGGTATCAAAATTGAAACAAATTAAATAATTTTCACCAGATATTAAATAACATGCTTTATGTTCATCGGGAAAAAAATTGTATCGGAAACTATTGATAGATGTACTAATGCCCCAGTTGCTTTGGGGAGTAGTCATTGTAAATTTGCAGTAATATTTTCACCCCAAGAGCAGTTTTCAACGTCTTGACAAAAAATTGCCCAATGAATTTTCCTAAAATTAATATATTTTGTAACAATTATTATAAGTAACTTATGGTTAAAATATGAAGTGGGGTCATCACATTCTTTTTTAAGCTACATGCATTTCAATACCCCCCCCCCCCTTTCCTAAAATATTAAAAGATTTCATAATTTTAATCTGATGGTTTGTTGCTGAACCTTTAATATGCATAATCTGTTAAAAACTATAGAAAATACGTATAGATTAATAAATATTTTTTCCTGAAAATCTTGTAGTGGTTGCTCATTTTATGCGTAGAGCAGAATGATAGCAGAATGATATAATATAATGTACACAAAAAAACAACAATATGCATATTTTTTTTATTTCCCCATCTCCAAAATATTCATTCCGTTATTATATCAACATAAGTACATGTATATACATTCTAAACCAGTGCACAGTGGTCTAAGGGCCAAATTGTTCATGCTCTGAACACTCAGCGAGTTCTCTGCACTGTGACTTGGAATCGGAAAGGGGGGGGAGGGGGGGGGGGGGGGAGTCACTTGAACACATTGAATGAATAGGTTATTTCAGAGAACTTGTACCTGCAATATATACCGTATATAAAAATCCTAACTATTATCTTATTTGACAAATTTCATGATTTGCTATTTAATATTTACATTTTGCAAATATTTTCCCTTCAGATTCATTGCAAGTTAGAAAACAATTCATTTTTTCATGAACTAGGTAAGCCTACATATCTCCATTGTGACGTCATAATGCCACACTTGACGTCAAAACTATAGTGCAAACTGTTTTGTTTCAAAAATAATCGTTGAATGACATTTATAAATTTGCGTTTCACGCTCACGCGGTTCATGAAATATGCTGAGGTGAAACGTCTTTGTTTATGTCCTCGTGAATTTTAAAAAATCAAATTCATTTTTCAAATATATTCCCGTGAGCAGGATGAGTTGAAATTTTTTTTTGAAAAATGTAATATGCTCAAAATAATTTTCCCTCTCTCTGGTATACCTGTTACCTCCGTAGTACCTCGATTGTCAGAATTAACCTCTCTTAGTTTCATCTGTCATTCTTACACGCGTATTTTTTGCTAGATTTGTGAAAACTTGCAAAAAGAAACTTTTCTTTTCTGTCAGAAGAAGTGTGTTCAGTTTCAATTTTTTACCAAATACGACGAATAAAACATTTTACCACAACAATTAAATGTTTACGCAATAATGTGCCGACGATTCAATGTTTACATGATCGATGTAAGAGTTGAAAATGCTAGAGAAGATCTTACCGAGGAAAACGATTTCCTCTGCGATATTTTTAAAAATACGTTCATGTCCAGCATGCGGCCTCAAACTGGTCTATACACGTATATATGAAAATCGCATTCATTTATCTGTCCATCCATATAGGCCTATATTCATTATAATCACTGAGAAAATCACGCCGTCTGAAGCTTCTAGGAAATGAATATCGATTCATAGATGTAGATCCTATAGGAAAGAAACCGATCTCAAATAAAATTCTAATATTTTAAATAAAACTAGAGGACATAAAGATCCAGATATGAATTAAATTTATTCATGAAATAGATTTCAGTGTTCAGAACTACGACAAAAGGTAGACGTGTCGAAACGGAAAAAAAAAAAACACAGGAATTTAAAAAAAAGTCTGCGTCGACGCTCACCAACACTCTGCAACATCACATCTTAATATTATTCTTTCTCTGCTTTAAAATTATTGCCACGAAGATATTTTGTCATGGGCGTAATCATAATCACGCTCCTTATTCAGCTGTTATTCCGGAAATGGTTACCGTAAATCTTCTTTTTTTAAACATCACATGAGTCGATCACGTGACGCCTTGCAATCGCTTCCTTAATGCAATACTAAATTATTTATTTTAGAAAATGGCCTTCAATCTTCCACAATAAAACATTAGATAAGACTACATGATACATATAGGAGAGAAGAAACTATCTGTTTTAGAGTATGGGGATGATATCCTCGTTGAATTAGAAGTAGAAGATTCGATACATAAATGTGTAATCTTGGATGTTAAGAAATGGAAGTATTTCTGTGGCCACATGGAACAAATTCAATAATCCGTAAGTTACGCAATACTTAATTCGGGGACGAGAGAAGGCGAATACAAGTTGCATGGGAAAAGATTGCCATCGACTTTAGTAAACAAACACACCACTGCAAACCCACGCCATTGTTGTTGTTTACCCGCGAAGTGAAATTGAGCTTCCTTAGGGAAATTGCAGGGTGTTTCTAAAGATTTTGCCTTTATGGTTATTGTTGTTATTATATTCAACGATAGAGTAACATCAAAATGATGTGTGAAATAAATGAGTAATGGATCTAATGTACATTTTTGAATTGATATTATTATTTCTTTTGCGGCCTGTTAAGTAGTGTTAACCAGACAGTGTTAAATACTACATTGGATATACGTCTAGACATCGATATGTTTTATTGATTTATCAATCGATTTATGTATATTTAATAGATAAATGAATGACATAACGATTGCTTTTACACATGTACACTTATTAACAGCTATGTCTCTAGACTGATATAAATACACTGTATAGGTATGCAGGTAAATCTATGTTCCGCTACATCTGTCACCAACGGAAAAAAATCTGTCAACGACGAAAAATGGACAACAAAACCTACTGTCTTTTTATTACAATTTTAAATGTGATGGTAATTATACTTCTTTTTTATTTTGCTTTTTGTTTTTTCTCTTTCAGCTCTCTTTCCTTCTCTCTCTCCTCGTAGACTTGCTCAAGTAAGGTAGTTGAAATTTATCAAACATGACTAACATTTTTAAAATTATCAAGGAGATCACTTGTTAGAAAAAAAGTCAAGGCATTTCTCTGTATGCTCTAAATGTATGAGTTTTATTTATTTATTTATTTTTTCTGTGATGCATCATTTTTAAATTCCATTTTTTCTTCTTACTATAGAGACTTATGGCTTTATCTGCCATACCCCATCCTTCACGAGAAAATGGGGAGGAACGAGATGAACCGATGAATGAGGTACTCTAGATTCTACTATAGCTTTTATTACAGTTATAATTATTTTAAAACATTATTTTGCTATTTAATACTATTTATACGAAACATTTACTATATAAATAATAATTGCAGAAGCCACCAGATGTTATTAAAAATATGTTACAATAATTGAGTGTAATAAATATTTCAGGGAAAAAATGTTGACGATGAGAGGGAGGTGATTTTCTTCTCGGATTTGGATGAAGATGTGGATGCTGATACTGGCATGTCACTTGAATAGATCCAGAGATTTGCAATGTACATATATTACACCTCAATTAAAAAAACCCTGATAGTTCGCATTTTGGTTTTTCGTTTGTTTATTTGTTTTTAATTTATAAACGGGGGTTCCCAACGGGATAACTAAAGAACAAGGAGGCCTTTAAGGGATAATGAATATAAATACAAGATTTTATATATAAAACAATTTATTGTGCCAATAAATGTTTATTTATTGATGAGTTATTGGCAAAAATCCATGATGGATCACGATCTCCTCTACCTCGATCGGAAATCACGCCTTTTTTTCTATATGTTTTGCAATCTACCTCTATTAGCATTAAATTCGTTGATTGTCGTAATTTTGAACTATTTCTTTTTTTTTATTTTTCTCAAGATCATTTGTAAAAATCAATAAAATATCTGAGAACGTTTTTCCATCACATCGAAGCATTACAAATAATACGCGGAAGAGTCCGCAAGAATTTGTTAAGTAATTTTGAATTCTTTTGTTTGGATATAAAATTCTTGAACAATTAGCTGTTAAAAAAGTAGAAATGAACAAGTTGTACGTTTCTGATTTTCGGCTAGAGGATTAAAAAATTCTTCATTTCTGTTTGAATCTGGAAAATATATTCATACCCAATATAAGATAAGGAGTGTGTTTGTCCCCCATGCAGGATTAACGCTTGATTGAATGTTGTGTGTAGATGCAGAATTAACTCTCGATTGTATGTGTGTGTGTGTAGCAATGAACAATGATGTTTTATTAACTTAGTATTGTTTCTCGTTGCATGTGTGAGTATTTTTTTTCTGCTATGCATCATTATTAAAATCCCATATTTTCTCTTTCTTAGACACTTCCATGTATATTTTCAAGATTCCTTACCCTTCACTAGAAAGGGAGGAAAGAAAGGACGACTTAGATACTTTAGATTCTATAACTATTTATTTTTTTAAATTATAACTTCACAATTAAACACTATTTATACAAAGCATTTGTTATACATAGAATTTTAATATTAATAATAATTATAATAATTACATACTTAATAATGACATAAGTTACTAGATGTCATAAAAGTGTGAAAATAATTGCAAGGCATTATTGCTGAGTAGTCTAATAGAGAGGTCATTTATCTATCGGACTCAGATGGATAATACCACTATACCATCATTCACGACTTTTACTGTGACTTATAATATTCCACGGAAGTATTAGAATGTTGCTGAAGACTCGGATACAGAAGTGATTTTTTTGTATCCGATCTGGATGAAGATAATGATTCTGTTTCGTCACTGGACTGACAGAAGAGTAGTATTATATGGTGCCCAATGACACCTCGATCCGTGGTAAATGTGGCTGTGGTTAGGTGTGGTTAAATGTGGTTGTGGTTAAGCGATTAAATGTGGTTATGGTTAAATGGTGTTGTGGTTAAAGTGGTTGTAATTAAATGGTTAAATATTAATGTAGTAGGATGGAAGGAATAATATGAAAGAGGTGTAGTTGTGGTGGTCGTTAAATTCTTTTCCACACGTTTACGTAGAAATGGAAAATCTGTGTACCTCATATAATTATCATCATAGTTTATGTGTTTGAGCGATACTAAATATTAACACTCATGTAGTGGTTAAGTTTATTACAAACACAGTCATTCTTAAATTCTTAAGAGATATATAGAAAGAAATAATTTAGTGTTATTAATTATCACAGAATATTATGGAAATATTAATATTTTATTGACACCACCAAAGATAATATATTGATTTTTATTGTATTTCGGATCTATATAAGGAGTAAATACTCGCAATATTTCATACATTCTTTGCCAATCATTAGCACTTTCTAACGCTGCAGACGAACAAATAGTAAGTAATCATTTCATGTTGTTGTTTTTTTTTTTTTTTTGTTTTTTTTGTTTTTTTAATGAATGCTATAGTAATATGTTTTGGGAGAGATAATTAATACAATATTAAATTACTTATTTTAGAAAATGGCTTTCAATCTTCCACAAGAAAACATGATATCGGACTACATGATAGGAGAGAAGAAACTATCCGTTTTAGAGTATGGGGATGATATTCTCGTTGAACTGGAAGTAGAAGATTCCCTTAATAAATGTGTAAGCTTGGATCTAAAGAAATGGAAGTATTTCTGTGACCACATCGAACAAATCCAACAAGCCGTAAGGCAATACTTGATTCGAGGACGAGATGGTGATTACAAGTTGCACTTAGGAAAAGATCTGTTTCTTTCTGTAAAAACTGGAATCATGTGTGTGGATTTAAGAAAATGGTTTAAAAATGATAATAACTACTTGAAACCTGTGAAGAACGGCGTTGCCTTAACTTTGGCGGAATTAGAGACTCTAATAAAAATACTTCCAGATATCAACGAGGACATTCCTGATCTAGAATCCATAATACCGTGTCAATCCACGCACAATGAGGAGGCATGAAAAAAAAAATAAATTACAAAAAAATCTTTGTGTTGCTGATAATTTCAATTTTACCCGAGAAAAAGATTTTCAGTACTTTATAATTCACCGTGTTGAAGTGTTCATTCTGAGTGATGATGGTGACGGTGAGTAGTAGTGTCTGGCAGCACTGCAGGTTGATTTGAATGTGGTTGGATGGAATAGACGGTCTTCTGAAGAAGTAGTAGATCTTGTGCCAGAGAGATTTCTTAATTCAAGGGCTTCAACCGACCTAGTATGCTGTGCTCCCACTATTCTACAACAACACTTCATCCATAACTCTCTTCTCCATATTCTGTCCAGACACAGGAACACACCAAAGCCAGTAAAAAAAGCACCCAATGTCATGCCAAGAATGACAATGCCGATTATCATGCCCACAGCATCTAAATTAATAATTTAAAAAAGTGTTGAATTTCAACAATATTTAAGCTAGAAGGCATTATTAAATAATACCTCCCCCCCCCCCCTTATTTTTAAGAAAAAAAAAATATACATTTAGTTTCAAACACACCAGACTGCAACGTATCTCTATCTAGCATTGGATTCATCATGGTGGTGGATCTGGTCACAGTATATTCTGTTGTATTGTCAGTCGAAGTGGTTGAACTTGTCACAGTACTAGTTTTCCGGATATGGGGTCTCATACTAGGTTTCTTGGTGGACCAAGACAAAGCAGTTGCGTTCTAATAATAATAATGAAAAAAAATATCAATATAACATGAAAAAAAATGTACTTGTTTTTAAATAATAATAATTATAATAATGAAAATAAAAACTTATGCGAGGGGGGGGGGGGGGGGTAAGAGTTATTCCGCTTTTCTTCGTTTGTTCGTTTTTTTTTTCCTTCTTTTTTCAGAAAGTGTTTTTAAGATAAATACTTACCGAGGAAGTTGTACATCTTTTCCTATTTACAGTGATTGTGATGTTTACATCTAAAACCCAATCTTTCAGGTCTGCACGTGTTATCTTTGGAGATTTTTCGATGCTTAGACTTCGTAAGTTCGGTAGCTGATCCCGACTCAACGAAAACCTCTCAATTCTTCTCATTCTTCATAGATCTCGGATCATTTAATCGTGTACCCTCATTGAAGACCTCACAGCTTACCAATCCATACTGTTGGAAGCATTCATTACCATCGACTGTGGTAAACAAACAAACCACTGCAAGAGATGTAAACATCCAAACCCACGCCATTGTTGTTGTTTATCCGCGAAGTGAAATTGAGGCTCCTACGGAAAGTGCAAGGTGTTTCTAAAGATTTTGCCTTTACAGTTATTGTTTTCTTTTTTTATATTCAACGATAGAGTAACATCAAACTGATGCCGATTTTCTTTTGTGAAATAAGTAAAAAAACTAATGTAAGTGTTTGTTTTGTTATAATTATTTCTTTTGCGGTATGTTAAGTAGTGTTTAAGAGAGCATGTCAGTAAGCATTGAGCTTTCCATGGACAGTCAAAAATATGATTTTTTTTAAATAGTTTGTATGGATTATTTTTGTCACAAATATCAAGAAAAATACAAAATTAATGATTTCAACCATAATCACTGAGTCGTATCCAAGGAGAAACATTTCCTTAGTTACCAGAACAATTTTTCACATTCAAAACGGGCAAATACTGACATAATTAAATGTATTGTTCACGCAGATGTTTTCAAAAGATGGTTTAAAACTACCCATTTTTAAAGATGACTAAATTGATAGTTCTACTTTGCCTGATTAAATTTGATTAAGTTCTTCTGTTACGTTACTATGGCAATGGGAAAAAGCGACAAGTTTAGCATTGAAAAATTAGCTGAATTAAAGACATTTTAAAAGGCATTTGACAAAAATCTGTACAACTGCTTATAAACTCTATTATAACATTTTGTAACTGTTTGAGTATACAAAAAAATTAAAAAATAAAATTGGGTAGACTTTCAAAAACATTGTTGCCATGGAGATTCAAAAATATGCAAATTTGGGCATTTTTAGATGATTTCCTGTTAACAATTCAAATTACTATAAGTAATTTGTCCTTTCAGAAACAAGATATCCTTATTCCACATGGGTGCAGTTGTAACAGGAAATGAGTCGTGCATTACTATGACCTTCTCCTCACTTTGACCTTTGACCCTAAGGTCAAATTATTCTGTATTATATATTCTATGTCTAATAATTCATCTTAATCTACATGGTTCTTGATATTTTGAACGTTGCTCCAAATATTTCATACATTGATGCACAGTGTATACTGTTAGACAATTCAACAAGATAAATTCATGCTCTACTGTTGACCTTGACCCCAATGGCAAGGTCAGTTAATTAACTGAGGTCAATGTTAAAAATTTTATCTGTTATGACCTGGTCTTGAAATACATGTATTTGAAACATGTGCAAAATAATGCATCATGAACAACCTTTAGTCAACACTAAATAATGATGCTTCAACATCAATAATGATTAAAATGACCATGATGTTCCCTAAAATTTTCCTCCCTTGCACTATGTAAAATTTTAACCCCATCCATACCTAGAGGTTGACAATCTGAGGGAAAAAAATAAAATCCAAATAACTTGGGGATCTTTGCAAATTAATTGATATGATTTAGTTTGGTCTTGCTATTCTTGAAAAGAATATCTGAAAATGTGTACATGTATCCTCATTTAGTCTCCATTTTAGCCTCATCTTAGCCTCTGGGACCACAATTAGTACACAATGACATCTGCACTACCCAAGAATTCCTTGCATCATATGACAAATCCTGGCTTGCTGTTTTTATTTTTTTGCCTATATACTTTGATTCCCTGTTGTGGTTTCACCCTAAACCCAATGGCTAATATTTGATATATCATGAAGCTTTCACATCATCTTTTTCTTAAGATTTATGCAAATATAAATGACCTCACCCTATTTTCGGCTTTCCCTGATTATCTCCTCTTGGGAAGGAGCTCGGCCATTTATTTGAACAAACTTGAAATATGCCCCTTTACTGAAGGATATTCGGTGTCAAGCATGGTCCAATGGTATTTTCATAAATTTAAAGATGAAAATGCAGATTGAACTAGTCAACGTTTATTTAGACTAAAAATGATTCAACAAATATTAATTTGACCACATTCATTAAAAACGTCCTTAGAGTTCAGCCTAACCCCCCCCCCCCCCCCTGTTTTTTTTTTGTTGTTGTTTTTTTTTGAAAATAAATGAAAAAAATATAATTTGACCCTTTTGTAAAATCTTCAATTTTCTTTTTAAGGAGGAGGTTTCTTTAAAGTGCATGAATAATGCTTTAACTTTTGACAATTACTTCCTTAAGAAAATAAATGAAATCAGAATGTTCTTCCAAGTTAATTTTACCTTGGAAAATCTAAAGAACCAAAAACAGAATTTTAGTGGCTACTTATTCTTGCAAGTCCCATTTCCTAATAGCTCAAATATACAAAAAGAGTTTTCATAATTTTTCAAAAGTCATTATATTAGATCATTTAATATTCAGTTTATACACACATGAGGCTCAAAATCAATACAAAAAGTCCAAGCAAGTCCCAAGTTTTGCCTGTGATTTGGGCACATACATGTATTAACTGTCTGTATCATCCAAAAAAATACATAACACATGCAATCCTCCATTCCTTTAGATTCAGTTCTGGGGATTACCTGTATGTGGTTATTAGACAAATATCTGATTTGGAACATGGTTAAACAAGATTAAACTTTAATAATGGTTCCGATCAAGATATATTTCCTCCAGTGGCTTCTTTAAAGGAACAGGGTGTCATCTTCAACTATCCATAATAGCTGTAAAAATAACAAAAGTTTATCTATTACTACTGAATAAGTGATACAGTAGTAGATCAATACACATGTACATCCTATAATAGCTGTAAAAATAACAAAAGTTTATGTATTACTACTGAATAAGTGATACAGTAGTAGATTAACACACATGTACATCCTATCTTCTGTAAAGGTTGCATTTAGAGTAGATTAACACACATGTACATCCTATCTTCTGTAAAGGCTGCATTTATGATATATGCATGTAATTTCCACCATGCTAGTCGATGTTAATAATTACATGTAGCATGAACCAGTTACATATATGTAGACAAGGGAACAATTTAGATATATGAACAAGCTGCAAATTATTTATAGGAGTTCTGGATTCTGGGGTCAATTTTCATAGACAAACATCACTTAACTCCTCCTTCATATGTAAGTAGTATTATATGGGGTCCAATGACACCTCATCGGTGGTTAAATGTGGTTAAATGTGGTTGTGGTTAAATGTGGTTGGTGTTTGTGGTTAGATTTAAAATGGTTGTGGTTAAATGTGGTTATAATTAAATGTTGTGCTCGTGCACAGTTGAATGGGGTTATGGCGTGTTGCTACTTGTCATAATTATGGTGTATTTGTGGTGGTCGTAAAATGTTTACATAGAAACAAACCTTATATAAATGTCACAATTTATGTGTTTGTGCAATATATCATGAACACGAATAATCATGCAGTGTGTGAATTTAATGCTACCACATCACCCTTAATTCTTGATAGATATTTAGAAAAACTAATTTGTGACAATAATTTTATTGACACCACAAATGGTGTTATGGTGATTTTATTATAATTCGGTTCTATATAAGAGCTAAACACTCTCAACATTTTATCCATTTCTTCCAAGCACTATCCATTTCTTCAAAACACCAGCTCTATTATTTGACGCTGCATACAAAGAGAGAGTGTTGTAAGTATTTCTTATTTTATAAATAATTTTAAGAAATATGTTTCAATGAATATAATAATATACATGTAATTTGAAAGAGATAATTAATGCAATATAAAACTTTTATTTTAGAAAATGGCTTTTAATCTTCCGCAAGAAAACATTATATCCGACTACATGATAGGAGAGAAGAAACTATCCATTTTGGAATATGGGGATGATATCCTCGTTGAAATGGAGGTAGAAGATTCAATAAATAAATGTGTAAGCTTAGATGTTAAAAAATGGAAGTATTTTTGTGATAATATTGATCAAATCCAACTAGCTGTAAGACAATACCTAATTCGGGGACGAGAAGGTGAATATATGCTGCATCTGGGAAAAGATTTGTTCGTCTCAGTGAAAAACGGGGTTATGTGTGTAGACTTTTGGAAATGGTTCAAAAACAACACCAACTACCTGAAGCCTTTGAAAAATGGTGTTGCCCTCACATTGACAGACTTTGAGATGTTAACTAAAATGTTGCCAGATATCAACGAAGACATTCCGGATTTGGAAACAATAATACCATGTCAATACACACATAATGAAGAAACATTATGCGACCATTGCGAGCCATCAGCACCATTTGAGAGTTAAAATCAAAGTTTTTTTCTTTTTATCAAGGAGGATTAAGACTTATGAGAATTATTTTTACGATAGCAGTCAATCATCTTTGATACCCAAGGGGTACGATCCGCTCCTTTCCTCTACTAGGATCTACGATGTGTTCTTTTTCTCTACTATGTAGTAGAGGAAAGGAGTGGATCGTAGACAGTTGGTTAGCAAAGATGGCACACAACATGTATTTCCTTTTTTTAATTGATGAAGTTTAAATATTTGTATTTCATTTAATATCTTTATGTATTTTTCTTTCTTGTTTTTAATATCAATAAAAATTAGTATTTGATAACGTCTATTTTTTTTATTTTATTTATTTTTTTTTGCATAGAAAACCAAACAAAAATTAAAATATTTACATTTTTTAGTAAGTCAAAATAACAAAAACAAAAAAAAAAACAACCCTGAGACTTACAACCTGCAGGTGTTAAAAAGATTATCTTTACAGAAATAGCACCACAGTATTAAATGAAAAATAGCACCAATATTAATACTGGAAGGCAAAATTTGGCAGTTGTATACAAAATTATATATATATATATATATATATATATATATATATATATATATATATATATATATATATATATATATATATATATAATATTAAAACTTTAATCTCGTCTGTTTGATAAATTTGATAATACATGTAAATATGCAAGTAATGAGGTAATGGATGAAAGTTTTGAGTCTTTTACATAAACATGGAATGGTGTAATAAAATTTAAAAAAAAAAAAATTAACAGTGATAATACTATACTAAGTTGGAATTCCACACAAAGTTTTGCTACATAAATAAAGATAATATAAAGCAAATATATAATATCAAAAGTTACCGGTATGATTAATTACAAAGCAAATTTGCAATGGTATAATAAAGAAAAAAAATGTTTGCATTTCTAATTAGTTACAATTTATGTAACAAATACTGTAACTAACACAAAGTTAAAATTCCCCTTTTTTTTTGGACACATCACATCATTTGAACTATTTCAGAAATATGTTTTGTTAAAAGGTTTTGGTTTTAGTTTTTTTTTTTTTTTTTTTTGTTTTTTTGTTTTGTTTTTTTTTTTGTCAAAGTCAACAAAAATTTGATATAAGCATATTTGAAATGAAATAACACGTTATAAGAAAATTAAACTAACATTAAACTAAAAAATGAACTATAAAAACCGTTGTGTTTTGATTTAAAAAAAATGAATTTTTTTTTAACAAAAATGAAAAAAATAATAACTTACTAAAATCGATATGTACAAGTGTTTGAACATCGTATTGCTAAATTATTTTAATTTTTTTTTTTTTTTTTTAAACGGAAGTCTTGTTATCGGTTAAGATTTATATATATATATATATATATATATATATATATATATATATATATATTAAAAAAATATATTTAAATTATATACTAAAGAAAAAAAATATGATTTAGAACTTATGTTGATGGGGAAAAAGTACAAGTACAAATCTGTTAAAAGTCTGATTTAGGATACAACATTTTAATAAAAAGGAAGTTGAAAAAAATTACAGTTGAGAATAAAACAAATATATAAATAACTAAAACTAAAAATCAATATGTACAAGTGATTGAATTTTGCATTGCTGAATTATTTTTTTTTAATAATAATAATAATAATAAAAACAAATAAACAAACAAACAAATAAATTTTTTTGGTATCAGTGAATGTAAAAATATTTTCAAAATAATAATAGTTTTACAGGTACAATTTTTTTAAAAGTCTGCCTCAAGATACAACAGTTTGAGGAGAAAAAAAACCCTAAAAATCAGTATGTACAAGTGATTGAATTTTGCATTGCTGAATTATTATTTTCTTTTAAATACAAAGTTTTTTTTGGTATCAGTGAATGTAAAAATATTTTCAAAATAATAATAATAATTTTACAGGTACAATTTTTTTTTAAGTCTGCCTAAAGATACAACAGTTTGAGGAGTGTTACAATCATACAGTTGTTTTTTTTTTGTTTTGTTTTTTTTTTATTTATTTATTTATTTATTTTTTATTTTTTTGCTTCATTCTGAGTGATGATGAGTTGTACATGTAGTGTCAGGCAACACTGCAGGTTGGTTGGAGCGCGTACGGAATGAGGGTAGCACTGCTGGTTGGATGGAACGTGGATGGATTGGATAGCGGTAAAGTGTTTCTTCCGAGGAACTGGCAGTAGGAAGGTTCTGCAGACAAATGATTTCCACAGATCTGTCAGATCTGGCACTCTGTGGTCTGCAACAACACTTTGTCCAAAATGCTCTCCTTTCCAAACAAAGGAAGACTCCAAATCCAGTAAAAAATGCACGAAGACTCATCCCAATGATGAGCAGAGAAATAATCATGCCCAAAGCTCCTAAAATAATAATAATTTAAAAAAAATCATTAAATTTCCAAAAAAAAAATATATATATATAATTTAATGATTTAAATCACAATGATTAAATGGTATTCCGCTTGCTTTTCGTTTCGCATGTGAGTTAAGGCTAGGTATAGGCGTTTCTATGCAAATGAGTTAATAAAAATGCATAAAAGGTATATTTATTATTCAGAGAAAGTTTTGATTTATTTTCTTATGCATACTTAGTACCCACGATATTTTAAAGGCAGTACACATTATGACGTCATATTATGACGTCACTGATCTTACCTACTGGAGTTAATAAAACACATCTGCAAAACAGCTTCGGCGCAAGGGATTACCCTATTTATTTTTACATAAAAATTATATAATACTAAGAAGAATTTTCTATAGATTAATAAAACTGCTGCACAAATCCTAGGCATTTTCTCATTTGATCGGAATTTGAGGAAACTTATACCGGACTGTACATTTTTACCCTTATTCAACTTAAAACTTTACTAATAGAAATTATACAACTGATCTGTTGATATTTGTGCAGCAATACCAGCAATCTTTGGAATATTTTGCTTCTAAATATACCTTGTTTCAGTTAAATAAAATAGGGCATGCCCTTGCGCCGAAGCATTTTTGTTGATGTCCATTATAATCTTGTGTAGTAGAGAAGAATGACGTCATAATATGACGTCATAATGTGCACTGGCTATCTCATGTCGTGGGCACCAAGTATGTATTAGACAATATGTTTTAACTTTCTCTGTATAATAGATATAATCCTTAGGCATTTTAATTAGTTTATTTGCATAGAAATGCCTATACCTAGCCTTAACTCACCTGCGAATTGATAACGTTAGGTTTTTTATTGTTTATGTAAGACATTGTACTTACCGAGATATGTCCGCATCTTTTCCTGTTTACCGTGATCGTTATATTTAAATCCAAATTCCAGTCTTTTAAGTCGGCGCAAGTTATCTTCGGTGATTTTTCAATGGTGATGCTTTTCAGATTTGGAAGGTGGTCTCGTTTCATGCTCAGTGGAAACTTCTGAACTCTTCTTAAAACCATTCTCTCTACGCTACTCAAATCATGCACTCGAGTTTCCTCGTTGAACACATTACAACTCAGTAATCCATACTGCTGAAAGCATCCGTTGGCGTTAGCACAACACACCAATACAAAAGTCATAAACAATCCAACCCACGCCATTGTTGTTTACCCGCGAACTGAAAACGAGGCTCCTTAGGGGGAATAGACTGGTCCTCTAGCTGTCTGCTGTATATCGTACGAATTGCCAGTCTTCTTTGGGGAACTACAGGGTGTTTTTAAATATTTCACCTATATGGTTATAATGTTGAACAATAAAGTAACATCAATAATAGCGGGATTTTTTTTTAAAAGAGGGAATGATAAAAAATAAATCTAATGTTAATTTTTTACATTGACATTATTATTTCTGTACTATAATGCAAAAGTCATATATTGTAAACAACCCGACCCACGCCATTGTGCAAGCTCAAATTAAGGCTTCATAGGAAAACTACAGTGTTTCTAAAGATTTCACCTGTAATAATGGTAAACGATATACAGTAGTAACATCAATGATAGCGGAGGGGGGGGGGTAATAAATAAGTAATAAATCTAAATGTTAATTTTCTAATTGACATCAATATTTCTTTTGCGTCTAATTAAGAAGCGTAAAACACAGTGTTTATTTTGCATTGATGCGTTTCTGCATATATACGTCAAGTCATCAATCTTGTTTTATTGATTTATCAATTAATTTATCTATATTAGGTGAATAATATTAGGTGAATAAATGTACATTTTACGTTTTTTTTTACATCTATAATCACATAAGAATTAATGTTCGTAGACTTAGAAATGATATAAATACTGTGGATAAAAGGTTTAGATTTCATCTGTCCATATTGTGGATTTTTTTATCAGTGGAAATGGAGAATAAACATTATTATCTTCTGGTTACAATTTTGAATCTGATGGTCATTATTACTTTATTTGTGTTTTTTCTCTCTCTTTCTCTCTGTCTCTCTCTCTCCCTCTTTTCTTTTTCTCTCTTTCTCTCTCTCTCTCGTTTGTTCCTTTTCCCCCCCTTTTTTGTATGCTCAAAATGAATTTATTTAATTTTTTTTACAGAAACTGATAGTATTATCAATAACACCATCAAAAGAATCAAAAGAGGACAAAAAAGAAAAGACGTGCAAGATACTATAAATTTCACTACTTTTTATTATTTTGTTATTAATACAAATTATACAAAATGTTTGCTATAATACTAATAAAATAATAATAATAATAATTATAATGATAATGTGACTAGATTTCATAATATTACAATAATTGCATGTAATAAATATTTCAGAGGACAAATATTGCCGGAAATGAGGAAATAATCTATGTGTCGGATTTAGAGGATGACACTATGGGGCTGGACTGACAGAAGATAAAAAAGTATCTGTTATCGTTGAGTTTTTGGTTAAAATCCATGATGGATCACGAACTTCTTTGACTCCATTAGAAATTACATCTTTCTTTCCATATGTTTTGCAATCCACCTCGTTGATTTTAGAAAACTCCACAGATACAACTGACAATATCGAGATTAAACTCAAAACTATAAACAAATTAGTTGGAAATCTATTTTTCGACAAAAAACGTACATTATTAGATTGAATATTTTCACCAAGTTCAACATCCATATCAGTGTTTGACAACATCATTACTCTTAAGAGCTTAAATTACAAATGATTTTGTTTTGATATTAAAGTTAGTATTAAACTAGTTGTTCGACATAATTTTGAACTACTTTTTCATTTTTTTCAAGATCATTCGTAAAAATCAATAAAATATCTAAGAACGTTTTTCCATTACATCGAAGCATTGCATATAATACACAAAATAGTCCGCAAGAATCCGTAAAGTAATTTTGAATTCTTTTGTTTGAATACATAATATTTGAACAATTAGCTGTTAAAAAAGTAGAAATGAATATGTTGTACATTTCTGGATTTTTGGCTAGAGGATCAAAAAATTCTACATTTTTGTTTGCATGTGGAAAATATATACACACCCAATGTATACCTGCATTGTTACTAGTATCAGTATTTATCACATACAACGCAGGTCTCTCTGTTTGAATAATGTTTAATTGATCAGAAGCCAAAATTCCCTTAAATTGTTTTTTAACATCCCTATTTGACATAAGCAAATCAAATATATATTTTTAGAGTCCATCATCTAATATTTACATTTCGTGCTGCATCTATCGATAAACATGAAGGAAATTTAGCATATAACAAAAGAGTGACAGTTTCACTCAAAGGTGTGTTAAATTTAAGTTCTATTCTTGTATGTCCTTTTCTTAAAAGTGGAAACACATCCTCTTTGTCACATGACTCTAAGTTAAATACGTAAATACAATATCCTTTAGGATAATCTTCTCTAGAGACGTTTACAACTTTTGAGTTGCTACACAAACTAAAGTATGACTCAAGATAATTTTTTGAAGAAAAATTTGGAGTAAATGGCGACGACGGAGTTGACTGTCCATTAACGAAAAATCCAATATATCCACAGTCAAATGATTGAAAATTAAAAGGATTTTTTTTATAACTACCATTAAACCCTTCTGATGTTTGTAAAGTAACAATGAGATGTGACGGTACTGCTCCCAAATATAAATCATCTGCACTAAATGAATATTGCCCAGCTGGTATGTTAAAAGTTTTTAAATCTGATCGATAAAACGGATAAAGTGCGTCGCTTTTTGATATTGCTTCTTGGTGTCCTATAAAGGCACCAGGAGTTAATTTAATGGGCTTTAATTTCAATTTGGCATCCACAATGTGAACTTTATAATTTGCATTTTCATCTGCTGATAATAAACAAAATTCCTTTTTATTCGGCCACAACTTAATTACTAATTGAATGCCATTAATTAAAAGTCGTCTTTGGGTATCATCCCTTAAATCCAAACTTAATCCTCCTATGAATTCAACTATTTGACCATCTTTCGTTAACTGATATCTATAAAACAACCCACTGTTTCTTCCTTGTATAGCATCAGCTTCATCGATTCCATCTGCAACATCTTTGAAATATCCCTCATACTCCAAAGCACTGGATTGATTGCTTAAATCTTTTTTTAATATCGCGTCCAATATACTTTTGTAAGCATAGTTGGTAGACACAGAACTGGTTAGAATTTGCTGTTGGAGTGTAAAATCTACTTGTGACCATAATGTTTTTAATGGCAAATTTATTAAGCCAACATTATCGTTAGAAGTTACAGAAACATTATCCCCGTTCGTAATTTTTAATTTTACATACAATAAACTTTCACGTAGGTCGATGTAAGTAGTTGACGAACCAAAAATGTTGAATTCGATCGGGGAATTAGGTAGTTGTTGTCCAGATGGACCGTATTCAATCCATTCAGTTGATTCCACACTAGCATCAGTAGGAGGTAAATTAAATACAGCAATGTTGTCAGAGTGTCCATCCAATGCACCTTTAAACTTAAACATGATCTATTTACAACGAAAATTTAATTTTTTTTAAAGTAGGTTGATTCTTTTTTTTCTTTCTTGACTGTGACTTCTTGTTTTGCTTTCCCTCTTTTGAATGAATACGTTTTTTTGCCGATCTTTCCTTTTTATAACTCCAAGATTTTTCATCAGGAGGAGACAACTCAGTTTCTTTTTTTATAGCTGCTCGTGCTCTGTCAACTGCTTCCTTTGTTGGAGTTACCATTTTGATAATTGCATCATCTCCATTTCCAGATTGATATTTGTTCACTATGTAAATTTTTTTTTTGCTTTATCCTATCATCATTCGCCATGTTTAAAAAATGTGTTTTCCATTTATCCGCAATGGATACGTAAGGTATTACATTTGTACTCATTTTTTTTAATCCATAAAATATTGTAAATTTTTAATTTCTCCTTTTAAGGTGAAGTGTGCAAGAGGAATATCCACTAGGAAATGATATTATTTGAAAGTTCTCATCAGTTATATATATACGAATTCGTTTTATTCTGTTTCGTATCACTTTTATATAATAGGGAACACTAAAGTTAAAAGATTCTTTTTTCTCAAAAAATTGTATACGCCTTAAAATCGGTAACTGTTGATTTCGAACAAACATGTCTTCACATATATCACAAAAAATGTATATTTCCTGAATGGTGTCAAGAAACTCTAAACAGTTAATAAAACCAATTTCAGTTAAAGCACACTCCCAATCTCCGGATAGTTCTAGTTCTTGGGGAAGTTCTGTTATAAAATCAGTTGGCATGTTAAATGAGTGAATATTCTTGCAATCACTTGAATTAATCATGAAAAAGTAACTCATTTTTAAAATTATTCAAAGTTAATGACATTAGTTTTTGGAATCCAACTATTAAAAGAGGAATTGTAGCCGACCCACTTCACTAAAACCTCTTTTTTACCGTTTTTAGTTCGCTCCCTAATAACAGATTCAATTTTATAGGTTGTTTGTTCATCGATGTAAACTTGCTGAAGTTCTTGTTCATAAAACTCCCCCGTGATCAATTCATTATTAAAATCCTTTAGGGCATACTTAGGGATGTTTTCCTTCACACGTCTGTTGACAATAAATAATGAATAACTCCACGCTCCATCTATTATCATATTATTTTTCAAAAGTTCTCGTTATGCTTGATATGCGAACCACATCATCAATGTTAAATTTAAAATGATTAAAGCCTTTATAGGGCAATGTATAACTATCACTTCCATATAGCAATTTCCATATTTTTATTTCATCATTTTTTGTAACTGATGCTGGCTCCATTTGAATTGATCTATGAAAAGTGTGGTTGTAACAGTTTGTTACATCTTTTAATTTATCAATCCACTTCAAAGAATTAAAATTCTGCATAGATTTAATCAGTTTTGATTTAATTGTTCGTATACATCTTTCAGCAAAATGAGCTTTAATTTCTGTATTTTGCGTTGAAAAATATTCAATTTTGTTTTTACGGAGCCAACCAATTACAGTAGAATTGTTAAATTCTTTGCCTTGGTCACTTCTGATTTTCATTGGTTTTCTTTTACTTGTTTTCATTATGGATTCTAATGCTCGTTTAATTTCTTTGCCTGTATTTGATTTAATCATGCGTGTAAATGCATACCGAGAGAAAGTGTCAATAAGTAGAAAATTTTTTTTTATAACCTCTATTATATTCTTTATAGGCATCCATTATACAAACATCCGCATCCCAAATATAATCTGTTTTATAACTGATGAATCTATTTCGCTTAAATTTACGATGTATTCTTTTATGTAATCCATAATTTTCCTGTTTTTTAAATCATCTTTTAATATCACCAAGTGAAATATTTTCCCCCTTATCCTTTAGTGATTTATATATTTTCTGCGGTCCAGAAAAACTTGCACTATTTTTCACAGTATAGTAAACAGCAGCAATCTTTTCTTCTTTTTCCTTCGTAGAATTCATAATGTTAAAATTTTATCCATTTGATTCGTTTTACTGGAATTCCTGGAGGTGGTTTTCTTTTTTGTAACTTCTCTTTGGTCTCGCCTAACGACGAATCTTTGTTTGCTGTTGCATCAGTTGTTCCACATCCTTTTTGATTAACATATATTTTATCACTTTGAAAATCCCGTTCGCTTTCTTCTTTTGCATCATCCGTTTGAGTCAACACATTTATAACTGTTTTTTCCTATTTATTATCATTACAGTTATTTAATAAAATTTCATAGCGTTCATATGGAAGCATTACCATTTTATCAATTACATTCATTTTAATGTTTTGAAAATTTGTCGTCGCACACTTTTCAATATATTAAGAATAAACTTACTGTATTTGCACAATATAATCTGCTTATGTTTTTTTTGTTTTTTTTTCTTTGATAAGAGAAAATTTAGGAGCTTTGAATGAGTTTTTAAAGATTTTTGTTCACGTTTTGAAACTTTAAGTTCTCCGTACACAATATTGTACAAAATTTCACAGATTGCAGTAACTTGACGTTCACTGGCAGTTTGAAGCAAACATTTACTCTGTTTTTTGTTCGTTGATTTATCAGATATAAGATCTATGAAACTTAATGTTTTTTGAACAACACTGGTCATATCCTTCTTTTACTATCCACATATAAAATGGTATCTTCTTGATTGAAAACGTTTGTTCGAAATCTATGAAAATCGTCTGACACTGGAGCAAGATCAACTAATAAATACGAAAACTTATCACGCGTTGCATCTTTATATGCTGTCATTAGTGTTTTCATTTGTCCAATTTGCTGACCTAATGTTCGTATCTGCGTTACACCTGTTGGATTACGCATTAATATGTAATAATGTAAATTTAAAGAAATTGTACGAGAAGTTATGCCTTTGCAAAAAAGATTTTGTGTAATAAAAATTACCGTAAATCGTAAGTGATGCGCTTTTTGAGTAAACAGTTTTTCCATATCTTTGTCATTACATATTTCACTCATTAAATCATCTAATACAATAATGTTATGGCAACCATTTTTTGAAAGAAAGTTAATTTTTTCATCTCCAGGTAAACCTCTAATAAACTCTATGTTTTTAACATCTTCTTCAATTATTTGAAACAATGGCTGGAAAACGTTGTAGCAATACAAAATATTTTCCGGTGGGTCATCAAAAAACATATTTGCGCTCTGCTTTAAAAATTTATGAACCCATGTTGTTTTCCCTGATCCAGTGCATCCTATTACAGCTATTGTTGAACACGGATGAAATGGAAACATGTTGTTTTGTCAAATAATTTAGTTAAAATGAAACTAATATCCCTTTTCCCCTATATTTCAGAATGAAAGACACGATTGGATTCGTCAGCCTAATTGACCAGGGAAGTTTGTTATTCTGGTTTAATAAATTGTTATTTAATAAATAAACTCTCTTATGCTTATATATTAATTTTTGGGGGGTTTTTCCCCTTAAAATAACAACAAAATAATTTCATTTTTATATACTGCCAGAAACACTTTACCGCTATCCAATCCATCCACGTTCCATCCAACCAGCAGGGCTACCCTCAATCCGTGCGCGCTCCAACCAACCTGCAGTGTTGCCTGACACTACATGTACAACTCATCATCACTCAGAATGAAGCCAACAAATAAAATAAAATAAACAAACAACAAAAAAAACTGTATGATTGTAACACTCCTCAAACTGTTGTATCTTTAGGCAGACTTTAAAAAAAATTGTACCTGTAAAATTATTATTATTTTGAAAATATTTTTACATTCACTGATACCCAAAAAAAAACTTTGTTTGTATTTAAAAGAAAATAATAATTCAGCAATGCAAAATTCAATCACTTGTACATACTGATTTTTAGGGGTTTTTTTCTCCCCAAACTGTTGTATCTTGAGGCAGACTTTTAAAAAAATTGTACCTGTAAAATTATTATTATTTTGAAAATACTTTTACATTCACTGATACCAAAAAAAAATTATTTGTATTTTTTTTTTTAATTTGTATTTTTTTTTAATTTTTTTTTTTTTTATTAAAAAAAAAATAATTCAGCAATGCAAAATTCAATCACTTGTACATATTGATTTTTAGTTTTAGTTATTTATATATTTGTTTTATTCTCAACTGTAATTTTTTTCAACTTCCTCTTTATTAAAATGTTGTATCCTTAATCAGACTTTTAACGTCGCCCGCGTGGCGCAGTGGTTAGAGCGTCTGCTTTAGAGTCGCGAAGTAAGGAGTTGATCCTTACGTCGCGGGTTCGAATCCCACTGTGGGACGTGGAGACCGGTCCTTCGGATGAGACCGTATAAACCGAGGTCCCGTGTCGCAGTAGGTGCTGGCACGAAAAAGATCCCTCACTGCTCAATGGCCGTAAGTGCCGAGTATAGGACAAAATTTGCAGCTCTCCACCGGCAAATGGTGGCGTCTCCATATGAGTGAAAAATTCTCGAGAGGGCCGTTAAACAACATACAATCAATCAATCAGACTTTTAACAGATTTGTACTTGTACTTTTTCCCCATCAACATAAGTTCTAAATCATATTTTTTTTTTAATACTGTGGTGCTATTTCTGTAAAGATAATCTTTTTAACGCCTGCAGGTTGTGAGTCTCAGGGTTGTTTTTTGTTGTTGTTGTTGTTGTTTTTGACTTATTAAAAATGTAAATATTTTAATTTTTGTTTGGTTTTCTATGCCAAAAAAAAATACATAAAGATATTAAATGAAATACAAATATTTAAACTTTATCAATTAAAAAAAGGAAATACATGTTGTGTGCCATCTTTGCTAACCAACTGTCTACGATCCACTCCTTTCCTCTACTACATAGTAGAGAAAAAGAACACATCGTAGATCCTAGTAGAGGAAAGGAGCGGATCGTACACCCTTGGGTGATGATTGACTGCTATCGTAAAAATAATTCTCATAAGTCTTAATCCTCCTTGATAAAAAGAAAAAAAACTTTGATTTTAACTCTCAAATGGTGCTGATGGCTCGCAATGGTCGCATAATGTTTCTTCATTATGTGTGTATTGACATGGTATTATTGTTTCCAAATCCGGAATGTCTTCGTTGATATCTGGCAACATTTTAGTTAACATCTCAAAGTCTGTCAATGTGAGGGCAACACCATTTTTCAAAGGCTTCAGGTAGTTGGTGTTGTTTTTGAACCATTTCCGAAAGTCTACACACATAACCCCGTATTTCACTGAGACGAACTAATCTTTTCCCAGATGCAGCATATATTCACCTTCTCGTCCCCGAATTAGGTATTGTCTTACAGCTAGTTGGATTTGATCAATATTATCACAAAAATACTTCCATTTTTTAACATCTAAGCTTACACATTTATTTATTGAATCTTCTACCTCCATTTCAACGAGGATATCATCCCCATATTCCAAAATGGATAGTTTCTTCTCTCCTATCATGTAGTCGGATATAATGTTTTCTTGCGGAAGATTAAAAGCCATTTTCTAAAATAAAAGTTTTATATTGCATTAATTATCTCTTTCAAATTACATGTATATTATTATTTTCATTGAAACATATTTCTTAAAATTATTTATAAAATAAGAAATACTTACAACACTCTCTCTTTGTATGCAGCGTCAAATAATAGAGCTGGTGTTTTGAAGAAATGGATAGTGCTTGGAAGAAATGGATAAAATGTTGAGAGTGTTATATAGAACCGAATTATAATAAAATCACCATAACACCATTTGTGGTGTCAATAAAATTATTGTCACAAATTAGTTTTTCTAAATATCTATCAAGAATTAAGGGTGATGTGGTAGCATTAAATTCACACACTGCATGATTATTCGTGTTCATGATATATTGCACAAACACATAAATTGTGACATTTATATAAGGTTTGTTTCTATGTAAACATTTTACGACCACCACAAATACACCATAATTATGACAAGTAGCAACACGCCATAACCCCATTCAACTGTGCAGGAGCACAACATTTAATTATAACAACATTTAACCACAACCATTTTAAATCTAACCACAAACAACAACCACATTTAACCACAACCACATTTAACCACATATAACCACCGATGAGGTGTCATTGGACCCCATATAATACTACTTTTGCTAGATATTGTCTTTGTTGCGTTTGTTTCTCCCAACCTTTCATTTATGTTCAATAACAATGAGTCCTAAAACTACAGTCCTTCCTACAAAGGTTTCTTCACATTTATTTTTTATTAATTATAGGAGATGTCTATCGAAAATAACAGGCTCATCTCCGATTACATGATCGGTGAGAAGAACCCCGGCTTAATGTAGGGAGTAATATATTCATTAAATTATAAGTGGAGGATGTTCTCCATGTGTTAGAGGAAAGTGGCGATACCTATCTTGTCATATGGAACAAATCAAATTAGCAGTTAAGGAATATCTTATTAGAGGACGAGAGTGGAAATATACACTACATCTTGGCAAAAACCTACTTGTAACTGTTACACAAGGAGTTACTTGTGTTGGTTTCAGGAAATGGTATTTACCTTAAGATGAAGGATTTTAAAAACTTTCACTAAATGGAGTGGCCCTGAAGCTAGATGAATTCCAACCATTGGTGAAAACTGTAACTGATATAAATTCTTTATTTATTTACTTGAGTTTCTGATTGACAATATCTATGTAGTTTTTGGAAATCAGGTCTTCCAACATTCTTTTGGAATTTCCATGGGTACTAATCGTGCCCCCTTAATAGCCGACCTATTTTCGTATTCATATGAAGCAGAATTTATTCCAAAACTTCTACATGAGAAGAAGAAAATACGTGCTGTGGCCTGCAACTCGACATTTCGATATATCGGCGACGTATTATCAATTAACAATAGTCGCCCGCGTGGCGCAGTGGGTAGAGCGTCTGCTTTAGAGTCGCGAAGTAAGGAGTTTATCCTTATGTCGCGGGTTCGAATCCCACTGTGGGACGTGGAGACCGGTCCTTCGGATGAGACCGTATAAACCGAGGCCCCGTGTCGCAGTAGGTGCTGGCACGAAAAAGACCCCTCACTGCTCAATGGCCGTAAGTGCCGAGTATAGGACAAAATTTGCAGTTCTCCACCGGCAAGTGGTGGCGTCTCCATATGAGGGAAAAATTCTCGAGAGGGACGTTAAACAACATAAAAATCAATCAACAATAGTTACTTTCATTCATATGTCGACTGGATATATCCCAGTGAGCTTGAAATTAAAGGTACCACAGATTCTGACACATCTGTTTCATATTTAAATATTTTACAAGAAAAAGACGTTAATGGTAATCTAACAACAAAGCTGTATGATAAACGTGATGATTTCAACTTTTCAATCGTCAACTTCCCTTACTTATGTAGCAATAAACCCTTAACACCAGCAAATGGGGTTTATGTCTCTCATTTGATTCGATACGCAAGGGCATGCTCTACATATGAACAATTTCTAAAACGAGGCAAGCTACTGACAAACAAGTTGATGAAACAAGGATATCAATAGTCTCGTTTGAAGTATTCAGACTTTGAAGAGGAACCTTAATCCAAGAACTCCTGGCAACCCCTGTTTTTAACCGGTATTTAACACGTGATAAAGATAAACCAGATTTAGACATGGATGAGACATGGTTTAACTTTTGGTTGAATGCTACCGAGGCCGGAATTCTTAGAGAGCCCTACAACCAGAGTTACTGCAGAAGCTTAAACTAGTCAGCATATTGATTTCTTTGCAATCAATAAAGTTTTGGGTCTCTAGTTGTTTCCGAATTTTTAACTGCATAATGCAATGAGATGCTCATACATCAGTACCAGACGTTAGACAATTATAGAAGATTGCTATTTTGATTGTTTATTTCAACCAATCGATTGTGGATAATTAGTTGAATTTCTAAAATTTTACTTAATGATATTTACATTTCCTTCCTTGAGAAAACCGTCTCTATGAATGGTTCGTCACGAACAATAATTTAATGTAAGTCATAAACGATAGATACAATTTCACAGTGTGGTTATCAGTGGTGGATGTATTCAACATACTTAATATCTACAAATCAATCATTACAAGGGTTTAAAATTATCTCCCAGCCAATCAGAACAATTGAATTCCTTCAGTACATTGACAGAAAATAATGGTATTCGCATTTTAGTTAAAAAAATGCAGTTAATGCAAGTATTTAGAGCACAGATTCAAAGACAAGATTTTGCCACATTTCCCGACTAGCTCTTCCCAGTATTTTTTATTTATTTTTTTTTTCGGGGGTGAATATAACAATTCTTTTCGAATTACCCGATAAGATATACTCACTTGGCACTGACACACACAAAGGTACTTTTGTTTCATTTATCTAGTCTACAAACCATGACAAATGTTGAAAATCTGAGTACTAGTATATCGCCCTTTCCTGAAAAGTAGTCCACACTATAACAAACTGCATTTTACTGGCATAATTCCAAACAAATTCTGTTTTCAACTTCCAACATTTGGTGACAAACATAACCCCACCCACCCCTGGATAAAGAGCGCGTTTCTAATTTTCAAACTAAAGACTAGTTAGATCCTTTCTCATCGTCCTTTTTAAAAACACTGTACAGCATAACAGACTGCATTTTACTGGCAGCAATGATAGACCATTCAGTTTTCTAATTCGCAACCCAGTTGGAAACATTATCCCGCCCACCCCTTTGTAGATCAAGCATATGCTTAAAATCTAAAGTGAACCGTCCGTTAAAGAGAGTAACACTGCAATGATCCGCACATCATCGATTTAAAGACTAAATAGACCAATTCACTTGGCATGTTTGCCCTGCGGCTATTGTTAAGCACGGATAATGGCCTGAAAACAAATATCTCGATAAAAAGCATGTTTTTAAATAATTAATTACCGATCATTATTATTACTTTGTCTTATTCTTGACATCGTTTACATTTTCTTTCAGTTTACAATGTGGTTAATATATCGCGTATTTGATAGTGATTATTACAGTACCGATACTTTCAAACTTGGTTTTTTAACAGATAAGCCTTTTTTTCTGGAAAATGTCAATTAGTATAAAATCATATTTTTGAGTAGGTGCCATGACCTTACTTATTGTACTTCTTCCCCCCGTTAATATACTTTATTAACAAAACCAGAGTAGCGAAGCATAACTTTTCTCGATTTATTCTTGTACACAGGTTCTGAGAATAAAACAACCCGAATTTTAAAAACCCGATGAGACACAACATTAAACCAGTCTGACAATGACACACAAAGAGGCACCTTGTTTTTCATCTAGACAAAACAATTTTACATTTTTTAAACCCAATTTGTATTCCCAAGACATATCATCTTTACTTACTGTAAATTGTAAAATACAGCATAACAGACTGTATTATCCTGACACCAATCCTAGCATATCTCAGTTTTCTATATTCCCACCCCAGTTAAAAACATAAACCCATCCCTCTGCATATTAGAAGTATGTTTCTAATCTGCAAGTGAACCATCCGTTTAAGAGAGACAGTTACACTGGAATAATACGCTCATTATAGACACCGAATACTAAGATTGATCCCTTCACGTGGCACGTTTGACTTTAAGCTATTGTTGTAACGGACAATGACCTAAAGACATATTAATAGATTAACATATCATTTTTATGGCTATTGATTACTGTTACTTCGTCTGATTCTAGACACCGTTTACATGGCTTAAAAATTATTTATCTTGCATTAGGCCATTCCACGTTTTTCCTTTTTTTTTAAATCCATTAACAGATTAAAATAACTTCATCAGGTGTCCTGAAATAGATTATTCTGGTTGAAATCTTTGAAATCTGACATGTTTTTTCTAAATATCTGTCTATAATATGTCATACTAGGAATATTTTAAATATTTAATATCTAGATTATGCGAAAGACATCTTTCTAGGAGAAGAAAAGATCGATGAAATAAAATTATTAGATAATATTAATTTTATGACCTTAAAGATACATACCATAAACAAATTTTCTTATCTCCCTCAGAAGAATTACACTGGTATTTTTCAATATTTCTTTCAATGGAAATGTAGATAAGAATTTATAATTGTGTAAAATAAAAAAATACATTCTTTAAAATATTCCCAGAAACATTGCCTCAAGAAAACTTAATAAATTTCTTAAACTTTTCAAAAAATAGATTAAGCTGTAAAGGTGCATTTTTGTACTTTTCACCAAATTATATCGCTTGGCCAAACATTAAGCTGTTTAACTCACAATATCACTTCTAAAGTGAAAGATATATTTTAGCAAAGATATTTCAATTTTGGAAGAAAAAAAAACTTTGTTTCCATTATTTATCTTTAAGTCTGTGTTTTATTTATTTGTTTTATAGGTAGTTGGGATTTTGACAAATTGGTAGACTAGCCATAGAAAACACTTAGAATGACCTAATAATTATAAAGCTTTACTGGTATTGTTGTGACACTATATTTGCTGACACTAGATAACGGATTTGTAGTGAATTAACAAATCCCACCCCCCCACCCCCCCGATAAATTATCGAGTTGTGACGCAACAAAATCAAATACAAAGCCATGCGCCTTTTATTCACATATAATGAGTGCAAAGTAATTTTAGTATGCACAGTTACTATCTAAGGTTAAGATCTAGTAAATGAGTTAAGACTGCCTAATAGGGTTACAATAGAATTACATGTAGGTAGAAAATGAAGCTTTTTCTTTGGAATTCGATTAAACATTAAGTAGAAAGCAACCCCGATATCTATATTAAATTTAATATCATTTTAACCCCTTCACTTCCGTATCGGTCAATTTGACCGGTGGCGCAAAAAATGAGGCATGCGTGTTTTACATCGCTGTTGAGCTAAATTTACAAACAATATTATAATGTTTAGTATCAATGTTTAGGAAATTTGATGTACTTTCTTTCTATATAAAATTCACAATTGATTTTTTTACTTGAAACAAGTATATCAATTTTTTTATGTTAGACTATAGTTTTGCAAAATGACGTTATTTTGATATGCGACATTGATTTTGTGTACGACTAGTGAAATTTTAAATTCAGCGTAAAATAAATTTTGTCAAATTCTGTCAAAAAGACAGTGTCCTAAGCTTCCAGAGTATATAAATATTTTGTTAATTCTTTCCTTTTTGTGGTGAAAATTTATAAAATTTGATCACTTTTCCGTTTTTCAAGGGAAATTATGGCCAAGTTTAAATAAAAAGAGTTTTTACTCATATTTAGGTATGGAAATAGGCAAAACTAAATCTAGATGGTAAGAGTACAGAAAATTTCCTATTCATTAGTTTTATTTTATCAAAATCTGATACGTATTCGCCTTTCTACAATAGTTTAAGTTTTGCATTCTCGGACGAAAAATTGTTAATTTTCATGAAAAAGTGATACGACGTAATGTGAAAGATTTGAGTTGTGACACGATTATTACATGTACATGGTATAGATGTACCTCTAAAAAATAGAAGTCTAGTATATGCATGGAATTTAAAACAATACTGAATAGTTATTTATTTATTTATTTATTTACTTTATTTATTTATTTATTTATTTATTTATTAATTTATTTATTCTGATTAGGATCTATTTCAACGCAGAAATTTAGAAGTTTCGTCAACATACCAGTATTAAATATGCTATTCATGTACATGTAGGCTTAATTGAGTGATTATTTAAAAATTATAACCTACATCAAACATTGTAGAAGGATTTTGTTAATTATGAAGATGCTGCATCGGAAGACATGAAATATTTATTATAAAGGTTTTATCATTTTTTTTTTCGGAACATAATAATTCGGCATATTACTGTCCTTCCGTACCCGCATCGTACCCACATCACATGTGCAGATGCATGGACACCACGTGTTTCCGTTTCTACAGAAAACAACACAGCAAACGCTCGGAAGAATTTATCTTTAAACTACAGTCTACTTATTCTGCTTGACCATGGAAAACGACCTGATATCGTCAGACGAAGAGGATGCCCTAGATCTCTTGTTACAGGATGCACTTGATGATGACCCAAGCGATCCTGTGTTTAATATTGATGACATGTAAGTCTAGATCTACTGTTTTTGCACACTGGTCAGAATTTTGATCAGGAAAATTATCAGTTTGATGTGTATTTGCAATTTCGTGAAAGAAAGTACCTATATTTATAAAAGTATTGAAACTTAGTAATGAGGGGAAAAGATTTAACAGTTTACAAAAAATTATTTAGCGTTGTGACATAGTGATATATTTTTAAGGTCCAGTCAAGGTCAGGAACGCTGCATGTTGCGCGTTGCTGATATTTGCATTTCGAACGGGGTATACAAATGATACTTATAAAGTAATATCCTAGGCCTAGTTCAGTGATTATGAGGACGGGAAAGTGGTTTGGTTCTTTAAGGGGAGCGACTATTTTTTTTGGGGGGGGGGGGGGGGGGGGTTAGGGGCAAAGTCTTTCGAGTCAAATTATTTATTTCAATGCTAGTAGACAGATTATTTCTTTCCAATATGATCTGAGACAGTTTACTTTCTTATAAGTTTGTCAAGCCAAAAAAAATGTAAATAAAATAATATAAATGTACAAGATATGTAACTTGTCCAAACTCCACAATTCTAATTTCACGAGGGGGGGGGGGGGGGGTACATGTAGCACCAAACAAGAAAAAATATTTTCTTGCCAGTTGAGAACTGCAGCCCCCCTACCCCCATCCCACCACCACCACAACCCGAAAGTCATTTGGAACTTTGAACAAAAGCATAGCAATTTAAAAAGAATGTTTTTAATTAATATGTGAATTTCATGTACAATTCAGATTTTAATTTCTCAGTTTCATTTCCAAATTCTAATAATATTTTGATTGGGGTGTGGTGTACTATGAAAAATTTTAGGGTCAGTAGAGGACAAATGTATTGCAGTGTGTTTGTAAGTTTAAAAATATATTTAATTTTAAAAGGGAATTGGTATCCCAATCTTCAGTTGGGAGTTCACAGATTTCTTCTGCCAGTGATGATCCACTCGCAAACCCAGATATGCACTGGAGAGATGCTAATGTAGAGGACACAGGGGCACCAGATCCGAGAACTGTCGCATTTCATCCAGAAAGACAGCCTGGCATTCAGTTGGGACGGCTCTTAAGGTTAAATATAGCAAAAAAACTCATATACAATTTAATTTATACCATAGACATGCATAGTTTAGAGAAAACAAAACATGAAAAATTATTCACTCTCTTTATGAATGTGCTCTCAAATTCATAAGCAGGGTTATGAGAAATACTTTAAGTCTTATATGTCCAGTTTTCTTTCAGATATGGCGCTAGGCAGTTCAGAGAACCAGTTGATTTTTTAAAACTGTTTTTGACGGAGGCTTTGGTTTTTTCGATCTGTGTGGCCACCAATCATCATGCCGAAATACTTATATCTAGAGGGGAAAGGTCATCCTATGCAAGTCAAGGGAATTGGACCCCTCTCACTGTAGAGGAATTGTACAGGTATTACTAATTCTAAATTAATGTAATTTAGATTATAAAGTGAATTTCCTCAATATCACCTTTACCAACTCAGGCTATTTTTGTATTACCTATGAGTCATTTGCATTTACCATACATGCTGTAAACTGCAATTACATATTATATAAGTATGTACTGCATGTAGTTGCATGTAACATGGAGAATTTCACCCCAAGAAAACTATTGTCAACCAAGGTGCAGCCGAGATTGACAATGGTTTTCAAGGGATGAAAATTTTCAATGTTTCACTCACCTACAAAGTAACATGCAATATTTATTATATTATACTGAATTTTTTATACAAATAATACAGTGAACAATGAACCCTGCGCGCATAAATTCTGCACATTCAATATAATATTTTTAATATTAAATGTCGTCAAGCAATGTTGACTGTTGCTATGCTTGAGGGCGTGGCTTCATTATTCAGTGGGTAATAGTGTTTTTTAAACAAATGTTTCTTGACGTACCAGATTCAACTAATTTACGTCATCAAATCACTAAATATGAAATATCTTACAACTCAACTCATACATGAAACTAATGCTAACTTAGATTCCTTATTATGTAAAGTTAGCACAACTTGAACCATAACCATTAAAAAGAAATACATATACTTTTGTTTCAGATTTCTCGGAATTATTTTATACATGTCTGTGGTAAAGTTCCAAACGCTAGAAAGGTATTGGTCAACGCAGGCTCTCTATCGGACCAACCCAGTACCAGGAGTTGTGTCGAGAACTAGATTTCAGGCCATCTTATCCTTCTTACAAGTAACACCTCCAGCTGATATCAACAAAGGTTTCTATTAGTTTTTACGTATTATGTCTTTGTACTTGAAGAAGATTTGTGACATTTAAACCCTTCAATTAGCTTGTAAATATGTCACAGTTGCATTTACATGTATGTAACATAAATGTTAACTCAGTCTCTGAAGCTAATAAGTCAGGAAATTAATGCTTGCATTGCAGTTCTTGAACAAAAGTAAATGACTGAATTACAGCATTTTTTTTTCTAAAAGGGTATCCCAGTACATTAATACTTTTTGCAATTTATCTTTAAATGTAGCATTTCTAAAAACTACAGATAGGGTCAGTGAAGCACAGTTTACATTGCTTTCAATCTTATTTTTAACAGCTGAGAAGTTGACGTGTCTACAGTCATTGGTTGACCATGTGAAAGAAAAGTCAAAGGAATTATACCAGCCACACAGGGAGATAGCTGTAGATGAGAGAATGGTTTCATCAAAACATAAGTTCTCTGGTATTCGTCAATTTATTAAAGACAAGCCTATTCGCTTTGGTATAAAGCTTTGGGTTGTAGCTTGTAACATGTCTGGGTACACATACGACTTCTTTGTTTACCTTGGTAAAAAGAACACCATATTTACTGATCGTGCAAAAGGTATTGGATACAATGTAACACTTAGATTATGTGAATCCCTTTTTGATCAAGGGTATAGGCTTTTTACTGATTGTTTTTATACATCTTTAGCTCTTGGCAAAGAATTGTTTGCAAGAAAATTTTACCTTGTTGGGGTACTGAAATCAAACAGTTTATCTATATCTGATGAACTTGGAGATGTAAAAATTTGGGAAAAAGTAGCAACACGTGGTGACTTTAGATGGCACAGAGTTGATGAATTTGTATTTGTTCAGTGGAAAGACTGTAAAGTAGTCACTTTTATGTCACCTTTACACCAGGGTTCAGCTACAACTGTTTGTGAACGCACTATGAAATCTAGATTAACTTGGAACAAAAAAGAACTAGTACAACCTGTAGTAGCAAATAATTATAATATATGTATGGGAGCTGTTGATCTTTCAAACCAGTTTACAAATAAATATCCATCTTATATAAGAACACAATATCATTGGTGGAAAGTTTTGATTTTTCATTTATTAGATATAATGGTTGTGAATTCTTTTCAAGAATTTAGAAAATCACATGAAAGTCAGATTACAAATTGTTCTTCAGGGTTTGGACAACTTGAATTCCGTGAATCACTTGCTTTGTCACTGATGGGTTTGAATGAAATGTGTGTATCAAAAGAAAGTGTTGTTAAATATATACCTGAATTTTTAGATAAGAGAAAAGATTGTATATTTTGTAATGCTGAGGCAATACTTTTAAAGAAGAAGTCTCCTAGTTATAAGACACTAGTATTTTGTCCATCATGCCGAGTTCCTCTTTGTTTATCAAGTGACAGAAATTGTTTTAAGAAATGGCATAGTGAAGAAGGAGAAGATGTTCGAAAGAGTGCAGATTTGTCATGTAAAAAGAGAAAGCTATATAAAAAACATCATGTATTTTTAAAGTACATATTTCCGATGTCCAGTGAATTCTAATATATGTACATATATAAATATTAAACTGCTATGAGACTTGATGACATTGCATAAAAGTTTCTCAACAATTATGTTCAACTTCTTGATTATCGATTTTATTAAATTTACGTATAGGTGTAATTTGCCATACATTTGTTGATATGTAAGCAATCATACTAGTTTGTCAGAATTTTTATTAAATTTTTATCAAATTTGGATATCTTTGTAAAATAAATGTGAAATTCATTATAAAAAACATATTTCATTTTAATAAGTTTTTAGATAATTAATTTGAACTGGTTTTTAAAGGAAGAAGAGTGAAACATTACAGTGTCAAATGGATAGTACCTCAAGTATTTTTGTATAATATTTCCCTCGGTCGTGTTGCTTAGCAGCCAAAAATATTCATTAAAAATCAAATTGAATTATTTTAAATAAACAGTAGTGTAAAAGGCGTCTATTTCGGTTTTGTAATTTTTAATTTATTTTCTCATGGTGGAAGGAAAAGTTTGAAAAAAGAGACAAAAATCTGAAGCACAAATTTTGCACTTAATGACCTTCGACCTTTATTGCTTCAAAAATATTAAGGTTAATTATTGCTAAAAACCTAATAAAATATGTCTGAGGAATATCTTTGTAAATAATTTGGTATATGCTAAACATTATGCTTTGTAAGTATATTGATATTATACTGTATGGAGGCAGAAATGTGAATTTTAGTTAAAATTGTACTATGGGTATTGTTACTTAGCAACCAAAAATATTCATTTATCAATTAAATTGATTAACCCCTTCACTTCCACACCGGTCAATTTGACCGGTGGCGCGGTAAAACACGACTTCGCGAAAATAAGATCTCTGTATTTATTTCATGATAGCATAAAGGTATATAAACTATATATCATCTTTTTGGACATTTTCTCTTCTTTAAAACTATGTAAAAATTTTATGTCTTCGTGTCGGTAATGAATAGATTTTACGTTTTGAAGACATACACGACTTTTTGAAAATGGCGCAGTTTTCCAAAGCAATTGACGATTTTCCCGACGATTGACATTTTTTTCCTGATTAACTTAATAAAGAAAGAATGATATATTCTTAAAGCATATTTTCTCTGCTTTTAAAATATGTAAAAAATATTGTTATTACTTAAAAATATTTTGTAAAAACAAGAATTTTCTTGCACTTATTTGTTTTTTCTCGTTTTTATTCGTAATATTTAAATAAAGCTCAGCTTTACGTGTATTTCTGTACTGAAATAGGGAAAACAAAATAAAGCTGGTAAAAGTAGAGAAAATTTCCTTTTCAACAAGCCTTTATAGGTCTTCTTACTCTCAGTATTTATTTAATTACGATAGTTTGAATTTGTGACCTTCGCATAATTTTTGTAAAAAAATCGGGGGCGATCAATATTTAACGTCAAGGTCGATTTTGTTGCGTACGTCTTACTATGAACAACATGTTATTTTATAAGTACTATTTATATATATATGCTTTTAATGAAATAAATGCTTAATACAAAATAATTGGTTTAAAAAAACAAATATATACTAATCTTTCTATCTTTTGTAAAAAAAATTAATATAATGAATTTATTTATCTATATTACATGTACAATAATGTTGATAAAAAATGTACATTCCCTAAACGTCTTTACGTCGAAAAAAAAAAATCAAAGTTAATATTGCTATATGGTAATATATATATATTCTTTAAAATATGAAATTTAATTAGATCTCTACTGACACGGAATTTAACAACTTTGAAACAAGCACAAAAACTCGCATTTACACGACTCATCACTGTAAGAGTTATTACGAATTGAGATTACCACGTGTTTCCGCTGTAGCAGTAAACAACAACATGATGATGATCTGAAAGTCAATTTTCATGATTATTTTACGACGAGGAACATCACATTCACATCAGTGGATCAAATATTACGGTCTTTCCTTTGGTATTAGAGGTGAGTAAGTATTGACTGAAGAGTTTAAAGCTGTCTATAAAACGCATTAATTCACGCTCAAATAAACCAAATGTACACACGTACTAGATCTTCATTTATAGGCGTTACCCTGTTTCATAGTTAGAATGATCTAACTGTGTCTCGGGACAAGCCCTCACCACAAACCGGGTCCGTAGGACAATATCATTTTAACGATAGAACGTTCTATCTACCTGTTTCAGTGCTTGTATCTCGTATTGTTCAGCCAATTTTTTGTTGCTTTTGAAGTGTATGCTTTTGACGACCACCCTTAAGTACCTTTCAGAATAAAATCAAGTTGGCATAATTATGGAGAGTTGTTGTTGTGTACATGTAACCCTATCACATTGAATTTTTTAGGGTGCTGCATGTACATGTAACACTATCACACTGAATTTTTTAGGGTGCTGCATGGTACCATAGGCTTCAGTACTTTCATCTGTGAAGACGCACTTGCAAACCCTACCATGCAGGACCATTATGTGTGGACACAGGTGCTTATTACAGTGTATGACCAATGAACAGGTAAATTTTTGTTTTTATGTGAAAATTTCTGTATCTATAAAAATTCTAAATAAAGTGAAATTTGAATTGCATTCTCTTGATATTGCATTCACACAAGTTTATTAAGAATTTGATTTATATTTTGAAAAAAGTGTGATACACATGATATTTCTGATGCATGTTTCTTCTACATAATTATAAACACACTATTTAAGGGGGCCGACTGGGGTTTTCATTGCGCAATACTTCGCGCAGCATAGTAAAATAAAGCGTATTTACTCTTTTGAAGCAACTATTTTTACATAATTTATAAAGATTAACAAATTTAGGAAATCTCGGGTTAAAAAATCTAGTTACGTTTTTAAATAACTGATTTTTTAAACGATTTTTCAAATGATGGGTAGATATACATCGTAATAGTGTGTTTTTGACGTTATGAATAACTGAAGTTCTTTAAGAGGGGTCATTAATTATGCCATAAAATAAAAAAGTATAAAATACATGCTCTTGAAATTTAAAATATAGGAAATTGAGAATCTAACAATCATTTCTATTATTTTTTATGTAAATCTGTGGTATCTGTCATGGTTTGCTGTACTCCATAAAACAGGAAAATATGAATTTTGACAGTTTGAGATGCCCCCTCTGAAAACCAGACGGTAGAATTTTGTGTTTCTTGCACAAAATGTACAATATAGTATTACCCATCAAATAATATAATTTGAGCAAAAAGTCTATAGTAGCATTTGTATAATTTGCTCAGAAGTGCGAAAAAATGGTATTTTCCTATACAATCCTATTGTAAATGTACCTGTATTTTGAGATGGTCCCTAAAAAATTACCAAACGGTAGATTTTCACTAAACTTGGCATGTATACTGAAGTCAATGTGAGGTACATTGGTATAAAATTAAAGAGTTTCTCTATAGTAGTTTTCACACAATAAAACCCCAGTCGGCTCCCTCAAACACACAATATTTATTTGAATTTATGCTCAGATATGGAACAAGCTGTCTTTTATAGACTACTGTGGTATTTTCAATCTCGTGAAGTATGTGGTTAGAATTTCCATTTTCTCAATTTTTCAGTCATGTACATGTATACACTGTACATGGGTGGTCAAACTATATTCACTGGATGGCTATTTATCAACACTCCCATGTACATGAACAGCCTTGCCCCAGGAATTTTGCCCTGAAGCAACAGTTTTCAGTCCATTAATGTGTCCTTTTTTTTAACAACCCTGACAGCCAGGTATGCTATTTCTTTTAGTTCAATAATTCAATAATGATGGTTTACTACTGGCTTGATTATTTTTCAGTCCTGATACATTGACTTAACTAAATCATTTAACTACATGAATCACATAATAAATATACTTTTAATTTTAAAAGGAAAATTATATCAATGTATTAATTGTAGCATTCTTAATTTTATATATGTAAATTCACATAATCTGTTTCAAAATATTTAAATCTTTTACAGGGTAGAAACTGATTACATGTCCTTGACAGAAAATGATCATGTCTTGGACAAGTCAAAGAAGTTCCTCCAGTCTTTCAGAGAAATGACAGTTATAAATGAAAGAATGGTGTCCACAAAGTAAAAGTGCTCTGGTCTTCAACATTTTGTGGAAGATTGAATCAGTCTGATTTAGAATTCAGCTTGCAACATTTCTGGATTTGTATATTTGGATAAAAACATCACATTTTCTACTTATTGGCAAAACAGTTTTGCGTTAAATATTGCCAATGCCATCTATTATTATTATTTTCCCCTCCAAGATGACGTCAGGTCTTTATTGTACCCCTTAAGCACTGTTACCAGAAAAATCTTGTAACGAAATCAATTAGTTTATTTTTTCTTGTTAAATTTATAGTCGGGGAAAAAAATCCAAGAAAATAAAGGCTATTTTTAATGGCATCAAGAAAATGGATTTGTTTTTGTTAAACAGAAAGATACTATACATGTTGTAGTTACTCTTATGTAATTTTTACATCACTGTTCAGCCACACCTTTTTGTCATTTTTGCCACACCTTTATTAGCCACATCTTTCTGGAAATGTATAGGACCCGTGGGTCTGTCAATTTAATTTGCTAGTAAATATGCATTATAAATTTGAACAAAATTGCACTGGTGGAAAGTACTAAAGTACTGGGCTGGGATTCATAAAACTTCTTAGTATAATCTTAAGTTTAAAAAATCACTTAAGTTTTATATTTTATACTTAAGTCCCCTAAGTATTACTTAAATTTGGTAGAAATACTTAAGTGTAATTCATAAACATATTTAGTGCTTAAGTATTGACTTAAAGTTAAGTGTCCTCAGGAGATGTCTTAAGTAGATAAGAAATACTTAAGTTTTCTTTATCAAAATAAAAATAATGCTTTACAGAAGACATTTTACTCTTTCAGTAAGAAACCATGCTATTACATCCAACTAGAAACTTGTTTTGACTTTGAGATGTTTATCAACTGGCAAGATGCAGTATTGTGCAATGTTGATGACAAAGTTGTATCAGTTGTGATGTAATACACATGAAACTAAATGCCTCCATCACAAAAGAGTGCGCTTTTTGTTCGGGAAATTGTATGCGTTGCTAGGGTGACCTAACTTAAGTGCTCTAATTTTCTCAGAATTAAACTTAGCTAAGAATTGCACTTAGAATTTATATGAATATGACTTAAGAATTTTTTCTTAGCTAAGAATTTATTTTATACTTAAGGGGAAGAAGGACCGTGAGCTGAAAAAATACTTGTCATTCAATTTTTTTTATATTTTGTATATTTCTAATTAAGTATATCCCACATATCTTGAAGCAGAAATATCATTAGGTTTCTGACCTTATTTTCGAGATATTGATTGACAAATACTATGTTCTACAGTATCTAAGTGGAGTTTTAATTCTCCATGTTTCCGGGCTCATTACTCTGTCCACAATAGGATTTTTTAAACATTTATAAAAAATATGTAAGTGGACATGTATCTTTTGAAATATTTCAGAGTATGAATAGGGTTTAAAATTCGAAAAAGCAAGTTTCTTCTATCACTCTGCATCTGGATAGGGAAAATTACGTACTTTTTAAGACAACTTAAACAACATAAAACGTTATTTACAAAAAATTCTATCATTCAATATTTTTAAATTTACCTTGAAATGCAAGTCCTTCGTATTATTGATTAACTGTAAAAATTTCGAATGGTGAAGCTGACCTCAATATTGCACAGGACATCGTGAAAGAAGGCATAAGCATGACAAAACCGTGTCATGTTTACATTTCTCGAGTACGGGAAAAACCAACTATGACGTCACGCGTAAGCTAAATAAGCGAAATAAGATATACCTACATAAGATTTCCGTCATCAGCAATGCAAAAATAATTTTTGTGTTCCCATTTCTCAAAATATTTCATCACATACTGATTATGACCTGTTTTTACATAATAATACCGCCCCTGTATTCACCGAGTATGATCTTGCTGTACTAACAGATCGTGTATGACGTCACCAACTTGTTGGACGCGCAGTTTAGGGAAACAGAGGAGTGGATCAAACAATTTCATAATTTGTTAATGTTTACAAGAATGTTAAAACTTTTTATTTTTTATATATAAGGTGGTAATCAAAGTAAACAAATTGTCAAATATTAATACAAGAACTGATGGTTTACACGTTTTGCACTTATATAAACGGAGACTATGACGTAGTTAAACAGAGTCATGTGACCATGTGTCCTTCATCCCCTTAAGTGTGAAACTCAGCACAAATCTTAAGTATGTTTATGAATCCCAGCCCTGTTTTTTTTTTTTTTTTAATTTACTTGATATTGTGGTTGTGAATTTTTTTTTTATTAGAACACAAGAAACCCTGTTTGCAAACTGTACTTCAAATTTTTGACAACATTTTTTTTTTTAATTACTGGTATTGTCAATTTATTATTGCCTTAAAAGACCAAGTCAAATGTTTCTCATCAAACATGGCTAGTGAATGCAGTCTTCACCAGCGAAGGGATTTGTTATTTTTCTCACAAACCCTTGGTCTATCTTGCTATCAAAAGTCAGGATTTTTTTTTTCACAAGTTGTGATTGGAGTTTATTGACATCATTTGACCAATCAGCAAGTGCTATAGTAAATGATGATATCTTCATTCAGGATATTTCTTGACTCTATAGTCTCAAAAATAAAAACCTTTGTAAACAATGATTCATAAGATAACATTCCATTCTTTAAATTGCTATGGCATATCATCCAATGTGAAGATTATGTGCACATTATGTAATCTGGAACCTACATTTTGTATATTGCAGATAAAGACTTGCAACTTACTAACAAATAAACCTATCTGCTTGTTAGTTACATGTATTCTTCAGATACTTCACTTTTTATAAATGCTCTTTATTTCTATGAATGATGCAAGCTGTGATTCGAGATCAGGTGGCGTAAACAATCCTGACCTTTGATAGCATGATAGGCTAAGGGTTTGTGAGAAGAGTAGTACAGTGTAGTAGACCAGAATCCTTTGCTTGCGAAGATGAGCAAATGCATGTCACGTATATAAAATGAATGAAAGGATTGTAATGCAAAAGCCACTTATTTGAAAAAGAGATTCCAAGTTCCATCCATTGTCCATTTCATGAGGTTTCTTCATGCTTATCATATTACCATATGATATTTACCATATTATTTTAATAATGTGTGTCACTAAGATTGAATTACGTGCAATCGCATCTTACGAATTTATTTCAGTTCACATGTTTTAGATGTATTTTTGGAATGGCAACCAAGATATGCAAAATAAAAAAGATTAATTCATTTTTTCAAATTTCTCTCAGGATTTTGTTGTTCACAACTTTTTACGTCAACTATTAGATGATATATCCATAATGATTGCAGCATTTCAAAATTGATATATACTTGCAATTTAAGGCAGAATTCTGTACTGATCTGACCTTGATCCCACTAAGAACAGAAGTGTCAAGGTCAATACTTAATTTTATAATGTTCTTTACATTATTTTGGCCCATATCTTACTTACAATATCATGGAATACACATAAAGTGTCTAGAATGAGCGATAACAAACATACAATGAATACAGCCCAAAAATTGAAAATGTTGTTGCTTAGCAACCACTTAAAGGTCATTAAACAAATATTTGAACTAAAATGGCATATTGATATTGCAGTTCTGATGCCTTCTTGAGAGTATATTCAGAATTTTCTATTTCAGCATCCATTGTGTAAAATTTTAGCAAGAATATTGAAAAGTGTCAAAAAAGTTGATGAAATTTTTGCACTTATTTGACCTTTGACCTCCTAAAAATTGTTCTAATGAGGTCAAACTTTAAGACAATTTATCTGCTGTATGTCCCTTTTAATTTTAAGACCTCATATTTGACTTTAAGATGTGCTGGAATGCATAAATGTGTCTAGGATGAGCGAAAAACGAAAATTGCTGACCGAAAATTGAAAAATACCCCGTTGCTAAGCAACCCGTATAAAGTCATTATATGCAGAATTGAAAAAAAAAAGTTTATGTGATTCATGTAGTACAGTATATTGCTCTTTTGTGAGTATATTCCAAATTTTCTATTTCAACATACATCATTGTAAATTTTTAGCTTGAAGATTAAAATGTATCGAAAAATTCGATAAAATTTTGCACTTATTTGACCTTTGACCTCCATTTCTACTAATAAGGTCAGTCGTTGGGTATCTGAATAGTCATGAAATATCATCTCTATGAAATTCCCTACAAAATGGTATGCATTATGCCTAGCTTTCTCCTTGGATAAAAAGGTTAGAAATAATTTGATAATGCTATGTCAAAAGGTCTCCAAAATCACGTAAAATGCGCCGGTAGAGAAAGGGTTAATGTGATAATGGTGTTTTAGTTGTATCTTAATAGGCTCATCAGCACATATAATTAGAATCTCTCGTATATCCTTTACATTATTTTGGCTCCATATCTTACTTAACAATATCATGGAGTGCACAAAAGTGTCAAGATTGAGTGAAAACAAACATATACAGCCGAAAAATAAAAAAAATGTTGTAGTTGCTAAGCAACCACTTAAAAGTCATTAAACACAAATTAAAACTGAAATGGTGTATGGATATTGCAGTTCAGCATAATGCCTTCTAGAGAGTGTTTTCAGAATTTTCTATTTCAGCATCCATTGTGTAAAATTTTAGCAAGAATACTGAAAAGTGTTGAAAAAGTTGATGAAATTTTTGCACTTATTTGACCTTTGACCTCCTAAAAATAGTTCTAATGAGGTCAAACTTTAAGACAATTTATCTTCTGTATATCTCTTTTAATTCTATGACCTCACATCTGACTTTAATGTGTGCTGGAATGCATAAATGTGTCTAGGATGAGTAAAAAACGAAAATTGCTGCCCGAAATTTAAAAAATATTATGTTGCTAAGCAACCCCTTTTAAGTCATTATATACAGAATTGAAAAAAAAAGTTTACGTGATTCATGTAGTACAGTATAATGCTCTTTTGTGAGTATATTCCAAATTTCCTATTTCATCATACATCATTGTAAATTTTTAGCTTGAAGATTAAAAAGTATAAAAAATTTCGATAAAATTTTGCACTTATTTGACCTTTAACCTCCATTTCTACTAAAAAGGTCAGTCGTTGGGTATGTGAATAGTCATGAAAAATCATCTCTAAAAAATTCCCTACAAAATGGTATGCATTATGCCTAGCTTTCTCCTTTGATTAAAAAGTTAGAAATAATTTGATAATGCTCTGTCAAAAGGTCTCCAAAATCACGTAAAATACGCCGGTAGAGAAAGGGTTAAAGTAGAGGCCTAGAAGATACCAAAAACCATTTTCCGAGAGACTGGGGGAATTATGAATACATTCCCTTTTTCTGAGATGGAAAAATCTCCGAAATTTATACCCGACTTTCTTCAGTTTTCATTGAAAATGGCAGTTTAAATTTTTTTTTTTTTTTTCAATGAGTTTACTTATAAGTAATGTTCAGATACATCTTAGTTTACCAAGTTATATTAATTGGTAAGAAATATTAAAAGAACTGTTGTTTCTCTAATTTGCGAAATTTATAGGCATCTTTCATATATTTGAACTTGACCCCATTTCTACAATTTTTAATTTATGCAATCATAATATTAAGACATTTTTTCTTTGCTATCTGAGAAATTCATACAATAATTCTTGTCTGTTTTTAATTTTCTTATTTTTTTTTGTTTCCCAGGAAATGTTTACATGTCACCTAAGGGGATTTTTTTTAGTATAACCTAACATTCATCAGTCATACAAACCATAGAGCAGAACTTAAAATGGTTCTTCACCAAAAGATTTTAATACATAATTAAACTGTATTTCAGGTTAAGTAGATATCAAGTGATTTTAGCAGATGTTCAAACTCTATAATTTTATAACACATAAGATTTATTAGTAAATTTGTCTATCAAGCCAGCCTTATTTTTTTCATTGCAATAAAACCTGTATTGAGATTCAATACAAAAACATGAAAAAATTGAAAGAAGCACTTTTCTTTTATGGATGTATTAACATATTACTGGAACATACCTGTAGGCTGAGATGATAAAGAGGAAAGCGCATTTGTAACGTTGGAAGAATTATACAAGTTCAATTGTTTCCCATTTGGATTGTTCAATGCTCCTACTACATTTCAGAGATCAATGGATTTGGTTATAACAGGAATAAAAGTGGAAAATGGTGTTGGCACATACTGATGAGATCATGACATTTCTGAATACATTTGAAGAGCATTTGGAGAGATTTGAGGACGTATTCACAAGATTAAGGGGAACAAACTTAAGATTGAAAAAGAGATAATGTTCGTTTTTCAAGGCTGAAATGGAATTTCTTGGACATATTGTATCATCAGAAGGAGTAAAAGCCGATCCAAAGAAAGTAGAGGCTATGTCTAACTTTTCGAGACCAACTTTTGTAAGATTTTTAAGAGCACTTCTTGGTCTGGCTTCATATTTCCACAAATTTATGTCTTACTTTTCTAAGGCTGCAGATCCGTAAAATAAACTGTTTCATAAAGATACATAATTTTCATGGGTTCAGAAGTTAGAAGAGGCTTTTCAAAAATTGAAAAAAGAAAATGATGACTACTATAGTATTGCTTCAGTGCTTTGTTTTCCTGATTTTGAAAAAAAAAACCACTTAAACTAATAAGTTATGCTAGTGATGCTAACATTTTGGTACTATAGCGGGAAATGTATTAACGACAAGATGTTTATATCCATGTAGTGTCGATTGGTCAGGGGGGTGATCAATAGATATTGATTTTATGAGTAGCGGAACTGGTTTTAAAGGTTGGTCACTTCTAGCCGCCGACTTAATAAGCAAATTTTATTTCAGAATTTTCAAAATTTCTAGCTATATGTAAAATGTTTTCAAAAGGTTAAGATGTAAATTGTAAGGTCCGTGGCAAGGAAATGTGCATATGTGGTATTTGGCAGCGAACACTGGTTTTTCTCGTGTTTTTTAAATTATTTTATCTTGAGTTTTTCCTGGCCGGTCCTTATGCTTTTCAAAAGTTTTCATATTATAGGATTATAATATATATGCAGCAGGTTTTGCAAATTCGATGGGTTATTTCTTCATACAATGTGCTGTACGTATATACTGATTTATTGTTTTGTGTAAATTTTCAATAAAATACGGCGTCCACAGCACGCTCGGCTGGCTGTCTTGCATAGCATGTTGTTCATGTTTCTATAAGAGTAATGGAGTGATCCCCAGATAGCATGACTACGTTGGGCCAACGTTGGCAAATGGTTGGGTTGTAGGCAGATGGTTGGCGTTGGGCGTACAACGTTGGGCCATTAATGGCCCAACGTTAGACTTATTGAGTGAGAAATTTTATAATATTGAGTTTGGTGTATAACAATGATACAATATTGGCCAAACATAGGTAAACTGATGTTAACCGAAGGTAAAAATGACATAAAAAATTCTACGTTGGGCCAACATGAAATAATTAATTTAAAACCTAGTCAGAATGAAGTTGGGATTTCTACGTTGGGTTTACGTTGGCCAAACGTAGATCAACCAACACAATACCAGATGGAATACTGTTGGGAAATTTAAATAGGCCTAATGTTGGCCCAACATAGATTAACCAACATATTTTAAGGACGTTGGGGGTTCAAAGTTGGCCCATTGTTGGCCTAACGTTTATAATGCAACCTTAATGAAGTTGATAATTTAATCTGGTAACAGTATGTAGGTCCAACGTTGGCCCAAAGTAAGCTTGAGTGTCTGTTTTAAGTTTTCTTTTAGTTAGTGTGAGTACGTTGGTGCAACGTTTGCCCAAACGTTGGAATGCAAACTAAAGGACGATGTGCATGAGTCTGGAGCGTTACGTTGGCCCATTGTTTGTTTTACCCTAGGCCTAATTGAAAAGAGTACCACGATCAAGGGATTCTTACGTTGGGCCAACGTTGGTCCAACATCAACTAATTCCGTTATATATATATATATATATATATATATATATATATATATATATATATATATATATATATATAAAGCACTAAAAATGACCAACGACACGAACAATAATAATTGTCAAATTTTCGGGACAACCTGTCCCTTCCTCAGGACAAAGAAAAAAGTTAAGAAGTCATAAAAACAAAGGAAATAGAGAAGCAAAAACAACTAGCACTACTACTAAACTACCAAACACTAAATATTTACAAGGTTACATGTTTAATTTGGAGTTTATAAACAGTTGTGAAGAAAGAAATCCGGAGCGCTATGAATTGCGTCCGGTCTATCGGGTGTACTCGGTGAAGTGTGATTTACATAATTGAACGAATTAATTATCGCTAATTAATTACGGCCAACAGTAAATCGTACATTGTCTTATTCTCTCAAAATAGCGTAACTCTACATGATAAAAAGAAATTAAAGAAAGACAATATGGAAGGACAATTTTGAAATATGAATTTGGATATATTATAAATTTGGAAATCGGAAAAAAGAAATAAACAAAAATGTGAGCTGTAAATATTTGGGTAGGTTGTTCCAGGATTATTAATACGAATTAACGGTAAAGTTTACGCTATATAGAGAGAATGAACTTGTTTGTTACAATTCGGGATTGGGTCTAGTTCACGTTCATCCTGGTGAAGTCATTAAGTTTGTTAATACCATTAGGGCGGAATGACTTCAGCCTGTGCATCCAGAACTTTTCCTTGCCTTTTCTCTGCGCGTCTGTCCATCTTGGATTATGGTCAATAACCACTACTGTCATGTCCTCCCATTTGTGACCTTCAAGGTTGAAATGTTCCCCAACGGGTTCATTGAGTTTTTTGGTCCTAATGGTAGAACGGTGATTATTGACTCTCCTGCGGAGATCTCCTGTTTCACCAACATACTGTTTGGAGCAAACTTTGCAGCTGATGAGATAAATGCAGTTGTCTGTTTGACAGGACAAATTCCCTAGTATTTTGTAGCTGCGGCCTGTAACGGGGCTGTTAAAACTGTCTGTGTCAGAGCTGTACTTACAGAGAAGACATCTTCTGTCAGAGCAAGTTTTAAAGCCCCCGTTAGGTAATGGATTGTCCAATCTGGTTCTTACTACCATGTCCTTCAGGTTCCTCGGGCGCCTGTATGCAGCCAATGGGGGTATCGAAGCCTGTAGAGAAGTCTGGGATAGTAGATCCATACAAATTCCTTCTACCGAGTCCCTTGCCAAGCTCCTTGAACATGTTCTCAAGTATAACAACTTCATGTTTAATGGAGAACATTACCTGCAGGTTAATGGCACTGCTATGGGTACGAAAATGGCACCATCTTATGCCAATATTTTCATGGGCAGACTGGAACGCAACTTGCTCTTTCAAGCACCATTTAGGCCCCTTAGCTGGTTGCGTTTCATTGACGATATAGAGATGAAGTGGGTGGAATGTCGCGAGAGCCTCGAGGCATTCATTTCGTTCGCCAACACCTTTCATCAGTCTATCAAATTTACAGTAGACGTATCTAATTCGAAAAACATATTCCTAGATACTACATCTACCCTGACTGATGGTGAAATCGAGTTCAGTCTCCACACGAAACCCACAGATTCCCATCTGTATCTTATGCCAACTAGCTGTCATCCCCCACACACATTTAAGGGTGTGCCTAAGGGTCTAGCCACCAGAATTCGGCGCATCTGTTCATCCCCTGCCTTATATCAAGAACAAAGCGGTCTCCTTAAGTCCCACTTATGCAAGAGAGGCTACAATGCCCGCACCGTACAAACTGCTATTGATGAGATGGCGGGACATGACAGGCAAAACCTATTACGCTACAAGGAAAAAGACAATAGCGGCAGGGTCCCTCTGGTAACCACATACCATCCCGTCCTTAAGAACCTCAGCGGTATCCTTCAAAAGAATCTGCCAATTCTCCACTCAAATAAACGAATGGCAGAGGTCTTTAAGGAGCCCCCATTGGCTGCATACAGGCGCCCGAGGAACCTGAAGGACATGGTAGTAAGAACCAGATTGGACAATCCATTACCTAACGGGGGCTTTAAAACTTGCTCTGACAGAAGATGTCTTCTCTGTAAGTACAGCTCTGACACAGACAGTTTTAACAGCCCCGTTACAGGCCGCAGCTACAAAATACTAGGGAATTTGTCCTGTCAAACAGACAACTGCATTTATCTCATCAGCTGCAAAGTTTGCTCCAAACAGTATGTTGGTGAAACAGGAGATCTCCGCAGGAGAGTCAATAATCACCGTTCTACCATTAGGACCAAAAAACTCAATGAACCCGTTGGGGAACATTTCAACCTTGAAGGTCACAAATGGGAGGACATGACAGTAGTGGTTATTGACCATAATCCAAGATGGACAGACGCGCAGAGAAAAGGCAAGGAAAAGTTCTGGATGCACAGGCTGAAGTCATTCCGCCCTAATGGTATTAACAAACTTAATGACTTCACCAGGATGAACGTGAACTAGACCCAATCCCGAATTGTAACAAACAAGTTCATTCTCTCTATATAGCGTAAACTTTACCGTTAATTCGTATTAATAATCCTGGAACAACCTACCCAAATATTTACAGCTCACATTTTTGTTTATTTCTTTTTTCCGATTTCCAAATTTATAATATATCCAAATTCATATTTCAAAATTGTCCTTCCATATTGTCTTTCTTTAATTTCTTTTTATCATGTAGAGTTACGCTATTTTGAGAGAATAAGACAATGTACGATTTACTGTTGGCCGTAATTAATTAGCGATAATTAATTCGTTCAATTATGTAAATCACATTTCACCGAGTACACCCGATAGACCGGACGCAATTCATAGCGCTCCGGATTTCTTTCTTCACAACTGTTTATAAACTCCAAATTAAACATGTAACCTTGTAAATATTTAGTGTTTGGTAGTTTAGTAGTAGTGCTAGTTGTTTTTGCTTCTCTATTTCCTTTGTTTTTATGACTTCTTAACTTTTTTCTTTGTCCTGAGGAAGGGACAGGTTGTCCCGAAAATTTGACAATTATTATTGTTCGTGTCGTTGGTCATTTTTAGTGCTTTATATAAATTTCCATCCGTGACCTTGTATCTACTTAGTAGATCCGACACTTCGGATATACAGTGTTGTTGGTTTTTAGTGCTTTATATATATATATATATATATATATATATATATATATATATATATATATATATATATATATATTAGGGATGGCAATTTGTAACCGGTTAACCGATTACTCGGTCGGAACAATGGGAATCGGTTAGAAAATCTGTAATCGGTTAGTCGGAAAAAAAAAATATGTAAGTTTTAACCTAATTTTGTTAAAATTAATGTTGAAAAAAAGAGATCTTTGCATAAACGTTGATAATTCAGCGTTTTCACATATCCAAGCTGACTTGGCTGGCTGTAATTATGGTTCACCGGATTGAGAGTGTAGGGTAATTGGTCATTTTGTGTTTGAAGTGTTAATTACTGTTAAAACACCATGTCGTATTGTATCATAATTATATTTATTATTTTTGTCACAATTATGACGACTAATTTATTGTACCTCATGTACCACTGATGTTGGTGTGAGTGAATAAAATGAAATGAAATGAAATGTTACCCTGACCGTCCTTGTATTTATTTAATGATAATTAAATCACCGTTGAGAACTGCGAATTAGTATGTTTGTTTTTTGCAGTTATCTATCGAATAAATATACTATACAAATTTTGTGAATTAAGTGATGTATTTCAGATTTGGTTTTAATTATGGCGACAATGCTGAATGAACGTATGTGAAATCTGCTTTGGAAAAATATCAATGATTTTTCAGTCATGATTAGTGTTTTTCTTAATTTTTTCCAGTCTACATTGAAACTAAAATAAAATATAGAAGCATGTAGGTTTTTTTAAATCAAGAATCAAGACAAATAAAATGATTTAACATCTAGACTCTATCAGTCTTCTTGTATATATGAAAAGAGCTACTTAGGCAAACAGTATGTACATCAAGAAAATATGTATTTTGATACGGTTAACCGGTTAATCGGTCGGAACGCCTTGCGGTTAACCGATTAGCAATTCTGTATTCGATTGCCATCCCTTATATATATATATATATATATATATATATATATATATATATATATATATATATATCAACCAATATAAAATCAGTCAAAATTCCTATGGTATTCTACGTTAGCCTAATGTTGGACCAACGTAGAATCTTTAAAACTATTCAGATGCGAGTTCTATACAGGCCCAATGTTGGCCCAACAAAAATCATAAGATATATTGATAATTAATACACAGAATGACTGGAAGGAAACATGCAAAACGTGTGTTTGCAATCACTCCTCTAGAGATTTTCAAATTAATACTGGCTATGGACTAACATATTAACTTGTCAAATAATGACTTGATATTTGAATGATAAGAAACAATACTTATTGTTAATTAAAGAGCTAAATCCACGAAGGGGCTAAATCGGCTCAGTCATCAAAATAAATGAAACTTTCTCACATAAAACTCTAAGATTTGTATGTTGTAAAACAATTTATTTTTTAACAATATCTTTTCTGGTTTTCTTTTTACATTCGTTTAAATTTGGTATTGTTTTCCTTATTAATACTATCACGTCATTACGTTGACGTTACATACTTCAACGTCGTGACGTTGACATTTTGTATAAGAAAGTAACATATGTACGTTAATGGAATAAAAATAACCAAATGAATATAGGCCCTTCTTAAAAATTTTGGGAAAATTTTAAGTACTATGAATTTTTCGAGAAGTTCTGAAAACCTGTGGTTTATTTTTTAATTAAAGCTATTTGTACTCGAAAGAAATGCCAAATATTTGTTATACACAACGGTTGTCTGGTATAATCGTTGATACATGTAACACGTTTTAAATGATAATAAGAGATACGTTAAGCTGAAAACAAACACAACGTGTTAATCCGTCATATTTGAGTAAAACTGAATTAATGGAGTAAAATATAAACTATAGTAGCCATGGGTAAGGATTTTATCATTCCTAAATGTGTTATTGTATGGTTATACGGCGTACAAACAAAAAATGGACGGTTTTTCTTTTCTTTTTTTTTCAGAAAAGACACAAATTCATTTTAATAACACAAACATAAAATTTAAATGAAAAGTTGCATTAAAAATTAATACGTTTGAAGTAACCATCTACTTTATTGTCATTTTGAGAATTTCGTTGCACTTCCGTAATTTATGGCATTTGAAATGAAATTGTAGTTCATACATGTAACACACGTAAAATAGTGATGTTTGACAGTAATCCTGCGCACCACAGATTGACAGGAAAAAAGCCACTACAGACTTTTAAACAAGAGTGATGCAAAGCATCAAATCGGCCGCAAAAAAAAAAATTAAGAGTCCAACGAAAACACAAGATTTCCGAAGTATTTGAATTTCAAAACGGAACCTGAAGTTAAAAAAAAAAAAACAAGATAAACGGAAATGGCAGAATACCACTTTACTCAATGTAAATTACTTAATGGAAATAAAGTTCACTAATTATGATAAATATGTTATATCATCAAAGAGAAACGTTTTTTTATATACCCACAATAGGTATGAAAAGACACTTCAGATGACAAAAAAAAAACCCAAAAAAAACAAAAACAAAAAGCAAAAAACGATCGAATTAATTATTGCTAACTAATCGTTTTCTTATCATATTATCATATCTTACACACTCCCATTTTGGGGAGTACCTATTATAAACCCTTTTAATAAAATCATAAAGTAATGATTATCTGGTGAGAAGTGAAAATTAAATTGAAACATAACAACAACTAAGACTTTCATATAGTTCAAAGCCAGTTTTAACATTTTACTTATAATTTTCAAATATTTAAAATAACATTTCGTTTCTCCATGTGCTATTTCTAACACAACTACAAATAGATAGGCGATAATGAGTACATGTACAGAAGACGATATAATAATCATAATATCGTATACATATTGCATATAAATATGAGATTTTTAATTTGGACGTCTTCGGATCGATCGTTACTCTTTGTAATTAAACAAAAATATACGAAAAACAGCTACTGGCAGTAGTAAATGGCAATTATTAAAGACCGTCTAAAAAAAATATAGACCACATGTCGAGCGACATATTACCATAACCCCCCCCAAAAAAAAACAATCAAGTTCAAATGCCCGATCTATAAAGTTATATTCTATATAGACATCCTTTCCAAAAAAAAAAACAAAAAACAAACAAACAAACAAAAAACAACAACAAACAAACAAATGATATACAGGCAAAATTAGCAGTTATATCCGTTAATTATCATAATACATTCAGGATACATGGCCACCCCCCCCCCCCCTCCAATAATTTTGCCGATATATAGTATACTATATAAAACAAAGCTACTATATGCTTGTGCCCTGTCAATAAAAATGTCTGATCCCCCCTTTTTTTTTGCTTGTCGAGGAATTTTGGTAGTTGATAGTGCCCCCAACTGAAAATGTATGACTACCCCCCCCCCCCCCCCAACTGAAATTGCTACCTATATGCCTAGGATCTATAATAAATTTATGCAATGACCGAGTCACGAAAAATCAATCGTTTTTAAATTAAATTTTTATCAAGGAGATTGAAAAAAAAAATGAAAACTGTTATTGAATTTATTTTTTTATACTATATATTATATACAAGGACTAATATAATTGGCATTTTTATTTATTCACTTCACTACTTTCTTGTTTAAATGGCAGCAGTAATTGGTCGTACTGTCCCACGTATTCAATGAGTGAGAGTGGGAATCCCGACCCCCCTCCCAATAACCCCTTTTTTTGCTTCTTATTTTATATCAATGCTCTAATCCCCCTTTATGAATTTACACTACTACATGTATAAACATGCTTGCTAATCTTGGTTTCCCTCTCTCCCTTGGGCCTGTTACATTTAAGCGGAGTAACTCAAAATAGAAAGATATAGCAAGTAGCCTCCCTTTGACATTTTTTTCATGTGTTGGCTAGGTCACAGCATGCATGCGATACTGAAATTACTTAAAACCATAAAGAGTTGTCACTGCCTTGGTAGTAAGTTATTCGTTTATACAATATAGAACATTTTTCTTATAGAGGCCTATCACAAAAATTACATGCGATCTGTAAAATCAATCTATTGTTTATTTGATCTGTCAACTCGAATTTTCTAGGTTCAGTACTTCGTAACATAATTTATGTTAAGAGGTCTCGGATCAGTAAAGGTTTTCACTAATAAATATCAATTAATCTTTTGTCATAAAATGCCACTGGCGATTTCTGAAACGCATGTTGGGCATGGCTTATAAATATAATACATGTATAGTTATAATAGACTCTATTGCGTAACATTAACCATTTGTATGCTGTCGATGCAAACTTCACGACATTAATGTTTTGTAAGGTGGCAAAAAAAATCATTATAAATACGTCTTAGTAGTTGACTCCGATGTAAATTGTTTAATATTCTAGGCTATTCCGACACGGCCACTCAGGAGAAAATAAAGGTGTAGCCTACATGTTTCTCGGGTGATCTCCCTTTGATTACATAGTGACCATGGTGACGAGGAGACGGGAGTTGGAAAACAAATTCAAAGCATAAATAAATAGGCTGTCAGAGGAAAAGAGAACACATTATTATTTTTTTTTTAACATTTCAGCATAATGATGAGTTATAGATCAACTTCTTGAAGGAAAAGTCTTGGGTCAGGACTGAGGCACGTAGTACACAAAATGTCGGCATTATTGCATCTACATGCAGTCATGCTTAGCGAGAATTTTTCGTATTTTTTGCACCACAACACAAAATAACTTATAATAAATATAACATTCGCATTTCGAAACTTTTTAATATTTACAAAAACAATATAGAATCTTTTTCTTTTCTATTAATGTAGGGTAATCTCCGCTATTTTCACAGTGCGAGTCGGTGCTAAGGTATTTGAATCGAACGAAAAGTATTAATTTCGATGTGGCCACACCCCTCGAACAAAATAAAAATATACTTTATTTATTCATATTTTAATCCTCTTTTCAATGGTATAAATTTTATTTTGTTCGAAGGGTGTGGCCACAGCAAAAATTTGAACCAAAGACGAAAAAAATGCTTTATTTTGATAAAAACTAGCAAAGTGCACGTGTTTAGACATTTTCTGTATAAATATGACGTCATCAAATAAAAAAATTGGCATAAACTATTTAAGTTTGATACCCAAGGATAATATTTCTATTGTTAATTTTCTTCTTCCCCTAAGTTTAATTTTCCTGAAAAAATAGGCCGATCTAGCCCCTTCGTGGATTTAGCTCTTTAATACATTTAGAAAGGACTATATTCTGTAGTGGCCAGTATCTGCCCCCAAAATAAAACTTTGATGTAGTAATTTTTAATTATGTTCTAAACCAGGTGGATATTTGCAGACTTCAAAGCATTAAATATATTTATCAACTATGACATCATTAGTTAGATATGACGTCAATAAAATGACGTAAATTCCAAATTGCAATGATTTTGAGAGAAAATAGTGTATTTTACGTCGGTATTTTGATTGGAAATTATCGAGCGCAGGTCTGCTCAGACTAGATCTTTTGATATAATGTGTATAATGATAATATCAATGAAATATGTAAATATGGTACCTGAGCAAGCTTGCGCTCTATAAATACTATAGTCAAAATTGAACAAACTCTGTGCATTTTGGCCTCTATTTTAAAAATAAGGGAAATCCAAATAGTTTGTGACGTCACAGAGACAAGAAAAGCCAACTAATTTTTCCAATTTCATTATATATTGTCTTAATTTGGATTATTTTATACAATATATGCACTTTTTCCCATTTCAAGAGATTTTCAAAATTTGACTATTATGGGGGCAGGAATACGCCCTAACCGTATATAGTTCTTTATGGTGTGTGTTTACTTCACAAATGAAAAAGCATGTTAATTTTATTTCTCAACCAAACAATCTGAATGCAAAATATAATGTTAATTAAATTTAAAAAATATATAAATAGAATATGTTGATTTTTATTCTCTACCCTCGTGTGTGTGTGGCAATAATCTGGGCATCAAGATAAAGATAAGAGAACACTTTCAGCAGAATGCAATTAGGCAATGAGATAAACAGCGGGAGACTGGTCAGTTTGTGGAGAAAAGCGTGATATTTGATACAGGAATTAGGATGGTCAAATTAAAGACAAAAACCCTCCATCGCTGCTTCGATCACAGCATTTTCCCGCCTGTTAGATCTAGACAAAGAACTTTGAAAAGTAGAAGCCTGTTGGACATTTTTTTGTGGAATTTTACCAATCATGTAAGTATTAATTTATGTATTGTTTGTTTATTTATGATTCTTCTTAACAAACTTGATGATTTTGCTGTCTTACAATTTGTTCAGAAAGTTTGGATTCATTTCACTTTTTTATTTCTGATAGTTCTTCAAATTTTTGTTAGTGTAACGTAAAGCATTAAATAATTGAAATACTGTTACTTTAAAATGTGAAAATTAGCGACATCAACCAACCAGACTTGTATGATATTTTATTATTAGGACCCTACACTCCAAACCACATAAATTTATACCGGGTAGTAGATATGTTTTTGCATAGCGCAGATTAATCTGTATTATGCAAGTAGTTGTAGAGTGTTTCGGCTAAGTAGCCTCATCAGGAGTCATAGACACATACATGTAATATACGATGTTTATTTTAAGTGAGACCTGATCATCTCGTCGCCTTTGTTCTTGTGTTTGCTGTAAGTGATGATTGGTTGAGAATTAAATAAAGTTTTACATTCTGGATTTCTAAGAATGATATTCCAATATTTCAGAATTCGTTTTCTCAGTCCTCTAATGCAAGGGTTAAATTTAGTAACCAAGACTTTAGGGTTATATAATAGCTGTTCTTTAGTGTTTTTCATTCTGGATTTCTAAGAATGATATTCTAATATTCCAGAATTCGTTTTTTCAGTCCTTTAATGCAAGGGTTAAATTTAGTAACCAATACTGTAGGGTTATATAATAGCTGTTCTTTAGTGTTTTTGATCGGTTTGTGTTGATCGTTTCTTTGATATAGTACGATCAATTTCTGAGATAGAGTAACCTCGCTTTGATAAGTGCGTCCTGAAGTCATATAAGTGTTGCATGTAATATTGTAGGGTCAGTAGTATTTTTTGCATGTCTAATGCATTCTCCTTTAATGAATCCCTTAAAAACAGCTGGGCTATGAGCGCTCTGTCGTCCTTCATAAATTTTCCTTCTTTATGAATTTGCGAGTTTTTTAATTGAATGTTGAATAATTTGCGTTGTTTAATTTCAATATGTTATAAAAATTGAAGTGTTATAAATAGTTTTGAAGTAACAGGTTCTGACTGAACTTTTCTAAAAAGCTGACGAGTGACATACCTTAAAATATCTTATCTAGACAGCATAAAATATCATTAAATTGTTATAAATTACCATTTGAACTAGATGAGCTATGTGTTAAAGTTGGGTAGTCTATCTAGACTTTGGGAATATAAAAAAAATTATTTCAATTTCTCTTAATGTACAAAATGAAAAAAAAATTTGGGTAAATTATTGTAGAATTAAATTGATATAAAAATGAACCAAAATAAAAGTAACAAATTTAAAAAAGATCTTTTCTTTGCAGGTAAAATTTATTTTTTCGGATGCCATTGCATATCCATATCCTTAAAAAGTCATCTTTAAATTAATTTAGATATTGTTGGGTTTTTAAAAATTATTTTGCTGACTATTCCCTTTCACTATTAAAATGAATGAGTACTCAAGGGGAAAGGGCCTGCAGTTTCAGCTGATAGTAATATTGACGAACCATGTAGTTTTGAAGTAGAGCAAATAATCTCAGATGAAGAATCAGTCTTAAGTAGAAGGTCTACAGACAATGAAGAAAGTGATATTTCTCATGCACAAGCAGAAAATAGCAATGAATTTGAGATGCACTGTGAATTGAGACATGTATGGAGTGACTCTTCTGACTCAAATGCTGATAGAAAGAGTGATACTGAGTCAGATTATTTACGAGATTGGGCTGTTAAACATCAGATTCCAAATGTTTCTTTGTCTGATCTTTAAAATTTTTACGCCATTTCTATCCTGATTTGCTAAAAGATCCTCGAGCATTACTTAAAACGAAAATGAATTATACCATTCAAAACTAAATGTGGGGGAGAGTACTATTACTTTGGCATTGCGTCATCCCTTTGCCATGTACTTAACCAAAGTATGAATGTGATACCAGATCAATTTTCACTGAAACTGCAAATAAATATTGATGGTTTACCTCTCTTCAAGAGCACTTCTGACCAATTTTGGCCAATACTTGGAAAAATTCAAAACATCGAAGGCAACAATAAAGTGTCATTATTTGTCTATTCTATGGAACCAAAAAACCTAATAATCTTGAAGAATATTTATATGACTTTATAACTGAATATATGGAAATTGAAAGAAATGGAATTGAATTCTCAGGAAAACAGTTAAATATTACGATCGATTCAATCATTTGTGATGCACCAGCCAGGGCATTTATTAAAAATGTAAAGTCTTATTCTGGTTATCACGGTTGTGAAAAATGTACTCAACGTGGCAGGTGGATGGGTAAGATGACATTTCCTGAGATAAACGCTCCTTTAAGAACAGATCAATCTTTTTCTCAACAATATGACGATGACCATCATTTAGGGGATTCCCCTCTTTCCAGAACAAGTATACACATGGTTACACAAATCCCCTTGGATTATATGCATTTGGTTTGTCTTGGAGTCATGAAACGCCTCCTTTTACTGTGGATTAAAGGTCCATTGCATTGTAGACTAGGATCGCATGAAGTGCAGCAAATATCCGAGTCTTTAGTGGCACTTAAGCATTGCATACCATCTGAATTCGCAAGAAAGCCTCGGCCATTAGTAGAAATAGAAAGATGGAAGGCAACAGAGTTTCGACAGTTTTTGCTATACACTGGGGTTGTAGCTTTATATGATGCTGTTCATCCAAACATTTATCATAATTTTCTTCTTTTTAATGTGGGGATACATATTCTACTTAATGAGAGGCTATCAAATGAATACAATCAATATGCACACGATCTCTTACGAACTTTGTCACACATTTTTATCAGGTTTATGGCGATGAAAGGGCTGTTTACAATCTGCATTGTTTGGTTCATCTTGCTGATGAAACCCAAACTTTTGGTAGTTTAGACAACATTTCTGCATTTCCATTTGAAAACTTTCTTTCGAAGTTAAAAAAAAAATGGTGAGGAAGCCAACTTTTCCTTTGGCACAAATTATTCGCAGATTGTCAGAACACCCGGATTTGCAAAAGGAACAAAAAACTTATCCACATTTAAGTAAACCCCATAGCAGTGGACCTGTTCATGAGAGACTTGTGCATGGTTGTCAGTATCAGAAAGTAGAGACAGTGAGATATGTATAGCTGTGTACGAGTCGACGGAAAAATATGCCTAATCAAAAACATTATTTTGCATGAAGGTAAAATTGTTCTTGTTCATCAGGTCTTTGGAACATCAGAAAACGCATTCGTATGTCCGTTAGAATCCAAATTACTGGGAATTTTAAAAGTTTCGAATTTAGGAAACACTTTTCATTTTTCCGAATTGAATGACGTAGAATCCAAATGTGTCATTCTGCCATTCAAGAACAAATATATTGCGATTTCATTTACAGATGCTGATTGGTAGGTTAAAAAACACCTTACAGCTGGAGTGAATAGTCAGCAAAAATAATACTTTTTTGGTTTTGGGGGTTTTTTGGTATCTTGTTTTTGTTTTTTGGTTTAAAACATAATTTATATCAAATCATTAAGAAGGTCATTGACAACTAATGGGTATGCAGTGGTGGAATTTACAGAAGAAAAGGAAGTTGATGTGGTTCCTATGAGGTGGTTAGCTGAAAATGAAACTATGTGCCAGTGGCCAACCTTTAGAATGACAGCCAAAATAAGAAAGGCAGTGAAGGCATATATTGCCCCGAATGCAGATTTTAGGCCTCTTCCAGGCAGGGTACTGGCAAAAAGAAGTAAGTCTATCAGCAATCAAAATATAATTATATAGTAAACTTGAGTATATATATTCAGTACATATTACTGTATAATCAACATTTTATTAGAGATTTTGGTCTAGTGAATATATTTCTTTATGCAGCGGAGTACAACGATGCACGGAAAAAACTGTCAAAAGCAACATATATATCAGACTTGCAAACTGATGCTGAAGAGAACGAGGATATTGGTTCCAGGAAGACAAAAAACTTTGTATTATATCTACTTAGTCATGTTTTGTATTACCATTCAAAGTTATGTTAAGATTATTCTAACAATACATTGGTATTGTGTTCCTAGACGAAGTCGTGTTGAGTCTTCAGATTCAGAAGATTGATTGATTGATTGTATGTTGTTTTACGTCCCATTCGAGAATTTTTCACTCATATAGAGACGTCACCATATACCGGTGAAGGGCTTCAAATTTTGACCTTTACTCGGCACTCAGGGCCATTGAGCAGTGAGGGATCTTTATCGTGCCAACGCCTGCCGTGACACGGGGCCTCGGTTTTTAAGGTCTCATCCGAAGGACCCGATTCAGAAGAAGTTGAGTGTGATAAACAACAAGATGAGGAACACCACCGACAACAGATTAGAAAATCTCCTCGAAAGATTCAAAGGAAAATTGCCCCACCAAGTCTGCCACGTCTTCCAACTCCCCCATGTCAGCCCTCGTCTTCAAAACCAACAAAAACTAAAGCATCAATCAATTGTACAGCATCGTTATTTGATAAAGGCCCCTCCACTTCAGGTATGTATTTAAAATGATTCGGTGCCAATTTATTGTTTTTCAAATGTTATCTCACATAAATATTGCAAACTTATTTATTGTCTGTATTAAACTCTTACCTTGTTTTTAGCATCAGAAAAGAAAATTGTAAACTGCTTGGAAAAATCATGACCAACGTTGAGGATTTGAAAGTACAGATGCACCTAAACACGCAGCTGTTACAGGCAACAATCTCAAAGGTTGATGGACTTGGAAGCCTCCCAGTATCCGGTGGAAATGAGCTTGACACGGAATTAGACGTGTGTTTTCCTCTTAAATCACAAGAAGATATCGATAAGCTAGAAGACACACTGCAGGATAAGGACAAATGTAAAACTTTGGTAGGTTTAAATATCTCTCTCTCTCTCTCTATATATATGTAAATGCTACATGTACATGAGATGCCATTTATTATATGTATTCATTTTTTTATCTTAAAATATGCAGGTGAAATCGTTATCAACAATTTGAGGGGAAAATGCAAAAACAACGATCAGGAGACTCCTTTCTCACATGATATCAAACCCACTGGCGATTAAGATAAACTGGATGGGAAAGGGAGGGAAAATTCCTTTCTCTTCCTTAAAATTAAAGGAAATATTAAAAGGTATGTATTGAGAGAGAGAGGGGTCTTACATGGACATTCTTTGAGAAATAAATACATTATCTTTTTTTTATTTAGAAACAGTAAGGAAGAATCGCCTGTGCTCCAACACCACTGACACAGAGATATTCACTATAGCTAAGGACTGGTTCCGTTTTGCGAGCGACAGGGACGTCGGGCGAAAGAAAAGGGCCGAAAAAAGGAGGCAGCAGATAGCCACCAAAACACTCAAGATGATCAAACAGAAAGTGAACCTGAGCATGCTTAGATGTGTGTCGCTAAAACGACTATGGTTCCTAACCTCTAAAGAGAATATGAACATTTTCCATTCTTTAATTCTGTTTTGTTAGGCATTTATCTTTTAAAAATTTAGGCGCAAATTTTAAAATGTACGATTTCACCAAAAAAAGAGAACTAAGTACAATAAAAAATAAAAGAGATTTTTTTCAATTAATGTTTTATTACTTATCTTTTACACACCTATTTTTCATGATAAAGTAAAAAGTGAATTATTGTTTGACCAAACGGAAAAAAGTATTATTCAACGTTTATGGTACATGTCCATTGTTTGCCAACATTGAGCCGATGGGTTCTACACGTTGGACCTATGTAGGACCTTCAGCTGGGCCTACGTAGAACCGATGAGCAAAATAACGTTGGGCCAACATTGATTGCCAACGTTGGCCCGACGTAACGAGCATTGTTGGCCCAACATAGTCATGCTATCTGGGGAATACGATAACGATTTATGCAGAGTTGAGGTTAGTTGATTAATAGGTTAGAGATACTGTGTTAGATAATCATCTATCGGAGCTAAGATTCGTATATAATAAGTGTGACATTTTCAGAGGTCGGGAGTCTTTTACTAGGATTTAGACAGTGGATATGCTAGCTTAAATGTAACATCTTTTTTTGCATCCTCAATGCATTCATGTATATAAATTACTGCATTGTTTACCGACTTTTTATTGAATTTGGAATAACACGAGTTACAAGGATTTATTAATTACAGATTTATACCAACAATTGGATATGAAATAATGAAATTTTTCTCCAAGTAGTTCCTGTGGAATAAATGAATTTTACGTAAACTGCTTTAAATGTTTTAAAAAGTGATAAATACTAATTCACAAAACATTCATGATGAGTAACTTTCCAATATTTACAGATTCTCTAGGCCATTGACCAGAGTCTTGGCTAACCTATCCTCAGCAGATCTCCCTACAGGGATTTGTTGTGAATTTTGAGTTGGCAATGAGGGTGGCCATCCAGGCTAGAGATCCAGGGGCCGTGATACTAGGATGCGTCTTTTATTGGACACAGATCTTGTATCGCAAAGTCCAGGAGTTAGGACAACAAGTATATTCATATCAATGTTTCCCACTTTACATTTTTAAAAAAAATGACACAAAGAATTTTCCTATTACTGCAATGAATTTTTTTATTTTATTAAAGCCTTATATTGGTAATGCAATTTTTTTTATCATTAGCTTGCTAACATTTAAATTTTATGTCAAAGAGCATACAAAGAGAAGGCTGATGTCCGCCGTTTCTTGTGGCAGGTGATGGCGCTACCTTTCCTGCCTCAAGAGCATGTGGAGCCCATGTTCCATCAAATGGACTAAAAAGTTCCGACCGCCCAGATGGACTTCTTCATGGCCCATGCGGGGAGACAGTGGTTTAGGAACACAACATTTAGAGTGAAGAACTGGATTGTGTTCCTGGCTTCTGTGAGGACCAACAATGACCTCAAAGGGTGACACAATCGGCTCAACTCCAGTATGAACATTCGAGGTCCTGTGCCCTTCTACTTGTGCTACAAGAGCTTTATAAGGAAACCGCTTCTATACCCATGCAGACCAAGCTTCTCATTAAGTGCAAAATGGAAGGACTCAACTGGAAGCGTGCATCGCAACTAAATGTGAAGGTTTACCACAAGATTATCTAGCTGTTGCAGAGGTGTTCTGAACTCTATGGACCTGTGGACTGTTAATCCGTTGATTGTACAGTGCTCAGTGACGGCTATTAAAATAATTCATAGATGTATGTGACTGTAAACACAAGATGAAACACTTCCTGTAAGTTTGGCTTAATGGTGGCTTATAGCTCCTTAATGATGGTTTAATGGTTTTCTTTAAGTCACCATTAAGCACCTTTAAGCCACATTTAAGTAATAAATACACCACCATTAAGTTACCATTAAGTCATCTCAAAGTCCTTAATGGATGCTTAAAGGTAGCTTAATGGTGGCTTATAGGTGCTTAATGTCCAAACTCCATTAAGCTACCATTAAACCACCTTTAAGTCACCATTACGCAGTCGATAAAACTGCTTTTATGGGTTAAATATTATTTTTATAATGATTTCTTCACAAAAATTATAAATGTCGAGTTTATACATTTGTTAATTCGGCGAAAATAATGTAAAAGAAGAAAATAAAAAAAAAATTGATAAAAAAAGCATTTCCAACAGGATTCGATCCTACGACCTTTAGATTGGAGGGCGAACGCTTTAACTACTGAGCTATCGAGGCTGTTGAAAAATAAAGTGAAATATAAAAACTTTATTTTTAACAAAAATTGTTTGGAATGGCTACAGGTACCTGTACATGTATTTTGTTTCTGATGTTTATATTTATTAATCAATAATACAAATAATTATATTTATATATATATTTTAAAAAAGAAATTTTTATAAAGTTTTAGATTAAGTTAATATTTCTTAACCGTGGACCGGAGTTCGGTATGATCCTTTGAAACAACTTTTTGATTTTTAGTAACTGAATTCCTCGTTCTGTTATTCGCAGATTTATAAGCATGAAAAGATTGCAATTCAACAGATATAACAAAATTTTGTTATTAAAAAGGAATATATTATCGAAAGAGAACGATGGGGAAAAAAACAGATTATAGTTCTTATAAATATGCTGTATATATTTACGATTTTTGACAATCTTTGCGTAACAATCAAGCTATAAAATATTTTTGTAACATATCATCTTCAGTTTTAATTCTTTTTATATCATTATGGGTATCAAAATAATTGTCTTTTTGTGTACAATCATAATTTCTAATTTGTTATATGCTTGCGTAAATTTTAAGTTTTGTAAAAATAATATATCATCAAAATCTGTCACTGTACGTTCCCGTGTATAGTTTCCTGTTAATTGACCGGGGACTGGTGGGGACACCTAATTAAGGTCTATTGTCTAACTAGTCGATATATTGTACACTGATTATTTTACCCCGCTTCTCAATGTGTATAAATCTGGTCGGATGCCCTGTTTAATTTGATCGGTTGTTCTTCTGAAAATTGATTTTGAAATAACAATCGTTGAAGACCGACTATATTTTGATCAATTCTTACTGCTGCATTATTTTAAATAAATTCTTACTTCTGCATTATTTTAAATAAATTCTTACTTCTGCAGTATTTTAAAAGAAAGGAAAAAATAATGGCACTTAACCACGAATTAATTCAAATTATTCATGAAGTAATTCAATGATTGGCAATATAATCTATACCTATATTTTATTTTTATATCTTAAACATTTCTCTACCCCCCCCCCCCCAACAAAAAAAAAAATTAAGAGACTTGGAGATATTCCAGTAGAAAATGACTCTAATTACAACATTTCCTATGAATTCGGCAGCGGAATGTGGCTCTCCAAACACGAAAGAAAAATATGTGATTTTTTTTTAAATTAATATATACTATGTATTCATGGATAAAAATAATTTTGATACATGTATTCAAACAAACTGATTTTAGGGAGCGAAAATTTTAAGGCATTTGGTGAAGCTGTTCTCAGTTCCCGAGTTTATACGCATTGACGAAAATGTTAGAAATAGCGAGAAAAAAAATTATGAATTGAATCAGTATTTGCGTAAATGATACTGAAACAACTTCAAACTTAACAAGTTAGTTTAAAGACTTGATACTGGATGCGTTAAAGTGGTTTAATTAAGTTTGGACATTAAGCCACCATTTAAGCTGCAGCTTAAAGGTGCCTTAATGGTAGCTTAATGAAGTTTGGACATTAAGCACCTAGAAGCTGCAGCTTAATGGTGGCTTAAAGGAATTAACTTCTATAAGCCACCATTAAGATACCATTAAGCGATAGTAAAGATGGTCTTTCGTCCTGTGAAAAATGTGTAACTGTTTAATAGATTGATATTTTAAATGTTAAATTAAATTTTAAATGAGCAACATCCACGTAGGAAGTAACGGTGTGTATAACTAACGAAGGGACTGAATGTACACAGAGCTGCAGGAACAGATGCAGTCCTAATAAATTTTTAAGACTTTGCTTCCGAACTCGCACCAATCAAGACAAAATTATTCCAACCCCCACAGGAACTTCTGGATTCGCCACTGAATCCATCAGATGATATTACAAAAATTGTCAGAGATAATCTGAAATTCGCCATATGGATAGCGGAAGATGCCAACTTACCGGACAAAGACTGGGATAAGGAACCCATAACAGGATCCAGATGCCCAAAAGAAATAAACGAAACATTCTTACACATGAAGAACGGAGCAGGACTTAACCAAATCATACATTTTCTAACTAGAGACAGTAACATATTATAGCTATTTTTTTACGAACAAGCCGGGATTGATAGACCGCTGTACCCCATCCCTGGTATAAGTGACCACGATACAATTGCGTACGTAGAAGGTAGATCAAAAGCAAAATATAAAAAAAACCAATAAAAAGGAAAATCTACTTATAGAAAAAGACTAATTTTAAAGATCTACACTCCGACATGCAGAAATTTTCAACCGAATATACGTTCAGACATAGTATCAACACAGACATCAACACATTATGGAATATCTTTGCTGAAGAGAGCACCAACTTGATGAACACTCACGTAGCATCTAAGTGGACATCCGAAGGCTTCAGTCAAGTCTGGTTAAACAGAGACATAAAGGACTTGTCGAGAAAGAAAAAGAAGGCATACAAAAAGGCGAAAACTGGGGAAAGCGAAGACTGGGAAACCTTCCTGCAGAGACTCACGCTTGAAACTCAGACCACCTGCATATAACATAACAAGTACATATCTAACATGTTTGAGGAAGATAACACGACCAATCGTAAGAAATTTTTGAGTTTTATTAAAGGAAAAAGAATCGAGAGCGTAGGAGTATCACCATTGCGCAAAGAGGGCATACTTCATAGTGATTCAGTGAGTAAGGCAAACATTTTGAACGACCAGTTTGTTTCGGTTTTACCCAGGAGAATACGAACAACCTTCCAGATCTAGGAGATAGCCCTTATCCAGACATTCCCGATATATCTATACATCCAGATGGTTTGAAGAAACTACTGAAGAACATCAATCCTCAAAAGGCAACAGGTCCGGACAGCATCCCAGGTCATCTACTTAAGGAGGTCGCACACGAGGTCACACCAAAACTCACCCTCATATTTAGTGCATTGCTGCAACAGGGTAGAATACCTGACCAGTGAAAGGAAGACACAGAGACTCCACACTTTCAGAAAGGTGACGGAGGGAAAGCCGCAAACTACCGTCCTGTTTCTCTCACCTCCATTACTTGTAAGATAATAGAACACATACTCCATAGCACCATTATCACTAGTCTAGGGGACCAAGAGATACTATCCGACTACCAACATGGATTCCAAAAAACAGAGGTCATGCGAAAGTCAGTTGGTACTCACCTTATAGGACCTATCAGACAGCTTTAACTCAGGAGACCAGATCGATTGTGCCTTACTTGATTTCTCAAAGGCCTTCGACAAAGTCTCACACCAACGACTACTCCAGAAATGCCCCCCCCCCCCCCCTACGGAATCCGGGGTAATAATCTTCAGTGGATTGCCAGTTTCCTCCACGACAGACCGCAAGAAGTGGTATGCGAGGGAGCCAGATCAGGAAAGTCACCGGTAACGTCGGGCGTGCCTCAAGGGACGGTGCTCGGACCTCTTCTATTCCTTGTATACATCAACGGCCTGTCCAGCATGGTATCAACTAGCACTCGACTGTTTGCAGACGACTGTCTCCTCTATAGGACCATTAAATCACCTGAGGACTCTTGTAAACATATAGGGTTTAGAATGGACATTTTACCTGAACATTTTAAACTTGGACTATATTCATAACATAATTATTTTAGTTATAAATAGTGACAGTATAATAAAATAAAAGTTTGTTAAACAGGGATGTACATTGTGAACCACATGCGGTGATTTTATAATTGGAAAAAGAGACTTAATATCATGAACTATGATTATATTGTTTGAACAAATTGGATGTTGTTATTGATACAATGAACTATAATTTTGTAAACTCATTTGTAATGGCATTAATCAGAATAGACCAATCAAGCCCATCGATACTAAGTATTAAATTTTGAAAGGAAATGTAAAGTTACTAGTAAGATTCTTGATTAAGAGTAATAAAATTGGGAACTTTGAAGTAGATAAGTAAAAGATCCAAGGGCTAGAACTCCTGTGGTACAGAGATGGGAACTGAGTCCATAAATATTATTAATGAAGGTATACCTGGATTGGAGGGTGGTTCCATGTTGGGGTTCATAGGTTAAAGGACAGACCTACGTACTAAGCGTAGGTGGTATGCCAATGTTAAGTCAGCAAATGAAAAGTACTTTTATATCCGGGACCATGAATACCCACTTAGCACAAAATACCCTGTTTTGCTGGAGAACGGCATTCTATTCTTCTTTCTTTCGGCCATTCATAAGGCATCTATTAACTCTCTTTTGGAATACTGTTTGGGTTACAATATGGTCTCTAATTTGTTGGACCTCACCTTAATTATTACTTTTGGATTTTTAGTTCTACGCTCTTCTTAAATATTTGGGACGGATCTTAAGAACTTTTGCTATAACAAGTGTATTGGTCCGTTCTGATGAGATTTCAGAAACTATCATTTAAAATCTATACGACCACGGTGGATTAATAAATGTTTGTAAAAGCTACAAACTTTTTTATTGGCTTACACTCTAGGATCCTTCAAAACGATCTGGACAGCCTGCAGCAGTGTGAGGAGAACTGGCAAATGAGTTTCAACGCCGGCAAGTGCGAAGTCTTGCGGGTTACAAACAAGAGGAAGCCCATCATATGGAAATATACTATCCACGGAGTACCACCTTTAACCCTAAACTCTCTGCTCCCATGCTGAAAAACTATCAAGACATAAGGGGCAACTGGTCAAATCGGCTAAAGAAAATGCTGAGGCCATCATTAACAAGAGGCCCATGGGCCTTGAATCGCTCTTCTGATAAACTGTGCAACCTATCACTTCTATTTGAACCCTCGAAGTATCCTGTATATTTAGATAAACCCTTGAAATTCCAATTCACACTCTGAGAACCCAAGATGATTCTAAGCCAATTAGTACCTGAGAGTTGGTCATGGTGACCCACTTATCACTTGTCATTGTCTGAGGACCCATCAACTAAGTTTGATGATTCTAAGCCAATTAATACCTAAAATATTTTTTTAAATTATAACCATAAAATTTTATAAGTAGGTCAAAGTGACCTACTTTTCAATTGTTGTACTCCAAGGACCCAAGATGCATCAATTGACAAAGTTTGATGATTTTAAGCCAATTAGTACCTGAAATATTTAATTAAAGCCATAAATTTTCAAAAGTAGGTCACGGTGACCTACTTTTCAGTTGCTGTACTCCGAGGACCAAAGATACATCGACTGACAAAGTTTGATGATTCTAAGCCAATAAGTGCCCAAAATATTTAATTAAAGCCATAAATTTTCAAAAGTAGGTCACAGTGACCTACTTCTCAGTCAATCTACTCCGAGGACCAAAGATGCATCAACTGACAAATTTTGACGATTCTAAGCCAAATAATTCCTGAAAATATTAAATACAGCCATAAAATTTCAAAAGTAGGTCACCGTGACCTACTTTTCAGTTGTCGTTCTCCAAGGACCCAAGATGCATCAACTGACAAAGTTTGATGATTCTAAGCCAAAAAGTACCCAAAATATTTAATTAAAGCCATAAATTTTTAAAAGTAGGTCACCGTGACTTACTTTTCAGTTGTTGTACTCCGAGGACCCAAGACGCATCAACTGACAAAGTTTAATGATTCTAAGCCAATTAGTACTTGAAATATTTAATTAAAGCCATAAATTTTCAAAAGTAGGTCACCATGACCTACTTTTCAGTTGTTGCACTCCGAGGACCCAAGACACATGAACTGACAAAGTTTTATGATTCTAAGCCAATTAGTACCCGAAATATTTAATTAAAGCCATAAATTTTTGCAAGTAGGTCACGGTGACCTACTTTTTAGTCGACCTACTCCGAAGACCCAAAAGTCATCAACTGACAAAGTTTGATGATTCAAAGCCAATTAGTACCCCATATATTTAATTAAAGCCATAAATTTTCAAAAGTAGGTCACTGTGACCTACTTTTTAGTCGACCTACTCCGAAGACCCAAGATGCATCAACTGACAAAGTTTGATGATTCTAAGCCAATTAGTACCTGAAATATTTAATTATAGTCATATAAATTGAAAAGTAGGTCACGATGACCTACTTTTCAGTTGACCTTTTTTGAGGACCCAAGATGCATCAACTTACAAAGTTTTATGATCATAAAACTAAAAATGTCCAAATTATGCTTCTAAAACGCTTTGAAATCGAATGCCTGCAAAGTTCAAAAAGTAGGTCACTGTGACCTACTTTTTAATAAATATGTTTTATGGCCCCAAGATGCATCATCTTACAAGATTTAATGATTCTAAACCTCTCGGTATTCGAATTAATGACCTTAATTGTTTTGAAAAAGATAAGCCATAAAATTCAAAAAGTAGGTCAAGGTGACCTACTTTTTAGTTGACGTACTTCGAGGACCTAAGATACATAAACTGACCAAGTTTGATGATCATAGGCCTTAAATTGTTCAAAATATGCCTCTAAATCATTTTGAAAAAGAATGGCTGCAAAATTTAAAAAGTAGGTCACCATGACCTACTTTTGAGTCAACATGATATGAGGTCCTTAGATGCTTCAACTGACAAGATTTGATGATCCTAGTCCTTATAGTAAGCAAAATATCAACATTTTAATAAAATGTAATTTTTGGTCAACTTTGAAGTGACCTTGAGACCACGCCCTTTGCCCCAGGGTAAATCCCCGCGCAAATTTTAATCTACAACATATCCTCATCCTTTTGTGTAAGTTTGGTGATAATCTGCCCAGTGGTTCTTGAGAAGAAGATTTTTTTAGCAACCAGTACTTTTGTTTCTATTTTCCTAATTATCTCCCCTTGTTAAAGGGTCACAACCCCAGTTTTAGTATAAAAGGGAGCCCTTGGGCCAAGGATACCTTGTGACAAATTTGACAATAATTGGCCAAGGGGTTCTTGAGTTATGGCCCATATTCTAAAAAGTTTACGCACACCGCACACCGCACACCGCACAAATGGCCATAGCATTAGCTCTTTGAGCCTTTGGCTCAGAAGAGCTAAAAATATCTTTGTTTCCCCTAACCCGACCCTAAAATTTCAAGTTGGGTAGGTAGGTAGGTAAATAATTTTTTTCTTCTGATAGCAGTTTTGGAAATACATTCTGAAAAATTAAATGATATCTTTATAAATAAGAAAGAACAAAAGAAACCAATTTTTTTAACCGAATATCACACAAATGAAATTTAAAAGCAGCATGTGTGGTAAATTAATTCACAAATATTATTCATTTGAACTTGTGAAATATCTCAGGTCAGCATAAATTTATTGAAATCGAATTTTTAGAAAAAGACAAGACTCGCAAATAATCAACCATCTGCCATCCGAGTATAATTTTTCAAACCTACTATCATCTTCGAGTGCTTACACAGACAAAATGTCAAGGGCCTGGCTCTCGGTAATTGTAGTGTTTTGTTTTGTGGTCAAGACGTAAATCAGAAGCTTTTTTATAAGTCACAGGTCCCGACGAGGGACGTGGAGACTGGTCAGTGGTATGAGACCGTAAAAAACGTTGTTCCATGCAGTGCTGCAGTATGCATGTAGATGTTGGCACGAAAAAGATCCCTTATTGATGCTTTATGATCAATGGTCATAAGTGCCGAGAAAAAGTCTAAATTAGGAGCCCTCCACTAGGCAGGTGTTCAAATGTTGACCCAATAATTTTTAAAGGTATTTTTAAGCAAAGAAACAACCTATTTTCAAGGGCCTAACTAAAGTAAAATACACTGGACGTCTCAGGAAGCCGTACCATAAGCCAACTTTAAAGATTTCAGCATTATTTGAAAAGAGTGTTCCTGTATAAACAATATTTAATTCAACCAAACCATATCTAAAATGATTAAAGTTTCATATATCTAATGTTATAGTGAAGACGTTTACCCCATAAATAAAAGAAATGACGAAACGACACCTGAATTATATTTATCAAGATAAAATAGTTATACAAAGACATATTTACAACTCCTATGGTCCTATATAGTAAAAATAGAATCATACATGAAGTGATAATTAGATCCAAACGAATGAAATGCAGTGAAATTTATTGATATGCATCAGTGCACACAGAAAGTGGGCCCCTCATTTGCTCATGAGACAGGCTTTTCCATGCTTTCTACGTACATTAATTTTAGTATACACATTTGCAAATACCATCTTAACACTCCTTAGTCATGGTAAATTTAATTCATAAAATGTTTCAAGAGTGTAAGATTCTACGATTCTAATAAGTTAAGAGATATATATTATGATTTATACATGGCCGTTGTTTTATAACACGAACTAACCCTCTGTGGCGACATGTTGAGGGCGCCAAATGAGAGTAAAACAAAAGCCACCGTTCTGATAAAAACGGATTTCTATGAAATTGAATTTTATAAAGTTTATAAACAATAAAAAAAATATTTGAAAAATTTTATTAAAAAAAGAATTTCAGTAGGCACGATTTAAGTGGGTCGTTCGCGTTAGGGGAAACAAAGGTATTTTTTATTTTGGCCTGAAACCATTTTTCCTTCAACAAATTGTTGGTTTCGTAATGCTTTTAAACATTATCACTTAAAGAGAAAAATCCACTGGCTGACTCTCTAAGCTTCTAAAAAACGTATTTCTTTACGTCAAGTTCTCGTTTCGTCCCTTAAAGCACTAGGTTAACGATCCCATGCATGCAGGTTCTTGCATTATTTTGAAAATTGAACAGAAAAACGAAAAAATATTTCTGTTCTTTTCAAATTCACATAGCATAATTCCATTAAAAGTCAGTAGCTGCTTACATCAGACTGATCTAGGATTTTATAAGAAGGGGTTCGCCGCAAAAACGTTTAGCCAGCTTTCAATACTTCACATCCAATTTCCATTTTACACTAATTTTGCTTTTATACGTTACATTCTGTACTAAGTTTTATAATTTTCTATAATATTTGTTTTTGGACAGCTTTCGTTGATTTAAGTCTGAATCCCGTGACCACCACCCCTCTAGATCCGCCTTATAATGTCAAAAACGTTTAAATTTTACAATTTCACTTAAGGAAAAAAAGTTAACTTAAAGAGGTTGAAGTTTTCACTTCGGCATTTTCTTCCAAATGGAGCTTTGCAAACTTCACTAACGGGTGTGAAACTTGCGGAGTACCCTCTGATAGAAATTGACTCGGTCAACTGCATCCAGACAAAGGAGGAGACACCCTTATTCTTAACAGGCATTGAAAAAAGAAACCCCCTTATTAAGATTTTGAATACATGGCAATTGCAAAAAAATGTAACTCTTAGGATATAAAAAATAAATATTTACTAAACTAGAGCCGAGCTCGTTGCAATGCAACGAATAGGTCTTCCGTCGGAGCTCAGGACAGGACATAGCGACCTTGAGTCAAGGTCATGCAACATTTTAAGGCTATAAACAATCCTGTAAGGGGTATCAACTTGCAATGTTTCAACAGTAGAAAGACAGTAAAGGAATGTAAAATTCCCCTGTCAGTGAACTTGAACTTGTCCAAGATTATAGACCTTTTTGTTTGTTTGTTTGTATGTTGTTTAACGTCCCTCTCGAGATTTTTTCAATCATATGGAGATGCCACCATTTGCCGATGGAGATCTGCAAATTTTGACCTATACTCAGCACTCATGGCCATTGAGCAGTGAGGGATCTTTTTCGTGTCAGCACCTACTGCCAGACGGGACCTCGGTTTATACGGTCTCATCCGAAGGACCGGTCTCTGCGTCCCACAGTGGGATTCGAAACTGCGACGTAAGGATCAACTCCTTACTCCACGACTCTAGAGCAGACACTCTTACCACTGCGCCACGTGTGCGACTAGACCTTTTTGAATTTTACTCTTATTATATCAGTGACCTTGAACTTGCCTAAATGACCTATGTTAAGGTTAAAAACAACCTTTGAACAAATTATAAGCTTCCAGTGATACTCAATGACAAAAGGTACCTGGAAAAGAATATTGCACTTTTCTATCAGTGACCTTGAACTTGCCAGAAAGACCTTGGATCAAGGTCAAAACATATCCTTGGATCATAAGCAATCTCTGTATCAAGTAAAAGCTTCCAGTGATTTTATATTACAAAGTTATAGCATGGAAAAAAAATTAATATTTATCTGCCAGTGACCTTGAACTTGCCGGAAAAACCTTTGTTCAAGGTCAGGACAAACCCATCTCAAGCAATCTGAGAAAAAGTTTCCTGTGTTCCTCCCACCCCTTATAAATCTATAATCTAGGCACAAATTTTGCAACTTCTGCCAGTCTAGTACAATGTTATCTCAAACCGGAGGATCATAAGCAATCTTTGTTCCAAGTATGAGCTTCCAAAATTATAGCACATACAGTAATCTTACACTTTTCTGTCACTGACCTTGAATTTACAGGAATGACCTTGGATGAAGGTCGTGGCAAACCATTTGTCATAAGCAATTCCTGTATCAAGTACTGTAGATTCCTTATTTTTCGCGAGTACTTATTTTCGCGAAATGACTCTTTTACGTCAAATCGCTAGAACAATAATTCGCGAGTGGACGGTTGATCGAGATATTTTACATTGATTTCAGAACCATTAAAATAAAAGCGAGTAATTTTATTTCGCGAGTGGTGCTTCTCGCGTAATTACGCGATAATTTATTCCTTGCGTATATTTAGGAATCTACAGTATGAGCTTCCAGTGACTCTCTATTACAAATAAATGGGTCGGACAAAACTTTGCTATTTTTTCCAGAGACCTTGAACTTGCCGGAATGATGTTGGATCAAAACCATGACACACCCTTGGATCATTAGTAATCTTTGTACCAAGTATGACCTTCTAGTTTCTTCATAACAAAGTTATATCCTGGGGAAATTATCACGGACAGCTAGGCAGAGGGACAGTGTGATTCCAAAACACTCAAAACACCCCCACCCCAAACCCACACACTTCGTTTGGGGGGATATATAAATCCCTATGTTAAATTATGAACACACTTTCCGGCCCAAACCTTCTCCCTGGAATCAAGATTTGAAAAAAAAAATGAATGTATACTATGTTGGAAATTTCTCATTCTAGTTCAGGGGTATAATACTATTTTCAAATGACCCCATGCGCGGATCTAAAGGGGGTGGGGGCAGTTAAATGTATATACTTAACCAAGTAAAAGTGTCCATGACCCCCCCCCCCCCCCCCAGAAAATACGGACCCTTCCTCGAAAACGCGGATCTGTGTTAAAATGGTATGAAAAGTCTTAGCTATGAAGCTTTAAAAGTCAACTCCCCCCCTCCCCCCCCCCCCCCCACACGCGCAAACACACACGAAATAGGTTTTTCACGTTTGGGAAAAGTTTCTTTTTTTGGCTTCTCAAGAAATTTCTGGGTTGAAATATTTTTTTTATTGGGATCCCCATCCCCCGGTGAAAAAAATTCCTTGATCCGCGCCTAATCCCATCTAATTTTTACTACATGTATCTGTTAAAAGAGGATGTGACCCTTCATTTGAACAAAACTTTACCAAAAATATTCTGCAATTTTCGTTGTTATGGCCCAATGGTTTTTGATAAGATAAAAATGAGAAAAATTTACAAGTACATGTACATAGCTTTAGAACGACAACGACGAAAACGCTTATATACATAAAGAAAACAAACAAAGATGAAGAATTATGAACAGAAAAGCTTACATGGGCCTTTGACTTGGGAGATGAGATACTTATTAAAAAATGAAATTTTCTTTTTTTTGCATTTCAGAGAGAGAGAGAGAGAGAGATTCTAGCTAGGTCTTTGAATAACAGTGACATCGGTTCAGAAAACCAGGTCCCTAAGAATGTACATGTATGTAAAATAGGCAGTGCCTTTCTCTAGGAATTCATCACCTGCTTCTGTAAAGCGCCATCCTCACTTGTACTTACATAACCGACTGCGAAGGAAAACATTCTATTTATTTCGGGGATGGGGGTATACGTATAGTGATGAGAGGAAATTTATTTACCTATACGTTCATTAAATATGAAAGATTGCTTCTGAGTATCTGTATACGATCGTACGACTTTCGTGTTAATTTATAAAAGTTAGATTATGTAAGCAAAGAACTAAACTAACATTTGTCAGATGAATTAAATGATTATTTAGCCGTTTATAATGTTTTTTTTTAAATATCTGCAAGAACCACTTTATCTTAAAAAACAAATAATCTTCCTATTATGGGCGCCCATGATATATTAGACAGGCTGTTTAATTAAAATAGACATCCAAGAGAACAACACATTTTTTTTTCAGTGGCGGATACAGGAATCTTGAAAAGGGGGTTCGACCAGTTTTGGGTCGGGGTAGGGGCCCAAAGCCACACAAAAAAATTATTTATTAAATCTTGTGTATATTTTTGATACAAAAGGGAGCAGGCCCCCTGGGCCTCTAAATCTGCCAGTGTTTTTTTTTTTTTTTCATTATAAAGACTTGCAGAATATACATGGCCGTAGGAACCGGGGGCACGGGGGCCGTGCCCCCCCCCCACCCCACCCCCAAGAATTCTGGCGTTATATAGATTACTAGTCAGTAAATTATATTATACCGAACGAGGTTGAAAAATGCCGAACTTTATTTCTTAAAATTAACACAATTATCAGACTTTTCTCATATCACTGTAAAAATGCCCTAAAAATCGATCTAAAACGCGTTGACAAAGTCAAACCAGACCGTTTTTTTTTATTTTAGGGCATTTTTACAGTGATATGAGAAAAGTCTGATAATTGTACGTGGTAATTTTAAGAAACAAAGCTCGGCATTTTTCAACCTCGTTCGGTATAATATAATTTACTGACAATTTTTTTCCGTATAGGAGGAACACATGGGCGAAGGATAAAAAAGCGGTATTCTGCGTGTACATGTATATATCATTGCTATTGTGTACTCGGATTAAACCCAAAATCCTTCGTTACATTGTATTTGGGTATAATTTTCACATGTTCTCAGGCGGATATTCCTTTATTTTTAGCTGTCTAAAGACTAATTTCAGTTAACAGAGAAATGTTTTTATTTCTTCGTTTTTTTCCCATCCTTTTGATTTACATGTTTGCTTTGTACACAAAAGCGTGTGTTCGTGTACCGCTGTTTCTACGCGCTATCGATGTGATCAGGGAAAACATGATATCCTCCAGCAATTTACTTCTTATAAAAACACTCAATGAAAACATATTAAGTGAAAATATATATACCCGTTAGTATCTTAATACCTTAGTATATACCTGTTTAATGCAATGTCTTCAAGCGTAACGATCGCTGGCCAGGACTTGAATATGATTTATTACCGTTATTAAAACAACTCGTCAGCTGGGTGGACCTATGATTTAAACAGTAAAATAGGGAAATTCCAGAGTTCGAAGTGTATTTATTTTGGGCGCTCTTCCACATAAACAAATAAAACCGCATTTACACGTACTTACATGCATGTACCAGTAATTCGTATCATGGGTATATTCAGTTTATTAGATGAAATAAAACAAATGCATAAGATTAATCTTCTTAAACAACACGTTTTTAAAACAATCTATCTAATATAACTAACGGTATAAAATGACAAAGAAAATAACGGGTTTGTGTTTGTATTTAATATAGAATGAGAACAAATCTTAACCTGTCAAATCATTTATAAAACATGCTTCGTTTTCCAGACACTAATTGCCATGCGTAATCTTCACATGCACTGACCAAGAGGTCACAAGTTTGAAATGTATGGCTTCTCATTGCGCGAGTTTTCTCAACACATGTCGGAGTAGACTTATATAAGCCAATTGATTCCTAAAGAAAACTGCATAGGAAGTTTTTTTTTTTTTTTTTTTTTATTTTATTTTACACTTTTAAACGGGTAAAATTCATTCGATGCTCAATAGTATTTTCAAATACAAGTGAAATATTTAGGTTACTTGCGCCCGACCTAGTATTTTGTATGCAATAATATTGTAAGTTAGGTAGAAAATAATACAAACTCAAAAGTACTTAATTTTATTTTCGATTTTCCTGACAATTAAAAATATGACCTTCACGTACAATTATCGTGATAATTATATACATGCTGTTTAATGTTCATGATAGAAATAGCAACTCGTTAAATAATAACATTAGAGAGATAAATAAACGGTTTCTTTAATACGCAAACAAAGTGGTCTTTTCGGCATTCAAAATGCATTGAATTTGAAGTGAATACGTGAAAGGCAGTTAAGACTAGCTGATTAAAACAAGCGAGTGATAAACAGTAAGACGAAATCATATGAAAGATTCGAAATGATTTTAAAGTAATTTTCCACAAAGCGCAATTATCTCGATATCGAGAAATACAATGTTTATAAAAATAAATATGCAACTTTCTTGTAATTCAGCGAATAAAATATAAATCGAAATGTACTAGCGACTTAATCAAAGATATTATGAAATAATCTGAAAGATTCAACATATTTATCCACTCATCACTTAGTTTACAAAATGTATTTGGAATGGCCATTCTATGGTTTGTTTTATGTACGACCTTAGGTCGCTGATTCACACGCCGATCGATCCCTGGTGACCTCCTTTGCCACGCGCTATCGAGGGAGGGGTTACATAATTGTAAACACACAAGGTAAATGTAAAAGGCGTGTATTTAATGGCTGTGAATAGTCTATGTTTAAAGTTTTGTTTTATTTTCTAACGTTATTGTTTGTTTTTATATGATAAGAAGAAAAGGTTATCTTTTTCCCCTGTTTAGTAGACTGGTTTATCCAAATTTGAAAACAAACGAAATAAAAGGGAAAGTTGTTAGTAAATAATTTGGAAATAAAGCACAAAATACTTAAAGAACTTGATTCTAAAGAATATATTAGCATCTAATGTAGCTAAGTTTATTATTTATAGTAAGTTTATTTTAATTACACGCATGAAGAGCTCTTGTTTACTTGCTGAATGAAAACAGTAACCTGTATATGTGTTATGCTTCTAGCTCATTTAGAACACAAGACTCAAACAAAATAACGTTTTCATGAGATCAATAAGATTTTAAAGAACAACTTTATTTACGGCAGCTATTTCGAAATATTTACCGTTTTTGAGTTATAAAGCAAAAACTTTAAAGGGCCCCAGATCCCTAATTTTAGGGGCCAGACCCTTTTTAGTGGTGTCAAATGAAAGGTCTTAAAATTGTGCACAACTTTTATTCTACATGTCTTATCAAAATATTTTTAGTTTAGAAGATAAAAAGGAAAATATGTGTAAATTTTCGCTCTTTTAGGCAGTCTAATTTTTTACCTCTCTTTAGCGCCATTTTGAATACAGAAATTGAAAAACAAAAACCGATGTGCACAACTTCAGTGCCTCTTGTATTTAAATTCGGTAAAATTTCTACTCCAGCTTTTGTAGTCTCTAAGCCTTTGTCTGGAAATGAAGCCCACTAAATTTTCATTTAAAGGGAAATAACCCAAAAGCGGAAGTGGATTTTTGAAATGTTTGACAGCATTCTGATAGAGTTTTGTAACGTCTATAAACCCTGCAAATTTGAGCAAAATCCGTTGAGAAATGAGCGAGATATGAGGTCTCAAAGTTGGCGTCTAGGAAAAAAAAAGAATAATAAGAATAATCTTAACCATCAGAATCAGTAGAAGGTCTTCCGTTGGAAACGGAAGACCTTAATAACACTGGTATCCTGTAACATTATAAACATTTAAGCTTCGTTAAAGCCTGTACTTTGCGTTACATTTCATATTTTAAAGAGGTTGAGCATATTTCCTTGAAAGGTTTTGTGGCAGATTTTGAGGCTGGATTATGGCAAGCTGTGAAAGAGCGCTTCCCCAGACATGCCAATCAAGGATGTGCCTTTCACTGGTCACAGGCTGTCTTAAGTAAAGTCCAGGAACATGGTCTACAGGTACATGCAGTAAAAAAAATTAGTTTGATAAGGCTAATCCAAGTTTTTTTTTCTATGTGTGGAAAATTCTCAAATGGTGATAAGAATTTCTACAATTGTACTCTATATGTGTTATTTCTCTTTTGTTTTTCTGGATAGAAAGATATATAGTTTTTTTTATTTAAGGTGGACGCTATACAAAGAAAAAAATGGAAAGGCCTAAATTGAATGACAATTTGCGTTCATGTATCATATTCATGTTAATTAAATGATATACTTCTAACTTTCAGAGAGCCTACAATGAGAGGAACGTGTACCACTTTGAGCGACAAGTTTTGGCATTGCCATTTCTTCCACCAGAGCACATTGAGGACACCTTTCACCAGCTGGATGCAAGAGCTCCAAGAGCCATGGTGCCTGTCATGGACTATATCTGCAGGACTTGAATCACTAGCACATTGTTTAAAATTGACTACTGGTGAATATTTATGACTGCCATCAGACAAACAATGATGTAGAAGGTAGGCATAACCGTCTTAACAGTGCCGTTGCAGTTAAAGGATAAGTGTCCTTCTACAGACATGTTCAAGAACTGTACAGGGAGTCCAAGGACATTCCACTGCAACTAAGGCTGGTGACTGAGGAAAAGCTGTAACATTACCAGAGAAAAAGATCCAGACAGTCCAGGGGAAAGTATTCAAACTTTGGACCCAGTACTGTGAAAGAGGAAATCAGCGCATGTCGTCCGCATAGAGTGTGCTGCCATCTATATGGACCTCCTGTCCTGGGAATGCTGGACAGAATTTTAAGTCTGATAATTCAATGAATAAATGTTTTTATAAAGCATTTATAACTGCAATTGTTTACTTACTTCAAGAAGTTTTGACAAGATAAATGGTATGTGAACACGTCTCATTTAGAGGAAATTTGTTGGATACGTGTATAAAATTTTGCAATAGAATAATTTTTATTAGATCAGGATTAGAACTTTATTTTTCAGAGCAATTATGTGATTGATACCTGACTTGAATAATATAACTTAAATAGATACTATGCACTTATATTAAAAAAAATGATTTTTTCAGTTTCTATTGTTCTTATTGTTTTAAAAACATCGGTTGCGTAGTAAGTACTATAGTAGCTTTATTGTACTGTAATGAACAAATAATATAAAATATACACAATTACCAATAATTAGGCAACAGACATGAGAAAAAAACAAGTATCTGTCACTGACACGCAGAAGGATAAATCGTACGCTCAACTAGGACCTCTGGTCACCCAAAAATAGTTCTGCAAAATGTTTGTATTAATGAGCACTTATGGAACTCTTTTACCATTGAAGATAAGAATGTAAATCTACTTTCTTTTTTCTGCTTTGGGTCCAAAGAGAGAATCAGAATGTTTAAACATAAGAGAACAGGTAAATTGATATGTCAGATGAGACATAAGTAGTTTGTAGAGATGTTTTTGAGGGTAGGGTGGGTGGGTGGGTATTATCCCAGTATGTTTTAATGTTGAAAAAGACAAAGTTTTCACGAATTTAGAAGTTGGATGGGATAATTATAGTAACGCAATCTCCTGTGTTTGTTTGTGGATAAGTGAGTAAAGGTATTCAATGTATAACGACCATATTTTTTACCTTATAAATGAATGGTCCGAAATGATTAATCATGGTAACATTTTGAAGGTGTTATGAAATAAACATACCCCACCAAAGGAATTTGCAAAATTTTAATTACTGTCCAATTAATTGCACCTTAAATTTTACATTGACGTCTATGAGCAGCACATGTTTTATTAAGATATTGTTAAAAGTAATGTGAATTTCATACAAATCTCTTGGTGAAAATATGCACAGACTCTCTTTTTATTAAAATATGAAATAAAATGAATCATTTACCACAGATATTTTGAAAAAAATAAAATTTTCTTCTTTTCATCGAGGGCAGATAACTCTTCAAAAAATTTTCAGGTGCAAAATGATCAGCTTCTTATTTGTTATCATTTATGTGAATTTGGCTCATTTCACTTTCATCGTCATCTGGCAGTGTATTTTTAACAAGTTTAGAACGATTCAAAATTGTTCAAAATCCCTTCCTTATACATTGAATACCTTAAATCTAAGTGAAACGTAAATAATAATTAAAGGATATTTTTAACTCCCAAATAGCTTAAATCATTCATTCTATACAATCGATACCAAGTAAACAAACACCTGGTGTTAAATGGAACATTGTAATCAGGACATGGTGACCTAATTCGTTTCTCTATAGAGGAAACAATCAGCCGTATTTAAGAACTGTTAGTTGAAAAGGAATAAAATCCTTGTTGCAGGATAACCTCCCTCCTCGGTTTCAAAATGTTGTTTGAAATATAAAAGCTTTGACTTTTATCTTTCGAACAACATTTCTTGACCTTGGAGGTTATCCTGCAACATTCCAGAAAATGCGTACTTTATTTCTTAAATATGATTAATTTCTTCAGAAACGTTCACAATTAATGGTTTTAGAGCTGTGACTTTACTTTTTGGGACTTGGGCCTAGGCCCTAAAATTTAGGAGAATTAGAGGTCTTTTATGAATATTTTGCTGCTGTTAATAATGTAGCAAGTTTATTGATAAGTGGTTATAATGTTTATTATTTGTTTGATAAAGATTTTCTGAAAGCAATTTGATGGGAATGGAAGGGGCCAACAGAAGAGAAGATAGGATTGTTGAATGGATTGACAATATATGTTTCAGATTTAGTCTCTTTGAGACCCGGCGAAGAAGTAAATGACCAGGTGATCTTATGTATTGTCTATGAATTCATAATATTAGAGTATTGAATCTGTCATTTATTCATATTATTGAATACAGCTTTTAGATACCTCCAGATTTTAGTATACATTTGTATTTAATCTGTAGAAATCTTCAACTATATGACATAGATGAAATAGAGAAAGACAAACCTAAATTATCCACGTGTCAGGCGAATTGTAGTGCATATGTATTAGTTGTCTTTAAAAACAGAAATAGAAACAGAACTTTTGCAATAAATTATTTCATAATATAGCATATTTTATCATTGATATTTCATATTTATGACCAGTTTCAAAATTGTAGATAATAAATGCATATTGCAGCCTAATCAAGAAAAGAACAGATCAGGTATAATGATTAACATTTCAAAGTAAATATTCAATACTGCAATATATAACTGAAAGTTTAGGGAATGGAATTTTTCGTTCTGCTGATTGTAAAGTGTTATTAGCTCTCTTTTATTTTCTAAAATAAAGTGTACATTTTTTTAGACAATGCTGTGTGTTAGCAGCTTTATTTTGACGAATATTATGTCAGGGAAGGGATATATTGAGTGGTCTAAAAAGGTAAATGGTACATGAAATCTAATTTGACCATAGTTTAAATTATTTAAACTAATAAAATTCTAACCTGACTGATTTTGTACTGAAAGTCTCATTTACATTCTATCTAACAAAAAATAATGGTTTAATAGTTCTTTGTATTGAATTCTGTGTTATAGGAGGATATTAGGAACTATGATATAGTCATTGGATGTATTGACGAAAAAGTCATTTAGTAGCTGTCGTAAGTAGAAATCTTGGAAACAAAAAATAAGAAGTATAGTCTAAAATTTATTTTATTGCTGTTGCAATTTTGTGTAAAATAAAAATATTCTTTTATTTTGTTCTATTCTTAGGGAGTAATCTTAATAGATGCAGCATTTACAAAATATTAATATTAAGGATTTTAAGCAAGAAATTATTCATATTATAAAATTTAAAGAAAAAGTGGCCTTAAAATGAAAATGTTTTAGTAGAGAATTCTTAGCCTCATGCTTAACCCGTGTAAAATATGCACGCTGAAAATTCATCTCTTACAGATTCTTGATGTGCAAGACAAACTATGCATTCTAATGGATCCGCTTCATAGAAATAGAAGCTGGAGGCTTTATTCCGAAAATTTCAAGTACGTTTATAGATATGGGAATTAATGCATACATGCATAAACAAGCATTCTGAGAGTATTGCATTAGCAATACTAGTCCCCTACCGGCAAGTGTAATCTGGTTCCCGTTCAAAAATTGAAAATGCCATAATTCCGTCAAAAATCAATGAAGCGAAACGAAATGCAAACTTGATCTGTAACTCATCAAGGTAAAGCCACATACCAAAAATCAGCTCAATATCTGCAAGCGTTTAGAAGAAAAGTGCGGAAAACCAAGTGGGACAGACTGACAGACAGGCAGAGGGACAGACAGACGGACAGACAGACAGACAGACAGACAGACGGACGGACGGACAGACTCAGAGGAAACCTATAGTCCCCTCCGGTTTCACCGGTAGGGGACTAATAATAATGAGGACAAGTTGTATGATATATTTATTTTGCTTAATATTAAATGTACATGTTCCTTATGTACATAGGCGCGTAAGTGCCCCAGAACATGATTTTCCCAAACAAGATGACACTACTTCTTGTGGGGTTTTTTGTTTAAAGGTACATCATACAGCTGGTAAAAATAATACATGTCTGTTCTTTTCAGAATGCCTACATTCTACTAAAGTTTGAGTATATACAGAGGACATAGTATGATCCTATCTCCATTTTTTCCCCTACCTTTATAATGCATGTAGTCATTTGTTTTTCTTTCTATCAATTGACAACACCTCTAGTATCTAGAGAGATATGTGAGAGAATTCCACACTAACAAACCAATCAAAGTCAATGAGAAACGAGAAAAGATTGGAGCTGATATTATTCAAGCACTACGTAAGTTCTGGCTAATTTCAAAGCGAATGGTTTGAACCAAGTACAAAATCATCAACTTTCAAACTTGCTATTCAGACGTAAAGTTCCGAATCTGAGAATAATCATTCATACGTGTATATTCAAAAACTTGAGGAATTGCCAATAGAAAATTGTAGCAATGCACACCTTATAGAGTTTTACACCTTGTAAAATATACTATCCCAGAGCTATGACAGTGTGTATTTAAAACTGATCTTTAAAATTGTGGAAACTATCTGTATCCATTAGTGTAATGTTAATTTAATTTTACAATGAATGCATTATTTGAAAATTGAAGAGTTATAACTTATAAAAGAAATGCTTGTGAAATTCTCAGGAATTTAATGTTTTTTTTATTGTAAAGAGCCTATACCAGAGAGTTGTCACCTTTGCCATAAGGATCCCTTCAATATGGTAAATATACACTTCAAATAGAATATACATTAATTATGTTCCCCAAACGAAGTTTGGGAACATATTGTTTTTACTCTGTTTCTTATTATTATGTTCCTCAAACGAAGTTTGGGAACATATTGTTTTTACTCGGTTTCTTATTATTATTATTATTATTATTATTATTATTATTCTTTTTTATTCTTATTTCTTCTCCGGTACTTTTTTGTCCGCGAGTGTTCTCGGAAACTGCACATCCAATTGAGTTAAAACCTTTTTAGGGTTACTAGGCATGTTATGTAGATTTGCGGAACGAAGGTCGTTTTGCGCGCACGTGCACGCACGTGCGTGCGCGTGCAATGCGTAAAATGACCAATATACATAATATAGCTATAACTTTTATATTTTTTGATGAAATGCTTTGATACTCAGAATACAAGGATATATTAAAAGTGTAGACAAGATGACATGGTCAACATGCACATGCATGCACGTGCGCGCACGCGCAAATCGTAAAATGACCAATTTACTTGATATAGACGTAACTTTTATATTTTTTGATGAAATGATTTGATACTCAAAATATTTATATATATAGAAAGTGTAGACAAGATGACATGGTCAACATGCACATGCATGCACGTGCGCGCGCATACAATGTGTTAAATGACCAATATATTTAATATAGTCGTAATTTTTATATTTTTTGATGAAAAGCTTTGACATTAAGAATATACAGATATATTACAAGTGTAGACAAGATGATGTGGACATCATGCACATGCATGCACATGCGCGCGCGTGCAATGTGTTAAATGATTAATATACTTAATATAGCCGTAACTTTTATATTTTTTGATGAAAAGCTTTGATACTATGAATAAACAGACATATTATAAGTGTACACAAGATGGCATGGTCATTATGAACATGCATGCAGGTGCGCGTGCGCGCAATGCTAAGATGACCAGTATACTTGATATAGCCGGAACTTATATTTTTGATGAAATGTTTTGATACTGAGAATATAAAGATACATTAATAGTATAGACGGGATGACATGGTCATACTGCACATGCATGCACGTGCGCGCGCGTGAAATGGAAAAAACGATCAATATACTTCATTGCCTTATTTAATGAAGCTTACAGGAAATAAGACACCAAAAGGGAGTTGGGGAGCGTTTGGGGAACATCTGTAACGGTCCCCGTTACAATTATAACTAGTTATTATGTTCCCCAAACGAAGTTGGGGAACATATTGTTTTTACTCTGTTTCTTATTATTAAGGTCTTCCGTCTCCAACGGAAGACCCTATTGTTTTCGTTCGGTTTCTTTTTCCCTATTATTATTATTATTATTATTATTATTCTTACCGATTTTGTGCACGCAAGTTCTCGGTAACGTCTCGGCCGATTTTCATGAAACTTTCAGATCTGATAGGTATTGATCTGAACCTTATTGGAAATTTTTTTCGTTGATGACGTCACTTTCTATCTCGAGATATTTAGGATTTTCTGATTTTCAGAGGGTCGGCTTGTCCTGGAAACTCCTCCGAAACGACTTAAGATATTGAGTCAAGATTTTCAGTGAAGGTAGGGGAAGGTTTGCAGATTTGCAGGCAGGTGTCCAAATCTCTCTAGAGCAAAAGGCGCCGAAGCTCGGTAGGGCTCAAAAATTGTCTCAGAAACATCTCACAAAATTTTACACCTTTTCTTTCATATCTTCATACATGTTAAGAATTTGTTAAAACATATATAAGAAAAGTTGTGCAGAATGATACGACCTTTCATTTGATATCAAGAAAAAGGGGCTGAACCCTCAAATTAGGGTCTCAGAGGCGCCAAAAGTCTTCCATCGTTAACTCTTTAACGATCAATAATTTGTAATACATTATTGAAGCAAAGATGCTTATCTTAACGATTTAAATCAATATATGATAAGATTCTGATCATATGTTACATAATAAGGGGTCACAAGGGGCCAGAATGCTAAATCTTTGACGCTTTATATCTCGAAAAGGGGGAATATTTTGATAAGCAATACTGAACAAAAGATGGTCAGAATAATGTTCTAAACAATATGCACCCTTTCAAATTTTGTCACACGGCCCCATTAAGGACTTGGAGGGGTGGCCCCTAAATATTTCCATTCAGCATATCTCCATAACGAAAAGAAATCTCTGAATAGTTGTTGAAAAAAAGTCTTCAAAACCACAAGACCTTTCATTTGATATCAAGAAAAAGGGGCTGACCCCTCAAATTAGGGGCTCAGAGGAGCCAAAACTCTTTCACCTATAACTCTTTAACGATCAATAATTTGTAATACATTATTGAAGCAAAGATGCTTATCTTAACAATTCACGACAATATATGATAAGATTCTGATCATATGTTACGTAATAAGGGGTCACAAGGGGCCAGAATGCTAAATCTTTGACGCTTTATATCTCGAAAAGGGGGGATATTTTGATAAGCAATACTGAGCAAAAGATGGTCAGAATAATGTTCTAAACAATATGCACCCTTTCAATTTTTGTCAAACGGCCCCATTAAGGACTTGGAGGGGTGGCCCCTAAATATTTCCATTCAGCATATTTCCACAACGAAAAGAAATTTCTGAATAGTTGTTGAACAAAACATTTTTCAAAATCACAAGACCTTTCAATTGATATCAAGAAAAAAGGGGCTGACCCCTCAAACTAGGGGTTCAGAGGGGCCAAAAGCAATTCATCGATAGCTCTTTCATAATGTATATGAATAAAAGGATTGAAATCTAATTAGGGAAGTCTATATATATTATTATCTTTTAACAAAGATCATAGTCAAAATCATATCTCATCTTATCGAAAAATCGGACGGAAGACCTACTCGTTGCTCGCAACGAGATCTCATCTAGTTATTATTATTTTTCTTCTTCTTCTTCTTCCTGGGTACTTTTTTGTCCGCGAGTGATCTTGTCAACTACTCATCCGATTGAGGTGAAACCTTTTTAGAGTTAATAGGCATGTTATGTAGATATGCGGAATCAAGGTCATTTTTCGCGCACGTGCATGCACGTGCGTGCGCGTGCAATGCGTAAAATGACCAATATACTTGATATAGCTGTAACTTTTATACTTTTTGATGAAATGCTTTGATACTCAAAATATTTATATATATTAAAAGTGTAGACAAGATGACATGGTCATCATGCACATGCATGCATGCATGCATATGCATGCACGTGCGCGCGCGTGCAATGTGTTAAATGACCAATATACTTAATATAGCCATAACTTTTATATTTTTTTATGAAAAGCTTTGATACTAAGAATAAACAGACATATTATAAGTGTAAACAAAATGGCATGGTCATTATGAACATGCATGCAGGTGCGCATGCGTGCAATGCTAAGATGACCAATATACTTGATATAGCCAGAACTTATTTATTTTTTGATGAAATGTTTTGATACTGAGAATATAAAGATGCATTAATAGTATAGATGAGATGACTTAGTCATCCTGCACATGCATTCACGTGCGCACTCGTGAAATGCAAAAAACGATCAATATACTTCATTGCCTTATTTAATGAAGCTTACAGGAAATAAGACACCAAAAGGGTGTTGGGGAGCGTTTGGGGAACATCTGTAACGGTCCCCGTTACAATTAAAACTAGTTATTATTATTATTCTTTTTTTCTACTTTCTTCTCCGGTACTTTTTTGTCCGGGAGTGTTCTCATAGAACCTCTCATCCGATTGACATGAAACCTTTTTAGGGTTAATAGGCATGTTGTGTAGGTGTGCGGAACGAAGGTCATTTTGCGCGCACATGCATGCACGTGCGCGCGCGTGCATTGAGTGAAATGACTGATATACTTGATAAAGCCGTAACTTTTATATTTCTTGATGAATTGCTTTGAAACTCAAAATATAAAGATATATTAGTAGTCTAGACAAGTTGACATGGTCAAATTAGCATGAACTCACGCGCATGCACGTGCGCTCTCCTCTGATTGGCAGATACAAAAATCTCAATAATTTCCTTGTTTTTTGACAAAATACTTTGAAATTTAAAATATAAGTATATATTATAAGGTGCTACAACATGTTACATAGGAAATCTCTTGAAACCACGCGCAGGCAGGTGTGCTGCAATCTGATTGACTGAGACTTTAAATGTCTATAACTCATTTGGTTTTCAACAAAACATGATGGAATTTACGACATGGATATGCTCATAGGGCTCCTACATTATGATACTATCAAAATTGAATGCAAGGCCATGCATGCGCGTATGCTGAATTCTGATTGGCTAATACTTAAAGGGTTACATCTCTCTTGTTTTTCAATGAAATTCTTTAATATTTAACACAAATGTATGTATTGTGAGACACTATAAGAAAATTAATGTGAAAAATGTAGAAGCAAGCACATGCGCTGAAATTTGATTGGCTAATACCCATATGGCTATATCGGAGTAGTTTTCCAATGAAATACCCTTATAAATAAAGTGTCCATCTATACTACAAAAGTATAGTCTAATTTATTGAAGCTTGTAGGGAATGGGGCATCATAAGGAATTGGGGAGCCGTTTGGGGAACATCTGTAACGGTTCCCGTTACAATTAGCACTAGTTAATTATTGAAATGTTAATTTCTGCATACAAGGTGGCAACGATAAAATATATCCAATTCAACATGTTCAATTATCTTACTTAAAAAAAGAAAATGAAGTTAAAAGTTCAGCATTCTTATTCTTAATTTTTGTTCATTTCCTTTTTTAGAGAAGATGCAACTTTTGCTTGAGATATTTTCACAGGGCCTGTCTTCCTTCAGAAATATGTAACCTCTGCCACTGTGCAAGTAATCTAAGTGAGTACAAATATTACTTTTTTGATCTATTAATAACATTACATGTACAAATAAGCTTATGTCCATTATCTATTATTTTATATATTGTCTGTAGACTAGCTGAACAAAATATACCATGTCAAATTACTTGTTAATTGATATTAGTTAGGAATCATATTGCTTCAGAAGAGGGATTCTACCATCAAATGTTAATGTGCTGTTGTTGATGGTTAATTTAGAACATGTACAAACTGCTAATTATATAAGATTGTATCCGTATACACTGAAGATGTTTGGTAGAAAAGATCATTTCGCCTGTATAGGTCAAATTTTTCTTGATTAATTTTTTTTCTCTTTTTTTGGATGCAGATAAATAGTAAGTTATTAAAAATTTATATCACCTACAATCTCGTAAATTAATATTGATTGTTTTCTTTTTCAGACGGAACTCAGTGTAGAGGACTCGGATGAAGAAAAGGTATAGGCAATCTTTATATTTATTGGTCCCAAAAATGTATAACAAGTAGGTGACCCAAGGTCCCCTTCAATGAAGGTCATTAGATGACCTTAGGGCCCCGTAAGTCTCTTGTCATATAAAAGTTTCATGCTATATTTTTGGTATAAAATGTTACTGACTCTGTTTATTGCTTTTGTAAACCTGTGTCAGAAAAGGAGAAGTGAAGAAGGTATGAAATGATAAACTCTAAAGAAAGCTCTGACTTTGATATCTATGAACTTTATTTATCACATACAGTCTCATGCTATTAATAATAATGTGTTCCCTTACAGACACAACTGAGTGTAGAAGACTCGACTGAGGAAAAGGTATAGGCAATCTTTATATTTATTGGTCCCATTAATGTATAACAAGTAGGTGACCCATGGTCCCCTTCCATGTAGGTCATCGGATGACCTCAGGGCCCCATAAGTCTCTTGTCATATAAAAGTCTCATGCTATATTTTGGGTATAAAATGTTACCGACTCTGTTTATTGCTTTTGTAGACTTGTGTCAGAAAAGGAGAAGTGAAGAAGGTATGAAATGATTTACTCCAAAGAAAGCTCTGATTTTGATATCAATGAACTATTTGTATCACATACACTCTCATGCTATTATTGTTTATTTAATTTTTCAGACAAAAACTAATGTAGAAGACTTAACTCAAAGCCAAGTATAGGCAATCTTTTATATTTTTTGGACCAAATGTATGTCATATATAGTTTACCTTTGGTCTTAGTTTACTGTTATCATATGGTGACTTTTGGACCAAATGGCTGAAAAGCATTTCAGAATTTCATGTCTATTTTCTGATGTTTTAGCCTCGTAATCGAAAGAGGAAACTGAAAAAGGTATGCCATGTTTCGCAGAAAAAGTCTTTGAATTCCTGTCACTTATATGACCTACTTATATCACCTATAGTCTCATGGTATCATTGTTTTTTTTGTACAGACAGAACTCAGCGTAGAGGATTCGACTGAGGAACAGGTATAGACATTCTTCATACTTTTTGTTTCATAAAAGCATATCAAATAGGTGAACCAAGGTCCCCTTCTTTGAAGGTTATTGGATTTCTTGGGCCCATAAGCCTCTGAGTATATTAGAGATTACTGCTATATTTTTAATACATGTATATAAAAATGACACTGATTGTGTTAGACCCGTGTCCCAAAGAGAGAACTGAAGAAGGTATAAGATGATTTGCTGCAGAAAAAAAAAAGACTTTGAAAACTATGATCTACATGTATCACATACAGTCTCATGCTATCAATAATTTGTATTTTAGACAAAATAGAGACAAAACTTGGTGTAGAGGATTTAATTGACAATAAGATAAAAGCATTCTCTGTATCATATCTCCTTGAAAGAAAACATATTTCCAGTTTATCTTGTCATATGGTGTCCTCTAATCCCCCTGGCCTCAAACAAGTTAGAGATTTACAGTATGTTGTGATAGAAATATTTTCATTAATATTTTAATGACTTTTTAGGATTTTAATCCAATATTTTCATTGATATTTTTAATGACTTTTTAGGATTTTAATCCAAAAATAAAAGTGAAAAAGGAATGCTGTTTTTTTTTTTGTGGATAAATTTTTGAATTCCTGTCACATATGACATATACATGTATGTATCACCTACAGTATTACATATGTGAATGATCTTTATGAACACATATCAAATTTCGCATTATGTTCCGCTTCAATGATTTTTGAAGGAATTATAGCATTTTATTTTTTTTTATTTCTTTGGTGACGAGGGTTACAAATCAAAATAAGATAGGCATGGGGTCTTTTTCTACGGTTACATGGGTTAAAACTATATTTCTTTATTGAAAATGCTTACAGGTCAAAATAAAAACAAGAATTCTGAGAGTATTGCATTAAGTCCCCTACCGGCAAGTGTAATCTGGTTTCCATTAAAAATGCCGGACAGACTCGGAGGAAACCTATAGTCCCCTTCGGTTTCATCGGTAGAGGACTAAAAAGCAGGGGTCTTTTTTTGTTCTTACATGGATTACAACTATATTTCTGTGCGGACAATTGGATAAAAAAGTTCATTTGTTCATCTGTAGCCTATAAGATGTCTTCTTTTACTCTGATTACATAGGTTACAGTTATATATTTTTGCTGACAATTGATTACAAGTAATCTGATTCTTAACTCCGAGTAATTTTAAAGTTACACAGGTTTTATGGCTGAGGATCTTTTATGATTCAATTACTTTAGCCATTCCGGTTTATCTTTCGTAACAAAAAGTTTAAAGGTGATAGATTTTCTGCTTTTTGTCCCCTATAAATGGATGGTTTTATTTTCCATGTTATGTTAAGTGTTTGATGGTTTTCCAATTTTATCCGATTGAATATTTTAGTTGTAATTTCCAATTTTGTCAGAAAGGTATTTTTTGGTAAAAACGTGAACTAGAAACGTGGGTTGATTTCTGTAGTGTACTACTTGAGCTGTTTTTCTTTGATGCATTGGAAAAAATCACGGTAATTAGAATTTATAAATTCTATTGTTGTTTCAACATAATTCTCAACAGATGTATTTCTGCATATTGTATTCTTATGCTTTTAAACAAGGCTAATTGTCAGTTAAAGAATGTAAACAAAGTTACTACTATACACACATGTCGAGCATAAATTTCATATCTTCTATTTGCCTTAATTTTCAGTATTGTTATGTATTTATTATTTATCATATTTTCATCAGTTTAATTGTATCAGTAAATTATAATTGTCTAGCATATTTTTAAAGTCAAATATTTATATGTTGTTTAAAATAGTAAGTTTCGTTTTTTCCTTTATTGTAGTCAATCTTTTCCGATTCCTAATAAACGAAGGAAATGAATTAGGCGTTTTGATATACTCTTAAGAAAGATGAACAGTTTCAAGGCACTACATTTTGCATTATTATGTCATAATTTTAGTGTATGACGAGTATTTAATGTATCAAAAAATGCTGAATCAGATTGTAAACCAAATTAAATTCTTTGTGTTTTGTTTGTTTCTTGTGTAACGTCCCTCTGGAGAAATTTTCTCTCGTATCGAGACGCCACCACTTGCCGGTGGAGAGCTGCACATTTTGACCTATGATAGGCACTCTGGGCCATTGAACAGTGAGGGATCTTTTCCGTGCCAGCACCTACTACGACACAGGACTTCGGTTTATAGGGTCTCGTTCGAAGGACCGATCTTCACGTCCAACAGTGGGATTGAACCCGCGACGTGAGGATCAACTCCTTACTCCTCGACTCTAAAACATAAATTCTTTGTGAATGGTTTTATTCCAAATTGTAATCCAAAATTAATGAAATCTGTCCTTACTCCAGAGAGCGTTGTTTTTCTAATACAATACTAGCAACTTCTAATTCTAATTAAAAACAATTTTATTGTAGAAATAACAAGTTAATAAATCATTGTACATTGCTACACACAACATTCAATCACGAGTTAATCCTGCATCTACACACATTCAATCAAGAGATAATCCTGCATGGGGGAAAATCCACTCCTTATCTCCAGTGGCCCTGAATTTATTTGAGCAAATACATTGAGCATTTCTCGTGGTTCCAGGCATCACAGCACACCCAGTTCATTCATCCTCTTCCAACCTTTCCACACGTTCCACATGTAATCTGTAATCAAAATAAGGAAATATAAATTACTAAATTCAAATTTCATCAATATGTGTAAGCGAAAGCAGACAAGTCACTCCTATCTAGCAAAGCTAAACTTTATGCAGAAATATAAAAAAAAATCAAATGTTTAGTTCTAAATCATTCTTTAACATAGGTTGCATAATTGTTTTTATTTTTATTAATGTTTAAATGGAAGAGTACCTTGCTTTCCGCTCCTTTGAGAAGTGGAAAAGGAGCATGTGTTGTGGGTGTGCTGCGAATCTTTCTTCTCAAGCCCTTGGAGGGTGGTCCCACTGTTTTGTTAATGGGTACTGGTGAGGTTCTCTCATGGTTGGGCTCCGAGGATACGGAAGACTTTGTCCGGGAAACAGGGGACGCTGATGGCTGTAAGCTTTCTTTGCTTTTTGTTGTTGCCTCACCGGACTTGGCATGGGGTACTGGTGAGGTTCTCTCGTGACTGGTCTCTGAGGATACGGAAGACTGTGTCACGGAAACAGGGGATGCTGATCGAGTTGATCAACTGCTGTCTGTCCCATGTAAATTTAAAAAATTACCAAGTCCATTGACTGCTCTGCCAATCCTTGACCAATCCTCAGATGCTCACTTGGAACCGTGCAGTCTGGTAAGCGCGGCCCACAGATGTGAACATTTTTTTGCATTTGGGGAGGGATGACCTTTGGCCTGAGATGATGTCAAGCTCTTTCATCACTGATTACCCGGTAGTTGTGTTGCTGATCATGAATGTGTCAGTCATCTTCCATAGGAGGTCATTACACAGATTTCTTCTCTTCCTGGTCATTGTCAGTAATACCTCATTTTCTGAACATATTTACAAATAAGAAGAAATTATACATGATTTCTAATATTTTGACTGAAAAATGTCATAAGTTTTCATAGTAATAGTATTAGGATGTTCAATTTAATAAGAACATTTGAATTTTTTCTCCGATTATGATGGAAAGTTACCAGAGTTTCTTAAATTTATAGCAAAGGAGTATATATTAGAATGCAAGGTAGTAACAACCTGTGAGGAAAAAAGGCAAATGCCTCACGACATATTTTGATTTCTTGAAACTAAAATAGAAGTATTTCTTCGAACTTGCAGCATTGTGAGAGCCCATGTTAGGGTGGTAAATTCTAACATGTTTTCTAAACAGTTTAACTTTTTTGGACTCTATAAACTAAAAGAGAGGTGCTGATGTTAATTTTTGATGGCCGGGGCATTTAGGGTTTGTCATGTCCATCTTCCGTCCTCCTATCTGTCCTTTCGTCGTGTTTTGCGTTTAGCTCACTTCGATCAAAGTCGCAAAGAATTTTTTCAAGATATTTTTATCAAACTTCATATGCTGAAACAAATTGATAAGGGCTTATTCAACTGTATCAACATCTTTTGACCCTAGCCTTTACCTCACTTTTCTTTGTCCATATTTTCAGTGTCGGGGGGTTCCTCTAGCTCACACTCATCCTGTTCAGATAAACAAATGTTGTAAAGTACACAAGCTGCAAGAACACTGTTCACCAGAATTGTCGTATCTATCACTTCAAATCTAAAAAGTCTCCTAAATCTACTTTTTAGCAAACCAAACGTACGTTCAATAACTTCATGGCATTTCCTGTGAGTTTTGTTGAATAGTTTTTGTTGACGGCTTAGGTTTCCATGGTCTCTAAAGGGTGTTATTAGCCACCTTAAAAGAGGAAATCCAGAATCTCCTAAGAGATAAAAACCTTGTGGTATTTTTTCATTGCACTTTGAAAATAAGTCGGAACTTCTGAATACAGTTGAGTCATGTGTCAGGATTCCCTGTCCAGACGTAATTAAATGACATATTGGAATCACAAGAGGCAAGCAAAACAATTAAGTAAAACCCTTTGCGATTGAAATAAGCCTGGTGAAAGTGTTTCTGGCAGTAATATGAATATGACTCCCATCAACAGCACCCAATACATTTTGTAACTGTGACCTTTCACTAAACATTCTTGCTGCTTCATTGATTGCAGCTGCATTGCTCGGCCATCTGATAATATTTGGCATTACTCTAACTAGTGCAGACCCTGTTCGTTTTATGGATTTGTGAAAACCCTAACAAAAAAATACTATAGTAAACTATAGTTTACTATAGTAAACTATAGTTTACTATAGTACCAAAGTTATAACTTTGGAACTTTGATTTACTATGACGAAAACTTTGGAACTTTGATTTACTATAGTGAAAACTTTGGAACTTTGATTTACTATAGTGAAAACTTTGGAACTTTGATTTACTATGGCGAAAACTTTGAAACTTTGATTTACTATGGCGAAAACTTTGGAACTTTGATTTACTATAGTGAAAACTTTGGAACTTTGATTTACTATAGTGAAAACTTTGAAACTTTGATTTACTATGGCGAAAACTTTGAAACTTTGATTCACTATAGTAAAAACTTTGGAACTTTGATTTACTATAGTAAAAACTTTGGAACTTTGATTTACTATAGTGAAAACTTTGGAACTTTGAATTACTATGGTGAAAACTTTGAATAACTTTACTGAAACTTCAGACTGTTCCTAAACATTTACAAGTGAAGCAAACAGTTTAAGTTAAAAAGTTTATTGTAACAAAGATTTCAATTAAAAATAAATAATAACAATAAATTTTAAAAGTGAAATACAGAAATACATCTATGTATTCTTTGCATTGTTTTATAAAAGGCATACATACATCTGTACAGTATATGAATAGTCTCTTTAATATTTTGGTAGTTAATGTGAATACTTAATTCAATTATGAAGCTATATAAAATAATGAGCTAGCAATGTATATCACAATTTATGCTTCCTGTATTTTATCTACATGTGAAAGCTCATTTTGACAAATTACAAATCACAGACATGATACAACCAAATTATTTAAAACTTTAAAAGCAAAAAAACATCATTCTGAGACATAAAGATAAAGCAATGGAATGAAGATTTAAAAAAAATATATCTTATAAAACACATCTACTTGATTTATCATCCTGAGGAATATAGTATAAAAATCTTAAAAATGGAACACAGGAAAATATTCAACAAAAAAGAACAACAAAACTTTGCATCAAACTACACAAACACATATACAAACTACGAAGGATTTGACAACAAATATCCTTTAATCCAGCATCTAGGAATAAATTATGACAATTTACAAAATATACAAAACTGACAAAAATGATGACAAGTTTTCTGGCATTGCCTTAAATTAAACAAAGTAAGTCATTCAATATAATATCATAGGTTAAAAATAGAAAAAGAAAATAACAGCACTACAAACTACTCTATAAATATTAATACATACGCACTATTGAAACTAAAACTCAAGAAACTTAATTGGCACTATTTAAATATATACAAGATAAATGTTGGCACATCAATAAATAAGAAAATTTTTAAACATCCTTTTCTTGATATTTAAAACTGCTGATACATCAGGATATGGTAAGTCTTTTTAACAATTATAGCTGAAAAAAGGGGGAAAAATCACTGAATCATACTGAAGATGTTACTGAGCAGTTGTTCTGAAACTTTATCACAGTTAAATTATTGCTGTCCACTTAAGAATCCTCAGGTGTGCTGATCTTCCTGGCCTGGTATTTCTTCTTATGGCAGTTGTTTAACTTTGTTCTTACAGTTTTCTTGATCTCCTCGTCTGTTACTTTCCACTGGGTCCTGGTATAAGCTACAAAGTAAATAGCATATATTATATATGATTTTAATAACAGTCCCACAATACACTTCTGCATACAGACAATAGCAAACTTCATAATATGTGAGACGTGTATAAGACATACTGCTCACTGATGAACACAAAAATACAGCCAGCAGTCCCATGTCATGTTTGATGGCTATAAAATTTCATTACTTTTTATATCAATTTAGTAGAGGTTATCTTCTAATACACAAGATCTTGTATAAGCGATTGTTAAGTCATACTCTTTATGACACCATATTTAAAACAGCAGCTAAAGAATTGTTTTTAAAAACATTCAGTTATTATTGACTTTTGTGATGTCATCAATACTGTTGTTTTAGAAATTTAAAAACAAGATTGTAAACTATTGTAGAAGCTTAAAATAGAAACAGTGTTAACCTGATCATGTGTCCTAGTTTGTGCCAATCACATAGCTAGGAAAACAAACAAAAATAATAATAAACCCTATTTATTATGCCGTATGGGCATTTATTGCATTAATTTAAAAGATTTTTTAAGAAATGGCTTACAAATGATGTCTGCTAATTTATCAGCATCCAGCGCAGGCTTAATGTCTTCTGTTTTGGTTCTTCCCTTTGAACCAGTCAGGCTACACTCAGCCATCTCCTCCTCTGTGAAAATCTCCTCCATTATGAAATTGACAAGATGGCTGTACCTCGAACCAATATTGCTCCTTAGCTTTTTAGCTGAGATGCAGGTACTGCCAAAATGTATTACCTGTAAAAATTATCTCCAATTTAATGACAAATTTCTTACAGATATAAGAGATAATTCCTGAAGTTAACAGGAATTTTCATATTAAAAGCTGATATTAATTATAAATTATAATACCTTTGAGTCTATATTATTTATTTCTGTATAAGGTTATAAGATAAATGACCATTCCCATAGTATATATAAGATGCATAAACAACCACTATCTGGAAAATTCACCTAGCAGTAGCGTAATTACAGTTGCACCTGCACATAATGGGAAAATGACAAACTAACCAATTAAGACAGGTGGCCTCAAAATTCAGCTTTAAAATCAATGCTTTAAAGTCAAATTATATTAATTTTCAAAAAAATCAAACTCTGCACTGATTTAACATTTAGTAAAGTAAAAAGTTGTAAAATTCAAAGACAAATTTAGTGGACAGACAGAATGACAGACTGATGAACTGACAGTTGTAATGATAAATATTTGTGGGACCCTAATTAAAGAAGGTCACTGGAATGTGTTAATAACCTTGATAAGTTTGAAGATCAAAAGTTTATATTACCTTAACACATTCTCAATTTGACCTTTGTACGTTAAAAACATATATCACTTCAACTTAATTGTCTTGTTTCATGTAAGAAACATACTCATGTGACAAAACAAGTGTATTGAGCAAAATGGACCAAGTGGCCACTTAAGAGGAAAATATGCAATGAAATGAACCACCAAGTTTAAAACTTGCCCCTTAACCCTACAGACTGCAAAATATAATGCAGAAACAGTCAAATAATTCAAAATTGAGGCCATGGTATTAACCTACTTAAGGATTAAAAGAATCGCCCTCCCAAAAATGAAATAGCTGACCAAGATGGGTGGTTCTACGTTCAAATTGTGAAAAATGTGACCCAGCCACAAACTCCTAAAACAGATGGACAGATATAGGGAAAGCCATACCATTTACACCCATTCAGAAGTTGAGCATATATAATTTATATTTTAATCATTCACTGAAAGAAGATATACTGCCTTGTGCACAGATGGAAAATTGGCATCAATGGATTTTACAAAAATCAAGGTGCTTATGAAGGTGAAACAAGCATTCTGAGAGTATTGCATTAGCAATACTAGTCCCCTACTGGCAAGTGTAATCTGATTCCCATTAAAAACTGAAAATGCCATTATTCCATCAAAAATCAATGAAGTGGAACAAAATGCAAACTTGATCTGTAACTTATCAAGATACACTCAAATACCAAAAATCAGCTCAATATCTGCAAGCGTTTAGAAAAAAAGTGCAGAAAACCAAGTGGGACAGACTGACAGACAGACAGAGGGAGGGACAGACGGACAGACAGACGGACGGACAGACTCAGAGGAAACCTATAGTCCCCTCCGGTTTCACCGGTAGGGGACTAATAATGCAGGAAGTATAATATAAATGGAAGTATGTACATATATTTTTCACAGTTTAAATGCTGTGTTGGTCCCTAGATTTCACTGAGAGCATGCAGTTTAAATTTTCATAGAAGCTAATATGCCTCTTAATTTCCATTTTTTTTTGAATGCACTCCTGACCAAACATATTATTCAAAATTTTTAAATCTTCCTGCCTCTGTGCAAGTTAATTTTGTTCTTAAGCCAAAAGAGACTAAAATATTTAACTGTGAATTAATATTATATACATTCCTGACCAAACATATTATTCCAAATTTTTATATCTTGATGCCTCTGTGCAAGATAATTTTGTTCTTAAGCCAAAAGAGACTAAAATATTTAACTGTGAATTAATATTAACATTAAAAATTTTCCAATAATCAATACCTCTTCTCCATTTTCACTTTCTGGAGTCATAGGTGAGATGGCCTCTAATGGAGCTCTTCTTATTCCCAAGCCCTGCGTTGGAGATGTAGACTTTGGTGTTGACAACACAGCAGATGGCTTAGTGCTTGGGGAGGGTGTAGGGGAACTCTTCAGCCTCCTAATTTTCTGAAGAAGTTCTGGAAGTTCTAAAATAATAAGATATTCAATACTGATTACATCTGAATTGGAATGTCTCTTTTTAGATATTGTCAGATACTGTGGAATCATCCTTCGGGAGGACCAATGTTCATGGATTTTGTGGGTCACCTCATACCAACTTATATACATCCCCAAAAATGAATACTTTGTCAATATATAGACACATTGCATCTTTTGTATAAAAAAATTGCCCATGAAATTACATCCCACTAATCCATAAAATTTTGCTTGCTCATGAATACAAATTCAAATCGGCATAAGTATTTCAAATTAGTTACGTATGAAATCACGATTATTTTAGAATTTTACATAATATATACATGTACATTAATTTTAAATCATTTAAAATGATATCATAGAGCTTTTTGAGACAGTGAAAGCTGATGAATGAAAAAGTTTCTAAGAAACAACCTGTCTCATGCTTGTAACTTGATAAAAAAAATATAGCAGTAATTTTTCTTTGTAATGTAGGAAATATTCCAGTAAAAATTCTAATTTGTGTGTGTGTGTGTGGGGGGGGGGGGGGGGGGGGCGGCGGCGGCGTGTTAGTGGCATTTCAACCCCCCTCAGACAATTGCACTGGAATAACCCTAGCTTTACTGTGACTAGGGTATGAGTGAAACAGCCTACCTTTTGCAAGTCCTAGCGCAGCACGTAAATTTTCATTTTCCTGGGACAATCTTCTAATTTCCTTTGATCTCTTTTGTAGTTCAAAGGCTTGCATTTGACATTTGGTCATTAACTCTTCTTTTGAAAGGCGAAGATCTTCTTCATCATCTGAGGAAATAACTTCCTCTAAATTTCTCAACCAGGATTTCTAAAAAGACAAATTGACAATAAGCAAAATAGAGCAAATAAAAACTAAAACACAACACTAAAGGCCCATGGGTCACAACACTCATGTGAGTCAATGTGGTTTAATCTGGTGTCTCGATTTGAACAAACTTGAATCTACATTATATGAGGATGCTTCCATATTCATATGACCAATTATGGCTTTGTTATTCTTGACAGTATAATATATTCCTAAGTAAAACTTTGATCCCCCACTGTGGCCCCACCCTATTCCTTTGGGTCAAGATTTGAACAAACTTGAATCTACACTACCCGAGGATGTTTCCACATAAGTTTCATCCTTATTGACCCAGTGGTTCTGGTGAAGAAATTTTTTTTTTACAATGTATTCCCATGTAAAACTGAGAATTCACTTGCCCTGGACAATCCGACAACCGTTAATGTGTATCCCTGTTCCAAAAAAATATGCAAACATAAACCGAATCATTATTTGAAGCTGCTGAATTAAAAATTGAATTGAATGCTGTGCATCGCAATTCAGGTGCACCACAATTAATTGTTTCAGACTAAAAATCAAGTTTCTTTAATATATCCATTTAATAATCTTTCTTATTCCAGGGTGTGGATCCACACTAATGAAATTAATATATACTTTTAAAATCAATATCTACTTTAATAGTTTTAATAATGAACAATGTGCACCATGCAGAGTTTTGCCCACACTGAGAAGTCTCTCTAGAATTAGAAACCCCTTCCTAAATTTCTAAGAGAAGTGATGTGTCCCTAAATTTGGGGTCTAGGTTGGTCCTTGATAATTACAGTCATAACTGGACAGATTTTCTCTTTCTTTTTAATGTGATAAAAATTACTCGATATTTGTGATTTTGTGAGTTACTGAAAAAAAACTGTTACTTACAAACTGAAACTTACAAACAATATGTTCACACGCACACTTTGAGCATTACATGTAGTAAAATTCAAATTCTGGCATGTCTGATGAAAAATTGAAGAAAAAAAAAGCTCACTTTATTCAGTGGCAGCAACTAAAGTTCATTTCCTTTTATAGTAATTTATGAAAAAAAAAAGTTAAGTCTTACTCTGTCAATCCTTGACTTCTTCAAGAGGCGAGTAATGCTGCTATCCTAAAATATAAATTTATACAGTTATCATATGCAAATATTGTGATAAGCACAAGCCAAAATATTTGAAAATATTTAAAATAATGGAAATGAATCTAAAATGTTATATTTGACATTTGATGAGTAAATCAGTGGTAGACTTACTTCTGATGGTGCTCCTTTCTTAAATCTCACTGGCGTCTGAAGAATAAAAATTGCTTGAATGTACACTAGTCTTATTACATGTTACATGGTTCATACAGTTCCTTTTAAAACATCCCAGTTAAGTCCACTCATTCATAAGAAGTGTTTTAAAAAACTGAGTCTGTTAAGTCCACAGTATCAGAATTGATAATTCTGATGTTTTGAGGAGAGAGAGAGAGAGAGAGAGAGAGAGAGAGATCTATACTGCACAACTGATTTTGCCTAATTTATTTTCAAGGAACGTTACAGTATGAAAAAAACAACAACAAAAAAACAAAACAAAGCTGAACAAATGTGTTATTGAAAGTCTTGGAGATTATAATGATTTTAATATGGCATACCTCTGAGTGTGTTATTTTCTTGATCTTGAAAATCGTCTATGAAAATAAAAATAAAACTTATAACAACTGTATACATGGTATACATGTACTACTTAATAATACTACTTAATATCATTAAGTATTTATACAGTACTTATCAATAAATGACACATCCAATCAAAAATTCACAACAAAGTTGGCATGATTAGGAATAAGATAAGATTAAAAAAATTGAAAATCTCTGCCCTTTGTACAGATTTTGTGATGAGAGTTGAATTTTGAAAGCATAAATAGATCAAAGTATGTGAAATTTTTCTTCTCTTACATTTTAAAGGTATTTATACCTGTTCATTTTCTTTGTTGGCATCACCATTTGTCTTTTCATCTTCAATAGCATCACTTTGCGTCTGTTCACAAGTTTTTTCAACCTAAAAAGAGAGCAGTACAGTATTTACTGTTTTCTTGATCTATATGGTACTATGATTGAGTTCACCAAATTTATTACACACACTGATTTTTTTCCATTTGACTAAATGTGACTCTTTTTTGAATTTGCTGCAAGCATATGATTTTAGCATTGATGTTTAAGAATAATGTTTTAACAATATGACACATATCAATTGAACTGTTGCATCGTGTTTATAATGAAACAATTGCTGAAGACAATTCATGAAAGTTTAACAGCTTTTTGTACCTGCTGACATTCATCATAACTTCTAGCCTCCTGGATATCTTTGATTTTAGAGGGTGATTCTTTGTCCTGCAAAAGTGTCATATATGTTTTTACTGAATTATGTATTTTTAAGGATTTTTATAATCATACCATCAGAGCTTGAAATAATTTATAGCCCATTGGTCTGGGACCTGTATATTTTAGATTTGGGTAGTGCTTTGTCGAGATTTTTAAACTTGCTTATTAAATTTGAAATATAAACCTGATATCATTGTAGTATGATTTTTAATGCTTTTTTTTCCTCTAAAATATCTAACTATCCCCACTGGACAGTGGCAGTTACCAGTTGACCAGTAAAAATTTAAGTTAATCTTCACAACATTTTTAAAACAATGTCTGTGATAAAAACAATTCGAAATAAAGCTTTTAATAGAGTGTATAGCATATATGCAGTTGTCAATACATGAGATGTAAGAATGCAATTCTTTTCTTGCGAAAAGTGGCGAAAATTTTCGCTCCAGTGGGAGCACTGGACCAGCTGTTGATGTATTTATTTGGTACTATTGCGAACATGCAAAAACAGGGCTGATAAGAAAGGTCAATAAATCTTCACAACAATGTTGTAATCAATGCTTTTATTTGAAGAAATTTAAATTTAATAAACAAGTATTGCTACTTTCTAAGCTTATTCTCCAATTTAAAAAAAATGCTAAAATACAAATTATCAAAGAGGGAAAGGGGGGGAAATATGTACACATTAAATGACAGAACCAAAAGCATAGACTGGCAATTCACTGGATACAATATGTCTACACAAAAGCCAGTCTTCAATGGAAAAAAACATTATATACAGATCCTGGTGGGCATGCAACTTTTCATTTTTTACATGCCCACCTGCAACCTTACCAGGTCTTGGGCATTAGACTCCCAGATTATTTCGAATATGTAATAGCCAGTGATCAGTAAACCAAAAGAAAAAAAAAATAAAATATAAAAATAAATAAATAATAATAATTTCTAGCCCATGTCATTTAATTCAATACCTTCCATTCAATTTAATCAGACAATTTTTTCTTTGTACATGTTGTAATGCTAAAATTGTTTCATTGTGTTGTAAAGCAAACCAGGAAATTTTAAAAATCCAAGAAATTTTTAAAATCATAGAGGATTAAAGATGAAATTGTCTAACCTGCTTTTTTTCCTTCTGGGTGTTGTCTTCTTCTTTCTGTTGCTTGTTTTCCTAGTAATAAAATAAAACATTTGTGTTAACGTCATTGTTGATGATGGGCTTACCGAAATAGGGTTGAAACAGTTCCCCCCAGCATGGATTCGCCGTCGTTATTTTTTTTTTCGGTTTAATACAGGGTGAAAAATCTCCATCTTTGGTTTGGTTCATTTTTCAGTTGGGATCTTTATTTATTCAGGTTTGGCATAGGTAAAACCAATACTCAGCATAGTTAAATTTTAAAAACAACTTTTTGAGGACTGATAGTATGTAAAATAATCTTTTAACAGTCCATTTAATCTAATCAAATTCTTCTAGCCAATTTGAGAGTAGATTAAGTGATAGTATTCAGTGAAACAAAACATAAAACATTGTTTCCTTATATCAAAATGTACCGTATCGAAAATAACTGAACGGATACAAAATTACACGACATGTATCGTGAAAGAGGCATATCGTTTCACTCCTGATATGGCCCTAAAGTGAAGATGAGGAAATACAATCTAAAATTCAAATTAATCAGCAAGTGATGTAAAACAAATATATAGCATTTTAATGATGTTGATTAATTAACATATTGACTTCACAAAAAAGCATATCAACTACGCACAAATGCAAGATTTCCTGTAGAGCAATATATCTTAGGATTGACATTATGCAAGGGCAGTTCGCCAAGTCAAACTTACTATCAGGTTGCTAAATGGTGACCCAAATTTTTTTTTTTGGTCACCATTTCAGAATTTCTGGTCGCACTCAACAGACTTTTGCCTCGCCAAGGGAAAACATTTTGTTAATATCACATTAAGTATATTAAAAAAGCAAAGAACATTCACTCATCAATATGTACATGTATATTGTCTTTTAAATCAATGATTACTTATTACTGTGTTGGTACTAAACAAGGAACCAATTGTGAAATATTATTACATAAAACCACGTGTACAGAAAAGAACACAAGTGAACACAAGTATTCTAGAATAAAAGTTAAATCAAATGGAATTGCTACAAGTTTGACTGATGTGTGCATCTGGTGGAAACTTTGAGATTGGACTTTGTCAGCTGTTTGTTATGTTTAATTTATTACTACGTACCTAACCTATTAAACGCTGCTGTTAATATTGCCAAAACATGATGATACATAAGCAATATTGAACATATGCTCTAATAACTAGGTTGTGTAGGATTGGCCAGGAAATACCAGTGGGAATTACCATGATAAATACCCATATTCCCTTCCCAGTAAATACTACAAATTTTCTTTAAACTGGGAATTACAAAATTTAAGGTTTTTATTTCTTAAATTTATCTAATCTAATACAAAATTCAGAGATAAAATGAACAAAAAAAAAAACAGAAGGTGAATAAAACTGAATTTAACATATTTAGTGTATATCCCTTACCAATAAGCTTTATGTAGCAGAACATGTTTTCGTAATTGTATTTTAAGAACAAAACTGAAGTTTTCTGATTCAAGTTTCTATTCAGTTTAGTAAAATTATAAAGTTTATCAATTAGAATCTGAGAACATAATAAACTTGTTTTAATTCTTCTATAAACATTGTAGTTATTACAATCAAACATGTTGTATTAACAAATTGACTGTGGATAATTTTGTGATCATGCTTGGAGAGAGAATTACCTTTAGTAGAACTGTAAAGCTTCTTGTTATGACTCACTGTCCTGTGAGATATGAGTATTTCCCACTTTTTTGCCAACCCTGAGGTTGGGTTTTTAAAAAGTCTACAATATTTAGCAGCCGTTCTATACAACATGCTGTCACAGCATTATGTAATTTCAGTCTTTGTGATGCTTTACAAAGTTTTAGGTCTTCAAACATTTTCTTGAAAGAGAATCTTGAAAAAAGTTATCTCGATCCCGATCATAAAAATGGACAATCGCCAGTCCAAAGTTTCTCAGTCGCAAAATGCGAGTTTTAACTTCTAGTCGCAAAATTGATTTTGTACTGAATAAAATGTATATGAATGCATTTAACTCTTGTTTTTATCTTGCAAGTGATTAAATATATAAAATGTAACAGTGACCAGAATACTGTTGCACTGTGATTACCAAGGTAATTCAAAACAAAAATTAGGTAGAATCAATATTGGTATTTGCATGAATTTTATTCTGCATAAGGAAATTTCGCATTAAATTGTACATTTGTAATAAACTTTAAGAATCAGAAATGAGGATTTTTAACTACAAAAAAAGATGATGTACAATTCTTTTCACATAGGTAATTCTTTAAGATTTATGATTTGGAGGAAAAAAATGACAACATTTAATTTCATTTGTATGTAAGGATTTTATATTTAAAAGGGGGGGGGGGGGGTTGGCTGATATAATTACTTTGAGTTGTTTTATAGGCATGTATTATATAGACCCAGTATCATTTTGAAATGCACACCAGAAAAGATATAATACTTCTAGCTAATATACAGAACTTTGTATACTAGTCCATATAAAATACCTTAATTAAAAACGATATATTATAACTGCTGAGTAATTTAAATCCGCAATTTTCAATAGTTTTGAGAGAATTCAATTCGCAAAAATCCGATGTGCACGGAATTGGTTTTATATATTTCAATGTGCTGATTCATATCCTATTTAGTATTTGTCGTTCGAAGAAAGCATGGGGATAGAATATAATAAGCATTTAAGGAAATAACAGCTAGTTGGTACTTTTAACTTTGGGTGGTTTAATTTCCTATATGATCATATTTATGTATGAGTATTGTATAAGCCATACAGTCTTGTTTGATTCCGAATTCTACTGCTTTTTGGTAAACAAATTTTATGTAATTTTCAACTTGTTCAATTTCGCCACTTTTACTTATCATGAAGTTATTGGAAGCTGTTCTATAAACTGTACAAATAAAAAAGAGGAACATTTAAGAAGAATATTCTGTCTGGGACATATAATCACTTATCGCCATTATTGTGTATTCTAAGTGTTCGGGATACAGTTATTCATAGAAACTTCAATGACTGTTACATGTAATACCCTTTTGTAAAACAAAGGAGAAAAAATTCATTTTAACGATAAGGTTGTCTGTCCAACACATAACAACATTAATTCAACAGTATTTATTTATAACACTGATGTAGTGTAAGTTTCATTGTTATGGAGAAAGAAAATATAAAATAAATTTTGAGTCATTTAGAACTAAAATACCTGCTCCATTCACTTCACTGATTTGTATCTTATGATATTATAAATAAATATATTTTATTTGTATTAGCTAAAGTAGTAAATTTAAATTAAGATACAAAAAAAAAAAAAAAAAAAAAAAAAAAAAAAAAAAAACCACAATACACTTATTTATTGAAATGTCCCATTCCATGGAACTTTACTAACCTACTGTTAGAAATATATATCACAGTTATATAAAATCAATTGAAATCAAGTAAAAGCCTTGATTAACTTTAATGAAAACTTCGATACTTTAATGCATCATAGAGAAAACATTGAAACTTTGATTAACTATAGTGAAAACTTTGAAACTTTGATTTACTGTAGTGAAAACTTTGAAACTTTGATTTACTATAACGAAAACTTTGAAACTTTGATTTACTATGACGAAAACTTTGGAACTTTGATTTACTATGGCAAAAACTTTGGAACTTTGATTTACTATGACGAAAACTTTGGAACTTTGATTTACTATAGTGAAAACTTTGGAACTTTGATTTACTATAGTGAAAACTTTGAAACTTTGATTTACTATGGCGAAAACTTTGGAACTTTGATTTACTATAGTGAAAACTTTGGAACTTTGATTTACTATAGTGAAAACTTTGAAACTTTGATTTACTATGACGAAAACTTTGGAACTTTGATTTACTATAGTGAAAACTTTGGAACTTTGATTTACTATAGTGAAAACTTTGAAACTTTGATTTACTATGGCGAAAACTTTGGAACTTTGATTTACTATGGCGAAAACTTTGGAACTTTGATTTACTATAGTAAACTATAGTTAACTATAGTTAACTATAGTTTACTATAGTATTTTTTTGTTAGGGAAGTGCCTTTTGAGACATTAAATCGGTCTGACATGGATCTTATACTCTCAAGGTTACCTGCAATGATAATGTCAAATCGAAAATGTTAAGTACATGTACATCTGAAATCCAGTAATAATCTTGACTCTTTACTTAAAAAAAACAAATTTAATTTTGCAAGGAAATGAGATTTACGCAAATTTTACATACCTATGAACCATACAAACATAAGAACATCTTTTTCAACATTTGGAATTGGTCCAGTGGTTTGATTATATTCAGGCAGTGGTCGCAAATGCAAGCAAGTCATCTGGTAGGACCTCGGACATACGAAAATGACTTTTAAAATCATCTATTGAGTAATGTGGAATAGTAACTTCTATATAGTGTTGCACACGTGGTACAACTCATCACCCGATGACAAGTGTTCATATAAAGTCAACATGTCCATGAGATTAGTTTCATTTTGTCTAATTATTGCAACAAACAGACTTCTTGTTGAGTTTCTCATATCTGAAAATGGCTAAAAAGTAAACATTTACCATTGGAAACCAATTGATTACCTTTGGTAACCATTTGTAACCTGTGGTGCCATTGGTCACCTTTGTCAAACATTTGTAGCCATTGGATTTTCTTTGGCCATTGGTTTACCAATACCAAACGACAAATTTGTCGTTCACAGTTTAAAGGCTACCAATTGTACCATTGTTTAACATTCGTACCAAAGACAACCAATGGCAAAATCAATATTTATACCAATGGAATAATTGTGAACCCACCCAGTGTTTTTAAACGTGTTATGAATGTAGCTTTGCTAAATGGGCTAAAAAATAAGGAAAATACTGACAATTTTACTTTGTTTTTTTTTTTTTTTTTAAATAAATATAAAAGCATTGTTCACCAATTGGGACAATAAATACTGTCAAATTGGGGAAAAATGAACTGATTTTCAATTGAGATCGGGCCGAATTTCGGCTCCTGAGACGGTACTGGTAAATCCCTGATCATAGTGATGCAAGATTTTCAGTTGCATCAACATTTTAGGACCTTGGTCTTTCCCTTGAACTTTTCTTAATTTAGGTTTAGTTCAGTTTCAAGGAATCTATTCAAAATATTTTTATCAAACTTTACATACCTGCACATACTGATAAAAACTATCTAACGGCATCAACATTTTTGAACCTTAACCTTTCATTTAACCTTGCCCTCACTTTTCTTATATGAAAGTTAGGCTAACTTGTTTATAAACCGATCAGTATATTTCATGAGACTTAATACGCTAATACATATTAGTTTATTTTTAATTGTTTAACGTCCCTCTCGAAAATTGTTCACTCATGTGGAGACCCCACCACTTGCCGGTGGAAAGCTACAAATTTTGACCTATACTCGGCACTCAGAGCCATTGAACAGTGTGGGATCTTTTTCGTGCCAGCACCTACTGCGACACGGGACCTCGGTTTATACGGTCTCATCCGAAGCACCGGTCTCCACGTCCCACAGTGGGATTCGAACACGCGACGTAAGGATCGACTCCTTACTCCGCGACTCTAGAGCGAACCACTGCGCCACGCAGACGCTTATACATATTAGTGAAAGCTATTTAACATCATCAAACACTTCAAACTTCCTGTGACATTGACCTCACTTTTTTAAATTTGCATTTTGCTCTGTTTAGAAAAAAAAACATTCAAGTTATTTTTGTGTAAGCTTATGCACTAAAAAATAATTAGGTGAGAATGTTGGTGATAAAGTTTGATAAAGGTTTGCACATTTTCTTTAGATGAAAACTATCAACAAGAGGCCCAAGGGCCTTAACGGTCACCTGAGTACAATACAACAATTTAGAGGATCCATAGAGTATTAAAATGAAAGGTGAAGCTTTGTTGCCCAAAAGCAAGAAAAATAGGGTGATCAGGATCAACAAAATAATTAGTCTAGTATTCATTAACAGTTTATAGATTAGGCTCTAATCTGTTCCCCATTTATCACTATTACCATAAGTATATTAACAAACTATCAGTGCTTCTATACTATTTTAATTCCTTGTTGTAATCTCTTACATTGGCCTCTCTTGGTCTTTGATGAACATTTAATAAGACAAGGTATTTTTGTCTCATTTTTATTTATCTATTACTTACAAGTCCACCTGATCATTAAAACTATGAAAATACTTTTTGTATTATACAATAAAAATTCTTGCATAATTCTCTAATTCTATTAACCTTTCAAGTACATTATTTACAGTGATTAATTATCAAGAGTAAACGGCAAAGGGGAATAACTCCTCTCAGTAGAATGCAAATTGAGCCCTGGCTAGGACCAGAACACTTGACCAAATGGTCCAGATGTTCAAAAATCTGGTAAAAATACCCTTCCTTATTACAACTTTTACTCTTTTTGCCTCTGATATGCCCAAGTGCAAAGAAGATTTTTAAAGAAATAATGCATTTTCCTACAGATTCACTATATTATCAATAGAGCCCCCCCCCCCCTTTCACCACCGAGAAACACCATAGCCTCTCACCCTGGGACCAGAAGTTTGCTCTCCATAAGTAATCACTTTCTTTACATGTATCTGCTTAACATTAAGGAGCTGACAGGATTATTTAATAGAATTAATGCATTTTCACTATATTATCAACAGCCCCACCCTTACACCAGCACATCTGACCCAGGGGTCATGCAATTCACTACTCTGGAAGAAGCACTCCTGCTCGTCAAACTATATACTTAGCATCTCTGCTTTTTAACCAGAAGCAGAAAAGAATATTTTCAAAGAAATTTTGCTTTTTCACTATATTATCAATAGAGCCCCCTCCCCCCTTTTCACCAGAACCCTTGACCCTGGGGCCATGAAATTCATAATTTTAGAAGAGGCATCCTTGCTTATCATAACAATGTACTTAGTTTGTTTAAATAGTACCCAGGGGCAGAGAAGAAGATTTTCAAAGAAATAATTCACCTTCACTATAGGAGCTATATAGCCCCAACCTAGCACCAGAACCCCTGTCCCTGGGGCCATGAAATTCACAATTTTGGAAGAGGCGTCCTTGCTTATCATAACAATGTACTTTGTTTGTTTAAATAATACCCAGAAGCAGAGAACAAGATTTTTAAAGCATTAATGCATTTTCACTATATAATAAATAGAGCCCAGTCCTAACATCAGAACCCCTGACCCAGGGACCATGAAATTCACAATTTTGGTACAGTCACTCTTGCTTATCATAACTATGTATTTCATTTGTTTAAATAATACCCAGGAGTAGAGAAGAAGATTTTGAAAGAAATAATGTACTTTCACTATATGATCTATATAGCCCCCCCCCCCCCCAGTACCAGAACCAATGACCCTGGGGCTATGAATTTCACAATTTTGGTAGAGTCACTCTTGCTTATCATAACTATGTATTCAATTTGTTTCAATAATACCCAGGAGTAGAGAAGAAGATTTTCAAAGAAATAATGCACTTTCACAATATGATCTATATACCCCCCACCCAGCACCAGAACCCCTGATTCTGGGGCCATGAATTTCACAATTTTGGTAGAGCCACTCTTGCTTATCATAACTAAATATCTAATTTGTTTAAATAATACCCAGGAGTAGAGAAGAAGATTTTGAAAGAAATAATGCACTTTCACTATATGATCTATATAGCCCCACCCTAGCACCAGAACCCCTGACCCTGGGGCCATGAATTTCACAATTTTGGTAGACTCATCCTTGCTTATCATAACTATGTATTCAATTTGTTTCAATAAAACCCAGGAGTAGAGAAGAAGATTTTCAAGAAATAATGCACTTTCACTATATGATCTATATAGCCCCCCCCCCCCCCAGCACCAGAATCCCTGACCCTGGGGCTATGAGTTTCACAATTTTGGTAGACTCATCCTTGCTTATCATAACTATGTATTCAATTTGTTTCAATAATACCCAGGAGTAGAGAAGAAGATTTTGAAAGAAATAATGCACTTTCACTATATGATCTATATAGCCCCGCCCTAGCACCAGAACCCCTGACCCTGTGGCCATGAATTTCACAATTTTGGTAGAGGGCTCAATGCTTATTACAATCATGTCAACAGTTTGACTGCTTGATGTCCAGGAGTAAAGAAGATTTTTAAAGATTGCATTAATTTTGGTGGTTTTAGCCCCACCCCTCAGGCCCCGGGGGGGGGGGGCAGGGACCATGAAATTCACAAATTTTGTTCCCCTTCACACATAGATGCCATATGCAAAAATTTTTGCTGAAATTGGTTCAGCGGTTTCAGAGAAGAAGCTGAAAATGTTCAAATGTTAACACACGACGGACGAAAACAGATAGCAATAGGTCACCTGAGTGACTCAGGTGACCTAAAAATTCAAAATACTTGCTATTCCGTGCTTCAATAAATTCACTTTCTATACATTTCCCTAACCCTATCCACTATTTTTCTTTTGGCAGTTCGATTCCAATATATTTAGCAGGAACAGCGTCCTTTCTTCTGCTTTTTGGAGAATTACTTCCAGTTTTGTAAGGCCTGGTGTGGAATCAAATCCCCTAGGAAGCCGTGCAAGAAGTTCTGACCTTTGTTTTACAGAAGGATCTCTTTCTGTGTGGCTACAATAAATAGGGAATTATAAATAAACTATTACTTAAAGTAGGATAAAGAGCTATCACAATTCATGTTAATCCGTTATATTTTATATACATGCCGACTATAAATAAAATTTACTTGACGGAATCATTTGAGGCATAAATATAAAAAGGTAAAATTATACATCTGTTTCATATTTGGATATTTTACTTGAAAAAGACGTTAATGGTAATCTAACAACCAAGCTTTATGATAAACGTGATGACTTTAACTTTTCAATCGTCAACTTCCCTTACTTATGCAGCAATATACCTTCATCACCTGCATACGGGGTATATATCTCTCAGTTGATTCGATACGCAAGAGCATGCTCTACGTATGAACAATTTCTAAAACGAGGTAAATTATTGACAAACAAGTTGATGAAACAAGAATATCAGCTGTCGCGTTTAAAGTCATCATTTCCAAAGTTCTATGGTCGATACAATGACCTTGTCAGCAAATACAATTTATCATTGAGTCAAATGCTGACTGACGTTTTTCATACTAATTGTTAGGCCATTATTTACACACTGAATTGTCGACGGATTTTTCCGTTATTTCCCGATCATGACAAGGAGCACACGGCGGGTGTGACCGGTCGGCAGGGGATGCTCACTCCTCCATGGCACCTGATCCCACCTCTGATGTTTAGAGGTCCGTGTTTGCTCTGCTCCTATTTTGTATTGTTTAATGGACCTTTGAGCTTGAATACTGTTCGTTATTTCCATATATTTCACACAAATGGAATTTTTAAATGCGAATCGACTTACCCCCGGAGGCAACGATGGCCAATCTTTAATTGCTCTTAACCTTTTTTCTATATAAAATAACTACATATTTAGATAACGTCCGATGCATTTTAAATCATTTCTTGGAATCTATGAGTTTCTATATCATTTGTAGATGATCTGTCTTATTCCTGGATGATCTGTCTTATTACTAGATTTTTTGGAAAGTTGGAATTCATACAAAAGGCTGAAAAATTTCCAAGATTTGTCATATAGGATTTCAATGCACTAATCCGTCGTATACGCATGGAATGAACCATACCTCAAAAAGTTTTGTTTCATCTAGTAAGTCCCAGAAAAAGTAAGTTGACTTTCGACGACATTCCAGATCAAAAATTCAATGAGATTAACAATCTAAGAAATAAAATGTTCTAAAATTTCTAAAGCATGGCTTACCATCCATGCAGTCGCCCGCGTGCCGCAGTGGTACTAAACTCTATAGTCGTGGAATAAGGAGTCAATCCTTATGTTGCGGGTTCGAATCCCACTGTGGGACGTGGAGATCGGTCCTTCTGATGAGACCGTATAAACTGAGGTCCCGTGTCGCAGTAGATGCTGACACGAAAGAGGTCCCTCTCTAATCAATGGCCCTGAGTGCCGAGTATACGTAAAAAAAAATTCAGTTCACCGTCAAGTGGTTGCGTCTCTATGAGTGAAATATTCTCCAGAGGGACGTTGAACAGCAAACAAACTTAAACAAAACCATCCGTGCATGTTGCATATTTCTCCCCAGAGGACGGTGTCTTCAGAGCCACTAAATGCTTTCATAGATCTCATAACGCAACAAATGAAATAAAAAATATAATTTTGAAAGAAAAAATATTTGTAATAACGGGTTATTTAATGTCTCATATTCAATTTGATAGAGGCTGCATGTCAATGCAAATAATTGAGAAATATGCATGAAATTTATTAATTTTACTTGTACGAGGAGTGATCTAAAAATCTGCGAACTAATTGAAAAACTTCCATAAGAGAAATAAAATCAGATTTCGGTGTTTATTATTTTTTAAAGTAGTCCACTTCTATTTAAATGCACGTCTGTCACCGTTCTGTCCATGCACAAATCTCGTGATCCTGGCGGTCACGTGACTTGCTCCGTCGCGTTCTGTTCAAAGAAGCTAAGCAGTTTATATTTCTTACCATGCAAGTTATTTTTATGCCCCTGGATCGAAAGATCCCAGGGGGTATATTGTTTTTGTCCTGTTTGTCTGTTGTCAACTTTAACCTTGTCCATAACTTTTGATTGGTTGGAGCTATGACTTTCATGTTTCACATGTGTATTCCTTGTGACAAGACCTTTTTTGGGGGTACCATCATATTTGACCTTTTGAACTTGGAGTTTGACCCACTTCTGCAAAATTTTATGAGGCTTTAACCTTGGCCATAACTTCTGAACAGTTGGTGCTTGGGGTTTCAAACTTCACATGTGTATTCCTTGTGACAATACCTTCCTCTGGATATCAACCTCTTTGACCTTGACCTAGGAGTTTGACCTACTTTTGAAAAACATTAACCTTGGCCATAACTTTTGAATGGTTGGAGCTAGGGCTTTCATACTTCACATATGTAATCCTTGTATCAAGACCTTCCTTTGGATACCAACCTCTTTGACCCTGACCTAGGAGTTTGACCTACTTTTGAAAAACGTTAACCTTGGCCATCACTTTTGAATGGTTGATGTCTCCATATATTTCATGCTAGGGCTTTCATACTTCATATGTAATCCTTGTGACAAGACCTTCCTTTGGATACCAACAACTTTGACCTTGACGTTTTACTTACTTTTAAAAAAACTTTAACCTTCGCCATAACTTTTGAACAGTTGCAGCTAGGGCTTTCAAATTTCACAGGTATATTCCTCGAGACGAGACCTTTCTTCGGGTACCAACATTTTTTATCTTTTGGCCTGGATTTTTTACTTGCATATGAGAAACTTTAACCTTCGCCATAAGCTGCCATACGGGGGCATCAGTGTTTCACAAATACATTTTGTTTAAAACAAGAATTTTCCATTTGTCATAAATGGTCACATCTCGACAATAGAAAAGGTTGATAACGATATTTTTTCCAGAATGAGCATGGTGACCATCAAAACCCGACCTCTCTGTCTAGTTGCGTCGTCTTTCCATTGTGGGCAAATCATGGGTGCCTTCTATTTATCATATATCATACATGTATGTTTAAAGTCTAAGGTGAACGGTATTATAGGGATTTAATAATTATAGTATTCTTAACATATTCAACTATATTTCTAACTGTAACTTGGCGATCTTTCATAAAAAAAATGCACAATTGAGGACCTATCTCTTCCCCCAGCTTACTTTCACTCGATTTCACCAGAACAAACATCATTTTTAACCATCTCTCTTCCTTTATTCAATGAAATATACGGAGATAACGAACAATGTTCAAGCTCAAAATTCCAATAAACAAAACAAAATAGGAGCAGAGCAAACATGGACCTCCAAAATCAGAGGTTGGATCAGGTGCCAAAATCAGAGGTGGGATCAGGTGCCATGGAGGAGTAAGCATCCCCTACCGACCGGTTACACCTGCCTTGTGCTCCTTTTCATGATCGGGAAATAACGGGAAAATCCGTTGACAATTCAGTGTGTAAATAATGGCCTAACAATTAGTATGAAAAACGTCAGCCAGAATTTGACTCAATGATAAATTGTATTTGCTGACAAGGTCATTGTATCGACCATAGAACTTAGGAAATGATGACTTTAAACGAGACTGCTGATATTCTTGTTTCAGAGCAAATACAAAATTAAACAAGCTAATTCAGAGAATTTGTGTCCCCCGCTTAGGGAAAAAAAAGCTAATTCAGAGAATTTGTGTCCCCCGCTTAGGGGAAAAAAAAGAGCGCGCGCAGTTCGAGGGGGGGGGGGGGTCGTCACACTGCCCCCCTGTATTTGTAGATTTATTAAATGTCTACATGTATATTGAAGCAAATTAAAGAAATACCAATATGGATATAAAGATTTGATTGCTTATTCTTTCATATGTGTACAGAAGATTCTTTTTAATATACAGAATATTTATCACACTGTAATAAGGATTTTATGAGTTTGTACACGCCAGACATCATAACTTTTTCATTTCACGTGTTGAATTGTATGATTTGGTAAATCCAAAAAATAATTAAAAAAAGGGATTGTACCCGGGCCTCTCGCTTGCTAAGCGAGCAACCACTAGACCACGGAGGCACTTGAGTTTTCAGCAAATGAAATGCAAATATTAATATATAATGTTTATATACACGTTTGATATTGTCAAAATATTACAGACAATAAATCTTGTCTAATTTAGCCTTTACTAAACAGTTCTAATAGATGTATTTAGAATATAAAGTCCGCCGACAACCTGTATTGTACGTAATAACTCTCGACATGCCCCTGTGCTAAAATAGTGCCAAGCTACCTTTAATACAATAAATAAATAAATAAAAAAAAAACGGGACGGGACACTTTGAGAGGGGCAAAAGAGGCCATAGGGAGTTATGGTATAAAATTTCATTGCAAAAGCTCAAAAGCTTCTTAAGATATCGCCCGGAAACGAAAGTGTTGCACACAGACGGAATTTATGAATTTACGACCATGAACTTTGACCTCAAAATCAATAAGGGTCTTCCTTAGGCCACAGGGAGTTGTTATGTAAAATTTCATTGCAAAAGCTCAAAGAATTCGCGAGATATCGCGCGGAAACGAAAGTGTTAAAACAGACAGAATTTATGACCTTGATCTTTGACCTTTTGACTTCAAAATAAATAGGGTTCTTCAGTAGGCCATAGGGAGTTGCTATGCAAAATGTCATTGCGAAAGCTCAAAGGGTTATCGAGATATCGCGCGGAAACGAAAGTGTTACAGACAGACAGAAATACAGACGGACGGAGGGAAGGACAGACGGAAGGAAGGACAGACAGACAGACCTAAATTAATATCCCCACTTTCAGTGAAAGCGGGGGACAACAATCACTCCAATTAATGATTGAACTTCTGGCAAGTCTTTTGTCTTCATAACTTTATACAAATTATTATTTGCTACTGCAATTTCCAAGATATACATTAAACTTTACAGCCTTTCGTTCCTCGAATACGACTGAGTCAGCCATTTTTTGTAACAAGTCATCTACATACATTCGGCAAACCTCGGCTGATACCGTCACCTTCATAAACGTTAGATGAGGTACGAATCGGCCGAGGTGTGCCGAGTGCATCTACATATTAACGCTATTTTCACATTGTGAGGTCATATATATATATATAATCTGCTATTTATAGTACATGTTTATGACTAAATGTGTTCCAAATTTTATTCCGATCTCAACAGTGGTTTTCAAATATAGAGATAGTACGCGAACTTTTTGATCACTCCTCGTAATTTTGCGGATCCTGGGGGAGGGTTTATGTAAATAAGAAAAATAAACATAACATTCTGGGGAAGGGAATAGGCACGATTGGTAAAGGGGAGGGGGGGGGGTAGAAAGTTTAATTGGGTCCAAACTCCCGCTTCTCTTAGCTTTACATGTATTTGGCGTCGGACAGCGACATTAATAAAGTTTATCTCTTCAATATTCTATTATACTTCTATATGCACTAGCTAGCTTTACTTATCCGATATTACATTTAAGTACAACATGAGTCTTCTCCAAATTGATTTTTTTTTTCAGGACAAGTATTTGTACAGTTAAAATTTGGTAAAAAAAAAAAGAAAAAAAAAAATTACATTTTTTTTGTTTTATTTTTTTTTTGGCTCGGTAATGCAGGAACCTGAATTAAACACAGAAGATGCAACATTACATCCCAGCGCAAGCAACAAATGTACGAGGAGTGAGAGGATCTTAAGGATTCTGAAGGAAGCGAAATGGAGATAGCAGATTCTTTGCTGGATAATTTTCTTTTTACAGATGAAGAATGCGAGGAGGGCAACAACGACACAATGGATACTGTTTCATTGCCATTGTCTTCTGGTGGTGATGACAATGATCCCAATTCACTTCCCTTGTATCCTGGAGCAGGAGTTACAATCGGAGCTTTCCTTTTCCTATAAGCATTATATACACACAAATATAATCATGTAGGTGACGCAACAGAACAACTTCATAACATAATTGTCTTGGCATTGCCAGATAATCATTTGTTGTGCACTACCTTACACGAATTTAAAAAATACTTCCAGAGCTTAAAAATTCCACTAAATCATCAACTATATTGTAGCAATAGTTTGGGTTTGGTTGAAGACAAATCGTTGGACAAATGTCCTTATGGTTCATGTGGCCAACCATTTAGCTTTAAAACATCAAGTTACTTTTTAGAAATCCCACTAGCAAATCAAGTTAGAAATTTATTCAAGCAAACAGGATTTTACAAAAGTATACAACATCGGTTTAAGAGAAAGAAGAATCAAGATTCGTTTGAAGATATATATGATGGAAGCTTATATCGCAATCACCTTCATAACAATGGCATACTGTGTGATCCATACAATAAAACCGATGGCGCCCGTTTTTAAAAGCAGCAATGTATCAGTGTGGCCAATATACCTGGTCATAAGTGAACTGCCCTATCATTTGCGAAATAATAAAGGAGAATATGATTCTAACAAGTTTATGGTTTGGCAGTAGTAAACCTTCAATGGGAACATTTCTGAAATCATTCCAGAAAACTATGACAGAATTGCATATGGGAATTCAATGCGAGTGACCAGAGGAAGGAATATTCACATGCAAAACAAACTTTGTGGAGCAGTCGATCTACCTGCCAGGAGTCTTTTGTGCAACCATATTCAATATAAGGGCGCATATAGTTGCTGGAAATGTGAACAGGAAGAAGAGACCGAAGCTACTGGCAAAAGACACGCAAGGGTATTTCCATTTGAAAAGGATAAGGTCTGAAAGAAACAATTGTTTTGGACTTTTCGTCATCTTTCATGAAAAAGAAAAGTTTCGTTTTGTCCAAGCATTAGAGTATCCAGTGTTTGATGAAAAAATGATCGCCTTAAAGTCATCAGATTACAAAGTAATGTGTCAAACTGCATGTGTTTTACATTTGAAGGTGCTAGGAAAGGATATTTGTGCAGGTTCCCTAACGGAGTAGAATGTGACTAGACTCTTCTGTGTATTGTGTTCTTATTCTGCGCTTTTCCTGTATTATATTTGATTAAAATATTATATAAGGACAGCCTTTTCATTCTTTAAAATTTTTTTTAAATAAAAGATGGTTAAACAGTAAATTCATGAATCTACGATGTAATTGATTACAGGACTTTAATTACATGTACTTATCTGTCTTGCAAAGACAAGGGAAGATTGATAGGAAAATAATCAAAACATCAAGGGGAATAAAGTCCGGTGTTTGTGATGTCTAAAAAAAATCTCATTTTTGATGCGTTTTAAAGAATCAATGATACCGTGTGATAAAAAATTTAGATAAAAATTATTTGTCTGAAAAATTAGGACTTAAAGGTCAGGAGAATTCCAGCTAATGATTAGTCGGAATCCGTCTAACATGAGTATTTGAAAAACACGGCTTAAATGCAAGACGAATTCCGCCTACAAGGTAGATGGAATCCGTCTAATATATATGTTTATGAAAAATACAATCGCCCGCTTGGCGCAGTGGTAGAGCGTGAAAAATTCTCGAGAGGGACGTTGAGCAACAAACTGAAAAATACGGCGTAATTGTAAGGCGATTTCCGGCTACCGGTAAGATAGAATCCATCTAACACACCAAGCGCTTTCCATGTACGCCTTTTGTCCACCTTTGAAACTGGAATACGCCTTAATAACTTAATAACAGGCGGAAAACGATTAAGATTTATTTTCGTATGGGATTGCTTACTTTTTATTTATATTTTAGAGAGCATACAAGGAAGAGGGTGATGATGTCTACCGTTTCCTGTGGCAGGCGATGGCCCTACGTTTCCTGCCTTCAGAACATGTGATGCCCATGTTCCACCAACTGGATCAAAAAGTTCGGACGGCTCCTCAATGGCCTATGTGTGAAGACAGTGGTCTACGAGCATAACATTTAAAGTGAAGAACCGGAGTCTTTTCATGGCTTCTATTAGGACCAAAAATGACCTCAGAGTTGGCACAATCGACTCAACTTCAGGATAAACAGTCGACGTCCTGTGCCTTTCTTCTCGTGCTACAAAAACTTTACAAGTGAGCCCAGGATACTCACACAGGCCAAGCTTCTCACTGAGTGCAAAATGGAAGGACTCCACATCAAACGTGTATCGCAACTAAACAAACTGTGGGGGATTACAAAAAAAAGACGTTATCTAGCTGTTGCTAGAGGTGTTCTGAGATCTATGGACCTGTGGACTATCAATACGTGTGTTGTGTTCAGTGACTGCTACTTAATAATTCAAAGATGTAAGGATGTGTAACGGTTTAATAGATTTATATTTTAACTTTCAATGAGCAACATCCTACTTGATGAGCAACATCCACGTAAGAATAAAGGTTTGTACAAACTATTGAAGGGACTGAATGTACACAAAGCTGCTGGACCAGATGCAGTCCCAATAAAATTCCTACATGACTTTGCTTCGGAACTCGCAACAAATCCAACCCCTAAGGAACTTGGATCCGCCGCTAAAATCCCGAAATAACCTTGATTCTACCGTACAAGTTAACTGGAAGACACAATAACCGGGCTTTGATAAATCGTACAAATAATACTCGCTTTAAAATTACTGCTGGCAGAGGTACCAAACAAAGGATGATTCTCTATAAGGCCATTTTCCGGTCTACGATAAAATCACTTAAAAATGTGATTTTATGTAACTTTAATCATTGTATTTCATGATTTTGATGTTTGTTTTTCAACATCGATCACCTAAGTCGCGTGATTTAAAGATCACAAACGGCCGTCAAGTAAAGAAAAATTGAGGGTAGGTCTATTTACATCAAGTTTCTATGCATGTTTCTAGATGTAAATGATCAAAAATTGTTTATTTATGTCGGAAACATATCAGACTTAAGTAATAAAAGCAAAGATTGTTTAATTTAAGGCTAAAATATTTTTTTATGGCAAAAATTTTGATGCATTCACATTCTGCATATTTTGAATGTAAATCTTTACAAAATGCACCTCGTATGATGTTGAAAAATGTTTAATTAGCATTTAGTTAAAAGTATTATTTCATACATGTTTTTATTGTAATTGTGTATTGTTTCTATAGATGTGGTACCTATTTTACGCATAAAATGCCCATGCAAGAAATGAGATTTCTAAGTTTCTATTGAACTATAAAAGTTGTGTATCAAATGTTTAAAGCAATGAATGAATTTTGTTTGTGATTAAATCAAAATTAAGTTGTAATTTATAAAATATAGTCTACATTTGCAAAAAAATAAAGAATTAATTAATTTACAGGATGAAAATATTAATGCAAGTACATGTTAATAGTCAGTGCATAAAACTCAGAACGGTTGTATTGAAAATATATATCGACGTAAAATGAAATAACATCGTAAGAGTTGCTTTGATTCAATTTAATTACGCATGTCAAGGGTGTTAACTTTTTTAATTAACAGTTCTTGGATGAGAGAAAACTCCGGACAGCTGTTCAATGTAATTTATTTATTTTCCATCGACATGATGGTATTTGATGCAGTATTTCTTATATCATCAATGACATGGTGATCTACAATAAATATGAAAACTTACGTACCGTCCATTCACACTTTAGATATTTAAATGAAATTTATATCAAATATTTAATTCATAAGTTAATTTACTGAAAATATAAAATAGTTTAATTAAAATATCTTACCATGTAGACAGAATTTTAAGCTCCTAATTATGAGGCTATGTTACGGACAATGACAGTCCTCGTAACGTCCGTCTATATCAGAGGATGTTCATAAAGTGATTTAAAATAATATTACTGCATGCAAAGGTTAATAAAATTCGCGCCAGCCATGCGCAATGACTGGAAAAACCAGTCAAACACACCCATACACATCCCATACTCACCGTATGACATCAGAGGTCATGAACTTACAAACCATGAATGAATGAATGAATGAGATGACGCATGCGCAAATTATCCTACATAGTAACATATAGTAAATACTACTCCTGTGACACGCATGTAAAACAATATATTTAATTTAAAATGCTATCTAAACTATAATACACAAATGTATGTATAAAAGTCGAGTCCCCCCCCCCCCAAAGCACTCCATAAAATGGAGTAGATTTTCAACAGTTCCTTCCACTATGCATATCAGAAGTTTTAGTATATCCATGGACTAACAGAGTTCTACAACATCCCAGGTACAAAATGGACCGTAAGAGATGTCACTCCTTTCGCACTCTTGAAACCTGAGGATTAAATTCTCTTTCCGTGCTGCGTCAAGAACTAAGGTGTTTAACACGGGTAGTGACAGTTCCTTTGCTAAGTCCTCAGCATTGAAAGTAAAAGTCATGGGTCTTTTGGATAATATCTTAAAGAAGGATGTCCTGTCCCACGGTAGGTGTTGGTCAATACTGAACACATGCATAAATCAAAATTGTGACATTTCACCTTAAGTGGATGATCTCTTTATCTGGGTGAAAAATTCTAAAATGACGTAAAGCAACATTCAATTATCAATCACGTGATATTTAGGAACCCCTTTCCTCCTTGGCGTTTTATTTTCTAAGACAGAACTACTGTTCTCATAACTTATATTGATGCTACCAAAGAAGTGTGATGAATAGATTGAGTCCTCTCAACACCCAGTTAACAAAATACATGGATCCTATGTCACTCATACGGAAAAATGTCCTTCTAAAAGGTCGAGGCGAGAATTTCCATTATGAAACCATCCCATCAGTAATTCTCTATCTATAAAAGTTACATGTGTACCCATAGAAAAATTAAGTTTATAACACAAATAGCAAATGCGTCTTCCCGCTACAACATAAATAGCTTTTATCGTTTCTAGAACTAATAACAAATATGCAGTACTCCTAAGGAAATACAAATACATGTACAAAGAAGTAGCATAGATAAACTAAACTATCCTTATAAAAAATAATAATTATAATAAGTAACTTATATTCATGCCTTATAGTCTATAAAAAAAAAAATTCTTTATTTCTAGCAGATAGTTCAATGAGACTTGCATAACAACCAGTCATTTCAGTCCTTTGATTTTAGATTTTTTAAGTAAAAAGTTTACCTTTTTGAGTAAACATGCATGGCTTATATTAATTCTTAGTAAATCAATAGAAAAATGTACTCTAAGTGGAAGTTTATAATAAGAAATAATCTACATAAGCTGATATCCTTCATTGTGAGTAGTTAGCTTTTCCTGCAAATATCGTAAAAATGAAGCGAAAAGTTTTTATTTACATGTCATAACCACCTTTAACCAAGTTGATAATTTGGTAGTCACTTTTTCTGTTCATAAGAAGTTTACATGCAAATTTTGGTGTTGGTTAAAGGTGGTTATGACATGTGTAGGAGTTACCTAACACACCAACCCTCTTGAGTTTTCCCATTACCCTAATGCTAATACGGACCGATAGTACCTTACTTTGTGACCCTATATCATAACAAATACTTTTGTATCATTAACCAATCAACATTTATCATTAAATTGGAACATTAGCCTACTGACTCATGCAGTTTTTAAGGGAAAAAATACTATTTGAAAATTTGAAGTCATTGTAGGCCGCAAAACGGCCTTATAGAGAATGATCCTTTGAAAGTCATACAATTAACATCAGTTCTTAACTCATGAAAAGAAGACCTGATATGTGTATTGACGATACAAATAAGCTATATACTTGCTTGTCCCAAATTAACGAAATCCATTACTATTTTCATGTGGTAGTTTGATCCTAGCTGCAATAATGAAGCCCTCTCCATTTTTTTTCGAGGGGGGGGGGGGCTCCAACTTCTTAGGATCTCCTTAGTGGTGTAAGTGTGGGAATGATTGACTCCCGCACTGATTTCGCCTCAAATTCTCAGTAAGTGGCTTTTTTATTAATGTATCTTACCTGAACTCATAAAATTTAGTTATGCAAGACATGAATTTATCCAAAAATATACAGATCATTCCACATATTGGTTATTTTTTGTGTATATCAACATCACAATTTGAATTTATCCGCCATGTTTACTGACCTTGATCAATTTTATTTTGGGACAACCAATGAGAATTCGGGTCTACGGAGCCGATCTTATAGAATGTCCCTTATTCAAGGAGAAATATCGCAGTTTATGAAAAAATATCTTATAAAATGCTTTTATTTATCGATGGTTAGTGATACCATACAACACAAAAATTTATCAACACCGACATTTACTTGATCAAGTGATTCTAGATTTCAAGCGCAAGTTTCGGTAAATGACGCGAGAACTGTCATGGCTGCTGAGGAGAACGATCAGTAATTTACATTTCTTTTGCATATAAAGGGCCATGTTATTGACAATGCATAAAATTTCCGTCTTATTGGAAGTAAGTTGAATGCAAAAACTATTTATTTTGCCTGAAGTCGGTCGTATCTAAAACATATATATATGCACCATTATGGAGATGCAGTAGAATTGTAGCCCTCTCCTGAAAATAGCAGCATATTCATCACATGACGTCACTCATTCACATATGCAAAACCGTGTCTGCAGCAGTGGAAAAGGAGCAGGGGTTGTGGGTGTGCTGAGAATCTTTCTTCTCATGCCCTTGTAGGGTTGTGGCACTGTTTTGTTAATAGGTTCTGGTGAGGTTCTCTCGTGGCTGGGCTCCGAAGATACGGAAGACTATGTCAGGGAAACAGGGGATGCTGATCAAGTTGATCAACTGCTGTCTATCCCAGGTAAAATTGGGCCAATTTCTCCCCAGTTCATCGTTGAAATTACATAAACAAATGTCAGTTCAGGCCCATATAATACCATTTATTCAAATAAATAAACATTCCCCACTTAATATTATATTTAAACCATACTGTAAGAAATTTTTCATTCGTTATGTTTATAATTTTACCTGGATCAAAACATCTAAGGTTGTTTTGTGTGTGTGCCCCTACACCTGGGGTCATGATTTTGAACAAATTCGAATTTGCAATATATAAATCGTTGTTTGATTAATGATCACTCATCATTGCTAAGATACTTTTGGTATAAATATATGTAAATTTCAAAAATTACTAAGTCCATTGACTGCTCTGCCGATCCTTGACCAATCCTCAGATGCAATCTGCTCTTTCTGGATTGTCACACATTTCTTCGTCTTTACCTGGAACCGTGCAGTCTGATAAGCGCAGCCCACAGATGTGCACTTTTTTTGCATTTGGGGAGGGATGACCTTTGGCCTGAGTTGATGTCAAGCTTTTTCATCACCGATTCCCTGGTAGTTGTGTTGCTGATAATGAATGTATCAGTTATCTTCTATAGGAGCTCATTTTACAGTTTTCCATTAAAGTATGCAGATGACACACTCTTCCTGGTCATTGTCATTGATACCTTATTTTCTGAACCTATTTACAAATAAGAAAAAGTGTACTTGATTTCTAATATTTTGACTGAAAAATGTCATATTATAAGTTTTAATAGTACTAGTATGTTCAATTTATTTAGAACATTTGAAATTATTCTCTGATTATGATGGAAAGTTACCAGAGGTTTCTTAAATTTATAACAAAGGAGAATATATAAGAATGCAAGGTAGTAACAACCTGTGAGGAAAAAAGGCAAATGCCTCACGACATATTTTGATTTCTTGAAACTAAAATAGAAGTATTTCTTCGAACTTGCAGCATTAGGAGAGCCCATGTTAGGGTGGTAAATTCAAGCATGTTTTCTAAACATTTCAAACTTTTTTGGACACTATAAATTAAATAAAGGTGCTGATGTTTATTTTTATGGCCGGGGCATATAGTGGTTGTCATGTCCGTCTTCCGTCCTTCCATCTCTCCTTTCGTCGCGCTCTGCGTTTAGCTCACTTCGATCAAAGCTAAAGTGCAAAGAAACAATTCAAGATATTTTTATCAAACCTTAAATGCTGAAACATATTGATAAGTGCTATTCAACTGCATCAACATTTCTTGACCTTGGCCTTTTCTCTGGCCTTAACCTCACTTTTCTTAAATAAGTCTTTAATCCAGTTTAAAAAAAACAATTAGAAAATGTTATCAACCTGTATGTGATACATACCGAGGTAAGTTATTCAGCTACATCAACAACATATTAGGACCTTGACCTTTCCATTGTCCTTGACTTCACTTTTCTCAAATTATTGTTTTTCTAAGTGTTGAAGAAATCATTCAACTTAGTGTTATGAAACTTCATATGCTGATACATACTCGTGTAAGCTTTTCAACTGCATCAACATATTTTGACCTTAGTTGTCGACCATGACCTCGCTTTTCATCAAATTAGTGCTTAGTATAGTTTTCAAAAAAGCATTCAAAGTGTAACGTGTGTCAAGCCGAGCGGTCTCAATATTCAAGTGGACACACCCGGGATTTCTGCAGTGTAATAACCTAAACAAATGATCTGCATCTGGTCCACTAGGGCACAAACTTAATCAATATATTTACGATGATTATTTAAACAATTTACTCAATCAATATATTTACTATGATTCGCATAACTAATCTTAAAGAAATCAAGGGACAATTTGACTCTGGACCACCTGTCCTACACTTAACCAATGTCCCCGGACAACTGGCCCAACCAAGGTTCCTGGTTGCAAACAAGAGGTCTCTAGTCAACTGGCGTCTCCAGCTCACTTTGGCACTAGAGTACAGACTTATTCAGTCTTTATTTCCAATGCCAAAGCTACGGTGGTCGACCAGTTGACGCAACCTATACAATAAGGCTTATTCAGCCCTGTAGTAACCTTTATTGTGATTCTGCTTATCCAGCGTCCTCACTTATTTCTTTACCCTTCCCTGGTAACTACTCTGCAGCTACAGCGAACAAACTCGCAAACAGACTCCAAGGAGACTTCAAATAGACTGTCTGAAGCTGCCAACACCCGCTATATATATATAGCATTGGACTAGTCTATTTCATGGTAGGGGAGACAGGTTATTCCATGTCAAAAAAAACATCCTTAACTACCCTATTAACATAGATTGGTACAACCCTGATTCATCACAAAAGTATATTTATCAAACTTCATATGCCGATACATGATAGTGATGCAAGTTTTTAAGTTGCATCAACATTTTATGACTTTGGCCTTTCTCTTGACCTTTGACCTCACTTTTCTAAATTTAGGTTTAGGTCAGTTTGAAAGAATCTATGCAAGATATTCTTATCAAACTTTACATACTTGCACATGTTGATGAAAACTATCTAAAAGCATCAACATTTTTGGACCTTAACCTTTCCTTTAAAGCCGTATATGGCGTAGCTGAGCCAAAAAAATATATTTTGAAAAATATGAAACTGAGTGAAGATATTAAATTAATGTATGAAAATTAAAACTTTTGATCGATTCTGAACTCGGATAACCCCCTCCTTTCAGCTGATAAAACGATTTTAATTTTTCTGTAAACTGTTGAATATTAATAAGGTCCGCCATGTTAAGCACCACTGAGCATGACCGTGGGAAAACGCAGCATTGAAGTCACAATGGAAGAAGAAGTAAGGGTACACAATTGTTGATGCAATAAAATCAAAATTATATCTCGTAAGAGGGAACCGGAGTACCAGTAGGGGGCGCCACAGGAAAATGCGATCCATTACAAAATTGATGGCATCTAATTGGGGTAATATGACCATACCCGAACATAGGAAAGAGTTAGAAAAGTTTGGAGCAAAGAAATCGGGAAGGAAGTGGGAACTTGTGGAGAGGTAAAAAAAATACGATGTTTTCATGCAAATCCAAGTAAACATTATTAATAACACAGTAAATCATTATCAGTGGTGTCTAAAAGGTTTAAATTTAGTCAATTTAATAGTGAATAACAGAATTACCTGCTTTAAGAAAGTGATTCTTAAATAATCTGCAGCAGCTTTAGCATTTTAGATTTTTAACTCGAATTTCCTCGGTAATTCCAACGTCGATTTCATATTGCTTATTGCTTGCAGTAACATAGGAATACTTCTGTACATTTTTATTATGATGCAGTATTATCTTTTTCTGATTGTTTCCACTCTGTTTTACACAAAAATTGCATGAAAAATAATTATAAAAGCTTATTTCATTACAGACTTAAAGCCTACAGAAGAAATGCACATTGTGCTAGGACCGATGTCTCTGGACCTGAATTTATGATGATGACGCCAGATCCACAACTCTACAAGGACCTTCATGGCGACAAGATTTTTCCAGGATGCACCGAGGCAGAAATTTCCACTTCCTTGTCAAAGTTTAAATAAGACAACTGATAAGAAAGGAAGGGATATGTATAACGATGGATTTATCCAGTATGTGAGGGTGACATTGGTTTGTTAGAAGCAGTGTAAAAGCTTCAATGATGAAGTCTGTGAAGTACGTTGTTGATGTTATGATTGAAAAAGACAGAAGTGTTGTGGAGTCTCAATGTGAGTGTGCAGCAGGTATGGGACCGATGCACATTGCAAACATGTCTGTGCTGTACTTTTTTCATGTGCAGATTTTGTTAAGCATGGTACTTAAACAACAGAACTCACCTGCACACAGAGATTACAAACTTTTCATCGTGCTAAGCCTCATAAAGGAAGCCCTTTGAAAGCAGGATAACTGGACATGCCAGACTGTGACGAAGTATGCAATAATGACTATGGCCCTCGTCCAGTTAAATTTAGAGGCAATCCGGGATACCAGTCCCACTTTAGATTGATTGATTGATTGTATGTTGTTTTACGTCGCATTCGAGAATTTTTCACTCATATTGAGACGTCACCATATACCGGTGAAGGGCTTCAAATTTTGACCTTTACTTGGCACTCGGGACCATTGAGCAATGAGGGATCTTTATCGTGCCAACGCCTGCCGTGACACGGGGCCTCGGTTTTTAAGGTCTCATCCGAAGGACCCGCAAATTTCACTTCAAAGTGCCGAGCGCATGGTGAAGGAACAGTTGCTACCCATTTTTTATCGACTTACAGATGTAGGTCAGTCGCGGCCGAGATTCGAACTCACGACCTCCCGATCACGAAGCGAGCGCTCTACCGACTGAGCTACCGTGAACGGTGCCTCACTTTAGAAATGTGTGTCTGAATTACCAAGGTATTAGTAGGACCTCAATTTTTCAGCTGCATGAACCAGTAAATATGAGAGCTTACAACCTGGACCATGACTATCTGAAAGATACATTTAGTGAGACTCATTTGAAACTTTTTAAGTGTATTCAGAGGAGAGTGCACGTCAAGTTATGGTAAAAATAGCAACACAAGCGTCCAATGACCTTTGGTTTGAGGAACGTTGCAAACGTCTGCATTCCTCAGTGTTCGGTAGAATATGCAAAGCAACTGATCGAACTGATACAGTGAAACTTGCTGACTTCTTAACAACAAAGGGACAAAAATCAATACCAAACCTATTCTTCATGGAAGAATATATGAAAAAGATGTTGTGAAGAAGTATCAGGAAATTTCGGGACGCTCAGTTTACGACAGTGGAATTTGTGTCAGTCTGGGGTCCGCTCATTTAGCTGCAACCACATATGGCATTATTGATGATGACACCTTGATAGAAGTAAGATGTCCACATGTTGCCTGGAACAATTTTATTTCTTCAAACACAGTTCCTTATATTAAGCAATGTGGAAATAAATTTCATCTGAATAAATCCCATGACTACTACTACCAGGTCCAAGGACAACTTTTCTGTGCAGAGAAAAAGGAGTGTATATTTATTGTGTACACTTTCAATGATTTTCTGTTCTTTGCAATTGAAAGGAATGATAAATTTATTGATGAGATGAAGATAAAATTGAATCGATTCTATAAAGATTATTTTAAATCTGCTCTATTGGAAAAAACATTTTTATACGCCCGTCTTTAGACGGGACGTATTATGTTATGGCGTTCATGTCCGTCCGTCTGTCTGTCTGTTAGCTTTTCTCGTGTCCGGCTCATAACTTTAATACTATTAGGCCTAGGATTATCAAACTTTGTCAGCTGATACTTCTTGGGTAGAAGGTGTGTCGCGCACTAAAAGTAGGTCGTTCTGACCTTTAATTAAGATGCTATGACCTAATATGGAAAAATCCTGTCCGGCTCATAACTAGAAAACTATTAGACTTAGAATCATCAAACTTGGCCAGTTTATGCATCTTAGGTAGAAGGTGTGTCGCGACCTATTTCAAGGTCACTGTGACCTTTAATTTAAGTGAAATTTAAAAAAAAAACTGTCTTTTTACTATTAAATTACACAATCCCAAAAAATGTAAAAGTGTTGCAGTATCCTTATTAAAAAATGTTAAAATCAAGAAATACTTATTTTTTTCATTATATACTTTACAGCAATCTATAACAAATATAATGTTACAAGAGAAATTCCACCTCTCCCATGGGTGTAATTATCAAGCACTGGTCAAGGAGAATTTTGATAACAGAAAATTGCATGTCAAATTAGAGAGAAATTAATGAGTTTAGTGTGAGGAGCTAACTGGTAGAGCATCTCTGATCAAGCAGGTGTTATCTATATCTCTTGGGAATTGGGCAGAGGAATCAGCCATGTTGAATTAAATAGTTTTTGTGGGGTAGCCTAACTTTTAAAATGAATTAAAGAAAAAGTAATTAAAACTAATTTGATATTGTATAATAAACTCATTTGATATCGTATCATAAACTAATTAATTAAAACTAATTATACTGGGGGGGGGGGGGTATGATATTGGAATTTGAATTAGCATGCCCGTTGTCCATATGAATTGCAGCTTAAAACCACTCTGACATTGAATGTAAAAAAAAAAAAAAACAACAAGTATTTAAAAAAAAGTTTTAATTATGGTAGATAGTCCCTACAAATCTAAGAGTCAAGCAGAACCCTTATTAAAAATGTTGCATCAAGATTACATTTTTTTTTTCTTTTTATAAATCTTTGTAACAAATTGAAAAAAAAAATCTTTGTTTTCAAATTTAAATTCAGAATGACATAAATATGCATTTTAATTGCAACACAAAGCAGATAGCGCAGATCCATTCATCCCTTGGGAGTAATGAGTGGACATGCATCCAGTTAAAGATTAATTAATGAGTTCAATGTAGGAAGGCTAGCTGTCTCAATCATTTCAGTCAGAGGATCTCTGATCAAGCAGCTTTTATCTGTATCCTTTGGGAATTAGACAGAAGAACTGCTGGTCAGTTTATAGCATATGTCATTTGATGGCCAGTCTTTTATTTTAAAATTAAATTGGTATAGATTAAGTTGTTAGGACTAAATTGATATTGTTTAATATGATATTCTTATTTAATTTTTTGAAAATATCAGCTAGTAAATTTCAGAGCATCATGTCTCACAAATATGTTTGTTTGTTTACTAATATGTTGTTTAACGTCCCTCTCGAGAATTTTTCACTCATATGGAGACGCCACCACTTGCCGGTGGAGAACTGCAAATTTTGTCCTATACTCGGCACTTACGGCCATTGAGCAGTGAGGGATCTTTTTCGTGCCAGCACCTACTGCGACACGGGACCTCGGTTTATACGGTCTCATCCGAAGGACCGGTCTCCACGTCCCACAGTGGGATTCGAACCCGCGACGTAAGGATCAACTCCTTACTCCGCGACTCTAGAGCAGACGCTCTAATCACTGCGCCACGCGGGCGACCTCACAAATATGAATGATGTGGGGGGGGGGGGGGCTGCAGATGGGCATTTGTCAAGCTCTAACACTACCAGTAGAGGATCTATAATGTAATATTTGTTATAATGCCTACACCACAGAAAATGTATAAACAAAAATTACAAGAAATGGAAAAATCTTGGAAATCCTTGTATCAAGGTTGACTTGGTTTTCTTGCACTCTAAACTGTTCGTGATCATTGAACAATATTTGACGGGCATATCATGCTGTGGCGGGGCACTTTATTCAAGACATATAATGGTAAATTTACTTGCAATAAAAGATGAAACATGAACTAAGGCTTTATTCTCTTTTCCTGTCATTTTTATTGGTGAATTATGCATAAGATGGCACTATGCAATTCTTAAAATTACATAACATGAAACAAACATAGATGATTTCTGAAGAAAGTTTTGTTTCAGAGCTATTCATAGGCTCTGTCAGAATTTTGAATGTTTTTGCAAGTCCAATGATTCTTTCAATGTGCACACGTTTGCTGGATATTTTTCTGTCCTCTATCACAGTAGCACAGGACATTCTGTTTTTCTTTTTGAAAAAAATCGGTGTATTATTTGAATGTTCCTGTGTATAAACATATCCTGCACATTAAAACCTTTGTCCGCAATTATTGAGTCCCCGGAGTTACACATTTCCAACAGCCTACTTCGTTCAACTATTTGACGGTCACTCGTGATCCCCCGTATGCTGTTGAAATATAAGATGTTAATCCACCTGGTGTTGCCTCGACAAGAACTTTTACTGTGTTACGGTTTTTATAAGTAGAATAAGTCGCTTGCTGTGGCTTTGGCAATTTTGGTATTCGATGGGACACTCTGTACCATCTATTCTGACTCTGGTATTTGGAAACTTTGTTCTAAAATCTGACGGACAGTAATATTTCACAAGATACTTTGTAGGCTAAATGTCAATTTCCTGCCATTGCTTACTCATGAATAAAATCCATGTAAAAAATATATTAGATACCGTTTTTTCAGACACTCAAAATAATGTTGAAAATTCAAAATTGGTTGTATGGCGCCTTAACTTGCAGAGGACTAAGAAAAACTGGTCAGGAACACGAATGTTTGAAACCTATGATAAATATAATTCAAACAGTGAGCTGCAGGTCCTAAGGTTCTTAAAACAAAATAAAATTTAGTGAGAGTTTCCAGTCCAGTATAGAAATTTACTCCATCATCATCATTTGTAAAGTTTTCAATACTCATTGGGGGATATCGAGGAGGTTGTGTCTATACATTATAAAATTTAATGTCAGGTTTCTGAACAGGGACTTAAAATTCTTCAGCAAAAATTTGGGTAGAGCTAGACACAGTTTCCTCAGATACGTGCAGATCATCAGCTGACGTATAGATGAGTTCATTTACAGAAGGCGAAGAAAATTCATCTGCTAGTTTTCGTTTGATGCCTCTAGACTTGGCTCTGTCAGCTCGTTCAAGTGAATGTTGGCTTGGTTCTATCCAGGAAAAAATGCTTGGCACTGCACTTTTCCTTAATCTTTTACTAACGGAGCAGTTCCTAAAAATTAAATGAATTATTCAGTAATTTTAAATGGTTATAATTTATGAATTTAATGAAGCACTAAGTTTCGTATATGTTATGCATACTTAAATATTCCTTTGTAAAAAGAAGCTAAAAAGTTTTCATAGAAAAGCAAATAAAGTTACTAAATATATTTATCATTATTATGACATTGATATTTACGAAACATGCACACGTGTTTCTCATTTCAACTGAAATCTGACAAATTTGTTTGTAAGCAGAGTGCTAATTAAACACCAATGTCAAAACACAGTATTTAGTACTAGCAGATATGCATAAATTATCAGACAACAGCATGTGTTCTTTTAGACATGCCTTGTGTTTATACTATTAAGAGATAATGGGTTGTAATAAATGACCAGTAATTGAAGTTGCCAGTGGGGAGTCTGCATGTGGCAGTTTCTGTAACATTATCGGATTACTTCGAATGAGAAGTAAACAGACGATCCGATATTATTTGTGCATTTTATCTAAGTAAATGAGACATAAATATTGCACAAAATAAAATCTATAAACATTACTTTGCACATGTGTTTATCAAAAAGTTTTCAAGACGATAAAAATGTTACCATGCTGAGTTTCTGTCAAATAGTCGTCTGTTTTAAAATGTGCTCTGCAAACAACAGCATGAGTTGACGGAGTCCAGCTTTGGAAACGAGTCTCACCACGTTTTATTGCATGTATCCATGCTTTACTTCTTAAAGGGTCTGTTGGAAATATATGACCACCCCTATTACTACAATTCGGCACACAACAAGTTTTAGGCATGTTTTATAGGCACGTGTTTGACAGCAGATTGTTCACGTTTTTCTTCGATCGGTAACTACAGATAAGGCCCGAGAGTGTTCCGATATAGGACCGTGTTTGCCTGTGGCGCCCTCTAATGAAAAGATAACCGGAGCAGGTACCTTATTGACCAAGTTTTGGTGGCTATCTATAATTGGGACATTATATTCTTGATAATGGATACAAATGGAGGGGAGATTTGTATTAACTACATTGCAAAAACCTACGAAACACAAATAGTGACAGATACTGGGGCACATATGGGGTACGGTTGTCCCCGCACCTGTTAAAATAGGAAAATCACTGTGAAATTGATGAAAAGTATGAAGTACAGGTCCACGTAAGAATCAGGCAAAATCAAATTTTCGTGATAAGTCAGTGTTTGAGAATTGACTTGAAGCTTCACATGGTTATGCATCAGGACATATATATTACATATGTTCGATGATTAGGAAATATTCAGGCTTGTTCTAATTTAATAGGCAATATATTGGGAAAATATTATGAACATGAGTAGTACAAATCTATACAATGGTATGAATATTGAAACCTTAAAAAATTAAAACAGCAAACGTTATGAGAGAAAGTGATAATGAACAACGAAACAGCTATTTAAAAATTATAAATTTAAATTTTAAAAAGTTTGGAAAATTGCGAGTCTAGCGTTTACTACCCCGATAATTACTTCCAATATAAGTGAATTTCAGTTATCGTTCTTAATTTATGACTTAATTTGTCGCTTGAGGGCGCTCCGTTGTTAAGCACGCGGATGCCGAAAAAACAGAATCAAATTGAATAAACATCGAATTTGGCATATTATTTTGGTTTAATTAATCTATTGAAAATTAAGGAATGTCTAACTTCAAACGAAACATCTTTTTCCTTGAAATCTAGCGATACAGTGGGTGTCAAATTTGATCGGGTTCAGGTTGCTCAAAACTTGTCTCTTGTCATATGCGGATTTGGGCAGGATTATTATAGTTTTACAGTTTGACTGCGTTATCAAAGATGCACAAGAGTTTATAACAGACTTAAAAAAAATTGGTCTTCACGTTACACAACGCACTTTAAACAATCGTTGCCAAACAGCAGTTTTATTGAAACTTTCAATCATAAAGTCATGTTGGCGAGGAAATGCGGACTTATTCGAGTCATGCGACACTCGATTTGAGAACAACAACATAGCCTATGTAACACTTGATTGTGGTTATTTCAAGACACAATAATATATCTAACATTTATGGATTTATTTCCCGAAATCCAGCTGAAATATGGAAATTATCTTCTCACAAAAAAGGAGTTCATGTGATGCAACATGTGCAAGTAAGTAGTTTTTTAAGCTAATGCTTAACCCTTTTGATGTCAACCAGAAATAATAAGCAAGCTTTTTTCCATTATGCTTTAAGTGCCTTAATTTTTGGTCTTTTTCAAAATTATTTCAAATTTTGGTGTAATTTTTTTTTCTTCTTGTAAATCCTTCCTATGAATTAGGAGAACCCCATTTTATAAAATGGTATAGATATTTATTTATTTTAAACTACCAATAAAAAAAAATTATCTTGCTTCAGACTTTAAAAATGTTTTTTAGAGATAAGTAACTAACAATAATAATAAAATAATAAAAAATTTTATGCTTATTCAGAGCTTAAAATACTGGGTAATATGCCACTGCATTTAATTTTTCAGACAAGTTCAAGTTGCAGAAGAGTTCCTTGGTCTTCTCAAACAGTCGAGGTTTTCTTCTCCTGTCCAAACTTCAAAATTTAGTGAAAAACAAGGAAACAAACTTTACGAATGAAAGAATTTTCTTAAATCACATTGAGCAGTGAATCTGGTGCCTTTTGTTGTGTTTAACCATCATAAAAGCTAGTGACAGTAGTGTAGGTAGAACTTTAGTCCTACATTGCTCATCAACTTTTGTAAACAAAGGGAATAGCATACCAGTTGAGATTTAGAGTGGCGAGTACTATATGAGAAAACGGAAACCATCCAAAAGTAGAAGCACCACAAGTCCATATATTGATCAAGTTCATTGAATGTGCATGTCTGCTTGAAAAGTACTGTAGTTTAAAAAGCATTTTTTTTTTTAAATCATGGGATGGAATGATGATTATAAAGAACTGATATTGTAACAACTTTTCTTCTACAAATTTTGATCTTTGTATAATGTACAATGTAATTTATAAATCACCTGTAAATTGTTAACATTTAATAAACGTGATAAACCTTTTTGCAAATTTGTCATTGTTGATTTCTTAAGAATAAACTTGGAAATTTTCATATTAAAACATTTAGTTTAGTATTTTGAACAACATGACATATTTTTAAGTATGCAATTAAAAATATCATATTGTTGCTCATATAACGGTACAGTAAATCAAATGTTGCAGCTGCATCATTTTCTGCAGTTGAACAAAATCCTTTATGCAAATACACTGACAATAGTTTTGCTTCGTTTGATACTGCAAAAAAAAATTAAGATAGTTTGAATTGAAAACTGTCATTTATTTTAATCTAATAAATGACAAGACAAATCATGCAAAATACTAATTATACAAAATGACAAGCATTACACAATCATAAAAACATGTGCATAAAATTAACAAATACATTTTGTTAAGCCAAATATCATAGGTGGGGCATAAAAAATCGCCCATACAGTTTTAAACATCCCAAACTGTATCAAAATTATTTATCTTTTACTTACTCACAAAAACAAAATTTTTGAACGTACAATTAATTTCTCCCATCAAACATGGCAAAAAAAAAAGCTTTTGGGTGGGATGGTGGGTAAAAACAAATCAAGATGACTGGCGAATGTATGCTGACGAGGAAATGCACGCTGGAAGAATGAAGGCGTGCGCAAAATTAGAGCATCTGGTCAGTTGCTGATAAGAAATTATCAGATTACAAGAATGCAAATTGAACGAAGAAAGAAATCAGAGTTGTTCTTCTTGCCATGTCAGATGTTTACATAAATTAATTTAATGCTGTAAATTAAGATCTGACAATAGTTTTGCTTCGTTTGATACTGCAAAACAAAATGAAGATAGTTTGAATTGAAAACTGTCATTTATTTTAATCTAATTAATGACAAGACAAATCGTGCAAAATACTAATCATAAAAACATATGCATAAAATTAACAAATACATTTTGTTAAGCCAAATATCATAGGTGGGGCATAAAAAATCGCCACCTTATTGTGTTCATAATAAAACAATGAACGCAATAAACCCCACCCAAAACTATTGTCTTCATTAAATTCAATCCGTGGTAACATTAACATAATGAACCCAAATTACATTATTACATAAGTGATAAAATTATCGTCTTTCCTTTTTTAAGAACTGTCAGAGACCCTTGTCCCCATGACCAGACTGTTCTTATTAATATAAAGTCAGAGGCCCTTGTCCCCATGACCAGAATGTTCATATTGATATAAAGTCCGAGGCCCTTGTCCCCTTGACCAGAATGTTCATATTAATATAAAGTCAGAGGCCCTTGTCCCCATGACCAGAATGTTCATATTAATATAAAGTCAGAGGCCCTTGTCCCCATGACCAGAATGTTCATATTAATATAAAGTCAGAGGCCCTTGTTCCATGACCAGAGTGTTCATATTGATATAAAGACAGAGGCCTTTGTCCTTATGACTCGGTAATTATTCATGCAGGAAATAGTGACAAGCTCTCATGCAAAGCTACATTTACCATTATGAAGTCAGAGGCCCCATGACCCAGTGTCAAGTGTTAAATGTCATTACACGAATCATGTTAAGCTTCATATATATAGACAGATTAACTGAAAGAGGAATTCCTGTTCAAAAACCTGCTGACCGTCGACTAAAAAGCTTTAAAGAAATAAAGGGGTGACCTACCAATTTGTACTATTTGATCAGAGGCCCCTGACCCCATGATCAAATTGATCTACATATGAAGCACAGGAATTCTTATGTACTTCTTAAAAGTATCTGAATGCCATCTTCCCATTCGCTTGATTTTCTCTGAAATCCCCATTGCTGCAGCACAGGTCGCAGCTCCTATTCGAAAACTGTGACCCTTATAATGACTCGTTTTAAGCCCTGCCCATTTGAGTGACATTTGCAAAAAATTTGTAAAATGCTGTCTTAGTAATCCATCGCCATTTGGATATGCAAACAAAGGACCTGGTGACAGGCCTCTAAGTTTAAGAAATAGCTGAATAGCCTGAACAGGACAAAATTGATCAGATTTGTTTCTTTGAAGAATCAGTGTAGCGATGTGTTTGCCTGCACTATGCTTGAAATTATCCATTGTAATCTCGAGAGATTCACAAGAATTTAATTTACCCGAGACGAGTTTTACATTTGCAAGAGTCAATACATTTTTACCGTCTGTAGAAGACGAGACTCTAATTTCCCCAACCCTTAAAAAGGCATGAAAAGCCAGCAAACACATTGCTCTTAACATACTACATTGATAGGCTGAAATGCTTAACTTGTCCAGAGAAGTCACCAGCTGTTTCAGAATTGACGTTGTTATGGGCAATCTTGTGTCACTTCCTATAGCCTTTAGCTTTTGATATCCCTGCAGCATTTTGCGAATCGCAAATTGTTGTGATGGATCTTCAAAACCTTGAACTTTGAAATTATAACTAAGAGCCGAAATGTACGTTTTCAAGGTTGATGCTGCGATATTACTTTGAAAACAAAAAGCAATAAAATGTGCCAAATGCTCAGTAGTAGGAGGCAGTAAAGAGACATTAGGAAAGTAGGTTGACATAAAGTCGGAATAAAAACCAAAAGTTTTTTCATAAGCTGCCCTTGAATTAGGAGCGAGGGAATTCTCCAGAATGGATGCTGCTATATCTGTCAGAGTGTTAGCATTGTTGGGTGAACTGCTGATGGCACTGGGTCCATATTTGTACATAGGTCCTGAAACTCTCGGACCTGCAAGCGAGAAAGGCGATCAGCAGCTACATTTAGTACACCTGGGATATGTGTTGCTTTAAAAAGAATATTGTATTTTAATGTTTTAACTATAAAACGCCGCATTAAATTCATAATTATTGGGTCTGCTGAAGTTTGTTTGTTAATGATGTATACTACTGCAATATTATGTGAATAAAAATTAATACAGGAATTCCGTAATTCAGATCCCCATAGTTCTAAAGTTATAACAATTGGAAGCAATTCTCTGACTGTTATGTGATACTGACACCACTCTTGTGGCCATTCCCCGAAGAACCACTTTGTTTTAAATGTACCCCCAAACCCTACGTCACTTACATCCGTAAACATAGATAGGGTTTCAGAGGTTTCCCACCTTTCATCTAATATCAATGACCGACCATTAAAACTATTGATGAATATAGACCAAGCTTCAAGATCAGCCCTTGCTTCTTTGTTTAATCTCCGTTTGAAGTGGGGTAATTTTAAGCCTTTCGTAAGATCTATTAACCGTCTTAGAAAAGTGCGACCCGGTAGGACAGCAGCACAAGCAAAGTTCAGTAACCCAATCAAAGATTGTAATTCTTTCAAACTTACTCGTTTTCTGTGCTTAAACGAATCTAATGTATCCTTTAGCTTATCAAGTTTATCCCTTGGTAACCTAACTACCATAGCCAGGGAGTCAACCTCTAGACCTAAAAATGTTATTGTTGTTGTGGGGTACACTTTTCTCATCCTTGATTGGGATGCCGATATCATTACATAATTTAAGGAAGTTCTCTAAGGATTTCAAACAATTGTCAGAATGAGCTGGTCCCATAAAAAGAAAGTCATCCAAAACATGAACACAGTTAGACTGGTAATAGTATTCCATTATCCAATGCAATGAAGAACTAAATCTTTCAAATAGGTTGCACGAGTAACTTAGGCCCATTGGTAAGGTCTTGTCAAAATAAAACAACCCTCCCACACTAAAGCCCAGTAACTCATGGTCTGACGGATGAACTGGAATGATTTTAAAAGCATTTTCAATATCTGTCTTTGCGAACAAAACTCCCCTACCAAGTTGTTTTAATAAATTAGTCGCATCATCGATGGTTTGATATTGTACCGAACAAATATCCTGCGGGATCCCATCATTAATAGATTGACCCTCAGGATAAGATAAATGATGTATTACTCTAAATTCCCCTTCTTATTTTTGGGGTATTAAACCTAATGGTGAACACTGAAAATTTTTGAAAAGGAGCATTTTTGAAAGGTCCGGCTGCTCGACCACAACCAACCTCTTCATTTATCTTATCTTGAAGAATTGATTGATTTTAAGTTTTTGCAAAACCTCTGCTCACGAACACCTTGAAAGGGAATTTTAAAATCCTCTGTAAAGCCATCAACTAAAAATTTTCTGTCATTATTATTGTATTCTGAGAGCCAATGTTGTAACCGTTGAGGATTCACAGGGGTAACTATTTCAAAGTGTTTATTTTGTAAGTTTAAGGGCTGACTGCTTAATTTCTGATGTTCCGGTTTGGGAGGTTGATTTTTGCTTATTTTTGTTTGCTGCTTTGGGGAGTTTTGGGATTGATGGGCAAGTTTTCTACTGTGATCTCCGCCACAGCGTTGGCATGTGTGGGAGAATCTACAGTCTTTTCTAGAACAAATTCCTTGTTCGGAGTCATTGTAGTTGTACCAAACGAGTTTATTGCTACCCGCCTTCCCTTTGTTACTAGTACCCTGGAAGGGACGAAAACTAGATTTTTGTGCTACTCCTTTTAACTTTGATTGCAAAACAGATGCCAATGCTTCCTGATACAATTCTAAGTTTAACTGGTCCCATGGGAGTTTAGCTGGAGATATCTCTCTCCATTACCGGAACGTTTTATCGTACTGAATAGCTGCTAACGCAGTAGACTGGTCAGCAAGCTTTTGAACAGTCATTGCGTATTTCATTAGTTTTGTGACATCATTTGTATGCCTCTCGCAGAAAATACCTACAAAAATGTGGAAAGCTTTCAACCACTGAGAAATAGATTCAATTTTGAGAGGAGTTGATTTTTCTTTAACAAATGTTAGCCCATTGTCACCTTCTTCAATTGAAAATTTTACTTCTTTTTCGCTTGGTTTTAGTAAGGTACCAAAGTCGACGTATTCATTTGCCCATATTTTAGATTTAACTTTTGAATCAATTTCCAGGGCTAGAGGCTTTGTAATACTCTCGGGGACGTCAGGGGAGATGCTTTTAGAATTACCCAAATTAACAGTAGGTTCCGCAGCATTGACAGCTTCCTTCTTTGCGTTGTAGCGCTGCCCGTCTGTTGTTGTCTGGAGAGTTCATCAATCACTGCCTTTGTAATACTAGGAATAGCTGCTTGAATGACGCTTTGGATTTTATCCTCAAAGCAGTCTTTGGACATTGCAGTTTGTTTTGGCGGAGGTTCAACTGACTCACTAGATTCTGTTGTCCTTCTCCGCTTTTTCTGCATAGGAGGCATTTTCACTACCTTGAATAAAAATACAATACTTAAGCTATATCATACATATGACATACTAGTTGTAAACTCAAACCAACTCCTACCGTTCACGGTAGCTCAGTCGGTAGAGCGCTCGCTCCGTGATCGGGAGGTCGTGAGTTCGAATCTCGGCCGCGACAGACCTAAGTCGATAAAAAATAGGTAGCAACTGTTCCTTCGCCATGCGCTCGGCACTTTGAAGTGAAAGTTGCGGGTCCTTCGGATGAGACCTTAAATACCGAGGCCCCGTGTCACGGCAGGCGTTGGCACGATAAAGATCCCTCACTGCTCAATGGCCCTGAGTGCCGAGTAAAGGTCAAAATTTGAAGCCCTTCACCGGTATATGGTGACGTCTCTATATGAGTGAAAAATTCTCGAATGGGACGTAAAACAATATACAATCAATCAATCAAACCAACTCCCACTCAGGATTCCTCGCCTGATTACGATACGCTTATTCTGGCACAAAAGATGTACCAAGCTCTCTTGTTAACCTGGCGATTAATAATGCCTGATAGGAAGATGAATGAGTGCTACATACATGTCTATACTCATAGTCATAAGAGAAAGCATCTGTATTCCATTAAATTACAGCAGAGTTAACATATCACCACTCATTAAGCATATGTACAAGTGCTTGAGTAACTCAATTCATATTTGTATCAGAACCAGCGTACATTTTCATTTTGCCCGAACATGAAACATCATACACGTACAGTCATAAAAATGCATACTTTATGTGCCATAGCACATTCCAAAACATACGTGCAACATCATATGAGATGCATTAGTGTTAGCTCACTGTGCAAACTCATTGCTTCGGGAATGTACGTTTACAGCTGTGCCAGCTCACAGTTTACTGGAACTGATACTAAATCACATGGTACCACTTGTAACAGTACAGGGTTTAATTAAACATATATTTCTCTGCAATGTTTTATGACATATCGTAGAAGTAATATCTCAAGTACAATATACAACTAGAACTGTCCAAAAGGGACAAATACCCCCCGCTGGGTTTTTCAGAGGTGCCAAATCACTAATATTTTATGGATCTAAGAGGTGTTCACCATTTTCTTATAAACATTTAGAGTGAAAAAATAATTGCTCATTATATTTTTTTAATGAATGAAACCAAGGAACAACCTAATAAAACATCTATACCAATACATTGTTTTTTTTAATACATTGAAAAAATAAATTGCAGCTATCTGTCATCTTTTTGAGACATGACACTCTGCAAATTGATTGTTGAAAAAAAATTCAATTAATTACAAAATCAAATTAATCTTGATAACTTTATATCAAATTCATTTTAAAAATAAAAGGCTGGTCATCCAGTAACTATGCACTATGACAGACAATAAATTACAATTAAGAGAATTAAAGAACAGAGATCTTTAAATTCCCAGGAGATATAGATAAGACCTGCTTGATCAGAGATGCCCTAACAACTTCCCACACTGAACTCATTAATTTATCTCTAACTGGATGCATGTCCACTCATTACTCCCAAGGGACAAATGGATTTACACTATCTGCTGTGTGATATAAAAATTGTTTTTAATACTTGATGATTTTTTGTTGTTGTTTTAATGAATAGTTTTAAGCTGTAGTTCACATTTTTGTACAGATGTTCCAGATTCTATGTCTCAAACCTTAGAAATAAACCCAAAATGACTAAGTCAATAAAAATGAAAAAAAAAACCTGTAAAATGCAGAAAAATTATCAAACAATGTCGAAAATACCAGGTGCACATCTTCATATGGTAAATAATGAGTGGACAAATTTTCATACAATTCTATGAAATAGCCTTTGAGAAAAGGTCAGGACAAAACCACATAATAAATATGAAAAACCACCTGTAAAATGCAGAAAAATTATTCAATCATGATGAAAATACCAGGTGCACACCTTCATATGGTGAATAATAAGTGTACAAATTTTCAGACAAATCTATGCAATAGTTTCCAAGAAATGCTCTGGACAAAATCTCGTCTACAGACAGACGGACAGACAGACGGACATGGTGATTCCAATATACCCCCCCTAAACTTCGTTTGCGGGGGGTATAATTATTTAACGCAGTCATACTGATTGTCATTCATGATTTAAAAAACCAGTGTCTGCTAACCGTATAGATAAGTTTAAGCATTACATACTTTAATTCATATTTTTTGTATGAAATCATGGAGATATTAAATAAACTTTTCTTCTTGTAGTTGGAAAGGAACCTGAACGAAAATGTGCTGCTAAAGTTGACATAGATTTCCATTTTACCAAATCATTAATATTGACGAGCATATTTTAAACATTGGATTATCGCCCCACGTAAGTTTCTGTAGTAAATTGGCATGCCCCATTCATTGTATAGATGGACTCCATCACAAAAGACTGTGCGCTCGCTGTTTTTGACACCTGTTAGATTCCAGTACTGCAAGAAGTCTTTCCCCACCAGCTCCCTCTTCAAGGCTTTATTGAATTTTATGACTAATTCATTATAAATAGTTGTATCTAAAAACCGAGTTCGATATCTCGGCATCAGTTGGCAAATAACAGTCTTTTTAATTTTAAATCGACTGGTAAATGTTTCCGCAATACAACAAAGACGTAAACATAATTCGTAAGCGTATGCCTCATCTGCTGTTGCTGTGTCCAAATCGTTACCGCCTAAACGTAAAATGAGAAAATCTGGAGAAATGTGCCTAAGTTTCTGTTCTAAAGCTTCCAAGTGACAATTATTTGTAAGCTTTCCTCCGCTCATACCATAAAATGTAACACCAACATTTGGATTTAAATGTAAGTTCCGAAATTCTTGCTTTTGATTCACAAACTCCTCAAATCTTTTAATATGTGAACTACCAGCAATCAAAACCGACGCCATTTTGAATGTTTACCGCAATGCATTTTGGATGCTGGGGAATATATAAATAGCCACAAAGTTTACTGGGTCACTCATGGTTCTCAGACCGGCAAACTGGCGCGAAGCAAAACAAAGGAATTCAAGTGAACATACGTGCGCATTAACACATTTCCTTCAACTTCAGCTCCATTGTGATTTCCATGATATTCGCATGAAAAATAGGTGTTCATAGCAATGTATCTACGTTTTCGTCAGTCAAACACAAAAAGCATCAGATTTCAAAGCATACATAGAAGCAGCCCAAAGAATCTCATCAAGGCACATATAAAAGATAATCCAACAAAATAACATAAAAAAGAAATTCGTTGTACAGATTTGAGCTTTGTACCTGCGATAATGAGGGGTTGAATATCCCACAATAAAAACAAGAGCACCGCTAAGCGGAGCATCCCTCGCGCCAGGAGCTTCACCGGTAATGGCAATGTCTCCATACGAGAGAAAAATTCTCAAGAGGGACTTTAAACAAAATACAATCATCTAGGCCTAGTAATCAACGGTACCCAGTATTCCTATATAAAGTTTAAAATAAGGTAAAGAAATTAAAATGTATAGCTACACTAATTGAATTTTAACAGAAGTCAAGGTAGATACTCGGGGGTGGGGTGGGGGTTGCGTCATAAGCATACGCGATTGGGCAGAAACATCACGTATGCTTTAAATTTCATTAATTTTCCTACCTGAGTAAACCTCACAGTAGCATGCAATATGAATCAAATCTGAAAATACGCACGGAAGTAATATTTTTTTGTAGTGAAAAATGACAATATACCGGTGTTGAGATGTCAATGAAACTTGTGAAACTTTATAGTTATCACTGTTTATAGCTTTCAAGAATTACGTGCGCCTCAAGATTAAATTCCACAGGCCCCTATTGTGTGGTAATTTGGTATTGAAACCGCGACGTTCATCAAATTATTTCAGTTACTCTGTGACAGAGATGACACTTTTAATTCATAAAAACTTTCTCAGATACGCACAATAAAATGACAATACGCAAATACAAGGTAGAACTAACAGAAGCGGCTCTATCGGAACGACCCGAATTTTAACCTGTTAAATTTACCGGAAGTGTGTATTGTCAACTCGTACATAAAATTACAGGGTTTGAAGGTAGTAAAAACGCGATATCACCGCTTAACTTGAAAATGAATAGGGTTCGTCCTTTTACAATGCCACTTAAGTATGTGAAGGCTGAAAAATGATAGTGCAAAAGTTCTCTTTAAGTCTTGCCCACAAGCTGCAACGGACACACTAACACACACACATACGCACAGTAGCGATGCTATATCCCCTCCGCAACTAGTTGCGCGAGGGGATAACAAATCAAGATGACTGGCGAATGTATGTTGACGAGGCAATGCACGCTGGAAGAATGAAAGCGTGCGCAAAATTAGAGCATCTGGTCAGTTGCTGATAAGAAATTATCAGATTACAAGAATGTAAATTGAACGAAGAAAGAAATCAGAGTTGTTCTTATTGCCATGTCAGATGTTTTACATAAATTAATTTAGTGCTGTAAATTAAGATTTTACATTCCTTTCATATACATGTATGGTTTAGAAGGAGTCAAAGAACTTAATGAATTTATAATTTTATCTATAAAAGTTGACAGTTTTAGGACATTGCTAGCAGAGACCAACATTCTCTGACTTGTTTATACATAATAATTATCTCTTCATGTAGCATAGTGTATTGTCTGTTGTTATTTATAAGTTAGTATTTGACAAACAGTAAAAGCTGAAAAACAAAATGAAAAAAAAAAATGCTTATATAAGAAGAATCACCCAAATAGATAGTGATTGGTCATTATGTTTACTATATGAAAAAAGTAATAAAAGAAGACTGGATGCACCTGCTTAATTTTAATAGCTGTTCAAAATAAAAACAGAAAATAATCTGGAATCATCAAAGTTGGGTACTTAATATACAGAATTTCGATCCCGATCATAATTCTCTCCAAAACTATTAGAGAAATAAAATTAATTCCAGAGTAAACTTGGTACATTGAATAGAAAAATTCATAATAATGTGATAAATTTAATTAAGAAACAATTCAATAAAAGTTAAATTTTACACACAATGCACTTAGATTTAGGAAAATATCTTGTCAAACTTCAAGAAATTTATCAAAATTTCTCAATAGTTTTCCTTTTCATTAAAAACTGCTAATTGATTTTTCCACACTTTTTAAACTGGAAAACTAATAATGAGCAGTTGTTTTATTTTTCCATGTGTAATAAGCTACATAATGTGTTTGCTGTTTTGAATAATATTGTTTTAAATTCACAATGTTTGTGACATCTAAAATGTCTTGACATATAATTACAATGGTTACTATGGATACGACCTAGATATCAACTCCATGACAACTAATACAAGAAGGATACAGACTTCTCTCAAAATAAAATAGGGTTAGATAATTTTAAAAAACAACAACAATTGTTACTTCTGTACTGAACTTCCTCTTTTTTGGTTGACATTTTGGCCCATAAATGCCAGAATCTATTTACAGTAACATATCACAACCTGGATGTGCCTTTTTGGAAAAATCATGATTTATTTTAATTACTACTGTATCAAGTAATAATATAAAAAAATATAGGCAAAATATGAAATATTCGACTTATCACCGATTGCCCGATTCTTACGTTGACCTGTACTTAATACAGTGGCTATTGTATTTGTCTAATTCTTGACTTCATGGCATTTTTTCATCTTCAAGCTTTTGTACCGTATTAGTACAGTTTTCATACATGCATTTCAATATCCCTTCTTTTGCCATTTGTTATTTTTTTTCAGCTCACCAAAAAGCCAAATTTTCTGTCAGAAATGTCAGTAGGTGGTGTTTTGACTCTAAACTTTGAACTTTTTAATTTTTTATCCAGAACCACTTACTTATCTTTGCTTACCAAAAGGCATCCTTTGAAAAGGGGAGGAGTATTCAGCTCTATTTGAATTAAGAGATACACCTCATTGAAGGGGAAATATTGGGGAAATAGGGAGATTTTGATGCAAAAGACAGGACTCATCTGAAAACTCCATAGCAAATATATTAAATTTTGTTCAAATTATAGTCCTAGGGGAGGGATGGAGATATTATTGGGGATCAACGTTTCACGAGGGAATATCAAAATTTTTTTTCAAGAGAAGCAATGCCACATTATTAATCATTACATGTACCTATAAGCACTATTCCTAAGTAGTGTAGATTCAAAGACATGGCACAAGAATCTATTTAAAAATAAAACAGAACATTGAACAATTATGAAAATATTGATTTCATTATTATTTCAGTAAGTTATGCAGACTGCTTCATCAGTATGTACAATGTACGAAATTCTCAGATTCATTTCTCAAATCGAGACTTCCTTTCCCTTGCAAGTTCTGCAGATGGTGGTGGTGGCACAGGAGCAATAGACTTGGACAGTCGACTCGGATCTCCCTCCTCAAGGTCTGTCTGTCTGTGGAACCCTTCTTTTTCCTTATTTCTCTTAGCTAGCACCCAATCCATCAGCATCTCCACATGTTCATCAGTTTTCTTTTACTGGATACACAGTCCACCTTCCACCTTAGTAGACGTTCTCTAAAGTATGAAGCATTAGAATATTATACTTTCATGTAAAGTGGATGAATCTAATTCGTCGAGAAACACTATTACCCTATGAATAATAAGGTCACTCCAGTGTAGCAACAGGTAATATTGCTTGACGACGGTTGATATTCCAAAAAATATCGGCTGCGTAGAATTTATGCACGCAAGGTTCACTGTGATAAGTATTTGTATAATATATTCAGCATTATATAATAAATATCACATGTAATTGAGTGTAACATTGAAAACTTTCATCAAAAACTATTGTAAACCGCGGCTGCGCCTCAGTTGACAATGGTTTTCTTGGGGTGATAATTTTCAATGTTACACTCAACTACATGCAGTATTTATATAATACAAATTCCAATGAGAAAGTCGCTGAAAACTCTAAACACTATTGTTTTTTTTTTGGGGGGGGGGGGGGGGTGAAGGAAACTGTGTCATATAAAGATAACATATCTAGGGTATTCTACTTCATTTTCAACACAGAGTACTTGCCATATATGCCCAAAAGTAGAAGTCTATTGTTTGGTTACATTGAGAAAACACATTCAAATAATGTTTTAAATTATTTTATCTTGTTCTAGTATAATTTAGGTACATGTATCCTTTAATCTTTCCCAGTTTGCATCAATTAATTGTAGATTTCTGTTTATTTCATTTAACATGGAAGTGGATATAGTCTAATTGCATAAAATTAGCTCTTCAGTGAGCAGTGTTAACAGCTTCCTTGACTTTAATTTTTTTCTTCTAACTTTAACTTTTGTAAACAGGAAAACATTACTATTATGTTATATGATTGATACCTCAAAGTTCCATCTTTATTGCTGATGAACTCTCTCTGTCTACATTTTGGTTGTAGTCTAGGGCTGCAAGTAGACTTCTGGCCCTGTATACAGGTGGAGTGTATGAGTATCTTTAAGAAGAATACATCAAGATGACGTGTTAGCTTTCCAGATCAGCTGTGCTTCTAAAACGTTACACTTGTAGAATTGATAATCATTTCGTTTTTGTTTAATTCCCAAATTATGAGCTCCAAATTATAAAAATCAAATCTTCAATATACATTTTTTGAAATCCTACGTAAAGTTTAGATGATAATGTATGTCGTTTAGGAAGCGCTTGTCCAGGATAACTTTCCTTAATGCTTCATGAGCCGGACTGCTCTTTGTCATCCACAATTTGTCTCCCGTTGCATCTGACAAAGGATCATGAGCACATGGACCGATACCCATTTCGCTGTATGGCAGGTACCACTCGTGTTCATCAACCACATGGTGCAGAACACCAACCCACATCCCCTAAAAACAATCACATTTCATAGTCTGACAAATCAACATGATAAAGTTTGACAAAGGTTAACACATATTCTTAAGAAGATAAACTATCAAAAATTCAAAATATTTGCTGATCCATACTTCAATAAATTCACTTTTCTATACATTGTCCTAACCCTATCTACTATTTTCGTTTGGCAGTCCGATTCCAGTTTGTTCTGAATTTAGCAGGAATAGCGTCCTTTTGTTCCTGATTCTTGGAGATGACGAATTTCTTCGTTTTGTAAGGCCTGTTATGGAATCAAATCCCCTAAAAAGCCGTGCAAGAATTCTGACCTCTTTTTCACTGAAGGATCTCTTTCTGTGTGGCTACAATAAATAAGTAATTATAAATAAGCTATTAATTAAAGTCGGTTAAAGAGCTATCACAGCTCATGTTAAATAAAATTTACTTGACTTGACGGAATCATTTGAGGCATAAATTTGAAATCGTAAAGCTATAAACAAATGGAACTTTTAAATGCAAATCGATTTACCCCCGAAGGCAACGATGGCAAATCTTCAGTTGCTCTTTACCGTCACGGTAGCTCAGTTGGTAGATCGCTGGCTCCGTGATCGGAAGGTCGTGTGATCGAATCATGGCTGCGACTGACCTAAGTCGATAAAAAAATTAATCGGCAGCAACTGTTCCTTTGCCAAACGCTCGGCACTTTGAAGTGAAAGTTGCGGGTCCTTCAGATGAGACCTTATAAACCGAGTCACCGTGTCACGGTAGGCGTTGGCACGATAAAGATCCCTCACTGCTCAATGGCCCTGAGTGGCGAGTAAAACTCAAAATGGGATGTAAAACAACATACATGTTTGAAATAAAACTTGAAATGCTTGAGATGCATATTGTGGTCCATTATCTGAGAAAACTATCTCAGGAATTCTATGTCGCATGTGTGATCTGGACTGCCCCTGGTACGTCTAACAGCCTGATCTAGACAGCTCCTGTCACGTTTTTAGCCAGATCTGGACTGCTTGTACAATGTCCAATGGTGTGCTCTCGAGCAGTTGATAGTGGAATACTCTACAATCACAAGAAATTTACATTTTCTAACATTCCTATATTATCTATGTGGTTAAAAAAATAAATGTGAAAACGCTCACTTACTTCAATTTTTGGGAAGAAGAAAATGAGTTAAAATTTTATGCGCCTATCTCCATTTATTTCTAAGTTTATAAAAACTTGATTCTTAAAATAAGGTTCATAAACTTTAAATTCAGTCTGCTATGTAAATTGATTTTAGGTGAAACTAGATATCATTGAGATGGTGGCAATCTCAAAGGGCCCCGCTTTCAGCAACGAACATGAAATTGTAAGGTAGCTGAAAAGGGTTTATTTTGAAGAGGAGCATTTGTGTACTATTAAGGGATGTGTCGTTTGAGTCTAAAGGGCTTCTATGTCATCCTTGTTATAATAGAAAATGGCAAGAAAATTATGAGTGCTCAATACCCTCTATCAAAAACGGCACAAAAATTACGAATGTTACATATCCTCTATGAAAATTGTTGCATATCCTCTATCAAAATATGGAAGGAAAATCACAAATGTTCCGTACCCTAAGTCAATTGGTAAAGTTTGAGTCTCACTGGACTTAAGGGAAAGAAATTATGCACCGAACAAAGATTTTAAACAGAGAGGCTTTTTTTAGCTTGAACTAGAAACTTCGTTCAAGGTCACTGCACACCCTTTACCCCAAGGCACTCTGTGGGTGAAGTATGAGCCAGATTGCGCCAAGGAGAGAGAAGATATGCTCCGGACAAGACTTCTCGGAAGGACGGACAGATTCATCACTATAGGGGGCCCGCAGAGCGGGGCCCTCATAAAGATCAAAATGAGCTTTAGCATTTCTGCAATGAAACGATTTGTATCGTAATGAAAATGATTGCAGAGCACATACGGTTGTTCACTATGATTTTAAATTTGCACAAATACAGAAAGTTCATGGAAAGTTTGTGAATTTGTCAATAGATACGAGACCCATTATCCCATGATCACTTTTGTTTGTATTTACCAAATTCTCTTCCGCTAAAGAAATTTTACAGAGGAAACATGTACACAACAAATTAAAACAATTTATCATTGCAAAAAATTTTCTGGAAGTCCCATAAAATCTGCAGACCTTCATTTAGCAAGATCGGATATCAATGTCAATTTTGACCCTCGTCCAAATAAATTCAGGAAAACGAAAGGTTACAATGATTTCTTCAGAAACAGGTGCATAAATCATTCAGCAGTTAATAATCTACCAATTTCACAACTATTTCCACCAGCAAACACTTATGGAGTAGACTTAAATCTTGATTACTCTTCAGAAATATGGCTAACACAACAGAACATTTCTAACATTTCTTCGGATAAAAAAGATCTGATTGAAAAACAGACAAAAGGTCAGTCTTCTGGTTAACGGAGAGGTGCAAACGACTTCAGGGTTTTGTCGAATCTGTACGGCAACAGATAAAACTGACCACGTTAAACTGGCACAGACTTTGACTGCATCACATCCCATTAAGGGTGAAACGTTTACTGAATTTTGTAAACGTTTAAACGAACAGCAGTAAACGAAACGTTACCGTTTAAACGGGAGAATATTTTCTGTTGAATTTTTATGGTTACTTACTCATTAAACACTAATTTAATACTCTATTCTTTCACTATAATGTAAGTATGAGTTGTTATAACTATTTATTTGTTGGTTTTTATGACGAAAGAATATGAAGCGCATAAAACTCATTCACTTTTTACACTGCATTAATAGTTTGTTTGGCTACATACCGGACGTACATACCGGACGTAGAAAAAGCATGTCAAATTAAACTTGCAAAGATGGCTCTTTTAATCCTGAATTAAGTATACGCGATTTGCTGACTGTGTTGAAACACTTTTCAAAGACTGGTGAAAACGTATTATATTTATTTAATCAACGTAAATCAAGTTTTATACTTGCAAAAATAAAATAAAATCATAATAAATCGTTAGTATTCGCTACTCGGAAATCGGAATTAAATATGTTAGACGCAATTGGGTTTTAGATAGTTTAGTTTAATAACATGTTTCCGGTATCGATTTAAACAGAAAACAATTGTTTTCTTTGGTAAATATGAAATTAAACAACTTGTTTGTATTTATCTTTACTTCTGATAGACATCGATAATGACCTTCGTGTAAACGTTTACACAATTCGTAAACGTTTAGAGCATTTAATCGAAACGTCGCCGTTTACACGTGTAATCGTTTCGCCCTTACATCCCATTTATGTAGCACCTATACTTCATGGGCAGCAATATGAAACTGTAGCCTTACAGAGGTATACAGAGATCACTGGCAATGTTACCACAGATTGTGGAATATTTGTCAGTGAATCACACCCCTATATAGGGGCATCTCCTGATGCCTATGTCAAAGAGGTAGACAGACTTGTAGAAATAAAATGCCCCTTTTCAGTTAATTAATTAAGAATCAAATTATTACACCTCAAACTGTGGCTTATCTGAAACAAATAGATGGAAGACTTACATTAGATACTTCCCATGATTATTTTTACCAAGTACAAGGACCGTTATTTTGTTGCAATAAAAATGCATATGACTTTGTGGTCTATACATTTAAAGATATGAAAATTGTTTGTATTGAGAGAGTTTAGCAATTCATTCAAGCAATGGTAAAGAAACTTTGATGATTTCTATCAATCTTACTTCAAAAATGCAGTTTTAGAAAAGTTTTACATCAGGCACTATAACAATTTTTCATTCTGAACATCTTAGTATATGTGTATTGCAATCTTGGTATCACTATAATTCTAGTTTTTAGCTCTACTTGTCATGATCAGAGACTGGAAGAGCTTATGCGTTGGTAAGGTGTGCATCATCTGATTTTGTTCATCTGTCTGTCTGTCCAACTGTAAACAATTATTCAAAACACTACTCCTATAGTTTTAGTCCAGTTTAAAAAATTGATACAGAAGTAGCCTATACTAAGATACATATTTACAATCAGTTTTTGATTTCAACAAATGGTGTTACCATGGTCGCTAAAAATAGAATTTCTTCAACTTCTTTTAAAGAACTACTAAAATCAATGGAAATGACTCGATTGACCAATCCATGAGCTATGATTGATTGATTGTATGTAGTTTTTACGTCCCATTCGAGAATTTTTCACTCGTATAGAGACGTCACCATATACCAGTGAAGGGCTTCAAATTTTGACTTTTACTCGGAACTCAGGGCCATTGAGCAGTGAGGGATCTTTATCGTGCCAACGTCTGCCCTGACACGCGATCTCGGTTTTTAAGGTCTCATCTGAAGGACCCGCAACATTCACTTCAAAGTACCGAGTGCATACGAAGGAACAGTTGCTACCCATTTTTTATCGACTTGGGTCAGTCGTGGCCGAGATTCGAACTCACGACCTCCCGATCACGGAGCGAGCGCTCTACCGACTGAGCTACCGTGAACGGTCCATGAGCTATGCGTTAGCATGTTCGCTATGCTAACGCATAGCTCATGGCTTAGTCAATCGAGTCATTTCCATTGACTTTAATGATAAAATTGCAAACTCCTGTGATGCAACTTAAATACTGTTAGACGCTGATAATTTAACAAAAATCTAAAGATAACCATGAAAAAAATTAGTGTAACATTTTATGATAAATTGATTGTATAAACATATAATAACTAGTCACTTGGATGTAATTAGCTTCTTGGAAGTGTTTCCACATACAACACATGTGGAACTTGGTTGCCACAACTTTCCGGGTTTTTGGTCCCTTTTAATAGCAAACAGCCATTGTTTCCGTAAACTCTCATTCTTCGGAAATCAATGTCCACCCCTGTTAAAGCACCCTAGCACACAACAGCCCGACGAAGGCGTTGAAAATTTTTTAAATAATACAAAACTATAATTTTAATATGGATGTCAGGACCGCATCTACAACAGCTCCACCTACTTCCGCCGCAAGGGAGAAAACTGAAAAAATTTAAGCAATTGCGCCCCGTTATTAGCAGACCTATTCTTGTATTCATATGAAGCAGAATTTGCACAAAATCTTCTACGTGAAAAGAAGAAAAGACTTGCTGTGGCCTTCAACTCCTCATTTAGATATATCGACGACGTATTGTCAATTTAAACTGGTTATTTCCATTCTTATGTCTACACGATATATCCCAGTGACACATCTGTTTCATACTTGGATAAAATAGTAGAAAAAGATGTTAATGTTTATTTAACAACCATGCTTTATGATAAACGAGATAACTTTAACTTTTCAATCGTCAACATCCCTTATGCAGCAATATACTTTCATCACCTGCATACGAGGTCTGTATCTCTCAGTTTGGGGGGGGGGGTTTCTTCTCGATCCAGGTTTTGGGAGTCCTGGAGCGACCGCATCTCTGACAGATCTTTTGATTTGAACTTATTAACAGGTTTTTTTACATTAAATTTCAACTTTTATGCAGCTTTTCAAGGTCAAAAAGGCCTTCTTCCAACACCTTTCTAATCCTTGAACCTCCACATGGCGTTCTGAAAAAGGAAACTATGTTCTCCGATATCCTTTTACAAAAAAATTTTAAAAAACAAAACATTTGGCCACCTTCAGCAGTTTAATGGTAAATTTAACGTACTCCAATCCATCAATTTGAAATTAACATACAAATGAATATGAAGTATGAAATAATAATCTTTTATTTTATGTAAAACAATAATAAATATACAACAAATGAACAAGAGGCCCATAGGCCACAACGCTCAGCTGAGTATCTTTGGTCCTGCTGTCTTCATCAGATTTTCTCCCGTGTAATAAATATTGTGCACCACCCTACCCCGGAGGTCATGATTTGAACAATTTAGAATATACATTACCCCAAGATGCTTCCATATAAGTTTCAGCTCAGTGTTCTTGTGAAGAAGTTGAAAATGTGAAAAGTTTACAGACGGACGACGGACAATAGGTGATCAGAAAAGCTGACTTGAGCTTTCAGCTCAGGTGAGCTAAAACACAATAAAAAAGACCATAATTCTCAAGTGCTGGACTTGAAGGAATAATTAAATTAAGTATGTTGATGCCTTTGTCTTAATCTGTACTCAAATCAGATCTCAAAAAGTCAATGACACTGTTAGAGAAGGCAGATTATTGAGTTACATTTAATGCCTAAAAATCAAGCAAAGTTTAATAATCCAGATTGTCGCTATAATAAGTTGATTTCTCCCTAGAATGTTCATTCAAGTGTATTGAGACTGGTTTTAAAATTATTAATGATTAATAATGAACTCTTTCTTTGTATTCAATTAAGTTTAAATGGACAAACTGCCATTTATATGGAGTTAAATGGGTGCAAAAATGCAGACGGGAATCGAGAGTGAGCGTGCGTGGTTCTTAAACTGATATTGTTAATTAAACCAATGAATAACGATTTTGTGAAAAATTATTTCAAAGGGGAAAGAAATGAAAAAAGAAAGAAAAATCATTTAACAGTCACGGTGAATTTTCATAGAAAAAATGAACATTGAGAAAATGAGTGATGTGTAAGTACACAAGTGGGTTTCTTCAACAACGGTACAATATAAAAGAGTAGCGGATGCAGCCAGTTTATAGGATAGATTTTTTTTTTTTACTTAATGCCAAAAGAAATATGGTTCTCTTATAGAATAATTTTAATCTGTTTAGCAACCACAAACATTCTAATGGAAAGGTAACATGACTAGCTCCAATACGCCGCTTTTGAACTAAGCGTTTGCTCACCAAGGAGCAGTTTTCAAGTTATACCTTATCCAAGGTACTCTTAACCTTGGTATAGGTGTCACTCTGCCAGGATGGGGGATGAGTGACAAACCCCTCATCAAACTCCTCATCCCTGGATGTAAATTCTACTTCGAGGATCTTTTGTATTTGTGCCCTCCTCTGTTCTGTTTGCTACCCTCTGTGTTTAGTTGCTCCAAGGTCCGAATCCTTCGCTTTGCTTTCTGAAAAAAAAAAAATAAATATTAAGTTCAAGGTAGCAAGATAACTGCATTCTTGAGTACCTACTTATAATGATGTATCACTGGAATTTTACCTCAAGAAGCAAAACTAAAGTCCATGTATATATGAATTATATAGTTATATATGTGGTCATAATTAGGTGAGCCACAATCCCCTCGAACTAACGTCTGTTCAATGATAGTATCAGAAGTGAAGTTGCGGATCCAACATTCCACCTGAACATTCTTAACCCCGTACACACAGATTGACTCTCCTGTACAGGACGCGTAGTCAGTGTAAATATACTGACACTCCTCCCCACTATATACTGAGAGAGAAATCTGTGATACTAAGTATATAACGGTAACAAACTCCTCACAACTATATACTGAGAGAGAGATCTCTGATACTAAGTATATAACGGTGACAAACTCCTCACAACTATATACTGAGAGAGAAATCTCTGATACTAAGTATATAATGGTAACAAACTCCTCACAACTATATACTGAGAGAAAGATCTCTGATACTAAGTATATAACGGTAACAACACTCCTCACAACTATATACTGAGAGAGAAATCTCTGATACTAAGTATATAACGGTGACAGACTCCTCACAACTATATACTGAGAGAGAGAAATCTCTGATACTAAGTATATAACGGTGACAAACTCCTCACAACTATATACTGAGAGAGAAATCTCTGATATTAAGTATATAACGGTGACAAACTCCTCACAACTATATACTGAGAGAGAAATCTCTGATACTACGTATATAACGGTAACAAACTCCTCACAACTATATACTGAGAGAGAAATCTCAGATACTAAGTATATAACAGTAACAACACTCCTCACAACTATATACTGAGAGAGAGAAATCTCTGATACTAAGTATATAACGGTAACAAAAAGGGTAAACACATTCAACTTTTCCATGGTGTGGAATCCTTCAAGATTCAGAATACAATGGGTTTAATCTGGTCAGTGTATACATGACTCTCTTTAATTACACAGTTAATGGTGACACTGATGAAACATTACCCTGCGCTGCGTTCTTATCATAATAAAAATTTGTGACAAATTCTTACATACGATAAGGCATCGTTCAGAAAAGATGATAAAAGTAAAAATGACAATAGGATGATTTCTCTGATTGCTTCGTCACTAAGTAAATGTTTTTATTCATAGTATTGTTTATTGTGTGTACACCGATCAGAGTCATCTTTTATAAAGGCTGACAGAATCGTAATTTCACACGTGTGGATTTTTTTCTCTCTCGCTCTTCTCTGATTAGCAGAAACGATAACCAGCATATATTTCACATTTTCTCTTATCAACAGACTCACTGTATACATTTCAAGATTCAGTTTTTATTATCCATTCGCGCAACTAGTTGCGGAGGGGATATAGCTTCGATACTGTGCGCATGTTAGTGTGTCCGTTACAGATTGTGCGCAAGATTTAGAGAACCTTTGCACTATCAGTTCTCAGCCTCCGCATACTAATGTGGCATTGTAAACGGACAAACCCTATTCATTTTCATTTCACAAGTTTCATCGACCTCTCAACATCGGTATATTGTCATTTTTTCATTCCGGAAAAATATTCCTTCCGTGAGTATTCTCAGATTTGATGCATACTGTAATCCAACTATTATTCGCGTCATCTTTTATTCGCGATTTGGTTGTTGAAAATCAATCCGTGGCGATTAATTTCTGCGACTCAGGAAACATTCTCTACAAATACAAAGCAAACTAAATGGTTCGCGGCGATTAATATTCGCGAATAAATGTAGGTCGCGAATATTTCTAGCATGCGAATAAAAGTTGGAGTACAGTATTGCATACAACTGAAAGGTATATTGAGGTAGGTAAATGACTGAAATTTAGAGCATACGTAATATGTTTCCGATAGGAATAATGTAAACCTATAGGGTTTAGAATGAACATTTCATTCGAACATTTTAAACTTGGAGTATATTCATAACATAATTATTTTTGTAATTAATAGTGACAGTAAAATAAAATAAAAGTTTGTTAAACGGGAATATACATTGTTTGTGTACCACATGCAGTGATTTTATAATTGGATTGCTTATTTCTTGTTTAATTTCCCTATCGAGAATTTTTCGCTCATATGGAGACGCCACCACTTGCCGGTGGAGGGCTACAAATTATGACCTACACTCGGGACTCGGGGCCATTGAGCAGTGAGGGATTTTTTCCATGCCAGCACCTACTGCGACATGGGACCTTGGTTTACACGGTCTCATCCGAAAGACCGGTTTCCACGTACCATAGTGGGATTCGAACCCGCGACGTAAGGATCAACTCCTTACTCCGCGACTCTAGAGCAGACACTCTTACCACTGCGCCACACGGACGACTTTATAATTGGAAGAGACTTTAAGAGCAGAAACTAAAATTATATTGGTTAAATGAAATTGGATGTTGTTGTTGATACAATGAACTACAATTTTGTAAATTCATTTGTAATGGATTGATCAGAATAGACCAATGAAGCCCATCGATACTAAGTAATAAAATCCAAGGTCATTTAGTTAATTGTTACATTTTCACATACATATAAGGAAGTTCTTATGGTTTTAAATGACTTTGACCTTGACTTACATTGAACTTTGATGACCTTGACCTTTGACCAAAAAGGTCAGAATCAATAATTAAGTTACTCCTCTTAAAAAAAAAAATTTCAAACCAATAGAAATGTATAATATTTCTCTAACACTCGTACAACACCTCGGATCGACATAAAATTTCGGGGAACTGCAAAACAGACCTGAAAGAAACTTTCCTGAAAGTTTTACGGTGAATCTCCGAAGTTTATAGAAATTATGAAAGTGGTTGGTATCCAAAGGAAGGCCTTGTCACAAGGATTACATATGTGAAGTATGAAAGCCCTAGGATCAACCATTCAAAAGTTATGGCCAAGGTTAAAGTTTTTCAAAAGTAGGTCAAACTCCAAGATCAAAAACGTATTATAACGTATTTAGGTAACGGTAAATGATGGTGAAAATAATAATATTACTTACTCCTTGTCTGGCGTGCTGAAAAAACACAGGGTTCCATAGTAAAAATTAAAAGAAAAAGAAAATTTGCTAAACTCATTGTGATGGGGGTAGCCATGCCAGGGGTAGAGCCTTCATACGATGTGGTGGTAGGGGTAGAGTCTTCATACGGTGTGGTACATAGAAATAGTATACTAACATTTAAAAAGCTATCAAATATATTTATTTTTTTTTCAATGTATACTCAAACGAAGTATCACGTCAAGCGACAGGTCAAAGTCTACAACAGGGAATATCATACTACCACCCCTCCCCATTTTATTAGCGTTTACTTACGCATCTTTCTCTGTCGACATACACCGCAACAAATGAGGGTGCAACAATAGATGCGCATGGGATGCCTCTGCTCAGCTCCTCAATTTTTACAAGTCTTTCCGCATAACGCCTCGGCACTATCGGGGACGATTCAACGTTGAGTTTGTCCATTAGCAATATCTCCTGATGCAGGGGCGCATTGACAATGTACTCTCCGACTCCCTGCCAACCACATCTAAGGATAGATTGTTGTGTACTACACTCCTGAGAAATAGTTCATATAGAAACAATTCTTACTTTCGGTGATGGAAATAATTAATGGAGTGTTAAAAGTTGGGATCAGCGGTTTAATTTTGGTGAGAAGGAAAGTAAAAGAAGAATGATTTCTACTTTTCAACCATTATCAGGTTTTTTTGTTGTTTTTTTTTTTTTGTTTTTTTGGTTTTTTTTTTTTGCATTTTTTATTTATTTTTTTTTTTGCGTATAGAAATATGGATATTTCAGCTATGATGATGAATACCCATCATCCAGCGACATATACCAGGGTAGCCAGACCCATATCCGGCGTCGTTCACCATCCTACCCCCCATTTTATGGGATCTAATTCTAGATCCCAATTTTCTTCCTCCCAATTTTCTTCCTCTCCTTCCGAAGAGAAAAATATAGGCAATTGAATTCATTGTAATAAATCCCATAAACTCAAGCTCAATAATGAAATATGTATCCATATTTCTATGTTCTATGAGAAGTAAACCATCAGAAAAAAAAAAATCAGGTTTTTATATTTAAGATCGAACCAGAATTGACCAAAAGTTTGAATTACGAAGCTAGAAGTTAGTCCAACCCCTCATTTTCTTGACCAATGACTATCCTTTCAGGGTTGAGGATATTATATATTGATATATACTAAAATTTGTATAGCATTAATTAACAAAATGAGTGAATGTAAAGAAGAACAGTATGCTGTTGGAAAGGAAATGTCCTTTTATACAGTTAATGAAAAATTCTGGAAAGCAGAAAAGAGTGGTCGGGAAATATAATGAGGGGTTCAAATACGTACATACTTAGAACAACAGAAAAGTGATGAAGAAATACCCTGGTATTACATTAGGGTATGATGGGTTTCTCCAGTTGTGCGAGATTGTCAAACTCTTGGACTTAGCTGATTATTATTATACATGATTTACTGTATATACAGATAACAGATAATATGTGAATTTGTGTAATTTAAACTATAGAAACACTAACTTTTCGTATTTTATCATTGAATATTTTTTCTCTTAAGCCTCTTCCACTTGACATCTTTCAAAAGAGAACGGGATGTCTGGAAATTGGATTAACCCCTCGACATAGCTTCAATCAACAACTATCAATACCACCCCAAGCACAAGCTCCAGAAGTTCAAAAATACTACCTCGAGGAATTTGAGGTGCATCTCCTAAATGAGAATATGCAACAGGAATGTGAATCCGCACCAGGATTAGCCATTGCAACACCTAGTGCAATAAAGCAGGAAATAATTCAACCATCTGCTGATTTTAACCCAGTAGGGTTTGCTATTTTACCATCCAAGGACCTTTCCGCAGAGAGTTTCACTACCATTCAACCGACAACAAACATCGCCATTTTACCCAGTCCTCATACCCCAGCATATTCACAGCCGATACCTGCTCACACTGACGTATACAGACCAGTAATAGTAGCGATTACACTAGTGAAAAAAGGATGTGCGCCTAAAATAAAAAATCCAGGCTTCAAAAATTCAAAAAAGGATGCACCAAACCCTCTATTAACTAATTAATAAAAATTTCTTTTTATAGAAGAAGTATAAATATAATTATTCATATTATTGGTTAATATATATAAACATTAGAAAAAAATACATGTAGAGGTACCAGTCCTAACAAGTTTTTCAAATCTAAAGGCCGTGGGATACAATCCTGTTGGGAACGGCTTATTTTTTTTCTTTTCATTTATTTATTTATTTTTATTTTTCTTTCTTTTACATTATTTTCGCAGAATTAACAAATGTGTAAACTAGACATTTATAATTATGCCCCTAGATCGAAGGATCCCGCGGGTATATTGTTTTTGTCCTGTCTGTCTATCTGTTGTCAACTTTAATCTTGCCCGTAACTTTTGATTGGTTGGAGCTATGACTTTCATATTTCACATGTGTATTCCTTGTGACAAGACCTTTCCATATTACCGTTCACGGTAGCTCAGTCGGTAGAGCGCTCGCTCCGTGATCGGGAGGTCGTGAGTTCGAATCTCGGCCGCGACAGACCTTAGTCGATAAAAAATAGGTAGCAACTGTTCCTTCGCCATGCGCTCGGCTCTTTGAAGTGAAAGTTGCGGGTCCTTCGGATGAGACCTTAAAAACCAAGGCCCCGTGTCACGGCAGGCGTTGGCACGATAAAGATCCCTCACTGCTAAATGGCTCTGAGTGCCGAGTATAGGTCAAAATTTGAAGCCCTTCACCGGTATATGGTGACGTCTCTATATGAGTGAAAAATTCTCGAATGGGACGTAAAACAATATACAATCAATCAATCAATCATATTTGACCTTGACTTTGGAGTTTGACCCACTTTCGCAAAATTTTATGAGACTTTAACCTTGTCCATAACTTCTGAACAGTTGGTGCTTGGGGTTTCAAACTTCACATGTGTATTCTTTGTGACAAGGCCTTCCTTTGGATACTAACAACTTTGACCTTGACCTTGGAGTTTGACCTTCTTTTGGAAAAACTTTAACCTTGGCCATAACTTTTGAACAGTTGGTGCTTGGGGTTTCAAGCTTCACATGTGTATTCCTTGTGACAAGACCTTCCTCTGGATATCAACCTCTTTGACCTTGACCTAGGAGTTTCACCTACTTTTGAAAAACTTTAACCTTGGCCATAACTTTTGAATGGTTAGAGCGAGGGCTTTCATACTTCACATATGTAATCATTGTGACAAGACCTTCCTTTGGATACCAACCACGTTGACCTTTTGACCTTGATCTTGTTCATGAATTCATTTCCGTTTTTTTCCCTTTAGTTGTGATAGTATGGAAGAATCGATTTTAGGGTAAGTGAATTATAATGTGAATAAACAAGAAATGTGTTTAAACTATAATTCTCCATATTTCTTAACATGAAGAGATAAAATTTATTACATATTTTAATATCCATTCATTTTATTTTAAATTTTATTTTTCATTCACTTTTCATTTACAGAGTGGCACAACTCCCCTAAAAGACCAATGTTAGTATTTTTAAACTTATTCAATTTATTCTTCCCAGTCGTCATTGACCTATATTTTTTTCATATCGAAGGTCATCACTCTTGTGGAGTGAGAAAATTATAGAATCCAATCGCAATTTATTTTATGTAACCGGTTCTTGTAGAAATTAAAAAAAATGACTGCAAGATGGTATATAGGGTTGGATTCTTAGTATTTATTCCGTGGAGATATATAGTTGATTTCAAGATGAATTAAATGTTTTAAATCAACCCAGTGTATGGAACTGAGTGATTTATCTCTTGATCAGGATGACTTTAAAGAATTATTACATGATGACAGTTTATGGGTGTTTAATATACTCCAAAATATCAAATATTAAATTTTAAGCAATCACAAATCTCTAGCTACACCCTTCTCAGACAGTATCTTTGAATGGGATAATAAAACAAAGGTTTCCCGCCTGAATGGACAACTTTGACCAAACAATACCAACTGACCAATAGAATGTAGGAAAACAGACACTACCCTTATTTATAAATGGACTAATCCTTATATCTACCTTAACCCATAGTCTTTGGGTTAAACCATTATTTAAATAGGGATGTTTATGATTTAAACGTATAAATAAATAATATATTAGTAATGCAGGCGCAGCGCTTGTATAGATGTATGGATGAATGAATGAATGATTAATTCCTGAAATAAAATATATAGCATTAATTAAAATAAAATAAAACTAAGTACAACTACCACAAACTCCCCCCAGCTGAGAAATGACGTCCCTGTCATTTACTATACAGCAAAGCATAAAATGTAGTTGTATTTAATCTTTATTAACGAAACTGATGATGCTCTTCAATAAAAGTGTTCTTTCTTCTGGAACATCTGTCATAAAATACATCTGTCTGAGCATATCTAATTCTCTGTGTTTGGTATCACTACTGTCTTTGATCTGGTAAACTTTATAATCTTCAAGATGTTTCGGTGGTTTACGTTGCCTTGCAGATCTTCTTACCGACCTTTGTGCTTCATCTCCTGACCCTAAGCCACCACCCTCCTCTGACTGGGGTGCAGGGATTTCCCGGGTTTCCCTCACTGGCTCTGGTATGGCTTCTTCTTCTCTATCTTCTGTTCTCTCTTCAGCTCTCTCTTCCCTAATACTGTGTTCAGTATCTTCTAGAGCATTACCCTTCCTTGGTACCGGTACCTGCAAATAATATTCATCCTCAGAATCACTAAGATCTGCATTCTCCTCTACTTCTGTAACAGTTTCCTTGTTGTGTTCTTCCTTCTCCTGTGTTGGTTGTACTTTCTTTAATCTTGGTTTGGGCTTTGGCTTTTCTGGAACAATCTGCTGTTGGTCTGGGTCAATGCATCCTATTGGCAACAGAAGATTTCGATGTAGTGTTCTTGTTCTTCCAAGGCCATCTTCTCTTTGTACTTTATATACTGGTACGTCAGGGTTAGGTTGTTTGATGATTATGTATGCCTCTTCCTCCCATCTATCCGCAATTTTATGTTTACCGTCAAAGGCTACAATTTTCACTAAAACTCTATCACCTACTTGTAAATTAACACCTCTTACCTTCTGATCGTAATACCTACCTTGTTTTATTCTTGCTTTTTCTGCTGCTCTTAGTGCTAACTCATATGCGGACTTCATTCTTGTTCTTAGGTCTTCTACATATTTTGTCATTGTTTTCTTCTCTGTGTTGTTGATTCCGAAGGCTAGATCAATAGGTAACCTCGGTTCTCTCCCAAACATCAGCAGGTATGGTGATTGCCCTGTACTCTCGTGCCTAGTGCTGTTATAAGCATGTACCAATGGTGGGATGTAAGCTTTCCAATTGGACTTCTGTGATGGGTTGAGTGTTCCGAGCATGTCCATAAGTGTTCTATTAAACCTTTCACACATGCCATTGCCCATGGGATGATAAGGGGTTGTTCTTGATTTCTTCATCCCTGTAATATTGCACAGTTCTTTTATGATGTTACCGTCAAAGTTGGCTCCTTGGTCACTGTGTATTCTAGTTGGAAAGCCGTACTTGGTCATAAAATTTGTATAGAGGGCCTCAGCTGTTGTTCTTGCTGTCTGATTCTTTGTTGGGATGGCCTGGGCAAATCTTGTGAAATGGTCAGTTATTATCAGGATATGATGGTAACCTCCTTTAGATGGCTCCAAGGTCAAGAAGTCCATGCACACTAATTCGAGTGGATATGATGTTCTTATTGGCATTAGTGGTGCACGTTGATTGGTTGGTACTTTTCTTCTTAAACATCTTGGACATCCTTTCACCCAGTTGTCTATGTCATTGTTCATGCCATTCCAGTAGAAACGGTCCTTTACCAAAGAAATCAATCGGTCTCGTCCTGGGTGTCCAAAGTCATTGTGCAAGCTTTTCAAAATGACTGGTACCACGTCTTTTGGAACTACCAACTGTTTCCTCTCTTTGTCATCTATCTTTGTTTTCCTGAATAAAATACCATCAACTAGGTCAAGGGAATAGAAGTTTCTTATGAGAGCCAATGAATGGTGGGATGGTGGTAGATCTTCCATTCTTGGTTTCTTCCCTGACTTTACATGATGGATCCAATTTCTGAGAACAGCATCCTCTTTCTGTGCTTCTATCCAATTGACCTGTTTAAACTGACATGGGGGTTGTGTGTTCAACTGGTTTACAATTTCTGAATCAAAAGATAAATTTTCTACATTTGGAATATCTAACTGAATTGAATTACAAACAGCCTTAAAACAATCATCTGAAATATAACAAGATTCAGTTGTCTGTCCTGTTAGTCTAGAGAGTCCGTCAGCATCTGAGTTTTTCTTACCTGGTCGATATTGAATTTCTAAGTCAAAATTGGCAAGAGCTGCCAACCACCTATGTCCTGTCGAATCTAATTTAGCTGTTGTGAGGATATAGGTGAGTGGGTTATTGTCCGTCAGTACTCTGGTCTTACTCCCCAGCAGATAATCTTTGAATTTGTCACACACTGCCCACTTCAGTGCTAAGTATTCTAACTTATGGGCAGGATAGTTCTTTTCTGCTTTTGTCAGCCCTCGACTTGCATAGCTGATAACTCTTTTCTGTTTGTTCTGTTCTTGATAGAGTACTGCCCCTAGTCCTTGATGGCTCGCATCTGTGTGGAGTTCAAATGGGATGTTGTAATCTGCATAACCTAATACTGGGGGTGATACTAAGGCGTCTTTTAGATGTTGAAATGCTTGCTGCTCTTCAGTGCCCCATTTCCATTTCTTTGTTGAATTCTTTTTAGCTGCCTTCTTGCTCTCTGTTGGAATTGGCATTAATTGGCATAGTGGTTTGGAAATTTTGCTGAAATTCTTAATAAATTTGCGGTAGTATCCTACGAATCCCAGGAACTTCCTAACCTCTTCTGGTGTTGTAGGGGTAGGCCAGTTGATGACTTTACTGGTTTTGTCCGGGTCCGTCTCAATACCTTTGTTGGAAACTATGTGTCCTACATACTTGACTCTTTGTTGGAAAAATGAACACTTCTTCTGGGATAATTTCAGTCCTGCATTTCTCAGCTTATCAAAAACTTGTTGAAGTCGTTGTAAATGTTCTTCAAAGGTCCTAGAAAAGATGATAATATCGTCCAGAAATATAAAGCAGATGTTCAGATGTAACTCACCTAGGCAGTCTTCCATTAGGCGTTGATATGTGGCCGGGCTGTTGGATAAGCCAAACGGCATACGGTTGTATTCGTAGAATCCTAATGGGCCTACAGTAAATGCAGTCCTTTCCTTATGCTTTTCCTCTATTTCAATTTGATGGTATCCTGATTTAGCATCTAAAACGGTGAAGTATGAATTCCCAGATAAGCTGTCTAAAATGTCTTCAATTCGTGGTAAGGCATAAGCATCTTTTTTGGTCTTGTTGTTCAACTGTCTATAGTCCACGCACATTCTTAATTCTCCATTCTTCTTCCTTACTAAGACAACATTACTAGAAAATGGTGATTTGGATCTTCTTATCACTCCTGCTTCTAATAGCTGTTGTAGATGGTCTCTAACTTCTTTATACATTGATGGTGGTATTCGTCTATGTCTTTGTTTGAATGGCGATGGATCTGTCAACTCAATTCTGTGTTTAACTGTTGTCACATGTCCGATATCTGTGTCTCCCTTTGAGAACATATCTTTGTTTTTCAGAATCATTTCTTGAACTGCTAAGTATTCATCTCTGCTTAAATTCTCCCTTGATATGTTAAATGAATCCTGTTCTGTGATTGTCTTGGAATTGGTTGCAGCAGACTCTTCAGGCATTTCTTCCATCGTGACTGGTTGAATCTCTGCAATAAGAGCTCTTGGTGGAACCTTTACTGTTCTAGTAGTAACATTGCTAACTGTAACTAGTACTGGTTCCTGTACTTGATAGTTGTAGTCTATAAGGTTTGGGATGATGTCTAAATCCTTTGGAATAGATGACTTGACTGTTGGTTGTATGAGAGCTATCGTCTGTTGATAAGGGATCATTCTGTCGACAAAACATTGGATTTGTACTTCTCCATTTGGTGGAATAATAATAGGTTCTCTTTCTGCTGACTTGATCAATCCTAATCTGTAATTGTTCTTCATCAACTCGCGTTCACGTAATGATAAACATCGAAATGTCAAATACCAGGGTGTATGTAGATTAGCCTTTTGTAAGAATCTATCTCCATAATTGTCCTTGGTATCTTCCATCATAACTCTCAATACATTAGTTCCTAAGAGTATGGGTACAGTCCTGTGGTAGTTTGTATCATCAACAACTAGGAATAAGCATCGGTGTTGTTTACTATCTCCTAGACCTTTTGATGAAATCTCTAACTCCACAGATCCTTTGTAGGGCAAACTACTACCATCAGCACACTGTAGTTGGAATGCCTCTTTAATATCTTGCACTTCGATGTCCTTCAGATATTGTTGGTAAAATGACTGACAAATAGTTGATACTGTAGATCCTGTATCTAATAATGCATTTGTTGTTAATCCATTTATATTCACTTCAACTTCTGTCGGTTCTCCTATAATCCCTGTTGATTGACGCTGTCTATGATTTCGACCTAACGTCCGCGTCTCGATGTAGGTCGAGATAGGTTTAACCCTCTCCTGTGATCTAGACGGACTCTACAACCATACTTCACATGACCTACTTGTCCACATCTATAACAAACTACATCACCATCATCTCTACTTCTGTATGAGGAATGTCCTTGATTCTGTCTGTAATCTCTAAATTGTTGTTGACCTCTTCCTTGACCTTGAAATTTTTCATTCATAAAAGGTTTCTGTGGTCTTTCTGCTTGGTATTTCTGACGCACTTCATTGATATCTTCCTTCATCTGGGACATTTTAGTATCCATTTTCTGTATCATAGCTTTCAGTTCGTCCATCTGTGGATTACTGGCTATAGTTTGGATTGTTGTTTTCTTGATGTCCTTTTTTCTTAGTTTGTCTTGTTCCACTTTCCTTATTGCTCGTCTTAATTCATCAAAATCTGTTGACTCCTTGAAGATATGACCAGTAATGTCCTTCAAGTTTTCAGATAAACCATTCCAGAACATGTTTCGCAGCATCTGATCTGTGTTGGTTGGAATGATTTCATCATTCTGGATGACTTTATTTAGGAGATCTTCTAATCGACAACTCCACTCTGACACATCTTCATTATCTCTTTGAGCTGCACTGTAGAACTGAGAAAGCAGGTTTTCATTGTCATCTACAGTTCCATAAACACTTTCAAATCTGTGCATTATTTCCTCTAATGATGCATCAGGTCCAAGTCTCATAAGCACTCTGGCTGCATTTCCACGCAATGACCTCCTCATGCTCTGCAGAAGTATGGCTGGTTTTACATCACTTTTCTTTAAACACTCTACTTCATACCGCCATAAATCATATGAGGTGTCACTTTTCTTATCTCCAGAGAAGGCTGGGAGTTTTGGAAGATGAGATGAAATGGTCGTAAATTCTGGTGAACTATTGCTTGCACCTGAAGTTGTGTCTCCTTGAGATAATCTTGGTGCTGTCCAGTGTGTATAACTTGTCATCCAAGCTTTTAGTTCCTTGGCAGACTTTGCCTTAGGTTTTACTCCTAACTCCTTGAAAGCTTTTGCTAGTTGTTGAAGTTCCTCAGAAGACATATCTTCTGTTGTTTCTGGATCTACACTCATGATGATGATTGAGTTGTGAGATTATCTCTAATTTCTGAGTACTTCACTTAACTAAATGTATACTTACTATCTATATTACACTAGTACTATACTACTGTCTATTGCTAGCTAACTACTCCTAATCTAATCTTAAGTTAATTGAACTACATGTTGATCATCAATATTTCAAATAATTTCTGAAATGAAGAGATAATGAGAGGCTGAAAAAAAAATTTTGATTAAATTTCTAATTCCCTGAAACAAAATGTAATAATTAACAGAAATATATGCAGCTAATAAACTATTTTTCAAATGCTATTTAAGAAGACAAAATTTTACTAAATAAATGAACTAAATAATTTAAATAAACTTGACTTAAATAAATGATCTAACTAATACTCTATGAATTAACTGTAAGTTCAACTAATCAATATCTAATTCTTAAATCTAAATCTAAATTAACTAAACTAAGTCTAATTAAAGCCAACTTAAAAAAAAATTAAAATGACGTGTAATTCAAGAAAAGAAGAAACCGAAGCGCTGAGTTACAGAAAAAGAAACCGACACGTTGACCTATTGGTCAATGAACCTGAAAAGAAAATGAATATATATATCCCCAAATTAATCAACACATGATTTCAGAATGTTTATTCTACAAGTGAAGGGAAATACCAATACTATATTGGAGTATAATGACAACAGACAATATGCCTCAGAAAAGCTCACTTGAAAATTTCAATCTACAAGAAGTGGAATATTTTTTAGTTACACCTTTACCTGTAGTCAGCTTATAGCCTAGTTACATGTATAATTCAGCAGTAAACTGACAAATCAGCAAGTCTGTATAAGTCTGAAAACTCAAATGCAGTTGTAATATAAAATTACTTCTTACTAATTGATAATGATGAAATGAATGATGTGTTGTCGCTGCAAGCAAAGCGCAGTGTAAGTAAACACAAATATCTAAATGGGGAATTGAATTTAATATTGACCTACATTTTACTTGTAAGCTGAAATGAAGAATTTATCTTGATATTAAATTATTACCAAATGCAAGATGGTCAGGCCGCTTCCAGGAAATGAATAAACAAACCAAATACAAAACACCAGCAACTCTAGTTTATGAATATCAGCTGAAAATAAACCAACAACTCCTTTTGCTAAAACGTGGTTTTGTTTACCGGATGTTGTTATCTGGATGTCAAGGTCAATGGAACTGGTTTAGTTTAATTTAGAAAATACCTTCCGGATATTTCCGGATATGCTTTTAGCGCGTTATTTAGTAAACTTTTAAGTTTTAAGCACACTCAAATGTCTCTTTTTCACTGACTTTCAATCTATGTTAATACTTAATGACGCAAAAATATGAATTCATACAGAATAAACAAAACAAAATGAGATGACCTACTGTACAAAATAGAACAGCTGATATCGATCACGTGATCAAAAATTTAGGCCAAATCTAAATATAGTTTTTGCATTCACAGAACATGAGAAACTAATAGTGAAACAATCTTACCGGTCCATGCATGGTAGTAAATAGTCCAAATACAACACAATTTCACAAATATAGTGTCACAAAGCACAGCACAAACACAGCACAACACAAACACAAATACACATGTACATGGCCCTTGCGCAATCCCTGGAAAGATACTTCCGGTGACGTCACAAAGCGCGGAATACGAATGATGAATAGGAATGGAAGTTCAAGTTCGTGCACCTCTGGAGCGCGCGGGAAAAAACACCAGTTCTTATCTCCAATTCACGTTGGGCGCCATTTTTGTAACCGGTTCTTGTAGAAATTAAAAAAAATGACTGCAAGATGGTATATAGGGTTGGATTCTTAGTATTTATTCCGTGGAGATATATAGTTGATTTCAAGATGAATTAAATGTTTTAAATCAACCCAGTGTATGGAACTGAGTGATTTATCTCTTGATCAGGATGACTTTAAAGAATTATTACATGATGACAGTTTATGGGTGTTTAATATACTCCAAAATATCAAATATTAAATTTTAAGCAATCACAAATCTCTAGCTACACCCTTCTCAGACAGTATCTTTGAATGGGATAATAAAACAAAGGTTTCCCGCCTGAATGGACAACTTTGACCAAACAATACCAACTGACCAATAGAATGTAGGAAAACAGACACTACCCTTATTTATAAATGGACTAATCCTTATATCTACCTTAACCCATAGTCTTTGGGTTAAACCATTATTTAAATAGGGATGTTTATGATTTAAACGTATAAATAAATAATATATTAGTAATGCAGGCGCAGCGCTTGTATAGATGTATGGATGAATGAATGAATGATTAATTCCTGAAATAAAATATATAGCATTAATTAAAATAAAATAAAACTAAGTACAACTACCACATTTATATGCATGTCTTGTCATTAAATACATTACTTTTAATTACTTCATTTCATTATTGTAGTCCAGTGCCGGAGATGCGTGACAGCCTAGACAATATGTCCATCATCGCCATAGTTGAAAGGTTAATTATTTTGCTCAATCTTTATCATTACGGTAAAATATTTCATTTCTATAATGATTATAACGCACCTGTTGTGTGTATCTCATCTTGACCATCACACTCATCTCTCTTTCAGCCGGGGATGACGGAGTTCGATATCTCGTTAGCATATCACAATACTGAATTTTATTACTGTGGTAATAAAATTTAAACTTTCTTGATCTTAATCATATTTGCCTCTCTTTCTACTCTCATGTGGAGACAGTTCCGAACGTATTCGAATTTTGAAATAAAAATTATACATTCCAAGACTTGAAAAAAAGAGAAATGTCCAACTGTTATTTTTCACTAGAAATAATGTGTGAATATCATTACTTTTACTGATCTTTTGTTTTATTCCAGACAGTAGAACATGCAGGAAGAGGAAATGTATGTATTCTTTTTTTCATGTGTTTTTTTATGATAATGAGAATAAACATTTCAACTGATGAAGAATTTAGTTTATTTTTCCTGTATTAGTTTATCGTGTGGACTTTATTAATGCTATAATAATTTAACAATTTCTCTTTACAGTATTCTAATTCCCAGTGGGGAAGAAGTGGTCTCCACGCAAGTTTTACATATATATCTTTGTAAACAATCATGAATACAGTTTATTTCTTTTTATATAAACATATTCGTTAATCTAATGACATAGAAAGAAAATATAATTATTATCATTTTTATTATCAGTACGTTATGAGTAAACTACCCATAAATAGTGATACAAATTTACCCTAAAAGCAATAAGAAAGTTACATTCTGAATTATTCTCTGTTTTCAGAAAGGATGAAAAAGACAATTCATTGTAAATTTATATTTACAAAATTAATTGAAACACAAAGTTATTTTGTCGTAAAACGGAAGATGTCGAGTTTGAGAGAGTGAGGTCAGGATTGTCTTGGATTCAGTCTTGCTGAGGAGTTCCAGTTCACTGTTTCACACGGAAGTTGTAATTTACTTTTCGTTTTGTTCTCGGATAGAGAGCGAAATGCAGACAGAGTCAGGGCAGCAGAGTTCAATGGAAACGTTCTCTGGGTTGGATGAGAAAGTAAATGCGTTAAATACTTCAATTAGTACTTTGGAATGTGCACAATTAATTGAATTCTTAAGGGTTTCAGACTGGATAAAGTCAATTGAAAAATGTGCGTTTTTGACGCCAGCGCATAATGAGAAAGAAGGGTAATTGGCATTCAAAACAAGTAGGAGACCTTCATTTAAAGGTATTTAACTCAAGGTCAAGTTGGTCAACAGTGATGGGCTAACCTTAGGCGGGAGTTGTCCACGCAAATTGCAGAAGTATCAGGATCGCAAAACGCTTTCATGTTACTGCAAAAAAGTAGACAAAATAGAGACAGAAATGTACAAGTTTACGCGGAAATATTAATATATTTAGAGGGAAAACCTTTTCACGAGGGAGGAGCATCGGTGCAAGGACAACTGGTGGGCGCCTTTGTAGATGGTTTTGCATCGGGTCGTTTGCATTAAAAGTTTTGAGAGGCGGTCCAGCGACTGTCCAAGACGCAATAAATGTTTTTTGAAGTGAACAAAACTTATACAAAAGATAAATCTGAGAACCGGAAAAGACGCTTTTTTCCGAGACGAATGGACATCAGCAATGGAGGTCGACCATCAAAGACCCAGGAGGACGTTCAAGTCTGCAAAAAACGACACACTGACCAAAACAAGTGGCAGACGCTGAAAACCCTCACAAAACTAAACAACTATAATGTTGGAATAGAAAGAAATTTGGAAATATCTCAAGGGATTGCAGAGTGCAAACAGCAAATTTGCTCAAACAGCAAATATGCATTGCAAAATATAAATCTGCTTTAGGTCTAATAGCTAAGAAGATTTTATGTGTTTCAAAAATTGATCAAAGGTTTGTTGACAGACCAGGTCTTACTTTGAATGAAACCTTAGCGACTGCAACAGAAAAAAAATCTTGTTTTACTGACTAATGCAACAAACAAAACATACAAGTTAAAGAAAGGTTGTGTCATTGGTCGGGTTGATAAATTAAGTAAGAATAAAATTGAAACCATTGAAATTCAAAAGGGGAAATAAATTAAGTAAACACGTGCAATCTCAATCTATATGCGTCAGAAGATCATAGAGCAAGGGTAGAGCAGCTTCTCAACAACAATATGGGTTTTTTTTTGGGGGGGGGGGGATAAAAAGACGTGGATCTAGGTCAAACCAATACGGTAACAAGAGGCCCAAAGGCCTTAACGGTCACCTGAGTATAAAACAACAATCCATAGAAGATTCCTAGAGTATAAAACTAGAAATCTGACCAGTCAGCAAGGGCCCCACCAAGGGGTAGAAATATAAGGGTGTAGATTACGGGATGAGAATTTTACTTGATTACAAAAATTTAAAAATGTGTAAAGAAGAATAAGCAACAGCAACTGCTAAATATCCAACAACCTGTAAATAGTATCCTTGTATTTACATAAGGCAGTAAAAACATCATATCTATAATGACTCAATTAATTGTATATTTAAAGAGGAATGACGCATACATGTGTTTTCTAAAATGCCAGTCTTCAGTGAATGCAAATATCATCCAGGGTTGACCTTAACTTCAAAACAAACATCAGTTGCAGACAAAGGTGTTAATTAATCTTAAAGTGACAGAAACACAATTAACCCTCTAAAATTTTCTGCGACCAACAAGATAATTAATCCCAGGGGATTAATTATACTGCTCTCTCAACCTTTTCTTCTAAATTTACACCAAGAACTTTTTCAGCAATGATAGAATGAGGTTACTATCTGATTACCTCTTAAAATAAATAGTATTGTTGAATTTACGTAAGGCAGAAAAAAGAAAGAAAAAAAAAGAAAATAATTCTAAAAAATATATCTTTATCTATATCCTGTTTTTAGAATTCAATAAAATCATAAATAACTCATTGTGTATTTTTACCAAAATAAAGTATGAACATTTAAATCCACATATCAGAGAATGTGTACATCATTCTGAATTGAACTTAACTTCAAAACAATCTTCATTTGCAGACAGAGGTGTTAATTAATCTCAATGTGACAGATAAAGATAAATGCTCTGGATTTTCTTCAAGAGAAAAGTTAATTAATCCCAAGAGACTCATTGCAGCCTTTCATAGTTTACAATAGGAACATTCTCAGCAGTTATCTCTCTTTGCCGATTCACTCTTGTATAAAGTTAAGGAATCTACCCCACCACCCCAGCTCCAAACCAGATGACACAGATAACCAAAATTAGCATCAAAATATAAAATATGTCTTACTACTTATTCAACCAACATACCAAATTTGAAGTTAATTGGTCAACCCTAAAAAAAAAAGTTATTGGAAAAAACAGAAAATTTGAGGACGGAAGAATGACAGACGGACAGACAGACAGAGTGATTACTATAGGGCAGCCGCAAATTCTTGCGGGGCCCTAATAAACTGATAGAAGGAGCTTTTGGAAATCTTTGATCGTCCATTGTGGCCCCACCCTATCCCCCGAGTCCAGAGTCATGATTTGAACATCCTTGAATCTATACTACCTGAGGATGTATCCATGTAAGTATAACCAATCATGACTTTGCTGTTCTTGAGAAAAGAATTTTTTAAAGATTTTTCCTACATATTCCAATATAAAACTTTCATTGTCCATTGTGGCCCACCCTGCCCCTGGGGATCATGGTTTTAACAAACTTGAATCTACACTATGGAAGATCTTTCCACATTTCATCTTTCTTGTCCCAGTGTTCTGAAGAAGATTTTTCCAATGTATTCCCATGTAAAACTTTGATCATCCATTGTGTACCTGCCCTTACCCTGGGGGTCATGATTTGAACAAACTTGAATCTACACTACCTGAGGATGTTTCCAGATATTATTTTAATTTTTCTTGGCCCAGTGGTTCTGGAGAAGAGAATTTGTTAAGATTTTTTCTATGTATTTCAATGTAAAACTTCGATCGTATCAAAATGACTAATCATGGCTTTGCAGTTCTTGAGAAGAAATTTTCCTATAAATTCCTATGTAAGACTTTGATCCTCCATTGTGGCCCTGTCCTGTCCTACCCAGGGGGTGATGATTTGAACAAACTTGAATCTACACTTCCTGAATATGACCAATCAGAGCTTAGCTGTTCCTGAGAAGAAGATTTTTCCTATAGATCTCTATGTAAAACTTTCATCATCCATTGTGGCCCCGCCCTACCCCCGGCGGTCATGATTTGAACAAATCTGAATCTACACTACCTAAGGATGCTTCCATATAAATATGACTCATCACAACTTTGCTGTTCTCGAGAAGAAGATTTCATATGAGTTTCATCTTTCCTGGGCCAATGGTTCTGGAGAAGAAGATTTTTAAAGATTTTTCCTACGCATTCCTATGTAAAACTTATAATTTGAACAAACTTGAATCTACACTACCTAAGGATGCTTCCATATAAATATGACCGATCAGGGCTTAGTCGTTCCTGAGAAGAAGATTTTTTTTCTATATATCTCTATGTAAAACTTTGATCGTCCATTGTGGCCCTATCCTACCCCTGGGGGTGATGATTTCAACAAACTTGAGTTTCATCTTACCTGGTCCAGTGGTTCTTGAGAAGATTTTAAAAAGATACTATTAATTTTTCACTAATTCTTATTTTTATCTCCCCTTGAAAGAAGGCGTGGCCCTTCATTTGAACAAACTTGAATCATCTTTACCCAAGGATAGTTTGTGGCAAGTTTGGTGGAAATTGGACCAGTGGTTCTTGAGAAGAAGTCGAAAATGTGAAAAGTTTACGCACGACGACGGACGAAAACAGATAGCAATAGGTCACCTGAGTGACTCAGGTGACCTAAAAATGAGAATAGAAACGGGAAATTGTGATTCAGTAAACATGAAAACATACAGAACTCCTCTTAACAAAAGAAAAATTGTTGATTCAGCTATTAATATGTTAGAAGCTAAAATCTTTCAGCGCTCGAATTCCCCATGGAGTTTTCCAATTATTGTAGTTGACAAAAAAGGAAGGGTCAAAAAGATTTTGTGTTGATTTGAGGCATTTGAATTAAATGACAAAATACAACTCTTACCCTTTACCTTTGATGGATGATACTATACCATTTTAGGAGGATGTAATTATTTTACTACACTTGATCTTAAATCTGGTTATTGGCAAGTTCTTGTGCAAGAAAAAGACAGAGAGAAAACAACATTTACTTGTCAGATATTTGGTTGAATTTAATGTTATGCCATTTGGTTTGCGTATTGTGGATCTTGAAAAACATTAATTATCTGTTAATACGTACAGTAGTTTACAATCCCATTCCTTTGAAACACCGTCAAAAATCAATACACACCTGTCGTCAACATTAAATTTTCGGTGAGTAATGCTTTTTTTTATGTTGACAGCAATTTTTGAATTTAATGTAAACAGCATTTGGTTCGCGAATTGTGGATCTTCATGGTGCTAGAAGAAAATTAATATTCAGGAAATAAGTACTGTAGTTTACGATCCCATTCCTTCGCAACACCGTCAAATATGAAATACGCACCAACAGTCGTCAACATTAAAATTTTCGGTGAGAAATTCTTACTGTGTTTGGCAAGATGTCTCTTCTAAAATTGTGAAATTCATGGCCCTCGTGTCAGGGAATTCTGATGTAGGAGGGGGGGGGGGTTCCATTGTATAGTGAAGCGTTACATCTTGTGATTGATTATATGTTGTTCAAGTCCCATTCGAGAAAATTAAGGGCTTCAAATTAGACCTTTACTCAGCACTAAGTGCCATTGAGCAATGTGGGATCTTTGCCGTCGTGACACGGGGCTTCGGTTTTTAAGCTTGGCGAAGGAACAGTTGCTACCTATTTTCTATTTACTTAGGTCAGTCGCGGCCAAGATTCGAACTCACGGCTTTCCGATCATGGAGCGAGCGCGACATCCTTTGTAGAAACATCCCGAACAATTGTCCAATTACTTTAGCTATGAAAACGAACGCAATGTATATGATAATGAGTTCTCGACGAAAAAAGTCAAATTCCTAGTTTTGAAAGCCACAGCAACATATCAGAGAGTATAATTCGATATAATGGAAAGAAAGATCATTTCTACACCGTATATGCATTTCATAGTTATTCTTTTCATCCTCATTGTAATGGTTGTTTATTTGATGAAAATTAGAAGGAAACTTTAGATCACTCAACGCCAAGAACAACATCAGCAAGAGCTGCAACATTTACCACAAGATCAAGATCCCCCATACATGCAACTGTCTGAATTTATGAAAATAACATTTGCCTTACCTTGCCTTCTTTTGTTCTTACCGCCGAAATATGGCTGAAATATTGCCCATTTGGCGTAAAAAACAACGATAATCAATCAATCTTTTGTTCTCTTTACAGAATATATCAGTGCTTATTTTCTTTTGGCCATGATTGTAATTATGAGAAAACCTACCAGATCCCCAAGTTATAAACTACGAAGACCTCGTGAAAATTTAAGACTTCCCAATCGCTACCAAAATTACCTATTGTGAAAATTTCATTCGCATAAGAAAAACATTTTGTTTTGTTTTTTCTATGCTGTTCAAAGATAAAAAGAAAATTCGGTAAAATGTGCAAGATATTCTATGATATTTTTTTCTATATGAATGATAAAATTTATAAAAAATAAACATGGCTACTTAAATTTAAAAAAAGTTGCTTAGGCGTCACATGATAATAAGACGATTTAATTTTTTTTCCCCATTTTGTGAAACCTGTTTTTTTTTTTTTTTTTAAATATTACAATATGTTGTATCCAAGTTTTTTGTTCTACTTGTAATTTTTACCGTTTCACAAACTTTCTGTTTTGACCTCAAATTGCTGATGTGTGAAAAATATTGATTTTTCCACATTTTTCAGGTCCTGTTTTCAAATGTTTTCATTATTTCTGAATGAATGGTTGTATGATCAAAAGCACTTCAAAAAAGAAAATATCAAATCAGGTGTATGTATATGTACGTAAAAGAAAGTTGCAATAAATCGTATTTTAAAAAATTATTTTAAGAAATAAAAACTTAATATGTCAACTCAGGTTTCTATATGTCTGGTTAACTTTCTGTATCAACTAGGGAATATAAATAAGGATTTTAGATATCTAATGATTTTTTTACGTAAATTTTGTATTATATTGTACATAATGTTTATCATTTATATATGTCAAAGCAGAACCATTTTTTATGATCATCATGAACTATTTTACATTAACGATGGTAATGTTTTTGATGACGATGGCGATTTTGAAAGTGAATCTTCCGCTATACCTTATGTGGAAAGTGATTTAGACTGTGATGAAGGATATGACTCATTCTGAGGACTGGCACGTTCAGTAAGTAAGAAATAAATAAATAAAATAAAGACAAAAATTTTTTTATTTCACAAATATAGTTTTAAACACAAATATAGTTTTAAACAAGTTTTCATCGGGATAGGGACTGAACAACGAAAGTGATAAAACAGTTCTTTGGCAAATTCAAAGTACTTGTTTTAGAAAGAATGTTGATAACCATGTAAAAGAGAAAACCCTGAGAAATGATTGTAGAAAATGTACAAAAAAAAAAAAAAGATTGAATATTTAAAGCAGTAACTGAACAGCTTTTACATTGTACAACCAAAATCTCCAGGGGGTTTTCAATTGTTTCAGTATTCTTTGACTATCAATTAAGATGAATTTCATCAAAGATAATTGCCAACTTTTAAGAACCAAAGCAGACTTTGTGTAAACCTATAGGGTTTAGCACATACATATTATTTGAACATTTTAAACTTAGACAATATTAATATCATAATCATTTTTAGTTATTAGAAGTGAAAATAAAATGAAATAAAAGTTTATTAAATCAGAATGTATATTATTAATACCTCAAATTCGGTGACTTTAAAATTGGAAAAAGGACTTTAATTTTATGAACTATTATTATCTTGTTAAAACAAATTGGATTTTGTTGTTGTTCCAATGTACTATAATTTGGTAAATCATTTTGTACTGAAATCAAGCCCATCGATAGTAAGTAATAAAGTTTGAACGGAAATGCAATGGTATTATTAAGATTTTTGACAAAGAGCAATAAAATTGGGAACTTTGAAGTAAATAAGTAAAAGCGCTTAAGGCTAGACCTCCTGGGGTGTAGAGATGGGGAATGAGTGTTTACTTCCAGGGTGGTGCCACGTTGGGGTTCATAGGTCAACGGACAGACCTACGGACAAAGCGTAGGTGGTTAGTAATGGGGGGTTAGCCAATGAAATGTATCTTTAGATCCGGGACCATGAATACCCTCTGAGCACAAAATACCCTGTTTAGCCAGAAATCGTGGTCAATGTCTTTTTCTTTCTTATTCTCATCTCAGATTCTCAATTCTCTCTCTCTCATTATTTTATTCTATTTTTGAGAATCATTATTTTGGACTTTTATTTATTTTTTACTTATTTATTTATTTTTGGGAGTTCAGCCTTCAACTCTTTCTGTTTGGACGGATCCTGTTGTCATTGAAATAAACAGAGTATTGGTTTATTCAGATCAAAACTATACGATCACTGTGAATTTCGATTTATTTAATAAAATTTGAAATCAACCAAAGTGTCGTCATTGGCTTACATTTCTCCTATTGTGGAAACGAAGAATATAGGTTAGACATAGATCCAACTATGAGTGATTCACTAGAGCAGTTAATTGAAGTAGAACAAGAAATGGAAGTTGACGGTATAAATCTTAAATGTAACGACCACAAGTTAAAAAGAGGCTCTGTAATAATTGTATGAAACCACCTGTAATACCAAGGAAACAGGTAAAAGTAATAAATAAAGAGTGTTCGCAAAGTATAGATCATAGATATAAACCTAAGGTAAAACCTAGAAAATCCCGGGAAAATAGGGTGTACAGTGAGAATGCATTACGAGAAAGTGGTAATGTAACATAACAATTTATAACGATAGTGGGAAGATTACTTCAACTATAAATCAGGTTTAAATTTTGATTACAGAGAATGGAATTGAGAAATACGTCCGAGTTTGTTAAAGTTTCTCGGAAAAGGTTGCATGAAGAACTTGAGTACGCAGTAAGCTTATGCAAGTCATTCCGACAGATTAAGGAGGGAGAGAATTTAAAACCGTCATTTATAAAAATAAAAAAAAAAATACCAACGCTATGAGACAGTTAAAGAGTGTTCGGCCTTATGACCACGAGTGGCCCAATCTGCAACTGATAACCAATGCGTATAAAGAAATGCAAAAAATTCTGGAATAATATATAGAGGTACAATTATCAATTCTTTAAAAAAAAGCTTGTGCTTAACCATGGATAAACAAGGTATATTTACACTATTTCATTTTTTTATATATAGATGGACAACAACAATTTCGCCGACTACTTTCGTCTGGTGTTCTTGGCCAGTCACCTACCCATACTACCCCGACAAGCACCTTTTCCTCGACTCCATTGGGCATACACCCGAGATTTATGTCAGGAAATCAAGGAGCTTAGGAACTGTCGAAGAAGGAACAAATATAATCCTATGTCCGGATCCAATCCCACATCCAAGTACACCGTTACTGGACAAAGGGCCCTTTCGTCGACTGGGTGCGACTTCACTGTGTGCAGAAACTTAGTTTTAAAGCACGCGGTGTATTGCGTAAAATTCCGACACCCCCCGCGAATGATCACCTGAGGAATCTCAGTATTAGTTATAATTTCATTAACGTGACACTCTACTCTTACGACCTCTGCATTTACTGGACACGCCGATACTTGGAAACAGGTGGCTATCTGATATTCGGTTTCACAGGAACAGGAAGCGTAAGGCACACACAGTACAACCATGATAAAACAAAAAAGCACAGACAAACACATTTTACACTTAAATCGACAAAATAATACGTCCGAAATGAAGAGTGTATATATGCAACTTTTAACTCTGATAAAATAGTTATTAAACTTTAACCGTCACCCAGCCAAATAATTACTCAATTAGTGATGCTGACTTAGAGAGAGAAAAAAAATGGAGCCCACATCATGCACTAAGTCAGACAACAATAACTTTTTTGTTTTATTCTTTTTGATTCGCTGAAACATTGCATTTGACTGTTTGAAATATACCTTTTTTTTCTTTGACGACTCAGTTCATACATGTAATGTGTATGCTCGTTTCTACTCTTTATTTTTCATTTATTTCATGATCCGAAATTTGAGAGAATTCAGAATTTTCATTGGAATTATCTTATTTCATAACCTTACCTCCGCCCTGTCAGAATATCCGACTCATCAATTTAAATTTACTCCAATTATTATCGAATTAAAAAAAACATCTGCTAGGGATCGGGGAGGGGGGGTGTTATACAAAATGTATTGTATTCATTTTCGTAACTCTTTGTGAGGAATACTTTTTTGGGTTAAGGATACACTAGGAAGACAATGGAAAAGTGAGTGAATAACCCCCCTCTCCCCACTTAATTTCTGATTTATACTATTATTATTCAGTATTTGTCACGCATGAAAAAAATAAATAAATAGAAAGATAGAAATATACCTAATTGGAAACAAAATAAATAAATAAAAATTTGAATTAATCGTCTTATAGTAAACTCGTTTAAAATATTACAGCGTTTGCAATTGTTCAAATATGGAGGAGATCAGTTTCTACCTGGACAAAATCCAGGAGGTCATGAGGACCAGGAAGTGTCCGTGAGTATCTATCTAATTGTGGATTTAATTAAATTGTGAATGGAAAATCTTTTCAATGACTTCTAATGTTAAGTAATTTATTTTTAATTTTCACATTGATCAACATCCGCCTTCTCTTAATATAGACGAAAAGAGCACAGAGTATGTAGTAGAGAGAGGAGAACATCAACTCCTAAAGTGGAGGGGGCCTGGTCAGTTAAAGTGTATTTCTATTCATCCTTTTACAAAAAAAATTGATTCAGGTGATATATTGTATGCTTAGTTTTTAACACTGACCAGATAAATCATTTTATTCAATAAAAGTCAATGTTTCATTACTTTTTAAAGGTTTAAAACTCCCAGTGCCCCCAAAAGACCGAGACTTTGGTTAGTATTCTCTCTTTAATCACTTGTCTTTAAACGCTTAATCTAGATTAAATATTTTCCTTTATCTTGAATTTCTTGTGCTTTTCTCCAGCCGTCCAAGGACTCTCCTCAGAAAACGAACTAATCAGTAAGTTTCACTTTGAGTGTTTTGACATTTATATACTACAATTGAAACTTAAATGGAGAATTACAATTCTTTCCAAGAAAATATATCACTTTCATCCTTTCTTTCTTTTTAAGAAATGCCGATGAATCTATACTCCCAAAGTGGGAGGTCTCCCCAATAAGGTTAGAACAATCATTATCTCCTCTCGTCCATATATACATTTATTTTTTTTTACTTTAAAGTATAAAAAGCAAATGGAAATATAAATTGTCTTATAATTAAGTCTCTGTACAAAACAAAAATTTTCAAGGAAAAAAATCAACACATCCTCTGATTGTTTTCTTTTCAGGTTATTTGTCAATTCTTTTTTTTTATTTTTTTTTTAATTAAATTATGTAAATATAAAATTTCAGTAACGAGTCCGAGCCCATTCTGATCGGTTCCGAGTGAGTAGTGACTTTCACAATTATCAAACATCAATATAGGTTTAAACAACAGAAATTAACTGAATTAGACATTAAGTGCTTAAAATACTGTTTCTTTCACACACGGTAATTTTCCTTTTTATACTGTAGTTCGGAGTCGGAATTGGCTTGTATTCCGCTGTAAGTTTTCTCATTTTTTTTTAATTTCAAAACAATTAACCCTTAATAAATATATGTATATCATACAAGAATGTACTTTAAAAGAATACATTTTTTTTTCTACGACTACTTCAGGAATTGTACAGGTGAAAATATTTATCAAAATGAGTGACGTTTTTTTTCTTTTAACTAATATTTTATTTTCTTCATTTCAGGGAATTCAGTGAGGAAGACCAGAAAGAAAACCAAGTCCAGGAAGAAGACCAGGAGGAGATCATCATTCCTCCGTAAGTCTATATACAATGTTTATTTTCTTTACATTTAATACTTTTCTTTAAATTCGTCACATTCCTTCTCTCACTCTCCATAGAAAAACAAGTACTCTGTATGTAAAAAAAAAAAAAAACTGGATTAATTTCGATGGAATGAAAAGGAAAGCCTTATTCGGTCATACGATAGATTTTTCCTCTTTTTCACGAAAATCGTATTTGTTTTTCCCGGAGTAAACTGGATTCCCGTTTTATTTTCTCGGAAAAAAAATAAATCAGTTTTACTTTATTTCCATTTATTTCATTTCACAGATCCCAGATGCAAAACCAGTAGAGAAGAAAACAAAAAACCACGAGAAGTCCAACAAGATATTGTTGTTTTTTTTATATGAAATTAAAAAATAGAGAGTATCCAATACTATTGTTTTTCTTTTATGCAGAATTACTGAAACTTCTTCATTGTGTCATTAATTAATGGAATGATCTGTAATAGTCTTTTCCATTGTGTCGTAGTCAGGTACAATCCTTTTATAGTGGCTTTCTTATTTAAGAAAACCCTCAGCTGCCAGTATTTCAAGAATTCCACTGGTTCGTAGCGCAGTACAGCGCTTTCGCAGAGAGCACTTTACCTCGGTCATCTTCCGCTTGTCTATGGGAACACTAATCTAAATGCGTTGAAATGGATCATTTATAAGCAAAATCTTTACCAATAATTCACGTGATTGGACATTGCTTTTGAAGTTATAAAAAGTCTCTTTAAGAATGTTCTGCAGAGTAATTCGTCATGTCAAATTATATTACATTCCAAGAAAAGAATCTGAATCATGATCTTAAATTTATTATACTCCCCCCCCCCCCTTCAAAAAAAAAAGGAAGAAAGAAAACTTCAATTTCAAAGATGTACAATTATAAAAATAAAACTCTCCATAAGATGATGTAAATTTAATTTAATTTTCACACACAGACTTTCCATAATTCTGGAATATTCCTAAAAAAGTGTGTGTGAAAGGGTGAGGGTGTTGGTGTATGTGTGTGTTGAAAGAGGGAGGGGGGGGTTAACATCGGTGAATTATTTCCTCTCTAAACGTTGACTTTGATTTTCCCTGAAATTAAATTCTGAGTCATTTATTTCGAAAGGAAATTAAAAAAAAAAACAAAATTGATGCATTTTCAATTTTTTTATTCTTACATTTTTTTTTAAATTCTGTTCATATATGTATTTAAAAATATATATATTTTCAATGCACTGTGTTTTATTGTTTTTATTATTTGGTATTTCTAATTTTATCTATTCAAAAGAATTTAAGAATATAAACAGGTGATTTTTTTTTTCTTCCCTCTTTTTTAAGAAGCGAGTAAACAATACTTAACCTCAGAAAGAATTGATATAGATCCATCTAAGTTAAGTAAAAGTCTGACTGGAAAGTAGTAAAACCGTATAGCTCCTTCAAATGAAAAGAATTAATGTGCACTTGAATTCATCTAAAATTTATTGTAAAATCAGGGTTCTCCATGAGCTGTTTTCCTGTGATGGCCCCTACACAGTAACGATTCAAATTTTATGCGTGCGACACAGTAAGAATTTTCGACACAGTAAGATCTGTGATAATCAGAACACAAAATCTCTCGAACTGAAACTTAAATCAAACAATTCTACCTTCTTTCAATTTTTAAGGCAGAGCACTCAATTATCTTCTTTATTAGGGCACTTTGTTTTGCTTCACTTTAATCAATCATCTCCTTAGACCCTCGCTGGACTTTACGTATGAAGGAACAAAGACAATTTGTTGACACACTTCCATGGAACGATATTACTGCTAGTTGAATTTTTTTAATATTATTTCAAAATTTAAAAATATAATATAAATATATGTCTTTATACTTCAGAACCACGTCTCTAGAATCATGTTCGCACTGTGAGTCAAACATCGTACCGTAATCATTTCATTGATGTAAATGTATTGTTGAATTTAAAGGTGCCCCCTAAAAGCATTTTACTATTATGTAAGTTTCCTTTTTAAATTCTGTAATTCGATCAACTGACAAAAATCACGGCAAACTAACTGTAGATCGAATATACCGAACAGAATTTCCTCTGCTCTTCAGAACATGTGGAAAGCATAGAGTTACATACACACAAATATCAAGGTTTAATATATACACGTACAACTCGTAAATAGTGATACAAGTATAATTATATTAAATATTTTTCTTATTTTTTTTTAAGTAATGTGGGGGGGGGGGTATACATTTGGTTTGTCTTATACATGTAGTAGGATTTTATGTACATTATCAAATGAATAAATTCTTATTGCTTTAAATATCCATTAACTAATTTTTTATCAGTGTGCACGACCATACATTTTTATAATGAATAAGCGATTCCCTAAAATTTTATGTATATGCTTTTGTAATTACATGTATAATGATTGGTGGTTCAGTTGCAAATTTGATCGCAAAAACGCCGCGGATATTAGTGGTTCAGCTCAAGTCTGCAACACAGTAAAATTCCAAATGATGGAGAACCCTGTGAAATAATTATTATGTGTATAATTTAAAATAATATTAACTTCTGTGTGAGCTCAACACCTAAACACCTAGGAGGGGTTTTATATAATATTATCTTCTTTCCAGTGTTTTTTTCCACCAATATGTTTTCATAGCAGGGATATGTTGAATAAATTTATATTTTGTAACTTTTAAAAAAAATAATTTTATTATCTTTCTTAAACCATACAACTGCTCTAACAAAGCTAAAACAATAAAAATGTAATTATAAAAAACAAATAAAAATATTCACATTGAACTTTTACATCTAATTAAAAGTAATGCTGACAATCAACCTTACCTTGACAATACTTTTATAAAAATGATCAAATGTTTATATTGTTTACAATATAAAACAATATTATCACAGATAATTCCTATGACCTAAGTCGATAAAAAATGGGTAGCAACTGTTCCTTCGCCATGCGCTCGGCACTTTGAAGTGAAAGTTGCGGGTCCTTCTGATGAGACCTTAAAAACCGAGGCCCCGTGTCACGGCAGGCGTTGGCACGATAAAGATCCCTCACTGCTCAATGGCCCTGAGTGCCGAGCAAAGGTCAAAATTTGAAGCCCTTCACCGGTATATGGTGACGTCTCAATATGAGTGAAAAATTCTCGAATGGGACGTAAAACAACATACAATCAATCAATCAATTTATGCCGCTTTGAGAAATCTGGTAAACTTTACACCGTCGGATAGTTTTTTAAACCTATCAAATACTTTGTTTTTGTTGCGCCATTTCTGCAAAGCCTATTTAGTGCAGTGAAAAATAAAAACACATTATCTTTGTGTACTAGCTAGACTCCTTGAAATAACATAATTTTTGTGTTCTAGCATTTCCATTCACCAGCCTACCTCACAAAAGTAGCGATATTCAAGGCAAGAAAGCTCTTAACAGTGTTTTACATCCATGTGCTGGGTAAACCGCGTGATTGTATACTTATAACATGGCAGGGGAGATCTGTCTCCTTGGACATTCCTACATTCGTAGACTTCCAGAGTTTATGTACTCTAATCCGGATTTTAAAGATCTTAATTTAGATGCAGAAATTTATGAAATAAATGTGTGTGCTAAAGGGAGACTGTGTACATGTGGCCTTCAGCGTATGTTAAAAGGAATAACCGGGCCTCCCGACACCTATTTCAAACAAATAGGCGGGAATGACATTGGTTATTTACCGAATGAGAAGATCGTTATAAACATTCTCTCGTTTTCTGAGTATCTGATTCAGGGATTGAGTTATTATTGGCTAGCTTCTAAGAAGAGACCCATCTGTGGGCGCTGCAGGGTACAACGATTCTGTTGTGGAAGTTAACAGCCTCCTTACACAAAAGACACAGGCACACGAAAGAATCTTTTTCTGCAGGCACAAAGGGTTTTGGCAAAACTTGTCACACTTAGCGAGGGACGGTGTCCACCTCGACAACCTCCCTCTGAAGCATTTGAAGCACGGGGACCCCCCTTCGCCCATGTATAAGTATTGGAGAAGTATCAGGAATGCAGTAATCGTGCATTCCTGTCCATTAAGGATAGTATTAGGTATTGGTTACAATAACAAAAACCATTAATTGTTTGTATGTATACATATTTGGAGCAGCTTAATTATTCTGTATTCATATGACATTTTGCATTTGCTGCAAACTTGTTATAAATACAGGCTAATTGGTGCAACAAGGCCAATTTGGTAATATATATTTGTTTTACATATATGTACCTGTTACCACACCATGCGTTCTGCTTATCATGATTTGTCCTTCAATGTTGTTCAGTAAAGCATTGATGTATAACTGTTCAGTATAACAGTTTCACTCACTGGATGTACAGTATAGCATCACCCTATAAATGCTCAAAACTCATTCAAATCTGTGTTTGTGAAATGAAACTGTCCTCTGCGTTGACAAGAATCCGACTCAATTTATTTTCATGGTAGATTAGAATCCGGGTTTCTGTCTTTGCTCTTCATCTACAGCTGTTTAATTTGGCAACTTTATATCTTTCTTTTAAGATAACTCAATGTTTCATTTGATAAGACTATGTGAGGTTTACTCAATGTTTTATTTGATGACATTTTAGTTATTACTCAGCTTATGTTTTTAAAATGTGTAGATAGTGACTACTTTAATCGGGTTAATGCAAAGGGATACTTACAATACACATATAACACCATTTAAGTAGAGATCTATGCTGTGTCTCACATGTAGGTTTTGTCTATTAGAAGTACAGGTATAATCGGTAGATTCGATTACTAGAAGTTTTACTTCTGAAGAGATCAGATCCAGTTTTGCGTCATCATAAAATCTCGCAAATTACAGAGTTGAAATTTGTTCGCTTAAACATCCACTGTAAACACCATATCCTTTCGAAGTACAATACCCTGCTTGGTCACACAGCTGATTCAGTCTTTACTCTTTTGCCAACAAAACAGAAACATTGCATAGAAGGAAACTTACAGAATCGGAACTAGGCATCTTCATGATTTTTTCTGTGTAAATTATAATTTATTACATTCGAATATACAGTATAGAAGAATAAAAATAAAAAAAAATTGATGATTTTAAACTGTAGAAATCGATGCGATTCTCGTTTATTTTTAAGTAACGCTATACAAGGTTATATTAAATTGGTAATAAAAAAAATCTTCATAAAATAAACCCGCTGCTCATTCCCAATTAAAATGGCCTATTAACATTTCAGTTTCCTTAATTATTTTCAAAACATAACACTTACAAAAAAGGGGTTCCGTGTTGTTCCGTATGAAATGTTTCATAATTTACTATATGACATTAAAATTTAAACCAACAATCTCTTTGATATTGGAAATAAAGTCATATAGTCAATATTAATTGATTTTCCCAGAAAACATAAACTGTTCACTAAATCTATAAATTAACAAAATAAAAATATTAAAAAAATAATAAGAAATGACTAAAAATTCAACGGAAATTTCGACATATATTTACAAAAAGGGCGAAAGGGGTACAGGGCGAACGGACTCATGCGAACAAGTAGATAAGGCGAACGGACTCGATACCAGACAGACCTGTTCCAAACTGCACATGACTTTTAAGTTTCAAGTTCATCCTAGCAAATATAATAAAATCTCCCAAAAATTACGGAACCCAATCCCAATAAATTTTCACAGAAATATAAACCCACAGGTTTAAGAGAGACAGTTAAACTGAATGGCCCGAACACATTTATCACCCATGTATCATTGTCTGATCTTCGAAGAGATAAACGGAACAATAGAAGGTAGACTACAAAGAGAATTTAACTTGACATGACAACCGCGGGGTTTGTTTAAAATTAAAACAGGACTAAAGAAAACAACTCGGCCATAAATTCGATTTAAGGTTTTCCATTTTCCCCGGCTTTGCATGATATTTATGTGTAAATTCCTTTCATACTTCTTACGAAAAAAATTTAAATTGGTTTTCAAAGGTAAAAGACTTTCAGTTCAGTATATCACCAATGGTATAAAAAAAAAACAAACAATAAATGCACATGTAGATATAGTTTTCACTACAGTGGCTTAACTGAATGACACTGTATTATATAAGAGAGTACAAGAACGTTCTAATTTGAACATGTTTATTATCCCTCATTAAAAAAAAAAAACCCAGAAGATTTATATCAATACACCTATCCAGAATTATGTCTGTGAAAGTACAACACAATTTTATGTTTAACTAGAGCCGAGCTCGTTGCAGAGCAACGAATAGGTCTTCCGTTGGAGCAGTGACCTTGAGTCAAGATCATGCCATATTCTAAGATGATAAATAATCTTTTAAGGGACTATCAACTTGCAATGCTTCGCAAGTAGAAAGACAATAAAATAATGTACACTTTCTATTTCGTGACCTTGAACTTGCCCAGATGACCTTGCGTCAAGCCATGATACACTCTGGTTATGACGCAAACCTATCTGTGTTACCGACTTGACAAGTTAACACATGTTCTTTCAGACCACACATCCAGTAAAAGCATCTTGTTCTTAGTGACGCTGAACTTGAGTCAAGGCCATGACACAGTCTGTATGATACCAACAATACCCATTCTGAGTGTTTCCAACTTGACAAGTTTACACATGTTTTTTTTCATTTCGTTTCCATATAGTTGTAATTTATTACTTTTAACTCGCTGGCTTCAAATTTTATTGTATATATGTTTTATGTCCAATTTCGATATTGAAAAACGTCGGCATCTTTGAGTACGTGTACAAGGTGCATTACGTTACCCTATCACATCATGTTTTATAACGCAGACCATACATGTATATATAGTCAGCGTTATAAAAAAAGGTTTAAAAAACCCCCATTTTATTCATCAAAAATCTCTGCTTAATTATCTTTGCTGATTTCTTACAGAACTAGAGTGTTCCCAGGAACGCATGTGTCGCCTGCTTTTAGCTTCATTAAAGATGTAACTAAGTCTAAAAGTTATCAGCTATTTATTTGCTAAGGCATTGAATATAGTTCATGCCAAAAAAAACAAAACAAAACAAAACAATCCAGGGATAGTAAGACTGCGATAGAATCTAACAATCAAATAGAAATGCAAATCCTTAACCCCTGAAAGCTAAAATGGACATTAATGAAATTTGAATAAATTTATTATAAATAATTATATATAAATTATCTAAGTACGTGATTTCAACAATCCTTCGAAAGAGGCTTCAGTCTTTCATATCAGCAATTGTCAGTCTACACCATCCATTTTGGAATACCGATCCCGTTGTATTTTCATAGTACTTAAATTTCAGTTTTTGTGGTTTCTTTATTTCATACAGTGTCAAAATACATTGTCATGAGATCATAAACATGTATAACTGTTAATTATTAAACCCTGCCTCTGTAATTTCAAAAGACATAAGTTAAATTTAACCCTCCGCAGTATATTTTACAAAATAGGTCAAAGGTCAAGGTCAAGTGAACTGTAACGCTGGTATTTTTCAAATGTTTTATGACAAACAGTGCACATTCTAAATAGCATAGACTTATCTCATAAATATAAAAAAGAAGTTGTATATTGGCATTATTGGTTATTTTGAAAAGTAGGTCAAAGGTCAAGTTCAAGGATATCTAGGTCGGAAGCCATGGAAAAATACAAAAGCCATAGTGTCAAGCTATATGTGCAAATTATCAAACCCATACCTCTTACATTTCTCGAGATATAAGGTGTGACAGACGGACGGACAGCAAGACAGACGCCAGGTAAGTTGATCGCTAAGTGCTGCTCTGCTCTGCAGGCGACACAAAAATGTTTGTTTGATTGTCTGTTTGTTGCTTAACGTCCCTTGAGCTGCTAGCATTTGCCACTGGAGGGCTGCAAATTCAGACCTATACTCGACACTCAAGGCCATTGAGCAGTGGGGGATTTTTTTCATGCCGGCACCTACTGCTAAACGGGACCTCGGTTTATACGGCCTCATCCGAAGGACCATACTCCACGTTCTGTAGTGAAATTGTTTGTTTGTGTGTTAACGTCCCCGTCGAGATTTTTCACTCATATGGAAAAACCACCACTTGCCGGTGGAGGGCTGTAAATTCGACACTCAAGGCCATTGAGCAGTGAGGGATTTTTTTCATCCCAGCACCTACTGCTACACGGGACCTCGGTTTATACGGTCTCATCCGAAGGACCAGTCTCCACGTCCCGTAGTGGAATAGTTTGTTTGTTTGTGTGTTGTTTAACGTCCCTCTCGAGATTTTTCACTCAAATGGAAACGCCACCACTTGCCGGTGGAGGGCTGCAAATTCAGACCTATACTCGACACTCAAGGCCATTGAGCAGTGAGGGATCTCTTTCGTCCCAGCATCTACTGCTACACGGGACCTCGGTTTATACGGTCTCATGCAAAGGACCGGTCTCCACGTCCCGCAGAGGGAGTCGAACCCACGACGTAAAGATTAACTCCTTACTCCGCGACTCTAGAGCAAACACTCAAACCACTGCGCCACGCGGGCGACGTGGTGGTATTCGAAACCACAACTACGAATCGTAGGGGTAGAAACATTTTGATAAATGTATTATCATTATGAAAATCATGTTCTGACTTAAGCCTGTAGAACGCAATTTCATTTTTTTCTGGGACGGGGCACAAACAATCAAATTTTTTTGATATCTAAGCAAAAAAAATAAAAATAAAAACATAATTGGGGGGTGGGGGGTGGGCACGACCATATAGCTTTAAGCTATATAGTGACTAAGAAGGAATAACTTGTCATTTGTCAAAGTCTTTTACCTAAACTCTTCACTTTTAATTGTCAATGACAGATTCTTGTTACAAAGTGAAAAGTATACATTTATATGTAGTACAGCTATCCATCTCATATGCATAATCTATTTAATGAATCGTTTTATCCTAAAGGGAAAGTGAAATCTCAATCAAAATTTGTCACAAATACTGGACTCTCTGATTAATTATAATATACATGTAAGAACGGATCGTCAATTAGGACTGGAGGTTTGATAAATTCACAGCATGCATCTTCAGTCTTAATTAAAACGTTGTTTCGAAATATTACACTGTATCTATAAAAGCGTGAAATTAGAATTGACCTAAAGAATATTTTACACCACAGGGGAAATGCTTCCGTGGCACCAGAAGTTTACAATTTTGTTTGACAGGTGTAGCGCCGTGCATGTATTTCATGTAACTATGTACAAATAAGAAATGAAGGGATCTAAAGAAAAAAGTTATTGTTATTGACATTGTAATTAAAACAGAGACAATTAACAGTAGTTTGGCTATGCTGTCCTTTCTGACATTTGAAGTAAAGTTTAAGAATAACTTATCATTGAAATGAAGCTGTAAAAGTGTATTATCAATTATTTTCATTTTCATCATTAGATGTGCTAATAAGTTTGTTATATTCAAGTCCATGTATATGTACTCCTTGTACATTTTTTTTGAACCGCGCGTGCAAGTGTAATTAAATTATAAAAAGTTAACATACTTCTTAAATGCATGGCATTTACGTTACACAGTTCTGGACATTAGAAATAATTAAGCTTATAGTGTTGGCGATATTTTATCGTATGCTAAAAAGTATGTATTACATACATGTAAAACATGTATTTTAAAAAATTCAGCACAATATAGCCGTTCAGATACTTGTACATACAAAATCAGATTACATATAATATGAAATATTTTATTGAATATTATGATCAGGTGTGTTTTGAAGAGGATATTGAAGGCGAAAAGGGGCTCGAATAGCCGCCAGTTTTTTTTTCTTCGGAAAGCTGTACAGTTATCTTGGACGACATATGGCGTACAAGTACAGTGTACAAAACAGCAGTGAAAATAAAAATAATGAACTCAAAGTTTAATTCTCCTCTCTCAATTATTTTGTTAAACATAATTACCAACAAAGATATAAGTTTTTACCAGAGTGTATACAAAGCGACTTTTCAAGCGGTACATGAAAGCGTTTGACGCGTGACCAGGTACGTGTAATTGCTTTCAAAACATGCAAACTCAGACTACAGTAGTAGGTAGCGCAGGTTGCTGGCCTGTCAATCAAATCAGCAGCTATTGTTTTATTTTGTATGATTGTCGGGCGGTATATGTTATCGATCTTAAGCTAGGTGATTTTTTGGGCGTTAATGGAAAATTGGGTGTTTAATAAAAAGCACATGTACTTGTCATATGCTGGAGTTACAAAACTATAGTCGACAGAGTTTTTCACATAGCATGTTAAAAGTTGGTGTAATCATAAAGATAGCCATTTTAAAAAGAAAATAATGTAAAAGTGTTTAGCAATGCGTCTTATTGCTTTCAAAATATATCTCTTTTGAATTCTTTGTCTACAAACCTTGTGTGTCAAGTTAGAATTATCTGCAGAATTAACCACACGCAATGAATCTCCGAAATTAAACACATAATAACACATAATTGAGAAATAAATCGTTTATTAAATACATGTATGCAGTTTAAAGATTAGGATTCATGAAATCGGGGACCTAATTATACGTCCTTAATAAAATGTTTTGGATTTAAATTAAATCAAATTAAGATAAGAATAAATGATTTAATTGAATGATCCGGTATGATTTAAAAAATAATTTTCCGTAAATCATTGTGTCAGCAAAATGAATATAGAACGACAATGTTTTGTGTATGAGCACTAATAGCTGCTTCCTCGGCTACATAATTAAGTTACATAATTGTAAACAAACACAAAACCCGGGTATATGTGAAACGCAGTTAAATGCAGTAAAAGACTGATTTATTTTTTGCTAACTTTTTTTTAAATTTAATATAGTGTATGTTTCAACATTAAACGACGAAAAGATGTTCTGTTTACGAACGCAGGTCGCTGGTTCACACGCAATGGATCTCTTGTAATTTCGGCCACAATAATTTAATAAGTATATCACCAACATGACCAACATAGATAAGATGAAATAATTTGAAAGATCCGATTTGACTAAAAAAAAACAATTATCCGTACATAGTTGAGTTTGCAAAATAGATTTAGAACGGCAATGCCTGTTTAGTGTATGGCCACTGATCACTGGATCTAGGTCACGCGTGATCGGGGGATGGCCGGTTACGTAATTATAAACAAAAACAAACCGCGAGACGTATTGAAAATGTGTGACTCAATAATTTGGAATGAAACCACAGAACACGTAAAAACTTATTTTAAAGTAGTATTAGTATTTATTTTGGATAGGTTTATCATTTATAGCAAGTTTATTTCAGTTATGCGCATAAAGATTTCACCTTCACTTGTCTAATGAAACTAGTTACCTGTATATGGGTCAAGCTTCTAGCTCATTTATTAAAAAAGACTCGAACAAAATAACAAGTTCACGAGATCAATAATATGTTAAAGAACAACTTTTTTAGCGACAGCTATATCGAAATATTTACCGTTTTTGAGTTATAAAACAAAAACTTTCAAGGACCCTAGATCCCTAATTTAAGGGACCAGCCCCTTTTTGGAGGTGCCAAATGAAAGACCTTAAAATTGTGCACAACTTTTATTCAACATGTCTTAACAAAATATTTTTAGTTTAAAAGATACATAGGAAAATATGAGTAAATTTTCGCGCTTTTAGGCGTTCTAATTTTTGACCCCTATCTAGCGCCATTTTGAACACAGAAATCAAAAAACAAAAATAGATGTGCACAACTTCAATGCTTCTATTATTTAAATTCGGTAGAATTTCTACTCCAGCTTTTGTAGTCTCGGAGCCTTTATCCGGAAATGAAGAGTCCTAAATTTTCATTTAAAGGGAGATAACTCAAAAGCGGAAGTGGATTTTTGACATGTTTGACAGCATTCTGATAGAGTTTTGTAACGTCTATAAACCCTGCAAATTTGAGCAAAATCCGTTGAGAAATGAGCGAGATATGAGGCCTCAAAGTTGGCGTCTAGAAAGGAGAAGAAAAAAAAAAAAGAACTAGAGCGAGCTCGTTGCAAAGCAACGAATAGGTATTCCGTTGGAGCTGCGGAAGGAAGAAGTGACCTTGAGTCAAGGTCATGCAACATTCTAAAGTTATACATGTAAGCAATCTTGTAAGGGGAAGCAACTTACAATATTTCGCTAGGAAAAACTGTAAAGGAATGTACGTGACCTTGAACATTCCAAATGACCAAATGACAAGCCATGTCACACTCTCGTCATAAAACCCAATCTGTGTGTTACCGACTTGAAAAGTTCACAGTGACACGCCATGTTCTTTTAGTCCATACATACAGTCAAAACATCTTATCCTTAGTGACCTTGAACTTGAGTCAAGGCCATGTCACACTCTGCATGATACCAGCAATGTTTCACTAGTACAAATACGGTAGCGAAATTACAGTTTCTCTGTCAGTGACCTTGACTCGACCAAATGACCTTGCATCAAAACCATAACACACACTGGTTAAGAGCAATCCCAGTCTGAGTTTCTGAATGGATAAGTTCAGCCATGTTTTTTCAGACCATACAGCGAGTCGGAATAATTTGTTAGGTTCAACACAATGATTTAAAAATTCATTGAGAATGTTTTATGCTCAGTTTGGATAAGCAGTAAAACGTGGAGATCGGTCCTTTGGATGAGACCGTATAAGGTCTCGTGTCGGGGTAAGTGCTAGCATGAGTGATCTCATGCTATAAATTTTGAATTTACCGGGTGGCAGTAAATACAAAATTTACAACATGACATGTAAATTTTGTATTTACTGACAACAGGTAAGTTCAAAATTTACAACATGACAGATCCATGGCACTTGATTCTACCTCTGATTTCAAAAGATTTGCACTGTTCCTAATTTGTATATATTGTTTGAATGGTCTTTTAAGCTTGAATGTTGCACAGGTGCTTGTGGACAGGAAACCCCCCCCCCCCAATATACACCCAATACACACCCCGGGGTCCAAGAATATTTTTATTCGTCTTTTTCCATAAATTAATCTTTTAGTACACATTTACAATGTATTCCATATGAAAAATCAAAAATTACCGTAGAATTAACGTTTTATTCAAAAATCATACCCGCGGTATTATGAAATAGAGAAGGTAAGTCACTTCCATTTATTTTGTTAACACTGGACCTCTCTTGGATATCGGGCCTAAAATATCATATACCTACCACATGTCACCAAAATATGTTATTATATCTTGTTTCGGTAGATATTTTTTGTCTTTAATCGTGCTATTTAATTGCCTATGCATTCCACAATAATCCGAGTATTCATCGTCAAACGTAAGAAATGTAAGATTTGGAAATATCAAAGTAGAAATTATACGGAAGTGATGCAGAAACGACACCTAGCGGGTAACTCTCGAGTTCCGAGTGTTACAGAATTAAAGGGAAAAACCAGAGGTCTACGGAAAAGTTCGGGAAAAATTTTGATAAAGAAGTCGAAATCGATTCATTAGAATTTTAAATTTTGCTGCAGATTTTCCAGATGAGTTAGGGTAGTCATCAATATTCTTTTTAAAGGATTTTATTACTCAAACCAAATAGCGTTTTAAAAACGCTTTCTAACTGCATTTAACCAGTTTGTACAATTTCCCTGTTGTTCTTCATACTCACATATGTTTATGACATGTCCGCAGAATGTAATTATTTGTATTGAGCAAATTACACCAATAATTCAGAATTCAAAGTTTTCTTTGAACATACATTGGGCATCTACCAAATTCGAAATAAACCATTAAGTTATTTGTAGATTTTCGAAGCGACATAATTTTCTTCAAAAAGTTAATATGTACTTGCTCAACATGTGGGGCTTTATGAAATCCCCACATCTCACATCCATAATGAAGAACAGAACCTACATATGTATCAAATAAAGAGAGTGTAGTATCCACATTTAGATTATTCTCTTTCACTCTTTTCCACAAAGAAAAAGTACATTTTTCGTTAACGTTTCACCTGTGGAATGCTGATCATTTTCTTCGATTTCCATCCCTTATTGCTCAAAGGCCGTAAGTACCATGTACATTATAAAATGTATAAATTTTCAGCCATTCACCATTTATATCTTATCAAAATTTTAATTCCATCTATTTTGTTAACATTAAATTCTGGGAATATAGTCAAAAATCAGGAATGAAAATAATAAATGTTAAAAGTGAAATTTATTAATTGTCGAAAGTGCAATGCAAAATTCCGGAAATCAAATGCAAAAACCGAAAATGGTAACTCCCCTCACCCAAAGAACTTATTAGTAAACACTTCGACGCTCAATTGACCACTCCAATGAACACATTTAATCGTTACATTTTTTAAGTTTTAAAATAAAATAAAAGACCTTAAAAAGTTTATAAAATAGGAAAGCTTAGTCACAGATATTAATCGTTGCAGACCTTGTTTTTCATTCATTTGACGATTCGCGAATAACAAATGTCGCGTATGATTATTGGTTTGTGGATATCTCTCGGAATTCAACACGAGCCCTCACCTATATGTATACGTACCTGAACAAACCAACCGATTGACATTTTCGGCTCTAAAGAAAAACATTGTATTCTTTAAAGGGGGGGGGGGGGTACGTATCGTAATGAGAGGAAATTTGATCACCTGTCAGTCCATTAAACATGAAAGATTATTTTGGAATATTTGTATACAACTGCGTGGCTTTCTTAGAACCAAATTAGTATTTGTTAGATAAATTAAATAATTATTTAAATTAGATGTTTAAGATTTGTGACATATTTGTCAGAACCACTTTATTTACCAAACAAGGTTTCACCCTTATATGGACGCCGTGATATATTTGATAGGCTGTTTAATTACTATTCGGATATATTGCCATTCAAAGGACCAACACATTTTTTTTTAATTTGGATAAAAAGTCCGACAATTTTCAACCACGTTTGCTATAATTTTACCGAATCGGATCTTTTTTCCGTATAGTCGAAATGCATGGACGCAGGATAAAAAACCGTATGCTGATCAATCAAAACATCATTGCGATTGTGTATTTAATTTATGGAGATATGTTTTTTTCTGTTTTTCCTTATCTGTGTATTACCCGTTTGCTTTGTACACAAGCATGTATATTCTGAAAGCTCAGGATGTATTTACTTTGGGCGCTCTTCCATGTAAAACTGCATGTACTTACAAGCATGTATCCGTAAAATCGTGTATTGGGATATTCTGTTTATTCGACGAAATAAAAGAAATGCATAAGTATATCATTCTGTACAATACAATTGTAAGTTTGGTAGCAAATAATGCAAACTCAGAAGTGATTAATTTAATTTTCGATTTTCCCGAGAATTGAAAACGTCACCTCCACTTACAATTATTATGCATGTGTACATGCAGTTTAAAACATGAGACAGAAAAATAAATTGTTGCAAACCTAGTGGTTAAGTCGGCAATTAAAATGCATAAAACTTAAAATGAATAAATACACAGGCGGATAAGATAAGATAAAAATAAGCGTGAGATAGAGTGAAATTAAATAATATTTAAGATTTGAAATGATTTCAAACACATGTACAATTTTCCATTAATCGCTATGAGTACACATTGCATTAAATTTTTAACACCGATATGACCGCGGCTCGCTAATCTCTGCGGCCACGTGTGAACGACGAGTGGGTTACAAATTTTGAAGTTAAACACAGAGACAGAGCGGAATATAAACTGTCTGCTGTAAGAAGGCGTGAATTATTGTTTGTTTAAAAGTATTATTTTACGTATATAGTTTATTTAATATTAAATGAAAAATTAAATGAAGAAACAAGAGACTGATAGTAAAAATTATACTTTACACAAGTATCACTAAATACAATTCTTTGCCGTAGCACCTTTTCAATTACAATTGAAATAGAATACTATAACACGGGATAGAGAAATATTTTTTTTTTAATCGTATTGTTGTGTCAACAGTGACCAGGTCGATGAAAGCGATTAAAATTCGTAAAGATTAAATCAAAGATGTGATTAAGTTATCTTAAAGATTCGATATAAATAAAAAAAACATAATGTTTCATTAATCGTTGTTTCTACACAATGGATTTGTCTTCTCAGATGTTTGTTTTGTTTACATGGCTTATGACCGCAGGTGCCTGGTACACTGGTGACCTCGGCAACGTGGGATCGCGGGTTGTGTTACATAACCATAACATCGAGGTGAACATGGAGAACGTAAACTGGTAAAATGCGTAGTTAATGTTCATTAATTATTCGATGCTTAAAGTTTAATATAAGTAATATTAAACTTTAAGCATCGAATAATTAATAGATACATTTAATTCCTTCCTTTATTTGAAGACGTGTTCCCTTTAAATCTAAATTAAAAAAGAAAAGAAAGTTGTAAAAAATAATTTATGAGTGAACCACAGAACACGTTTAAAACCTTATTTAGAAGAAAATTAGCATAAAATACAGTAGGGTATATAATTTATTGCAAGTTTGTTAAAGTTATACACATGAAGAGTTCTGATTTACTTGCAGATTGAAAACGCTTACCTGTTTACGGGACCTGCTTTTTACCTACATATTACGACATATTACGCAATACTCGAACAAAACAACATTTGTATGAGATTAATAAGGTGTTAAAGAACAACTTTAATTCCGAAAGCCATATCGAAATATTTACCGTTTCTGAGTTATAAAGCGAAAACTTTCAAGGGCTCTAGATCCCTAATTATAGGGGCCAGCCCCTTTTAAATGATATCAAATGAAAGCTCTTGCTATTATGCACAACTTTTATTCTACATGTTTTAACAAAATATTTTTATTTTTAAAGATATAAAGGAAAATATGTCAAAATTTTTGCTCTTTTCCGCGTTCTAACTTTTGACCCCTCTCTAGCGCCATTTTTAATGCAAAAATCAAAAAACAAAAACCGATGTGCACAACTTCAATGCTTCTTCTTTTCAATTTCAAAGGGTTTTGTGCTCCAATTATTACAGTTTCAGAGCCTTTGTCTGGAAACCAGAGGCATAAAAATTTCAATCAAAGGGGAATAACTCGTGAACAGAAGGTAATTTCCGAATTGTATTACAAAATCCTGAGAGTGTTTAGTAAAGTCTAAAAGCTCTGAAAATTTGAACAAAATCCGTTCAGAAATGAGGAAGATATGAAGCTTCAAAGTTGGCGTCTAGAAAAAAAAAAAAAAGAACTAGAGCCGAGCTCGTTGCAATGCAACGAATAGGTCTTCCGTCGGAGCAGACAGAACATAGCGACCTTGAGTCAAGGTCATGCAACATTTTAAGGTTATAAACAATCCTGTAAGGGGCATCAACTTGCAATGTTTCAAGAGTAGAAAGACAGTAAAAGAATGTAAAATTCCCCTGTCAGTGAACTTGAACTTGTCCAAATAACCTTGCATCAAGCCATGACACATTCTGCAGCTGGTTAAGAGCAAACACCATCTGTATGTCACCGACATAAAAAATTCTCAGTCACGCATTCTTTCAGACTATTCATCCAAAACATCATATTCTAAGTGACCTCGAATTTAAGTCAAGGCCATTACACACTCTGGATGATATATTTATCATCCTTTCAGTGAAATGCAAATGCATGCAATTTTTTCTATTACAAAATTATAGACCTTTTTGTTTGTTTGTTTGTGTGTATGTTGTGTAACGTCCCTCTCGAGAATTTTTCAATCATATGGAAACGCCACCATTTGCCGATGGAGATCTGCAAATTTTGACCTATACCCGGCACTCATGGCCATTGAAGAGTGAGGGATCTTTTTCGTGCTAGCACCTACTGTCGGACGGGACCACAGTTTATACAGTCTCATCCGAAGGATCGGTCTCTGTGTCCCAAAGTGGGATTCGAACCAGCGACGTAAGGATCAACTCCTTAATCCACGACTCTAGAGCAGACATTCTTACCACTGCGCTACGTGGGCGACTAGTCCTTTTTGAATTTTACACTTATTATATCAGTGACCTTGAACTTGCCTAAATGACCTATGTTAAGGTCAAAAACAACCTTTGAACAAATTATGAGCTTCCAGTGATACTCAATGACAAAGATATTCCTGAAAAAGAATATTGCACTTTTCTGTCAGTGACCTTGAACTTGCCAGAAAGACCTTGGATCAAGGTCAAAACACATCCTTAGATCATAAGCAATCTCTGTATCAAGTAAAAGCTTCCAGTGATTTTATATTACAAAGTTATAGCATGGAAAAAAAAATAATATTTATCTGCCAGTGACCTTGAACTTGCCGGGAAAAACCTTTGTTCAAGGTCAGGACAAACCCATCTCTAGCAATCTGAGAAAAAGTTTCTTGTGTTCCTCCCACCCCTTATAAATTTATAATCCAGGCACGAATTTTGCCACTTCTTCTGCCAGTCTAGTGCTATGTTATCTCAAACCGGTGGATCATAAGCAATCTTTGTTCCAAGTATGAGCTTCCAAAATTATAGCACATACAGTAATCTTACACTTTCATGTCAGTGACCTTGAACTTACAGGAATGACGTTCGATGAACGTCGTGGCAAACCCTTTTGTCATAAGCAATTCCTGTATCAAGAATGAGCTTCCAGTGACTCTCTATTACAAATAAATGGGTCGGACAAAACTTTGCTATTTTTTTTCCAGTGACCTTTAACTTGCCGGAATGATGTTGGATCAAAACCATGACACACCCTCAGATCATTAGTAATCTTTGTACCAAGTATGACCTTCCAGTTTCTTCATAACAAAGTTATATCCTGGGCAAACTATCACGTACAGACGGACAGCTAGGCAGACGGACAGTGTGATTCCAAAAGACTCAAAACACCCCCACCCCAAACCCACACACTTCATTTGGGGGATATATAAATTCCTATGTTAATTATGAACATTCTTTCCGGCCCGAACCTTCTCCCTGGAATCAAGCTTTGAAAATAACAAGATGTGTTTGTGAAACACTGATGCCCCCATATGGCAACTTATAGCAAATGTTAAACTTTCTCAAATGCAAACCAAATATGTTGATACCCAAAGTAAGGTCTTGTTTCGAGGAATATACCTGTGAAATATAAGAGCCTTAGCAGCAAACATTGAATAGATATGGAAAAGGTTAAAGTCAAGGTCAAATGGTCAAAATTAATGGTGCCTAAGGAAAGGCCTTCTCACATGAAATATACTGGTGAAATATGAAAGCTGAGGCACCAATCGTTCAAAAGTTATGACCTAGGTTTAAGTTTTTCAAAAGTAGGTCAAACTCCAAGGTCAAGGTCAATGGATTACAATTGTTGGTATCCAAAGGAAGGTTTTGTAACAAGGATTACATATGTGAATTTTGAAAGCCCTAGTACTAACGGTTCAAAAGTCATGCCCAAGGTTAAAAGTTTTTAAAAAGTAGGTCAGACTCCAAGGTCAAGGTCAAAGGGTCAAAGTTGTTGGTATCCAAAGGAAGGTCTTGCCACAAGGATTACATATGTCAAGTATGAAAGCCCTAGCACCAACGGTTCAAAAGTTATGGCCAAGGTTAAAGTTGGGTAAAATTTTGCAAAACTGGGTCAAACTCCAAGGTCAAGGTAAAAAGGTCAAATATGGTGATACCCAAAGAAAGGTCTTGTCACATGGAATACACATGTGAAATATGAAAGCCATAACTCAAACCAATCAAAAGTTATGGGCAATGTTAAAGTTTTTGCGGACAAACAGACAGACAGACGGACGGACAGGGCAAAAACTATATACCCCTGAATCTTCGATACGGGGGCATAAAAAATGAATGTATGCTATGTTGGAAATTTTCTCATTCTAGTCCAGGGGTTCTTGAGAATACTATTTTCAAATGACCCTATGCGCGGATCTAGAGGGGATTGGGGGCAGTTAACTGTATATACTAAACCAAGTAAAAGTGGCCATGAACCCCCCCCCCCCCTCACCGCCCCTAGAAAACGCGGACCCTCCCTCGAAAACGCGGATCTGTTTTAAAATGGTATGAAAAGTCTTAGGTATGAAGCTTTAAAAGTCAACGACCCCTCCCCCCCCCCCCACACACACACACACAAACACACACACGAAATATGTTTTTCACGTTTGGGAAAAGAGTTTCTTTTTTTGGCTCGTCAAGAAATTTCTGGATTGAAATATTTTTTTTTATTGGGATCACCCCCCCCCCCACCTCTCGCCGTGGAAAAAAAATCCTTGATCTGCGCCTGGACCCCATATAATTTTTACTACATGTATCCGTTAAAAGAGGATGTGACCCTTCATTTGAACAAAACTTTACCAAAAATATTCTATGTTAATTTTCGTTGTTATGGCCCAATGGTTCTTGATAAAATAAAAATGAGAAAAATTTACAAGTAGCTTTAGAACGACAACGACGATAACGCTTATATACACCAAGAAAGCAAACAAAGATGAAGAATTATGAACAGAAAAGCTTACTTGGGCCTTTGGCTTGGGAGATGAGATCCTTATTAAAAATTGAAATTATTTTGTCATTTTTTTTTACGATCGACGGGCCTGTATTTCAAAGAGAGAGAGAGAGAATTTCTAGCTAGGTCTTTGAATAACAGTGACATGTCAGAAAACCAGGTCCCTAGGAATGTACATGTATATAAAATAGGTAGTGCCTTTCTCTCGGAATTCATCACTTGCTTCTGTAAAGCTCCATCCTCACTTGTACTTACATTACCGACTGCGAAGGAAAACATTCTATTTATTTCGGGGATGGGGGTATACGTATAGTGATGAGAGGAAATTTATTCACCTATATGTTCATTAAACATGAAAGATTGCTTTTGAGTATTTGTACATGTTGTATACGATCGCACGACTTTCGTGTTAATTTATTAAAGTTAGATTATGTAAGCAAAGAACTAAACTAACATTTGTTCTATTCAGTCGTTTATATTTGTAAGAACCACTTTATTCTAAAAAACAAATAATCGTCCTATTATGGACGCCCATGATATATTAGACAGGATGTTTAATTAAAATATAATTCAGATATCGACATCCAGGAGAACAACACATTCTTTTTCAGTGGCGGATACAGGAATCTTGAAAAGGGGACCCGACTAGTTAGAATAATCTAACTGTGTCTCGGGACTGGCCCTCACCACAGTTAGAATGCCTCCAATATACCCGTAATGTAGCAGAAAATTGCAGAATCGCTCCGGAACAATTTTTGAGAAAATTAATGAAGTTGAATTGAAAATAACAGTCAAATTAATCATAACAAGCCTTTTTGAGACAGTAAATACCTTTCATTTAAAAATTTAATCCATATAATGGAAGAATTCAACACTTTTTCACCAACGTTTTTTACTCGTTTCAAATTTATACACAATGTTGACATTCGGAACTGTCGGGATTTTTCATAGTAAATGCACTGAGTTAGAGTTATCTCCCGTATTTTCTTTGCTACATAGACAATACACGGAACGCATTCTATCGTTAAACCGGGTCCGTAGGACATTTATCATTTTAACGATAGAACATTCTATCTAGGGGCCCGACCAATTTTGGGTCGGAGTAGGGGCCCAAAGCCACATAAAAAATTGATTTATTAAATCTTGTGTATATTTTGGATACAAAAAGGAGGCAGGCCCCCTGAACCTCCTCTAAATCTGCCAGTGTTTTTTTCATTATTAGTCAGCCCGCGGGCTGACTATTTACGGTGGGATGAAACTGCAAGTGCGCTTGCGTAATTTGGAATTCTGGGGAAAAGATTTACACCTTACTCCAACCAGAGGGCGTGCTTCTTCACACACAATACAGTCTATAAATAGATCGAGGCCGTGAGTGTGCTTCGTTCTCGACGAAAAATTAAAGACATAGATTGTTCTAAGTAGGAAATTTGCGCTGTTTTATATAATTCTATGAAAATATTTCAGTGTTTCTTATAAAAGATGCGAAGTTTGTATGTTGAGCACATATAACAAATGGATATATATAAACCCTCAATTGCCGTTGCAAGTCAAGGATTTGTGTGTACCTGATGCAAGACTCCCGCGATCAATACTTTGCATAAGACATGTCCGGGGCTACAAAGGTCCCAAAACAGTGAAAAAATCTCTTTTCACTTTAATGATGAAAGTTATGAAAACATCAGAGATAGATTTTTATAATTTACATGATGATGAAAAAATGACCACAGTAGAACTGCGATAGTTGAGAGAAACTGCGCGGATTTATAGACAGGACCCCCCCCCCCCCCCAACGAGAAAGAGTGAGAGAGATGAAATCCAGTATGTTAATTAATCTAGTTTTGGTTTGATGGTAGACATCATCAGTTACATTTTAGGGTATATAAGCACTGCATGTATAAACATATTTTGAATTTCCAGTTTGAATTGTTTTCCATGGCTTTCACTACCTTATTCTGGAAGCAATTCTTTTCTTTCTTAATAACACTAAAATGGATGCTTAAACTAAGAAATTGATATAAATATACATGTACTATGCACCCCCACCCCCCCATCATGCATTGCCTGGAACCTGCACGATTATAAACTTTTATTTGATAATAATTAAAACAAGCTAACCCAAAGTCTACCTTCTTTTTTTGTATCACTATCTATATCATTTATAGAATTTAACAATGAAAATGTACGAGGGTTGTTAAAAACGCGAACTTTTTAAACATAAACTACCTGACCAAAATTATTCATTTTTGCATAAAGTTGGGAAATTATTTTTTTGTAACTTTGGCTAAATATAATAAGGTTTCAATGCCATTTGCATTTTTAAACATCATTCAATGTGTTAAATATCGGTGGCCGGCGCACGGCAATTTCTTGACATTCAAAAATAGCATTGACAGCAATGTTTTCTTTATTACCAGGCTATACGGATATATAATGTGACAAAAATTATAGAAACTTTATGATCTAGAGTACTCGTGTGTAAAAAATCAATACTCTGACTTCATAAATAACAAAAATATTACGTTATATTCACAAACACTTATAATTAGATATTGCTAAAAATGGCAATGTCGAGCGATAATGCGGTGCACCAAATTATCACTATGTGTTGTGTGGAGCGGGGTTTGACTCCTGTTCATACGGAAAAAGAGCTGGGAACGAGGGAACGACACAAATACATGTATCGATCACAGGTTCGTACATAGTAAAAGAGGTTCAAATATGAATGGACTGGTTATCCGATGGAAGAAGCGTTTGGTTGACCAACAAAAAAGACGATAAACTGAAAAGGCTAGAGCTGGACGTCATGCATGGAGACCATCGTTAAGTATTCGAGCAGTTAGGTTTATGATCGGGTTTGGGAAATTTTTTATTAAAAGAATTTAATCCTTGATTTATTCTTAACTGCAGTACACGTGTGAAATAAATAACTCGGTAACTAAAAGAAAATAAAATGCACTATCGAATTTATGCATAAACGATTTTTTAAAGACGCACGATTCCTGAACAAATTCAAAAACTCCACGAATTACGTTTTGACGTCGTCGGTGTTGCGCCGGCAGCTGTTTTGAATGATTCCTTTACCAAAATAAAAAAAAATCTATTTATAGATATTATTTACTGAAATTTCTGTGAATTATTTCAAAAATGTTGATTTTAATGCATGCCAATTTTTAACTTTATAATATTAGTGAAACAAAAAATATTGAAAATGTTCGCGTTTTTTTTTTTGGGACAACCCTCGTATACATCCGTCAACGTTCAATGACTGGGCTCTAACTGGCTTTGTTCATTTCTGAGACGAACTTTCTCTGATGTCCGCGCCCAAGAGAAATTAATTGGAGGTCATTATAATGATCACGATGTAGTCTAACTAAAATTTATTCTATGCTTTATTATTTATACAACATTGTGTTCCAAGTAAGAAAACGATTAGGCGAATTTAATGTAGATTACAATGACTTTTAAGAAACACAACATGATGAATAAAACAAGTCATATATCATCACAAATCATGAAAGAAACTTTCTGTATTCCAGTGGCTGACTCTCAGCTTTTTTTAAAAAGCTAACCTTGTAAAGACTTGCAGAATAAGCGAAATACCCCAGACATTTAATAAAAATCTCGAACCCGAACTAAAACGCGTTGACAAAGTCAAACCAGGCGGTCTTAGTTTTTATGGCATTTTTACAGTGATATGCGAAAAGTCTGATAATTGCTGTTAATTTTAAGAAATAAAAAAGTTCGTCATTTTTCAACCTCGTTCGGTATAATATAATTTACCGATAATTTTTTCCGTTAAGGAGGAACACTTGCACGAAGGATAAAAAAAGCGGTATTCTGCATGTACATGTACACATCATTGCTATTGTGTACTCGGATTAAACCCAAAATCCTTCGTAACATTGTATTGGGTATAACTTTCACATGTTCTCAGGCGGATATTCATTTATTTTTATCCGTCTAAAGACAATAATTTCAGTTAATAGAGAATTGTTTTTATTTCATCGTTTTCCCCCATCCTTTTGATTTATACGTTTGCTTTGTACACAAAAGCGTGTGTTCATATACCGCTGTTTCTACGCGCTATCGATATGATCACGGAGAACATGATATTCTCCAGCAATTTACTTCTAATGAAAACATGTTAGCTGAAAATATATATACCCGTTAGTATCTTAGTACCTGTTTAATTGGAATATCACCAACCGTAACGATCGTTGGCCAGGACTTAAATATAATTTACTACCGTTATTAAAACAACTCGTCAGCTGAGCGGACCTGTGATTTAAACAGGAAAATAGGGAAATTCCAGAGTTCGAAGTGTATTTATTTTGGGCGCTCTTCCACATAAACAAATAAAACCGCATTTACACGTACTTACATGCATGTACCAGTAATTCATATCATGGGTTAATTCAGTTTATTAGATGAAATAAAACAAATGCATAAGATTAATCTTCCTAAACAACATGTTTTTAAAACAATCTATCTAATATAACTGACGGTATAAAATAACAAAGAAAATAACGGGTTTGTGTTTGTATTTAATTTGGAATGAGAACAAATCTTAACCTGTCAAATCATTTATAAAACATACTTCGTTTTCCAGACACTAATTGCCATGCGTAATCTTCACATGCACTGACCAAGATGTCACAAGTTTGAAATGTATGGCTTCTCATTGCGTGAGTTTTGTCAACACATGTCGGAGTAGACTTATCTAAGCCAATTGATTCCCAAAGAAAACTGCATAGGAATTTTTTTTTTGTACACTTTTTAACGGGTAAAATTCATTTGACGCTCGATAGAATTTTCAAATACAAGTGAAATATTTAGGTTATTTGCGTCCGATCTAGTATTTTGTATGCAATAATATTGTAAGTTAGGAAGAAAATAATACAAACTCAAAAGTACATAATTTTATTTTCGATTTTCCTGACAATTAAAAATGTGACCTCTACGTACAATTATCGTGATAATTATATACATGCTGTTTAATGTTCATGAAAGAAATAGCAACTTGTTAAATAATAACATTAGAGAGATAAATAAACTGTTTCTTTAATACACAAACAAAGTGGTCTTTTCGGCATTCAAAATGCATTGAATTTGAAGTCAGTTAAGACTAGCTGATTAAAACGAGCGAGTGATAAACAGTAAGACGAAATCATATGAAAGATTCGAAATGATTTTAAAGTAATTTTCCACAAAGCGCAATTATCTCGATATCGAGAAATACAAAGTTTATAAAAATAAATATGCAACTTTCTTGTAATTCAGCGAATAAAATATAAATTGAACTGTACTAGCGACTTAATCAAAGATATGAAATAATCTGAAAGATTCAACATTTTTATCCACTCATCACTTAGTTTACAAAATGTATTTGGAATGGCCATTCTATGGTTTGTTTTGTGTACGACCTTAGGTCGCTGGTTCACACGCCGATTGATCCCCGGTGACCTCCTTTGCCAGGCGCTATCGAGGGAGAGGTTACATAATTGTAAACACAGAAGGTGAATGTAAAAGGCGTGTACTTAATGGCTGTGAATAGTCTATGTTTAAAGTTTTGTTTTATTTTCTAACTTTATTGTTTGTTTTTATATGATAAGAAGAAAAGGTTATCTTTTTTTCCCCTGTTTAGTAGACTGGTTTATCCAAATTTGAAAACAAACGAAATAAAAAGGGAAAGTTGTCAGTAAATAATTTGGAAATAAAGCTCAGAATACTTCAAGAACCTGATTCTAAAGAATATTAGCATCTAATGTAGCTAGGTTTATTATTTATAGTAAGTTTATTTTAATTACACGAATGAAGAGCTCTTGTTAACTTGCTGAATGAAACACTTACCTGTATATGTGTCATGCTTCTAGCTCATTTAGAACACAAGATTCAAACAAAATAACGTTTTCTTGAGATCAATAAGATGTTAAATAACAACTTTAATTACGACAGCTTTTTCGAAATATTTACCGTTTTTGAGTTATAAAGCAAAAACTTTAAAGGGCCACAGATCCCTAATTTTAGGGGCCAGCCCCTTTTTAGTGGTGTCAAATAAAAGGCCTTAAAATTGTGCACAACTTTTATTCTACATGTCTTATCAAAATATTTTTAGTTTTGAAGATAAAAAAGAAAATATGTGTAAATTTTCGGTCTTTTAGGCGTTCTAATTTTTGACCCCTCTCTAGCGCCATTTTGAATACAGAAATTGAAAAACAAAAACCGATGTGCACAACTTCAATGCTTCTAATATTTAAATTCGGCAAAATTTCTACTCCAGCTCTTGTAGTCTCTGAGCCTTTGTCTGGAAATGAAGCCTAATAAATTTTCATTTAAAGGGAAATAACCCAAAAGCGGAAGTGGATTTTTGAAATGTTTGACAGCATTCTGATAGAGTTTTGTAACGTCTATAAACCCTGCAAATTTGAGCAAAATCCGTTGAGAAATGAGCGAGATATGAGGTCTCAAAGTTGGCGTCTAGGAAAAAAAAAAAAAGAATAATAAGAACTAGATGCGATCTCGTTGCGAGCAACGAGTGGGTCTTCCGTCCGATTTTTGATAAGATGAGATTAGAATTTGACTGAGATTTTTGTTCAAATATAATGATAAAAATAAATTGTTAAGACCAAAATTTTGCTTCAGTAGTGTGTATTAAAATATTGATCATTAAAGAGTTACAGATTAAAGACTTTCGACCCGTCCCGGCCCCTATTTTGAGGGGCCAGACCTTTTTTCTTGGTATCTTCTGATAGCTCTCATGATTTTGAACATTTTTGTTCAACAACTATTCTGAATTTTTTTTTTTCGTTTCCGAGGTATATGCAAAAGAAATATTTAGGGGCTGTCCCTTCAACTCCTTAATGGGGGCGTTAAGCAAAAATGAAAAGGTTACATATTGTTTAAAAACTTATTTTGAACATCTTTTATTCAACACTGCTTATCAAAATATTTCCAAATTTCGGGATATAGAGAGCCAAAGATTTGTCATTCTGGCCCCTTGTGGCCCCTAATTATGTAACATATGATGTGAATATTATAATATATAGTTGTAAATTGTTGAGATAAACATGTTTGCTTCAGTAATGAATTACAAAATATTGAGCATTAAAGAGTTATTCATCAAAGACTATCGGCCCCTCTCAGCCCCTATTTTGAGGGACCAGTCGCTTTTTCTTCATATCACTTTAAAGATCTTATGATTTTGAACATTTTTTGTTCAACAACTATTCAGAAATTTTTTTTTCGTTTCCCAGATTTTTGCAAAAGAAGCATTTAGGGGCCGGCCCTTTTACTCCCTATTGGGGACGTTAAGGAAAAAATAAAAGGTTGCATATTGTTCAGAACATTATTTTGAACATCTTTTGTTCAGTATTGCATATCAAAATATTTCACATTTTTGAGATATATAGCGTTAAAGATTTTGCATTTTGGCCCCTTATAACCCCTAATTAGGTAACATATAATGTGAATATCGGTATATGTAGTTATAAATCGTTAATATTAACATTTTTGCTTCAGTAATGCATTACAAAATATTGATCGTTAACGAGTTATTGATTAAAGACTTTCGGTCCCTCTTGGCCCTTAATTTGAGGGGCCAGCCCCCTTTTTTCATACCACTTTAAAGCTCTTATGATTTTAAACATTTTTTGTTCAACAACTATTCAGAAATTCTTTTTCGTTTCCGAGATATTAGCAGAAGAAGCATTTAAGGGCAGGCCCTTTAACTCCTTAATGGGGACGTTTAGAGAAAAATGAAAAGTTGCATATTGTTTAGAATATTATTTTGAACATCTTTTGTTCAATATTGCTTATCAAAATATTTCCCACTTTTGAAATATAAAGCATCAAAGATTTTGCATTCTGGCCCCTAATGGCCCCTAATTATGTAACATATGATGTGAATATTATAATATATAGTTGTAAATTGTTGAGATAAACATTTTTGCTTCAGTAATGCATTACAAAATTTTGATCGTTAAAGAGCTATTGACTAAAGACTTTCGGCCCCTCTCGGCCCCTAATGTGATGAGTCAGCCCTTTTTCTTTGATATCATATAAAAGATCTTGTAATTCTGCACAATTTCTATTCAATATGTTTTTAGAAAATCTCAATAGTTTTAGAGATATCATAAAAAATGTCTCGAAAATTCACTCCTGATTCATGTCCTAAAATTCGACCCCTACCGAGCTTCCATACTAGGTACTTCCGGAAAATTTAAAAACCCAGGTGCAAAACTTCAACATGTCGTCTATAATCGCTGAAAATTTCAGCGCTCTAGCTTTTGTCGTTTTTTAGTTTTTGTGTCGACAAAATGGTTATCTGAAAATCGATTAAAGGGCGATAACTTCCGACCGGAAGTGAATTTTAAGGATTTGAAGAAAAAAGGATCATCTTCAGATCAAAACGCATTACCCCTGAAAATTTCATGAAAATCGATCGAACTGTTTGCGAGATATCTTCTGCACAAAAATTGTAAAGAAAAAGTGAAATAATAATAATAAAAGTGAAAAAGAAACAATACAATAATAGAAGGGTCTTCCGTTGGAGACGGAAGACCCTAATAAGAAGCTTGAAAAAGAAACATAAGAATAATAGAAGGGTCTTCCGCTGAAGACGGAAGACCCTAATAAAGGTAAAAAAAGAAACCGAAGAATAATAGAAGGGTCTTCCGCTGAAGACGGAAGACCCTAACGAGATATATCCGAAGGATATATTTAGGGGCCGGCCCTTCAACTCCTTAATGGGGACGTTAAGCAATAATCAAAAGGTTGCATATTGTTTAGAACATTATTTTGAATAACTTTTGTTCAATATTGCTTATCAAAATATTTCCCACTTTTGAGATATAAAGCGTGAAAGATTTAGCATTCTGGCCCCTTATGGCCCCTAATTATGTAACATATGATGTGAATATCATAATATATAGTTGTAAATTGTTGAGATGAACATTTTTGCTTCAGTAATGCATTACAAAATATTGATCGTTGAAGAGTTATTGTTCAAAGACTTTTGGCCCCTCTCAGCCCCTATTTTGAGGGGCCAGCCCCTTTTTCTTCATATCACTTTAAAGTTCTCATGATTTTGAACACTTTTTGTTCAACAACTATTCAGAAATTCTTTTACGTTTCTGAGATATTTGCAAAGGAAATATTTAGGGGCCGGCCCTTCAATTCCTTAATGGGGAAGTTTAGCAAAAAATGAAAGCTTGCATATTGTTTAGAACATTATTTTGAATATCTTTTGTTCAATATTGCTTATCAAAATATTTCTCACTTTTGAGATATAAAGCGTCAAAGATTTAGCATTCTGGCCCCTTATGGCCCCTATTTATGTAACATATGATGTGAATATCATAATATATAGTTGTAAATTGTTGAGATGAACATTTTTGCTTCAGTAATGCATTACAAAATATTGATTGTTAAAGAGTTATTGTTCAAAGACTTTCGGCCCCTCTCAGCCCCTATTTTGAGGGGCCAGCCCCTTTTTCTTCATATCACTTTAAAGCTCTCATGATTTTGAACACTTTTTGTTCAACAACTAGTCAGAAATTCTTTTTCGTTTCTGAGATATTTGCAAAGGAAATATTTAGGGGCCGGCCCTTCAACTCCTTAATGGGGACGTTTAGCAAAAAATGAAAGCTTGCATATTGTTTAGAACATTATTTTGAACATCTTTTATTCAATATTGCTTATCAAAATATTTCCCACTTTTGAAATATAAAGCATCAAAGATTTAGCATTCTGGCCCCTTATGGCCCCTAATTATGTAACATATGATGTTCATATCATAATATATAGTTGTAAATTATTGAGATGAACATTTTTGCTTCAGTAATGTATACCAAAATATTGATTGTTAAAGAGTTATTGATTTAATACTTTCGGCCCCTCTCGGCCCTTATCATGACAAGTCAGCCCTTTTTTCTTGATATCATATTAAAGATCTTGTCATTCTGCACAAATATTGTTCAGTATGTTTTTACAAAATAATTATACTTTAAAAGATATGATACAAAATGTCTCAAAAATTCACTCATGATTCGTGTCCTAAATTTCGACCCCTACCGAGCTTCCATACTAGGCACTTCCGGAAAATATCCAAACCCAGGTGCAAAATGGCAACATGTCCTCTATCATCACTGAAAATTTCAGCACTCTAGTTTAAGCCGTTTTTGAGTTCCATCGCAGACAAGGAGGTCCTCTGAATTTTAATAAAAGGGCGATAACTCTCGACCGGAAGTAAATATCCCTTAACAGACTTGCCGGAATTAACTTTAGATTTCAACGCATCTACCTTGAAAATTTGAATAAAATCGAACGAGCCATCTCCGAGAAATCGTCTGCACAAATTTTGTAAGGAGAAAAAAGAATAATAATAATAATAATAATAATAATAATAAAGGTAAAAAAGAAACCTAAGAATAATAGAAGGGTCTTCCGCTGAAGACGGAAGACCCTAATAATCTTAACCATCAGAATCAGTAGAAGGTCTTCCGCCTGGAGCGGAAGACCTTAATAATAAGAATAATCTTAACCATCAGAATCAGTAGAAGGTCTTCCGTTGGAAACGGAAGACCTTAATAATAATCTTAACCATCAGAATCAGTAGAAGGTCTTCCGTTGTGACGGAAGACCTTAATTACTTATTTTCCAAACTCTCATCCCCCTGCCCAGTCATTTAATGTATTGTAATGCCACCCTTTGTACTTTGCCCGAAGGTAATGTTTATCGTACGAGTTATCTTTAACACAAGACGACTTAGCAATGTTAACTCATACAATAGATATTCGATACCAACGCACATGTATTTGAATTGTCATTCAAATTTACAATTGAGAGAGGCCTTATAATTATTTAGGTCCCATGGTATTCCATGTGTATGTAAACAATGTCGGTAGATTCCAGTTTCAGTAAAGACATGTCAATTGTATGGGTTAACCAAGATTTTGAATTATGGTTGTTGTATATACAGGTTGGGCACACCCCACCAAATGGTCATTTATCCCCCATTTGGTGGACAATCTCCGATATCGGAGACAACTTTTACTGACCAAATGGTGGAATTTTTTGTTCTACTCCAAATTTTATTAAAATAAAGCAAAAGCGCATTTGCATAGGCATTGGGGAATTTTATTGAACATATTCCTCGCAAAATTAACATAGTTCGGTCGATTTTCCATGTGCAATTTCTCCCCAACTTCGTAAAAATGATACCCATAGTTGTCCGTAACAGCTTAACTTCTTGATCAATCGATCAAAAAAATTTTGATTGTGTCTAGTAGGATAAAAATTCTATTTTATCCAGTGGTTTAACTCTTGATAAGTTAACTTTCAATCGCTCTTTGGATCTTCGTCAATATTCATCTCCATAAAATCCCGTTAAACACGAGCTCCTCATTACTTTACTGGTATGGTGGGCACTTATTGCTATAAAGTGTAAATTTTTTCTACACTTGAAGATAATATCTGTTGTTATTTTTCTTTTAGGATGAAGTTCCATATTCCATGCGACCTTTTGTGGTTTAATATGTATATTACTGATAAATTTAATATACTTGATAAATAATTTTCAAAAAAAAGATTTACAAAGTGACTTTTGCAATTATTCTTGTTTTTGTTCCAAGTACATTGTTTTAAAAACAATAATTATATCATAATCTAACTTAATTTACTATTTTCATAAAGAACAAAGCCATTACGTACAAAATAAAACGAAATAAAGGCGAAAACTTATTTTTTTTTTAATTTCCTAATTGAAAATTAACACAAATGTGCCTATGTAGTTAAATCCGACTTTTGACCAGGTTAAAAAAAGATCATCGTTTTTATTGGTTTAAGTTATTTGATTGGTTGCCCGGATAATCGAAATTGAAAGTAAAGAACATGATTGACAGGTGTAGCATCGCTGGAGAAGGAGGGAATTTTCTTTTTAAGTAAAAACTGAGAAACATTGCACTTGTTTACGTACGTGACGTTTTTTGTCAAATGTTTGAACGACTCTGCGCAAAAAATTGCACGTTGAATTTCCGATTTTTTTCACTCAGAACATCGATAAATATCTATATTTTATTCCACATGGTTTAAAATTATGCTCCATTCCACGCCATTCTATGGAATTGAACACAACCATTTTTCTCTCCCAAATGGTCAGTAAAATTCGTCTTCGATATGGGAGATTGTCCACCAAACGGGGGATAAATGACCATTTGGTGGGGGTGTGCGCAACCTGATATAAGGTGGCAGAGGATTCTAAACGGTTTGGCTGACGTTTTCCTTAATATTGAGCTGCTTGTAAAATGTGCATAGGAAAATTTTAAATTTTCTCTACATGTAACAATAGTACGGTCCATTCCCCTGACGAATTTAAAGCGTTTAGGAATAAAACATGTACAAGTTACACATTGAGCCCAATCTCAAAATTTCATGAAAATTTAGCCTATTTTCACTATTTCTCCAGATCCGCAACAGCTCCCAGGCCCGTGCTTATGCCCTTCGCTACCATACAAAATGCAGACAAACACTTGTACATACCACTGAACAGCAAGGGATACTGGCTCAGCCACCTCATTTTCAAGCTACAATTCATCCTATGAACCCACCCCGCTTTTCTGAGGAAATCCCTGATGGGTGATTTTTAATTTTAGTTTCGTATTTCTTGTCCATATCCTATAAATAGTAGTAGTGACACTAAAGTGTCATATATAAATAAAATATACAAGGCCACCAATTCCCTCCAAATGCACACTTAAAATATTCTAGCCATAAAATCACATATAATATGCATTCAAACCTTAGGTTTCTCTCTCTCTTTTTTTTTTAATAATTTTTGACCGGTACTTAATCCAAAACTATCCTCTGCCACCCAAGAAAAACCACGGACCACTGTAAATCAGCTACTATGTAATAACACGTCTAGTCCCGTAAAAGGTGAAGACCTGTCAAAGCGCCCACTTACAAAACCGTATCGGTCAAAGCGTCCCCTGATTTTGGTCAAAGCGGCCCTGATTTTGGGCTAAGCGCCTTATTACATTTTTAGAAAATATTCCTTTCGAACCCGTTCTTAAGCAATTGTTAAAGCGCCCCCTTATTTTGGTCAAGACGAAGATCTGCGTCAACGAGTATCATATTCCGCTAATTGATTAAAAATATCAGGCTGCTGTTTGTGGAGTCCTCCAGGGTAAGTAAATTTTGTTCTTATCTCACATGTCCGTTGATGTTGTAGAAAGCGCCAGGCAGTGGAATAAAACTGTTCTCATGAAGTGCACTGATAACGTCTGCTGTATGCGTTAATGTTCTTGATGTAGGAAAGATGATTTGCGAATAAATTAAGGTTCATATTAGATTTAAAGTGACAGGGGCTTCTCCGGATCTGAAGGACACTTTCATCTTCCTGGAGCTGAAAAATATTCACACCGACTTCAAAACATTGTTCAAAAAGATGCAGGTTGTGAAGGTGTATTCCCTCGTAGGCTTGGACTGTTGTACTTTCTGTTCAGGAACTTCATGTACTTCTGGAAATTAATAACAGTAGCTTTTTCCAGCTGATCGCGCCCGCTTAAATGCACTGATAAACAGCGGTAAGCACACAGGTTGTCGCGGTGCGGTTGTCCGTGTATGTTCTTCTCCAAAGCGCAAATGTTTTTATTAGAGATTATGTACTCTGGTTGTACGATTCACCCAACACCGAGAAGATATGATGTGTTGAAAATCACAATCAGAAGAACAAAATTTACTTACCCTGGAGGACTCCACAAACAGCAGCCTGATATTTTTAATCAATTAGCGGAATATGATACTCGTTGACGCAGATCTCCGTTACTTCCCATACTTCATTGTCTTTGACTTTGATTGTTGTTTAACGTCCCTCTCGAGAATTTTTTAACTCGTGTGAAGACGCCACCACTTGCCGGTGGAGGGCTACAAATGTTGACCTATACTCGACACTTAGGGCCATTGAGCAGTGAGGGATCTTTTTCGTGCCAGCACCTACTGCGACACGGGACCTCGGTTTATACGGTCTCATCCGAAGGACCGGTCTCCACGTCCCGCAGTGGGATTCGAAACCGCGACGCAAGGATCAATTCCTTACTCCGCGACTCTAGAGCAAACGCCCTAACCACTGCACCACGCGGGCTTAAAGTGTATATTAAAATGATACATTAAAAAAAAATGCAGAATAATACTCTGAAATCGCATACTTACACACACCCACCTACCACATCAAAATACTTTTAAAAGATATAGGATTTCTCTCTCTCTCTCTCTCTTAAAAAGTAAATATATACATTTGTGACATTACTGTCTTTAATATGACAGTCTATTTGGTCGTCTTCTTTGGCGTGTGAAGCGTTTGGGCTGCGGAATGATGTTCTGAGCTACGGGAGGAATGTCTTCAACAGTCGGTTTTGGAGCGCGTAGGAAGCGTAGAATTACCAAAATCACTGAAAATGTTAAAATCACTCAAGTTTGAAATCAGTCATGTTAAATGTGTCACAGACTACTGGTCGAAATTTGGCTGTCTTCTGAATTTTCTCCATAAAGGATAAATACACTGATGATCGCAATTAACACAAGTCCTGAGATAACTGCATACAAGATAATGAGGAAGGGTTTTAATAAACAAAAAGAGTTTGAAGTTTAATTCTCTTTCTCATTTCTTACTATTTCATGGTTATTTCGAATTCGGCTGCCTATGTTCCATCTTTCTGCATTTCAGAGACTTTCAGGTAGTCATCAACTGAGTTTAGACCGGGACTTTAAATACTGCGAACTTTTTGTTCATAATTCAGTGCATGTAAACAGGTCTTCCGACGAAGTAGAAGGTAGTTTTCCTGTCTGTTGCTTATGGCCACAGAAACAGCTCTGAAAAACCAATTGCCGTCTGATATCGTGCCATGTATTCCTGATCTTATTTCCCTTTGAATCTTAATTTTAAGAAACACACACAATGATTCTTTCTCTTCTCTGGAAAGGGGTTGGGGTCGGAATGTACCATTGGACTGAGATATAAACACTTCATCATCATCGTCCTCTGCTTCCCTAGTGATATGAATAATAAAATATTACTACTGTAAGCTACCTTGGAAATCATACTTTTAAAATGATCAGAAATAGAAACTTACTCTTCATTTTGACACAGCTTTTCATGCTTGAGAATCAGTTTATGATTTTGAAGTCCATTTCTTTCAGACCACTGACGTAGTTTTCGCACATCTTTGATAATTATTATTCTTTGTAAATAACCTCTTCTTCGGCGTAATATATCAACTCTTCGATGTTCATCGTAATTATAACACATTCATTTACAAGAATCTGTAACACGATCTTATTACTTGTATTTAAGTGAATAAATAATTAGCTCCTTTTAGACTCTCATTTAATTCATATTCTTTAATTGCATTGTTGCTGTTTATTTAGTAATACCTCTGAGCTTTACTCTGATCTTTCACTCACTCTTGGGATTATCTACCTGTGATCGTCCATCTACATATTAATTTACCTGTACAACTTTATTCTGATCCGAAGATCCGGATTTGACCCGCGCCAAATTCTATATACCATACTACTATGTGGGTCATATTTTCATCTGCAACTCTCCATCACCTCCATTTTGTGATTTTCCAGCTAGACCAATGGAAATGCGTACTTAAGTTATTTTCAGGAAGCCTTTGCATCGGTTTCGGAAAAGAAAGGGGAATTTTTTTGTTTTGGAACATTGCTGCATTAATTATGATGAACAGATACAAATCCTTAAAGCCCCATATTATTGCCAAATGTTTTGTTAAACACGTATTGTGTTGTCTAAATAATAAGAAAACTTCAAATTGAAGTGCTACGTTATACAATTTATCAGAAGAGCGATTCAAGGCCCTTTGGCCTCTTGTTAATATTCACGAGGATAATTGTGTGAATGTCCATAAAACATAGCTATGATTTTGGTAAAAAGTTTATTTAATATAGAAATCAATATAAAATGGAATTTATTTTTATAACATTTTTTTCTCACTTTTTATTTGTTGAACCATAGGCATTTTTTATCAGCTTTTTCGCTTATCTCAATAATTCTAAAGCTGAGGTATTATTGCTTATTGAGAGTTAATACCATATTACAGAACTCATCAAATTAGTGGCTAGGTGCAGTCTCAACATAGGCCACAAGCTGAAAAAGACGCATTGCAGGGTTTCAATATCACCATTCAAATTTGCACTTAATCACCAACCCCTTTTGAATACCTTCCAAGGTGACATCATCTAGTGTTTTTCCAGCATATGCACTGAAATTTCCACAATCTGCAGCAATTAACAGTTTGCTGATCATTACAAGCTTTAGAGCCTTTAATAGTTCCTATGTATGGAAAAAAGTGTGCCTCGTATGGTTTGCTAGCCATTTTAGCTCGTTCTTGGAAACCAGATCCACTTTCTTGACCTTTTCGACCGTTCACGGTAGCTCAATCGGTAGAGCGCTCGCTCCATGATCGGGAGGTCGTGAGTTCGAACTTAGGCCGCGACTGACCTAAGTCGATAAAATATGGGTAGCAACTGTTCCTTCGCCATGCGCACGGCACTTTGAAGTGAAAGTTGCGGGTCCTTCGGATGAGACATTAAAAACAGAGGCCCTTTGTCACGGCAGGCGTTGGCACGATAAAGAACCGAGTAAAGGTCAAAAGTTGAAGCCCTTCACCGGTATATGGTGACGTCTCTATATGAGTGAAAAATTCTCGAATGGGACGGAAAACAACAACAATCAATCAATCTTAACCTTTTCCCGTGTCCTGGATCAGTGGGTTCGGATTCTTGAAGGGAACAAAAATTTGTGGGTTGTATTTTTTCTTTCAAAAATCCAGTTATATTTATAGAAAATAATGTCACAGTTCACTCGTCGGTCTTTTCCGTCTGACACCATGTTAGAGTAGGTGCAATTCTTGGACCATCGAAGATGTTCTTTGTAGGCATCGTCGAAGGGTTCCCAGTTTTTCAGAGTCCATCCACACTGTACGGTCCTCCGAAAAATTTTCGCCAATCCTTTAAACTTCATAACATTCGGCAAAGGTGTCACAGATATCTTCAAATCATTTCATTCATCGGTCTTTTCCGCCTGACACCATGTTAGCGTAGGTGCAACTCATGATGATTTGGACTGCCCTGCCTTAAAACTGAACGAAATATGTTAAAAGCTTCAGTCCAGTATTCAATTGTGACATATTTCTTCTTTTTAGAATAAACCCCAACTTTTCCTTTGTCTTTGACAGACAAATGAAAGTCTACGAACTCCAGTTCTGTAGAGGGATACAAAATGTATTCATCTGCACATTCTCGTTAGACAAAATCTTCTCTTTGAGATTTGCTGTTACGTAGGTGGGCAAAGGTCTCTCTAATGGTCTGTATTCAGACTGATGAAAAGTATAATTACCCTGTTTAGTTGGAAGCTACCTCTCGGAGTCGGTAACTTCTGATGCAGAATCTGCTCACTTTCCTTTGGTCCATTTGAATTCCTCTCAAATCCCGGATGTTTGTCATGTTTTCGTGGTGAGACAAAGAAGCGTATTAGAGGTAAAGTTTGCAGCCGATACAGACGAAACACTGAATTACTAGGCTTATCCCAGAGTGTACGGCTCTCTTGAAAGTGGATCATTCACGCGACATCATATACACAAAAATATGAATGCCTCTGAAATTCGATGTTTATATAGGAGTCACAATCTGCTTTCCATGTTCGTCAAAGGTGAATATTCACGAAATACACTACCTTCCAAAGAACAAATTGATGAACACACCGTCTTGGTGTTAGACGACTTGATGTGAAGAGTTCTTAAATTTGTTTTGTGTGACGGCTCGCCATCGTCGAGTGAGTGTATACATGCTTGCTCAAAATCTGTACATGCCCGGAAAGTTTGCCATTGCAACTCTCCACAGAAATAATCTTCTGGTCTTCTTTGATGCCTGCAGTCCTTCGGATAAGAACGGATAAACCGAGCCCTGTGTCGCAGTAGGTGTTGGCACGAAAAAGATCCCTCACTGCTCATACATATGGGTAAAATATTTTCGAGAGTGACGTTAAACAACCTCCTTGTAGTTTGTATGATTTAAAAAGATCTGCAAGTATTTTGGCAATGTCGACAGCTTCTTGACCAACAAAACAGTTATCAGTTCTTTTCCATACCATGTCGACAGCTTCTTGACCAACAAAACAGTTATCAGTTCTTTTCCATACCATGCCTGTGGATGCACAAGTGTGCTTTTTATACGCCCGTCTTAAGACAGGACGTAGTATGTTATAATCCGTCCGCCCGTTAGCTTTTTCGTGTCTCGCTCATAACTTTAATACTATTAAGCCCAGAATTATCAAATTATAAAATTATCAAACTGATACATCTTGGGTAGAAGGTGTGTCGCACATTAAAAGTAGGTAGCTCTGATCTTTAAGATGCTATCGCCAAATATGAAAAATCCTGACCGGCACTTAACTAAAAAACTATTAGATCTAGAATCATCAAACTTGGCCAATAAATGCATCTTAGGTAGAAGGTGTGCCGCATTCTACTTCAAGGTCACTGAGACCTAAAATGTAAGTGAATTAAAAAAAACTGTCTTTAATCATATAATCACACAATTCCAGAAGATGTAAGACTATTGCAGTATCCCTATTAAAAATGTTAAATCAAGAAAATTCTTTTTTTTTTATTATACTTTACAACAAGCTTATGGATCTAGGTAGTCTAAATATATCTAAAGTTGGATGCACAAGTATTAGTTTCGCATCGACTGCACATACTAATTGGCTAACACCTATCTGTGATGGGCAAAATAAAAGAAAACCACAATCTTGGCATTATTTTTTGTATGCCAAGTGCTACTCCATGCATGTAATCTATACAGATACCATGAGGAATATTTAATTTCGGAATCATAAGCCATGTTGGACCCTTTATGCCATTGATCGTTTTCTTCTCTTGAATTGCCATCTTAGAATCCTCTATTATTAACTTGAAAGTTCTTTGTGGTCCTTGTGGTGATTCTGGGACAAAGGGGAAAACACAAGTGTGTCCTTTTCCTACTTTTGCAGTTTTTCCTTCTTGCAGACACTTCCAGCAACTGTATGCACCATTGAACTGATTATAGTTGCACAAGAGACTTCTTGCTGGGAGGTCTGCAGTCCCACATAAAACAAATGCATTGCATAAGAATTCTCTTATACATGTAGCAATGACTTTATTACCATTTGCCAAAATTTTCATAAGACTCCAGAAAGGTTTCTAAAAAGTTGCCATGGAAGGTTTTTGATTTCCAAACCAAAGAGCCGCTAATATCATATTTTCCTTCATCATTCTTAGTCTAAGTTAGTTCATTGATAACTAGATATGTGGGCCATATTGATACATTGCTTCATTAGAAAACTTGTGCTCCGTCTCTATTAAACATGGGAAAAAAAATGTTTTCTGGATATTTCAATAATCCATCATTTTCTAAGTAGGACTTGTATAACTTTTCCTCATAGATGATCACTAATTTTTCTACAAAAGCGTTTTTGCAATGATTCATAAAATCTCTCCTGCGAAAATAGATTAGAAAGCTGATTAATGATGAAAATAGATTAAAAAGCTGATTAATGATTGGTTTCTCCAAAAAGTATCTCTCTTCTTCTTAACTGGTGCCTGACAAAATTAATATTTTCAATGGATCCCAAACATTGATGACAATAATGATCATTATCTAAATTCAATTAATTATCTGAAGAATCAACTACTCAAGGTTGGCTAAAATTTCTTCTTCTAACGCAAGTTTGGAGTAAGGGCTTTTCTCAGTTTCTTGGTTCCATATTCATTTGAATTTGATGATGCTATACGCTTGTTATGGTCTCAATACTTAGATATGTTACTGAGTTACACTAGCGCATTCACAACCGTGAGGCCGTGATAAGGTGATAATATTTGCAAAAATAGTTTACATGAACACACTTTTAAAAAATTCTACAAATCCCTTGTCCATGATCTTAAACATGAAGTATATGTTCCTTCTGTTTTCATTTTCAGTGGGGCTTCCACTAAGAGGAGAATACGGAGAGGAGATACTAGGGAAAGTCCTAATCCAACAACAGGTTCATTTCTTTCTCTTTCTCTCTCAAACATAAAAAATGAATTCTTTCTTTTATACCATCGTCTATTTTAACTTCAAATACCCTATCTTCTCTTTTCTACCAGATCTACTCTGCTTTGTTTTTTGGCCAAAAGATGATAACATACGTTGAATTGAAAAAGAGCATTTATTACAAATGCCAATGAAGTAAAAAAAACAACTTTATTATACAGTAGTATTGTTTGATATTAAATATATGTTACACCTGTTACAAGGAAAAAATTTAAAAACAATCCTAAAAGTACATACAATACAAGATGAAGTGGCTATCTTAAATTTGCCCTAATTAATATAGAACAATAATGCATATAAAACTGTATAGGTATACACAATAAAAACACATGACTAAAAATGGCAAAAAAGATGAGACTTGATTAAAAACATGCCACAGTTTATGATTGCAACAGATGGGGGGGGGGGGTCACTACACATCCATTGTCAGCTGCCTCAGTCAGTCTGACTTCTAGGTGAAACATCAATAGTATCGAAAACCGGAATACCAAAGTAACGTTTGACCGCATTAGAATTCCATCTGCCCATGAGGCGGATTTTTTCCCCAGATACTTTGGGAGTGAAAAGCATAAGAAGCTGCCCCTATGCGAACCTCGAGCTTCTATATATTTCGCCATAGCTCGAACCGGACAAATATACTTATATTTCTGGGTAGCTATTTGTAAACACACTGGTCTACAAGAGGTGTTATGTTTGAAATGCTTTAGAGTTAATATCATGTATTTTGCATTTTTCAAAGGTTCGTCTAATTTCAAGTTTTCCATTTGAATTACATTTTTAATGCTACTGGGGGATTTTGCAGATATTTCTCCTGCGCGTAAGAAAGCAAAGGAACTTAGAGTAACATTGCCCTTAGAAGAAGCCTATTGAATTTGCCAGAAACTGTGTTTTTAACTGCATGTACAAGTTTGCACTGTATTTGTTGTGTGATGGGTAGCCTGACATCAGGCGTACTTGACAGCTGTTGTGCACCCTTAATTAGTTTTTTGATGATAAAGAATTGGGTCTGTGAAACCGTTCAGACGGTGGTAATATGTAAGACCAGCAACACAAGTGTTGACGATATTGTGAGATTTTCCCTCTTTATGTAGCCATGACACAAAACAAACAACCTATGCTACTTCGGACTGGTGTGGAATACTTTTCTGTAAAATTTTTTAAAAAGCAGACATAGCAGTCTTGTAAGATTGCTGAGTGTTGTGAGTTACTGAGGCTTCCAACAACTGAGATGCAGTCTAAATTCAAACATGCAGGTATTGCTTTGGCACAATAGTTGGAAATCTGTCCATGTATGGTGCCAACGCAAGGAATTTCTGTACCTGTAATCGGGAAAGTAGATCTGGGAAGACATTTATTTTCCCTGGAATATGCTCCGCTTTAAATAAAATGTTATGTCTTAAACAAAGCCAGCACCAAGCGCCTCACTAAGCAAATAACAGAGGTGTCTTTAAAAGAAGTTTTGTTTATAATTTCTACTAGTTATATTATCTGAATGAAAGAGTATTGATTTGTTTGCAAGTGCATATCCCCAAGTTTCTACTGCAATTACTATTGGAAATGACTCTAAATTTAGGGAACCCCGGTCCTTCAACTGGCGTCGAAATTTCATAAATATTATGGATTCTGTAGAGGACTACGCCAGGCGATGGGCCAGACATGAAAAAGAAGACCTTTTCACTTTGTCAGAATGGATTAAATATATCAGATGTATTAAATCACGCATTAAAAGATTGAGGGGCAATATGAGAACCATCTATCCTTCTGTATCCAATAATCCAGAAGTGAAAAAAGAATTATATAGATTACATGATCAGTACGTACTGGTCCCTGCTGACAAAGCAGGTAACAACATTGTCTTTGTTTGTAAGGCTCATTATATTAAATGTATTTTAGAGGAACTTGGATTTAATTCTACAAGTGGTAATCCAACTTATACTCGTAGTTCCCTTTCTAAGGAAGAAATTCTTCAAAATCATATGTCGGTTTTAAATAATTTTAATATTCCAAACAATCAAAATGAATTTGAATTACCATATTTATATTGGATTCCGAAACTTCATAAAAATCCTTACAAAGAAAGATACATAGCGGGTTCAAGTAAATGTTCAACCAAGCCTCTTTCTTTACTCCTCACTAAGATATTAACAGTGGTGAAGGAGAAACTTCAAGAGTACTGTGCAACAATATATTCAAGAAGTGGTGTAAATCAGATGTGGATACTTAAAAATTCCAAGGAACTTTTGGAAAGTTTGAAATCACAAGATTTTACCAAAATCAACAGCTTAAAAACTTACGACTTTTCTACTTTATACACAACCATTCCCCACGATAAATTAAAGTCTAGGCTTTTTGATATAATTGACAGCTGCTTTTTCAATAAAAATGGAATTCGTAAATATACTTACCTTGTCATTGGTCATTTGCAAAATTATTTTGTTAAAAACATTCTGATTGTACACGCAAGTACTCTGAAGTTGACATTAAAAAGATGCTTGAGTTTCTGATTGTCAATATCTATGTGGTTTTTGGAGACCAGGTCTTCCAACAATCTGTTGGAATTCCCATGGGTACCAATTGCGCCCCGTTATTAGTAGACCTTTTTTGTATTCATATGAAGCAGAATTTGTCCGAAATCTTGTACGTGAAAAGAAGAAAACACTTGCTATGGCCTCAACTCGACATTTAGATATATCGACGATGTATTGTCAATTAACAATGGCTATTTCCATCTTATGTCGATACGATATATCCTGGTGAGCTTGAGATAAAAGATACCACAGAGTCTGACACATCGGTTTCATATTTGGATATTTTACTTGAAAAAGACGTTATTGGTAATCTAACAACCAAGCTTTATGATAAACGTGATGACTTTAACTTTTCAATCGTCAACTTTCCTTACTTATCCAGCAACATACCTTCTTCACCTGCATACGGGGTATATATCTCTCAGTTGATTCGATACGCAAGAGCATGCTCTACGTATGTACAATTTCTAAAACGAGGTCAATTATTGACAAAGAAGTTGACGAAACAAGAATATCAGCTGTCTCGTTTAAAATCATCATTTCGTAAGTTTAATGGTTGATACAATGACCTTGTCAGCAAATACAATTTATAATTGAGTCAATTGCTGACTGACGTTTTTCATACTAATTGTTAGGCCATTATTTACACTCTGAATTGTCGACGGATTTTTTCGTTATTTCCCAATCATGACAAGGAGCACACGGCGGGTGTGACCGGCCGGCAGGGGATGCTCACTTCTCCATGGCACCTGATCCCACCTCGGATGTTTTTGAGGTCCGTGTTGCTCTGCTTCTATTTTGTATTGTTTAATGGACTTTTGAGCTTGAATACTGTTCGTTATCTCCATATATTTCTCTTTAAAATTGATGTTGTAGTCCTGTTGTAAACCCATGGTCCTCCCGAGTTCCTTAAAACTACTTTGTACCAAATACAGCACCATAGCCAAACTTTCCTGCAGCATCTGTGTATAGTTTCTTCCATTGGTCATCAGTAAACACCGAGTTCCCTTAAAGTTCTCAATAAATTCGCATCAAGCATTTAAATCTCACCTAGCCTGTGAATTCAGGCGAATGTGAAAATGGGGTTTTGAAACACCTCTGATGAGTGTAATAAGCCGCAGTGGAAATACCCTGCCAGGGACAAGAGACAAAATTTAGCAGACCTATCAGGGATTGAAGCTCACGCAGAGTCATCTTTTTACGTCGTTTGGCAGAATGCAGAGCATTCTTAATTTTTTTCTATTGGTAATCTAGTTTCCATGTTCACAGTATTTAATTCTATACACAGGAAGATTTATGTAGTTGAAGGCCCTTCAGTTTTTTCACATTTAATAGTATACCTAAAACTTCACACATTGAAATAAACTGACATAATGCTAAATTGCATATTGGGGAAGCAGGTGGACCTAAAAAATAAAAAAATCATCCAAAATATGCGGCATATTGGTACACCAAACTTTGAACAGGCTATCCATTGTAAGGCAGTGCTGAATGTCTCAAAAATGGAACAAGATATTAAACACCCCATAAGCAAGTACCTCTCATAATAAAAAGCCCCCTTAAATTGAATTCCTAACAATTCATGATCATCTGGATGAACAGGTAATATGCGAAATGCCGAAGCAATATCTGTTTTTGCTAACAAACACATTTTTTCCCAGTTTCTTTATTTGTTTAATGGCATCATCTACTGTTGCATAGGAAACAGAACACAAGTCATCAGGGATGAAATCATTTATAGAGGCTCCATCTGGATAAGACAAGTGATGAATTAGCCGACATTCGTTTATTTCTTTTTGAGGTACAATTCCAATAGGGGAACACTGAAGATTTGTAAAAGGGGGTGAACTGAAGGGACCAGCAATCCTACCAAGGGCAATTTCTTTCTGTAATTTCTTGAAACTACATTTTCATGTTGCTGAACCGAAAGTAAATTCTTACAAAAACGTTGTTGCCTTGGACCCTCATACTGTATCTTGAAGCCTTCTTGAAACCCCTCACTTAGATATTTTCAAATTGTCATCATACCCTTCAAGAAATTGTCTTAAAATGGATACCTTAACTGGTGTTACTACTTTCTATTTGTTTGTGCTTGGGGGGATTGATGTCTGTTTAGCCTGGGGTGCGATACTGGTGCCTTTTGCAATTGATTTATCTCCCCCCCCCCCCCGTGCAGTATAAGACTGAGTGTGTTTTTCTACACTGAAAACAGATGTGCTTATATTGACATTGTTGGTTAGAGCATTTTCCACTTTTGTTGTATGCAGAATCCGGGGGAGGGGGGGTTACTTTTGTTTGAAACCCTTTGCTGGTCATGTTTCCCACGAAAATTAAATTGGGTTTGGGGTTGACGAAAAGTGATGGCAATTAACCAATACTCATAATGAAGTTGCCCCCAAGGAATTGACCTCAATTCAGTGTCCTTCCTCACCCCTTATCGTAAGTCATGCCGGACCCAAACTACTGCCAAAAATTTTAGAAATGCTTTTGTCCACTGCTCAATTGTTTTGATAGACTTTTTATACCCCCGATTCGAAGGAGAGGGGGTATACTGTTTTACCCTTGTGTGTCTGTCTGTCTGTCTGTCCGTAACAAACTTTGGTCGCAGTTTTCTCAGCAACTACTCATCAGAGGTGCTTGAAATTTTAACACACTCTTTGTTTAGGCATGCCATATGGTGGGATTCATTTTTGTATGAATTCGATGTCAACTTCCTGTTTATCCGTGCGTTTGTCCGTACCATACATAAAAAATTTGGTCGTAGTTTTCTCAGCAACTACTCATCGCAGATGCTTGAAATTTTAGCACAATCTTTGTTTAGGCATGCCATATAGTGGGATTCATTTTTGTACGAATCCGATGTCAACTTCCTGTTTATCCGTGCGTCTGTCCGTATCACACATAACAAACTTTGGTCGCAGTTTTCTCAGCAACTACTCATCACAGGTGCTTGAAATTTTAACACACTCTTTGTTAAGGCATGCCATATGGTGGGATTCATTTTTGTACTAATCCGATGTCAACTTCCTGTTTATCCGTGCGTCTGTCCGTACCACACATAACAAACTTTGGTCGCAGTTTTCTCAGCAACTACTCATCATAAGTGCTTGAAATTTTAACACACTCTTTGTTTAGGCATGCCATATGGTGGGATTCATTTTTGTACGAATCCGATGTCAACTTCCTGTTTATCCGTGCGTCTGTCCGTACCATACATAACAAATTTTGGTCGTAGTTTTCTCAGCAACTACTCATTGCAGATGCTTGAAATTTTAGCACAATCTTTGTTTAGGCATGCCATATAATAGGATTCATTTTTGGAACAAATCCGATGTCAACTTCCTGTTTATCCGTGCGTCTGTCCGTACCATACATAATAAATTTTGGTCGTAGTTTTCTCAGCAACTACTCATCGCAGATGCTTGAAATTTTTTCTTTGTTTAGGCATGCCATATGTTGGGATTCAGTTTTTACAAATCCGATGTCAATTTCCTGGTTATCACTGTGTTTGTCCATAACTGAACTTGTGTATTCACATCAGAGCGGGGGTATTATTAGTGAGCATTGGCTCACAGACTGCTTGTTTTATCTAAAATGTACTTTTGGAATTTCAAGGCTTTATTTAAATTTAGAGGATACTTAGAGGCTTCAAATAGAAGTGATACTGGTTGTACAATTTATCAGAAGTGCGATTAAGCCCTTGTGCCTCTTGTTTTATTCTTACATGTAATATCCAACGGTAATCGTTGAGGTGGAAACTCTTGATTAATGTAGAAATATATTTTCTTATCTTTATTAAGAAGACAGAAAGGTTGGAAGGGGCTTGATATATTGCTAAAAATAAACAACATTTGAAAGATATATCCTCAGAATTCTGAATGTAGTCTCTCCAATACCCCAACGTTGTATTTCCCGACAAACGCTTGTTACTTCCTACCACGCTAAGCTTAGGCTCCTCCATGGCACCTGATCCCACCTCTGATTAGGCATAAACAGACTTTCCATTCCCGCAGCGGTTAGTTGCATGGGACTGAGAATGAAGCTATTTCTGAAAAGATTTGTACGTTTAATAATTTCTTGTAGAAGACCAAGGGTTCCCAATCCCTTTCTCAATTTATGAGAAAAAGTATAATACAAAAGCGATCACATAACTTTATTATTAATACACGAGCGATCAAAATTAAGCAAGCGTACCTTTCAAAAGCTGACCTTGTACTCCCCAGAACATACCATCTCTTTAAATCTTCTGCGATATGTTTTTCAATGACAGATTTTACAAAATGGAAACATCCAGCTATCATAAGCATACTTGCCTTTGCAAGAAGAGTATTTTCAAGCTCGTGTATATTCTTAGCTTCAGTTATCTGTTATAGAATATTTCATAATTTATTTGTTCTTTTATATATAGAAAAGCTGACCTTGTACTCCCCAGAACATACCATCTCTTTAAATCTTCTGCGATATGTTTTTCAATGACAGATTTTACAAAATGGAAACATCCAGCTATCATAAGCATACTTGCCTTTGCAAGAAGAGTATTTTCAAGCTCGTGTATATTCTTAGCTTCAGTTATCTGTTATAGAATATTTCATAATTTATTTGTTCTTTTATATATAGAACAAAGTCCTACAATTTATTTACATGTTGTGTAATGTATTCTATTTCCAAAAAAAATTTTGTGTTAGAGTTGATACATCAGAAATCAAATTTATTTTCTATTTTAATCAGATTGTATGCTGTTTTACATCCCATTCGAGAATTTTTCACTCATTTAGAGACATCACCATATACCGGTGAAGGGCTCTAAATTTTGACCTTAAGTCAGCACTTACGGCCATTGAGCAGTGAGGGACCTTTATCGTTCCAACGCCTACCGTGACACGGGGCCAAGGTTTTTAAGGTCTCATCCGAAGGACCCGCAACTTTCATTTCAAAGTGCCGAGCGCATGGCGAAGGAACAGTTGCTACCTTTTTTTTTTTTTTTTTTTTTATCGATTTTGGTCAGTCACGGCCGAGATTCGAACTCACAACCTCCCGATCACGGATTTTCTATTTTAAAGAATTAATTGATATATTCGCTAATTTTATTAGATAAATGTTCAAAGATATATTTTTGTAGACTCATGAAGTGCATTGAGAATCTTTACAAGTATCACACCTTTAGTTCAATTTACCTTCTTAATAGCATTTCTGATATCCTCATTGATTATATCATCAAGCGGAGCATTAAGTTTTTCAGGCCCTTGAACCAAAGAATCAAGCAGTGTTGGTGAAAAGTGTTTTGAAAAGTATTTAAAAAAAATAAACTTTCATTTTTGAATAATAAAATTCCTTGTCATCATCTTTGTCCAAAAAATTCATTCTAATCCTGAGGTTAACATACTCAATTTTTTTCTAGTAAGAATTCATGACTACAGGACTTTGCGCCAAATTTAACTTCTGACTTTCATGTTATTTAAAGCTTATCTTCAGAGATATTACCACAAGAAAAACATTTTAAGTTTAAAGTACAAAACATCATCATCATGAATGACATGATCTCCAAAAAATTATAATCATGTATGACATGATCTTTAACCAACCTGAAACCCCTGGTGACTCAAAAAAGCCTTCAGTTGTTGTCGAGGTTCGTGTATCCATTTTCCGAAAACCTACAATGATTTTTAATTTACTTAAACACTATCTTTAATTTTTTTTTTATTATTTTAAGTAAACTGGATTTTTGGTAAAAAAAATTCATTACCATGCTACTTGGAATGTCTTTTAATATAATTTTAAATAAAAATGGAGAGCAAGTAAAGTAAATATTATTCTCATTAAAATCAGATTAATACCTTAAAACATTTATATGCTCACTTTTTAACACCTTTGTCAAAATTCTCATTGTTTCCTTCTTCAAAATTCAGTATGTTTAGGATGCGAAACTACAAATTTTGAAGAAATGATTATTTAAATTGACTTAAAACTTTAAACAAGGAATCTGCGAGCCAATTTACTAATTCATGACTAGGGGACTTTGTGCGGAATTTATTTTGGCTTTTGCTTATATGACTTTTAAGCCAATATTTCAGAGATATTACTACAAGAAAAAAAAAACCATTTAAAGGACAAAAAATTAGAATCATGTATGTTGCTCAAAAGTGTTCTGTTGAGTTGTCCTTTCTGAAATAGTCATTCTTATCCACCCTTTTTTCCCCAGGCAAAGTAAGTAAAGGTATAAATTTGCTTATTTTCTGAACGATTCTCATAATTTTAGTACACATATTGGCAGGTATTTTTTTGGCCCATATATCTTATTTAACATTTTAATTTCAGACCCTAAGATGTTGCATTCTTAAGATTCATTTGCAATTGGATTCCCAGACTCGATCGTATTTGCTGGGGTTGACTTCTTGGTAGTAGAGGGGATCGACTTGATGGTAGTAGCCGGGGTCAACTTAATGATAGTAGCCGGGGTCGACTTCATGGTAGTTGCAGGGGTCGACTTGATGGTAGTTGCTGGGGCTGTCTTGTTGGTAGTAGCGGGTGTCGACTTGATGGTAGTTGCTGGGGCTGACTCTATAATTTTTTTTAATTTAAGAGTCATACAAAATAAATTCACATCACTGTTTTCATTTGAAATGCTCAAAGTCTGGAGGGTGGTTGCAAGGGTGTCATGGTCGAGGAGGACGGGACATGCTACAAAATTGTAATTGATAAATTAGTCTAACTTTACTATGTTTATAATTATCCAAAGAAATGATCTATTCATTTTCTTTGCCTTACTATTCCTTGTGCTCCTAGTTATCGGTGTTGTGGGACGGATGGTGCCATTTGGGAGGCATGCTGCAAAAATTGTAATTCAGAAATTAGTCTAACTTTACTTTATTATGCTTATTTCTTAGACAAAGAAATGGATTATTCATTTTGCTTACCTCACTGTTGCTTGTGCTCTGGAGAGTGGCGGGACGGGAAATCCCAGTCGAGGAGGAAGAGACATGCTGCAAAATTGTTATTTAGAAATTAATCTAACTCTATCATGTTTATTAGTTACCACTAAGAAATGCTACATGACCCCCACCCCCCATATCGTTCATTTCAGAAGAACATAATAAAATGTTTACACATTTGGTTTTCGACTCTCCGAGATAAAAGGTGACATCGTTATCTGTTATAACGTGTTGATTCATGTCCCTGCCCCTTAATGCTGTACTTTCAATCGAAACAACTTGAACTGCACTACACCGGAGGTAAAAAAATTCCATCACTGTCAAACCGATCAAAAGAAAGGAAAGGAGTGTCGTCAATGCACCCTTTGCACCACCCACCACCATGACACACGCAGATACGTTAAGGCTTCCCAGAGAATACTGCAGTGTACTCTATGCCTTCACTTCTCTGAACTACAAATATATGACGTCATAATTGAAAATGACGTCAAGTCACTGCAAACTTGAGCTGTTATGATGGGGAGAGTGTCATAAACTTTACACCCTATTTCAATCTGCATATAAAGTGTCAGGAAGGTAGTGTAAAATAAACGTGTTTTAATCTTTTTAAAAATCTTATATATATCCGAATAGTTTAGAAAACTTTGCTTTATTACTCTTGTTTAAAAGTCAGCGTGTTCAAAATATATACGAAAATATACGTTTGACATTTACCTTTTATAACCTTCGATAGAGGTAGAATTTATAATATGTGTATAAAAGAGCCTGGCGCAGGTGATTAATGAGGATTTATTTGAGATCTTTTGTGGAAATCTCTAAGAGGAGTTTTCCCTCTAACTGAATCTTGCTTGGGAAAAATGTGTGGTGTCTTTGTTTTAATACAGATGACGATACTGAGTGGAAAATACCCTCAATTTTGTCGGTAAATTGAATTTATTGTGAAATATTTTGTACCAGAGTAATAGTATAACTTTTCCCATGCACATTTCGGGTTCACTAGGATGCGACGAGTTCATTTATGTGACAAAAAGTTAATAATAATTGTGTTAGTCACCTGCGCCGAAGCGATTTCTATGAAACACTTTAAAAAAGTAGAAATGACCGTCACGTGAAGGGAAGTAAGGGGGACACTGCAGTCACTTTACAGACAAGATGACGTCATGGGGTTTTCCAGTCCCCACCCACACAGGTCATAATATAGGTCAAGGGGGGACTCTACAGTCACTGACGTCACGAAATGTAACAATAAATGCCACATAAGTTTTACTTGAGTTGTTACAACGATGAAAACTCAGGGAAAGCAGTACAAATGGAAAATTTTAGCCTGGAGTGCTCTAAGACGAAATGAGAAGAAATGGACATTGCAAGAGAGTCAATATTTGACAAAAAAGAGTATTGCATTGCTAATTTTGAGGGGAAAGAAATGAAAAATGGGTATGGCATTGCAGACGGCTGGGGATCTGGAGAATACTTATTGAATCGTCGAGTTATGCCGCGAAAATACTTCCAACACTTCCAAATACGTTAGAAATTCAAGGATGAGAATATGCTAAAAAAAAATTTAATGATCATGTACAAATTATTTTAATTCAGAACGAAAAACGGAAAGGGATTTGGATAAAATATGCCACAGATAGAGCTCATTTTAAGAGAATTCAACAAACAGAGAATGTGTTATTGCCTGTGCTTCTTCATAAATTGAAAGATGTGCACTTAAAAGTCAAACAAGCATAAATTAGGAAGCAAAAATGTCTCTTTTACGGAGGTCTTGATATAGGACACAGTCAAGAGGTACTCTACAGGCAAGGGAGATTCTACAGTCAAGAGGGACTCTACAGTCAAGGGGGACTCTACAGTCAAAGGGGACTTTACAGTCAAGGGGACTCTACAGTCAAAGGAACTCTACAGTCAAGGGAGACTCTACAGTCAAGAGGGACTCTACAGTCAAAGGGACTCTACAGTCAAGGGGGACTCTACAGTCAAGGGAAATCTACAGTCAAAGGGACTCTACAGTCAAGGGAGACTCTACAGTCAAGAGGGACTCTACAGTCAAAGGGACTCTACAGTCAAGGGGGACTCTACAGTCAAGGGAACTCTACAGTCAAAGGGACTCTGCAGTCAAGGGGATAAATCAAGAATATTTTAAAAGATATTATGCTTTTTTTTTACTCTATAATCAATAGAGAGCCCCCCCCCCCTCCACCAGAATCCCCAAGCCATATCTATACTTATAAATTAATAAATTTTGCAAATAAACTCCGAAACGGGTGCACCAGAGTTCTTACTTACTCCTCTAAGAATACACACGATACAAGATGATGTCCGTAAACTATATTTAGATTTCACTTGCATTGTAAGTATCGTACATTATATTAAAAGTCTACTTTTATTTTCTATAAACAGCCATGAAATAGCAAAAACGTGAGTACGGTGGCGTTTCCAGTTGGCGGATCAAAGTTACTGTCATTTTTTAATGAAACTGACAACAAGCAATCGTTTATTTATTTCCTTGAACGTCATTACTGAATTATTCAATCAAAACTTGATTTAAATGATATAAAAGAAATAAGTTGTGATAACCGATTAAAAAGGGAAATGTGCAAGTTATTTTCGTCATTCACCGATCGTAATATTGACGGAAGCTTCTAGAACATCATATAGCATCGAGCCCGATGTTAAAAAGAAAAAAATAGCTTTTGTGTGAATGGTCATTGAAATAATGGTAAATCATTGATAACACTGTAAGTTGTGAATATATTTATATATCGAAATACTATTACATTTATGTAGTAGGTTTTCCTAATAAATTTATCGGTAAAATTTGTATATATTCCTCACTGAAAGCATCGTGGCAACGAACCCGAAGTACAATTTCTACTTCGTAATAAACTTGCTTACATGAAAAGAGAATATTAATGAATAAGGAATTATTCAAGTACAAATATGTTGTATAATTTTGTGCTTTAATTTATACATTTCAGTTTTTTTTTCTGAATACAGTCTTTTGTATCAAATACTCGGCCTATTCCAGTGGCGGATCCAGGAATCTTGAAAAGGGGAGGCAACCAGTTTGGGGTAGGGGCCCACGGACACACCAAAAAAAATGATTTATTAAATTTTATGTATATTTTGGACACAAAACGGGAGGGGGGTTGGGCCTCCCTCTAAATCCGCCAGTGTATTCATAGGGCGTTAAATAAAAGCTAATTTTTACACAGGTACTTTTAGGTCTTGGATTATAAATATGTATACATGTACCTTATTGATATGTAAAAAAAAAAAAAAAAGGTAAGGTACAGTTTTTACATATCAATAAGGTACATGCATATTTATAAACCAAGACCCAAGTACTTGTGAATTTTTACCAAAAAAAATCTATTTCTCAGTAAAATGTGCATATTCACTGCTTTTATTCGTAACGGAAATGAAATAAGAGCATTTGAAGTACAATATCCATAACATAGTACATTGTATATAACAGGTTTCACAGTAAACGTCAATTAATGATTTTGTTATTTAAGTTTGGGGGGGGGGGGGGGTGGAGACGTACTTCTACTTCATGCGGGATTTTGAACAAAGTATTTCTTCCTGCTATAAGCCTGTAGGCTGTCAGTAGACACTACAATATATATATTATTAGATTTTTTTCTGTCGGTAGTGGTATAAATTCAATTCGGGATATCATCTAGTATTTCATAATTTTGGAAGAGGCATCCTTGCCTATCATAATCATGCACTTAGTTTGTTTAAATAATCTCCAGTATCTGAGAAGATTTTGAAAGAATTAATGCATTTTCACTATATAATCAATAGAGCCCTGCCCTTACACCAGAACCCCTGACCCAGGGGCCAAGAAATTCACTATTTTGGAAAAGGCATCCTTGCTCATCATAACTATGTACTCAGTTGGTTTGTTTACTACCCAGTAGCAGAGGAGAAGATTTTTTAAGGGCATTATCCTATATAATCAATAGAGCCCCGCCATAACACCAGAACCCTTGATCCAAGAGCCATCACAATTTTGGAAGAGACACACTTGCTCATTATAACTCAGGGTTCGACATTTACGTTAGTCTGTTATTCTCAGACTAATACATTTTCATTCGGACTAATAAAATCTGTGGCTATTTAGTTCAAACAGACCATTCACCAATAAAAATTTCTGGGAAAGAAAATGAATAAATTACCAATGTTCGATTCTCGACAATTTTACTGGAAAACCCCGCATGTATTTTTAGCTTTCTAGCTTCTTGGCAGGTAGTAAGATAATTCCGAGTCAATTCAGCACTTAATTTTAGGACTGACTGATATGAAATCAAACATTTTTGTGAACATGAATTAGTATGGCACATAAAGAAAGATGTCGGACGTTTGGATGTAATGTATAGGCCAATAGAAAAAAGAACGAGATGGGGAATACGATCGTTCTTCCTGCATGATCCCGAGCTTTCAACAAATCTGCGGATAAAACCCTTCCCCTAAATGTTTTGTTTATTTCAAAAAAGTATAAAAAGTACATTATAATTTATTTACTTATTTTTAAATTTATCGTTTCAAAACAATGATTTTTCTTAGTTTTTTTTTTTTTTTTTTTTTTTTTTTTTTTTGGACGGACTCACTAAATTGCGTGCGGACTAGTAAAAGGAAAGAAGCACTAGTCCAGCCAACTAAAGCCTAAAAATATTAGTGTCGAACCCTGTAACTATGCATTAAGATTGTTTGCTAAATACCATGGAGCACAGGAGGAGATTTTTTAAGGAATAATCCATTCTCACTATATAGTCAACAGAGCCCCGCCCTAGCACGAGAACCCCTGACCCTATGGCCATGTATTTCAAAATTTAGGTAGTGGACTCAATGCTTATTACAATCATGCCATCAGTTTGACTGCTTGATGTACAGGAGTAAAGAAGAAGATTTTTAAAGATTGCATTAATTTTAATGGTTTTAGCCCCACCCCTCAGGCCCCAGGGGGGCAAAGGCCACGAATTTCACAATTTTTGTTCCCCTTCACCCATATATGCTATATATGCCAAAACAGGTTGAAATTGGTTCACTGGTTCCAGAAAAGAAGCTGAAAATGTTCAAAAGTTTACGACCGATGAATGACGGACAAAAAGAGATAGCAATAGGTCACCTAAGTAACTCGACAGGTGACCTTATAAAATCAACATTGATATTATGATTATATGACATGGGTTCAAATATGAATCACTAGAATACTGATGTATGTCCAGTGCTCAATGTTTTACCGATATTGTCGACATCGCTGTATATATACCTTTAAATTCATAATACACATTGCTCCTCATTCAACTAGCATTGTTAAATATTTCAACATCCTAATTTTGGATGACATCATGTCAACATTGCACTCTTTAATCTGATTACATTGTCGATATAGCAATTTGGATAATATCTTTATCTCTGTTGCAATGTTAAACGATGCCGAGTGGACATCTTGTCAGCATTGCATTGTTTTTATTGTTTACATCGTTGACGTCGAAATGTTGGACGATATCGACTCGGCATCGTGTCAACATTGCATTCCTATTTCTTGTTTACATCTTTTACTTTGTCGACATTGCAATTTTGGACATCAAGTCGACAATGTGTTGTTTGAACATTGCATTTTTTCTTCTTGTTTACATCATTCACATTGTTGACTTTGCAGTGTTTGACGATATCGAGTCGATATTGCTTCAACGTTGCATTCCTTTTTCTTGTTTACATCGTTCACATCGTAGACATCGCAGTGTTCGACTATATCGAGTCTACATTGTGTTAACATTGCCTACGGTTTTTTTTTTGTTTTACATTGTTCACATCGTCGACATTGCAATATTGGACGATATCGAGTACACATCATTTCAAAGTTGCATTCTGTTTTCTTGTTTACATTGCTTACTTTGTTAACATAGCAGTATTGGATGATATCGAGTCAACATCGTATCAACATTGAATCCTTTTTCTTGTTTGCATCGTTCACATCGTTGTTATCGCAATGCTGAGCGATGTAAACTCATATCAAAATTGTCTATTTTGCGATGTCGACGTTGACATACAATGTAGAAATAATAATGTAGACGATGTAAACTGGATATAGCATCAACATTGCAATGTCGACGATGTCAACAATGTGAATGAAAACAATGTAGACTATGTTATCACAATATTGTGTCAACACTGTCTACATTGCGATATGTCGACAATATCAAATTGATAAACTGGACATGAATGGAATGTTTGCCCCAAGGTGACAGGAAAGTCCTGGAGTGTTATGTCACAAGATGCCGAAGGCAGAGGGTGACATTATATATATATCACATGCCTTCAAGGGTGACATTATACATACAATGTTTTCACATGCCTTCAAGGGTGACATTCCATACCAAAATAAGGTACAAATTAAGTACGAAAAAAAGTACCAAAAAAAGGTCACAAAAAGTATACTTTTTTCGACTAAATTTGGAACATGGGATTTGGTCTTTCCAAATTGAGTAAAAAAAGTATACTTTTTTGTGCATTATGAGAACTAAGGTTCTTGGTTACAAAAAAGACCATAAAAGTATACTTTTGGTACATTTCTATATTTGAGAAAAGTACATAAAAAGTATAATTGGGAGTACAGAAAAAGGATATTCTTAAAACTAACATACAAAAGTACAAAAAAGTACATATGGAAAAAAGTACAAAAATGTATGAAGTACCAAAAAAGTGAACTTTCAGAAAGAAGTACAGAAATGTATAAAGTACAAAAAAGGTATACTTCCAGTACAAAAAAGTATACTTCCAGAAAAAAGAACAGAAATGTATGAAGTACAAAAAAGTATACTTTCAGTACAAAAAGGTATACTTCCAGTACAAAAAAGGTATACTTCCAGAAAAAAAGTACAGAAATGTATGAAGTACAAAAAAGTATACTTCCAGAGAAAAGTACAAAAATGTATGCAGAAAAAGTATGAAAATGGTACTTCTTTAGATTGATGCTTAAAAAATTACAATAAAATGTCAAAATTAAATGAAAGTACGAAAAAAGTATACTTTTTAGTTGGTACAAAAAAGGTAGGGAAAAAAGCCCCCCCCCCAAAAAAAAAAATAGATATAGCAAAACGCTCCCCACCCCCCCCTTTTTTTTAATGCATATTATTTTGAAAGAACAATGAAAAACCTCAAAAATGACCATTAAGCTCAGGTAAACCAAAATAAAACCAATTAAAGGTACAAAATTGTATTTTGAAACCATGAAATTTTAACAAAAATATGAAGTATAGGGGAAAAAATTCAGTTTATCAGAAAAATCAGAGAACCGGAAATCGGGGAAATCTCTATGAAATATTAGCTACAATTCAAAAATCTTAAATGCTAGCTTTTTATCAAAATTCAGAAGCATGAAACCCCACATCTTCATTACATTATTCATTATTTTCAGTACTTATCTTCCATGTATAATTTAAAGAGTATATTGGAACATTAAATCATCAACAAGATTATAATTCTGTAAATAACGAGATCTGATCCTTTATAGTCTAGTAACTTATAATGCATGGTTATGCCACTGATTGATCACGCTCACAAATTATCTCTGCTTCTTCACAGTCTAGTCATCCCATCTTTCCCTCCCGTTTGAATTTTCTTGCTGACACATTTCAGTGCACTAACCTTTGACCGCATAGCAGTGTTAATGTCACCCATTTTTTCACTGATCTTCATTTGAATATGCTAAATGATTTTTCCTTGGGTTCTGCAAAAAAAAAGTTAATAATCGAAGCATATTTTTTTTCAGTTTTAAATCAAACATGTTCCCAAAAAGCAGAATTCCTGTGCTTAATACATGGCAGACTGACATATATAATCATATATTAAGTTTTATGTTCAAATAACTTGAAACCGAATTAAAACTCAAAATTCTTAGGCCAAATAAAAAAAAATGTATGGTTCCGGTTACCCGACCTTCCCTATTTTATACCCCCGACCCTAAACTTTTTTTTTTGGCAATTTTCATATTTTTTCCAGAATTTCCCCCGATTTCCGTCAATGGCTCCAGTTTAAGTTTTAGTTTCAGCAATGACGGCCTCCTTGCAAAACATAGTGCAAGTGTTTAATAGTATTAAATCCAAAGCAAGCTAGCATGTAGGTGTCCCCTACCAATATTGACTAGTATATTATCACACTACATCTAAATGCCATTTGCAAAGCAGTGATAGGTATTATTTAGAAAAAATTAAGAAAATCATTTTTGTTAAAAAAAAAAAAAAAAAAAAAAAAATCCCTACCTACCTACCCTAATTTTTTTGGAAGTGTAACCGGAACCACACATATTTTTTTGTTTGGCCTTATGTGAAAATCCAAAAAATTAACCCCCGATCATCCCTATCACTTATAAAATTTTAACATAAGTCTTTTCAGTGCATGAGTATATTAAGGACAGACAAGCCTACTAATTTGATATGTCTATTTTGTATTTTACAGAAATCAAATTAGATTAATATGTACTTACTGCTGATAAGATACACTTAAATTGTTGAAGCATTTTCCTATGGCTCTGCATGTTAGTGAGATGCTCATGGCAAAAAACGCATGCATGCACTGCTGAAAATTATAAAAGAAAAATCAGGTAACTTGAATGTTTAAGAACTTCTCCGGCATTATATCCACACACAAACATTTAATTACTTTCATTTTTTTTAAACCTGACAATGATTTTGAAAAATTGTAAAGTGAGTTGATATCCCTGTCTAAATTCCTAATGTTATATGAGCAAATAGAAAAATAATCATGTGTCTCAATATTATGTTTATATACCCCCCCCCTTTTTAAGTTTTTTTCACCCTGGAAAGATGATCAGTATAACTATCCAGTTCAACTTCAAATTTTTTAGATACATGTCTAAATGCTGATACTTTTTGCTTGTTTAATCAACCACATGATTATTACTACCCCTTCAACCCCAACCCCCCCCCCCCCCCCCAACCACAACACACACTATCCTCCCTTTTAACATGTTTAACAAAAAGCAACAAGTTTTACAAACTTTAATCTTACAAAATTCAGTAGAATTGATATGTATTTTTTTTTATCATGCCAAGACTTAGCTAGGCTACAGTAAATGTTCCCAGATACTGACCAATGCTGACTGTATTATAAACCTATTGCATGAATTATACTGAAATATTTGAAGAATTGAATATGTCAAGGAACTAAATGATTCATGTTACATTGAGCCAGAAAAATAGCATGATTCAGTATGTTAAGGTTATATATATCGTCACACTGATCAAAACAAACCAGAAATCGAAGACACAAATGTCCAAAATTACAATATATCTACATTGAAATTCTCCACTGAATACATTTCTAAGGTGGTAAAATGCATTTCCTGCTAACAACATATAATATTTAAATACAAATATAGTCTTACCGACTTTTTTATCTCCTTTTTGTTCTCAGCATTTCCATCCCACCAATTTTCAAATCGTCTCTGATAAAATCCGCGCTTCGTTGTTGACCAATCGTAGACTTCGTAAGAGTCACGTGATTAAAAAAGGAAATAAATAATTACTAAATTAGTTCATAAAAACACCAAAAATTCCCGTAATAATGTTTTTTAAATCATCAAATTTATTTTAAAGCCGTTTTCTGTGTAATACTCGATAGGTAGCTTTACCATCATCGTGATCGCCAGTTCGTTTTATGATCGTCGTCGCCATTTTTTTTAACTGAAATTATTTTATTTATTAATAAAGCCACAAGAAATTCTGAATGCCCTTGTTAACTGCTAAAACATTAAAGTAACTACCCGGGGGTATAGTACTTATAACAATATTTATTATCACTATATACAAATATACAATATACTCTGTAGTGGGTTCTGGCCCGGGCTGACTCACCGTCTCTGCCGCACGTCTTGTCCGTCTGACATCTTGGCGGTGAAAGAGATCCGTGCGACTGTCCCGCCATCTGACGTAGCCTCGTCAGTAAGTCGTACCACGGGACAGTCGCACAGATACTACACTCCCCCCCGTTTTCTTTGAAAGGCGGGAGTCCACAGTGCGAGGGAGGGTCCGGAACCATCTCCAACGATGGGGCGCTGTTAACGCCCACCCGGGCAGACTGCCCAGGGACGACTAGTGCCGGGGCGAGCCCCAGACAAAACACACCCAAGATAACTCCTGGGAAAAGGGGTCTGGGATCGCTCCCAATTAAACACTTCCAGGCCCTAGAGTCCGGGATAGTTCCCAGGTTAACTGTCTGGCCTGGCAGGGTACGCTAGAGCGGGTCACAACCAGCTGACCCACTCACCATTCCTGTAAAACCGCCAGGGTAACCCGTCTTACCCTGGGCCAAGATGGGGGCTCCAGAACAACACCAATGTTTGCTACCCGGGGTTCCCCCATACAATTGGGGCAGATATACTGATCCAGGGAGGAAGCCTCCTCTGAAGTGACCCCCACACAAACCCCGTGGAACCAACCGTCACACTGGTCGCATTGAATCATTAGCCCCCCATCGTCCGGTCTACGACAGAAACAATAGAGCTCAGAGTCTGTCAGATCCCCATCTGACGACTTAGCAGACTCGGTAGAGGGCGACCGCACTTTACGTGGGCGCCCCCGTTTTCTCGGTATACGGGGAGGGCTGTCTGAGGACGAGCTCAACTGGGAAGGTCCAGGGACCTCACTCGAGGGAGTTTTCTCCCCTGGGGACAATGGGACACTACTTAACTCACCACCTTCCTGGGACTGGGCTCTGAACTTCTCCTGATACCGGGACAGCCATAATGGTATGTCCCGATCTACACACTTTTTCAGGCGATCATGGTTGACAACCATCACTGTGAGCTTGGTCTTCACTCGGTAAAGGTGGAAGCTCAACTTTTTCAAGATAATACCTGGTCCCTTCCAGGAAGGGCTCAACTTCCTGCATTTCCCCTTGACAGTAGCTGTGTCAAGGACGTAAACTAGGTCACCCTCATGGTAAGTTCTGGCACAGACCTTCAAGTCATAGTCCCTCTTCATTCGCTCCTCTGAGGTCCGGAGACGTCTCCGGGCTGTCTCATGAGCTGACTGGATGGCCTTCTCCAAATTCACTACATAGCCCTCAAGGTCAACAGCCGGGTCCCTCTGAGGTGGGGCATACATCAGATCAGCAGGGATATTCACTTCCCTGCCCAACATCAGCTTGTTCGCAGTAAAGCCTGTGTTCCGGTTGACTGCAGAGCGCAGGGCACCTGCTATCTGGGCGAGATGTTCATCCCAGCAGTTCTGGGCTTTGTCTATATAACAACGCACAGCATCCATCAAGGTTCTATTATACCTTTCTACCTGGCCATTGGCTGAGGGACGATAAGGAGTGGTGCGGGCCTTATGGATCTGCAACAAGTCGCACACTGCTGTGAAGAGCTTACTTTCAAAGTTCCTACCCTGGTCGGTGAAGATCTGGAAGGGACAGCCAAAGCGAGCAAAGAACTGATCGACCGCAGCAGTAGCTGTTGCCTCAGCAGTCTGAGTGGGCAGAGGGACACACTCCACCCACTTAGTGAACTGATCGACCATGACAAGTACATATTCGTTACCCTGTTTAGTCCGGGGTAGGGGCCCCAGAAAATCAAGATGGACTCTCTCCATAGGGGCGCCAGCATGGTACTTAATCATCTCTGCCCGGGAATGGCGCTGAGGATGCTTATTCCTGCTGCAAGGACCACAGGTGCTCACGAACTGTTCTGCCTCCCTCATCATGCCATACCAGAAGAATCTATCACGCAGGCGTGCCTTGGTTCTATCAATGCCCTGGTGGCCTGCTGCTGGGACGTCATGGCACAGGCGTAGAACCTCCTTCCTCAACTCCTCAGGGACAACTAAAAGTCTAGTCTTCACACTCCCCTCCCCCACCTCTTTCCAAAGGACCTTGTCCTGGTCTAAGGTGAAGGCCGCCCTATTGAGCCAATAGTTTTTAACTGCGGGACTCGCAAGGAACATCACACCTTCCTCTGGCGCTACATCATCGTCCAACCAGTCAAGAAATTGACAGATTTCCGAGTCCCTTGACTGGCATAAACTCATTTCCTCTGGGGTCAAACCCACAAATGACAACGGGCTACCAGAATCATCAGGGGGTGCCCCCACTACTGCCACAAAGTGGGGGTGCTTAGTGAGGCGAATCTGGGTCCGAAAGGGCCCCTCTACTGACTCCTCATCTTCAAAGTCAACTTCCGGGGGAGAGTAATGACCAATGCGACCTAACAATCCCCCAGAAACATAACCATAGGCCACTTCACTAACTGAAGGTTGGGCTGTCCCAGGGGGAGAGGGCAAGTCACCTGCTTCCTCAGTATTGCCCTCAGACTCTAAAACTGTCTCCTCCACAGTTTCTACCTCCGAGCTAGGCGTATATATCCAGCTTCCAGGACTGGCCAGGGGCGCCACATTGTCAACTTCTTCTGCAAAGACATTCCAGGTCTGGTGAGCCTTAACACACTTCGGGCATCCGCCGCAAGGTAAGTCGCTTGGGTGTATGGTGACATCAGCTCCAGCACAGATGGCACTAGAAGGCAACCGGGACAGGGCATCCGCGTTGACATGGCGTCGCCCCGGGCGATGCTGTACCTCCATGTCATACTGGCTGAGCTCTTCCATCCATCTGGCGAGTTGATCCTGGGGGTTTCTAAAGTTAAGGAGCCAAATAAGACTATGATGGTCCGTCCTCACAATAAATCTCCTCCCCAGCAAGTAATGGCGAAACAGGCGGGTAAAGCGGATAACTGCCAGCAGCTCCTTCCGGGATGTGCAGTACTTGCGCTGCTCTGGGGATAGACTGAGGCTTCCATAAGATATGGGTCTCTCCTGGCCATCCTGTAACTGGGAGAGTTCTGCCCCTATGGCTTCATTGGAGGCGTCGGTGTCAAGTATAAACTCTCCATCGGGAATGGGGAGGGCCAGGACAGGCGGAGATGTAAGGGCCCTCTTTAAACCATCAAAAGCTGCTTGTTGCTCCGGGCCCCAGACGAAGGGCTTCTTGCCTGTGATCTTGTAGAGGGGCAGTGCCCACTCAGCATAACCCGCAATGAATCCCCGGTGGTAGTTAGCAAACCCAAGGAACCTCTCTACCTCCTTTGCGTTGCTGGGGACAGCCCAGTCCTTGACTGCAGCAATGTAATCATCTCCCATCTCAATGCCTTCCTTGCTTACCCGCCGCCCCAGGAATTCAACCTTGGTTTGGAATAGTTCACATTTCTTCGGCTTAAACTTTAAGTCGTACTCCCGGAAACGCATGAACACGGATCGCAAGTTCTCCAGGTGATCCAAGAAGTCCCGACCTAAAACCAGGGCATCATCTAAGAAGGCCAAAACAATACTCCAAGTAAGGCCTCTGAGTACAAGGTTCATCGCCCTAGAAAAGGTAGCCGGGGCATTGCATAGACCAAACCCCATGCGCACAAACTCAAACAGACCATACTTCGTCAAAAATGCTGTCTTCTTCCTATCCTGGGGACGGATCTTTATCTGATGGAAGGCAGAGTTGGCATCGAGCTTCGAAAACCACACATTTCCTGTAAGGGTGTCCAAGCACTCGTCTATCAAAGGCAGGGGGAATACATCCTTCCGAGTCACCTTGTTCAAACGGCGGTAGTCCAGGCACCATCTGACCTGACCGTCTTTCTTCCTAATCAGAACTGGAGCTGAGGCCCATTCAGACATAGAGGGCTGTATCACACCAGCCTCCAGCATTTTCTTAAGGTGGGATTCCTCCTCACCAGCAAAGAACATGGGAGTACGTCTCATCCGCTCCTTTACAGGGGGTGCGTCTCCGGTATCCATCTCGTGTTCTAATGCGGTGAAGTTCCCAAAGTCAAACTCACTCCGAGCAAATACATCTTGAAATTCTGAGAGCAGACTGGCCAGCAAGGCCCTCTCTTCTAAACTGAGTTCCACCGAGGAGCGCTCTAACAAATCCTGCAGAAATTCAGGCACCTCAGGGGATGTGGCTCCTGCCCCCCGATCCCCGTCATCCAGGCTGCCTACTGTCCTCACCAGGTAGGGCACAGGCTGGTGTGGATCAGCTTCCACTGCAGTACCAACAAGGCTACCCCCCATCAAGGTCACATCCCGATCTGAAGCGTTCACTACACAGATTACTGCACTGTCCCCTCCCACATGGTATGTATGGGGCATAAGAAGCACATCAGACTGCATATCAATGCCAGGGACCACCACAAAATCATCCAGCTTCTGATCCAGGCGACAGGGGCATAAAACAACAGAGCCAGCTGGAACTCGTACCTTCCGGGCCAAAGTCACCCTGGCCTCCGGAATCTCCTCAGCTCTGCCGAAGTTCATTTTAATTGTCTCCCCTCCCAAGGTCAAAGTCCCATGCTCTAAATCTAATTGAGCCTTCCGGGCATGAAGAAACTCCATGCCCAGCAACATGGGGTCCTGCAAGGGGGCGACATAAAGGTCAACCTCGTGAGTCTGTGTACCTATGCTCACTGCCACGGGTCCCACTATGAAACCTTTCAACTTGGTGTCCTTACCCGCCTGAGTCATAGTAACATGTCTTCGTATCGGGGGCTTGGGCTCTAGCTGGTCATAAACCTGAGTCGACAAAACACTGACCTCAGCCCCCGTGTCAACCACAGCACTCACCTGTGTGCCTTGCACAAGTAAACCAACAGAAAACCCTGTAGATGGGCGCAGCTGTCCAATAGGTATAGTGGGCTCATTCCCCTCATCCTCTGGTGACCTCTGACCAGAGCCACCAGGCTTGGTCCTCCCAAAGCTCTGGAACTTCCTAGTTCTATCCCGAGCTGGTCCAAGTGGCTCCGGAGTGGAGTGGGGGGCCACAAGCTTCCCCACTTCCTCGTCCAAGGATGCCTCTTCCTCCTCAGCTGAGAATAGCTCCGGCGATTGGGGCGTCTCAAAGCGGACCCTTAGCCTGCGCCGCTTGCACCTACGCCGCATACAGGAGGGGGGGTGACTAGCCCCCTGCTCCTTACTCTCCGAGTCTGTCCTCTCTGGGGACTGCTCTGGGTTCATAAATCGAACTGCCTGGGAGGGCCCTCCCTGGGATCCAGGCCTTCCACTTCTTGGTCCCCTCTCCTGGGACTCAGGCCTACGATACCTCTCACCAAGGGGTCCCTTCATCCGGGCTCCGCCCCGCGGCCCATCAGTAGCTACTAACTTCCCAGCAGCTTGGGTGGGGCAATCTCTACGAAAATGCCCCACCTCTCCACACTTAAAACACACAGCGGGCTTCGGGTCTCGCTCTGCCAATCTGGGTGGCAGGGTACCAGTCCACTGGGGTTTAGGGAGGGGGGCAGATCCTGTCTGCTTAACAGCTTGTTCCAGCTTTTCCATTCTGCTCCGGAGGGCTTCCAGCTCCTCCCCAGCAGCAACATTTACCGTCCCGGGATCGTCCTGTTCGGCATCCTCATCAGAGATCACCTTCCGCAGCTCTTTCTTGGTCCTAGGCCTATGTAGCCGGGAGTGCTGGTAGTACTGCATTCGCTCCACGGCTTCATCCACGGTCCTGGGATGCCCATCGAGTGCGTAAAGGCCAGCGTCTCGGTCCTCGGCTCCATAACATAGCCTAGGTATGGCGTGTGTGTGCACGTCCGGCACACAAGGGAAGGCTCGCGTCGCCAAAGTCAGCACCCTGTCTGCCCACTGACGAAGTGACTCTCCTGGATTCTGATTGGCAGCCTGGAAGTTGAGTTGATGAGTGAGATTGGGGGCAGAGGAGCCAAAACGCTTCTCAAATCTCTGCAAGATCTCACCTAGGCGGAGCTGGCTATTGGTTTCTAACAGCAAGGTGTAGTATTCACTGGCTGCCCCTTCAAGGGAAAAACAAAACTGGTCGTGCTGCTCCTCCTCTGTCCATAGCTGGCTGCGAGATAACCTAACGAACTTGTGCAAAAATGCCTTCCAGCTGGTCTTACCATCATACCTAAGGTCCTTATACCGGGGCTTACCCCCAGTGGCTGCCCTACCTGGGTATGGTGTGGTGCCCTGGTAACCAGGTGAGCCATAATGTATTGGTGTACTAAAGTTGCAAGCCTGGTTAGCCGGGACTGACTGACTAGCATAGTATCCCGGATGGGCTGCCCCATACATGTTAGGTTGAACATGTGCTATCCTCTCCCCCTCCCTTCCAAAATGACGGGCTGGGGTATTGGGATGGGCAGGACTACAAGTCATTGACACAGGAACACTATGGTGCTGCAGTGCACTGGGCACAGCCATACCATGGAGTGTGGCTGGAGTACTCTCGCCTCGATACAACACAGAATGGGCGTGGTCGGGTACTGGGGGTTGGGCATGCCTACCCCCAGGATTGATGTACACTGATTGGGGCGCATGGTAAGGTGTGCTTGTGGAACTAGCATATAATGATGTAGGTTGGGGTCTGGCAGCAGTCACACCAGTGTCTAAAGGATTTACTTGTGAATGAACCATTGCTGGGGACACTCCCACATTTACTGGGGCTGGGGCAGATATAGTGCGTGGCATTGAGCTCTGGGGTTGCAAATCATCCCCAGGGAGAGAGGGCGCACCAAAATCTGCTAGTCTAGGTTGGCTCTGTATGGGTGCAGGATCCCAGGTGAGCCCTACAGGATCTACGGGCCTCACCTGTTGACGATCATACTCGGAGGTGAGCTGTGCGGGCCTCACAGGCCTCTCAGATTGCTGACTAACACACGGTGTATGGGACGGAAGGGCGGGGTCAAGTGGGTGTGGTACAACCGCACCCAAGCGGCTTGGTCTATAACCCATAGTAGCAGGGCCCCCCAGGTTAGCTATGTCTCCCACAAGGACAGGGTGGCTACTAACTGAATGCACATGCCCTAAAGAATATGGATGCTCTAACCCTGAATTTGAAGGGGCCTCACTATATTCTTGTTTAGGGTGGGTACAACCCACAGTGCTACCAGGTGAGCTACACCTACACAGGCTACCTAGAGAGGACACCAGGGAGTCGCTTGACATCATCCCTGGTGAGCCAAATTGAGGCTGGGCAAACCTTACCTCTTTTCCTGACTCTCCATGAAATACACTACCCTCCCCACAGGGGATGCCTGAGTGCAGGCCGGGCATAGGTGTAGAGGGACCCCCCAGGGGCAACCCCCCTCCCATGTGGCCTGACATTGACTGAGCAAAAGGTGTGTGACGGGAGGCAAAATGCTCACTCCCGCTATAAGCGTATGGCGAATAACCCCCCTCCCCGGGGTATCCCCCCACCCTACCCGGAGTGTGAGGGGTGATATTGTCTGACCGCGTGATAGCCGGGTCACTACCCAGACCTAAAGCCGACACGGCTTCCTCCAGGGACATATTCATAATAAATAGTACAAAATAGTTTTCAAATAAAATCACAGTCTACAAAATCACTAAATCACTTGCAATAAATATATACACAAATTAATTCCAGTTGATTCAAAAAATTATTGCATCAGAATCAAAAAACAATTTGCAACTATCACACCTGCTCTAAGCACCAAAAATGGCGGCTAAAAACAATGCCAAAAAAAAAAAAAAAATTTCCTGACAGCAGTACGGGAATCTAGCACCGGGCCCCGCGAGTTGGGCGCCAGTAAAGTAACTACCCGGGGGTATAGTACTTATAACAATATTTATTATCACTATATACAAATATACAATATACTCTGTAGTGGGTTCTGGCCCGGGCTGACTCACCGTCTCTGCCGCACGTCTTGTCCGTCTGACATCTTGGCGGTGAAAGAGATCCGTGCGACTGTCCCGCCATCTGACGTAGCCTCGTCAGTAAGTCGTACCACGGGACAGTCGCACAGATACTACAACATCCTAATCAAACTGGCAGTCTTCATTCTCAATGTCGATATATCTGTTACAGTATGGGATTTTGCACATGCTACTTATATAAATCGTGTACATGTAAACATGATGAAGTTCCTTGTGATGAATAAAACGATGTGCATGGTGCATCTTGGAGGCTTTTGTATTTATATTCGTGCCTTCCTATTTCCGTTTTTAATTATTAAAATATGAAACACTATAAACCCTATTTTACTTTTATTAATTTAGCCCGCATTTCTCATTAATCATGCTAATCCGTTTTATTTACCATGATAGCAAAATTTATTACAGGTAATTTCGTAAAGATTCACCAATTCTTATTGTGAAATGTGCAACTTCACAAGTTTCCACAAGTCTAGACAACAAAGGTCATTGAGTACAAACACCTGTGTCACTTGAAATCAACATGGTTTGCACACGAGAGAGAGAGAGAGAGAGAGAGTTGTGAAATATAACTGGACTACTTGTTCATGTTGATATATAGAATTCCCTCTGCAGAATATTGTAGAAGATTTCCCATTAAATAATGTTACATTTTTGTATTTCCGAGAGAGAGAGAGAGAGAGAGAGAGAGGGAGATAATTACTCAAGACTATTCAGATTTTACAATGTAATTTACAGAAGGTTCACTAGATCTTGATGATTATAATAACATGAAAAATTTAGGACTTCTGTTGTACATAAAATGGACACTGTATGATAAAAATATTGAAACATGTATATAAGACTACCCCCCCCCCCTTTCCTAATTTTCAGAACTGAAATATTTCGTAGGGTGAAGAGAGAAGACTAAAGGAGCAATAACAGATTTTTTTATTCCCTATGAATTATTCAACTGAATCAATAATCGTAAAACCATTGGCATTTGTAACAATAATGTTCATCCCCCCTTTTCCTGCAACAAATATACTTATACCTATATTCTCATGCTAATAACATAATTGGATTATGAATGCTCACTTTATAATAAAACCATACTAAATCATAAGATTAATGTAATTAATAATTTTTATATGAACAAATTGTTCATTTGATAAAAACTGTGTTCTACACCCCCCGTCTTTTTCCACATTTTTTAAAAACATTATATATCAGCATCATACATAGATTGTAATATCATTTCATCACTTTACGGATTTTTTTTAAGTATTGAATAATCTGCTTGAAATTTCAAAATTAATTTTTAACACTGCAATGAGAAAAAAGCTGATTTTGCCAAAACGTTTTAAGTCCCAGAAAAGTACATTTTTGTACAGTGAAAAAAGACTAAGTCCAAATTAGGTACATAAAAAATACATCCTTATTTTACCGATTTTGCCAAAAAAGTTTAAGTCCCAGAAAAGTACATTTTAAGTACAGTGAAAAAAGACTAAGTCCAAATTAGGTACATAAAAAGTACAGCCTTTTTTTACTGATTTTGCCAAAATGTTTTAAGTCCCAGAAAAGTACATTTTTAGTACAGTGAAAAAAGACTAAGTCCAAATTAGGTACAAAAAAAGTACTGTGAAAAAAAAACTTAGTCCTAAAAAGTACAAAAAAGTACTGTGGAAAAAAAACTAAGTCCAAATAAAGTACAAAAAAGGTCATCAGCTTTCAGAGGCTATCTGGCCCATTACAAAAAAAGTATACTTTTCTGACCTTTTTCTAAAAAGCACAAATTTATATAGCACAAAAGTAGCATTAAGGTATACTTTTTTGTACTTTATTTTGGTATGGGATACCAGAATATTTGCCCCAAGGTGACAGGAAAGCCCTGGAGTGTTAGTCACCCGATGCTGAAGAAAGAGGGTGACATAACACTCTAGGGCTTTCCTGTCACCGAGGAACAAATATTATATAAATATTGCATGTAGACTAGTTGAGTGTAACATTGAAAAATTTTACCCCAAGCAAACCATTGTCAACTGAGTCGGCAGACTTGTCGAAATTTTAAATCACTGTCAGACATTTGGTCTGACAAAGTCAAATGCTCTGTTGGACGAGTCAAACTTTTGCCAGACCAGATACATGTACCTTATTTTGACCCTGACAAAGGAGTATGAATAGAGCACCAAAATTCCCTTCTTTATTTTCAACAGCTTTCAATCTTTCAAGTTTCCTTTCTTGGGATAGAGAGTCTTTAATAAGAGGCATAAGGCCACACCACTTTTCAATATAGTTCTTCAGATTTTAAAAATAAAAAGTAAGGTGAGAGGACGAAATAATTTTACAAATATTATTTTTCACTTTGGGTTTAAATAGTATGAGGCGAGCCAATACAAGTAATATAAATTTTTTTAATGAATAAAGCTTAAAAAATAAAGACTAAAATTATTAGATTTCATTTGTATACCACATGAACTTATGATTTTTTAACTTTTTTGATATTGTTTTAAATAAAAAAATTTCAGGTTTCAAAGACTTTATTTTCATAACAAGTAATGTTTTGCTACATTAAATAAGGTCCTTTTGAATAATTTCCTCTCAAATTTGATGCCCATTCTTTCAAATTATTAAATAAATTCTGTGGTCTTTTTTGTCTATAATTTTTCCAGGGAGTGAATAATTTTTGGAAGCATAAAACGTGAAAACGCGTCTACTTTCCGATTGTCGTGTTTTGAACGAGATACGTGTTACAATGCAATTTAGTTTCATTTCTACAAATGTTCTGTTCAGTTCTGTGCAAATTCCTAGGGACATGTCCAGTCTTGAAATCTTAATTACACCGTTCTTAGATTTTTTTATTTTGATAGAGCAAACATCATAATCAATATTCACCAAATCTTTCGTGGACTTTTCGATGTTCTCTTAAAGTAACATCGAACAGCGCTTCAAAAGTTTCATGGGCTTCTAGTTCGATTGCAGTATAAGGGGAAAAATCACATCCACTGTTTTTAACTATTGGCTCATCGTACATATAAATAAACAGGCATTGTGAGAAACTTCACACATTGTTACACAGTACGAGTTAGGAAGTACGAACCCTCCCAATCCCGATGTACTCGGATATTTTTGGATGCGTGGGCAGACATATTTTTTTGATAATATAATTTGGATTTATTACAAATAGAAGTGGCGCATCCGACGAACTATATTGCAAATTGGTATGGCCTAAATGACACGTTTTATGACTTTGCTATGATAAATCAAATTGACCATTGTCAATACGCTACATACATGGCCATCTTTTCTGTGTTTGTGACCTTCAGCTGCGCCTCCCGATCCCGACCTATATCATGCATCACGCTCGATTTTTTCAAACGGTCATCTGGACCAACGTTTTCTTAAAAGTTATCGGTCCAGACAAATTACAAGCCTTGCGAACAGGACCAACGGATTTCGACAAGTCTGCTGAGGCTCGGTTGACAAAGGTTTTTTGGGGGGTGAAATATTTCATTGTAACTCTCAATTACATGCAATATATATTATATTATACTGAATGTTTTAATAGTGGAACTTTCATGCTTAAATTCTGTGCAGTCACTACTTTGTCGGTAAGCTGCAGTATAAAGGTTAGCTTTTCAGAGACAACATCATAGATTTTTAAGACGATCTGGGGGAACTTTGAACACAATTTTGGTGTTTCAAGTGAATTTATTAGAAAACCATTCATTATTTGCACAATATTAAGGCCCAAATGAAGTGGTGGATTTATTTAAAAGTAGTATCACATACAATTTTTCATTAAGTACTATTTTCGGAGCAGGTTTTATTCAAATTTACCTTAACTCAGTTGCAAGTCTTGCAACTGAGTTAACTTATGGTAAATTCGAATAAAACCTGCTGAGAAAAGTGGATAATTATAGACAAATAAACTTCGTGTACACATATCTTTTTAATTATTTTTGGAATATTGAAGCAATATAAAATTTGTCTAAAGATTTGGACATACATGTGAAGAAAATGAACAGAAACTGCAAATAATTGGAATTTTTCTAAGTCCAAGGGTCAAAAATTGCTCAATCCTACCTATTGATATTCTTATGGTAAATCTGTATACCAAATTTCATTTCAGTATGTGCAACCTCGCGAAGAAAATGAACGGAAACTGTTGGTGGACCGACAGACTGACCGACCGACAGACAGCAGCAAAGCAATATGCCCTACATTCTTTAAAGGGTGACATAATTATCAATTTTTTAATTAAAGCATTACGTTTACCTCTTTATTTTTCGTATGTAACATGTGTAATAAGTATACACCGTGCAGTTTGTCACACGTGTGTATGTGTCGTGCTAGGAACAGCAAAAGGGTCACTCGGCACACCTCATTTAATCTGATGGTGATAGAATTGGCCGAGGTTTGCCGAATGTGATAAAGTACCGTAAATTACCCATAGTCGCGAAATGCGGGGTGATTCGGAACACCCAAAATGACTGTAATAGTTGCATTACAATGTGTAAAATAAATAAAGATAAATGACACAAACATACTTTTTTCCAGAAATCAACAATTTTTCTCATAGATTTATAGTTAGATAGGTAGTCTGAATGTTTGTGAGATAAAGTGGGAGAATTTTGTACGATTTTGTCACAATGTTAAACATGAGTCCCAATTACATAGCAAACTAGATGTAGATAGAACGTTCTATCGTTAAAATGATATTGCCCTACGGACCCGGCTTGGAGGTTATAAAACTTTTTGAGTACGTACTCTGTGCTCAAACTCAAACTCCGTTCTCTAACACCTTACTCATACTCAAAATTTATATACAAATTAGAGAGGACTTTTTAGCATGAGTATGGTTTTGGAGAACGAGTTTGAGTTTGAGCACCGAGTACATACTCAGAAAGTTTTATAACCTCCAGGCCCGGTTTATGATTGATTGATTGATTGTATGTTGTTTTACGTCCCATTCGAGAATTTTTCACTCATATAGAGACGTCACCTTATACCGGTGAAGGGCTTCAAATTTTGACCTTTACTCGGCACTCAGGGCCATTGAGCAGTGAGGGATCTTTATCGTGCCAACGCCTGCCGTGACACGGGGCCTCGGTTTTTAAGGTCTCATCCGAAGGACCCGCAACTTTCACTTCAAAGTGCCGAGCGCATGGCGAAGGAACAGTTGCTACCCATTTTTTATCGACTTAGGTCAGTCGCGGCCGAGATTCGAACTCACGACCTCCCGATCACGGATCCCGGTTTATGTGATGAGGGCTAAAATTAATAACATGCAAAGTCGCATATTTAAGCATCAGAGAAAACTTACGATTTCTTGATATTTTAGGGATTTATTATTTTAATTGTCATTTTTCACTCAAAATCAGTCAAAAAAATCTATCAATCCATGCATCAAATTTTGTTTGTGTTATGCGTCTTTCAGCGTGTTCAGCAAGATATCTAAATGGCGCGAAAAAGAAGCAGCATCTGTAATAATCTACATTTATAAAAAAGATCCAAAATATATCTACTTACTGTAAATTTGCCTAGATTTCTTCTCAATACAGTTTTTGCAGGTAGAAACGAGGCAAATTATATCTTGCATTATTACAATAAAATATAACACAGACACACTGAGTCTCTGTCTCAGTAACTTTCAGCTTGGCCAACAAGTTAAAATTGTCAAAACATGAATACAAAGAATGAGTCGCATATCACTCTTTAAGAGAAATAACTCGTTCTAAATACTACCTTTCACCTCTTGACGGATGAGTTATGTCCCTTGGATTCTTAAACGATTTGATGCTTCTGCTCGCATCATATGGATATGGGGACTAAGCTTTCAATGTTAGAGGTCCGCAGATTAATCACCCTGGATATTAGAAACATTTTTTTTACTCAGTTTACCAAATTATTTTTTTTTAAATTCTTACCCAAAACCAGAATTCTCTGATGAGACTGTAGCTCTACTGGTTGTACTTTTAAAGGAAGATAAAAGTAGCACTTGGACTTGAACTTTGCAACAGCAATAAATAGAATAATGATCCTTGGTTTAGTCTGTTTTTCTGGCAAGATTTTTGCAATCAGAATAAAACTGTAGGAGGAGTAACCTTTTAAAATAATTTTACAGAAATTTCGATTTAAATAACCATGGCAACATCATTCAACAAAATCAAAAAGAAATAATGATAATTATGTATCTCAGTGTAATCTACTTGTATGCCAAGTTATACTGAAAACAGACTAAACATGTAGGAGGAGTAGCGTTTTGAAAATATTTCAAAAACTTTCTATATTTAGTAACCATGGCAAGACCGTTCATCAAATCCAAAACTGGTCCAGAGAATTATGTATCTTAGTGTAGTCTACTTGTGTGTCAAGTTATACTAAAATCAGACCAAAACTGTAGGAGGAATAGCATTTTGAAAGTATTTGAAGGAAATTTCTGTTTTTAGTAACCATGGCAACACCGTTCATCAAAATCAAAAACCGATATATAGAATTATGTATCTTTGTGTAGTCTACTTGTGTGACAAGTTATAATGAAATCAGATCCAAACTGTAGGAGGAGTAGCGTTTTGAAAGTTTTACACAGAAATTTCTATTTTTAGTATCCATGGCAACACCGTTCATTGAAATCAAAAACCGATACACAGAATTATGTATCTTAGCGTAGTCTACTTGTGTGCCAAGTTATAATGAAATCAGATCAAAACTGTAGGAGTAGTAGCGTTTTGAAAGTTTTTCACAGAAATTTCTATTTTTGGTAACCATGGCAACACCGTTCATTGAAATCAAAAACCGGTATACAGAATTATGTATCTTAGTGTAGTGTACTTGTGTTCCAAGTTATATTGAAATCGGACAAAACTGTAGGAGGAGTAGCATTTTGAAAAATTGTTTACAGACGGACGGACAGACAGACAGACGGACGGACGACGGACACCTTACTATCGCATAAGCTCTTCTGGTCTCTGACCAATAGAGCTAAAAAAAAAAGGGGGGGGGGACTAGAAACAATTTAAAAACCTTTTTTTTTCAACTTGTTAAATATACCAGTGTTTGTTTCTTACGGTTGTTTTTCGATTCATTATTGCATTTTTTTTAACTTGAGAGGCCCAATGTATACAATATATGAAAGTCGTTTCCCAACAATATTTATTTTTCTTCTGAGCCAAATGAATACCAAATGAGAGAAAGAGAGATAGAGAGAGGGGGGTTACGCAAGCTGATGGGAATAAACAGATCAATAACGAATTCATTTTGTTTCAAGTAATATTTTTTTCTTTTTCTAAAAGGGTGTAAATTAATGTCCAGCTATGTGATTTAATAGATTTTTCGCTTGTATTCACCGTTACCCGAGTTCACAAATCAGGTAAAAAAATATAACCGTTCCTATAATTTACAAAATCTTTTGTACAACTGAGAAAAACGCCTAGAAATAAATAGCATAAATGATTTTCCAGGTGGTACAAATGATTTTATTTACTTTTATACCTTATAAATACCTTTTAGTTTATTTATTTTATTTATTTATTTACATTTCTATACCTTATATTGTAAAAGCGATTTAATTTTGTTCAAAAAATTGAAAAGGAACACATACTCCGTCCTAGTATTATGAACAATATGCGTTTGTGTAACACTGATACCCCCGTACGTATTGCAGCTTATGGCAAGGGTTGAAGTTTCTCAAATGCAAGTCAAACTCCAAAGGTCAAGATCTAAAGTATTTATACCCAGCGAAAAGTGTTTTCAAAAGTTACGGCCAAGGTTAAAGTCTTATTTTTTTTTTGTAAAAGTGGGCAATGAGGTCAAATTTGGTGGTACCCAAAGAAAGGTCTTGTCACTAGGGATACACTTGTGAAATATGAAATCCATAGCCCCACCCACTCAAAAGTTATAGGCAAGCTAGGTTAAAATTTTTGCGGACAGACAGACTGAGGGACAGGACAAAAACTATACACCCGAATCTTCGATTACGAGGGCATGAAAATATTAGTAATTCAGCACTGACGGATTAAAGGGGGGGGGGGGGCAGGGGGCCCGGGCCCCACCTTTTTTGTCCAAAATAAACATAAGATTTAATAAATCATTTTTTTCGTGTGGCTGTGGTCCCCCACCTCGACTGGTTGGGCCCCTCCCCTTTTCAAGATTCCTGGATCCACCACTGTTCAGGCACATGCATTGGCAGTGGTCAGAATCAAGTTCAACTGATTCCTTTTTCTGTGAATACGCGGATATTACAAGTTCTTTCATGTTATTTGAATTTTAACTGGCTGTCCTCTTTGTTCATGTGGAACGTATGAAGATGTTTATCATTATTTTTTTGCTTGTAGAAATTATGCAAATGCTAGAAAAAATATTTTCAACTACCTGTTTATGCTTGAAGAATTGGTTACAGTTGACATAAACCTGTTATTATGGGGTGATAAAGATTTGCCTGTGTTAACTAATAACAATATTTTTGCTGCTGTCCATAAATTTATTGATGAAACTTGTAGATTTTAAATTGACGTGTTATTCACTTATATCACTTGAAAATATTATATTTTAATGTATTATTTGCATGACATATTGTTATATATGGGGAGAGGAACCAGTAAGTTGTAAGAACTTGTTTCCAATCCTTTTGATTTATTCAATAAAACATGTTCAAAAACTGGCTAATTTTAAAAAAGTGAAAAAAATCCAAGTATTTGCAACGTTTCAGAGGATAGTATTTCCCTTTCAAATCTCATGAAAAATTTCTTCAGTTGGTGATAAGACAAATTTTGGTATTTTTCTTTGTTTGAGACATTTTGCAACCAGTTTAGAAATCAAAAGATAATACAATGCAATATCTTTAGAAAAACTTTTGCGAAACAAAAATGATATACGGTAACGTGTTCTCAGACCTGAACAAGACCATAACTACCATTGAGGCAAGTGAGGCAAATGCCTCACTAAAATTTTAGAAATTTCTGAAAAGTGAACTTAAATTAATTATGTGTATCTTTGTACAAAATGAAGACTTTTAACTTTTGTTTCATTACCTGTAAATCAATAATCTCACAAGGTACTTCATTATCGTTTAGAAAGCGTGTAAAAAAATAATTCAAAACGTGAAAACTTTAAAAAATTGTCTTTGCCTAAAAAAACAGGTTTCGGGACCCCCCTTTGAGAACCACCTTGGCCCCCAGATCCCTTGCCTCACTAAAAATTTAGGAAACGAACCTTTGATTATGAGAAGGGCTAGCTGCCCCCCCCCCCCCCCCCCCGAGTCAGATTATTTTCTTGTGAATCTAGGAGTCTAGATCAAGGACATATTGTTTATTTTTTTTTAATAACTAAAGAAAGGAAAGCTGTCAAACTCATAAAAAGGGGTAGGTGGGGTGTAGTACCACTCAAGCTTTAGAATCAAATGATCATCCCCTAACAAAAGTCGAATCCTGAAGGAATTTAATAAACATGTAATAATATTAACTGTTGAAAAGATATCTTTTCTGGGGGGTAAATACCCCAGATTTGAATCAGGGGCCTGTCTTACCAAATAATTTACGTCTAAGACCAAAAAATTAAGTTTCGAAAGTAATTATTCTGTTTAAAATTGCTTTTGTAACATAACTTAATACATTCCTCTGAAAAAGATTAAAACCAATGTCAATATAATGTTAATTAGAAAGTTATATGGAGAAATAAATTTTGGTCTTAGTCGTAAGTTCTTTTGTAAAACAGGCCACCCGATTTCTTCACGAACGATTGCAATGGATAATAATTAATAATGTTAAATCTAAGCTTCATCCTCGTATTTAATGTCTCATATGTATGTTATTGTGCTGCTTATAAAATGTATAATCATTGTCCTCCTCTTTCGCGAAAGTATCCATGTACAATTCTTAAATGTCAAGGCTGTCAGAATGGGGGTCGGATTCAAACCCTCCCCCCTTAAAAACACTCGAGAAGGGATTTTTAAAAAAAATCATCTCTTTGAAGCTAATGGTTTAGTTTATTCACAAGAGAAAACAAGATGTGTTTGTTAAACACTGATGCCCCCATACGGCAGTTTATGGCGAGTGTTGAACTTCGAAGCTATGTTAAGGCTTTCCGAAGCTTAAAATACGCTGAAAACATAATATGTCATTGCGAGGTCGGCTTTGGTTTTAATTTATAAGTATTGAACTTTAGTACTTCCAATTTATATACAGGGTTTCCTCGGCTATATATTAACATATTTGTTATGAGATCACATGACTTTGTTGATCACGTGACGGTCATTCATATTTCTGTAAGTGTTTCATATAAATCGCTTCGGCGCAGCTGATTAACACAATAATTATTAAAATTTTGTTATATAAATAAACTCATCGTATCCTTGTGTATCCGAAATGTGCTTGGGAAAAGTCAAAGTATTACTTGGGTACAAAATATTTCCTGAGAAATTCAACTTACCTACATATTTGAGGGTATTTTCCACACAATATCTTAATCTGTATTAAAACAAAGCCAACACACATTATTCCCAAGCAAGATTCAGTTAGAGAACAACCTCTTCTTACAGATTTCCACAAAAATTCTCAGATTAATCCTCATTAATCACCTGCGCCAGACTCTTTTACAGACACAAAATAAATTCTACCTCCAACCACGGGTATAAAACAGAGTACATTTCAAAAGTATATTTTTCATAAGCATTTTGAACATGCTGAATTTCAATCAAGGGTAGGTAAGCGGTGTAATTTTAAAATATTCGGACATATAAGACTTAAAAAACCTCTAACGACCCGTGAATTTTGCAATAGCTAACTAGCATTTTACATGCAGTTTGAAATAAAGTGTAAAGTCCATGACACTCTCCCCGTCATAACACCTCAAATTTGCAGTGACTTGACGTCATTTTCCATTATGACGTCATATTTTGGTAGTTCAGAGATGTGAAGGCACAGAGTGCACTGTGATATTCTACGGGAAGCCTTAACCTACCTGCCTTTCTCAAATGCAAGTCAAACTCCAAGGTCAAAATTGTTGGTATTCAAAGGAAGGTCTGTCATAAGGAATAAACCTGTGAAATATGAAAACCCTGGTACTAACTGTTCAGAAGTTATGGCCAACGTTCAAGTTTTTTGAAAGTGGGTCAATGTCAAAAATATTTATACCCATTGAGAGGTCTTGTCAAAATGAATACAGATGTGAAGTATAAGAGCCCTAGCACCATTTGTTCAAAAGTTATGGCCTAGGTAAAATTTGGTAATTTTGTGTAAAAGGGGGTTAAACTTCAAGGCCAAGAGGTCAAATTTGGTGGTACCCAAAGAAAGGTTTTGTCTCTAGAAATAAACTTGTGAAATATGAAAGCCACAGGGTCTGCTCCACCAACTCAAAAGTTATGGGCAAGGTTAAAATAAAGTTTTTGCAGACAGACGGACCAGACTGACGAACGAACAGGGCAAAACTGTAAACCTATAGAGTTTAGCACAGACATATTATTTGAACATTTTAAACTTAGACAGTATTAATATCATAATCATTTTTAGTTATTAGTAGTGAAAGTAAAATGAAATAATAGTTTATTAAATCAGAATGTATATTATAAGTACCTCAAATTCGGTGACTTTATAATTGGAAAAAGGACTTTAATTTTATGAACTATTATTATCCTGTTAAAACAAATTGGATTTTGTTGTTGTTCCAGTGTACTATAATTTGGTAAATCATTTTGTACTGAAATTGATCCGAATAGACCAATCAAGCCCATCGATAGTAAGTAATAAAATATGAACGGAAATGCAATGGTATTATTAAGATTTTTAACCAAGAGCAATAAAATTGGGAACTTTGAGGTAAATAAGAAAAAGAGCTTAGGGCTAGAACTCCTGGGGTGTAGAGATGGGGACTGAGCCCATAAATATTAGTAATGAGTGTTTACTTGCATTTGAGGGTGGTGCCATGTTGGGGTTCATAGGTCAACGGACAGACCTACTGACAAAGCGTAGGTGGTTAGTAATGGGGGGTTAGCCAATGAAATGCATTTTTATATCCGGGACCATGAATACCCCTCTGAGCACAAAATACCCTGTTTTGCCAGAAATCGGGGTGATTGTCTTTTTAGGTCACCTGAGTCACTCAGGTGACCTATTGCTATCTGTTTTCGTTCGTCGTGCGTCGTGTGTTAACATTTGAACATTTTCAGCTTCTTCTCTGAAACCGCTGAATCAATTTCAGCCAATTTTTGCATATGGCATGTATGTGTGAAGGGGAACAAAATTTGTGAATGTCATGGTCCCTGCCCCCCTGGGGCCTGAGGGGTTGGGCGAAAACCATCAAAATTAATGCAATCTTTAAAAATCTTCTTCTTTACTCCTGGACATCAAGCAGTCAAACTGTTGACATGATTGTAATAAGCATTGAGCCCTCTACCAAAATTGTGAAATTCATGGCCCCAGGGTCAGGGGTTCTGGTGCTAGGACGGGGCTATATATACAGGGGTTCGGGGGGGGGTATATAGATCATATAGTGAAAGTGCATTATTTCTTTGAAAATCTTTTTCTCTACTCCTGGGTATTATTTAAACAAATTAAATACATAGTTATGATAAGCAAGAGTAACTCTACCAAAATTGTGAATTTCATGGCCCCAGGGTCAGGGGTTCTGATATTAGGGCGGGGCTCTATTTATTATATAGTAAAAATGCATTAATGCTTTAAAAATCTTCTTCTCTGCTTCTGGGTATTATTTAAACAAACTAAGTACATTATTATGATAAGCAAGGACACCTCTTCCAAAATTGTGAAATTCATGGCCCCAGGGACAGGGGTTCTTGTGCTAGGGTGGGGCTATATAGCCCCTACAGTGAAGGTGAATTATTTCTTTGAAAATCTTCTTCTCTGCTTCTGGGTACTATTTAAACAAACTAAGTACATTGTTATGATATGCAAGGATGTCTCTTCTAATATTGTGAATTTCATGGCCCCAGGGTCAAGGGTCCTGGTTAAAAGGTGGGGAAGGGGGGGGGGGCTCTATTGATTATATAGTGAAAAATCAAAATTTCTTTGAAAATATTCTTTTCTGCTTCTGGTTAAAAAGCAAAAAAGCTAAGTATATACTTATGATGAGCAAGAGTGCTTCTTCCAGAGTAGTGAATTGCATGACCTCTGGGTCAGATGTGCTGGTATAAGGGTGGGGCTGTTGATAATGTAGTGAAAATGCATTAATTCTATTAAATAATCCTGTCTGCTCCTTAATGTTAAGCAGTTAAACAAAGTGATTACTTATGATGAGCAAACTTGAAACTTCTGGTCCCAGGGTGAGAGGCTCTTGTGTTTTTTCGGTGGTGAAGGGGGGGGGGGGGCTCTATTGATAATATAGTGAATCTGTAGTAAAAATGCATTATTTCTTTAAAAATCTTCTCTGCACTTGGGCATATCAGGGGCAAAAAGTGTAAAAGTTGTAATAAGGAAGGGTATTTTTACCAGATTTTTGAACATCTGGACCATTTGGTCAAGTGTTCTGGTCCTAGCCAGGGCTCAATTAATTTGCATTCTACTGAGAGGAGTTATTCCCCTTTGCCGTTTACTTTTTATAATTAATCATTGTAAATAATGTACTTGAAAAATTAATAGAATAAGAGAATTATGCAAGAATTTTTATTGTATAATACAAAAAGTATTTTCATAGTTTTAATGATCATGTGGACTTGTAAGTAATAGATAAATAAAAATGAGACAAAAATAACTTGTCTTATTAAATGTTCATCAAAGACCAAGAGAGGCCAATGTAAGAGATTACAACAAGGAATTAAAATAGTACAAAAGCACTGATAGTTTGTTAATATACTGTATGGTGATAGTGATAAATGGGGAACAGATTAGAACCTAATTTATGAACTGTTAATGAATAGTAGACTAATTATTTTGTTGATCCTGATCACCCTATTTTTCTTGCTTTTGGGCAACAAAGCTTCACCTTTCATTTCATTTTAATACTCTATGGATCCTCTAAATTGTTGTATTATACTCAGGTGACCGTTAAGGCCCTTGGGCCTCTTGTTCTTTCTTATTCTCATCTCAGATTCTCAATTCTCTCTCTCATTATTTTATTCTATTTTTGAGAATCATTATTTTGGACTTTTATTTATTTTTGGGAGTTCAGCCTTCAACTCTTTCTGTTTGGACGGATCCTGTTGTCATTGAAATAAACAGAGTATTGGTTTATTCAGATCAAAACTATACGATCACTGTGAATTTGGATTTATTTAATAAACTTTGAAATCAACCAAAGTTTCGTCATTGGCTTACAAAACCTATATACCCCTGAATCTTCGACAATTGGGGCATAAAATTAAAAACCTTTTAAAATGCACAAGAACCTACCCATTAATTAAAAAAAATATTCTGAGCTACAAGAGGTACAGGTAGTAACCTTTAAGACCCCCCTCCGCAGCCCTCTCTCCATAGAGCTGGTGACCGCACTTTGATTAAAGGGTTTGTTATTAAAAGAAGTGTAGTATTTTGTTATATATGTATTTATTTTTCATTTTATAGATAGGCATATTTTTTCTTAACAATCCCATTAAAAACCCTGTTTTCTTCAAAAATACATACTTTTCTTATAATGCAGGGAAACAAAAAAACATCTGTAACTAGACATTTTGTTTTAAACTTTAAAAATTAGTGACTAATAATGGTTCAAGAATATCCTGTCCTACAGAAAAGTTCAGTTCCTCTCCATGTCTGGAACTAGCAATAAAAATATGTAACATTAAAAAAAAATAATAAATTGTATTCTGTACAATTTTAAGCAGAATTAGTTCCCAAAACACATTCCACAATAATGGTGTCATTTACAGCAATGAAATTTATTTGACACTTATGACAGATATGAAAACAGGAAATCTTCTCTCATAAGTTGAGTCAAAATACAAAAACAAAACATATGAAAAATACATTGGTACTTTCCTGTCAACAACATGCCTGAAGGCTTTTACAGTCACCTGTACACGTTTAAAAATTAAGACAATGACAATTACTTTATTCACATAAAACTAGTAACAGTTGAAGAGAACAATAATTAGGACAAATATATAGATGACAATGTACATTGAGTGGAAAAAAATTAACCAGCCAGGAGAGCAAACTCTCTCGATAATCTTTTGTATGAGTTTACATAGATTTATCACCTTTTTTTTTTTTGATTTTAAACAGATTCTCAAATTTATATACATTCAGATTCACAGTGTAATAATAATAATTATATAAATGCTTGTTTTAACATTTCATCAGTACATTTGAATAAATAATGAAACTCAGCACACATTTCTTTACAATTACATAGGTTACAGATTCTTAATTCTCTAGGAATACTGTGCCATCTCCTTGTTTCAATAGGGAGCATAACGTTACCAGTTCTAAATTTACAAAACATTCTCAAAAATTTCAATGGTAAAATATCAAAATATTTCTAAATAACCTGTAATTAAATGCTTTTGGTGAATTGGACATTTCACTATACCGTGATTGTTTAAATTGTTCTATAAGAGTATGATATACTTTATTTTTTAACCATTTGGCATTAACAGTATACATTTCCAAATAATTATATATCACAATCATTTAAAATTTGTTTTACAAATTTACACAATGGCGTTTCGTTTTGGTTCATATTTAGTGTCAGAAGTTTTGAAGATACTTTTGAATTGTTTGATGCAAACAACTTAGCACAGAAAGTAATTCTAACCTCATATAATATTAATTAACAATGAATATCTTCATAGTTCACCATAATAAAAATTACATTAGGAGTAGATGACTTCACATACATGTATCAGATATGTTTACAAAATTTAAGGTCTAGTTTTTCAATTAACAAAACTTATTAAAACCCCACATTTCACATCCGTATAACAAAATTGGTTTAAGAATTTTATCGAAGAGGTCAAGTTTGCATTTCATAGATAAACAGGAAATTGACATTGGATTTGTACAGAAATGAATTCCACCATATAGGATACCTAGACAAAGAGTGTGCTAAATTTCAAGCATCTGCAATTAGTAGTTGCTAAGAAAACTGTGTTTAAAATTTGTAACGGGGAGACACACAAGGGTAAAACAATTTACCCTCTCTCCTTCAGAACGGGGGTATAACAAATAATGTGCTAAAATTTCATGTATCTGCAATGAGAAGTTGCTAAAAAAAAATGGAAAAGATATTTAGTATGGCAAGGAAGTTAACATCAGATTTGAACAAAATTAAATCCCACCATGGCATGCCTAGACAAAGAGTGTGCTAAAATTTCTAGCATCTGCGATGAGTTGTTGCTGAGAAATTTGTCACAAAATTTTATTACAGACAGACAGACATACAGGGGTTAAACAGTATATCCCCTCTCCTTTTGAGTGTGGACAAATAATGATCATTGCTTTATTAAAATAAATTATAAGAAAAGCCTTTACAGGTGATGCAAACAACAAGCTAAATCAGAGAATTTGTATCCTCCACTTGAGGAAAAAAGAAGAGCATGATCAGAATTGGGTCGGGGTTCGACCCCCTTCCCCGGATTTGCAGAATTATTAAATGTATGTAATGAAGCAAATAAAGAAAACACCAATATGGATATATAGATTTGATTGGTTATTCTTTAAAATGTGTACATAAGATTCTTTTTATATAAAAAAATTATCACACTGTAATAATGATTTTATGCGAAAGTTTGTACACTTTATTCGTCATCACTTCTTCATTGCATATGCTAAATACTATATTTAGTAAATTGAAAAAAAAACGACCACCCCCCCCCCCAACAAAAAATCCGAGATTTGAACACAGTGCCTCTCATATGCTTAGCGAGAAACATACCCCTACACCAACAAGGCACTTGATTTGCGAAGAATACAAACAGTAGGTCAAATATACATGTTTTTATCACATTCGACGTCAAAATTTTACATGTTGTCTTAACTAGCCTTTACTTAACCTTTTGACTTCAAAATCAATAGGTGTCTTCCTTAGACCATAGGGAAGGGAATTTTCATGTAAAATTTCTTTGCAAAAGATGAAGGACTTCTCGAGATATCGCATGGTAATGAAAGTGTTACTTATGTGCTGGGAATTAAGGGGAAAAAATAGACAAAAAAAGGTATAATTGGAAAATACTGAGATACTTAAAAAAGCGGAATACGAAGTTTAAAGCGGACTGAGCAAATCTGAATAGCGGAATTCTACTTTAAAGCGAAAAAAAACATGTATGATTTTATTGCAAAAGCTGAAAGGTTTCTCGAGATATCACGTGGAAACGAGTGTTACAGACAGACAGAAATACAGACGGACAGACAGACTGAAATTAATATCCCCCACTTTCAGCGGGGGACAAAAATGGATGCCTTAATATATTTTACATATTTTGGTTCTAAATGCTGCAAAATTCAAATATCAAAAATATTAAATAAAAATTATAACCTTCATATGATCTTTAAAATCAACTCTTTTTGCTTTCATCCTTAAAAATCTTTAATTTTTTTAATCATGTTATAAGACATTATTGAGAAACTTTGATGAAGAAGTAAAATCTATATATGCAGCTGAATTAATTCATTTTACAAATATCAATATGGCTTTAGGTGTTATTAAATTTCAAGATTTTGAGAGAAAAAAAGAAGTTTTTTATGTATCATCTGTCCTGAAAAATCAGGATAGAGCAGATTGTTTTCCCCTCAATTCCCAGCAGCACGTGACTTTGTACATGCATATATGTATAACCTTATAATTTCTCAATAAAATTACAACTTCTAGATTATTCTATCTCCACAATAATTAGCTTAACATACTAGATATCACTGGGGGGTGTGAACAAAATTCCAGATCAACCAATCACAAAGCAAAGTTTAGATAAAATAAGAACAAGATACAAACAATAAAATTTCATTGGGTATGCCATATAAGGCAGCTGCATAAATTATTCTAATTACTGCATTGTCTCCCTTATATATATATATATATATATATATATATATATATATATATATATATATATATATATATGTATATATATATATATATATATGTATATATATATATATATATATATATTTATATTTATATATATATATATATATATATATATATATATATATATATATATATATATAAAGTCGTTAAATGCACAAGAATATCACATCAAACAAATAGAACCGAAGATGAATTCTCGAGGCGTAGATATTAAAGTGTACCTCATTGGAAGTATCCAATCTAGGAGAGATTATGCATTGACTTACGCTTATGAGAATGATAACATTAAGTTATTGACCTTCCCGCTGAAATTCAGGAACATTTTCAGAATCAACAATTTTTTCCTGTGCAAAGGAGTATCCCTCGGTGACACTATCCGTCTCTATGATAGTTCCAGGGTAAGTTACTGATTATTTCCTTTTTTCTATCCCTAAAAAAATTATCCTTTTTTATAAACACTTGACATAATGAATTAAGAGTACAAGATTTATCGAAGCATTTCTTTTGATAACTGTAGATTTTCACAGACAAAAAGAGATTTTAAAAAATCAAAAGTTTTGATGATCGATCATTGAAATTTCAAGAAACATTTCATGTCCATTTTTGTATCTGGTACAAATAATGAAATGTCATAAAATACTTCAAAATTTAGTCAAATTTCCAAATTCTTCAGACTTTGTTTACAAATGCTTGGAAAACTCAAGATACATTCAGTTTTCATTTTGATACTATAACTGTGGATGTAAAAAGAAATTGTTTTAATTTTGCAAAATCACTCTACATGGCCACTACCATGTTCCAGAATATAATCTGTCAAACAAACGACACACCCACTAACCACCATAAGAATTTATATCATATATATGATATCTGTAATTCTTACATTTCAGGTTTTCCAGTGTGGAAAATTCCCACTGAACAATGACATCATCGAGAAGTTTCTCCACCCTCCAACGCAAACCGTAGATGAAATACTGTTAAGTCCAACAAAGAGGACTGTATCGGTCAAGGGGATTCTGAAACGAGTAAGTAAATTGATTTCAATATTATGTTCTTAATTCAAAGACCATATACATACAAAAGCAGCAAAATTGCAGTCAATTGAAAATGAAATTGTCTATTTTTTGGTGTAATTACTTAGAGAAATATGATATTATCATTTAACAATGTATAATGATCTTCATGAAATTCATTACACTGTTGCACAAGCCTTTCCTGACAATGAGACAAAATGATATGTTACTATGTAGTTCTCAAAGCTAATTCATAGAAGTTTAACAATATACATATTAAAAGTTTAATTTTATCAGTTCATTGCATATTTCTGATATAAAATAAGAGTTGCAAACTTGACTGAATTTTTCTTTGATATACATAATAAGACATTGTTAGTAATTGTACTATAAAATTTGAAAAAGGTGCCCCCCCCCCCCCAAAACACACACACCCACACCCACACACAACCACACACTCCCATAAAAATGTATTAATATAAATTTAAAATCCGAATTAATGAAAATGATATTCTGTATTGCATCCGTTCTATAGTGAAAATGACACTTGCGGGGATAAAAAATCTCAGTTCAAATTTATTTACAGGCATCAGACGTCATCAAGTCTCCCAACTCCAAACGCAGGGAACTGCTCATTTAATCCCTAGAGGGTTGAACATCCCTCCGACCGATACTGTCCTCACAGCTACATGTGTAGAGGTGCCTCCCTGGAAAGGGTCAAGTTCCCTGAATTCTTCTGTCCTCAACACTCTGAATGTAAGTATATTTTAAAAATTAATTTTCTTTCATAACAGTAAGTAGTTACATGAACTCACTTCTTGTAAATGCTACAATTTTTTTAAACAAAGAATTGTAATTCAATAAATTTACACAAGTTATGCCCCTTTCCTACAACAATTTACTGAGTGTAACCTACAAGTTTTTTTTTGTTTTTTTTTTTTACCCTTTTTCAGATTTTGATAAAAAAATTTTACCACTCATATCTTGAGTGGTGCCTAAACATACTACAGTTTATTCGTCACACTTCAATTTCTGTTGCAATTGTTCTATTGTGAAACAATGACTGGAACATTTGATTACTGCTAAACATCATTTATCTCTCTATTCTAATATATAGTAGGAGACTGATTAAGAGATGCACTTCAACGGAGAAGTTGAGGCCCTTGAACCCCATGAGTAAGTCTCCTTTTCATACTGATTAAGTTGCAAAAACAAGTTCTAATTTTCTTCTCATTAACATGACAAGATCAGATTTTGACACCAATTTGCTTTTGGTCTAATCTTATTACAAGAACCCCTCCCAAGGAAATGATTTGCAAGTTCTCAGAGTTCAATGACCCCAGTTGAACTTGATAATACTGATAAAACCATTTAAATTTATTATCTTCATACTAAGCTTTTTTTTTTGAGCCAACACAGTTTGTGGGGATGTTCTTCCTTCCTTAGACATTTAAAATTTGAAGATAAACTTCAAAAAAAAGTTAGGACTGACCATAAACTTTAAAAAAAGTAAAACATATCTTTTGGAGGAGGGAAGTGTGGAAGATGTGGTAAAAGAAAAAAAACTTCATTGCCCTTAGTATGGCCGTAGGAACCAGGGGATGGGGGGAGGGTGTGTGTCCCCCCCCCAATAGTTTTGCCGATATATACAATAGAAAACATAGCTACTATATACTCGTTCCCCCTCAAAACTTTTTTTGCTTGTCAAGGAAATTTTGGTAGTTGATAGTGCCCCCAACTGAAAATATATGGCTGTGCCTTCCCGAACTGAAATTGCTTCCTACAGGCCTGGTCCTTGGACTATATTGTTAACTCAAATCTTTTAAAATGCTCTCAATACTTCCATTGATCTTTTCCAGAGAATACAGCTACATTATAGTAGAAGGTGTAACAGTGAAGATTACAAGTGGACAACTTGTAAAACTTTTTTCCCTGACAAGGCCTTCCAGGAAGGGGTCCAGGCAATCGGAAAATCGAGAGGGCTGACAGTTGTTGAAATGTAATTAAGTTTCTTTTGCTTCACTGCTCTCCGGTTCGGAACATTTTACCTACATTAGATGATAAAAAAAATAATTAAATTAAGGTTGTGTAAAGCAATTCATTTTAAATTGCTTTTTTAATTACTTTTAATTACTTAGAAAAAGCTAAGGACTTTTATTATATTATTTTCTATTTATCATAATGAATGTCTGTTAAAAATTACTCTCAACTCAGAGCAATCTAAACTTGAGAATTCTGCTGATGTTTACACATTTATACAGTAAGGAAAAATATGCAAGTCAACAGGTTTAATTAGGCTCGAACAGGAATTTTAAAATGTTGGCTAACCTTTATTATCCTTTTCTTCCTTTTAAGTGAGCAGCACAATCCAGCAAAAAAGGCAAAGAAAGGGAAGGCCTGCAAAGAAGATTAAGACTTAGGAAAGACAGCATGCACCATAAATGAATCCTTCTCACCATCACTTGATTTGGGAGACTTTGCAGAAATATAGCATCTCCATTTTAAGCAACTATCACTTTACATAACTACGGTACCATGAAATTCAGATAATTTGAAATTTGTGTTTCATAATTTTCCAGTTAGTTTTCAAATTAATGTTAAAATGTACAGTGGTGGATCATAATACTGTTGACAAGAGAATTTCCCTACATTTTCTAATTTAACAATTGAATTTCATGTCACCATTATTGAATTTCTTCAAATTGAAAATGAATAAATATAATTACTGTACTTCTTCAGAATATGATGTACTATTTTCCCCCAAAATTATAAAACAATAAGCATTGGCCTAAGGTAAAATGTAAAATCTTAAGGTCATACTTCAATGACATATAATTTTTCCAAATAGTTTGTGTTTGAAGCTTTGCTAACTAATTTCCTTGAAAATTGGAAGTACCTTACCAGGCATTTGTGCAGAATATCAACGGATGGTATTTCCTGTACATAACTTAAATGATGTCAATTTTTTGAGTGTTTCATCTTGAAAACAGTTTAGAAATAAAACAACAATATTTTTACCTATTTTTGGTAAATTACTTTGAGATACAAAAGTATTTAAGGAACGTGTCATCAGACCTTTACTTGAATACTTTTGCCGTCAAAATTAATCATTAGATATAAATGACACAAACTATATTCAAATCCATATTAAGTGATTTAAATTAAGGAGAATATTTTCAAAATGTGAGTGATATATGATCGACTTCTACAGATTCCATTGTGGTCTTGTTAATATTAAGTGTTCACAATATTATGATCCATGTTTACTTTATTCTGTTCTTTATTCAATAAAAACGTGTACTTTATTTAGTAGTTGAATAAAAACAAAATAGTTGATTGCTAAAAAATGAATTTGTTATTCTTTGAATAGCTTGATGTAAGTTCAATAATTTCAAGTTCAATAATTGCATATTTAACAAAATGTGACATTTTTTTTATTGCAAGTTGTTTAAATTGTGTTTTCTAGTTCAACCACAGGGGCATCTTATCTGTTCTGTTCTCTACTACACATAATTATAAAAATATAATAAAAATGTATTTTCATATATGTGAGGTAGAGAACAGAGCAGATAAAATGCCCCTGTGGTTCAAATCAGAGTCAGACTTTGAAAAAAAACAAACTTTGTCCCTTTTCAAGGTTTAATGATCAATGGTTCACCACTTTATACTACCTTTTAAAAATTTTATTCCAACGTACGTGTAGCCCAATCCTACAGCAATCAAATCAAATAAGGCTATTACATGTGGCCGAAGGGAAGTAACTTCTGTAAAGAAATAAAAGTAAAATGACACGTTTACTGGAACAGTGTTGAAAATCAGTTTATAAGGGGCTTTATAAGCCTATAAAAAATAAGTTATTTAAAAGAAAATTATATACGAAATATTGTTATTATTTCTTATTTTTCACTTTTTTTATACGCCGAGATCAACCCCTTGTTTCAAGTTCACAGGCACAGCGTTTCACATATGATTTAACAGCATTTAAATTAATAGAAGTTTAATAACCATTGATTTAAAGTTTCCAAAATAACATAATTTTGTCATTGATACAAACTTGTTATATTCAATATTGTCTCCATTCCATTTGATATTTCAGTCTCTCTTCTCCGATGTCTTCTGCCCTGGTATGCTTCTGACGAGAAATCAGGTAGACAAGTCTCGGTAAAATGGGGTACTAATAAACCGGACAAAAATCATCCTTTCTTCTGTTAATTCGACAAACCTCTTTCATTGCTGGTTGAAAGTTATTATAAGCATTAATTTGTGCACATGTGTGAGAGGAATTGAGATTCAGTCTTTCTTGAATACTATCGAAATCACTGGTTGCTATGCCAAAAATGTAACTTCCATTTTAAAAAGTGTGTTTGCATTATTAAACGCATCGGCAGAAAATTTAATAAAATTCATAACATGTAAGGGTGCCAATTAGTGTTCATTTTTATACCCACTATGACTTGCGCTTTAAACAGCAAGCATGTTATTTGATGTAATCGAGGGTAAATACGGCTGAAAATATAGCGGAATTTCACTATAATAGTGATATACCACTATTATAGCGGAATTTACGTTTCCCCTCAAGCTGCTTAACACTTTCAGGTAGTTTTAGAACATTTGTATTATACTCAGGAAATTTAAAAACGCCTATAGGAAAATGTTTAGAAAAACAAATTCTCCATTTTAATTATCTAGATAGTATTTTGCTTAACAAATTGGTTAACAAAATTAATTGTTTATGTTGGAAATGAAGAATTACATGTTCAAATTATGATTAAAAATTAATTTGTCACAACAAGCCACAAAATATGTCAAAGACAATTTCAACTGGCGTTTTTAAAGTTCTTGAAAATAATTGTAACTGAGAAGTAACTACTTGAAGTTCCTTAAATGTGTGTGTGTGTGTGTGTGTGTTTTATTCATAAAATATAATTTTAACCCCCACCCCTTTTTTCCTTTGAAGGCGGAAAAACCCTAAGAAGTACAATGCGCTGGAAAAAACCAAGAGTGCCATTACAGGAAAATGGTCAAGAACAGTTCCAACTTTTAAGAAACGTACAGAAGAGGATGTTGGAGGACATTCAACAAAGTGCTACTCTTCTAACCCGTGCTCAACAGGATCCATGAAAAAACGTGTAAAGGTAACAACTTTTTAACCATTGTAAGACGGTTTAAAGTGTTTCCCTGTTGATAAAAACAGATTCTGTAACAATTTTCATATTTTGTAAAATAAACGTATCTCTAAAAGATGAAGGTTTTGGTGATCCTTTTCTTTACAACTGTATGAGATTTGACTGTGATTAACATTTGAAAACTTAGCTCTTTTATAGAGATTCTTAAATAATGCTATGTCATTTTATTCAGGCTTTAAAAAAGTTGCTCAACACTCCCTCTCAAATATTTGCCTAAAAAATTGCTATGTCACTTTACTAAGGTTAAAATAAATATTGATGATGTTCGCCTAAAAGTTGCAATGTCACTTTACCAAGGTTTAAACACAATATCATTTCCCTAAGAGTTGCTATGTCATAGTTGCTATGTCATTTCAGTAAAAGTTACAAGGTTCTTTTTTTTTAAAGTTGCTATGTCACTTTACTAAGGTTAAAATAAATGTTGATGGTGTTTGCCCAAAAGTTGCAATGTCACTTTACCAAGGGTTTAACACAATATCGTTTCCATAAGAGTTGCAATGTCATAGTTGCTATGTCATTTCAGTTAAAGTTACTAGGTTCTTTTTTTTAAAAGTTGCAATGTCATTTGAATGTAGAGTCCCCTCGTGTCCTATATTATGACCTGTGTGGGTGGGGACTGGAAAACCCCATGACGTCATCTTGACTGTAAGTGACTGCAGAGTGCCCTCCTTACTACTATCAAAAAGCTTAGCTTGCACATATATAAACAATGTGCCGATAAGGATTTCTGTGAGTGTGAGAACTACCTTCAGGGTCACCATTTTCTTCCACGCGTTTCTTCGAATTATGAATTTTTTTTTAAAAAAGACGTTTTAAAAAGTTTAAGTTTGTGTGTGTGCATTCATTTCCATTTAATTTTTAAGATTTAAACATAAGCTTCGTTTGATTTTTATTAATAAAATACACGCTCAAACTTCTAAATTTGTAATCTTTCAATTATTTTTATATTAAGCTTTCATTTAAGATTCAGTAGTAATATTGAAATGTTTATCATCCGGAGTTATAGGTTTAAGACAGTATTGCGTTTTCAAGGACGAGTCATTGGTCGAGAAATTATTGTATACATTAAAAATGTGATTGTATAAAATGTCTATCATATCAATTTTTTTTTCAGTTGTAATTTATAAAAATAAAAGGTTCGAAGTCTGACATTAGCATAAAATTTCAGCAACCTATGAACTCTGACTTGGTTAGACCAAGCAAAATAAAGAAATGGTTCACGTTTACTTAATATTTAATCAAAGAAATAGAGACAAACGTCACGAACAACAGGGAAATTTACAACACATTTCCTTACATATGCTGAGTAATCAAATTCAAGAATCACAAAATTTGCAAGACTATAGCTGTTTACTTCTTTACAATACAATAGTTGTTAGTAGTAAGGGGGTAGTCTGGGGGCACCTTAGAGGCAACGCCACTCCCCAGGGCCGTCTGGGGTCACCACTCATAGGGTAGAGTGAGGGCACTTTAAAGGCATCCACCACTCCTAGGGCCGTCTAGGGTCACTACCCTTAGGGGCCGTCTGAGGTCTGAGGTCAACTCTCCTAGGGCCGTCTGGGGTCACTCCATCAAAGTATATATATATATATATATATATATATATATATATATATATATATATATATATATAAATATATCTCCAGTATTTTACTACAAACCTCGTTTTAGCCATGGGTGAACACCTTACACAGTATAAGTGGAAAGTTCTAGCTTGGAACTGTATTAGAAGAGATGAGAATAAATGGACACTTTTAGAGAGCAAATGGTTTGACAAAAAGAAAGACTGTATTACTGATTTTAAACAAAAAATGAAAGAAGGGTACGATGTCGCAGACTCTTGGGGATCTTAGGAATACCTAGAGAAACGTCGAGTAATGCCAAAAAATACTATTTATAATTAAATACACGTTTAAGAAGATGGACAAATACAAAAGAAAGTACAATTTGACAATCAAATACAAATTATATCAATACCATATGAAACACGGAAGGGAATATGGATGCAGTATGCTATCGATAGAGCACATTTTAAAAGGAAAGTTGAACAAGCTGAGATATTATTGTCACCAATCCTCCGTTCAAAATTAAATGAAATAAAAATGTCTGAGGTCACCCCTCCTATAGGGCTGTCAGCGGTCACCGCTCCTGAAGTCACCAGTCTTAGGGCCGTCTGAGGTCACTACTCTTATAGGGTCGCTTGAGGTCACTCCTAGGGCCGTCTACGGTCAACAAATCCACTGGATAATTTGCTATAAAACCGTAGCGGTTGTAAACATGTTTCATCATATCTTAACTGATCTTACTAGACGCAACATCGTTTCAACAGATATGGAGCAAAAATATCAAGACTTTATAAAAATGAACTACTCGACTCTGGTGAAGAAAATGAAGGCTTCTTCAGTTGCCGGACATCTGTATGACTCTAACATTATAATAGACGAGATGAAACAACAAATTGAGACAGAGAAGACCAGTTACGATCAAAACAGAAGACTTCTTAGTACCATTCTTCGGAGAGGACCAAAAGCATTCAGAAACCTCCGAATAGCTCTGATGAAAGCCGGCCAAACGGATTTATCCAAGCTTCTCACAGACAGTGAAGATACTATGTCCGAGTATGAAAAGAAGTTAGCCATGGTACGATCTTTGGTTATGAACACGGCCGAAAAACAGTATGTTGAAAACAAACCAAAGAGTGACCCTGTAGCTCAAGACGTGCGATGTAGAATCAGTCTAGATGGTTTCAACGAACTTTTCCTCACAGCCGTGTCTTTCAAAGACAACATCAATATTCACATACATCACTTTACAGAGGCCAACAATGGTGTATTTCCCACAAAGAAGGGAGTAACATTTCCGTTATCTAGATGGTTGATGTTTGAATCCATTCTTCCGGATATCCGAAATCACCTGCAAAACAGATCAGGCGAAGAAATGAAATGGCATATAGGAGGAGTGTACGTCTCCATTACCCCGAGGTATAATACGTTGGATATAAGACACTACTGGAAGCCAGCTGACGCCCAGGAACCAGTTCCAACAAGGAAAGGTGTGACCCCGAACAAACACAAATTGACCAAATTACTGTCAGCCGTCGAGGAAGTACGGGAATGTGTTCCCGAATTAAATGACACAGAGCTTTGTGCATTTAGTTAGTCCCATCAAAATCAGCTCGGGATGTTGAATTGCCCAGACACTACTGGCTTTCAAAACCCCTGTCCGTATGAAAATCCCCTGTCTTTCTCTGTAACCTACAGCATTTCCACAATTATCTACGGTATATCTACAGTATGGTACGGTATGTCTCCTCTGCATATGCAGTAATTCTCAGTATGCCACTGTATGTATCCCCAGCATGCCACAGTTACCTACAGTAGGCCCCAGTACGCCCACGGTAGGCCCCAGTATGGCTACTGCTTCCTACAGTGATCTACGGTATGCCACAGTATATGCCCCAGTAGGCCCCTGTATTGTTAACCGAAGCAAAGCGGTAGAAGTACACAATGTTTTAAGAGGGAATGTTTCTACAGTTGAAGCTATTCATCGCTAAAAATTATTTATGAAGAAGATTATGATGAATTGTTTTTGTACATTACATCTCTAAACTCATTAATGATATACTTGCTATGTTGTAACAAATAAAATTTAAAAAAAATAGTATAATAGATTTATTTCTGACGGGGATGATTACGGTCAATATATTAGAAATAACGATAATTAATCACTATTATTTCAAGAAAAAGTCCTGTCCTATTGTAAGTGGCTGAGAATCTTTATATCACTTTGAATCATCGAATCATCAACAAAGTCAGTCTGTTTTGACACATGAAATAAACATATTTGGACTTTCTTCGAACTTATTAAAAAGAAGAATTATAGTTCTTATTAAGCCCGCATGTTTTTCAATCAGATAAAATGAACATGTTTGTAAAGAAGGGTTTTTTTATATCTACGAGCATAATTCCCGATAAATAATGTTAAAAATGATGCCATTAATAAAAATGACAGTGGCTAATGAACTGAGGGACGTGATAACAAATTATTCTTTCTGACGCTTACTTGATAAAATTGCATTATAAGTCGTATTCAGATAATATTTAATTTTTATGTATTTATGTAACGAATTCAGAATCAATTATTAACAGCACTGAAATGTTATTATTCTTTTCTCTTTTTCTCGTTATTTTAAAACGGCCAGAAATCATTTTAATGTAATTTTCCATTTTTTGTTGTTGTTGCATTTCTGACGAATCCTAGTCTGCGTTTTGATTTACGTAATATTCTGCAAAAAGCCAATCAAGTTTCGATTGTGAAATCTATCAATCATTTTCTTTTTAATTTATACGCAACTTTTATAAATATTTCAAACTGCTGAGAGCTCAAACTATTTATAATTGGAGGATTGTATAAAGCTATTAAGTTTATAAGCCAACCCCTCTTGTCTCTGTAAAATACGCTAAAGACAGGGCCTGATTAGTTGTAATGAAATTCTGCATAATTTCGACCTTATCAGAACAAAATTTTCCGATTTCGGATCATAAAATTAATTAGTATATGCTCCAATGGTTCTTATGGTGATACAGAATTAATTTTGTTTAAAATGAAATGAATTGATAATTTAATAATAATTTCATTTACTCTATCATCTAGTTTCAATTTTCAGACCCACTTATGATTCAGAATCATTGATCCGCCCCGCGCTTTTCTTTTATCAACTTCATTGTATGCACTGAGGCAGAACCAGGGTAGGTTCTAGTATATATATCTAATGTAATTTGCAGTGGTCAGCTTAACAATAGGTCCTAATTGCCTATTGTTCACTGTCTGCGTCTGACCACTGGTGTTAGAACTAAATTTAACAACTGACTGACCACTCGTAACAAGACTGTTTTCACATTCACTATGAAATATCAGTTTAATTTATAGTAAAGATATGCTAAAAAACTTTAATTGAAAAAAATATCCAAAAAAAAAAAAAATGAACACTGAAAAACAATATATTTACAATTATTACTGCTAATTTGTACTTTATTCTTGCTAATGCTTTCAACATCGATGTTGTTTCTTAGGCGCTTCTTAAAGGGGTGAAACGCATGAATTAAAAATATAAGTTTCGGCTATACAATTTCTGTTTTAAAAATATCATATATTTGTAATGTAAAATGCATTGAAAAGCAGGCACGAATGCCTATAATCCTCTTATTCACTGGTACATTGAAATATGCAGTCATTAAAATAATTCGAGTCCAGAGAGAGAGAGAAAAACAAAATTACACTTTAGATTACGCAAAATAAATGGATAAGAAGTTATTTTAAACATAGGTCAGCGAAAACAGTTGAGAAATAAGGATAAAACAGGATCCGTACATGAAATGAACCAAAATCTTCCGTCAGTTTTATATCAAAATCTACTAATTCAAAATTTACTCTGCTTTATATGCAGTTTGTATCGTACGCTAACTGATGTGAAAAAAATTCGGAATTTAAAACACCTAGATATATCTCTCAAACCTTTGGAAAAAAGAAGAAGATAATTCAATACTAAGTCTTTATTAATTCCAGAAATGCTATAAGTCGTATCATTTATTTTGAAAATTTATTTTAAATTGTTTCGTATCAAACTCATTCTTTCTGACTATAACCTCAGGAACATACTTATACACAAGACAGGGCACGGAAATATGCATTACTAATTTTTTTTCTCAAACAATTCAGAGCGTCCAAAAAAAAAAAAAAAAAAAGAAAGAAAGAAAGAAATCTGACTTTTTAAAAAGCCCATTCCCCCATTTCCTCACCCTCAAAACGATGCTAAGTGTCGGGGTTAGAAATAAAAAAAAACGATAACGTTTACCCATGGTCTATTCTGCATTACAGAAATCAGCAACATTTATAAATTCTGTTAATCATGTACATGATTCCACAGTCCACGGGCTCCTGATCAGATCAAGATCCGGTATACAAATTGGCGCAACGAACTAGCATGTTATTTTCAATTTATTCCCAGAAATCAAACACTGAAGAGTTTTTTTTACCTGCGATGATAAATTTCTGACTCCATTATAAATACCAAGGCACTGCAGATGCATACACTTTTTTGTCCTTTAAAAATTGAAAATTGTGACACGTGCGAATATGAATTACATGTAGACTGGCCCGAAGATGTAAAAGTTTATACTGTTTGTAAAATGCATGTAATTAAATAAAGACATGGCAGTAATATCAAAATAATCAAACATTTAAAATCAATAACTTGATTATTCAACATAAATTAGAGGGGGTTATCAATTTTCCCAACACCAACGCAAGCTAAGCGAGATCGAAGTCTGATATAATTCTTTGATCTGTAATTAAGGACAAATGGATTGAAATTAAAGTCCCTTGCATAATTGAATTATCTTTTATTAGAATTCATTAAACTAAACAGTGAAAATAAGAATTAAATCCTGTTATACTGTAAAAGAAATTTATATTATATATATATAAGAGTGAATGAAATCTTTTAACATGTACGCTGCTTCTGGGGGGGGGGGGGGTAAAAATTATATTTCCGTGTATACATACATCTACAGTGCAAAACTCCAAAACAAACGGAGTTGTTCGCAGTCGTTATTTGACACATGATATGAAATGCACGACAATGCTGGGGAAAGGGCTTCCCCATCAATACCTGTTAATGTCATGTCAATGTGATACATTTACATTTATCCTTCGTCTAACAGTATGCGATAAATATCGTAATATCCTAAATCCTCAATCTAAAATGCTTACATTACGAACTCCTTGCTCTTTAGTACGTTATAAGTATCGACAGCTAGCACTATGAACAATAAATGAAGACTGTTCTTCAACCTAGTTATTTATTATAATTTTTTGTGCTGATTTACTGCAAAGAGAATGGAAACACAAATTCTAAATTACGATTAACTTAAGATAGACCAATATAAAAACAATTTTTTGTAAACATGCATGTATATACACGTCATATATATTCAATTATGTATATTCATCCCTGACAATTAGAAATAACCCCCCCACCCCACCCCACCCCCCAAAAAAGAAAGAAAGAAAGAAATATCAAATACTGAGTAACTTTTTTTTAATTGCCAGACAAAATAATTTTTAGGGTCTCCATTTCTTGAAATTGTCGAACGTGTTCAATATATTTTTAACACAGCTATAGGCCTATATTGTGTTTCATAATATGAACATCACAATCACTGACACAAATAACGAATTCGTTTTAACTAAAGATTTTTCCATTAATCTAAAAATATGTCATGCTACAGTAAACATAATCCATTCACATCGATCAAAATGTAGAAGTCAAGTCACAACAAAGTATTACTGTTACACTGTACACTATTACGTTAGACTGATACAGCTAATCAGGTCCATTTGCATCGTCACTGTCACCACCCCGATCACAGAGAATCCATACCATTTTCTGTTTTTTAGCATGAAGAAGTGGCTGGCTAAGTCTGCTTACATGGAAAAGCTATCATCTAATTGGATGGATTTCGGAAAAAAAAACACTGACAATTACTACGTACGTTATTGATAATGGAAGTTGTATTACCAGATTATTTACAGCCTCGATCACAGGAGTTCGCAATTTTATTAATAAAGTTAATTTTATAAATAAAGTTAAATCATTTGATTGACCTAGCATCGATTGACCTAGCATGAGCTACATGTATGCGTTAGCACAGCCAATACGCGAACGCATAGCTCATGCTTGGTCAATCGAGTGAGTCTATTGACTTTATTGAGAAAATTGCGAACTCCTGTGACAACCAGTGTCCACTGAGTAACAAAAAAAGTAATGAAGTCCCGCACAATCATGACAATTGCACCTTTTAGGATTCACTATGAGAAACACACACTACAGCTTGAACTTACTATATTACATTCAGAAAGATGATTATGAAGAAAAATGCGTCCTAGTTTAATTCATCTGTCAAGGTCAGCCTCTTGCGATTTCTTTTGAGGAGTTTTTCCGGATCTCGATCCCGTAACTTTATGATGAAACATTTGTGATGTAGTTATACTATTTTTTTAAGAGAATCAAAACGGTATCTAAAATAATCAATTTTTCATGTACCTTTCTAAACGTATATATTTCGTGAGGGAACTCAAGATGAGCTTCTTGTCTGTCAAATATTGTTGTTCTAAGTAAACGTGTTTTGATAATAAATATTTGACTTTCGATTTAATTTTCCATTGTATAACCCCCCCCCCCCCCATAAATTTCCATGTACAGAATAGATGTCGCACTTCTTGTCAACCAAGCCGGAATTAATAGGTTCGATATATTTGTAATTCATCTCTGTTTAATAGTAAACTTGTTCCCTCATTAAACACAAAACGTCAGATTTTTTTTTTTTAAAATGGTGGCTTGTTTTCTTTGCCCCCTAGGAAAAAAAGACAGAAAAAAGAAAAAAAAGGTTTTCGCATGAATTTTGCTTTAAAATTATATACAATAAGTAAGTAAGTAAATATTTTATTACACATAGTGACTTATGTATACAATAATTTTACGTTCATTAGTCAAATAAGCATATATGTACAACACCCGACCCATCTGACCTATAAATCACTTTTAGCAATATATATTAATTACATGCGTGTGATTTTTCTTTGTCTTACAGTGTATGTTATATGCATTATATTTGAAACTCGCATTTTGACGTGGTAAATGAGTTAATAGATATCTGAATAGAACATTTAAATCGTTATTTTGTATATTTGAAATGCCAATATTTCTTAGAAAACCATGTCTACAGTTTTTATATAGATTACACAATTCACTGTCCGTCGGCAATTACATATAATTTACTTGTGCCTCTTTTGCATAAACTGATTTTGTATTATACGTTTAATATTGAATTTCTCCGATTAAAATTAATACTGACAGCATGCTCTAACCTGGGGGGGGGGGGGGGGGGCATTCCGAACCAAGTTATATTGAAGCAAATAAAACATGACTTTGAACCTCCTCCACCCCCCCCCCACACATGTAGCCACTAGTCAGGAGCATATATATTAGTATATACATTTAGGTCCCTAATGTAGCCGTACCATAAGTGAATAAAATCTTCATTGCAGAATTATTGGTCGTAATGTATGCCCTTCCCAATTTGATGCTTTAAATTAAATATTTTTTGAGTGAAGGAGGGAATAAACTAACAAATAAATAAATAAATAAATAAATAAATAAATAAATAAATAAATAAAAAATGAAAAAAAATAAAAAATAAAATTCATTAATTAATGATTTTTTTTTATTCGTTTGAAGCAATGATTTGTAAACTTTTCAGAATCACTGCATAACCCTATAAGTCTCTTAACAATTGTAAACATAATGAAATGTACGAATAAATTAATAATTATAACAGTTTTAATGTTTATAGCGTATTTTTGTTATTTTGTCAGCAAGAAATGTACACTTCAGATCAGTCAACCTTATTGACCATTCCGATATTTTCTTTGTGGCAATAACATTTGCGTGAAGTTTTTGCCTAATGTGGATCACGAGACCCGTATCAGTTGACTTCAGTTGTATTACTATGCGTATAAAATAATGTTCAAAAGTTTCTCAAGGAAATAATCCTGTGTACTGAACTGACAACCTCACATCTTAGATAAACAGCGCCTCTGGAAGTGTGTATACTTCTTCCGTTTTGCTTCGGTGAACAATACAGGGGCCTACTGGGGCATATACTGTGGCATACCGTAGATCACTGTAGGAAGCAGTAGCCATACTGGGGCCTACCGTGGAAGTACTGGGGCCTACTGTAGGTAACTGTGGAATGCTGGGGATACATACAGTGGCATACTGAGAATTACTGTATATGCAGAGGAGACATACCGTACCATACTGTAGATATACCGTAGATAATTGTGGAAATGCTGTAGGTTACAGAGAAAGACAGGGGATTTTCATACGGACAGGGGTTTTGAAAGCCAGTAGTGAGAGTGTACTCCATTCGGATATGAGCCTAAAGAAGATGTGTCCCTGGAATGTAATGTCGGTGACTTACAAGACGCGCTGTCAATCGAAAGTGACAATGAGTAACTGTACTAATGATTAAATTGTCTTTCTCATGTGAATAAAGTCTGTTGCATGTATATATGTATCATCATGATATTTCATAATAATAATAAAAAAAAGTATGCACACATAAAAAAGATAAGAAAAATTTACTATACCCCCGGAACTCCAGGCGCATTTGGAGGTCCAGCCGTAAAACAAGATGGAAAGTATAAAATAGGAAGAATAAGCATTAGACAATTTCTGAACAACGAAGATCCTTACAGTTTACTGAAACCTATTCGTCGTTCATTTCCCTACTCGAAGGTCGTAGTGAACACCATTGATTCGATGTGGGATGCTGATTTAGCCGATGTCAGCAATATTTCTTCTCAGAATGATGGTTACAAATTTTTGTTAGTGTTGATAGATATAATCAGTCGCTTTCTGTTCATAGTACCATTGAAAAATAAGCAGCACGGAAATATTGTCGGTGGGCTAAAATCTGCTTTCCAAACAGGACGAAAGCCGCATACTCTTAGAACCGATAAAGGAAGTGAATTTAAAAATCGTTGGGTAAAGTCATTTTTGAAACAAGAAGGTGTTCACACAATATACACTCAGAACGAAACCAAAGCAAATTATGCTGAAAGAGTAATCCGTACCATGAAAAACCTAATGTATCGTTACTTTATAAAGAACAGAACTTATCGTTATATTGATGTTTTGCAAGATTTAGTCAATAGTTATAATGAAAGACCCCACAGATCTCTTGGTGAGCATGCACCTGCGACTGTCAACAAGGAAAATGCAGATGAGATAAGACTTCTTACTTATTTGAGGACAAAGAAAAAGAATCCTAACTTGAATACAACCAAGTTAGAAAAACCAAAAAAATAGATGAGTACAAAAGAGTAATAAGCGAGTTTTTAAATACAAAATAGGAGATGACGTACGTATTTCAGAGCTGAAACATTCTTTCAAAAGAGATTACCAGCAGAAATGGACTGAAGGGTTTTTCAAAGTTTCTAAGAGATACCAAAGAGATGGAATACCTGTGTACAAAATAAAAGATTTGGCCAATGATCCAATTGAGGGTACATTTTATGAATCGGAACTTCAAAAAGTCGTGAAGTCGGGAGATATTCTATGTAGAGTCGAAAAGGTGCTGAGAAAGAGAAAACGCGGTAAAACAAAGGAGGTGTACGTAAAATGGGAAGGATGGCCTAATAAATTCAATTCTTGGATTCTCGAAAGTTCCCTTGAAAAAACCAAATAAATACAGATCTCTTCAACGAATCATCATCAGTCAAAATGAGTCTTCGAATGGTGTTAAGCTCTACTGACAGCTCGGAATATTTTGACAATAAATCGAATTGTTTTCGAATTCAGTTGAATAAACAAGTGCAATTAGATGGATATTGTACGGTCGCTCTGACAGAATTTACAACAGAAAGCTGGAATTCGAACAAAAAATCTCGAGAGGTGTTCATATGCTGTGACATATGTGAAGAAACCTCTGTGGGCGGTAAGGACATGCCCCTCCTACGTAGAGTATATCTTGGAGAGAAGCAGGAAACCAACATCATCTACAAATTACCCTATTACGTCCCAGTGAAGACCGGTCAATTACAACAGATCTGTATATATATAACGGATAAAGCAGGCAACTTAGTGTCATTTTTAGACGGACCGGTGAGCGTTACACTTCACTTTAAGAAGTTTCCCTACGTTTTATGATGATTGATTGATTGATTGATTATTGTTGTTTTACGCCGAGTCGGCAATATTTCAGCCATATTTCGGCGGTATGAATTTTAATACTGTATAAACGGTTTTGAAAGTTTTTGGGTTTCTCTGGCGGCCCCCAATGAGCCTACTCTTTTTCGAAAACCAGAGAAACTATCTTTAGCGTGCCAAGGGGGTTGTAATCCTTGACACGGGGCACCGTTTTACGTCCCATCCGACGGACTTTAAATTTAAAAATAAAAACAGTTAAATTGAAAATTACAAATATGCCAATAAAAATATATACATTTATATCTTATTATAAAAATCAGTTTCTTGCAAGTATTGTAAAATTGTACTAGGACTTACATTTGTAAAAAGATCATGCATTGTTTGAACACCATTAAAAAGTTTATTTCGAACAGGCGTAAAATCAGAACATTCTAACAGTATATGGTTTTTAGTTATTGCACAGTCACAAGATATACATTCAGGTTGTTGTTCCCCGCTCAGTAAATATGAATGAGTAAACCTGGATTGCCCAATTCTTATTCTTGAAATAATGACTTCATCCTGACGTTTCAGGCCAAAGTCAGATGATCGATTAACTTTGTTTTGAATGGTATACAGTTTATTATTATCACAAAAATCCCAAAATATTTGCCAAAGAGAATTTATGTAAAGTTTCACTAAGTACTTAAGATCAGTGTAAGGAATTTTAAAAGGTACAATTTCATATTGAAGAGCAGCTTTTGCAGAACTATCAGCCTTGTTATTACCCGGAATACCAATATGACTCGGAATCCAACAAAATTCGATATTTTTACCTTGTTTAGTGAGATGATAAAATTTATTTAATATATCCAAAATGTATGGATGATCAGTGTTCATATTGTGTATGGACTGTAAACATGAAAGCGAGTCTGAAAATATTGTAAAAGAATTTTCACTAGAAGTTTTTATATATTCAAAAGCTAGTTGTAAAGCTTTTGCTTCAGCTGTAAAAATCGTTGCTTCGTTTGGAAGTCGTATAGAAAAAACATTATTATTGACCACTGCAGCAGCAGCAACCCTGCCTCTGTCCTTTGAACCATCGGTGTAAATTTGTATTGTAGGATGTTTAGATTGTTTTATTGCGGCTAATTTTTGTTGAAAAACAAGAGGATTTGTTTCTGATTTCTTTAGTTCGGATAGGGATTTATTAACTACTGGTTTAATTAATTTCCACGGTGGTATTTCAGAAAGAGTTGTAGTTTTCACTATATCTAATTGTAGTTCAGAATCTCTAATATAATTTTTAAATCGTAAACAAATTGGCTTTATGCATTTCTTGTTTTTATCATATAAATGTGCATTTTGTGGATAAAAAACGCAGCCATAAGCAGGATTGTCAGTGTTTGCCTTTAATTTAATTATGTATTGTAAAGCAAGTTTAATTCTTCTTAAGTCCAGAGGTGGCTCATTTGCTTCTACATATAAGCTATCTTTCGGAGAAGTTCTAAAAGCCCCCAAGCACAATCTAAGACCTTGATGATGGATTGCGTCAAGTGCCTTTATATAGGAAGTCCTAGCTGATCCATATACAATACATCCATAGTCCAATTTAGATCTGACAAGAGAGCGATAAAGTTTAAGTAGAGTGCTTTTATCAGCTCCCCATTTTGTGTTTGCTATAACTTTAATAATATCTAGTGCTTTTGAGCATTTCTCTTTTAGCATCTTTATGTGTGGAATAAAGGAAAGTTTATTGTCAAAGATGACACCTAAAAACTTAATTTCTTTAACTACTTTAATTGGATTCCCGTTTAATTGCAAACGTGGACCATCATGGGTTTTCCGTTTTAAACAAAAATGTACACAGGCGGTTTTACTCTGAGAAAATTTAAAACCATTACTATCGGCCCAATTTTGAATTTTGTTTAAACACGATTGTAACCGCCGCTCAATGAAATTCATATTTTTAGACTTAAAACACAGAACAAAGTCATCAACATATAAGCTACCATGCATATCATTTTTAAGTACTTTAGCTAAACTATTTATTTTTATACTGAATAAAGTGACTGAAAGGATATTTCCTTGTGGTACACCCATTTCTTGTTCAAAATTTTTTGAAACTGTAGATCCTTATCGCACTTTAAAAGTTCTATCATTTAAAAAGTCCTTCATAAAATTAGGTAAATTTCCTTTTGGACCAATATCATAAAGGTCTTTTAAAATACCGTATTTCCATGTAGTATCGTATGCCTTTTCTAAGTCAAAAAATATAGATACAGCATGCTCTTTTTTAACAAAAGCATCTCGAATATAGGATTCCAATCTTACTAGCTGGTCAGTTGTACTTCGGTTTTTTCTAAAACCACATTGTATATTTGTAAGAATGTTATTGGTTTCTAGAAATCATATTAAGCGTTCATTGATCATCCGTTCCATGGTTTTGCATAAACAGCTTGTTAATGCAATTGGTCGATAATTATTAGGGTCTGCATGGTCCTTTCCAGGTTTTGGAATAGGAATTATTGTGGCTTGAGTCCAGGAAGGTGGAAATTGACCTCCTTCCCAGATTGTATTAAAGATTTGCAGAAGACACTCTTTACTCTCTCTAGGAAGATGTTTAATTAATTGATAATGGATTTGATCCGGTCCCACGGCTGTATCGTGAGATTTATCTAAAGATTTTTGTAACTCTTCAAAAGTAAATGGTTCATTATAACATTCTTTGTTTTCAGACGTAAAATCTAATGTTTCCTTTTCTTGCGTATTTTTATATGTTAAAAAATTAGAACTCATGTTATTTGTCGAGGAGTTATTGGAAATTGTATTGGCTATTTCATTAGATATTTCCTTCTTATCAGTAATAATTTGATTTCTAACGCTAAGATGTTGATATTTTTCATGACCTTTTCCTTTTATTTTTCTTATTGCGTTCCAAACCTTATTAATAGGGGTATGTGAATTTAGACTCGAAACAAACTTTTTCCAAGATTTTCGTTTGCTAAAATTGATGGTTCTGTGAGCTTTTGCTCTAAATACACGGAAGTTGCTTAAATTGGTTGATGTAGGTAATCTATTAAATAATCGTTCTGCTTTTTTGCGAGCTTTTATCGCTTCGTTGCATTCTTCTGTAAACCATGGTTTTTTAGTTCTAGTAGAATTTGTCGAGGTTTTAGGTATGCATTCATTTGCGGAATTTAATAGTATTTCAGTAAATTTTTGAATAGGATCAGGATGGTTTTCAAACTCTTCAGCCGAAATATTTTTTAAGCATAAGTATTCAAATTTAGTCCAATCAGCCTTGTTAAAGTTCCAGTTTTGAACGTAGTTATTTTCAGAGGATTTGGGTACTTTAAGAATGATTGGGAAATGATCGCTCCCACATAAATCATCATGTACTGACCAACTTAAATCTAGAAGTAAGGAGGGATCTACTAAACTTATATCTATTGCAGAATATGAACCATTACCCGGATGCAAGTAGGTATTTGAGCCGTCATTAAGTATACAAAGATTATGATGAGATATTGCGTCTTCAATTTTTTTGCCTTTATCTGTTAATTTATCGCTACCCCATAGCGGATTATGGGCGTTAAAGTCACCCACAATCAGAAATGGAGCAGGGAGTTGTTCTATTAATTTTGTGAGTTCTAAAGGTTGTAATTGATAGTTTGGGGGTATATATACAGAACAAAGTGTAATTGTTTTATGGAGGGAAACACGTATGGCAACTGCCTGAAGATTTGTTCTCAAACTGATTTGGCTGTGAATATATCTATTGTTGATTGCTATAGAAGTACCGCCTGATGCTCTATCAGTCTGAGCATAATGGTTATACATACTATAGTTTTTAATATTGATCTTATCTGTTTCTTTCAAATGTGTCTCTTGTAAACATAAAGCTACCGGGCAATGGTCCTGAATAAGTAATGATAATTCGTTAAAGTTAACTCTGAAACCTCGACAATTCCATTGTATAAATATAGGATGATTCATATTTATTTTTTGTTGTAGGAAATGGGAGATATCCTCCCTTTATTTTTATTGGGTGACACACTTCCGACCTGTGAGGAAGAATGACAAGGAGTAACATCCATTTCCTCTAGGGCTCCAAATTTATTGTGAGGAGCGACGAGGTCGGTTGCCCCTTTTGGCAACCGATCTCTCGACTGCTTCTGATTGTTTTTTGAGGGAGATTTATTTTGTCTCCCAGATGATTTTGATTTACCTGCAGCTTCAGACTTTGATGCAGCCGTAGCTACAGGTTTTGGTGCAGCCACAGCTGCATGGCCTACAGAAGCAGGTGATGAAGTAGATTTACCATTGTCAGATGACAAAGGTGCTACATGATCAGATGATGAAGTCTGTTGGAGAAAATCTTTCTCAGAGACCTGAGTAGATACTTCCTTCGAAGAGGATGATTTTACAACAGTTGCGTGTGTTAAATGTGGTTTAGGAACGCTGTACATGTTTACTAATTTTTTAGCCTCCGGATATGGTATTCTTTTTTCTGTTTTCACTTTCTGTATTTCTTTTTTCCATATCGGGCATTGTTTTGAAGACACCATGTGATCTCCCTTGCAGTTTTTGCATTTTGGCTTATTTTGACAGGTTTTGCCGTCATGCCCCTCTTCACCACACCTGAAGCATGCTTCAGATCCTTTACAATTCATTTGCCCATGTCCAAATCGTTGACATTTAAAACATCGCAAAGGATTGGGCACAAAAGTTTCAATTCTCATTTGATACAACCCAACTTTAATGTTTGTTGGGAGAGTTGGCATACAAAAGGTTAAAAGGTAAGTGTTTGTTGGTTCAACAACATCATTACGCTTTTTGGTGAATCGTTTTACAGAGATCACTCCCTGGGATTCCAATTCATGTTGGATTTCCTGTTCAGGAATGCCATCCAGGTCTTGATCCCTGTCAAACAAAATACCTTTGCTCTGGTTGAGTCCGCTATGGACTTTTCCAACTACAGGGATATCTGCCAACATTTTTAAAGCCAACAAAGAAGTTGAATGTTGTTTTTTGGTAACTTCAATAAGAAGAGCACCAGATTTCAACTTTTTTACAGATTTGGGCGTACCAATAATTCCTTGTATACCTTTCTGTATAACAAAAGGTGATACTTTTGTAAGAGGCTTTGAATTTCGATCTGATAGCTGTGCTTCAAGCGTGATGAAGCGAGGCCAGTGTTCTACAACAGAGTTGAGTTGTTCATCGTTAAAAGTAATTTCTAATCCTGATGGGTAACAACGTTTTTTAGAGTTTGAAGTAGCCATGGTTAGATGAAAAACGTTCAGAATCCTTGCTCCCCGCCCGCCTCGGAGCGCCAACAAGGGCGATATCTAGTCAAACGGATATCCAGTAAGACAGACACCAAGAGGATACAAAGAAACTATACTCAGACATGATATGCCTGATTGACCCTGAGCCACCGCTTAATATAAATATATCAACATGGAAACGTCGGCGTATTGGAAATTGCAAAATGAATCAGATATTAATAAAAAATTGTAAAACATCAATACTTAGGCATGAAGATATTATCAGCTCGGCGTGACCAGCCGATTGATCAAGTCGGGCCAAACTTGACCTCCCGTCTAGATGAATATGGGGCCAAAGTGGAGTGTTGGTCATGTCAGGTGCGTTACACCCAGCACCTGCACACCTCAGCCACCAGGATCCCCTTCTCCACCAACACGGGTCGCAACCCACGGCCAACAGGTTGCCCCATTTAGTCGCCTTTTACAACATGCAAGGAGGTGCCGGGGACCTATTCTTGTCACCCCGGGTCCCCACGGGGGCGTTTTATGATGAACAGCAAGACGTACATCAGTGACCCTAAAATCTGGGAGGCCTTTTACAAAAAATATGGCCGAGAAAAAATTTATTCCGTACAGATATAAACCTAAACAAATTGGAAGAGGTATGAGAAGTCGAAAATCTTACGTCATACCCATTAGACCCCATTCGCAGTTAGAACCTGTAAACCCCATTCCTCAAGTGACACCCGTGGCTGCCGTGGAAGAAAGAGCCAAGACAGAACACCTAAAAGATGTGAAAAAAGGTGTCCCTTTTGTCAAAGTCATCAAGGGTATAAAAAGACCAAGGAAGCAGTCCTCTGTCATTCCTTCAAAAAAGTTGAAGACGTCAACATCGCAGAAGAGGAAGAAAACTGAAAAAATTACCCAAAAGAAGAAACCTTTTGCAACGAAAAAGAAAACAAACGGAAGATCTATGAAACTACAGATATCCAATAAGAAAAAGTCTCAGAACAAACAGCATAAAACTTTTAAAATTGACAGTTACAAAAATGTCTTTAAAATCAAAAATGGCCTTCTTAAGCAACGAGGATAAAGACATAGCGCAACCCATGGAACTGTCTCTTTTTGCTTCCCCGACTAATCAAGTTGCAGTGGAGAAGGTATTCTTTACGGAAGCCAGGCCAATTTCCAGTATTGGAGTGTCTGACACTCCCATAGAAATAGTCTTATCAGGATCAGGAGCTGAATACATCGATTTAAAGTCGATTATATGAGAAAGCCAGAATTTTAAAAGCTGATGGTACCGCATTAGCAGCCAATGAAAAGACTGGGATCGTTAATTTACCGTTACAAAGCATTTTTTCTCAAATGGATGTCTACTTAAACAACAAGTTGGTTTCCTTTAACACAAACAATTATCCTTGGAAGGCTTACCTGAAAACAGTTTGTTTGGCGGAAAAGAAGAATTATCTTCCCAGAAGCAGTCCCAGTTGTTTTTCAAGGAGGAAGGAAATTTGGGTGACGCTAACGCTTACAACGGTGGTAATGCTGGACTAGTCTTGCGCTATGGCTATACACAAGAAAGTAAAGTATTTGAACTGGAGGGTAACCTAATGGAGGATATTTTTGACATCGATAAATACCTGATCAACGGTGTGGACATCTATATCAAGCTCTTTAGATCTAGTGCACCTTTTCTAATAATGTCGGCACAGAGCACTCCGGCTTACAAGTTCGAATTACTAGATGTCATGTATAAAGTGGCCAAAGTAAGAGTCGATCCAGGTGTTCTGTTGAACCACAGCAAACAGATAGAATCTAACCCTGTGAAGTACACCATCTCAAGAAATGAATTTTAAATGAAAACCATTCCTAAAGGATTTGCAGAATTTTACTGGGACAACATTTTCCCACAGGCGATACCCGATCGTATCGTTGTGGGTTTGGTAGATCAGAAGGCTGTGAATGGAGACTACACAACTAATCCATTTAATTTCGAACACTTTGATTTAACAGATGTAGGGATATACGTAAACGGAGAAAGCGTCCCAGGCAGACCCTTAAAAACCGATTTCACGGCAGGACATTATTCTTCAGCATATGCTCGACTTTTTGAGGCCTCTGGAAAATGGAATCAAGACGCTGGTCTGATAATAACTCGAGACAACTTTGCAAGTGGATATTCACTGTTTGTCTTTACCATAGACCCCTGTGGGTCTATGGTAAAGCCTTAAACGATTAGTTAGAGGAGTGTATGCCAGCAATACCGTGCCGACAGTCGTGACACATTACCCTAGTGCCTTTATCATCAATACACAGCCTTTACCACTTCCAGGGGAACATTGGGTTGCTGTAATCATACACAGTTCCTCGGTGGCAGAATTTTTTGACAGCCTCGGGAAACCTCTAGGGAATTACCAAGAAATTGAAAACTTCATTTATAAGAATAGCAAACATTGCAACTTTAAATGTGAACGACTTCAACCTTCCTATTCAGATTTGTGTGGTCTTTATGTACTTGTGTTTTTAATATCTAGACTGTGTCTTAAAATATCTTTACCAAGAGTTTATGCATTATTTTCTAGTAACATTCAACTAAATGATAACTTTGTACGTAGTTTTATAGAGGAATATTTGTATCAATAAATAAATATAATGCATTACATAGTTGACTTCTTATAAATACTTATTCAGTTTACAAGTTTAGTCATTAAAGAATCAGATAGTGGAAGAGAAGGATGGACACAGAAAACGAATGGGAAATTAAATCCCTACTACCATTCGCAGCTATGTTAAGGCTTCCATAAGCTTTAAAATGCGCTCAAAACATAATATGTCATTGCGAGGTCGGTTTTGGTTTTAATTTATAAGTAATGAACTTTAGTACTTCCAATTTATATAAAGGGTTTCCTTGGCTATATATCAACATATTTGTTATGATATCACATGACTCTGTTGATCACGTGACGGTCATTTATAATTTTTTTGAAGTGTTTCATATAAATCGCTTCGGCGCAGCTGATTAACACGATAATTATTAACATTTTGTTATATAAATAAACTCATCGTATTCTTGTATATCCGAAATGTGCTTGGGAAAAGTCATGGTATTACTTGGGTACAAAATAATTCCTGAGAAATTCAACTTACCTACAAATTTGAGGGTATTTTCCACACAATATCGTAATCTGTATTAAAACAAAGCCAATACACATTTTTCCCAAGCAATATTCAGTCAGAGAACAACCTCCTATTACAGATTTTCACAAAAATTCTCAGATTAATCCTCATTAATCACCTGCGCCAGACTCTTTTATACACACAAAATAAATTCTACCTCCAACCACGGGTATAAAACAGAGTACATTTCAAAAGTATATTTTTCATAAGCATTTTGAACATGCTGAATTTCAATCAAGGGTAGGTAAGCGGTGTATTTTTTAAAATATTCGGACATATAAGACTTAAAAAACCTTCAACGACGCGTGAATTTTGCAAAAGCTATCTAGCATTTTACATGCAGTTTGAAATAACGTGTAAAGTTCATGACACTCTCCCCGACATAACACCTCAAGTTTGCAGTGACTTGACGTCATTTTCCATTATGACGTCATCTTTTGGTAGTTCAGAGATGTGAAGGCACAGAGTGCACTGTGATATTCTACGGGAAGCCTTAACCTACCTGCGTTTTCATCACTCACTACGATATTAATCTGTGGTAGTACACAAAGCGGAAAGACACATTTCACTAAACGACTTCTGCAAAATGCAGATGGTATGTTTTCCACTCCTGTTGATAAAATCATTTATGCCTATTCTGAATATCAACCCATGTTTGACGAAATGTTGTCAAGCATACCGAGACTCATTCTTCATCAAGGATTACCATCCAAGGAAGATATAGAGCAGTATACAGAGGGTGTAAACCACACGATAGTCGTATTAGACGATCTTATGCTGCAAGTTGCGCAATCTCAAGATTGCGTGCATTTATTTACGGTCACTTCCCATCACCGTAACGTTACCACAGTGATGCTCTCTCAAAATTTGTACCCGCCTGGTAAATATGCCAGGACGATATCCCTGAACTGTCTAAATGTGATTTTATTCAGGAATTACCGCGATTCTCGTCAGGTCATCACCTTCGGTTCACAAATATTACCTGGGAGTGTACCATATTTCAAAGCAGCATACGAAGCAGCTACACGTCTAAATTTTGGTTATTTGCACGGTTGTCTAGAACCTACACAAAATAAAGACTACCAGTTGAGATCTAACATCTTGCCAGGAGAGGACATGGTAATTTACCAACCCCTATAAATACATGATATTATTCTTAATTTATTCAGAATACCAATATGAATCGAAGAATACGGAAGCAGAGAGCATTTCTCTCTTTTATGCTAAGTGCAAACACTGTTCAACAGAGAATTATTATCAAACATTTGCCTAGTGAACAATACGATGTCATCAGTGAAATAGCCCTGAATATATACACAGGGACTTTTCCCCTGAGTAAGAAGTATATAAATCAACTGAAACCTTACCATTCGTACATTCGATCACTGGGATCAAGAGAAGTCACTTCTAAGCAATAGCGTGGAATTTTATTGAAACATCTACCCTTACTGTCCCTGTTACTGAAGCCTATCTCGTTCATCATTTAGACCAAAATGGCGAGAGAAATGATACTAGTGCCTAAATTAAAGTACGAACATCTACTTCAAAAAATTGGAAAGAACGAGCAATCTGATAAGCCAGACACTGTGAATAACGATCAGAGACAACTGAAAACACCCTGACCGATACGACAAGGAGTGAATCGGTCGACGAGGCCTCACAGACGGGCAGTGGCTACGTCAGTAAAACTAAAACAATAGGAAAACCTCCTGGTGTGCCCATGAAACGACGCAGGAAACACATTCCATGGCTTTCATACTGACTGTGAAATTGAACCAAACAAAACTTTCTTGTTCAAAGAACCTTTATTGTGAATAATTCAAAGAATTAATAATGATAATACATACATGTAATTTAATCTTGGTGTAGATAATAAAGAAAGAAAATGTACATAGTCTTTATTAAGATGGTTTTAACAAAATCCAAATGGCAGTGTATCTAGATTGGGTAGAATTCTCCTTTTGGTGTAAACCATTTGATATCGCTTGGTTTCTCTTCGATTTAACAATTTTCTTTTTCGACTGTCCCTAGATATTTTACAGGGGTTGATAATTTCAATCTGCTTATCCTGCGATGTACAAATAATGGATTTGATGGCTTCAAAATTAATGACTTTGGAATTTGTCCAGTTTAACGTAAAACCACGAACTTTACATTCTTCCCTACCCGAGAGCGTGCGATATGCATAATTCTTGGGCCCCCCTGACACAAATTCTACAATATGACCATCTTCTGGTGTGATTTCGTTCGTCAGTTCCCCTAAATAATTTCCAATAGGAAGACAATGTAAGTCGTCAGACTTGAGAGTTTTAAAAATCACACTATCTGTATCAAAGTATAGCACGTTCTCCCCCAATCTCCCCTTGAACAGGTGATGATTACTCCATTCGAATTGGAGGGTGTCCCTGGATATAATGTGAAAGTTATGAGGGACTTTAGTAGGATCTGAGAGAAGCTTAAAAACTTGTCAAATTCAGATTCATGAAAGAACTTGGATTGTTTCATGCTTAACCTCTGACCAAATTTCCCCCAAAAACTGTTGAGACAGAGTTTGGTTAAACAGCGCAAACCTGGATTTTTCTGAATTTTTTCGTACTCCAAATCTATACCCTTGTTCTCTTTATATTGTCGGATGTATTCCCATTTCGACTCTTCACTGTCGCACTCGGGAGGGAATCCCAAGGCTTCCTGTTTTATCTAAAGGAACATGTTAACGTACTTTGCGAACAAACCCCCCTCACCCGACGCGGGGTCATACTGAGACGACTGTTCAAAATGATAGACCTCATATATTTTCAAAATTTTGTACCCTTTTCTTACTGCCATTTGGATTTCAGGAGTACACCATGTTCCCGTAATTACCCTTTTCTCAACAGAGCAAGTACAGGCGTGCTGATTTTCAGCATCAGCACACGTTCGACACAATGGAAACTTCAGTTTTCCCTGGGAGCGGTACGGAAGCACGGGGTGATACAATTTCCTAGGTGGTAGGACTTTGATTTTAGCGAGTCCGAAATAATTTGATATGTCCTGAAAATCATTCGTAATAATGGTCGGATGACCCACAGGATAACGACAATATTTATTAGTCTATGGATAGAGACTTGTGAAGTCGTAATACTGAATTTTCTCGTCTTCTTTAGCCTCATAATAAAGTTTTGTGGCATTGGTCCGGCCACCAAAGAAACTGTCACGGGGATCAAGTCTGTCTTCCAAATCCAACGTGGAAACGAATTTATCCAATTGATGTCGAAACTGGTGCTCCCATACGATGATCATATCGTATCCAAGCTCTTTGACTTCTCGTTCCCGCTTTTTGTTTATCTTGTACAGTTCGTCTAACGTCTGGTTTGTGACTGGATGTTTGACATCAGATCGATCCTGCTGGAAGCAATCCGGACAGCCGTGGTACACACAACCTTATTTTTTTTAAACAAAATACAAAAATTAAAAGAAATTTTTTTTTAGCACGATTCGCCGCCGCCCCCTCCCCTCACTTAGGGAAAAGGGAGGGGCAAATTCAATAATAAATTTGTATAGAATTAAAAAAAAATCTTACCATAAAATTCGTATATGGTGCCTTTCTCCTTAGTTTTCTCAACAAAACCGTCGCATCGGTAATTGGTGCCCGGTACGTGATGTTCTCCCCCATTGAGAGCATGGCGGATATGTACAGGTATTCCCCTTTGTCGACTTTGGTACATTAGCCATTCTAACCATTGAATGGAAATTTTACTGTAATGGTCCTTGTTGACGTATCCCTGAGACGGTACGACGGCTATGGGACTTTTTAATCGGTGTTTCCCTACTTCCGTATCGTCTTCTTTTTTCAGGTCACTGAGAGCATTCCATTTTCCATCAAACCATACACCCATCACACCCTCACAGTCGTCCAACGCTTCCCAAGTGGACGTCTGGTTTTTTGTAATTTCTACTTCAATATTGTGTTTGAGCAATATTGTGTTTGAGAAATAAAGTCTTGAATATACCCATGCACACACTGGCGATCGTTACATAGTCAAAGGGGTCCACGCCCTCGATGGTGGTCTTTGAAATATTGCCGTCGGGTTGAACTTTTGAACTCTCTATTGTTGTAGCTTGAAGGACGGTATTTCGAAAGGCTATGCAACCCCTTCTCAGTATATCAACGTCGGAGCGACAGTACTTTAACATCTCTTCTTGAAAGTTAAAAACTTCGGAGCTCTTGCTTGCATGCCACGTGGCTAATTTTTTTTTTCCCCTGACAACATAAAATCGTATCCGTAGAATTGTAGAGCAGGATAGGGACCCACGTACGCCTGGTTTTCTTTTGTATTGAAAAAATGAGGAAAGAATCCCTTGCTGAGTTCTTCTAAGCCAAATGCGTCTGGGATCTTTGCCAATTTCATGGGGAGGAAATTTAAAGAATCCAAAAATGTGAGATTCAGTTTGTTGGCTATATGCATATACATAATTTTAGATCCGTTATAAATGATTTTGTCTGGGCGGATTGAATGTCTATCAATGAGAACTTCTAAAACCGGATACAAGTCAAAGCTTTTAGCATTGTGGGCAATTAAAATGGTGTTCTTTATGTGTGGTTGACATACATAGGCACAAAACTGTTCTACGGTCCTTTCCCCTCGAAAGATCAATACCCGATGACCACAAGTATCTGGACAGGGTGGACCCACAAATTTTGATTTTTTCATTTTAGCACACTTGTGACAACGTGTGCCACACTCGTTACATGTAGAATCTTTGTTTAATTCTTCCTTTTCACAGGCGTAGCAGGACGTCTGCAGGACCGCAAAGTTAACTTTATGTTGCTGCAGCCCACAAGACGGGTCCCCAAAATGCCGACAGAGCCTACAATTTACACAAGGGTACACTTTGCTTACGCATTCACGGCATCTAATACGTGCTGGAGTGTAACCCTGTTCGCATTGAAAAATATCATCTTGACGCGTTTCGAAGTCATAGAAAATGAATTTTTTCTTTTGTCTTTCCTCTGGATCAGAATTGGAGGACTTTTGATAACATAGGTGTTCTCCTACGTGGTATTCGGAACAGCTGGGGCATTGCCACTCTCAACAGATGTGTAACTTAATATCGCGTTTAGCCACTGACAGTTTGACGCGACATTTCTTACACTGATGCCATAAGTCACAGGCAGGGGGGATTTCATTATTGTGAATTTTTTTACCGACCTTGTGTCTTTCAAAACAGGCAAGCGAACGACACACACGACCGCAAGTTATACATCCTAATTGATTTTCTGTCTTTGGACAGGCATCGTGTAAACACACATAACAGGAGGTTGAACACGTGTGTTTATATTTGTCTTTATAAGCTTTCAAACAAGTATGGCAAAAATAAGACCCATTGAAAAAGCCCTGTATACTGCCAATACCGTGCCAATGTTTCTCATTTTCTGTTTCCACATGGTACAAATACAATCGACTTCAATCTGTATGTTCTCTGATACATAATTTATCTCTGATAAATTTGTTGCCTACTCGAGACGACACCACATTGATACTTACATTCAACAAATTTTCGAAAGGTTCAGTGTCATTTAATCTCAGGTATCTATCGACTGGTACACCTGCTCTGCTACAGAGCTCTTTTGCCATGGTTGTTTGACATTTTTTGCGCGACTTTTTAAGCATATTACCGTAATACCATTTGGGGACGGTTTTGTGCTTAATCACATGATCCAATATCGTACCAGGGTCATTTCTTATCAACTGTGACCATGTTTCGGCATCAACTTTCTTACACGTCTTCATAAAGCAAATGCCTATAGAAATGGGTAGACAAAGATTGTTGTCATTTTCAACATACAAGACCGATTTCTTTTGAACCAAAGAACTGCTGGGTCCAAAAAGGGACGTAACAGGTAATTTATTCCCACTCCAACCCCCACCATTTGGTAAATCAATTGATCCTACGGTGACGAGTAAATGTTCGTCGACTGGAATTGTTTCGTTGGAGTTTAATACTTTTGTTATCTCAGACATCACCCTGTCGGCATTTAGATTCTGCCACGGCTGCAGTGGGACGACGATAGGGTTGTTCAACTTCGGATGACTGAGTACCACTCGACCCAAATCGGCATCATGTCATTGGGCCTGTGACAGCACATCATCAAACAAGTGCAATTTTTCATAAATGTCGACCAATTTTTCCCCTCGCCATTGGTCGTTAAATTTTACTTAAAAACTTGTGTCACGAGCCAAATTCTTTTTGAAGGTTCGGGCCTCCTTCCTCCAAATGAAGTACGGTTTCTCTTCTACTTCATCCCCACCACCCGACTGAATGTTAGTAGATGGCTGATCATCTTCATCGTCTCGGTCTCTTAGAAGCTGGTTCCAGATCAAGGAGAAGCTCTTCCCATAAATTGTCGATGTGGATTTCCTTTAATCGGTTCTCAACCTCAATGTCTCCCGTTAGACCGTTGGCTGCCGCAAACAAATTAATGCTGTCTACATCAGTTAAGGAATCCAGAATTTCTTTTAGGAGACTTTTGTTGTCATCCATTCTCTACAGAAAACACAATTTTTACTTCCTGATTAAATTTAAACATTATGGTTCTACATTTTCTTTTCTTTTTTTCATATGACATTTGACCTCACACTATCTTCCTCTTTAGATTTACTTGCATGTTATTATACCAGTCCAAAAAAAAAAAAAAATCAATAAGTCTGTGAGCCAATGCTCACTACTAATACCCCGCTCTGATGTGAACTGCAATAAGTATTGCTGCAAAAATGACGAAAATTTGCTAAAGATAGACACACAGATAAACAGTAGGTTGACATCTGATTCCTACAAAAATAAATCCCATCATGTGACATGCCGAAGAGTGTGCTAAAATTTTAATCATCTGAGATGAGTAGTTGCTGAGAAAACTGGGGAAAAGAATTTTAACAGACACACACAGGTAAAACAGTATACCCCCTCTCCTTCGGATCACATTCAAGTTTCAACCCTATCATTGATTGATTGTGTACTGATTAACAAAAATAACAAACAATGTTTGAAAATTAATAAACATTTTAATGGTAACTACAGTAAAAATCAATTGTAAATCATACTCAACTGGTAAAATCACATTAGGTATTATCATATACCATTGTAAATATTTCAATAATTGGTTAATATTCATGTAAAATGCACATAAAAAAGAAATCCTATCCAATTGCAAAACTAGAGTTTCTCGAGCACCTTTGATTCATTTTCATTGAACTTAAAAAAAAAGTAACTATTGTGAGAAATTTTTTTATTATTATTATTTTGAAATTTTCTTGTTAAAAAATATAAATTAATTTTTTTCATATAAATTTCACTCACTCAATTACAAAAACATCTAGATATGCTAGAGTAGAAAACGTCTACCTGTCTCATAAGAGTTTTAAACTGAATGCCTGAGAAACTAACAAATAATTTTTTAAATGTCTAAAATTCTCAGTAAAATCCTGAGGTAGTAATATAAACCCATTTACATGCAACAACTATGTATCAAAACTTATTCAATAAAAGAAAAAAAAAAAAAAAAAAAAAAGAGAGAGAAAAAAAAGACTCCAATGACAACCATAGAAATATCTTATATATTAATATCTTATATAAATGTTTTGCAAAATCAATTTAGGTATTACCTTTCACCAGGGTAAATGTAAACACTCAAGTAAATTGTTAATATACTTTTACATGATATGAACAAAATTATTTGAGGTAATAACAAACTTTGAGGTAATATCAATAATATATATCCATTTGCACAACATAATTATGCATCAAAACTAATGCAAAAAAAAAAAAATAATAAAAAAAAAGAACAAAACTTCAATGACAACCAGAGAAAAATCGTTTTGTAAAATTCAAGTTAGGTGTTACCTTTCACCAGGGTAAATGTAAATATTCAAGTAAATTGTTAATATACTTTCATATAGTATGAGCAAAATCATTTCAAACATCCAGAGGTAATAGCAAAATTTAGGGTAGTGACAACATATACCCATTTACACATCATAACTATGCATAAAAAAAAATTCAATACAAAAAAAAAAAAAATTGAATGACAAACAGAGAATTGTCATATGAAAAATTATGTTTGGTATTTAGTTTTGCATAGTATTAGAAAAATTATTTGAAACATTCTGAGGTAATAGCAAAACTTTGGGTAATGATAATTATACCCATTTACACCGCATAACTATGCATCAATGACAAACACTCTACAAGGTTGTAACCAAACTCAGTTTTTAGCACATTTACGTCTTGTTCGTGAAGAAACTGGTTCCTCGGTCTCGGTCTTCACATCAGTAGGAATGAGAGGTTTGCAAGATGAAGCAGTGGATACAGGGGTACTTGGTGAAGTGGCCAGTGATGGTGGGGTGTGCATCACATTCATGAAAAAATCTGAAGAAGGACTGCAACTGGGTGTGTAAATGGGATTCAGATGATCCTGGGGAGGTGCAGGGTGTGGATGGAAGCATCGACATTTACATTTCAACAGTCTTTTGATGACCATTAAGATAATGGCAAATGTTGTCAATGCTGCCCAAGCAAGGAAGCCTATCAATATACAAAATGATAAACATGATAAAAATTTACATTCAAGAATATATATGAAAAATAGAATCATAATCACCATCAGAATCTGAAAATTATACTTGAAGTCTGTTAATCTCCATTTCAGACTTTGTAGGTAATCTACTTTTTTAGGTTTAAAAATTCTATGTGCTCTGAAAAGTACTTTAGCTTTTCTTATTCTTCCTTCATATAATTTATCTGTAACTTCAATACTGTTTTTTTTTCTTGTTTTGTATCTCATTCTTAATCTATCTATGCTAGAAATTGCCTCACTAACAAGAATACAAATACAAAGCACATGAAGGGAATAGGACAGTTTTTGGGAGTTGAACTATGTTCAATCTCCCTTGGTCATCACGGGCTTTCTAAGCGCAGTAATTTGTATTGATTATATAGTGGCCGTCCGTGGGGCTTCTGTGTCGACCAATTTACTCCTGTGATATTCAATGTAAACTTGCATAAACGTCCGCCATAAAATAGTCCATTTCAATTTTCTGAATTTATCTAATTTTGATAAATGATATGAAACTAAATCAATTGAATTTCATTTAACTTAATTTGAATACTATATTTTGATTAAATTAAAATTGATTTATACAGAACTAAAAAAATGTTGAAAATTGTCGTCATGAACCTCCTTTGCAGCACATACAGCGGCACCTATAAACAATGAGAGGGAAATTAACGACAACTCTGTACAAGTGACTATATGACTGCGCGAAACCTCTTTGCATTGACTGACACGTGGTAAAAATTATTTCACAATCAATGTAATACCCTTTTTTTAGCCATAAATATTCGAAGTTTTCAACAATATTTATTTGGTAATACAATAAACATCAAAAGAATAAAAAAAATTACATTGATTTGGATATAAACAATTGTTCGTTTAATATTGAATCCTAACACGTTTAACATCGAAGAGGAAGAAAATCGGAGAGAAGGTGATTAACGTACACAGAAAGGTGAAACTTTAAGATAAATTACTAAATTAAGCTTTTTGAGTTTTCAAGTTGTTTTCATGTGGCATAAAATTTATAAGCATTTCACATATGAAATTCTTGATAAAATAAGTCGGAACAGCCAGGTCTGACATTCGAACTACATGTACGTATGTAAATTTTAAGTGAGAAAAACAACAAATTATGACCGTTTACGTTAGATCATATAACAAGCTGAAACTTTTTTCATTGTTATTTTTCAAACTTCCAAACAATTAATAGTCATGTGATGAAGGAAATAAACCATGGCAAAATCTTGCAAATATTTCACCTATGCTTCTAAGTATAGGACAGATACAAATGTAAAGTCTATACAACTGTAAATGAATTTACTGTGCAGTGATTTTCGGAGCAGAGATGTCAAAATTTTTGAATCACTGTCAGACATTAGGTCTGACAAAGTCAAATGATCTGTTAGACTGGACAAAGTTTTGTCAGACCAGATACATGCGCTGAATCGCTGATAAAGGGAAAAAATAGTAGCACTAAAATAAGATGCCTTTTAAGTTTTATGATATTCGATCTCACAAAAAATCCTATCTTATGATACAGAGTCTCTAATCAGAGACATGCTTTAACAATTTTGATCGACAATCGTCACCATATACGGACGATTTCGGTGTTTTGTGGTCCTTACCTAGGCACAGCGTTTTAGAAATTTGCATCACGTTCAATGTTTTAAACGGTCGTTTGGACCACTGTTTTCTTGTACGTTATCGGTCCAGAAAATTCCTTACCGACCTTGCCGACAAGACTGAGTGTTTTTGATAACTCTGCAGATAAGAATTACTTATAAAGAAAGAAGTAAATGTGTGACAATTTCAGATGTCATTAATTTTTAATCCTTAATTTCATGAATTTATCAGCATTCAGTGGGTCACGTGTACAACACTAGTACTGAACTTGAAAAATGTGTGTTACATTAATTAATGCATTTCAAATGTCTGCATATAAAAGTGTATTGCAGTAGTACGTTATTATTAAAAAATGTTTCATTTGATTTTATTAATAAAAACAATTAAAACTAGTATTAATTGTAACGGGGACCGTTACAGATGTTCCCCAAACGCTCCCCAACTTCCTTTTGGTGTCTTATTCCCTGTAAGCTTCATTAAATAAGGCAATCAAGTATATTGGGTTTTTTTTACGCATTACACACGCGCGCACAGGCATGCATGTACAAAATGACCATGTCAACTTGTCTACACTTTTAATACATCTTTATATTCAAATTTCATTAAAAGAAAAAAAAAATTCGGCTATATTAAGTATATCTGTCATTTTACGCATTGCATGAGCGCGCACGTGCATGCATGTCCACGATGACCGTGTCATCTCGTCAACACTATAAATATATCTACATATTTCGGGTATCAATTCATTTCATCAAAAAGTATAAAAGTTACAGCTATATCAAGTATATTGGTCATTTTAGCATTGCATGCGCGCGCACGTGCATGCCTATGCATGTTGACAACGTCGACTTGTCTACATTTATAATATGTCTATATATTCTGAGTATCAAAGCATAACATCAAAAAATGTAAAAGTTATGGCTATATCAAGTATATTGGTGATTTTACTCATTGCACGCGCACGCACGTGCATGCAAATGCATGCATGTGCGCGCTGATCATGTCATCTCGTCTACACTTCTAATATATACTTATATTCTGAGTTTCAAAGCAATTCATCTAAAAATATACAAGTTAAGTCTATATCATTCGTATAGGCTATTTCAATCATTGCGCATGCGCACACGTGCATGAATGTGCATTTTGACCATGTCGTCTTGTCTACACTATTAATATATCCTGATATCCTGAGTATCAAAGCATTTTATCAAAAGAGTTGAAAGTTATGGCTATATCAAGTATATTTGTCATTTTACTCATTGCACGCGCACGCGCGTGCACACACGTGCATGCATGTGTGCGCTGATCAAGTCTTCTTGTCTACACTTTTAATATATATTTATATTCTGAGTGTCAAAGCAATTCATCAAAAACTGTACAAGTTAAGTCTATATCAATTGTATTGGTTATTTTAATCAATGCGCATGCGCGCACGTGCATGCATGTGCATTCTGACCATGTCATCTTGTCTACACTATTAATATATTCTTATATTCTGAGTATCAAAGTATTTCATCAAAAGATATAAAAGTTATGGCAATATCAAGTATATTGGTCATTTTACTCATTGCACGCGCACGCACGTGCATGCACGTGCGTGCAAAATTACCTTCGTTCCGCAAATCTACATTACATTCCTATTAACCCTAAAAAGGTTTCAACTCAATCGGATGTATAGTTTCGGAGATCACTCACGGACAAAAAAGTACCCAGGAAGAAAAATAATAATAATAATAATAATAATAAGAAACAGAGTAAAAACAATATGTTCCCAAACTTCGTTTGGGGAACATAATGAATGAATGCATGCGTGTGCGGACACAATGGCTTATTAAGACCAGTGATCGATATGCGAGAAAGATCGATCCTCATAATTACAACAGTTTTATTTCTTGCAGTAGCTCGTTAAACTACATCTGATTTTTTAAGAAAAAATCAAAACAGATTCAAGTCGATCGTTTTAATTCATTGAAAGTTTGAAAAACTTGTCCAGCTCAGCTACATGTATATAGTATACCTGAAATTCAATTACACTGAAATTTGTATCAAATCAAAATCACAAATAGTAAATTTCACTCGCGTCGCACAGTTGTTCAAATCGTTTGCTCTAGAGATTCAAAGTAAGGTGTTAAACATTACGTCGTGGGTTCGAATCCCACTGCGGTATGCATTTAGAAACGGACCCTTCGGATGAGACCGTATAAACCGAGATCCCATTTCGCATTAGGTGCTGGCACCCCCCCCCCCCCCCCCCCAAAAAAAAATCCCTCACTGCTCAATGGTTCTGAGTGCCCTGTATAGGTAAAAATTTGCAGCCCTAGCCTCCATTGGCAAGTGGTAGTGTCTCTTTATGAGAAAAATTCTCGAAGAGATGTAAAACAAACAAACAAAAGGCAAAGTATTCAGAGATACTTACTTCTATATAGAAATTTCTTGACATGAAATTAAAAATTATGGGATTTAAAAAAAATACATAATGATTGAGTTATAAAGATAAAAACATTTTGATAGAAAAATTAAATATAAAATTTCTATAAAAAGTAATTAATGTGTCCGAAAAGAACCAGTTATACCCAAAAGGTAATATCAACTACTTGTTCCAATCAGAGGAAGAAAAAAATGACAATTTAGTGTCTGGTGATGGTAACATTGAAAATAAAAAGTGCCAGTTGGTTGTTGGCACCAGGGATCAGGCCCGTAGGAAGCAATTTCAGTTTGGGGGGGGGGGGGGGGCACAGCCATACATTTTCAGTCGAGGGGGCACTATCTACTACCAAAAAATTCTTGACAAGCAAAAAAAAAAAAAAAAAAAAAAGGTCATCAGACGTTTTTATTGAGGGGGCACAGACATATAGTATCTATGTTTTCTATAGTAATATATATATCGGCAAAATTATTGGGGAGGCACGGCCCCCCGTGCCCCCCCCCCCGGTTCCTACGGCCATGGCCCGGATCTTGTACATATTCAGAAGAGAGTAGGGAGGGCGTTGTGCTTCAAATGCTTTCATAGGTATTTTAAATAAATTATCAATGTTCGAAATATTAAAGAAAGGAGCCCAGAAGATAAAGATTTTATTTTCAGAAATTTGGATGAGCTGTGTCAGCATGTCCATTAATATTTTACTGATTCATATATTACATCCAAATGACTTAAAAAGTTTCGTTTGTTTTGAGGAAACTTTGCTGCAATAGAACCATTAGAATGCAAACCATTCAAAGTTGTGTTGATTCAGTTTGCTTAACAAATTAAGACCGCGGAATATTAACTTACGTCATCTCCATCTGTTACCGTCAAAATGTTAAACGATAAACAATGAAATGTGTGGTACAATTTGACACGGACGTCCGAGAAAACATTGGATTGAATTTCCAGTTTGAAATTCATTTTCAATCCACCTCAGCTACGCAAGAACGTACGGTGTTACTGATTGACCAAGAAGACAAATAATTTCAATTTTGGAATAGTTTGAAATTTATATAAATCAGAATTTTCTGTCCAGTGTATTTAAAGAAATATAAACGGACAAATATTTGATTTCTGTTTGGTATGTGAATGTGTGTGCTGGGAGGGAGGGGGCTGAACGATCTTGGAATAAATATGAAAATTTTCTTTTAAATTGACAACCCCTCCCTGGTTTTGTTTGTCAAACAGTTTTCAGTGAAGACAAAACTAAAAAAAAAAGCTTTTGTCATCCTAGAAATAGATATATTCTATCATGTGGATGCATGATCTGACTCGACAATTTTTGACCCCCCCCCCTTCTAGAATCAAATGGCCGTCCCCTGAAAAAGTAATCTCTGTCTTCTTTTACTTTTACGTATCCTTAAAATTATATGCTAAAGTACTCACATAAATATGAATGTCAAACAACATGTATTTGGGAATTGAAATTATTTGTCTTTCGGATCATACATTCACACTTTAGGTTTAGAAACAGCTCAGTTGGATTGAAAATGAATTTCAAACTAGAATTTCAATCCAATGTTTTCTCGGACGTCCGTGTTGAATTGTACCCGCCCATTTCATTGTCTCTCATTAAACATTCTGATTGTAACAGATGAAAATTTAAATGACGTAAGCTGCATATTTCTAATCTGCCAGTTAATGTTCTGCACTCTTATATTATATGGATACTATGTGAGAATTGGCTAAAAATTAATTTGGTATATATAATGAATTAAGTAAATTGGGATTTAAGTTGAATGTATTTGTACAGGGAAAAAATCCTCATAATTGCAAGACATTGTTATTAATATTGTGTAGATTTAGAGACCCCTCAGGGTTTGATATCGCCATATTAATTTATGCTGACACATTTTTTTTCATGACAGGCACGTAGCATTGGAGAGGGGGAGAGGTCTGCCCCCCCCCCTTTTTTTTCCAAACATGAAATTTATAGAAACTTAATATTGTAAATGTTCATTGAAGTCCGTCCCCCTACTGTTTGTTGCAGAATATTCAAATAGGGGTGATGTAGTAGTGTATGAGTAAAATTTGATACTGAAAGAAGTTTGAAACCTATCCCCACACCCAAAATATAGAATTTTCGAGCCCCACCCCCCTTTCAAAAACGATGCTACGTCCCTGCATGGGAATATTAAGTGGTAAAAGTTTTGAAAATCTGAATAAGAACAACACGGTTAAAGTCATTAAAGTTACTCAGGTGAGTATTGTGGCCCATGATCTTCGTTATTCAAATGTTTTTGAAATTATTTCTTATGTTTGATGTTGTATCTCTAGCAAATCTGCAATAGTTGGTTTGTATCTAAAGCATAAAAAAATGTTCCGACATTATAGCTCCTTTACTTCCTGTTAAATCTTTCACATTACAATGTTCAACTCCCATGAGTACTTTCAGTACTTTGATATATACACTGACCTTCTGCTTCTGAATCGTCAAATGTCTCATCTTCATTTTTTGATTCCGGCCCTGCAGTAATTGCAGTAATTGCATTGGAGAAAGTAGGCCTAGTAGTTTCTCTAGGGCCAGGGGTAGTGGTAGAACTAGATTCAACTGGGGAAAAAAAACATTTAGCGATTTCCAATTGACATGAAATATTTATAACATGTTGTTTTGACAATCAGTCCCAAAACAGATGAAGAGAATATGACAGTTTTATACACTGACCTTCTGCTTTGAAATCATCTAAAGTCTCATCTTCGCTTTTTGATTCCGGCCCTAAGGTAATCGTAGCGGTGTTGGAGAAGGTAGGCCTAGTAGTTTCTCTAGGGCCAGGGGTAGTGGAAGAACTAGGTACACCTGGGGAAAAAAATCATCTAGCGATTCCCAATTGACATGAAATATTTACAAAATGTTGTTTTGAAAGTCATTCCCAAAACACATGAAGGGAATATGACAGTTTTATACACTGACCTTCTGCTTTGAAATCATCTAAAGTCTCATCTTCGCTTTTTGATTCCGGCCTAAGGTAATCGTAGCGGTGTTGGAGAAGGTAGGCCTAGTAGTTTCTCTAGGGCCAGGGTAGTGGTAGAACTAGGTACACCTGGGGAAAAAAATCATTTAGCGATTCCCAATTGACATGAAATATTTACAAAATGTTGTTTTTGACAATCAGTTTCAAATATATAGGATATTGTGCTTTTCTGGATTCTCTGACTATTCACCTTGGTCTACTAAAATGTTATGAATGCCTGATTTGGTGAAAGTTAAAGAATAAATTGTACATTTTAATTTTTATTTTATGAATGATCAAAGGGCAGAAAACTATTTGCATAAAACTGTAGCGCTGACCGAGCGGTCGTATTTAATTAATTAAGTCTTTATTTTGGTAGCGTAAAATCCTTCCTCATATCTTGAAATGAGACTCAAGTTCATCTATTCTACAGTTTATTTACACATCTCACAACTATATACAATCACTAATATCAATCACAAAATAAATCCAAGTAATATAATCCAAATATAGTAACATGAGCGAAGTTTATAATCCAAGTGTCAAAGTCATAGTACTGAATCCTCCCTAACACAGTTTCAACGTGGTATTTATACTAAAGATCCGCTCCTGACAATAAGGAGCTCATATTCTGGATTCATAAGATTAGGAGTCAATGTATCAATTACATAAATTAATATGGCAATCAGCAGGCGGTACATAACATAGACATGTGGGGTAATTGAGATACACATTAAGGATAAAGATATAAAAAGTGTGAAAATAATATCAATTTACGAATTAATTAAGGTAACATATTTGAGACCGCTACAAAACTACCACAAATTTAGAACTCTTTAGTGTACAGTGCATAGAGGACTCTTAAATTTGTGTATTGTGCAACTTCTTTTGCCCAGATGTCATCCCCATTTAACAATAATGAACTAAGCATAGCATGTACGGATTTTTTTTATTAGTCTTCTCTGGTTGAAGTACCATAATTTGATCAAGGTTTAATAAATTTGAAACAGTAAACTTTTGTTCCGATACAAACTCTTTCTATAGTATATACTATACCTGTTAACAAAACTTAGCAGTCGACTTCCAGTGTCTGTAGCATTGATATATATTTACATATATTGTTAATGACATCTTTAACTCAATCTGATGCTTCAAAAATGAAATGAATAGAATGGGAAGTCACGGTGACCATGCTGTTTACCCCAAGTTTGATGACGTCACAAATCATGTACACAACATTCCATTCACTCGTAACTCCTCGGTGATATTCGTAGAGAAAAATAACCGAGCGATATACATAAATAAAAAAAGGGGGGGGGGAGAGAGAGAAGGGGAAAATGAGTAAATAGTAAACTTGGACATATTGTAAACAAGAAATTTCCAACTGGAAAAAATACAAATATTTAAATATATTTTTACCAAAGAAAAAAAAATAATATGAAATTATAAATACTTACCATTGGCATTGCACGCCTCCCCGAATCGATTTTTCTCAAACTGCTTTGCATTCTCGGGTTCCAATTCTATTAAACAACTAAAAATCATAATCTCTCTGAGATGTCTTGGGGCCACGGAATTACTCTCACGGAACCAGAAATGATGTGTCTACAGTCCGCTATTCCGGTACCAGTGATTGGGCAGATTCTGCAAGGCCAAGGCGATCCTTCCGAAATTTTAACATACATGTATGTTGCCATGAGCATAAACCACACAATTTCTTTTCGTTTCATCCACATCTTCTCCAGCTTGAAATAATGGGGTTTTTTTTTTGGTCATATGACTTTTACCCGCGAATCCCATATATGGAGATATCCGTTAGGCTTTTTACGCACGTGCTCTGATGCGGGTTTTAGCTCTCATCAAATTCCCGCATCCGTCGCCTGATATCTATCATTTCTCAACTGCAATCAATGTTTTTTTTATGTTATTTTATTCATGTTAATTGAGTTAAATTGGGTCTACACACGGCATCATTATTGTTCATGATGAAAGATACATTAATATATTGGGTGGTATAGCTATTACAATTTCAGCACCTTTGGCCGGGTGATTTAATAATTGGGGTTACGAGGATTTTCAAATTAGAAACGACGACACACGTCTTGGTTGTCGGTCTCTGTACTTTGGGTGTTAATGAAAGAACAATCTTGCATTCTTTTAGATAATGAATTATTTTTAAAATATTTATAATGATTTTCAAAAAATACACAAACAAGCACATACCCGGTAGCATAATCACACTCTTGATTACTTTTTTTTTAAGTCTTTAATTTTAAATCATTAAAAAAGGAAATCGTGAATTTATTTGTTAATTAAATGAATTTGATTTAATGATTTGTGATAGTTTTTTTTTAAGGGAATTATTTTCAAAGTATGACTGAACAATTTTTAAAAACTCACTTCGATGATCTTTGTGAATGACTAGATAGAAGTAGTGTCATGTAAATGGGGTGAAACGACGAATATATATATATATATATATATATATATATATATATATATATATATATATATAGGATATCGTCCCTTTTTAATATATGATAAAAAAAAAAATCAAACAAAAGAATAATTATAGAATATTAGCATAGAAACATATACGATGTCTTGACGGAATAATTATGGGACATAAGCATAGAAACATATACGATTTCGTAATATCCCACGTGTAGAATAATTATAGAACATTAGCATAGAAACAATTACGATACATTGATGAATGATCAAAAAAGGCGCGCAGTCATTAGGCGCGCTCGCGCGTTTTTTTTTTTAAAGGTAAAATTAACTTTTAAAAAACTCGCTTCGGTGATCTTTGTGAATAACAATAGATAAATCAAGTCATGTTTTGTCAATTATACTCTGCGCACGTGTGACCCGGTTTAATTTAAAGTGTATAACGTATAGAATATCATGATTTTTTTTTTATAATAAAGAAAAAATCAAACCTCGGATATGAACAATAAAACTCGTACGACCTCCCATTCTCGTGTTCAATATAATTATAGAACATTAGCATAGATACTTGTGTTATTAATTTAAAACTTTGTGTTTTTTTTTTAAGTTTGTTTGAATATATTTTAATATATATTTTTTTATAAAAGTAATTTTTTCCCTAAATAATAAGAAAAATCAAACATAGGGTAAGATGCAAAGTTAAAAAAAAATAGGACTCATATTACCCAAAGTGTAGAATAATTACAGAATATTAGCATAATTGATAGATATTCTGGTATTACTAGGAATGAACGAAACTGTAACAAATGCAACTCCGGCTTATTGGGTGATGAGATTCATTTTCTGATTAAATGTTTTGTTAATAAAAATCTGTTACACTGAATGATGAACAAAAATTTATATACATGTATACTATTTTGACCCACCTTTTTTTTTTTAATTTTAAACCCAATTTGAAAATTTATTTTCAACGACACGTATAACACATAACTTTGTGAAAAATATGTGTTTATATGTGTAAACATTTGTATGTATTCTTTTTTTTTCATGCTGCTTATTGAGGCACCTTGATTGGGAAAATAAGATAATATAAGATGTATTGAATAATTATAAAACATAAGGATAGAAACATATACGATTTCGTACTACTTCATGTGTAGAATTATTTATATAGAATATTAGCGTAGTAATTCATACGATGCATTGAATAATTATAGAAAACGCGCGCACAGTGATAACGCGGTATTTTCTAAAAGGTCAAAAAATGAGACCACTTTTAAATTAAATAAAAAACAATTGAGATGGTTGCCCGTTTTTTTTTTATCGCGCAACCCCTTTTCCAATCCACAAATATATTTAAAATCCTAAAGCCTCGCCCCTTCTCGTCCCCCGGAATATAAATAGGATGGATAAATGTAAAAAAAAAAAAAAAAAAAAAAATCACTGACTTCAGGAAAAAAAAAACTTCAAAAGACAAGAGATGGCTGAAGCTTTCTTTACTTTGTCGCCTTCAAAGACATTCGGAGATTCTGAAAAGGAATGGTTAGAGCTGGGAAAAGATTTTGAGGTGGTGTTTGATTCGGTGTAAGTTGGTATTCTTAGAATTCGTAACTCATTTAAAAAATCAGATTTAAAACACCAATATATAAGCATTTTTCTAAATTACAAAGAACTGCAAACGATAACTTTGTTCTCCCGCCTACCTCCTAGTCCATTTGCAGAGGTTAAATACATTTGAATGACTTTTCATATTTCTTTAGATATTAATATGAATTTTCATAAAACATTACTTAGTCGGGAAAACAAAGAGAAATAACTATTTTTTTCCCGAAGGGTTTACAATTAAAATAGGAACTTTTATTCATATCCAAGAATATTTTGAAATATGCTTACGCGTTCAAGCCCGATTACAATGGAAAACACTGTCTACCCCTATAAAAACAGCTGGAAATAAGAGTAATTAACAATTAAACACTGGTATCAAAATTATTAATCAATTACCATTGAAGTCTTCTTTGCATTAACCGCAGATTTTATGGCCAAATCGAAATAAGTATTGAATTAAATGGGTGTAAAATGTAGGCTGGGATCGAGATTTAGCGTACGTAGTTCTTTATTCTTTTATTTCATATTATATATATATATATATATACATATAATTTTTAGGTCACCTGAGTGACTCAGGTGACCTAGTGCTATCTTTTTGTCCGTCGTCGTCCGTCGTTCGTAAACTTTTGAACATTTTCAGCTTCTTCTCTGGAACCAGCAAACCAATTTCAACCAATTTTGGCATATAGCATCTATGGGTGAAGGGGAACAAAAATTGTGAAATTCGTGGCTCCTGCCCCCCTGGGGCCTGAGGGGTGGGGCCAAAACCATCAATATTAATGCAATCTTTAAAAATCTTCTTCAGTCCTGGACATCAAGCAGTCAAACTGTTGGCATGATTGTAATAAGCATTGAGCCCTCTACCAACATTGTGAAATTCATAGCCCCAGGGTCAGGGGTTCTGGTGCTAGGGCGGGGCTATATAGATCATATAATGAAAGTGCATTATTTCTTTGAAAATCTTCTCTACTCCTGGGAATTATTGAAACAAATTGAATACATAGTTATGATAAGCAAGGGTGACTCTACCAAAATTGTGAAATTCATAGCCCCAGGGTCAGGGGTTCTGGTGCTAGGGCGGGGCTATATAGATCATATAGTGAAAGTGCATTATTTCTTAAAAAATCCTCTTCTCTACTCCTGGGTATTACTGAAACAAATTGAATACATAGTTATGATAAGCAAGGGTGATTCTACAAAAATTGTGAAATTCATGACCCCAGGGTCAGGGGTTCTGGTGCTAGGGTGGGACTATATAGATCATATAGTGAAAGTGCATTATTTCTTTGAAAATCCTCTTCTCTACTCCTGGGTATTATTGAAACAAATTAAATACATAGTTATGATAAGCAAGAGTGACTCTACCATAATTGTGAGATTCATAGCCCCAGGGTCAGGGGTTCTGGTGCTAGGGCGGGGCTATATAGATCATATAGTGAAATTGCATTATTTCTTTGAAAATCTTCTTCTCTACTCCTGGGTATTATTTAAACAAATTAAATACATAGCTATGATAAGCAAGGATGACTCTACCGAAATTGTGAAATTCATAGCCCCAGGGTCAGGGATTCTGGTGCTAGGGCGGGGCTATATAGATCATTTAATGAAAGTGCATTATTTCTTTGAAAATCTTCTTCTCTTTTCCTGGGTATTATTTAAACAAATACATGGTTATGATAAGCAAGGATGCCTCTTCCAATATTGTGAATTTCATGGCCCCTGGATCAGAGGTTCTGATATTAGGACGGGGCTCTATTTATTAAATAGTGAAAATGCATTAATGCTTTAAAAATATTCTCTGCGCCTAGGCATATCAGAGGCAAAAAGAGTAAAAGTTTTAATAAGGAAGGGTATTTTTACCAAATTTTTGAACATCAGAACCATTTGATCAAGTGTTCTGGTCCAGGCCAGTGCTCTATTAATTTGTATTCTACTGAAAGGAGTTATTCCCCTTTACCAATTACTGGTGATAATTAATCACTGTAAATAATGTACTTGAAAGGTTAATAGAATAAGAGAATTATGCAAGAATTTTTATTGTATAATACAAAAAGTTCTTTCATAGTTTTAATGATCAGATAGACTTGTAAGTAACATATAAATAAAAATGAGACAAAAATACCTTGTCTTATTAAATGTTCATCAAAGACCAAGAGAGATCAATGTAAGAAATTTCAACTAGGAATTAAAAGAGTACAGAAGCACTGATTATAAGTTTGTTTATATACTGTCTAGTGAGAGGGATAAATGGGGAACAGAATAGAACCTAATTTATGTACTGTTAATGAACACTAGACTAATTATTTTGTTGATCCTGATCACCCTATTTTTCTTGCTTTTGGGCAACAAAGCTTCACCTTTCAGTTCATGTTATACTCTATGGATCCTCTAAATTGTTGTATTATACTCAGGTGACCGTTAAGGCCCTTGAGCCTCTTGTCTTTTACCAAATGTCTTTAAATTTCTGTTTAACTAGGAATCTCCCCCCCCCCCCCCAAGACCTCCAACTGAAAGAAGAGCCAGTGAAAAGGGGGATAAAAAGATCACTGAGCGAGTCAGAGGACTCGATTATTTTAACTCGAAGGTAAATCTTACCTTTAAGGAATATTCTCTCTCTCTCTCTTTCTCTCTCTCTCGTTAATTTGCTTATATTGTAAACTTTTTTTAATTGTATTTTTTTTAAAGGAAAATGGTAAAACAAAAAGGGAAAGGCGGGTTCATTGAAGAAACAGATAAAGAGGACCCACAGCTGAAAACATTTAGGTATAGTTGTTTTCATAAGTTAAGTGTATTACAAATGTACATGTCGACCTTTGATACGAAAAAAAAGAATGATACAATAAACAATAAAAAATATAAAGATTGAATAATTATCTTGAAAACAGAATAACTCTATAGTTTAAAGTCTTAGAATTTAAATGTAGACCTATGTTAATCATTAAAGACTTAAACATTTTTTTTTTCAATATTTTCTTAACAGATTAGGTCTTAGTATGCTCGGTTAGATACTTGATGTTTTGTTCTTTAATTACAGACAGGAAAAAGCCTGGAAAATATGAAGCCCTGGAAAAGAGAACTAGTACCAGGTGTACGTTCACCTTAGGATCGTTGACACCTAGATATACCTCAGCAGCATCAGGATATAGCCCAGCGTCACCAGGGTATAGCCCAGTGTCACCAAGCCCCGCATCACCAGGGTATAGCCCAGTGTCACCAGAATATACTCCAGCGTGTCAAGGATCACAAGGATATGTCCCTGTGAAACAAGAACATGTCCTTCCTTCACCTGATCACACCTGGACTCCACTTCAGGCTCCATTTATGAATACCCCAGCGTCATCGGGGTATGCTCAGATGACATGCAGCCCTGTGTATGAAGATTCTCAATATCCTTTAAAAGAGGAGTTGGGGGCACTGTCCGAATTAATCGACTCTCTGCGAGTAGATCTACTTCAAAGTTCAATGCTTGTGAAGTTTGTTCGAGATTATATGAAAAAATGGAATAAAAGAGAACTGACAGTGGAATTAAAGAGAACTGACAGTGAAATTTTTTATTTTGTACCGATAAGTTTTGGTCATACGTGTCCACAGATCATTTTATCATATTAAATGTGAAATCATGTACATTTACAATTGATATTGAAGAATTAAAACTTTATTAATAAAATATAGAATTTTTTATTGTTGTTATTGATGCTGGTATTGAAAGTTTTTTTTATCGCAAAAATTAATGTGGAAACAAGAAACAAGTTGTGTATTACTATGTATTACTTACTAATCCAAGATGACAACACTCCCTCTTCGTTTACTAAGACTAGACTGTGAAAAAATTTGAAAAAAGTTTGGACTTTTTATAGTAATGATTTCTCGGGTACCTTACAGGTGTGCCCTTGACAATCCCTTAGTTGTAGAACTAAAATGGAATAATTACAAGTAGAAAGCCGTGCAAGTGTTTGAAAAAATAGTTATAAGTCATTATCTTGTGGGTACATATGCCCCACTCCCTAAAATGGTGAAAAAAACCAAGGTTGAAAATGGGTGTGTAAGAATGAACTAATGGGATGGGTGACCTCAGACGGCCCTAAGAGAGTTGACCGCAGACGGCCCTAGGAGAGTTGACCTCAGACGGCCCCTAAGGGTGGTGACCCTAGACGGCCCTAGGAGTGGTGGGTGCCTTGAAAGTGCCCTCAGACTACTTTATGAGTGGTGACCCCAGACGGCTCTGGGGAGTGGCGGTGCCTCTAAGGTGCCCCCTGACTACCCCCCTTACTACTGTTGTTTGCTATATTTTAAACTTTTCAATCATTTTTTTTTTATTTAACAAAGTTCAAACACAGCGCATCTAAAGCAGTCATAATTTGGAATGTAAAAGCCGAGTTGTCACAACAAATTGATGATGATGGTGAAACGCCGTTGTTTGTAATAGAGAAGAATGATACTTTGAAAGGTAGGAAAGGACAGTACTCCATCAAGATGTCCTATTACAACAGGAAGGTCTACTTCCACATTCAAGTTAAGTTTAAAACCTTATTAAATGGAGTTTTGTTTTATGGTAATTTATCAAGAAAACTTCGTCAATCAAAATTATCATGTACTTTGATACCCCCTTTTTTCTTTTATTTTCTAAAGTATGGATCCGTCACCATGTTAAACATTTACGTTTACCTATTATATCATATATCCATTATTGAATTTTTGTTTGTTTGTTTTGTTTTTTTTTACGTCCCTCTCGATGTTTTCGCTCATATGGAGACGCTTCCACTTGCCGGTGGAGGACTGCAAATTTTGACCTATACTCGCCAGTCAGGGCCATTGAGCAATGAGGGATCTTTTTCGTGCCAGCATTTCCTGCGACACGGGACATCAGTTTATACGGTCTTATCCAAAGGACCGGTCTCCACGTCCCGCGGTGGGATTCGAACCCGCGACGTAAGGATCAACTCCTTACTCCGCGACTCTAGAGCCGACGCTCTGCCATTTATTGAATTTAGATCAGATTAAAGTGATTATTAAGTTCCTGGCGAGGCTTTAACGTGGAATTTTAACACATTTCTTTTTTTCTGTTCCCCCCTGACAGATAATGCAAGTGGGACATCAACTTCCCTTCCTGAAGAGGTCTTGCTGGCGATGGCAGGTTTGAGAAAGATATTTCAGCAGTTAGAGTCCTCCAACGGTAAGTTTTCTTACATTTTGTCTTCATGTTTAAACGATGATATGGATAGCCGTTTAGATAATCCATACTGTTGATATACCTGTATCTCGAACAGGCAAAATTCCACAAGTGCTATCCGTTTTTTAATATAGCTGAGAATCACCGCGCCAAAAAAAGGAAAGTAACAATAACTGAATCAGATAACGAAGATGGGGGAACTTTTTAAGATACATGTACATCTGCTGTACATACAAATTATTTACTCAAGAATGTATGTTAACCAAGAATATTGAATACTCGATCCAAGAAGCGGAAGAAGTTACCCTCATCCTATTTTTAATTATTTTAACAAGATCCAACTTTTGCTGCATTCCCGCGTGGTGGAATTACAGAATGAGACGGTTAAACTTAAGTCTTCGGCAGATGTTCTTCTGGAAGGAATCGATAAAAAAAACAAGAGAAGTTGACGTAGACGAACAACAATTAGAAATAATCACAAATCGTATGACTGACATTTATTACATCCACTCTTTGCGGCATTCCTGCGTGGTGGAATTACACAATGAGACGTTAACCTTAAGTCGTCGGCAGATGTACTTCTGGAAGGAATCGATCAAAAAAAGAAGATAACATAGACAAACAACAATTATAAATAATAACAAATCGTATGGCTGACATTTATCACTATCTATGTGTTATGGATTTTCATCTTGTTAAGCTTTGAATAAGGTCTAAAATAAAAAGTTTGTTTGCAGTTGCCTACCGACCGACTTGAAAATCTCTTACCGACAGGGCTTCAACCATAGCCCCCCAAATAAGTTGTTCATATCAAAAACCCTAAGTAAACATTTGGTTTGCTTGAGTCATAGCTTTTCTCAATATAAGGTTGTTAACTTCAGCGTGACGTAATGTCATCATTGCAACACCACCGCGCACGCCCCTTTCAATCATCTGATATTGCTCTATGTCAGTCGGTAATTATAATTCCACTCCAGTCATTTTCAAACATGCACACCAGCACATGCGCATTTGTATTTCTTTTTACCATATATAATATCAACGTTTAACTCTTACACTATGGTTCCCAACAAGCAAGTTAAACACTACTTTATTATTTCTATGGTGGTTTTCAAATTTAATGATGTTAGCTAATTCATAAAGTTTTGTTATACATGTGTTGATGGAAATAAGGTTTGTTATCAACTGAATTTTATGGTCTTTAATGATTGTGTAATGATTGTTTTTTTTTTCAGTGTTTCCGAGGTTTTGGATGTTATGGTTCCAGAAGATTTCATGGAACAACTAAACGAAGATGTGTATATTGTTAATTCCGAAGCGGGAGAATATGAACCTGTTCTTGAGAGCGAGTTACCAACAGAGGTGGAAGACAAAGAAGAAGAAGAAATTAATGGTAATGAAGAAGAAGAAGCGATAGAAACAGCAGAAGAAGTGATGTTCGAGTTTTATCATTTATTAAAATGTGAGGACTATTTGTTAAAAAAAGACAGCTAAAACGTTACTACTATTCAGTAGCATCTGAGTAGTAGTGGGGTGGGAATACTAGCACACATCAACTCCACCCACTGTACTATATAATGTCTACCAGATATGTAAATTAAACCAAAAGGCTCAGAGGCTAACCCCACCCACTGTACTATATAATGTTTACCAAGTATGTATATTAAATTAAAAGGCTCAGGCTAGCCTCGCCTACTGTACTATATAATGTCTACCAAATAGGTAGATTAAGTCAAAGGCTCACAAGCCAACCCCGACCAATGTACTATATGAAAACATACAATCAACTGAAGGCGAAGTCCTAAACTCCACCCATTTCTATCTTTGTTTATACCAATTATGTAAATAAGTCAGAAGGCTCGCAGGCTTACGCTATATTATCAACTGTCAGCTTAGTCTTAAAGAGGCTGGGGGGGGGGGGGGGGGTTGTGGCCATTTTTATACTATATTGATCTCCTTTAGAAGAAGAGCTCGATATGAAGATATATAGAAAATGATCAAATTTTAAAACTAAAATTTTTGAAATTTTTCTTTGCCAAATGATAGTTGACAGCTTAAGATATCATATCTAAAAAATTAAGTTAAATCTGGTGGTTAATTTGTTGACCCCCCCCCCCAGCCTCCTTAAACTCCACCCATTTCTATTTTTGTTCATACCAAAGACGTAAAATAAGTTAGAAGGCTCACATACTTACACTTTATAATCAATTGAAGGCTTAATGTTTTAATATTTATATCACTGTGTAAATGAACCAAAATCCAAAGAACTTCTAGAAGACTTTGAACTGTATGATTTAAATGCATCCACAAATGACAAATGCAATGAAAATATAAATATGCAATAAACACATTCTTTGTTACAAGATTACTATATAATGTCTACCAAATATGTAGATTAAATCAAAAGGCTCACATGCCAAACCCCGACTCATGTACTGTATGAAAACATACAATCAACTGAAGGCTTAGTCTTAAACTCCACCCGTTCCTATCATTGTTTATACCAATTATGTAAATAAGTCAGACGGCTTGCAGGCTTACGCTATATTATCAACTGTAAGCTTAGTCTTGAACTCCACCCATTTCTATTTTTGTTTATACCAAAGACGTAAAATAAGCTAGAAGGCTCACATACTTACACTTTATAATCAATTGAAGGCCTAATATCTTAATACTTACATCCCTGTGTAAATGAACCAAAATCCAAAGAACTTCTAGAAGACTTTGAACTGTATGATTTAAATGCATCCACAAATGACAAATGCAATGAAAATATAAATATGCAATAAACACATTCTTTGTTACAAGATTTATGAGGGGCATTGACTTTAAATAGAAATGTTTATATTCTCTCTGAAATAGGAGATTCATTTGAAAGGCTTATGAAGTACATGCAAAGATTAGATAACTCTTAGCAAAGTTTCAAAATTAGAAAACTCTTTTTTGGGGGGCTCTATCCTTATTAGAGATATTCATATCTAAGAATTTCAATACCGTTAAACAGGTTAACAAGAAACTTTGTTAGTCAAACAGCTTTTATGTTCATACCACACACTGATAATCCTTATCAGATGATCAAAAACTATTCATGACCTGTATTTTGAGTGAAACAATGTCAATACCCTTTTGCTCAACATAATGCTATTTCAGTCAATACCTTTTAAGACCTCGTTTATTCAACATAAAAGAATTTTAAATAGGGACATCATTTCAATCATGCTGAAGGATACAGAATACAGTATATCATTTAAACATTTATTCAAAACCATGCCATGTCAACAAAAAAATATATATAATTAAAAAATCATCAAATCACAGTACATGTATATACAAAATATTCAAAAGTATAATTCAATAAATCTTTGGCACATTTCTATGTAAAGGTGTAAACAAAGTAGTAATGAATCACAATAGAGAGCAACAACATAGGACAAAGAATCTGAAATCAATAATGTACATCAAATGATTATCACTGAATTAAATATTTAAAAGCAAACATTTTATGAGGCAAGACTAACTTTGAACAAAAGAACGGAATCACTTTAAAATCAAATATGTACATCAAATAATTAGCACTTTATAAAATGTATATTATATAAATAGTGCACCTTTTTGAGGGTAACAGTTGAAATTGACACCCTTCGGAAAACCATTGTCAACCGACGCGTCAGCGGAGGTTGACAATGGTTTTCCGAGGGGTGTCAATTTCAACTGTTACCCGGAGGTTAACAATGGTTTTCCGAGGGGTGTCAATTTCAACTGTTACCCTCAAAAAACGTGCACTATTTATTTTATTATACTGAATGTCCTATTGATTTCGGATGTCATAAAAAAAAAATTCGGAGATCGTCGTTAAGTTCACGCTTAGAAAGCTTTCAAACTCCCCGCTTCTATTTTTCTCAATAAGAAAGCTTCGGAAAAGATTTACCAACCTCGTTATTGTTTGTTTGCTACTCAAAAAGTCCTTTATCATCTAAAGTTTGCACTTGCAAGAATGTTTCGTCTGTCGTATGTTGTTTTCAAGTGAGCTACATCGGACGCAAGCTTTTACTGACCTCGTTTATTCGGCTTCTTTCAAACACACAACCGACGTTTTGAGAATTCTACGGTGAACCGTACGCGCATGATTTGAACGCATGTGACATTTTCGTAATGTTACCCGTTGTCAAGTGTGTTGCTAACGCTGAGGGTAACATTACGGATTGTTAAATGCGCCTAAACCAATCAGATTTTAGTATTTAACATGAAAGTATAATAACAGCAAATAAAATATGTTATTCATTAGTATAAGCTGAATCATATGAATAAAAATATAAAAACAAAAACAAAGAAAACCTTACTTTCATTAAGGAAGGTAAAAGGGGATCATACACTACACTTAATCTGTGACAAGCTAGATTATTTCAATACAAGGTTGTAGGCATGATATATAATGCATAATAAAAGCATGAGCAAACAGCTTCACGTGGGCTGAGAGGTAAGTAATAAGCATGATATATAATGCATAAAAAGCAAACAGCTTAACATGATTTTAAAGGTAGGTAGTAAGCATTATATATAATGCACGAGAAAAGCATAAGCAAACAATTAACAGCTTCACACAGGTTAAAAGGTAAGCATACCTTACCATTTATATTCCAAAGTAAACACATTTGGTATGAAATAAAAATATTAATAATGTATTGTACTATGATCTTCATGATATAGTTGTGTAGAATCTTTTAAATATATCTGTATATACCTGCATAATCTAATTGAAGAGAACTTTTAAAGGAGTTTTAAACTAGAGTATCATTTTCTTCTCCAAACCCTGCAAGGCGATTTCGAAATCTGTAGGCTTCGTAAGTTTTAAACTGTTCATCAATGTATGCTTTTATATCTGAAAATGACCTTTTTCTACGACGAGCTCGCAGCCAAGCAATGCTTTTACATACAAAATATATGATTTACCAGGCAGGATGATATTAATGAAGCAGCTGAAATAAAATGTTTTTCACTGATGGTTACAGCCTACAAAGATATTTTTAATTGATAAACAAACAAAGTTTGAAAATATATCATTCAAAGAGGTCAATTATTCTAAAGCTGCAAACTTGATACTGTATATAGTTGCAATGTATTCTTATGAATGACATGTTTCATATTTACAAAATTTAACAGGGTCACCATAGAAAACATCTGTTTTCTAACTCTTTGTGGATATCTACATGTATGTGCACCATTATCTTTCTGAATGTGCTGCACTGTTGGATTTTTGTAGCCTTTAAAAACTCGCAAAATCATTTTACAAAAACCTTTAACAATTGCATACAATTTTTTTGAAAATTGTTATGATTTCCATCAACTTCTTTATGTCAATAATTTGATTTCCAACATATATATGTAGTCCAAGAAAACCTACAAAACTAAGATTTTAATATATCATCATAGGTATTCATCATCAACATCCTCAAGAGCATTTTCACTGCTTTCAATATCTCTTTCATAGTAGTGCAACCTTGACACAACACACATTAGCAGATGGTGAGTATATATTTGAAGAGCATTCAGGAAAAAAGTTTTTAAGATTAATCTTCACATGTTAATTGAATACCAATGGAGTGCAAACAAGACTTGTTTTCTACAGAAGGAGACCAATAGCTACTACACAGCTAAGCATAAGCATACGCAACTAGGTTAAGGACTCCCATATCTCCGTCAGCCTATGCAGAGGTTCGGGAAAGCTATTATGACGTCACGTTAAAACAGTTCATATGAATCTTGATGAATAAATATTATATTTTCTTTTCAAAACACACTAAAATACTTCTGTTTCTCATAAATATTATAAAGATAAATGGATGTGCAACTTATCTTGCCAAAATAGCACTGTGAATATGTAGAATGAATGCCAACTTGATCTCGCTGTACTTACTGATATGACGTCATTTCTTAGTTTGACACGCAGTTGCTTTGTACTTGAGGCGTGGATCAAGCTTTTATCATAGTTCGTAAAAATGAAAATAAAAACGAAACAAGCTTATTTGGATCAAAATAAAGACATATTCTAAAATATATTAATCCACATTTTATTGCCAAACTAATTGATAATGTTTAGACTTTATATATAGCCTTAGGAAGCACATTTGTACAGTAACGTGCTAGAATGAGGGGTCCAACCCCTAGAAAATATCAAAAGTTCAACGATATCCGCTTCACTATAAATTCTGAATTTTTGAATACGTGTAGATATTATTCCTACTATTCTGAAAAGTGCTGGGAGCTAATTGTACATTGTTTATATGTTCCGTAATGTAACATTATTCCAGTGCGTATTACATCTTTGTATGGAGTTTATAGAAAGACGGCTAAATTTTACACAATTCCCGAGTATGAGGAAGTTGCTCCCAGCACTTTTCATGTTAAGGAATTTGTCTCAAACAAAACAGAATAAATTTTATAGCGGAAAGATACCCGTATATCGTTGAACTTTTACGATCTTTGTAGTGGTACAGGTATGTTCTAATTTTAAATCCGTCACGTGACAAACAGCTGATGTAAGCGATTTCGCTTTAGCTAAACTCAGTAGAGACCCGATATATACAAGTGCAAACACCATAGTTCACATTCATCAAAACTAATGCTGTTAAAAAAAATCTTAAAATTGTATTCATTTTCTCTGAATATACTAAGGCGTATATTTCATGGGCGTCCTTAACCTAGCTGCGTATTAAGTTGCTACCACAAGACACCATGACATGCCAGTGAAGTTATATTCTCTTACCACGATGAAGCTACTGAAATAATAATACATTATTTTCATTTTTATACTACAAGCACTTGATATGTTTTTCTTGTCACGAATAATACTTACTTAACACAATGGTCGTGAAGGTGCCCATCTCCCCATTTTGTATGTCTCCCTCACTTGCACCATTGTCAAATCCCACAATCTACAAAGTGATACATCTTCTTACAAAGGGATATTTTTCAGTCTACTGTTAACTAACTGAATTGTTTGTGTCACTTATTACCTACTCTAGAATCTTGAAATTTATTATTTATTTATTACGTTTTGAAGGGAGGGATGTTAGCATACCATATTCAAACAATTTTGTTTGTTATCAAGTCAATATATGTTTTATATTGGTTTTAAAAATCAAATATTAATATACAATGTTAAATCACCTCGCTGAATTCATTTAAAATGCTGCTACTGGTAGCTCGCGTGGTACCACTGGTTGCAGTATGGGTGGTGGGATGTTTGGTACTTTTGATACTGGCGGTGGGATGAGCGCTCCTAGATAAGAAGACATGCTGCAAAAATTGCTATTCAGAATTAGTGTAGCTTTATCACAAGTCAATACATGTTTTACATTGGTTTTAAAAATTAAATATAACATAAGGATACAAAGTTAAATCACCTCACTGAATTCATGTGAAAAGTGTTTATAGCTACATCTTTAAAATTACAAATTTGATTTTAATATTTGATTTCAATTTAAATGCATTGCAATCAATACTCTGTATTGTTTACACAAATGAATATAAATAAACAATTTTCTATATTGTATGTTAAATTATTAGTAGTACATTTTTCAAGCTATCTTTAATTTAGTATGTATGTTTTTAGCATGCGATTTATTCACAGTCAATAACCCTCTGGAGAAGGACAAGGATAAAACAACAAACAAACAGGGTATTTCATTTTACAACACAATTTACATCAGTGCTTATTACCTCTCAGGAAAAGGTACCAGTAATTTGTAAGAACTTGACATAAACAATAAAATATGATCAAATCAATCATATTTCTTAGCTCTTAATACATAGACATTTATTTTCGTAATTAAATACTCATTTGATGAGGTTAAAATAAAATACTTACACACATATCACCATTCAAATAAACAGCGGTCTCTGAGTTAAGAAGAATAGGTCTACATCTATACATTTCAGTGGTCTGTTGTCCACATAAATCACATCCACATGGCTACATCTCAAAATCTAGCATACCATTTTAATCAAAATAATTGAATGTCAGCTGGTGGATAACCGTCTGCAGACATCCCCCGTATTTTCCTTCTCCCATCCAACTACACACACTAATGTCACATAATTCGAAAAATTTGAAAGTATCAATCGCACTAGGCATAGCAGTCGTGAACAAGCAGAAAATGAATGTCGCCGTAATCACCCCCATCTTCTCAATGTACATGCTTTTAGAAGCTATTTTGGAAATGCCGATCTCGATGCAATTTATAATAAATACCTCACTTATTTTGAGAACATTAGATTGATATTAAAGACCAATCTTTAGAGATTCACACTATTTCTTTATTATTATTTTTTCTTCACTATTCAGTCTAACACATTTTTTGTTCAGTAGAAATTGATTTTAAAAATAACAAACAGACACAACGGAAGAATTATGAATTTCGAGTTAGATATTTATTGTTTCAAAAGAATTTAAAGATAAATATTTTTTTTTAATTTGATTTTCATTTCTATTTAATTTTCAAGATTTAAACTTCATATCATTCGTTTGATTTTTATTAATTACACGCTCAAAGTTCTAAATTTATCATCTTTCAAAGATGATAATTATATTAAATTAATTATTCATAATACCAATTCATAGTAATACTGAACTAATGTGTACATGTACCATACAAAGTTTTAAGTTTTAGGCAGTATTGTATCTTCAAGGATGCGTTATTGCGTGAGAAGTTATTGTACATCATTAAAAAAAAACTAACTAAAGTTTTTCAGATGTAATTCATATAACCTGATGAACTATGGACAGTGGACTGTAAAGGTTATTTGATGATATGTTTGTAAACAAGGATCTTAATATCGAGATCTAGTTAATGTCTTTAGACCAACTTTTTGGTGCTAGATCCATTATGACGTCATAATCACTGTCAACTTTCTTTCCCCCGTACTTTACGGCTCTAATAGAATTATGTAGAAATTTTCAAGGAATTCAATTTGAAATCACATGAAAAGTAGTCTCGATACCTATATTAAATTTTACATCGTTTTAAAGAAGAGGCCAAGAACATACAAATTTCCGTTTTCTGAAAGACTGTAGGCAATCTGGATACATTTTTTTTGTATGATATGGAAAAAACTCCCATATTCATGACGGGTTTTCTTAATTTTTCATTGGAAATGACAGTTTAAAACATTATTTTTTGTCTTGTTTACCTACAAATTGTGCCCCGAAACACATCATTTGACCAAGCTAAAGTTATAAAGCATCATTAAAGGAATTTATTTCTTAAATTTGATATATTAGTATCTGTAGGGACCTTTCATTTACTAGATCTTGATCATTTACTAGATCTTGACCTTAAGCAAATCGAACACTTGGTTAGCGAAGATGGATGTTAGTACTTTCATAAGTTTAACATCTATTCAAATTGTATTTCATCTTAAGCGAGTCGGACATTGTTAGCGAAGATGGATATAAGTAAAGAAACAAGACTTGTTTACAACCTATCTTTCAAAAGTTTAGCATCTATTCAAATTACATTTTGACCCTACTTGTACGACCTTGTTTGTTGTTCACCCATAGATGTGAAGATTCAACATCCTAAAGGTGGTATATTTAAAAGAATAACACTATTTTCTTCTCACTCGCCTGCTAGCTTTCCTCCCAAAATGAATGTAAAATTTGAAATTGTTATTGGAAGTGATGGGGAAACGCCATATTTCTTTAATGGGTGCACCAAGGAGTATCGGAAGGCGCAGTTTGCAATTCAACTTTCCCTCTTTAGAGGGAAGGTTTACTTACGATTGAAGGGGGTGTTGTAATGCCCGACGGTAAAAAGTATCAGGATCCAATTCCTGAACTTGAAGCTGCTGATGCCCTTCAGCTCCCCGTGGATGATATACAAACTCTTGATGACTTTAAAGTAGAGTGCACGGAACCAACCAAGATTAGAGGCTCGGAAATATTCGCCACAGGACAGAGAGTTTTATATTTCAAAACAATTAACCCTTAAGAAATATATGTATATCATACAAGAATGTACTTTAAAAGAATACATTTTTTTTTCTACGACTACTTCAGGAAATGTACAGGTGAAAATATTTATCATAATAAGTGATGGTTTTTTTTTCTTTTAACTAATATTTATTTTCTTCATTTCAGGGAATTCAGTGAGGAAGACCAACAAGAGGTTACCATTCCTCCGTAAGTCTATACAATGTTTATTTTCTTTACATTTAATACTTTTCTTTAAATTCGTCACATTCCTTCTCTCACTCTCCATAGAAAAACAAGTACTCTGTATGTAAAAAAAAAATTGGATTAATTTAGATGGAATGAAAAGGAAAACCTTATTTGGTCATACGATAGATTTTTCCTCTTTTTCACGAAAGTCGTATTTGTTTTCCCGGAGTAAACTGGAATCCGTTTTATTTTCTCCGAAAAAAAATAAATAAATCAGTTTTACTTTATTTCAATTTATTCTTCATTTATTTCATTTCACAGATCCCAGATGCAAAACTAGGCGAAAAGAAAAGGAAAAACAACAAGACCAAAAAAAATTTGTTTTTTTTATGAAATTAAAAAATAGGGAGTATCCAATACTGTTGTTTTTCTTGTATACAGAATTACTGAAACTTCTTCATTGTGTCATTAATTAATGGATTGACCTGTTATAGTATTTTCCATTGTGTCGTAGTCAGGTACAATCTTTTTATAGTGGCTTTCTTATTTAAGAAAACCCTCAGGTTCACACGCATAGTATTTCCATATAAGCATACGGTCAAAAATACATTTCCAGAGATTGAAAAAGATTGTATGAATTCACACAGTGTGTAATTCGCTTTGATATCAATAAAGGATTCATTCTGATGTGGTGATTCCACTACGGATGGTCTTGTAGATAAACTGGAAATGGTTGTCAAAGTCACAATCATACATGAAGCTGCCAGTATTTCAAGAATTCCACTGGTTCGTAGCGCAGTACAGCGCTTTCGCAGAGAGCACATTTCCTCGGTCATCTTCCGCTTGTCTATGGGGACACTAATCTAAATGCGTTGAAATGGATCATTTATAAGCAAAATCTTTACCAATAATTCACGTGATTGGACATTGCTTTTGAAATTATAAAAGGTCTCTTTAAGAATGTTCTGCAGAGTAATTCGTCATGTCAAATCATATTACATTCCAAGAAAAGAAACTGAATTATGATCTTAAATTATTCTTAAATTTATTATAACCCCCCCCCCTTTTCAAAAAAAAGGAAGAAAGAAAACAAATAAAACTCTCCATAAGATGATGTACATTGTAAATTTAATTGTATGTGTGTGTTGAAAGAGGGGGTGGGTTTAACATCGATGAATTATTTCCTCTCTAAACGCTGACTTGGATTTTCCCTGAAATTAAATTCTCTGTCTTTCATTTCTATTTATGTACGTAATTTTAATCTACTCATTTCCTTTTTATCTCTATCCTCAGAGTCAATATTCAATATCATTTATCTGAAAATTAATCGATTCATGAAGGATGAACAAAACTACATGTCACCATTCAGTCGTCCTTATCTATATACTAATTCACAACGTTGCATACAATTAACCTTAATTAACCCCACATGTCAGGTGACCTTGATCTTTTATCGATTGGGATCCCTAATTAAAAATAGATCCGGTTTAATGTATTCACCCCTCTGACCTTCATTTACAGAATTGACAGGTGAGCAGGTTTTAGGGGATGGCCAACAGACGCCTATACTACTGCGATGTACTTTTTAAAAAAATTCTAAATACCTCACCCTCCCAGTACCTGACTCTTGGGCTTTCACACCCCAAATGTTTCTGATCCAAAACCATCTTCGCTAGCCAAGGGTTTCTGATACGCTATTCTCCTCATAAACTTATGAGGAGAGTAGCGTATCAGAAGCCCTAGGCTAGCGAAGATGATCTAAAATGCGATTAACTTTTTTTTTTTAAATTTTCTGAAATGCCTCATGTCACGTTCACATTTTTTTGGTAGAGTATAAATAGAGGGTTGACAAAATACCAGTGACATTGGCAGAAGCATTCCTTGAATATCTGTAAGTAAAAATATTCCTTTTTTGTTTTTAAAAATTACTTTAATTTTTCATAACTTATTTTTTTTTTACAAGTACATTACTTGTTAAGCTTAAGAGTTTAAGAATAAAATATTTAAGTATCTTTTCACAATTTTAAAACACCTAAATGCGGTGTGATAAGTGAACGAAACATAACAAACTAAAGGGTATTTGACAAATTCTAAACTGAGTAGGCATAGATTCGTTAATTATATTATTAAAAATATAAAGGCTATTGTATGCATTATTTTTGAAATGCCTAATATTTTGTACGAAAGTAATATAAAACATGGTTAAATGTATTTCCTTTTACCATGTTTACACTCATTTATTTTTTTTTTATTTTCTCTATTACTGTATTTAATTAAATTCTTATACTGACAGTGAAGCCACAAACTCCCCGGAAATGATTGTGCAAAAGGTTTGTCCATGACTTGACATTCAGTTTGCATAGAAACAGTCCAATATTTTACGGTGTCTGGTGGCACTGCCCAGCACGGATTAGGGACAGAGACAGAGGTCACCCTAGTTTGGGGACAGAGGCAGAGGTCACTCTAGTTTGGGGACAGAGACAGAGGTCATTCTAGTTTGTATAGCAACAGTCGAAGGATAGAACTAAAAAACACTTTTTGATTCAAAATATCTCCTATAAAAAGATTAAGTTTGGAAATTCTATTCACAGCTTACCGTTCACGGTAGCTCAGTCGGTAGAGCGCTTGCTCCGTGATCGGGAGGTCGTGAGTTCGAATCGCGGCCGCGACAGACCTAAGTCGATAAAAAATGAGCAGCAACTGTTCCTTCGCCATGCGCTCGGCACTTTGAATTGAAAGTTGCGGGTCCTTCGGATGGGACCTTAAAAACCGAGGGCTGTGACAAAAAATGCTTGTTTTTTCTGATAAGCAATTTTAATAAAATTGGGATATTACTAAACGAATTAGTAAAAGACCCGTTGCCCGTTTATTTAAGTACTGATATTAGGTCATATCGGGACATGTTACACAACCTGCACGCAGTCGTGAAATGCAAAATTTTAGATCGACATAGATATTAAATAAATCTACATCTATTCAGTGTAATGAGGTCAAGTCGAGCCAGAATACTTTTGCGCATCTAACCACGCCGGTATGTTATGATCTTCAGCGCTTACGTCATGTTCCCGATTGAACGATATCAAAACTCCAGTTTAAAAACACCGATCTATAACGCGATGAACTTTTTTTTTTAATAATTCTTTTTCTAAATACCTTATGTCACGTTCATATTTTTGGGAAGTGTATAAATAAAGGGTTGTTAAAACCTGAATTATAATTGACAAAATATCAGTGACAATGGCAGAAGAATTCCTTGAATTTCTGTCAAATATTCCTTTTCATTTTTAAAAATCACCTAAATTTCTCATAACTTATTTCATTTTATAAGTACATTAATTGTTAAGCATGAGAGTTTAAGAATAAAATATTTAAGTATTTTTTCACAATTTTAAAACTCTAAATGCGGTGTGATTAGTGAACGAAAAAAAAAAACAAATTAGAGAATATTTGACAAATTCTAAACCGAGTAGGCATAGATTCGTTAATTTTATCATTAAAAAATTTAAAGGCTATTATATGCATTATTTTTCAATTGTCTAATATTTTGGACTAAAGTAATTAAATATGGTTAGATGTAATTTCCATTTACCATGTTTACCTTTAATTCATTTTTTAATTACTCTATTACTGTATCTAATTATATATTTATACTGACAGTGAAGCCACAATCTCGGCAAATTCGTTTGAAGAGTTCGAAGACATGTGGTTAAAGATCGGAGAGGAGCTCGAAATGGAAGGCCTGTCAAAGCAGTGAGTCCACAAATTCTAATTTAAAAAAAAGAAAAAGAAAATAATCATATGTGAAATATTGCATTCTTTATGACTGTTTAGACGAAAGAATCCCAAGAAAGCTGAAATGCTTGGAAAACGTCTGAGGGAGCCAACGCCAAATTATAAAGAACAAGTAGAGGTTGTGGAAAAATATTGAAAGGGTTATACAGGATGTTCAAAAGATAAAGATTATCGTAAATTATCTGGAAAACAATCTACAGCCCCCCCCCCCAAAAAAAAAAGAGAGTAAAATTTACAACTTTATAGTTGTGTAGAAATTCGATGGATTCATTTTTATAGACTTTTTATAGACTTGTCGTTACATGTACTTATTAACAATTTTTTTTAAGTACTCCAAAAGTGTTTTCACAATATTGTTGATTGACTGATTGTATGTTGCTTAACGTCCCTCTTGAGAATTTTTCACTCATATGGAGACGCCACCACTTGCCGGTGGAGAGCTGCAAATTTTGTCCTATACTCGGCACTTACGGTCATTGAGGTGTGAGGGATCTTTTTCGTGCCAGCACCTCCTGCGACACGGGACCTCAGTTTATACGGTGTCATCCGAAGGACCGGTCTCCACGTCCCACAGTGGGGTTCGAACCCGCGACGTAAGGATCAACTCCTTACTTCGCGACTCTAGAGCAGACGCTCTAACCACTGCGCCACGCAGACGCACAATAATATTGGTGAATTAATGATAAAAGTATTACTTACAAACTAAGTTGATTAAGAATGATGGCTGTGAATAGAATCTCAAAACTTGGCCTTGTTATAGTAGGCAGAAAAGAATACTTATTTAGTATCTTTCGTAGACTGTTCGGAAGGGCTCCTTATTTTTTTAACTGAATATTACATATTATATTGGACTGTTGCTATGCAAATTTACATTAGTATTGGATTTTTATCTTACTATATGACAAACCTCAGAATGCTACTGGGTGTATGCTTCTAAATTTAGTACCACATTTATATTATTGCTGTAGATACAGCTGTTATCTATAGTCTTAATATTATTTTGTATAGAATGTGTTAAAACTTCGTTGACTGTAGTCTCATTGCATAACGACAGCGACTGTAGACTCTTTGACTGTGAACTATCCCCTGACTGTAGAGTTCCCTTAACTGTGATATACCCCCTGACTGTAGTCCCTCCTTGACTGTGACCTCATATGACCAGGTATGGAAAAAAACCCATGACGTCATCTTGACTGTAGACTGACTGTTCTTTACCCCCTTACTACTGTTATGCCGAAAATATACTCTCCTTATCAGAGAAATATTCCTCCTTACAAAGACTATCAAATTAATAGAGAGCAATGGTTTGCGCAGTCTTTACAAATTAAAAAAAATATTCCTCACAGGAGACTGGCTTTCCCATTTAAAATTGGTTGTGGATTAGCAGGAGGGGGCCGGAACGTTTATTACAATCATATTCACCATTTTGCCGCCTCTACGTCTGGGAAAAGCGAATTGATACCAGAACACGGCTAACTGAAGTTAAGGTCCATGTTGGGCGCTTTTGAATGATTTTACCTTTTGATAGTTTGGCAACCCAGATAAAATAATTTGCGTTTTGAGGGATAAATCAGTGAGGCATATTACTTCGCAACTTTTATGAAATAAAAAATTTCAAGGGGCCATGACTTACCAAGAATGTCTGTAATGAACAAATACATATTGATAACTCGGGAAACACAGAAACAGGAGACAATTTTTAAGGTCTGTTGCAAACAGACATAAATTATTGCACATATTTTTGATCTAAAAAAGGAATTTTCTTATCGTATGTTTTTTTTAAATATGAATGTTAGTTATGGAAGTTATATAAAGCTTATAGACAGTGTTTTTTAAGCACCCGCCATAAAATGGCCGGGGCACGTAGTGTTACCCTGTTCCGTCATTACATCATCATTGACTTTCCGTTTATTATCTCGGCAACAGTTTTACACATTCAACTCTTATTTGACGTGTAGATACGTCATAGGAATATCCTTCTTGAAATTAAAAAAAATAAGAAATTTTCAGTTTTCGGTTGAAATAAATTAGTATTTTTCAGTTTTCGCTATCTAGTTTTTGTAGGGATGTATGTTTAAGGTTGAAATGGCATATGCAGGTATTTTACCAGAAAATACAGGTGAAGTTCCAATTTGGTCCTGGTCCGATGATTTTGGCTGACTGTGGGGTCATTCGTGGCCTTACGACATATCTAGTTCTTTTTGGCATATGATGATTTTTAAAATTAAAAATACAAAATGACGACAAATGTTAGGTATAAAAATGATGGAAATAATTTGTGTTTTCACACTTGCTCACTACCTGTCACGTCAAACTTTTCTAAATGGCTGCCAAATCTATGACCAAGTGGAAATGCAGAGACTTAGAAACTCCTGGACAACATGGCCCTATAACGAAACGCTTATTCATTTATTTAGAAAACAATGACAAGATCTCAGACAATCAGCCTCTTCCAGCAATGAAACTAAAGCTTGACGATGACCAACGAGAACAGTTACTACTTTTTAAAGAACATTTATGCAGAAACTGGTACTTTGTCATTTCCGAGTATCAAGGGGAAACAAAGGTTCACTTGGGAGTGTATAGTATGAACAACGACAAAAAGATGGAACCCTGTATCCCACGAGAAAAGGAATATCCCTTGATCTAGAAAAATGGAAAAATCTGTCAGAACTATGCAGGGAAGATAAAGACGCCGCAATTGAACGCCACGAGGATTAAATGCCCGTCTCGTATAAAAGACATTTAGGAGAAAATTTCTATGTCACCATCAAAACAGGGTTTACCTTGATCAACGTAAGAAAAAGTTGGTGCCTTCAAAGAAGAAGGACATAGATCCGACAAGACTTCGATTAGTGGGAAGAATTGAAATGTCTAATACCGCACGTAGAAGAAAAGACTGGACACCAGATACGAAAGGTGGAGTACTGTAAAAATTCGGAGAGCCATCAAAATCAAATGGGATTCCTTCAGTGTCCCAGGTGCACACCACATGATGTTAAAAATATTGAAAAAGAAATGTCAAAGGCTTCATGGTACAGGGTATGTGCTATGTGTTTTATCATCTGATTATAAGAACAGGAGTTTTGACAATAATGTATTTCATCTAAAATTCTGCAAAGTCACGACAAAAATAATCATATTTTTTTCCCATTGAAATACATAAACCTATATCAGAATTTACATGGGTATTGTACATAGAAATATATTATTTTAAAAAATCGATCAGTCAACTAAGTTATTGGTTTTCATAACTGATGTTTAGGTTTCATAACCAATATTTCATAAAGGTGCGTCCATACAATGTGAAAGTCTTCCAAGTCGTTGGTGTATTTCTGTACGGTACATGTACTCCACTATAAAAGAAATTCGTGATTTTGAAGGTAATATCAACATTAGTTTAACAAATCTACACACGTCTATCTCGGTCAACTTTTTAAGAAAACATACAGGGAACAAATACCCCCAATCACGATTATAAGAAACAAGGGAGGGGGATTATTATGAAATGAAGTATATCTAACCAAATTTTATCCTTCTACCACTTTGTTGGGGTGTGTGTAACATAAACGTACCGAGAGGAGCCTTTCTCGGATAATGGTGATCTACGGAGGGTAGTTGCCAAGGGGATTCCCCCGGGAGCCGCGGACTTCATATTGCAACCCGATGTGGCCCGCGTTGTCGGGAACTGTCGGGCTAAGAATAGGATTACATGGGAGATCGGTCTGGATTACTCCGGATCGGCTACTCAGAGATGCCCGAGGTTTGTCTTAGCGGAATTTTTCCGCCAAGTCAGTTTTAGTACTGGTATGATTTTGGTGGTTAGGGGACACGAGGATGATCCTTTAGGCCGAGTGCCCACTCAAGATTGTCTTACTTTACTGGATGGTATGTTTGTACCCACTTTGGTTCCGTTGTTCCTACGCAGTTTCTCGGGGGGGGGGGGGATCGCAGCAGGGTAAGTGTTTGGTTGGATTCGGGTAGACCCGTGTTCTTCGGGATGAGCGGGCAGGTCTCTAGTATGTCAGAGGTCCAGTTGTCGGGTATACGTGCCATTCCTAACGACATGTTGGTTGAGTCGGATAGTCTGGATTCATCATGCGATGCCGGAAGTCCGATGTGCCCTCGGCACATTGGAGAAGTATACAAGTTGGTGTACATACTTAGGGGGCAGGATGTCATCCTTCTTGCGGTAATGGTTTAACAAAACTTTAGAATGTTTTCGGGCCTCAGTTGAGGGGATCCTTGTAGTTTGCTTTTTGTTATAACCGGGATGACCAGATTTTGGTGTACCTTTTATCTATTTGTTGGTCGCACCGTAGATGTCGCACTTGATGTAGCAGAGCTTATCCATGGGTGATGTCAACGTTGGACCACGTGGTAGACGACAGGAGTCGGGAATCAACGAGATGCCACGTGGTGGACCGGGAAGACTCGGGGGGGGGGGATTCTGACGAGTGATTGTGTTATGAACTGTGTTAAACTTATTATTATCCTATTATGGACATTCATGTTTAATTGAAATTGCTATTGTGTGCTTGTTTGTGTACATGTGTGGTAGGTCCTGCTAGGAATTAACTTACTTGATCATTTGTGTATTATAGATTGCCCCATTGCGTCGGGCTTGGACGCCCTCTTTTCAAAATGGGGAGGAATGTAGTGGACTTGGAAGTACCGGGCACGAATTGCCCTGCTACCTCCGGTCACGTGGTGCACTGCACACATTGTTTGACGTGTACCCGCATTCCTTCTCTCTTTTGACTTTTGCTGTTGTCTAGATCAGACACGCTGTTTTTGTAAGTCGTGATATCGTATTGTTTATAGGCGACTACTAGCTAGATAAAGGTGCGGATATTATAATATACTGTTGTTCTTGTTTCCGCCATCACATTTTATATATGTAGATTAAAAGAAAACATTATAAATCCGTTTAATTTTTTTAAAGACCTCCGTCCCAGAGACATAATGATAAGTGCCATTCATTATGACGAATTGGACATGCCGTGTCCGTCCCCTTCCATACTGTAGAGGGCACGAATACCGCGGCCATGATGAGATCGTCCTCAATAGAAACGAGGACATCCCATTCGATTCCTCTTCTAGAGTTGACATTGGGAACCTGAAGTATACCCGGGATGAACGAGGGGTCAATCTCAAACATATCAAAGAAGATTAAAAAGAAGCACAAAAAGAAAAACAGGTGTCTCTTTGGAGTCACTCTCGTCACCCTGGCCAGTGCTTGAAAAATTCATCCGTCGAGTTTCTGAAAAATCGAAGCTCTATATCCGACTTGCACTGCCGGAGAAATTCTCGTTCATATCACCCAATTCCTCTGTGGTATTACGCAATACCAAAAAGGGAGCGCAAGACACCTTGACAATCGAGTCTGCGTGACCCTGGGTATAATCACCGAGGAACTCCTGACGTATGCCTACCTTCCGCATTTAGATAATATTTTGTAACAAACATTTACGTTGACAGTCCTTAGATGGGGAACGCCGTCTCGTACGTTAGTCCCAGCCACGATGAAGATTCTGTACAATAACGATAAGGACATTCATTATCTTATTTAATATTAAATACCTTTGAAGTGTATTCCAAACCATTATCGTGTTTGAAGTCAACTTTTTATCAAACATTTATTATTTATGTATTATTTAGGAAAAAATGACCTATTAAATATGGTATTCTATTGGGTTTTTTTCATTGAATTGTATTTTCCTTACCAATTGGAAATGAAATATAATATGTGATTGCTGTATTAATAATTAATTACGAGGGTTGTCCCAGAAAAACGCGAACTTTTCCAATATTTTTCGTTTCACTGATATTATATAGTTAAAAATTGGCATGCAGCATAATCAACATTTATTACATTATTCATAGAAATTTAAAAAAAAAATCTCTATAAATAACATTTTCTCTCTCTGATAAACGACTCGTTCAAAATAGCTCCTGGCGCAACACCGACGACGTCAAAACGTAGCTCGTAGAGATTTTTGGATTTGTTCAGGAATCGTGCGTCTTTAAAAATTCGTTCGAACAGAAATTCGATACTACATTTGTTTTCTTTTAGTTACCGAGTTATCCATTTCACACGAACTACAGTTAAGAATAAATTAAGGAATTAATTCTTTTAATAGACAATTTCCCAACCCCGATCATAAACTTAACTGCTCTCATAGTTAACGGTGGTCTCCACGTATGACGTCCAGCTCTAGACTTTTCAGTTTTGTCGTCATTTTTGTTGGTCTACCAAACGCAAATATAAGCACAACTGTTAGGTAAGGGGCCAGTCGTTATCCTGTTAGGGGATAGTTAGAATACTATAAACAATTAAGGCTAAGAATGGTAAAAAAAAAAAGATATTTCCATATCTTGTGGTTCAGTAGATTCTGAGCTCTTTGTCAAATCATATGCTAACTCAACAGTACACTTACATGTTTTGACTTTAAGGACTTTTGTGCTAGACAGTCCTATACTACCAGCAGCATCACGCGTGTATTGCCACAAGAACAACCCCAATGCATTGTTTGTCAAATATAACGAGCTTCCCCATCACCAAATGCTAGACAGAATTGTAGTTAAATAAGATTTCCAGATCCAATTTTCGATTACAACAGCCGACACGTAGAACAAAAAGTATGGGCCATAGATTCAACACCAATTAAACCTAACATACTTGAGGTATGTCAACTCATGTGCCTGATTAACATACGGTTCATTGTCATCTCTGGATTTTACAGTGATTTTCACTTAAATTATTCTTTACATCTGTAAATTTGTCATTGTCAATGTTATGGCACTTTAATTAGAAGATCATTTATAGTTCTTTCGTTCTACTCAGCAGGTTCTATTATAAAATATCTCATAACTCATAAGGTTTAATTCCATATTGACAGCATTGCCTTAGTAAGCATTCTGAACACTCAATCGTCAAAGTCTCCATGAATTATGTTTTTTTTAATTTGGAAGTTAGTACTGATGCTTTTGCAATATAATATCATATTGAAAGCTAAGCCAAGCATATTTCTGGCATTGATAATGGTATATCAAATGATTTCTCTCGTAATCAGTGGGAAGATTCTGAGAACGTGCTCCAAAAGCAACACGGGTCCCATTCAGGGTTAAAATTAATTAACCTAGTTCAGAAGGTTAGTTACGTGGCCACGTTAGACGATCCTACAAGATATTTACTCATTCACTGTGGGACCAATGATCTGGGTCAAATTATACTGTCGAGATTATTGTTTACAATATAGTGGGATATTCAGTATGTTCATTAACAAAACTCTTGTTTGGTCTTTTCTCCTCCCCCGTATTTTTGGAGACACTCCGGTAACGTTAGAGCAATGGAGCAGGCAAGGGATAGGCTAAACAGGTGGGCAGCAAAACAGGTGTTTCAGAAGAAGGGGGGGGGGGGAATTATCAAGCATTCCAAAGTTATAGGAAAACCTGCACAATTGTATCACTCGAACGGAACACACTTGTGAGAGTTGGAGAATTATATTTTCTTCAACAACATCCATGGGGCATGTGTTGCCATTGGAGATAAAGCAAAGAATTTTCTTGTAAATAATTAAATAAGCAATTCAGTCCATGGAGTTGAGTATTCCTTCTTGGGGACAGAGGCACAGTGGTCACCTTGAAGGTTCTTACCCCACCATGTGGCGGTGAGCAACCTGATTGTATGTCTGCAAATGCACACATTCATCGGGTTCCCATATGTCGTCACCTTCAAGTTGCTTGTGGAATCATGATGTTGACTGTTGATGTTGATTTCATAATGTTTTCATATAGACAATTTAAAGTAAAGAGATGTATATTAAATGATATGTTGATGTTGTAAGAAGCTGCTGCCGTGTGGCGTAACGGAAAAAGTCAGTTTCAACTAGACTACATTTATTAGAACATGTAAACAAGCATGGCGTAAATTGTAAGCATAAATTGAACATCGAACCCGATCAAATATTGTTACATAACCTTTTCCTTAGTTAGAATAGTATGGACAATGAATAAATTTATATTATGCTTAAAAGTGACTAGAATCAAAACATCTGTACTGCTTTACTGAACTGACTAGCAAAAAATAACAATATGACTAGACACTGGACTATGAGTATTATATGCAAACTTGTAAAATGCAACATCGATGAAATGAATTAAGCGTTCCTAGCTACACTAAACAAAATTATCTTGGCATCTACTCAAGTTAAATGTCTATCAACAAATCATGATCTGACATAGTCATTGTATTTAACCGGCGGTTTCACTTCACGTCCAGAACGGGTAACTGTGTTCTTAGGGTCAGTTACTGGCTTTGGAACATCGGGTGCCACTTCCTTGGCCTCATTTGTCTCACACGGAAGATCACACGGAATGTCTCTTGACACCGGCAATTCATTTGATTTACGCAAATGTTTTCTGTTTCTCGTATAGTTTGCTCCGGCCTCGGTCGTTACCTTGTATGATCTCCTTTCCGGTATTGCTTCCGTAACCGTTCCTTTCTCCCATGGTCTATTAGGGGTTTTGACTCGGACAGTCTCTCCAACTGATAGTTGCGATAATGGGTGTGCAGATCTGTTGTAATATTCTGCTTGTTTTTGTTTGGCATTGTCGATCTTCTCTTTCTCAAATGGTGCATCTTTCGGCTGTAATAACTTTCCTTTCGTGGGTAGTAGTGTTTTTGTTCTCCTTCCCATAAGTCTCATGACTGGACTGGTTCCCACATGCTGTGTAGGTGTGTTCCTGAAATCCAACAATGCAAGGTAAGGATCAGATTTTGCATGTTTTGCTTTCTTTAGAATTTGTTTGGCAACTTTCACTGCTTGTTCGGCTTTCCCATTGCTTTGTGGGTAGTGTGGTGAAGATGTTACGTGTTGGAATTCCCACAGTTGGGCAAACTTAGCAAATTCTTCGGAGGCAAATTGAGGACCGTTGTCCGACACACACAGGTCTGGTATTCCATGTCTCGCGAATTGTGCTCGTAGTCGTTTGATGATCTCATGGGATGTCATTCTGTCCAAGGCATCAATCTCGAAGAAGTTTGAGAAGTAATCAGTTACTATCAAGTAGTTACGTTGGTCGAAAGTGAAGATGTCAAGTCCAAGCTTTGCCCAGGGACGTGGTGGTACCTCGTGATGTTGTAGAGGTTCTTTTCCTTGGTTGTTGTCAAAAGTGCGGCATGTTTCACACTTTTGTATGAAGTCCTTAACTTCAGCGTTCATTTGTGGCCAGTACACAGATTCTCTGGCTCGTCGTAGGCATCCCTCGATTCCAAGTTGTGATGAATGTATCCTTGTCAGCATATCCTTGCGTAGTGCTTGTGGAATAACTGCTCTGTCTCCTTTAAAAATGACTCCATTTTGGATAGACAGCTCATCTCTGATCTCAAAGTAGGGAACTATGAGTTCTGGAACTAAGGTTTTGCAGTCTGGCCACCCATTTCTGATGGATGCGCCTAAACTTTGCAGGGTATTATCCTTTGCAGTTTCGTCCTGAATGTCTTTCAAACGGTTTGGTGCAATTGGCAGGAATTGTAGCATATTTATCGCTTCTACTACTGACTCCGCCTTTGATGGTTTCTCATTGGGCAGATACGCACGACTTAAGGTATCCGCTAGCTCCATGTTCTTTCCAGGACGGTACTTAAGATTTACTTCATACTTTTGCATCCTGAGCAGCATGCTCTGGAGACGCTTTGGCGCTTTGTAAAGAGGCTTATTCACAATCATCTCCAAAGGTTTGTGATCTGATTGGACAGATACTGGTCTCCCAAATGTATAAACATTGAAACGTTCAAGCCCGAATATCACTGCTAGAAGCTCCTTTTCTATTTGTGCGTAGCGGGTTTCAGTTTCGGTCAGGGCACGGCTGGCAAAGGCAATCGGCTTGTCCTCTTGCAACAAAGCTGCTCCAAGTCCTTTCTCCGAGGCGTCGCATTGTAGTATTAGTGCCTTTTCTGGATTGAAGTACTGTAACACAGGATCTGCTGTGACTAGATTTTTCACTTGTTTTACAGCTTCGTCATGTTGTGGGGTCCAGTGCCATTCAACATCTTTCTGTGTTAACTTGCGCAGCGGCTCGCAGATGTCACTAAGCTTTGGTAAGAATTTTGCTAAATATGTCACAAATCCAATAAATCGTCGGACTCCTGCAACGTCAGTTGGATTTGGCATATCCAGGACTGCTTTGACCTTTTCGGGGTCTGCCTTGAGTCCTTTATTAGTGATCGTGTGGCCTATGAATTTTACTTCGGACTGTCGAAATTTCATCTTGTCCTTATTGAGTTTGAGCTGCTGTTCTCTACATCTCATCATGAGTCTGACAAAGTTTCTGTCATGATCCTCTTGCGCTTCTGCTTCTGTGTTTCCTTCTCCAAACACCAGAATGTCATCATGTATACTCTTGACTCCAGGCAGTCCTTCCAGTGCTTGATGCTGGCGACGCTGAAATTCCTCTGGCGCAGTGTTGATACCGAATGGCATGCGGAGCCAGCGGAATCTGCCAAACGGACTGTTAAAAGTAGTCATAAGAGAGCTTTCGTAGTCCAGACGAACATGCCAAAAGCCATCTTTGGCATCTAGGACGCTGAAGCATTTGGCATCTGACAAATCTGGCAAGATGTCCTCTATTGTAGGCATAGGGAAGTGCGCTCGCTGCAGTCCCTTGTTCAGGTCTTGGGGGTCTATGCAGACTCTGAGTTTTCCACTTGGCTTCCTTGCTACAACCAAGCTGGAGACCCAAGGTGTAGGCTCAGTAACTTTGGCTAGAATTTCCAGTTGTACGAGTCTCTCCAGTTCCTTTTCTAAGTCATTCTTGATTGCGAGTGGAACTTTCCGTGGAGCATGAACAACTGGTTTGACACTCGGATCAATCTGGAGGCTGTAATCTCCTTTCAGGTGTCCTAGGCCAGTAAACACATCATGGTATTCTCTGCAAATGTTCTCCTTTGTCAATGGTTGTTTTCTCACATTGATTTCAAGGATGTTTTCGTTCTTGACCGTGATCAATTTCAAGGCTTGTGAAGCTTTGGAACCAAGTATTGGTTGACACGAGCCATCCAGTATGACGAAATCCGCTTTGTATTTTTCTCCGTTCTTAGGATTTTTGAATTTTAGGTTGCACTTGCCCAGAGGTTTGATTGTCGTGTTGTTATACATGCTGAGTATTTGGTCTGTCTCTGTGATTGCATTGTTATCTGTCAAATACTTTCTTGGGAGTATGTTGCAGGTCGCCCCACTGTCCACTTGAAATTTCACGTACTGTCCGTTGACCGACAAGGTGGCAAATACCTTGTTTACAGAAGCTTGGTTAATTGCATTTACTGACTCGCTGTTGTTTTTGAGATCTACACTATATATAGAAAAGTAATCATCAGAGTCTGATTCGGCACTCTCTTGGATTTGATGGACTGTTGACTTGGCGGAATTGCAGACATTTTCAAAGTGATGAAGTTTGCGACACTTCCTGCACTGATGGCCATAGGCTTTGCAATTTCGCTTTCCTTTGGCGTGGCGACTTCCACAGTACTTGCATTGACTAGGTTCTTGTCTCGCTTGTACCTGTTGCTGTGGTTTCTGGGACTTTTGTGGCTGTTTCTTGAAGCTCTTCTTGTGCGAGTTGACTGCATGCACAGATATTCCTGCAGCCTGTGGTTGAATTTCCTTGTTCTGCTCCTTGGAAACTTCAGTGGCTCTACACACATGAATGCATTTCTCCAAGTCTAAATCGGCCACACGTAGAAGCCTTTCTCGCAGCCCAGAATCACTTACGCCACAAACAATTCGGTCTCTTATCATTGAGTCTTTGAGAGTTCCAAAATTACAAGTGTCAGCCAAAATTCTAACTTCTGCTAAGAATTTGTCAAATGTGTCACCTGTCTGCTGGTTTCGACTGTAGAATTTGTACCTCTCGACTGTTTCGTTTTTCTTGGGATCACAGTGTTTGTCAAATTCTGCGAGGATGAGTTTTACAGTAATATTTTTCTCTTCCATATTCACTTTGTTCCCATGCTCATCGGTAGTTTGAAACTGCATCGTGCTATGGATTTCTCTCCCCTTGCGTCCCAGAAGATACAGCAAGAGTTTCACCTTTTGTGGCTCTGGTTTTTTTCTCCATGCTGATATCTATGTAGAGTAACACCTCTTCCTTCCATTTCTTCCAGGTCTGAGAAAGATTTTTAGCATCGAAATCCATTGTTTCGGGCGGATGAAGTACGTTTTCCATTGTTGTCGATTTTGGCGCGCTCTCGAACAATAACAAAGGAAAATGTCAATTTGTCTCTAATTGTGGCTGGTTACACAATGTTTTCCATCCCCGTACTCACTAATAATGGTCCGACACTTCTGACACCATGTAAGAAGCTGCTGCCGTGTGGCGTAACGGAAAAAGTCAGTTTCAACTAGACTACATTTATTAGAACATGTAAACAAGCATGGCGTAAATTGTAAGCATAAATTGAACATCGAACCCGATCAAATATTGTTACAGATGTGTCGGTAGCATGATAGTAATCATGCTACTTGCCGTTTCGGACGAGACGTAAAATATTGCAGGGGGTGAGCCCTGTTGTCCGCCGACCCCACAGTTGATGTTATTACATTTATCTGACCACTGTGGTCAATATCTGCCATATAATAAACAACAAACTTTAAATGTGTTTTTAATTCTTAAAAAACACCAAAATGTTACTAATACAAGATAACTTTGAATTGCCCCCCCCCCCCCAATCAGGCCACAGGATTTTTTTATTGTTATTTCTGGGTTTACGGATTCGCCAACCTTAATTTTGGAGGAATAAGGAAAAAAAATAATAAAATGCAAATTTCTGATTGTTTTTAATTCTGCCGACTTAATTCAACAATCCAAATTGTTAATAAAAATAAAATGTTTAAGATTTTGAAAATGATACCACTAAATAATTAAAAAAGGAAAACGTTATAAATATTCCCCTGAAAAGCTGGTCTACCAAAAAAAAAAGTTATTAGGAAAAAAACCCAGAAAATTTGTGGACAGACAGACAGAGTGATTACTATAGGGCACCCGCAAATCCTTGCGGGGTCCAAATTATTTCTCTGGTCAGCAGTCGTGTTAACACAATCCTTAAAGGGCTATATTGTTCCTTCCATTTATCCCTCAATGGCTATTGGGCAATATAATCAAGCTTCCTAGCAAAACTGATTTTGAATAAAGTCTAGAAAATTCTAAGAAGCTTATATCTGTAAAAACTTTTCATAAAAAGACGACACGACACACAGTCTAATAAATAACTGCAATGACTGTGATCTTGGACCGATAAAAAATCGTATCAGAGAAAGGAAAATCACTGTCCTCAGTCACACCTTTAGTTATTAATCATAAGCCAACAAAACAATATCATCTCCTAACCCCCCCCCCCCCCCCCATTTCCAGTTAAATCTTTTCTAATTCTTTAATCTTGGTGTTAGCCCTTCCTAAAACATTGTTTTTTAAACCTAAGGTTTTGTAAAATCCTCATATCAGTTTGATCTTTTATACAGGCGTTTTCTTTTTTAAATTACCTGAATATGTAGATTACCGGAGTTTTCTATTACTGTTCAATCTTGCGTAATGACATAAAAAAGAGGCATAACATGGGGACTACGAAATGATTTTGTTTCTAAAATATGAATTTAAATCCATTTATGTTATTTACATACATTTATGTATAAAAAAAAAGTTATAATTGTGATATCACTGTGATTTTTGATATCTCACATAGAACGCCATAAAAATTAATTTATGCTGTAAGGAACAATAATACGGAAACGATAACTCCGTGATTTAATTTTGCATTTATGTTTAAATATTATCCCAAGATAAGTCATACTGAGATTATTCGATCCTCAAAATTGACTAGCTAAAGTGTACGCAAATCTCGAACTCAAAGGACGGCGTAGTTAAATGTCGGGGTTGACCTACAATTTCTGCCACCTGGGGCCCGTTTTACAAAAGAACTTACGACTAAGACCAAAAACTTTTATTGATTACAAAATTTTGCAAAATTAATTATTCCGTTTGAAATTGCTAGCATAAAAATAGCTTGTAAAATTACGTGCTTAATTGTCTGGTAGACAATTAAGCACGTAAGGAAAAATGGCGGAGGTACCTACACCACTCTATACAGAGCGGCTGAGTCACTTTTGTCTACATTCTAAAAACCCACACCAATGTGTTTATCGGTACTGTCGTGTTACCAAGTTAACATTGGTTACTATAACTCACAATAGAGTAAAAAAGGCTAGCGTCTTACCTTAAACAGGCGACAGCATACATGGTTAATAAATATGGGATGAGTCCGGGCATACATGAACAATAACAACACACAAACAATACGTAGACAGGAAAACAGGTAAACGTGTTCTTAGTTAGACATCAGGACTATGACTGCAGCTTCAGTATGCCTAATACGAAGCATCACATGACATGCCCAGTAAGCGGGAAGACCAGAGTCACAGGTCATGTACACAGAGAGTTGGGAAAATACAATAAGATATAAAACCTAATTTTACTACATTCCTCCCCATTCTGTGTTAAAGGACTTGATTATAGCACAATATATATATATATGATTCAGGGAATCAAACAGTGTTAACAGGTCGAAACAATATTCATACCTATGGTAACAATGAGTAATTATAAACATTCCACAAAAATTTGGTCGGAAAATATCTAGACCTAAAATTCTGCAGAAACCGTCATTTGTTTGGAACAGCTAACAGTTTTTAACATTATACAGTCGACGACTATTCTGGACGTGGCGCAGTGGTTAGAGCGTCTGCTCTAGAGTCGCGGCGTAAGGAGTGGGACGTGGAGACCGGTCCTTCGGATGAGACGGTATAACCCGAGGTCCCGTGTCGCAGTAGGTGCTGGCACGAAAAAGATCCCTCACTGCTCAATGGCCGTAAGTTCCGAGTATAGGACAAAATTTGCAGCTCCCCACCGGCAAGTGGTGGCGTCTCCATATGAGTGAAAAATTCTCGAGAGGGACGTTAAACAACATACAAACAAACAAAAACTATCCTGGACTGTCTGTTTCAGAAGTTGCTGTATGGGAACTTGTAGCTTTGCTGCAACGAGGCTAGCAACATCACCAATGAATCCTGGAGTGTTGGTATCTCCACCTCCTGGTTTCATATCTGTAGAATCTGTTTCCAGAAGAATTCGGTTCGAAGGAACGAACTGAAGGCCTGCAGTTTGGTCAGCACTTCAGTTCTCAACATCGCCAGTGAAACCAAAACGAACATTGGAGTAGCTGTTCATCCATTCCTGGACCAACTCCGTGTCTCCCATAAAGCAGTGGACAAGAATAGGCTGATCGTACTCGCAAAACCTCTGTAGAATCTGATGCAACATGCGTGCACATCCATGCCAATCCTGTTTGAAGGGGTTCCTCTCAGATGTAAAATCAACACCTTGTCTTTACGTACAAGGGAGAATGCTTTCCGAAAAATATCTTCCTGGTGTCTCCACAGCTTTACAGGAACCGTACGATCCAAACCAATTTTCCCTAAACCATCAATACATGGCGAATCCAGTAAATTCTTCTTTTGGTGATATCTCTCCTCTGTGAGTTCGTCAGCATGTTTTGGATGTACGCCCAGGGCTATACCAAAGGGTCCACCAGGATGCAAGTATTCTGGATGTGTTGAGGGCTCACTGTAAATAATCACACCTCGTACAAGTGTCACATGTAGATTAGGCTGACGCTCACTCTGATTGGAGTAGGATAGAATATCGTCCAGGGACTTTCCAAAGGAAAAGGGGCGTCTCCAGATTCGAGAACAGGTCCTGTCCAGATGGAAATGACTATCAAAGGCCTCGTCTGCAGTTGGACTGGTTTCATACACTTATCGCATGATGTTAACATCAGAATGGTTAAAAGTATGGTACGGGTTGACGTGGGATCTCTGCGTCGGAACCGTAGCTGACATCATCAACTGTAAACTCATCCTCTGTAGACGAATCCACGGTAGGGACCTAAACATCCTCTGTGTTTGGAGCAGATGATGTGTCGACTGTAACACGTCCATGTGCACGAAATTCTTTGGGCTGCAAAAGTGACAATAGGGCAACCAAACATCTCCAGTGAAAGAGAGCAGCTGCGGAATTGATTGGTGACAGCTTGAATCCCTCAGAGGGTTCTGTCCGTCCCTAATAAGAAAGAGTCTCTTCATGAACGTAACCGTGTCCGGATGTACAACTGCATTTGAAGGAATCATCTTTGAGGAGTTCAAGTAGTCGACCGCTGCAAATAACTCTGCATGATGTCCTAATGCACTGAGACGTTCCATCGTTGAGAAGAGCCAGATCGTACACTAGTCTCTTTGGATCGACTAAACTTCTCGATGATGTACTTCTCCTCACAAAGTCGACATAATGTTCACCTCGTTCCTGACGAATAGTTCTATTTGACCTCTCTGTTTTCCATGATCTCTTATAAGATGCCATTGTATCAATAATAATAATGATACCGGTATATATATATATATATATATATATATATATATATATATATATATATATATATATATTTATATAACAAATAATAAGGGACTATATAGACGACAGACAAAATATTGAAAATAATTAAATTGAAATGACCCAGGTCTATATGGTCCACTTCTTCATCAACTGAACAAAAAATCATAAGAACATAAGTATACTGAAACTTATCAGTAGTGCAAATGTCAGGCATATAACATTCTACTGATGTGATTAGAACCATATGTTATTTAGTAGTTAAATATTTAAACTCTTTAATATGAACAATTTACACCAGCAGTCTCTATGTATTTTATTTAGGACAATTTACATAATTGTTTCTGATTATATTTATTCAACAACGTAATCATGACATACTTAAACTGCATGGTGTTCTAAGCACAGCATAGGGTAAAACATTAGTAATATTATTTATCTATTAAAATTTATCTTGGTATTATTAAGGCAAGAATTTAGATTTGACAATTTAGATTGCACTTAAACACCTATGCTGTACTGCTATAACCACCAGAATAAGAATTCATGGTAATACGCCCTTGAACAGTTTTATTGATCAGTTAACATAATTAACATAATCTGATTGGGAATTCTGAAGTCAGGAATTTCAATGAATTATGGCTTAGTGATCCTTCTCTTCCAAGGGCCACATTCATCTTCATGATGGACTTCATGTCAGAGTTTACTGAAACTCTGTTACTTTCTTCTACATCTCCGACTCTGTGCATGATGTACTTGCACTCTGCACTCTACGCTAAACCAATCCTTTCTGGTAAGGTCTGCTCTGGTGATTCTGGTGATTCTGATTCCTGTGTTGGCAGAGCTTAAGTCGTCTGTCATATCACTGTCTGCTTCTGTTTTACGCCATAAGCTGCAGAGAATGAACCTCCTCGACTTTCAGTGGCACCAACAAAACCAAACCAGTCTCTGTTGAACATGTCCATTTCTTTGGCATCAACAGCACATATTTCAAGTTCCTCTTGGTCATTGGTGATATTGTTCCTTAGTTCTTTCTGGTCAATGGTTGTACAGTCCTTTATTACCTCTGCATATGCGAGAGTTTCTGGGTTTGGCTCTGGTAACATCTCTTTGGACTTATATCTTGTGTACGTATGTGATGTAAGACTCTTTTCATTGAGACTAATTGGGTCCCCTGAAGATTCTTAATGCTCATCACTTCCCCTGTTCTTGTCAAAGTGATGAACCACATCTTCTTGTTGAAAGTATGGTGATATTATGACAGAGAGTTTATCCAGGCCGTCAGGCATACTGTAAGACCTAATTAGAGGGTTCTTGTTCCTCTCTTGTCTTTTAATTTGCTCCAATTGTGTCTGGACTGGATGAGGAGTAGACATCTTTGTGGAGCTGGGTTTTGGTTCATTATTGTACAGGCCTTCCACCTTCTTTGGTTTTTGTAAAGATGTAGATTGTTTATCGCCATCCTCTCCAATGGGACAACCATTATCATCTCCTCTTCAGAATATATTACTCAAGTGTGATTTGAGTTCCTGCTTGCCAGTGCCAGATGACTTTCTGTTTCACTGAAGTAATCTCCATTGATTCATCTATATCTGGTGAAGGGATATTGATGTCTGATGTCAATCTCTTTGGTTGAGGACACAAGTTCTGCTTTTTTACCACATTCCCAGAGAAATCATCAGCTGTCTTAGTCAACTCACTTCTGCAGACAAAACTGACATCTTCACTGGCATTCCATTTCATTCTCAAAGACGTGAGGTGGGTAGCTGGAACCTCCATGACAGAACTGCCATCAGAACACCTGGAAGCTGAGTCAGAGGAGTCTAAACTGGATTTAGATGTTTCAAATGGATTGTCATATTGGCCTCTGACTGGGAGATGAGAGATACTAGTACTTACATTCAAGCTTCCACTGGGTAGCTGCACATTGTTCGGCATTTGACCCTTAGGTGGAGCCAAGTGGATAATATCCCGTTCACCTGACGGTAATGAACCACCCAGTGATCGGAATGTTCCCATAACTTGTTCAGGAGTCATGGATGCCTGCATACTCTGAACACTTAACGATACCGAACCGCCTAGTGTTTGAGTATACATTCCTCCCCATACAGCAAAATGGCTGTTGCCCTCCATGGAAACATAAGTCAGGTTCAGTCTTCATTGCCATTGATGGTAAAACAGTTGGCTGATTTAGACCGGCTTGACCATGTAACCCACATTGAGGAAATGGTGGCATGCATTGGGGATACTGTGGGCAAGGCTGGTAAGGTCCGAAGCTGTACATACCATAAGGCACCATGGGATGCACATATGGTGGTATCATTCCCCACTGATTTGGATATCCACTACTGGGTGGATAAGGGGACGTATGTGCCTGAGGGTATGACACGCTACTACATAAAGTGTAAATGCCTGGTTGCATTGCAGTCGTATTTGTTTAAAGTGTAACGATCGCTCCCCCCTTTTTCATGTGTTATAATGTGTTGAATGTCAAGCATCGTTATGTTATTAATTACACGTTTGTTGATCGTTTACGTGTACATACATAGTTGTAAAGTTGTACGGTAATTTATGATTACCTCATGATTACCTTAATTGTCGTGTGAACGATGTATTTTAGCATCTTTCAGCACACGTGTTTTCCGTAACTTCTGCCGCCGCCATACTTTGTTTACTTGTGTATTTTCCCATGATGCTTCACGGTGTATTGATCTATTTTTACCGTAGTTATTTTGGCGGAAGATTTGATTGTAGATTCTGTTTAATTAAATGTTAAATGTGCTTTTAAAGTGTAAACTTATATTTTAATAATTTATTTACGTATTGTAATAATTTTATATACGATGTACGAGAGCGAGATTTCATTACGGGATGATAATTATGTATGATTGGCTAATTATTAATTACGGGATGGAATTATTAATAATGATTGGTTATTATTGCGGGTTTTGGAAGTTCTATAAATACACAGACGCTGAGTATCGGGTGCTCTCTCGTTTCCTTTGCGTCCTAAAGAAAGGTCGCCAGATTTATTTGTCCAGATTAAGGTGTGTACTATTTCAGTATATATATATGTGACTGAAGTACATATGTAGTGCTAGGCTTAATTAATATTACTAGTCATTGTGCTAGTTTCATTTATTTTTACTAGTTAAGAACTAGTTATTTCTATTCTCTTTAAGAGTTAGGAAATATTTCTGCTGTGTGCTAGTAGTTGAACTAGTAGCGGGAATATTTATTTGTAAATTTAGTCATTTATAGGGAGCCTTTCCGTTTTAGTTTGGTCGGGGGAATTTATATATGAATGTTATACTGGAAATAGTGCCAGTTTATATCCGTCCGTATCAGTAGTTGTACTGATTTTTGTCTTTTGTCCCAAGGGTTGAGACTTGTCAATTTTACACACTGTTACTCATTTTCGCTGTTGAACTACCTCAATAAATTATAAACTTTATTTAGCGACTTGGTTTTTATTCCTAGCATTTGCGGGAGTGTTTGACATCCGAAGCGTTACAATAGAAAAACACTGATTTTATCTCTCTATGATATTGCTATAGTTAAGTTTTAACTTTATTAGTAAAAGCCTGAACTAATCATAGCTAACACACAAACCAGTTAAAGACAATATCTAACAATGTTCTTTACTTTGAGTAAAGTCAGAACACTGTAAAGAAAAAAAAAATTAAAGATTTTCTTTCAAACTGTACTTCACTCAATTGTTCTTTACTTTATTTAAAGCCAGAACAACAAGTGTAGAAATAAATTGCAAAAAATGAAAGAGAAAAAAAATTCCAGTGCTCTTTCAAATGTTCAAGAACACTTGCTTGAAAATGTCTATAGATAGTCAAAAATAAAAAAAATATTTTTCTCATATGCAATGCCAACATGAAAAAGAAAGAAACCAGAAGTCTCTGATGAGACTGTAGCTCTACTGGTCTGTACATATAACAAAGAAAAAGTAGCACTTGGATTTGAAACTTTGCAACACGCAGCAATAAATAGAATAATGTATCTTAATGTAGTGTACTTGTGCGCCAAGTAATATTGAAATCAGACCAAAACTAAAGGAGGAGTAACGTTTTAAAGGATTTTCACAGAAATTTCTATTTTTAGTAACCATGGCAACACTGTTCATTGAAATCAAAAGCCGATGCACTAAATTATGTATCTTAGTGTAGTCTACTTGTGTGCCAAGTTATATTGAAATCAGACCAAAACTGAAGGAGGAGTAGTGTTTTAAAGGATTTTCACAGAAATTTCTATTTTTAGTAACCATGGCAACATCGTTCACCAAAATCAAAAACTGATGCACTAAATAATGTATCTTAGTGTAGTCTACTAATATGCCACGTTATGTTGAAATCAGACCAAAACTGTAGGAGGAGTAGCGTTTTAAAGGATTTTCACAGAAATTTCTATTTTTAGTAACCATGGCAACACCGTTCATCGAAATCAAAAACAGATGCACTGAATTAGGTATCTTAGTGCAGTCTACTTATTTGCTAAGTTATACTGAAATCAGACTAAAACTGTAGGAGGAGTAGCGTTTTAAAGGAATTCACAGAAATGTCTATTTTTAGTAACCATGGCACCACCATTCATCGAAATCAAAAACCGATGCACTAAATGTATCTTAGTGTAGTCTACTTGTGTGCCACGTTATGTTGAAATCAAACCAAAACTGTAGGAGGAGTAGCGTTTTGAAAAATTGTTTACAGACAGACGGACGGACTACGGACACCTTACTATCGCATAAGCTCTTCTGGTCTCTGACCAGTAGAGCTAATAAAAATCAATTGAAATTCTGAATTTAAAACAAAATTAATTTACAATTTTTTTTTTTTTTTTGTAATACTATATTCCTGTCTACTAGAAAACAATTTATTAGGGCCCCGCAAGGATTTGCGGGTGCCCTATAGTAATCACTCTGTCTGTCTGTCCGTCTGTCATTCTTCCGTCCACAAATTTTCTGTTTTTTTCTAATAACATTTTTTTAGGGTTGACCAATTAAGTTCAAATTTGGTATGTTGGTTGAATAGGCAGTAAGACACATGTTGATGCTAAGTTTGATTCTCTATGTCATCCGGTTTGGAGCTGGGGTGGTGGGATATATTCCGTAACTTTATATAAGAGTGAATGGACAAAGAGAGATAACTGCTGAGAATGTTCCTATTGTAAACTATGAAAGGCTGCAATAAGTCTCTTGGGATTAATTAACTTTCCTCTTGAAGAAAATCCAAAGCATTTATCTTTATCTGCCACATTGAGATTAATTAACACCTCTGTGTGCAAATGAAGTTTGTTTTGAAGTTAAGGTCAATTCTGAATGATGTTTACATTCTCTGAAATGTGGATTTAAATAATGTTCATACTTTATTTTGTTAAAATACACAATGAGTTATGATTTTATTGAATTCTAGAAACAAGATATAGATAAAGATACCGTTTTTATTATTATTTTCTTTTTTTCTGCCTTATGTAAATTCAAGAATACTAATTATTTTAACAGGTATTCAGATAATAACCTCATTCTATCATTGCTGAAAAAGTTCTTATTGTAAACTTAGAAGAAAAGGTTGAGAGAGCAGTATAATTAATCCCGTGGGTTTGATTATCTTGCTGGTTTGCAGAATATTTTAGAGGGTTATCTTTCTGTCACTTTAAGATTAATTAACACCTTTGTCTGCAACTGATATTTGTTTTGAAGTTAGGTCAAGCCTGGGTGATATCTGCATTCACTGAAGGCTGGCATTTTAGAAAACACGTCCTTCATTCATTTTTAAATATACATTTAATTGAGTTATTATAGATAGGATGTTTTATACTGCCTTATGTAAATACAAGGATACTATTTACAGATTGTTGGATATTTAGCAGTTGCTGTTGCTTATTCTTTATATATTTTGAAATTTTTTGGAATCAGGTAAAATTCACATCCCCTAATCTGCACCCTTTCTATTTCTAACCCTCGTTGGGGACCTTGCTGACTGGTCAGATTTCTAGTTTATTTTGCAATGTTGTAACTAGTGCTTTAATAAATAAATTGGAATGATAAAGGAACAGTTACCAATATACACAAGTAATAATATGTTCCAGTTTATTTATGAAAATTTCAATTGTAAAAAATTCAGAAAATTGCTTAGATGTTGTAGGACTAACAGTATTAAATACTGTGAGCAGTAATAGAGCAAATAAACTTTATAAAATAAACTTTACTTAATGTATATTAGTTTAATAAAGTTTTATTTCTCTTTGAAAATCTTCCAGAAAGCAAAACCGGATATTTAACAGACAATTACATTAAATATTGCGCCAAAACGTGAAAAAATGGCGTCCGACAAGACGAGTGACAAGAAAACAAAATGTCGAAAAAAATTCAAAAGCTATTCTAGAGAACAAATTAACAAAATTATCGCATCAACATTTATAAAAACGCCTGAAAACGATAATATATACAAAAAATATACAAAATATCTATCAAATATATAAAAAATGCAGATGATATCACCCACGTGTTCATTGAAAACACGAGTGACAAGGAAAAATATTAATTTGACACAAAAAAGTACGTAGGCGTGCAAAAAATATCACACACAACGTTTATTGAAATGCATGTGTAAGAAAATGTTGAAATATAGCAAAAATATGACAAATTGTCGCACACAACGTTTTCTGAAAACTCACGTGTACGAAAATACGAAGTTTCAAACCTATGCGAAAGTACACAACGTTTATTTAAACGCTCGTGTACAAATATGTAATTGCTAAAATATAGCACACAACGTTTAGTAAAACGCACGTGTACTAGTTTCAAAGAAAAACAGTAGTTTATTTACAAACATTTCACGACAAAAGGTTAAATAGACATGGCCGAATTGTTGGAACCTCGTGCTTCAACGTTTAAACAACGCCCGTGCACGACGAGTTTCCGTAAAAAGTGTCACAAAATGACCGTGAATAATTTAACAGAATTTGGTAAATACCGAGTTGACCCGTGATGCCAAAATTGTAGTCTACAGCAATCGTACTAACGTTAAATTAACACCCGTACGACAAATTAATCTACTCAGTAATTTGCAGAAAAGTAGGACTATCCTACCCGCGACGCCAATTGTCGTGTAACCGAGTTAATATTGGTTACTATAACTCACAATAGAGTAAAAAAGGCTGGCGCCTTACCGTAAACAGGCGACAGCATACATGGTAAATAGACATGGGATGAGTCCAGGCATACATCAACAATAACAACACACAAACAATACGTAGACAGGAAAACGGGTAAACGTGTTCTAAGTTAGACATCAGGACCAGGACTAAAGCTTCAGTACGCCTAATACGGAGCATCACGTGGCATGCCCAGTATGCGGGTAGACCAGGGTCAGAGGTCATGTACACAGAGAGTTGGGAGAATACAATAACATGTAAAACCTAATTTTACTACAGTACCATTAGCAATTAATAGTAATCTATTATGAATGTAAATTTGTTCATCTTCAAACAAAGTTATATTGTGGAAAAATATTAGGAAAAAAAAATTTCATCAGTATAGAAATATATACTTTGATTATTTACGTAATTAGCAGTCTGAAATGAAATGGATATAATCTGAATCAGCCAAAAGTCTTTGTATTTTGATTTCTTCTTCTTTGGTACACTTACAGACTTTACACATCTACTCCAAATGCTTTCTCCCGAAAATTCATGTGCATTTTTTGTAATTTTTCTTTTCATTTTGACTAGCGAGGCATTCTGTGATTTTCCATACTGAAGTAAATTCCCTATCAAAATTTTCATTCCAGTGACAGACTACTAAGTAAGCTCTTATACTGTTCATCAGGAAATGAAATTCTTTTGTCTTTCTATACATTTACATTATTAAAACTTTCAAAATTGTATGTGTCCCGGCATAGTAGATAGTTTTGAGGATTTTTAAATGTAATGGAGTTTTTATAACTCCCAATAATAGTTGTTCTGCAAGTAGATCTGTTATAACCTTTCCTGAAACTTTCATAATTTGAATTTTTTTCATGGTGATGTTGAGTGGTACATGTTTGCGTCATGTTTTTTTTAAAATAATGTTGAATAATATTTAAAAGAAGGGACCGAAGTTTCTCTGGATTTCCCTCACAGTTTTTGATAGCCCTGTTGAAATGGGTAGCTAAAGGTTCTACTTTGTTATCTAACTGTGATGACCAGGTTTTCCCTTCCAAATAAGCTGATTTACTGGAATTTTTTTTTCAAGGCAGACTTCACGGATTTCACAGCATGCAAAGTGACATTCTGACTGTCGGAATCACATTTCTCTTTAATGAATTTATGAATGGATAAGTTCCTATCATGAGCATGAACACCAACTGTTACATCTTGATCCTTTAGCTGTTGATAAATCGTTTCTGTTAAATTCCCAATCTTTCGTGCCTTTGAGTCACAATATCATCAGATTTGGTGACATGTTCACAGGATAATACTCTATGTGTCTTCTCTCCAATGGCCACCACACTTGTGTCTTAAGCATTTTTTTCTCCAATCATGTCCAGCGTCTGTCATGTTTACTCTGCCAAGTTCTTCATTCTTATATGTAACTCCGTCCAGAACAGATGTATAATTTATATTGAGTCCTCATATTCGTCTGTGAATATTTCTTTTCTTTGTTGAGGAACTTTTGTGTGCTGTTTTTAAAACTCTGTAAAATGCCAGCAAAATCAAAAAAATAATAATGGGATGGTAGCATTTCACTGCAGGAAAATGAGTGGTTTTCTGTGTTATTTACCAAATACTCCTTATTTGGTAAATTAGGGGAGGACCACAAGACTGATTTCCAGAAAATCTTGCAGAAAAAATATGCTCTTTGTGTTGCACTTTCTTAATTTTTTTATTGCCCCTGCAATATATAATATTTAATGGATGGCGGCAAGGTTTGGGGAGCCGTGGATTCACCATACTTACAAGCATAAGTATTAACTGTCAGTTATGATGAAAATACAGTCCATAATACATATAGATTGATTGACTGTATGTCGTTTTACGTCCCATTTGAGAATTTATATATACTCATATAGAGACGTCACCATATACCGGTGAAGGGCTTCAAATATTGACCTTTACTCGGCACTTATGCCATTGAGCAGCGAGGGATCTTTATCGTGCCAACGCCTGCCGTGACACGGGGCATTGGTCTCGAAGGTCTCATCCGGAGGACCCGCAACTTTCACTTCAAAGTGCCGAGCGCATGGCGAAGGAACAGTTGCTTTCATTTTATATCGACTTAGGTCAGTCGCGGCCGAGATTCAAACTCATGACGTTTAAGAAATGAAGCCCAGTGAAATTTGCAATATTGACAGAATCATTATCATCTAGTTTTGTTAAAACTGACAATATCGTAGTTCTGACACACATTTTCTAAATCTGGTGACCTGAGCTTTTGACTTTAAACCACAAACACTTAGAGTCAAAAAAAATTTAAGCGACTTCTGGAGTTGTAAGCAGCATTATCAGGTGGCGGCTTTCCAGTACAAGGCCTAATCCTTTGTGGTCAGTTTCATTGAAGCCAATCTAGAACAAATCATCTGGGGATTTTATTATTGCTCTGTTCCAAATTTTCATAGCGACATGGATTTTCCCTTCACGGGTATATGCACTTCTAACCTGTTCGTTGTTTCGTATCATATGGAACATTCTGCATCTCAAGTTGGTGAGATTTTTTTTTCCACATTTCCCAAACCTATAACACTAAAGATGATATATAGGACAGCTACCAGGGATGGGGCCCTGACTAAGCTCCCTCTATAACAATATATAATAATAATCCCTACAGCACCACTCAGGGTGCTAAATATCTATATCTAAACACAATGTCTCACATAATTTATTCATATCATACATTCAATATGTATATTAAGTAAATTGTATAATATCTAATATCAAAGAATATTTATCCGGATGCAATTTTGGTTCTTAATTTCTTGTTCGTATTTGCAATCCGGTGCGACTCATGAATGTGTTCCAATATAATGAATAAATGGGAAAAAAACCCATTGAACTTAATTTAAATCTGGACTGTGGAAAACAGGTAACAGTTCCTCGAATTCTGTTAATACAGTTAACGTTAAATTCATATCTCCCTTAAAATTGCGTTTATCATTTCTTAACAATTGAAAAATTAATTTCATTTCTTTCGTGAATGTTTTTTGGAGCAATGAGGTAGTTATTTTTTTATTTTCATACTTGATACTGTTTCTTGTTTTCCATATTGACCACTTATATATATATAAATCAAAGTGTTAACACAAATTCGAACATTTTTGGGTTCACTGGCAAATCCCAGTAGAACAGTACATGCATCAAATTTAATTGAATCCTTTATAGATATTAGTAAAATTATTCTTTGTACCAATTCTAAAACTGGTTTGACGTGTTTACATTCAAAAAATAAATGCTTCTGGCTCTCAATATTTGCTTTACGAAAAAGGCATTTGCCATTTGATAAACCCATTATACGTAGTTTTTCCTCGGTGTAAAAGATATTTTGCAAACATTTCCATTGGAATTCTTGAATTTTTATATCCCCGCTCCGAAGGAGAGGGGGGTATACTGTTTTACCCTTGTGTGTCCGTGTGTCTGTCCGTTACAAATTTTCGTCACAGTTTTCTCAGCAACCACTCATCATAGATGCTTGAAATTTTAGCACAATCTTTGTTTAGGCATGCCATATGATCGGATTCATTTTTGTTCAAATCCGATGTCAACATCCTGTATATCCGTACGTCTGTCCGTACCAAATTTTCGTCGCACATTTCTCAGCAACTACTCAGCGCAGATGCTTGAAATTTTAGCACAGTCTTTGTTTAGGCATGCCAAATGGTGGGATTTGTTTTTATATGAATTAGATGTCAACTTCCTGTTTATCCGTGTGTCTGTCCATAACAAATTTTTCGTTGCAGTTTTCTCAGCGACTACTCATCACAGATGCTTGAAATTTTAGCACACTCTTTGTTTAGGCAGGCCATATAGTGGGACTCATTTTTGTTTAAATCTGACGTCAACTTTCTGTTTATCCGTGCATCTGTCTGTACCAAATTTCCGTCACAGTTTTCTCTGCAACTACTCAGCGAAGATGCTTGGAATTTTAGCACAATCTTTGTTTAGGCATGCCAGATGGTGGGATTCATTTTTGTATGAATTAGATGTCAACATGAGAGGGTAACCGTATATTCACATCAGAGCGGGGGTATTACTAGTGAGCATTCGCTCACAGACTTCTTGCTTGTTTTAATTTAGCTTTGTAAATTGACTCCCAAATTCTTTCCCTTGTAATGTCAATTTGCAGCAAATTTTCCCATTTTTCTTGCGATTTGGGAGTAACATTTTTGTTTAACACTCTTTGTAGGTCTTTATATCATCAAAATTTGATGTCCAATCCTCCCTCAGCTTTCCTGAGGCAGCAAACATTCCTATCTACTTTGTTTACTTTCTGATCCCATATATAAGACCAGATAATGTCATTTATCTTTTTACTATAAATATTTGGTATGCCTCTCATTTCAAATTCAAATCCAATAATAGGAATTACTAGGTTTTTAATTATTAATGTTTTTCCTTTAAATGTTAAATTTTTAGTTTTCCAAACATGAAGACAATTGGTATTTTTTTTTCTATTTTTTCCATCCAAATAGCTTTTATGTCAATATCATATCCATGGTTCACACCTAAAGTTTTAACATTTGTTGTTGTCCACTGTATTTTATTAAATTTAGGTTTTTTACCCTTTGATCTCCCAATGTATATACCCTTTGTTTTAGCAAAATTTATTTTTGCTCCTGATGCCTTTTCATATATTTCTAAAACTTTAAAGAATTCTTCTATAGATTCTTCATCCTTAATAAAAAGTTGTGTATCATCCGCAAACATTGATTTTGCATTCAATATGCTGGATATTGTTAGGAATATGTATACCTTTAATGTTTGAATTTAGGCGTATGGCACAAGCCAATGGCTCTATTTGTAATACATATAACAAGGGAGCTATTGGACAACCTTGATAATGTAAAATATTTGGATAGGAACCCATTTGTGTTGGTGAGATCTTCAGTCAAGGCCGCAGGAACCGGGAGGGCACGGGGGGCCGTGCCCCCCCTTCCCCCCTGCCCAATAATTTTGCAGATATATAGATTACTAAAGAAAACATAGCTACTATATGCTTGTGCCCCCTCAATAAATACGTCTGATGACCTTTTTTTTTTTTTGCTTGTCAAGAAATTTTAGGTAGTTGATAGTGCCCCCTCAACTGAAAATGTATGGCTGTGCCCCTCAAATTGAAATTGCTTCCTACGGGCCTGTATTGATGAGTGCTATGCAACTGCATCAACATTTTTGACCTTGACCTTATTTTTCTTAAATTAATGTTTAGCTCAGTTTTAAAGATACCATTCAAGGCAGTGTAATCAAAATTCATGTGTTGATACATACTGATGTGAGCTATTCAACTGCATCCACATTTTTCGACCTTGAGCTTTCCTTTGACCTTGACCTCACTTTTCTTAAATTTGTGTTTAGCTCAGTTAATACAGTGTTATCAAACTTCATATGTTGATACATACTGATGAGAGCTATTCAACTGCATCACCATTTTTTGACCGCCACATTCCTTTGACCTTGACCTCACTTTTCTCTAATTAGTGTTTAGCTCAGTTTTAATGATACCATTCAATACAGTGTTATCAAACTTCACATGTTGATACATACCGATAGGAGCTATTCAACTGCATCAACATTTTTTTTACCTTGACCATTCCTTTAACCTTGACCTCACTTTTCTTAAATTAGTGTCACACTTCATATGCTGAGACATACTGATGTAAGCTATTCAACTGCATTATAATTTTTTGACCTTGACCTTTCCTTTGACTTCACTTTTCTCAATTTGTGTTTAACTGAGATTTAAAGAAAACATAATATTTTTATCAAAATTCATATGATAATACATACTGATGTAACCTTTTCAACTGCATCAACATTTTTTGACCTTGACCTTTCCTTTAACCTTAATTCATTTATCTTGAATCAGTGTTTAGCTCAGTTTAAAATAAACCATGCAAAGTACTTTTATCAAACTTTAATATGCTGATACCTATTTGTGGGAAGTATTTAACATTTGACCTTGAACTTTCCTGTAACATTGACCTCACTTTTCTTAGGTTTGCATTTTGCTTAATTTTAAAGAAACCATTTAAGATATATTTATGTAAGTTTATGCACTTATACATAATTTGGTGAGAATATATCATCTCGTATATCCAACTTTTTAGATTTCAATTTCAATTCTAAAGAAACTATTCAAGATATTCTCATCAAATTTTATACACTTATTCAAATTAACATGTTGCATTAGTAATATACCCTCGGCGTGGCATTCATGTCCTATGGACATAGTTCTAGTTTAATTTGGGTCTGATCTGGGACATGTCCAGATATCGAGTCACCCAAGTGCAATATATGCTAACCGATGTAAAATTCCGCCATGTTATATTATGATGCCCATTATAATAATCATTTTTATTTTTTCATTACACATTGATCTGTTATATCACCGTAATTACAATATTAAACAAAATTTTATACATAACGTTTTAATTCTGTTGATTTCAAAGTTCAAAAACGGTTACATTACATACCAAATGGCGGTGAAACGCCTAACTTGGTAGGCTGGTTGGTATTTTATCAAGGATAAATTAATTATTAACTTTTATTAAAAAATTTTACAGGTCTTTGATGTAACTTTTTTAATGAACAATAAAATGGCATACAACTTCCAAAATCGAACAAAAAAACCAACATCCAATTTGAACAAAAATATAAGCAATGCGATACATGTAAGTAAATTGTAAAGTTTAAATAAAATGCAAAAAAAAATTAAATAAAATAAACATCAACGTTTTAGAAGTATTTTAAAATTTCCGTACCTAAAACATCCTGGTCTCTTATGTATCGCTACTAGCATTCTAAGATGGAAAATAAATTTAGAGTAAATTATTTTATTCATTTAATTAAGAATTCAAGAAAAAGAAAATAGGAAAATTGGATTAAAAAATGTTCTTCTGTTGCACGGGACAGTTGTCGCAATAATTTTGACGTTGATGTCCATATCATTTCTCCTATTGTTTTTAAAACGAACTGCAGGATCGAGATCGGCAAAAGAAACCTGCCAGCGACGTGATGGGATGGAAGTGTTCGGCCTCCTCTGTGTCGTCGTGGAGTAAGAATATCTTCTTTAGTTCCTCGTCGTGGTTGGTTGGAACTAATGTGAGAGAAGGTGTTTCCCATCTTAACACTGATGACTGAGATGTTAACACCGAGAAATTCTTCTAAACAAGGGATGTACATGTAAGTCAGCGGAGCGTCGTCGACGAAGTTCATCGTTGTACACACTCATTTCTTCAAATTGTATTGAGTTTCGTTATGGTTTTTACACAAATCTTAGTAATACAAGAGCGTACACTGCTCATATAAAAAGGAAAATTTCATCCGGTGTTGAGAGTCGGATGACGAGCCTTGACTTTTCCAAATTCGACATCGTGGGTTTTACAGATGTTGGCTAACAGACGAGAGTCGCGCAGACGAGACACTCGTTATCGGTATTTTGTATCTTTTTGATGGATTTTTTGTCCGCGATGGCTTTGGCGACGGAAGACATTTTTACTACCGTACCACCGCGGGGATTTTTGAGGGCTCCGATGTCGATTCGACCGGATGAATCGAAAGGTAAGTCTTGGTGACTGTTGAAGACGATCATCAGACTTTCTAACATGGCGTCCGCATCCATCTCCTCCATGGGTCGACAGGGGACAAACACCGGTAGGTCCAGATGGTCGTTGTAAATGACATCCCCCAAAGGTCCCCAGGTCAGAGATCTTTCTTCACGTTTTGAAGCATTTGATCGAAGGCATCTTTGAGCAAGCTCCTGACTTCGATCATCTTTTTTCCCGGAAGAGGCGATCATTAAATGTCAATTCGTAATTGACGTCCACAGCTCCAGCTTTTTTTTTTCAGATTATACGACCGGTATTACCTTGGTTTGCAAAAAAGTCGAAGGGGTCATCTTACACTAACAGAGAATCTGCTTCGTGGAAAGTGACATCGGTAATCTCTCTGAAGTCAACAAGAACAAAGCCCGGGTCCCCGTCCATGTCCTCCATGTGAAATGTACAACCGAGTATGTTGACTTTTAATGAATTAAACTAAAACTATAGTATCGATGTCTGTTTAGAACTATTGCATTGTAGATAGAGTAATGCTCTGTACTACAGGTGTTAATTTAAAAAAAATGAATTTAAGAACTAACACCACATCATACTATAAATATTGAATGAAGTTACTGAATTTTTGCAATACTTTGCACACCAAAACACTTCCTTAGCATGATTTTTTAATATTGAAAACAAAAATGTAAGTCTTAGACGTTTTTGTGAAAAAAAACGGACTACTGATAGTTTACACTTTACGAAAAGAGGAGTCAATGTGTACAGATAATAACATTTATTAGTAACACAGTACAGGACACAGGATTTCAAACCGGTCACGTACATAGTTATATTCAACCCCATTAATTAATTTTATGGAAAATAAATTAATATAGATTTTTTTTAATTTTAATTATACAAGATGATATTAATTGAAACTTTTTAAAACATTAATTTTAAAACGAATCATTAACAGTATACGTCGTTTTTTTCCGTTACTTACATTTACAAACTATCCTGTTTTTTATCCTTTGAGAGAAGGTTGTATCGTGTACCTTCGCCGGCACTGGGATCTTGCTCTTCACCCGAGTTGACTTGCTGGCAGCGGAAAGCAGGGAAGTCTCCTCAATCTCGAAAGAAAATTAAATCTCTTGCTGTCTGCAATGAATGCAATAAAAAAAATTAGTAACAATAATTGAAAAACAGCTGTAAACATACTGAGAATTTTATTATAGTTATTTAATAAACATACTTCTGTTAAATATTGAATAACGAACGCTATTTACTACAAAGCACTTTCGTATTCGTATATAGTTTGCCTTGTTGTTCTCATTGTCATCCTCTTTCTTTTTTAATCGTCTCTACAGTCAAATAATAAAAGATCGTTTTTTCCTTTGGTAATATTTCAATACACATATACATGCTAAAATAAATATTGGAGTAGTAAAGACGTTTGATGGCCACCCCTAACACCTGCACACCTGTCAATTAAGTTCAGGGGGGTTAATGCATTAAACCTGATCGATTTTAATTCGGGATTTCGATCGTTAAAAGATCAAGGTCACCTGTCGTATGGGGTTAATTAAGGTGAATGGAATGCAACATTGAAAATTACTATATATATAAGGACGGCTGAATTGTGACGTAAAGATTGTCCCTCCTTTATAAATTAATTTATTTTCATTTTCAATCAGAATGAATCTTTTATTGATATCAGAGCAAATGACACTCTGTGAATTCATACAACCTTTTTCAATCTCTGGAAATGTATTTGTGACCGTCTGCTTATATGGAAATATTTTGCGTGATGACCTGAGGGTTTTCTTAAATAGGAAAGCCATTATAAAAGGTTTGTACCTGACTGCGACAGAATAGAAACAGACTATTACAGAGCATTCCATTAATTAATGACGCAATTAAAAAGTTCCAGTAATTCTGTGTAAAAAGAAAACAATTTTATTGGATTCAATATTTTTCAATTCTTCAAAATGAAATTTTAATACAATTTTTCTAGTTTCTGAATCTGTGACCTGTAAAATAAAACAAATGAAGAATAAATGACAAGAATATAAACCTGATTTATTTATTTTTTTCTGAGAAAATGAAACGAATTAAAGTTTACACCGGAAAATACAAATACAACTTTCGTAAAAAAAAAAAAAAAAAAAGGAAAAATCTATCGTATAAAATAAATTAATGTAGATTTTATTTTTATTTTAAGCATACAAGATGATATTAATTGAAACTTTTTAAAGTATTAATTTTAAAACGAATCATTAAAAATATACGTCGTTTTTTCCGTTACTTTCATTTACAAACTTTTCCGTTTTTTTATCCTTTGAGCTAAGGTTGTATCCTGTACCTTCAGCCGCCACCGGGATCTTGCTCTTCACCCGAGTACCCTTTCTGGCAGCGGAAAGCAGGGACGTCTCCTCAATCTCGAAAGCAAATGTCCTGCTGTCTGCAATGAATACACTTTAAAAAAATTAGTAACAATAATTAAAAAACAGCTGTAAACATACTGAGAATTTTCTTATAGTTATTTAATAAACATTAATATTAATTGTTAAATATTCAGTAACGAACGCTATTTACTACAAAGCACTTTCCTATTCGTATATTGTTGCCTTGTTGTTCTCATTGTCATTCTCTTCGTTTCTAATCATCTCTACAGTTAAATCATAAAAGATGGATTTTTTTCTTTGGTAATATTTCAATATACATATGCTAAAATAAATATGGGAGTAGTATAGGCGTCTGTTGGTCACCCCTAACACCTGTCAATTATGTTAATTAAGGTCAGAGGGGTGGATACATTAAACCTGATCGATTTTAATTAGGGATCCCGATCGACAAAAGATCAAGGTCTCATGTCTTGTGGGGTTAATTAAGGTTAAATTAATGCAACATTGATAATAACTACATAGATGAGGACGGCTGAATTGTGACGTTAAGATTGTCCCTCCTTCATGAAATAATTTTCATGAAGGAGAGTTAAAACAAATAATGAATATTGACTCTGAGATAAAAAGGGATTTGTAGATAACAATAAAGTACATAAATATGAATAAAGTGACAAAATTTAATTTCAGGGATATCCAAGTCAACGGTTAGAAAGGAAATAATTCACCAATGCAAGTCCAACCCCCTTCTTTCATCACACACAAACACATACACACATTTTTTTATGATAATTCCAGGATTATGAAAAGTCTTAGGGTTCGAAATTGAGCTTTTCTTTCTTTCTTTCTTTTTTTTTTGGAGGGGGGGGTATAAAAAACTTGAGAATAATTTAAGATCATAATTAATTTTCTTTTCTTAGATTCGAATATAGTTTTACATGACGAATTACTCTCCAGAACATCCTTAAAGAGACTTTTCATTAATACTTTTATGAAAACCTGTTCGTTCTAGATTCATTTAAGGATATCCGATCCTCAGCCAGGAAGGATAACTCTTAAATTTATTATTTCATTTAAAAGGTCTCGGAATGAAGCTTGAAATTTAAATCTTAGTTTTCATTTTATGCACCTTAATATGATTCAAAGTCTTAAAAATGTTCCTGTAAAAAGTTGACATTTGTACCCCATAAAAGAAAAAAAATGAATTCAATTTTAGAGAAATCTAATTTTCTTTAGTCTAGCCTAAGATACCACTGCTTATTAGCATGATATGAAATTAGATGTGATGTCTAGCGATGATAGCACAAGCTTTTTATGCCCCCGGATCGAAAGATCCCGGAGGTATATTGTTTTTGTCCTGTCTGTCTGTTTGTCCGTTTGTCTGTCTGTCTGTTGTCAACTTTAACCTTGCCCATAACTTTTGATTGGTTGAAGCTACGACTTTCATATTTCACATGTGTATTCCTTGTGACAAGACCTTTCTTTGGGTACCATCATATTTGACCTTTTGACCTTGACCTTGGAGTTTGACCCACTTTTGCAAAATTTTATGAGACTTTAACCTTGGCCATAACTTTTGAATGGTTGGAGCTAGGGCTTTCATACTTCACATATGTAATCCTTGTGACAAGACCTTCCTTTGAATACCAACGACTTTGACCATGACCTAGGAGTTTGACCTACTTTTGAAAAACTTTAACCTTGGCCATAACTTTTGAATGGTTGATGCTAGGGCTTTCATACTTCACATATGTAATCCTTGTGACAGGACCTTCCTTTGGATACCAACAACTTTGACCCTTTGACCTTGACCTAGGAGTTTGACCTACTTTTGAAAAACTTTAACCTTAGCCATAACTTTTGAATGGTTGTTGCTAGGGCTTTCATACTTCACATATGTAATCCTTATGACAAGATCTTCCTTTGGATACCAACCACTTTGACCTTGACCTTGACTTTTATTTAAAAGACTTTAACCTTCACCATAACTTTAGAACAGTTGTATCTAGGTCTTTCAAATTTCACAGGTGTTTTCCTCGAGACAAGATCTTTCTTTGGGTATCAACATTTTTTATCTTTTGGCCTGGATTTTGACTTGCATTTGAGAAACTTTAACCTTCGACATAAGCTGCCATACGGGGGCATCAGTGTTTCACAAACACATCTTGTTACACTATGTATTATATGACAATTGAAGTAAAAAAGAACTAAAATACTGTACAAGCATAAAAGAGACACATTTTTTTCCAAATGCCTGGATACCTAAATTTTTCTATCATAATTATATTTGTTGATCAGTTCTCAATTAGAAAATGCATACCGTATACTGCATAGTCGGTCTGCCTATAAGTCGGTTGTATATTTTGGGTTATTTTGGAGGGATTTGCCATTCACCTGCTTACAAGTTGGTACAACATTTTGCCAGAATCAGTTGACAATTTCAAATCAATGCTCTGATGTTTAAGCTGGTTTCGATTAATATATTTGGAAATGGCGCTGATATTTCATTTCAAATCATTAAGAAAAATATAGAATGCACACTTAAGATAAGAATAAAGTTACCAAAATATGTAAATACTTGTACTTTATGCATAATTTTAGAATACATAAATGATATAATGTTTCCAGACTTTGTTCAACGATAATCAGGGAAAATGTGTATAAAATACTACATTTCGCCATCCAGAAAAATGCTAATCTTTTTGTGACTCGCCTATAAGTCGAACATAGAGTTTTGGACTAAAGTTAAACTCCCAAAAAACCGACTTATAGGCGAGTATATACGGTAGCTGATGTTTTTATTCGCATTTCCTGAAAATATATTTGAGATTTGATAATTATACCCCACGCAACAAGTAGCGTGAGGTATAATGTTTTTGACCCGTCCGTCAGTCCTTTTTTTTTTTTTTTGGTCAGCGGAACTCCTTATAAACCGCTGCACAGAATTTCGTCAAACTTTGCAGATATTTAGGACACAATGCGTAGATGTGCATTTTACGAGGAAATGTCGATTCCTTTATTTTTTCTGGGAATTTCGGCACTTTTCAAATAAAAATTTTGGCCATATCTTGAGTATAGAGATGAACAGTTTGTCAGCGCAACTCCTCTTAAACCGTGGCACAGAATATCGTCAAACTTTGCAGATATTTTGCACACAATGTGTAAATGAGCATATTACCAGGAAATTCCGATTCCATTATTTTTCTGGGAATTTCGGCACTTTTCAAATTGGACTTTTGGCCATATCTTAAATATAGAGATTAACAGTTTGTCAGTGCAACTCCTGTTAAACCGCTTCACAAAATTAGGTCAAACTTAGCAGATATTTAGTACACAGCGTGTAGATGTGCATATTACCAGGAAATTCCGATTTCATTATTTTTCTGGGAATTTCGGCACTTTTCAACTTAGATTTTTGGCCATATTTGAGTATAGAGATAAACAGTTTGTTAATGCAACTCCTTTTAAACCGCTGCACAGAATTTGGTCAAACTTTGCAGATATTTAGTACATTGTGCAGATGTGCATATTACCAGGAAATTCCGATTCCATTTGTTTTTGGGAATTTCGTCACTTTTCAACTTAGATTTTTGGCCATATGTTGAGGAGAGAGATGAACAGTTTGTTAGTGCAACTCCTCTTAAACCGCTGCACAGAATTTCGTCAAACTTTGCAGATATTTAGTACAAAGTGTATAGATGTGAATATTACCAGGAAATTCCTATTCCATTATTTTTGCCTTAAGATTGCCTATTATTGAAGGAACTTTTCAGCTAGGTAATAAGGAAATCCACTGGAATCAGCTTTTGTGTGAAATATTTTATGACCTTAAAAGACCCCTATTGATTTTGAGATCAAAATATTAATGATTTAACACACACACAAACAGAATCTTGGATAGTCCTCAACCCCCCCCCCCCTCCCCTCAAATTGGTGCTTTGCCTTAAATAATTTCATAAGTACAGTACATAAACAAATTCATATGACTATATACATCATGATTTTGTTTCCATCAATTATTTAAATGTGTAAATTGTCATGTGTTGGACATGGAATTACACTCATTAACAAATCGAAATCACTGAGGAATTTAAATAACAGTTTGTCAGCATAACTCCTGCACTGAATTTCCTGAAACTTTGTAGGTATTTCAGACATAATGTATAGATTTGTATATAACCAAGAAATTTTGAGTCCATTATTTATCTAGAAACTTCAACCCAATTTAATTTGTAACATATAAAGATTTGAATGTCCTTGTATGCAAGAGGTTTTGTTGAGATGATTTTTTGCAAGTAATGCCCCTCTTTGAATTATACTGTGTATTTAAAATGCACTGTGCCATTCATTACTTGCTGCATTGTCGAGTTTTGATGGAGCGTGGGGTATGTGAGCTTGCTCGCTTTTTCTTTCATTTTCCTTATAAAATTAGATTAACTATAATGATGAACTTTGAAGAAATTCCATGGGTAAATTCACGTTACTATGTGAAATCAGAGACATTTTTTGTGAGCATTTTCAATTACTTACCCCCCCCCCCCCAAAGGAAAAAAAAAAACATTTATTAAAACTGTGTTGGAAAGAAAAGAATTTTAAAAGCAATGTCCAATCACGTGAATACTGATAAAGATCCTGCTTATAAATGAATCAACACAATTATATTACTGTTCCCATTGACAAGCAGAAGATGACCGAGGAAAGCAGCTCTCTGCGAAAGCGCTGTACTACGCTACGAACCAGTGGAATACTTGGAATACTAGCAGCTTCCTGTATGATTGTGACTTTGACAACCATATCCAGTTTATCTACAAGACCATCCGTAGTGGAATCACCACACCAGAATGAATCCTTATTAGGGATTTCGATCGGATCAAGGTCACCTGTCGTATGGGGATAATTAAGGTTAATTGAATGCAACATTGTAAATTACTATATAGATAAGGACGGCTGCATTGTGACGTATAGATTGTCCCTCCTTTATGAATTAATTTATTTTCATTTTCAATCAGAATGAATCCTTTATTGATATCAGAGAAAATGACATACTCTGTGAATTCATACAACCTTTTTTAATATCTTGAAATGTATTTTTGACCTTATGCTTATATGGAAATACTATACGTGTTGACCTGGGGTTTTCTAAATTAAGAAAACCACTATAAAAGGATTGTATCTGACTGCGACACAATGGAAAAGGCTAGTACAGATAATTCCATTAATTAATGACGCAATGCAAAAGTTGCAGTATTTTTGAATGAAAAAAGAAACAATGGTATTGGATTCAATATTTTTTAAATTCTTTAAAATGAATTTTTTTTCCATTTCTGAATCTGTGACCTGTAAAATAAAATAAATGAAGAATAAATGACAAGAAAATAAACCGGATTTATTTTTGTTTCTGACAAAATGAAACGAATTAAAGTTTACTCCGGAAAATACAAGTACAACTTTTGTGAAAAAGAGGAAAAATCTATCGTATTACCAATTAAGGTTTTCCTTTTCATTCCATCTGAATTACTCCATTTTTTTTTTTACATACAAAGTAATTGTTTATCTATGGAGAGCGAGAGAAGGAGTGTGACGAATTTAAAAAAAAAATGTATAGATGTAACGAAAATAACCATTGTAGACTTACGGAGGAATCATGGCTACTTCTTTTTCTTCATAACTGAAATGAAGAAAATAAATATTAGTTAAAAGGAAAAAAAAAAGGAAAAATAGAATGTCCTGTGAAACTGCTATTAAAGATAGAAAAACATCCAGTAAACGTGTACATATAGAGAGAATTATTGAACTTGAAAAGACTTACAAAATTTTAAGTGAACCAATGAACAGTTAATAATCAAAACTGTCATCTGAAATTACATTTGTCTCATGTTGTTTAACTTTAAGAATTGCATTGTGCCGTCATATGCATAATCAATTAGATCTAATTAACACCGAATAAAAAGTGTTATATAATTTAAACTTTTATTTTCTTATTGCCATTACAAACACATTCATATGTTTTGTAAAACATTTTCTCAAGCAAGGCAGATTTGATTGATTGATTGATTGTATGTTGTTTAACGTCCCTTTCGAGAATTTTTCACTCATATGGAGACGCCACCACTTGCCGGTGGAGAGCTGCAAATTTTGTCCTATGCTCGGCACTTACGGCCATTGAGCAGTGAGGGGTCTTTTTCGTGCCAGCACCTACTGCGACACGGGACCTCGGTTTATGCGGTCTCGTCCGAAGGACCGGTCTCCACGTCCCACAGTGGGATTCGAACCCGCGACGTAAGGATCAACTCCTTACTTCGCGACTCAAGAGCAGACGCTCTAACCAATGCGCCACGCGGGCGACAGGCAGATTTGAAGTAAGTTTTGTAAAACTCATTCAATTTTCTTTCATGTTATTTATAAATTTGTCATTTCTTTCGAAAGAAAAGAACAAAATGTCATTAAAAGTGTACATGACAAATATGCATTTCCGTTTCTGAGCACAAAGAAGTTGTCCCTGAACCTGGAAGTAATAGTCATGCTTTTAAATCTAGATATAATCTGATCCCAGATTGTCTTACATATGGTAAAGTTTTAGAAGAAATGAAATTATTTCTCGCTACATATGGCCGTTTTACCTCCATCACAGTTTCTTCATCAATAATGCCATCAGGGGATGCTGCTAAGTGTCATAAACAGTATTTCCAGAAATTTCTTGGTACTTTTTCAAAGCAGATTTTTCATATTTTCTGCTGTTAAGCATAGGCTTTGTGTTCAGTCCTTGTCCCTATTCTGTCAGGCGCTGAGCAAGTTTTGCTTTGTCTGTCCTATCTGTAGCTTTATATAATTTTAGCTTAGAAAGATGAATGTAGGCGCTTACACCGCCCTTCAAACCACAGATCATTAGCTGCCTGGGTTGCCGTCTTCACCATTACCTGCCTTGCAGACTCTTCAGAAATTTCTGACACATTTATTAATTTCAAATGTCTCTCACTAAATGTGTCCTTGAGGTAATCATGGTGCAGGCCAAGTTCCCTCATGTTTGCAGGCTTATATAACTGGAATATTGGGGTGCTGCTTATTCCTGGGAAATTCAAACACACACTTCAGAAATATGAAGAGTAACCAGAGCTATTTTGATAGTTTAATGCACGGGGGTCATATTCAGTATTGCATATTTCTGTACTAAGCACTATGTACTTAATTAATCTATTTAATACCCCGGAGCAGAGAAGAAGATTTTCAAAGAATTAATGCATTTTTTCTATATAATCAATAGAGCCCCGCCCTTCCAACAGAACCCCTGACCCTGGGGCCATGAAATTTACAATTTTCGAAGAGGCACTCTTGCTCATCATAACTTGTACTAACTTAGTTTATTTAAAACCCAGGAGCAGAGAAGTTTTTTTTATCAGAAATAATGCACTTTCATTATATGAGTATAAAGCCTCACCCTAGCACCAAAACCCCTGACCCAGCGGCCATGAATTTCACAATTATGATAGAGAGCTCATTGCTTATTACAATCATGCCAACAGTTTGACTGTTTGATGGCAAGAAGTAAAGAAGAAGATTTTTAAAGATAGCAATAATTTTGGTGGTTTAAGCCCCACCCCTCAGGCCCAGGGGGGCTGGGACCATGAAATTCACAAATACAACAAATGCTTCTATACAACAATCGGGAATCAAAACAAACTACAAGTTTTATAATCAAACAAACTACAAGTTTTATAATTCCACTGCGATGCTTACAACTGAAAGCAAAGCAGTAATCCATTGTCTCCAAGAACGCTCAGGTACCCGGAAGTTATAAAACGAAAGTGAAAGTCAACGAGACCTACAGACCCTATAACTGAGACTGAAAGGTTCGTTAAAACAAGTTCCTCGTTGAAAAATAAGTTAAATACTAACAACAAAACCAAGAGGATTCTTAGCGTGCCTTAATATTGTGATGATGACCATTTCCTCTTTACCCCCTCAACGAAGCAGAAATCCACGGGATTAAAATTACACCAGTGTAAATATTGATATGAATAATACGCTCTGCGACTTTATTTAATCTTTTTCATTTCTGGGTATGTTTATGTAACTGTCTGTTTACATAAAGAGGCTATAAGGATCGACCTGAGGATCTTTTTCTACAGGAAAGCTACTATAAAAGGTTTACACCTGACTACCGCACAATAGAAAAGACTTATCGGAATAATCCCCCTAAGTGTACTTACTAGACTTACACAACAAAAGTAGTGAATTGTAAAGTAGTATGCATTTATTGTCGTTAAAAATGTATAGAAGTGGATATTTTTTTTTTGACTTGGTTTAAAATTATTTTTCTTCTGGACAGAGAAAAACGTCAAGCACCTTAATGTCTATACCATTATCATGAACTTGAAGATTACAGTAAAAGTAGGTGAAGCCAGATCGTTCCTGTTGATATCAAAATATACCATTGTCTTTTAACACGGAAACCATTGTTTATGGCGCTGATACAGGCTGATGTTTTTAAAACCTTTTTGAATGCTTTTAACGGTGTTTGGACTGCGCGCTTGGAGATTCCTTTTAGGGGTGCAACGATACACTAACCTCACGATACGATACGTATCACGGTATTCAGTTCACGATACGATACGTATCACGATACATGACAAGGTTAAAGAGTCTTTCAAGTTTGTGTCATATTTTTTTTTAAAACTTGACAGGGTTTTATAAAATGTTCATATTTTTTTATAATAAATAAAATAAAATTTTGTTAACTTGAATTGGATTGTAAGGTAGATCGTTGAGTTTTGACAATTTTCTAAACCAATGATGAACACTTACAGGGAACTACGGGGACCTTTCCTAATAATCTTCCTTTTAAATTGGAATGAAAAAGGAAGACATCCATTCTTTTATTCATTTTATTTACGTAGAAAACCAGTTGTCATATTTCTCGTGTTAACACGTTTTAGTCAACAAGAAAGTGAATTTTCATCGAAATACACACGTGATTAAATATCGTGTATTACCAAAGAATACGTTTAGATCTAAAGGGTTTATCATTTGTCTTAACATCTAAAACTTATAATCACATTAAGTCCTTCTCCGTGTTAAATCTGAGGTCTGTAAGATGCTGGAGATGAGTTTAACTTCCGTTAATGCGTTATCGGCTACCTCACGTTTTGCGCGGAAGCCATTTTGAAATTGTAAAAAAAGGAAACAAAACGCACGATTCGGATAATTCTGGACCGATTGAACCGAACCGCGATATCAGTTTAGCGTATCGTGAATTGAACCGTGGAAAAATATACCGCGATATACCGTCAAACGGTTTATCGTTGCACCCTTAATTCCTGTACAGCTGAACTTGCACTTTCTGGTTGATTGGAAGGATCTTAATAGTAACCGCTTAACAGGTTTTAGTCCTTTGGCTTTCCTGAAAAGTCGTCTCGCCGAAACATATGACTGAACAGAGAATGATTTAGTTTTGTTTACGATATAAGTTTTAGAACGGAGTCCTACGAATCCATCTCCTTCAAACTCTAGTTTAAACAGACCAGAAGTACATTTATCTCTTTTAGCCTGTTGTTTATAACTCTCTAGGAAACCAATGATATCGCACATCAGCTTCAATGTCTGTCTGTTTACAAAATTTGACAAGACCATGTAAATAATGTTGCTTCATGTGTGGTTCAATTATGCCATCCAGATTTTCCTTAGATATTGTCACATAAGCGCTGTCCGTATCAATCTCACAATACATAGAAACTAAGAGGTCACAATAATGATCCATGAAATTGTAATGAAGCACGGGCATCCTAAGTTTGGCATATTGCAAATTGAAGTACCCTACCTGTATAGGTACACCCTTACCAAAAATACTGCCCTCCTGCAAACATTTGCTGCAAGTCTGCAGCAAACATTACTGCAAACTTGCTGCAGACATTGCTGCAAGATTGCTGCAATGAAGCTAAGTAAACCATGACAGCCTATACAAAGCCTTTGTGTTTGCAGCAAGTTTGCGGGAAGTATGCTGCAAGCTTGCAGCAAATATTTTACCATGCAAATGAGGTTTGCTGCAAGTGTGCAGCAAACATTGGATTTTCCAAATATGGAAACCTTGCTATATACTTGCGGCAAACATTGCTGCAAGCATGCGGCAAACATTGCAGCAAGTTTGCTGCTAACTTGCCGCAAACAATTTAGCTACTATTTTTGGGACATTCATGCGTGTAAGCAGCAAGTTCGCAGAAAGCCTTTGTTTTGAGCTTAATCTGTTTATTAAAGAGAAAATCCACCGCATGTGATTGAAATGTTGCAAGTATCTGAAGTGTTGGTAGTCTCTCTTTATGTTTCTAGACAATGTTTCCACACAATTCTTAATTAAAATGTAAAATAAAATGTTTTTTTCTTACATGTACAGAAAATTAAGTACTTTTGCACATGACTTTATAATTAAATTTTTACAGTAATGAATTTATTTGTAAAAATATATAAACATTTATTATAATTTATTTGGAACCTTTTATTAGTACATTAAAGAGACATACGAATGTGTTACTAAAAGAAAAATAGATTAAGATTTGACCTAGTGAGTACATCAGTTACTTAAACATACTTAAAGAGATAATTGTTTCATATTAAAATAAAACAAAATCAGATCTTAGCTATGTCATTGCACACTTACATCAAGAATTATGCTTTTGTAATCAACCAAAATGTTATCTATTCTTAACAACATACTGAAACATTTACAACTACAATTCAAACATTTTAAAATGGCGAATTCTGTGTTGACCCCAGTACAATCTGCATTTCATTGGCTGATTTGACTTGTTTACTGTTCTTGCGAACTTCCTGCAAAAATTCAATTTGTGAAATGTTTCCTGCAAACTTGCTGCGAACAACAGATTGGCGTGTATGTTACTTGCAATGTTCCTGCAAAGATGATCAGTTCCTGCAAATTTGCTGAAAGCTTGCAGCAATTGCTGCAATGGTTTGCCACAAGATCGCAGCTAGCGGCAACCATCTGCGAACAAGAAAATTTTCTTCCTGCGAACAATTTTGTTTGCTGCAAATTTGCAGCAGACTTGCTGCAGTCTGCAGCAAACATAACAGTTTGATAAGGGTGCATCTAATGTAATTCTAGATTTTGCTTTCTCCACTTCATGTACTGAATCTTCTAACAAGGTCAGGTTTATATAAAATCAGGATTATTCACAGCATTTTTGGCTTCTTCAGTTCCTGTAATATACTGAACATTTGTGTGTTTAGACATGTCTCTAATCAGGGAGCCAAATCCCGAATTTTCTATGTGTTTTTTTTTTGTTTCACCAATGAATCTTAAATTAGGATTGCTATCTCCCTGTCGCCTAGTCTCCGTAACGTTGATGACAAATGATTGAAAACATTTCATTAGATTGTATTCTATAATTCTTGATAGATATGACTCACTTCAAGGCCGTGCTGTAAATACCACTGTAGTCATGGCGAAACAAACAGATATACAGGATATACTTAGTAGATCAATTTAATCAAAGAACGAACAGCAGTCAAAATTTAAATAAAAGAATGCAATTTTAATTTCTTTTCTTTCTTAATTTGACCTTATAAGCTTTCGTTTAATATATCCGACATATTAAAAAAATAACAATAAATAAATAAATATTTCAATGTTATTTTTGGGTCTATTCTTCGTTAAATAGTCATAGCATGACATATATGGAGATAACGAACAGTATTCAATCTCAAAAGTCTATTAAACAATACAAAATAGAAGCAGAGCAATCACGGACCTCTGAACATCAGAGGTGAGATCAGGTGCCATGGAGGAGTGAGCATCCCCTGCCGACCGGTCACACCCGCCGTGTGCTCCTTGTCATGATCGGGAAATAACGGAAAAATACGTCGACAATTCAGTGTGTAAATAATGGCCTAACAATTAGTATGAAAAACGTCAGTCAGCATTTGACTCAATGATAAATTGTATTTGCTGACAAGGTCATTGTATCAGGCATGGTTTTTCTGCTTTAAGGCGGAATTCCGCTATTCCGCTCTGCTTAATCCGCTTTAAAATTCGCATTCCGCTTTGTTAAGTATCTCAATATTTTCCGATTATACCCTTTTAGTCTGTTTTTGCTTCACTTTATTCCTACTTTATTGATTAAATAATGTAACGTTCAATTTCAATGGTTCTTGGATTTTAGAAATATTAATTCAACCAATCGTTGGAGTTTTACTAGAAGCATCCATCGCGGTAATGGATGCAAAAATTGTACAATGTGAATAAAGTCTGGGGAATCAAAATTGTTAAAGATGTAGTTCAACGTATTTAATCAGCCAGTTGTTGAATGATTTATTGGAAATGTCGATTGTTGTAACAGATGAAATTGATGAAACAGATAAAAGATGACGTGATTTGATAAACAAAAGTGTCAAAAACTACGACAAAACGTTGGTAAAAAGTATCGTTAGTAATTGTTTTCCTTTAAAAGAAAGTAATTTCTGAGTGAAAACTTAAGTGCCAGAAAATGCTCAGAATGCAGGATTTTGCACCATTTATCCCAGAGCTTCTGGGGGCCTAGGCGGCTCCCAGACCCCTCCCCCATTTTAGGATCTATGAATCCGCTTTCTTCCTTCAGAATCTCGTCTGCTTTTTGCATTTTCGGAAAAAAAAAATCACTCAAAACAATTTCGGGTCGGTTTTTATTTTTCAAAAAAGCGTTTTACAAAAAACAACGCGAGTTTTTGTTTTTTCTTCTACAAAGGAGATGGGCGAACATAGCGTACAGAAAGCCTATAGCTTCAAATATATAAAAATCATGTTCAGTTTGAGAATTTAGTATTTAGAGTAAAATTCTCATTATTGAAATTTATGAAATTATGATAAACAAAACTTGAGGAAAATTTTCTCGGCTAAATTTATTCTTTTATTAAAAAAAATAATGTGGTATTCGTGGGGTTCGAACCCTAGCAATAAAAATCCTGAGTATCATTTTCTTTCGAGACTAGCACGCTAACCACTGGACTACACAAGTCCTGATGAAGTGTGGCATAAAAGTATATTTTTAAGGTATAGTGGGTCATTGCTCCATATTTTTGGTAACCAAAAAATGTATATTTTTATGCAAACTTTGAAGATTAACTTTCAAAAAGGTGGAGCGAAGACCCACTCATATCGAAAAATAGTATTATAGTATGAGAAAATGACTCTTTTTGCCCACTTTAGTGTGTGTCTAATATTTCACAGGCAAATAATTTCAATCTTTGAGGGATTTTTGCAAAATCTAGAGATTTTCATAAAGTATACTTTAATGTTAGACGAAATATCAAGGAAAATTTTGATATAACTGAAATTTAATTTTTCATCTTCATGTTTGTCACACTATAGGCTTATCGCTCGTCATGTTCACCCATCTCCTTAAAAAAAAAAGAATCATGTAGGACACAATTTCATAATTTGAGAGAGGGAGAGAGAGAAAGTCACATTCATTTGTCTTCTTTCACCTCATTAGCTCACCTGAGCTGAAAGCTCAAGTGAGCCTTTCTGATCACATTTTGTCTGTAGTCCGTCCGTCTGTCTGTCCGTCCGTCCGTCTGTAAACAGTAGTATAGGTAGTAGCACACATTCACTTTTCTTATCAGTACAGTCACTTTTCTTATCAGTACCTAAAGGTCAACAGAGGTCACAGTCAATTTCTTATCAGTACCCAAGGTCACTAAAGAGGTCACAGTCAGTTTTCTTATCAGTACCTAAGGGTCAACTGCTGCAATAGTGTCTGTATAGCCCCCTGCTGTGTCCGTATAGCCCCCATGAATAGAGGTCTTTGTACCCACAAATATATTCGGATAGCCCTCATAAATAAAACGGGGGAGGGTCTAACTTTAAAAAGGCGGAGCAAATAAACGTCAGGGCAGTTGGAGAGGGGTATTATTAATAATTATTAGTAAGTCTAAATTAAGAATGCAAATAGTAATTTATTAAAGGAAAAGTTTTATAAAACAAGAACGAGAAAAAAAACATGGTGGAATTGTATTATATAGATATTGGAAACAACAGAGATGTAAGAATTCTAAAAGAAGAGAACAAAATGTCTATCGTTATACGAGAATTATCTGATAAGCAAGAAGAAAATCCAGTAGGAATTGTGTTAAGCATTCATCAGTGGAATAACTTTAATTTGTTGGTAGGATTTGCAACGGAAGCATTACATCAGCTGATAAATGAAGAAAGTGAAATAAACTTTTTTCGTCGATTAGGTGATGATACGTACATCCAAGTGTACTCGCCATACAAATGTGTAACTTTAAGAAAATTTGTTTCAGCTCCATACTATAACCCACATCTACCGAAACCATATTGCCCCACATATAACCAGGTTAAACTCTGTCCTACTAAAGACGGTATTAGTTAAGAGTTTTAGAGTGGAATCATTTGACGGAGCGCATGAGGATCATCAATGAAATTATCAGACAGCATTCTTAAAAGTTTTGTGACAATATCTTGGATTTCATAAAAAAAAAATGTTGACAGTATCAGTATTTATCAGTTAAAATACAGGATCTTAATGGATAAAGAAAGAAATATACACGGACAGACATATGAAGAACAAAAATAGGAATTATATTTCGATTTTAATAGACGGAAAGGTTATAAATTTCAAGATGGAATTCATCAGAACGTTCAGTTGTTTTAACAAGAAAGTCAAAAACTTCTATTAAATTGAAAGAAAGTAATGACTTAATATTTTTTTTCATTCAAATTGGGATTTGATGCAATAGTTTTTATATAATGAATATGGTCTCAAAATGTATATTACAAACAAGTAATACATTTCTGGTATCAAAACGTATTTGACAAACAATGAAACTTTGTTCATGGTATATATATATGAATAAATATAAGTAGGTGTTTCAATAAAAGGTTCACACCTTAGTTTGTACATATAAAGGAAAAATAAAATAGTCAATCAAATACGAGTGAATAGCGATAGATATATAAATAAAAATCGAAGGGTATGTTTGACTGTCAAAGAAAGTTGCAAATAATTATTAATAAGTCTAAATTAAGAATGCAAATAGTAAAAAAGGAAAGGAGGTGAATGAACAAAGATAAAAGTAAGTGATATTTTTTATTGAAATAATGTTGTTTATACTAAGTACTGATATACTAAGTAAATGAATTTGACAAATGAAAAGCTACATGTACCTTAAATGGGAAATTTATAAAGTCCAAATATATATGAGAAAACGTATAGTCACTTGAAAATGAATATGCACTACTTGTAAATCCCGGGTTATTTTAAAACTCACTGATATCCTAATTGTGTCATTAAATTATTAATATCCCTTTGTAACACGGCAATGTCTGTAGTAAGTTTTTGTATTTCGCTATCTACAGTTTGAAGTTCAAGTACGAGGAAACACTTCTCCGATTTTTTTTGTCCAAGTCACAAATTAATTTTTCCTCTAACTGTTGAAGCGCATGTAATTGATTATTTTTTGCCGATGTTACATCAACACGAGTTTCAAGCTCCTCATCATGCGAGAATGTGTTCGAACTAAAGAAAAGAAAGATAAAGATTACACATTGAACAAGAACGATAATTGTAAAAATTAAAAGAACCCTTATTCGGGATAAAAATAAGAAACACTTATTCGGGATAAAAATAAGAAAAGTCTAAACATTCTCACCTTTGAGAGGAAGCTATAGGAGATCCTGGTGACGATGACCTGTAACGAAAAAAAAAAGATCATAAAATAGAAGTTTATATTTAAAAATTATTTAAAAAAAAAAGTTTTTTTTAAATGATAGTGAAATTAAGTTTTATTTAAAAAATACCTTGACTCCGAAGATGGTATTGATGACTGGTAAGGGGAGAACCTCCTTTTAAAAGGAAAAAAAAGATATGTGTTCACAAATGGGAAATGCTATATCGTTATTTTTAAAAAGTGAGATAACATAATAGTGGAAATACCCTGTAATGGTTGATACAGATAACAGAGATGCTTCCGAGGGTGAGCTGAAATATATATGTATATATATGCGTATAAAAATAATGAAAATATAAAGACTGATATACAAAATAGGATAAATTGTTTGCATAAAAATACCCATAAGAAGGCGTTGTTTCAGAGCATAAGTCTATCAAGTCTTCGTCACTGTAAATTTAAGTGAAACGAATTATTAAAGTATGATAAATATAACTAAAGAGAAAGAGAATCTGTAAGATAAAAAGGAGGAGGAGGTTAATCAGACCTTTGCAAATCTTTATATGCAGTGCGGAGCTGTGGATTTTTAATCAACCTATAAAACAATAAAACTAATCTTACTAAGGATGCAATAAAAGAGAGAGAAGTATCAATGAAGAAGACTGTGATAAAGTCATACTTACATTTCAGAGATCATTTTCTGGGCCATTCTGGAAGAGTGTTTTAAGGGATGGGAAATAATTTCCAAACGTTAGCTTAAAATTGCAATTTGTAATGTATTATATGGGTGATACTGTGTTATATAGGATAAAATATGTAAATGAGGAGCAAGATAAAACACGTCAAAAGTGAATGAAGACAAACAATGAGTACTTATATCAATCTGGCAATAAAAAATAAACATATATTTAATGAACTACCTTCGAAAGCAAATTCTGTAAATGTGTATTTTAAAAAGTCAATATATATATCTATTAAAAAAAGGGGGGGGGCTTAAAGTGAACAAAGTTTATGACATGTTTATAAAATGCATAGAAAAAAAGAAACGAAATGAAAAGATAGAGAACGTTTTATTTAAACACCCGTCATTAGGTATTACAGAAAAGTATTTAATAAATGACAAAGAATCAGAATACCGATCTAAGTTATCATCTTTTACAGTGAAAATGAAATCAATCATTAATATTTTGTTGTAAAAAAAAATACAATACAAAAATAGCAAATATGTCATATAAGGTAATTTAAATATTAAAATAAATGAAGAAGGGCTGCAGGATTGTTAATTATAACCACGGATATTGATGGCATCCTTAAGTGCTCGGGAAGACGACGAATCAGCCGAATATCCCGATGGACAGCAGAAAGTAGGGAATATCCTCGTTTCACACTGTTCTGTATATAAACTACTTCCGATGGACTACGAATTTCATTGTCAGTTCCATTAACAAAAATGTTGATGCAACGGTGGACAAGTCGTAAAGAGTTTCGTCGTACTATCAAACGTCCTACAGAGGTAGTGATAAAGGGAACGAGCCATGTATCTAACGATCCATTACTATATGTATTTTCCCTCAGAACTGCTTGTTTAGAATTTTGAATATCTTTATTCCAAAGGCACACCATCATGTAAATCCGGTACCGTATTTCATACGGCAGAGCGGCTGCTAAGAGAAATACTTCTTCTATAAAACTACAAGAGATTTTTAAAAAAAAAAGCTTGTCAGTCATTGCCTATTTTATTTTAAAAGAAATAATTTTTTTAAGAAAAAAGTATTGAAAAAAAATACTTGCATTGCTGAATCCATTTCTGACAACTCTAAAAAAAAATTAAGGAAAAATGTAGGTTGACAAAGTTTTACGAAGATAAATAAATGATATTTTAAATAAAAACAGTGGAGAAACGAGAAAGTTAAGGGAGTCTGAAAGTCTATACAGAATGTTTAGTGCACGACATTTTCCCTATTCAAATTCACTGATTTTGTCAAGAAGAAAGCGGGACAATCTGATAACGACTAGAACAAAACAAAATAGAGTTATCTCCATTGATTTATACTGGAAATCACCGACAGATTGACATTATCAAATCAATATATATATAATACAGTAGTTTTATTATGATGAAAAAAGTAGGCTTTTGTTTCACTCTGAGGGCGGCCAAGTAAATTTCAGTTCAACTCCAGGGTAATTCAGTCCACAGTAGCATGTATAAATACTGAAGGAATACAAACACTTTCTATAATAGTTTATGTTTTCTCACACAAGGAAACAAAAAAAACAAAACAATGCAAGTCAGAAGGCATTTATTAATATCAAGATATATGAAAACAACACGTTATGGGAATGTGCATGAACAAAGTTCAAAACGCGCAATGGGAATGTACATTAACAAAAGTTCAGTTTTATTACTGCGTTAAAGCAATATGAGCTGCATTCTATTTTGCTGTTATGTGTAATAATTTTTTTTTATGTTTGTTTTAATCCCTTTTAATCAATTAAACTGAAATACAGCATGAAATGTTTCAGAAGAAAGACTTTTATACAGTTAAAAATACAGTATTATAAAAGAAATCATTATTATACAGGACGACAATAATGTAATTTTATTTCAATCAAAGCTTATAAATAGTTCTTACATCGCAAAATATATATGAACGACGGAAGTTTATCACCATTCTTTTTTTTTCCGTCATTGAAATAACTACTAGTATTTACAATTTTGAAACAAAAAAGTCCGACGTTAAAGGTGCAGCTGATATTACTTTAAACATGCCCAAGCATGTGTAAATGAAATGAACAAACAATACCATTATAGTAAAATCATATAAACTTAAGAACGATGAGGTAAATGAGTTAGCACTAATATATATAACTGAAATTAAACGATGCTTTTAAAACAAATTTATCTTTTATCTCTCTCTCACTCTCTCTCTATATATATATATATATACGAGGATTGTCCGTAAAGTTCGTGGACAAGCTAAAATATAAATCAAGAGGTGTGTCATTGATTTTACTTATAAAAGCAATATTAAAGAACTAAATATTTCCTGACTATTAATGCATTGGTAAACAACGTGACAATTCTTAGATATAAAGTCGTTCGATCCACAGGATTTAAAAATCAGACATTGAATAATTGAAAATGATCACAAAAATGTATCTGAATTCTCAAAGTAATGTGAATTTACCCACAGTAATTGTTCAAACTTGTAATAAATGAAAATGATGACTGAGGATCATATATCCTAAAAAAAGTGATACAATGTAAATTTTCAACTAAGCATGTAATCCATGAAGATATGGGATAATGTTAAAAAAAAATGCATTCAGGAATGTATAAAACTATCATGAAAAAATCCCTAGTTTGTTCCTCATAATACAAAATAAGAAAAAAAAGAATATAATATTTGCCTGTATAGATCACATATAACATATGATCACGTAACTATAAAAAAATAAAAGAAGACAAAAAAAAATTACAGCTGCTTGTATTTAGCCTGGGCTCGAGTGACCGCTGGGCTTGCGTCGGAGGTTTCTCGTGGGTTACGCCTCTTGGGTCCTAAGGTCAGTTTATCAAACTCCACACTGATCTCATCATCGGTGTCATCATCGTCCATAGGAGACAGCTCGACTATGGGAATATCTGGCAAAATAACATGGCGGTTCCAGCTGCTTGTATTTGGCCTGGGCGCGAGTGACGGCAGGGCTAGCGTCAAAGGGATCTGGCGGGTTGCGCCTCTTGGGTCCTAAGGACAGTTTGTCGAACTCCACACTGATCTCATCATCGGTGTCATCATCGTCCATAGGAGACAGCTTCGACTATGGGAATATCTAAAGGAACATGGCGGTTGCGGCGGCGGCGATACAACAGATAAAGGATACCAGGGTGGGGAGGACGATACCGATGACGATAGATACAACTACACAAAAAATAACAGACGTAAACAAAGGATATAAAGCAACAATGGATAATAAAAGCGTGCACAATAAAAGTTTTACGCAATTGTAACATTTAAACGACTATATTGTGTACTTTAAAATTGATATTGGTTCTTCGTATTGATTTGAAATGGATGTATTAATTGAAAAAGTATCAGTTGAAGATTCATTTGGATCATCTTCATTTTGATAGATCTGATTTGGATCATTTAAAGTAATCGAGGTTTGTCTGTAAACATTTGCATTGGCTAAACACATGCTTTGATTAATTTACGCTTATCATTGATGCGTTTATAGCGTTTTAAATAGAATAAAGGAAAGGCTACAACAGGTATGATTAAAAAGGACAAAAAGCTCAGATACAGTAAGCCATGCTGTGTAGGTCTAGTAAAAGTAGGTAAGGTGCTACTAGTATATAAAGGAAAAGCTATTACTGTTGAGTTTGTGTCTGAAAAGTAAAATAAAATAAAATTACACAGTTAGGAAACCAATCAATTAAAAAAAAGAAGAAAATGTCGAGTGATTAATTATTAAAGAAATGATTTTTAGTATTACTTTGTTCAGTGCTGTTTTTTGTATGCGGCAGAGAATCGGTGTTGAGAAATACATGTGTTGTTGTTTGTGTTCCGTAACCTGTAAACTTACAGTCAGGAAATTAAAATTGGATGAGACAGAATTTTTTGTTTAAAAATCATGATTAAAGAAACTTTCAGTATTACTTTGTTCAATGCGTGTATACGACAGTGAATCGGTCAACGGGAAAGCATGTATTTTCTGTGTTCCGTAGCCTACATATAAAAAAAATTTTTTTTTTCATCAAAATGTATATATAAAAACCCAAAACACAGAATTTGTAATGTTTCTATTAAATTTCCTGATACTTACTTTGTCCTGTAGATAAATGGGAGGCAGATGGGGGTGTCAAATCCGCGTCCTTCTCACTCGTTGGCGCTAAAACAAGGAGGGGGGGATTAAAGACCAAACAGAAATTTTTAAGTATATTTCATTAGGCAGGAAAAATAAAAAAGACATGATACTTACTTTGTCCAGTACTGAGGGGGCGGGGGGAGGCAGATGGGGTGGTCAACTCCGTGTCCTGCTCACTCGTAAGCGCTTAAACAAGGAGGGGAAAAATTAAAGACCAAACAGAAATTTTTATGTATATTTCATTACGCAGGAAAAACAAAAAAAGACATGATAACTTACTTTGTCCAGTACTCGAGGGGGCGGGGGGAGGCAGATGGGGTGGTCAACTCCGTGTCCTGCTCACTCGTTGGCGCTAAAAAACAAGGAGGGGAAAAATTAAAGACTAAACAGAAATTTTTAAGTATATTTCACTGCGCAGGAAAAACAAAAAAAAAAAAGACATGATAACTTACTTTGTCCAGTACTCAGGGGGCGGGGGGAGGCAGATGGGGTGGTCAACTCCGTGTCCTGCTCACTCGTTTGCGCTAAAAAAAAAAACAGGACGATTGAATCTTGTGACATAAGAGAGAGAAAAAATATGTCAATTCATAGCGTTTATAATTAAAAAAAAAATAATAATGTGCTTTATACCCTCTTGTGTTGTCTTCATCTAACGGGGGAGGAGGAGGAATGGACATCATTGACTAAAATAATAAAGTATTTTGGAAAAATATGAAAAAAATAAAGTATTCTAGCAAAAAAAAAAATTTCTCTGCCTGTACACCCTTTTTTCCTTTTTTTTTTTAAAGCAGTGTTGCGTTTATTTTTTAAAAAATTAAAATCAGTTTTATATATATAAAAAAAAAGAAATTCATTACCTCGTCTAGGATGGAAGAAACCACTGTCAATGATGGTGAGCTCATCTGAATCATACACAATTCGATGTATCCCCGCGGAAAACTCTATATGTAAGACACGCCGTTGGATCACCGCGTAAGAGAAGCGGATGCAGCTGCACTCCCCTCTACAACTTGCAAAGTCGGAAGCGCAACAAAAAGTTGCAACTTCTGCAAAATTCACTAATCACAGTTTGAAAAAGCATAATAACCAAGAGCACTACTGCTACACTGGCTGCCATGTTGAAAGTGAAATGTCTCACGGGTACAGAAATTGAATAGTCCAAAAAAAAGTACTATAAAAGACGAGTCTAGTACAATAAAGGATGGGGGGAATGATAACATCAAAGACACCGCTGCTGTATCAAAAAAATAAAAATAAACTAGTAGACTAATTGTTCTCGAACAATTAGAGGTCTTTCCACCTTCTTTAAATTTCATATATTTTTCATATTTTACTCTCTGAAGTTAATTTTTATAGAAAAAGAATCCATAAATGGCTTGAAAGATAGAAAAAATGAAAATTTAAAAATTTTGAAATGACCTTGACCTTTGACCTTGAACAAATATTCAAGGTCAAAGGTCAAGGGTCACATTGCACTTGACCCTATGCTTCTATGACTTTTAGTTTTAAAGTTATAAGGTTTAATAGTAAGCGCAAAGACGTTAAAGGGCTATAACTCATATAAGGGGTCATCGGATACTTTCGCACTGAATAGACTGAAGTTGTGTCTAAAGATCCTGAAGACGTTGGTGAAGGTTTTGTGTCTCTACGGTTTACGGTTTAGGAGGAGTAGCGATAACAAGGTTTTCAGTAAAAGGGGCAATAACTTTTAAAGGGGTCAATCTTAGGGGACAAGTATGAAATCTTTGAAATAGTTTTAAGAGGACATATTAATGATGCAAAGATACTTAGTATAAATTGAAAGACAAAAGAGATATAAAAAGAGCTTAATTTCTCATATTTTGAATGACCTTGACCTTTGACCTTGACATAAATTTCAAGGTCTGAGGTCAAAGAATCTTATCCAGTTGGTTTCATGTCTCTAAGACTTATCGTTTTGAAAAAAAATTATTATTTGTAAACTTCAAAAACTTTCAGGGGCAATAACTCATAAAAGGGGTCCACGAATACTTTCGCAATGAAAAGATTGAAAAGTCCCCTCAATTAGCCGAAGACATTGGTGAAGGTTTCGTACCTCTACGGTTTACGGTTTCGAAGGAGTAGCGATAACAAGCTTTTATTGCCAAAGGGGTAATAACTCTTGGAGGGGTCAAAGTTCATATACTCAGGGTCAACTGTAAAAATCTTTTAAAGAGTACATTCTTATAGACTATAAATCTTTTCGATAGATCTTGAAACATAGAATCACATCAGGGGGTGGAAAAATAATAATAATAATAATAATAACTAGAAACTCATTACTAGTAATGAGAAGGTCTTCCGTTACACTACTTCCTGTTTGCATGAACATGTCTTTTCCAACGTCGGTATTAGCCTAAAACTTATGTAGAAACAAAATAACTTAAAAAAATACTTTTTTGCTTCGTTTCCTGTCACGACCGAAAGTAATGACGACACACGATTTTTACACGAAGCAAATGAACTGTTGACTGACTATAAGTCCTGAAAGCTTTAGACTTCAGTCTTTTACTGTTGCCGAACAATTGTGAGAACAAATTCAAATTCTGAGGACAGGAAAACACACGACCGGAAGTGAACTGAATATAAAGCTCTGAATTTTCTCTTGACTTTTGCAGTATCTACAGCATATGGAAAAAACATTTCAAATACTTATCTATAAGTGATATTTATGAGAAAGTTAAACCACGAAATAACGTAGTTTATCTCTTAAAACCGGAAGTTTAAAGTTTTTTTCCGGTGGAATCTAACATATTTCAAAATAGCGAAAGGGAGGCAATAAAGTGATGAAAGTTTTAATTTTAAAAAGAAAAGTTAAAATTTTCGATTTCTTCGATCACTTCCTGTGACGACCGGAAGTGACGGCTGACGCTTTTAACCCTATGTGTTTTGCCTTCTCACGAAGTTTTATTACTCCTATAAGTTTGGTGTCTTCCTTTCATGCCGTTTCCGAGATCTCGCTTAAATAACTTTCCATTTTGAGGACAAGAAAACACGCGATCGGAAGTGAATTTTAATAAGATATTTCATGTCACTCTAGACATCTGCAGTCTCAATAACATATTTAAAACACATTTGAAGAACTCTATCTATAAGCGATATGTTGGGGAAAATTCAAAACCCCTATTATGTAGTTTTTCTCTTATAACCGGAAGTTTTCACTTTTTGTTTCCGGTGCGACCAACACATATCGTAACTGTGGAAAAGATACAATTATGTGATGCAAGTCTTATTCCAAAAGAGAAAAGTTGAAATTTTTGATTTCTTTGATCACTTCCTGTGACGACCGGAAGTGAAGGCCGACGCTCTTCTCCCAAATGGTTTTGTCTACTCCTCAAGGTCTAATACTCCTTTCAGTTTGGTATCTAAATCTCTTACAGTTTCTGAGATCTCACTCGGACAAGTTCTCATTTTGCGGACATTTAAACGCGCGACCGGAAGTGAATTTTACAAAGATTTTTGACGTTACTCTAGACATTTGCAGTCCTAATAACATAAGTAAAAATCAGTTCAAATACGTCATCTATAAAAAATATTTATGGGAAAGAAAAATACCCAAATTATGTAGTTTTTCTCTTATAACCGGAAGTTGTCGTTTTTGTTTCCGGTGGGACTGACATATTTCGAAACTACAAATAAAATGCAATAACGTGATGCAAAAAAAGATTCAAAAAAGAAAAGTTGAAATTTTTTATTTCTATTATCACTTCCTGTGACGACCGGAAGTGACGGCTGACGCTCTTATCCAAAATGGTTTTGCCTACTCCTCAAGATCTATTAACCATTAGAGTTTGGTGTCTTAATCTCTTACCGTTTCTGAGATATGACTGGGACAAAATATTTTTTAAAAAGACGGAAATCGGAGATATCTGACGACCGGAAGTGAATTTTGAAAAAATGAAAAAAACGCCTGGGGGTATTTTCATTCTCTATTATCCCTGAAAATTTCAAGAAAATCCGTCCAGCCATCTCTGAGAAATCGAGGGGGACACGAAAAGGGAAAAAAAAATAATAATAATAACAAGGAATTCCCCAACTTATCAAGATCTATTATTTCATAAGTTTGGTGTCTTAATCTCTTACCGTTTTTGAGATCTAGCTGTGATAACTTCTCATTTTGAGGACAGGAAATCACGCGACCGGAAGTGAATTTCATAAAGATATTGGAAGTTACTGTAGACATTAGCAGTTTATATAACATATCCAAAAATCATTACAAATGGTTTTTGTATAAAAGATATTTATAGGAAAGAAAAATGCTCAAACTATGCAGTTTTTCTCTTATAACCGGAAGTTGTCGTTTTTGTTTCCGGTGAGACTGCTACATTTCAAAACTACAAAGAAGATGCTTTAATTTGATGCAAAATAAGTTTCATAAAAGAAAAATTGATTTTTTTAATTTCTTTGATCACTTCCTGTGACGACCGGAAGTGACGGCGAACAATCTTATCCAAATTGTTTTTGCATACTCATCAAGATCTATCTCTCCTTTAAGTTTGGTGTCTTTATCTCTTACCGTTTACGAGATCTAGCTATAATAACTTCTCATTTTGAGGACAGGAAACCAGGCGACCGGAAGTAAATTTTACAAGGATATTTGACGTTACTGTAGACATTTGCAGTCTGAATAACATATCTAGAAACCATTTCAAATACATTACGCATAAAAAATATTTATGGGAGAGAAAAATACTGAAAATATGCAGTTCTTCTCTTATAACCGGAAGTTGTCGTTTTTGTTTCCAGTGAGACTGATATATTTCGAAACTACAAACAAGATGCTATAATGTGATGCAAAAAAGTTTCAAAAAATAAAAAGTTGAAATTTTCGATTTCTTTGATCACTTCCTGTGACGACCGGAAGTGACGGCGCACGATGTTAACCCGATTGGTTTTGCCTAATTATCAAGATCTATTACTCATATAAGTTTGGTGTCTTCATCTTTTACCGTTTATGAGATATGACTCGGACAAAACTTTTTTGAAAAAAGCGGAAATCGGACATAACTGACGACCGGAAGTGAATTTTGAAAAAATGAAAAAAACGCCTGAGCGTATTTTCATTCTCTATCATCCCTGAAAATTTCAGGAAAATCCGTCCAGCCATCTCTGAGAAATCCGATTTACAAGAAAAGGGGAAAAAAAAAATAATAATAAAAAGAAACAGTAGAATCACTATAAGGTCTTCCGTCTGAAACGGAAGACCTTAATAATAATAATAATAAACAGAAGAATATCAATAGGTCTTTCCACAGAAAGGTGGAAAGACCTAAAAAGATCGGACGAGTCTAAAAAAAAACTGAGAATGACCCAGTAAAAGGTCACCTAAATATAATGATAATGCGTATTATAGATAAGAGAGAGAGAGAGAGAGAGCATCACACTAATTTTTTTTTTAGAAAAACTAGATATCCCATTCTAACACGCAATCCCATATCAAAAAGATCTACCCATTCCAAATAAGATCTACCTATACGTAAAGGGGGGGGGGGGGGATGAGGCGGCGGCGGCCAATTAAACAAAAAAAAAAAGTTCATTTATTTATGTATTTTATTTTTGTAGGGTGGAAAAAAAAGATGGCATTTCAATGTCCTTACTGTTCCAGAAGTTTTGAGAATGATGCTGCGTATCGCTTTCATAAATATACCCATGAAAGAATCGAGGAATTAAATTAACTTATTCCAGCTAAATTGAAAAAAAGCAATGCAAAACAACCCGAAGATTCCCAGCTTATTCAAAAATGCAGATGGTGTGGGGCCGAATTTTGTGATAATGAAGAATTATTTCGATTTCACGAAGAGTTACATCAAACCCAAACTGAAGGAGGTTCCAGTGATCAAACTTCAAAGTCTCTCGGATATTCATTTACCAAATTAAATGAGAAAACTTTCAAGAAAAATAAAGCCATCGATCGATATTACGTCGTCAAATTGAATTCAGAGGTGGCTCAATCTAAAATGAAAGTTAAAGATGTCCAAGATCAACTGTCAAACTTGTTTAGTTCTACTTTGGAACAATCTACACAAAATCTCAATGACACTGATTTAATTCGTGTTATTATTCATTCTGACACTCTAACTACTCCAATATTCGTGCCATTACAAAAAGTCGGAGGAATGACTTCAGAGGTGATAATGGATCATATTAATCATGTTTTAACCAGTCATGAGGGCATGCCCCTAGATGGAAGTTTTTATGTAGACATTGGTACAATAGAAGTACCTTCTGGTAGGTATATGTGTATATAAACAAACACACTAAAATAAAAAAAAAAATTCATAATTTTATTATTGATGACGACATATAGGACATCGCTGATTTGGTATGGTGGCAAGTCCCCTATAACACTGTCTACAGCAAAAAATCTGACGACATTGCTGACATTTCAAATCACTTTTCACCTTATTTTCTAAACAAATGGGACATTGTTCTACAGTTTTGAGTCTAGTTAAATCTGCCTACCTTGGAATTCTTAAATAGTGTTCATTAAAACATCCGTCACACCACAGAAAAAGAAATAATCCACACACATTTCGTCTTTGTCTCGGATATTTAAAAAGAATATACCCTTGAACGTGGAATGTCTGAAAATCGTTTTTTTAAATAAGACCATACGATATAATTTAAGTTCTTATTGTCTTCATACATATATCTCAAATCCATATCATTATACCGTAAATCCTCTAAAGGTCATAAGAAAAATACCAATTTTTAGACCACTTTGACATTGCCTCTTTCGTCATTTTCAGCGTTTAATTATCTAATTTTATTTTTAATTTTAAATACAGGAGGTCGAGGGCGTGCCATTCAACATCTTACAGGACCTTATTGTTCTGGTGCAAGAAAAAGATCGATTTTAAAGATTAACAATCAGGATAACACCTGTATGGCTCTTGCTATTGCTATGGCATTCGTGAAAGCGAATACAGTTCCAACCCAAGAATGGCACGGACTCATCAACGAAGATGATGATGATTGCACAGAAAAATTAATTTGGAAACATAAGAAAGCCCCAAATTGGTACTATTCTATGCTACGTTTTCGTAATGATCACCTGGACCGACAGACAAAGCTTACCCACGAACTCTGCAGGTTGACAGGTACACCAACAAACCGACCGTTAGCTCTATCAGATATCGATGCTTTTGAACAGTTTTTAAATGTAGACATCTTAGTTATAAGGGCTGTCGGAGGAAACAAATTTATTAAGACTCCCCCTGAAGGAATTCAAAAACAACGTCTTTATTTACATTTGGTTGAAGACCCAGATAAAAAAAAACTTCTCATTTTGATGCTATTGTAAACATCTGTGGTTTTTTTGGCAAGTCCAAGTTTTGCTCTGATTGTTTAATCCCTTACAGAAATTTACATCAGTGCGAGTCTGCCTGTTATGTTTGCAAGAGAAAACAACGGTGTAGAGTATCCGATGTTCAGTTATCTTGTAAAAATTGTCACATGACATGCCGATCTTCATCATGTTACGAAAGTCACTTACAACCTCAAGGTAGAAGAAAAGAGTCGTCGTGTTATCGGCGGTGGAAATGTGTGACGTGTATGAAAGTAATAGATCGAAAGGTGAGAGACCCAAATGAACACGTGTGTGCTGAGTGGTTGTGCAAAAGTTGTGGTAAATATGTAGACTCTACACATTTGTGCTACATTCGTGCAACTGAAAGCAAAAAAATCAAAGCCAAATTTCATTTTTTTCGATTTTGAATGCACACAAAGCGCACGCATCTTACAGTGCTCTGACGGATATAATCACGATGCAGCTAGATGTAAAATCTGTAAAAATGAAACGGACTTGTGTTCGCTCTGTTCAAATTATCAACAGTCTCACTGTGGAAAATTTGAACACGTCCCAAATTTAGTTATCGCACAAAAGGTCTGTGATATGTGTGTCGATGAAAACGTTTCTCCGATCTCGAAATGTCACTTCTGCGGAACGCGATGTCCCCAGTGTAACCATTACGATAAAGAAAATAAATGTTTTAGAAAGAATCCTTGTCAAGAGACCTGCGGTTTTCGTGAAGTTGTTTTTCGCGGGGAAAACGTACAGAGAAAATTTGGTCCGTGGCTTTTTTCGGAGCAGAACAAACATTACACCGTTATTGCTCATAATATGAAAGGTTACGACGAATATTTTTTGCTAGAGTATCTCATTGCAAATTCTATTGTTCCTCAGGTCATCTATTCGGGTTCAAAAATCATGTATATCCAGGTGGCAAATGAATTAAACATTCGAGTCATCGATTCGTATAATTTTTTACCGACCAAATTATCGCAGTTGCCCAAAGCTTTTGATTTATAGGAGCTAAAAAAGGCTATTTTCCTCATTTTTTTAATACCCCCCAGTACAAACTTACGTTGGCTGTTACCCAGACGTTAATCAGTACGGATGTGACACTATGAGTGACAAAGATCGCAGTGCCTTCTTGACGTGGCATCGGTCTTAAATTGAAAGTCGGGAAATATTTGATTTTGCGAAGGAAATCGTTGATTATTGTCGTAGTGACGTAGATATCCTTCGTCAAGCCTGTTTGAAGTTTAGAGATATCTTAATGAACATAACGGGTAAAGTTGATTTTGACTTGAATGAAGACGGAAATATAGAATTTTACTTAAAGGGTAGTGTTGACCCCTTTAATCATATTACCATTGCTAGTGTATGCATGTCGGTCTATAAAACTAAATTTTTGCAAGAAGAACTTAAAGTTAAAATTAGTCGTCAAAGTGAAGTATTGGGGTGGTTTCCGGGTAAACGCTTAGATCCTTATCTAGGTCAATTGACTAATGAATTGTCTACTGATGATTACATCACGGAATTCGTGTCCGGTGGACCAAAAAATTATGCCTTTAATACGTTTAAAGGTCAACAGGTTTGTCGCATTCGTGGGTTTTCTTTAAATTATAAAAATGCGCAATCCTTGAACTTAACATCCATGTTAGATATTGTAACAGGTGATCAGAGCAAAACATTGACTGTCACTAACCCTCAAAAAATTACTAGAGCTAAACGTTCTGTTAAAGTTTACAATAGTGTAGAAAACAAACAATATCAGCTTGTGTATTCCAAACGAGCAATGCAAAAGGACTCTTATGATACATTACCCTTTGGCTATTAACCTCTATATAATCACAGTTACATTTTTTTCTTTTATTGTTTTATACAAAGAACGCACAATATATGTTATAGTTATTCGAAAAACACCTTTGTGAAACAGTCATATATATTAAAGTTTGAGCCATTGTACACGAGTCTTTTTTGTTTTTCTTTCCTTCTTTTGTCGTAATTTGTCACGATGATTAAGTCCGGGAGGAGGTCCATCTGTTGTTTGTTTCACAATAAATCCTTGTCCACGTTGTCTTTTAATGACCTGTCCTTGTTTCGTCTTCTTTTCCGTTTTCTGTGTGTGTGCGGCGACTGGTAATCTTTTAATGACCTGTCTTTGTTTCGTCTTCTTTGCCGCGACTGGTAAAACTTCATCATGGTTCATATTCTTCACAATTGTTGGCTCTTTCTCCTTTAACATCATGTTACACTTTTCTCTTGGTATTAGAATTAATTCCCGAGCCATCATTCAGCACACTCAGTACCGGTTTTAAGATAGGAAGTGCTAAATGTTTTTGTAACAGAATTTTCCGTTTGACACTCTTCTTTACCTTCTTACTGCTGAGAGAATGAATGGCGTTCTGATACGGAAGCAGTCTTTTAATATAATACTTTGAGAGTGGAAAAGTTCCCTTGTAGACGTTTAGGATTATTTCACACAATGCCTGCTGTTGATTTTCTGTCATAGTCTTTAATAATGCTTTTCTTTGCTTCGGATCGGCAGAGTATAACACCTTGATGAAAGAAGCATTTGATGTTACCAGTTGACTCATGGTTCTCCAAAAACGATATAAAAATTCTGTCTCTATTACTTATTTGGGAGAAAATATTATAGTGTCTTCATCCGGAAATATGTGCGTGCGCAGTCTATATCTGTCTTCGGTAGCAGGATTCATATCAACGAGTAAATAGCCTTACGGTTTGGATGTTGCTTTTTGATATGCATCTTTAAAATAGGCAGTTTGACCCGGATACACTTGAGATCCGAATGACAATATCTGTCTCGAATCTCTTAAAGAACGAAATAATATTATGTAATGACAATTTAATGATAAACTGCGAAAATGTTTGGACTCCACGAATAGATTTTGTGTCAAGAAGAACACTGTGCAATTCTTATGATGTGCAGTGATGCTGAAAATCGCCACTGCTTCCTCGCTTTTTGACACTTGAGTCATTAAATCATCCAAAATTAACACCGTATGTGTGGAGCCCTCCGCCCATTCTTCTATTTGATCTTTTGAAGGTAATCCGTGAAATTAGACAAGATCAGATATCTTTTGTTCCATTTCTTCAAAGAGGGGCTGATACTGACTATAACAATATATAATTTTTTGAGGATGTATCTCAAACATCCCCCCTGCATTTAATAATATACGATATATAAAATGTGTTTTTCCAGACATCGTTGCACCCGATACATGACAGGTTGTAGGTGACCGAAACGGTAAAAGAGATTTTCCTTTCCACCAGTGCATTGTAGTTGTTTCCTCTTCCAATGTCTGATATCAACTGCTCACTGACGTGACATGACGAGTCTCTTATGTCATAAAAATTGTATTTTTTTTTTTAACAAAAAAGACTTTTTCTTTATTTCAATAATATTTATTGACAAATTCTTGGACATACTTGTCTGGATTATTATTTCTTTGTAATATATGTACAATTTGAGGCAACGAATAATTATAACATTTTATCCACAAATAGAACAATACATGATAATCACACGTGTCACTGTCCTTGTTTTGAATGGGAACATTATTGTACATACACACATCACAATTGTTTCGGATAAAAACATCAAACGATTCCCCATAGTGGCGTGGAGACTTTCCAAAACTGTCGTAAAATTCTGCGTATTTCTCGCTGTGAATCCAAAGCACCACCCAGTGCGTTCCCGGCAGATGTGAATGGTCGGTGTTACATATGTAAGCAGAAGGGTAAATGGGTACTGATTCAGGTAAAGTGTTGGAAGCAAATACTCCTCCTGTCACGTTTGATACGTGTCTGTTTCGTGCAGTAAATGCTCTTATTAGTCCCCTACCGGTGAAACCGGAGGGGACTATAGATTTTTTCTTGGGAATTCATACTCGGGTATACTTGATATCTCTGGAATGATCTATCTCGATTAAAGCCGGAAATTCTGCATAAGCTAAACAGTTAAGCGTCTCTGTTGTATTAGCCGCAAATTTTACTTCTAATCTGACGCTTCTCTGGCGAATCAAGTTTAAATAGGCTTCTCCAAGGCCACTTGGGGCTAGACTGAAAGCATACACAGCATACCCTGCGTCAAACATTGATCTTGTAATTTTGAGGCCAGCGTCTTTGTTCCATTTTTCGGCCACTTCAAAAAGATTCACGAATGGTGTGACGTAATTCTTATTGGCTCCGATGTCAACCTTCATGGGTCTTGCAGGAATGCTTTCACCGTTCACGTACACTGTAATATCTTCTGCTAAATTTTTGAAATTAAAAATGTTTTTTGAGTAGTCACCATTCACGGCAGCTTGCGATATGAAGGCAAAATACGCCTTCGTTGATAGATTATTGGACCATACATTCTGCCAGATAAAACTCCCTGATCCCTTGGGACACGTGTTCATTTTCACCTCTGTTCTCACTAAGGGGTATTTTGCAGTGATATCTTTCAATATTTCTGCATGATTGATTAAAACACCACTGTCCACTTTAATCATACATGCCTTAAATGATACATCTATCAGTTCCACTTTGTATGCTGGAGAAGATTCTGCACTCATTACAAGGAAGGGTGCTCGGTTACGAAATAATTTTAGGTTTATGTCGACACCATTTAATATGTAGTTATCTAAACGGAAAATGTCCTCGTACAAAGGCCCTTCTAAATCAAACACTCTGCTCTGTTGTGTAAATGTATACCGCTTTGCCAAACCGCCGTTTGTTCCACCGTATGCATTCCCATCGTCCATCGTTGCATCGTCTAAGAAAAATAGTTGAGATTGTAATTGCGAGTCTGAGACATCGGTGCCACTGGACAAGATAATTTTTAAATAAGCTTTCCATGGGTAATAACTAGTGTTCAGAGACACTAACTTTCCGTTCATATATGTGTCTATCTGGGACCATAGTGATTGCAAAGGGAGATTAACGATTCCAGTTTTCTCCTGGGCTGCTAATGGTGATCCGTCTGATTTAACGATTTTGCATTTTGCGTATAAGCGACTCCTCCGCAAGTCAATGTACTCGTTTCCTTGACCAGGTATGGAAATTTCAATCGGGGCATCTTCGTTTTAAATGATGATACTGGTCTGTATTCTGCAAAATATATTTTTTCTACTGCAACTTGGTTAGGTGGAACAGTGAATAAAGATAGTTCGGCAGGCAGACCGATTTCAGTAATTTTGTCACTAAGGAAAGCCATCTCTGACAATGCAATTATTTCCTTGCTCTCTTGGAGGTAAAAATATTAGAATCCAAACTTGATTCTCCCGCCTTGCGTTTTCTGGTAGTTAATTGTGCAGATTTTTCTGCAGTTCTTTTCCGTGCCTTCTTTTTAACGTCTGAATGAGAAGTGAATGACTTCTGCTTGTTTTCCGCTTTTATAGTCCCTACTGGGATGTGAGGAACATTGTCTCTTATTTCCTCTCGTAACTCTTCTTTGCGCGCTCTTCTACGGCTGCCATTGGTGTCACCTGCTTCCCCACAACATCCTTAGATTCTTCTTTTGTGATATGTGGATTAACGGGTATCATGTAAGGCTTCTTTGAATAAATTCCAGCAATTCCACTGCCAGATTGTCTCCCTTTATAACCTCTTGGATTAAACTGTCCCTCTACCATATTTTTGTAAAATGTTTTCTATATTCGTGGATCGGACACATACGTTGACCCAGACATGATTATTTTTCTTTATAAACTTCTCCACTTCAACAGCAGTGTCACTGATGCTTCTCCTTGTAAAAATGAGGCCTCTTGTCCGCCTGCATCCTTTATATATATGTGCACATCGTGTACTTGTCCAAGTCTCGTGGGTACTTCGTAAGGATATGTGAATATTTTATTTGGATTTGTGTTTAAATAGACACACCTTAATAATGGGAGTTCTTTATCACCAACAATTGTGTCTTCGCATAAGTTGGTATAGATATAAACATCCGTATTGATCTTGCTTGATGGTAAACAAGCCTCCAATAATGATGTTGACCAATATCCTGTTAACGTAAGAGGTCTGGGAAGATGAACGTAAAAGTCATGAGGCTTATTATTGCTAAACAAAGTGAGGCTATCTGAAGATTTTAGAAGCATTCGGATATCCATTATCAATGGTATTTTACACGTCAATCTATTCTGATTTTTTAATCCACGAATTATATTTTGAAGGCCACTGGTACCATGAAACTAATACTTCTCTCTCACCCTTTCTTGTCCGCTCTTTCGGGATTTTATCAACTTTCCATACAGCGTCTTCCTTTTTATTGACTCTCTGTAGTTCCTGTGCATAAAATGAACCGGAAATTGGTTCATCTGTATAGTCCTTCAGTTTATATATCTCAATACCTTGACGACGATATCTGTGTGTAATTATAAATATTTCTCCTGTCCATTTCTGATCATATTCTCGTTGAAACTTATGTTTTAAATGTGATATTCGAACTTTATCGTTTATTTTGAACTTATATTGTTTTCGTCTTTTCTTTCCTTTTACGGAAACTCTTTCTTGTCTTGCATGTTTGTCTCGCTTTGTTCTCTCTATATATGCATTGTATCTTGCCTCTTCTTGCGTCTCCTTCGTCACATTTACTGGAGCCATGTTTCCAAGTGGCCTGGATGGTGTAGCGTTTATGCCTTTAGTGATATTTGCCAATTCATCTACAAATCTGTACGACTGCTTCTGAACAAACATTCTATGTAAAATGTTCTCTAATTTTTGGATACTTCGTTCGGCTAGACTACTTTTCGTCTCGTTTTCCGTATAAATCGGATGAACATTTTCTTTCTTTAAAAATGCTTTAACCCATTTGTTCTTAAATTCGCTTCCTTTGTCCGTTCTCAGTACCTTAGGTTTTCGTCCTTTTTCGAATATTGACCGCAAACCTTTTATGACTTCTGCTGCTGCTTTCTGTTTCAGCGGTGCTGTAAATAGAAACCTTGAAAAAATGTCTTGTAATACCAAAATGTATTGTGTTCCGTCATTGTATTTTGAAATATTCTTGACGTCCTGTAAATCCCCGTCCCATATCGAATCTATTGAATCTGTTATGATATGACGTCGAACAAATGTCCTTTGTACTCTTTTTTGCAGAGAGTAGGCATCTGTGTCTGATAAAAACTGTTTGATTCTATGTAAACCGATTTTATATTTTCCTTCACGTTTCACTATTTGGTATAACTTATATGGACCATTAAATGCAGCTGGGTGTTTTGTATTAGTCCATATTTTCTTTAAATAACGTTCCTCCTCTTTTGACAGCATGTTTATTACTGATAATAAAAAATCATTTCATATAAATAAATATCTTTCCTGAGTCAAATAAAACATAACGAATATTATTTCATACCTCTTTTATTTTACTTAAATATTTCATTTCTATCTCTCAAATGTAATGCATTACAAAAAATGATACAAAAACACGTGTTTTAAAATGTCTCTGATACATGTACATTATTTTTTTATTTTCCTGTCCCTTTGTGTACAGTTAATAATTCATTCATTCATTTGGATTACAGCTCTTACACTGTAACATTGCCAATTGATTGTCATGATCAAGATAACAGTATTTCACATTGTCTAACTCATTTTTCAACATTTTCTTCAGTTCGGGTATTGCCTTCTTGAATTCTTCCCACATCACAACTGGTAGTGATATCCCCTTCTTGGTTGGCATAACTTCTACTGCATTCTCTGGGCGCCACCATTTCCTTATATCTACCCACGTGTATCCCTGTTCCACAGCCACATATATGTTTTGCCCGAGATGTTTTTTGTAGAAGACTTTTCCATCGTCTTTCTTTGCCTCTTGTAACGCATTGTCTATGTCATCCAAGTGGTCTTCAATTAGCTGTTTAAATTTGTCCAGTGGAAGCGCTATCCCTTTCTTCGATGGATATAGTTTTCCTGTGGGACTCGTGTTAAAGTATCTTATATGTATGAACACATCTTCTTCGGATCGGAATCTCTGTGCGGACACGTGACAATTACTTCCAATGTCTAGTTCTATAATCGTATTTTCATTATACGGTTTTAGTCTCTTTATGTCCTTTTCTTCATCTTTTTGATCAAATGGTCTTTTCTGTGACATAAATGTTTCTCTTTCCAGACAATCCATGGTTATTTTCTTTTCGTCTCTCATATAAATGCGTATTTTACTACTTTTAACTTGCACTGCTTATATTTATAATCCATTTTACATTAAGACACACCTCTTTCCCCCTCATCGTTTTTTTTCTTCACCAGTATTTTACTTCTAACATTTTAATTTCCTTTCTTTTTATGATGTAAGCTTTTACACCATAATCATCTGGCATATCAGTGCCTTTTTCAGATACACCTACTTTAAACGTTTGTTGACAAAGTTCTTTATTTTTACACCAATCACTTTCCATAATTTTCTGTCGATTTCTTGATTTAGAAATCACATAGACTTCCCATTTATATTGACATTCCATTATTTAATGACTTTTTTCCAGCTTTGCTCCTCCTCTTTGTCTCGGTGCTATATGTACACTTAAAAAATACTAATGTTTTAATAGTGATTCTTTATAAATATAGACTCCTCCTCTTTGGGGGGGGGGGGCTATATGTATTTTTTATTCATGGGGGCTATACGGACACAGCTGGGTTACAAAGACTTCTATTCATGGGGGGGGGGGGGGCTATACGTAGACCCTCTCTTTAAATATGATGGCTATCTGTACATATTTCGGAATACAAAGACCTCTATTCATGGGGGCCATACAGACACAGCGGGGGGCTATACAGACACTATTGCAGCAGTCAACACAGAGGTCACAGTCAATTTTCTTATCAGTACTCAAGGGCACCAAAGAGGTCACAGTCATTTAGTCACACCCATAATATGGTGTGAGAGGGAGGTGTCAGTTACACCCTGATAAGACTCTACATATATATATCGACAAAATCCACTAGTCTCGATCCTCAGACACAAGAAATTACATCCACTGGTCTCATCAGGCTTATAGATTTCCAAGATTTCAGTAAGTACTCATATAACGATAAAAAATTTATTTTCATCAATACACATGACAAACACTAAAAGTATATAAAAACTTCCCAAAACCCCGAAAAAAACTACCCTTTACTAAAAAAACTATAGCATCAGATTTACGATATCAAAAGGGGTATCACATATTTTATTAGATTTATGATATCAAAAGGGTTATCACATATTTTATTATGATATACATCTAAGATTACTGATCATTTTCGATGTTAAATTCAAGATCTAAAATTGATACAAAAACTTCCAAAACTCAGAAAAAAACCTACCCTTTACTAAAAAAAAAACTATAGCATCAGATTTATGATATCAAAAGGGTTATCACAAAGGGTCAATTCTTTTTTGTCAATCTGTGATCCTAAGGATGATGCACATAGTGATGCACGAGAAGATCCATGTGATGAACCTTTGAGAGAGATGTTCGGCCGCATCCAACTTCAATACTTCTTATTGTTTTAATACAGAATCTATCACAGCTTCCTTTCTTTCCAATTCTTGTGTAGAGTTTTCTAACCTTTCAAGATCTGAGTGTCTTCTCATAAATGACTCACCGTTGAATATTTTGTGTTAAGTCTTAAAAGTTCATCTTCAATTTTGCGTAGTTTCTTTAAATCACTATCCTTTGACTGATCAACAAGAATCAGAGAATCTTCCATTTTTCTCCATGATTTGCTTAATTTCTTTTGATAGTCATTAATTTTACCTAAGTAAAGTTCTTGGCCTGCGACTGTTCATACCCTTTGTCTGTAAACACGCTGTCCTAGTTCTTCATCCTGAACTATTGGATCATGTTTCACTGGATCAGTTTCTCCTGGAGCAGGTTCATGCCTACCGTGCACAAATTTGCCTGGATCAGGTTCTCCTGGAACAGGATTGTCGACCATTGTAGACTAGTCCAAGTAAATCTTCTTACTAATCTGCCCTTTGCATAGTTAACCATCAATCAATACACCACGCAAAGCACTGTTCAAAACTTTATTTACATCTTTGGAGCATGATGATACGCATGTGTGTACGAGTATGCAGCATAATGACGTATGGTGTACGATAAGAACGATGATGATGATGTACAATGATGATGGTAAGAAGCTACAAATAACAGTAACTTACATAAATACAATGTTACACAAGTCAAAAATATAACAAGTTCATATAAACACTAGTAAATAAGATATTTCACCTTCAAAAATAGCAATAATACAATTGTCTAGCCAAGCAAAATAAATTTACAAACTTACAGACTGAATTACAAAGTTTACACTTGAAAATAAATAATAAATTTCCATATGCTAATATACGTAGCAGTAAACCTTGAAAAAAGTTGCAATTAAAATAAATTCTAGGAACAATTTATAAAAAAACAATAAGTGTAAAACTTACATTTGTGACTTGGCTACCCCAACAAACCAATGGCGCTAAAACTGCACGGACTAATGAATCTTCAGTCAAAGGAGGTGATTTTATATATCGGTGTACAAATAATGGAATTCCAAACCCGATCAAATTAAACATGATTATCGCATAACAGCACATATTTTATGATATACATCTAAAATCACTGATCATTGCCGAATACTTTTACTAAATAAGCACAAAGTCATGTTGAACATTTTTCAGACTAATGTTAAATTCAAGATCTAAAATTGTTCATGTAATCTTTGATATAGGTATATAGATTAATGTTTGTAGCAACTCGACTCATGTTTTCAACTAGTTCAGAAAGAGCAGTAAGTTCATGCTCTAATGGAACACTCCCAGTACATGAATCCATGTTGTAAAAACCGTTATCTATTGATACAGTGCTTGAAACCGTATTCTCCATCGGCATAGGTACTGAAATTATGCTGCACGAGTTATCCATGTTGCGCGAGTTACCTTCCATTGGTATAGAGCGTGAACTTCCTATGTTATTTTCCATCGATATAGGTTGTGAATCTGTGTTTCCCATCAGCACGGAGCTTAAGTTTGAAGCGGTGCTACATGATGTGTTCTCAGTAGCTGCACTGGAAGGATACTCCGTGTCTCCATATCCGATGAAGGTCAACCCTCCATCACCCCGTACCCGTTTTTCTAAATCCTCAAATCTTTGTGGGTCACTAAGCCTAAAAACTAAAAAAATCTTATCTGTTATTTATCTAAATGATAAAAATAAATTTTCATTATTGTATTAAAAAAAAAAAAATTAATATAATTTACTTGCTTGAAATCAGACAGGAAATCGTCTTCCTCTCCACTCAACCGCCTTCTTTTTATTCTTCTGAAATGGGAGTTTATATATCTATTTTTTCAACATTTTTTTTAGTTTTGTATGAAAATCTATTTTATAGAAGGAAATACCTTTCATTCAATATATAAGAATCTTCCGTCTCACTGAGTTTTTTTTCTTGCATTCCTATTTGTTTCATCCCTACGAAATTTAAAATAATATTTAACAGAGAAAGAGAAAAAGCTCAATCAAAATCAACAATCTGCTACTTACTACTAGTGTTATCTACCGATAAATCATAACACGACATACAATCTTATAATCCAATCAAACTTTTTAAAAAGTTATCAGGAGTTACCGCAATAAATACTTTTTAATTAAAAAAAAACAATTTTTAAAGAAACTAGAAATATGTCCTTAGGAAATGAATGCCCCGCCGAGGGTATATTAGTAATGCAACATTTTAACACAAATTGAGAAAAGTGAGGTCAAGGTCAAAGGAAAGGTCAAGGTGAAAAAATATTGATGCAGTTGAATAGCTTACATTAGTATTTATCAGCATATGAAGTTTGACACAAATTTAAGAAAAGTGAGGTCAAGGTCAAATGAAAGGTCAAGATCAAAAATTGTTTATGCAGTTGAAAGATTACATCAGTAAGTATTAGCATATGAAATTTAATAAAAATATTATAAATGGTTTTAAAACTGAGCTAAACACTAATTTAAGAAAAGTGAGGTCAAAGGAAAGGTCAAAGTCAAAAAATATTGATGCAGTTGAATAGCTCTCATTAGTATGTATCAGCATACAAAGTTTGACACTAATTTAAGAAAAGTGAGGTCAAGGTCAAAGGAAAGGTCAAGGTAAAAAATATTGATGCAGTTGAATAGCCCTCATCAGTATGTATCAGCATATGAAGTTTGTTAAAAATATCTTGAATGGTTTCATTAAAACTGAGCTAAACACTAATTTAAGAAAAGTGAGGTCAAGGTCAAAAGAGATGTCAAGGTAAAAAAATGTTGATGCAGTTGAATAGCTTACATCAGTTTGTATCAACATATGAAGTTTGATTACACTATCTTGAATGGTATCTTTAAAACTGAGCTAAACACTAATTTAAGAAAAGTGAGGTCAAGGTCAAAGGAAAGGTCAAGGTCAAAAATTGTTGATGCAGTTGCATGGCTCTCATCAATATCTATCAGCACATGAAGTTTGATAAAAATATCTTGGATAGTTTCTTTGAAACTGAGCTTTGAACAGAGCTAAACGCAAAGTGTGACGGAAGGACAGATGGAAGGAAGGAAGGACGGAAGACGGACATGACAAACACTATATGCCCCGGCCATATTCATGGCGGGGCATAAAAAATAACTAGAATATTTGGGTGTTCTAAAGTCACAATATTTTATAGTAGATAAAACACCTTAAGGAATTAGACATTTACCCCGTTTTCAAGGAGTTCAACAATTCAGCTCTTTCACTCCATTCTTTTTGGAACTCTTCAAATGAACTAGGCACTGACAAGGACATCCTGATTTTGAATAATAACGAAAAAAAAAATTTAAATTAATAAAATACTTAAACACTTTATTTCCAGACCGGGAATATTATCCAAGAAAGAAAAAAAAGTACAGTAGAAAAGGGATTTGTATAATTCATGTTATGAAAAAAAAGGATAATACTTATTTTTTTTTTCTTGGTACTTAATATTCCCTCAACCAATATAACTCGAATAGTGCTGATATTTAGGGTGAAAAAAGCAGTGACATTTACTGACTAAAAATGTCTTTATATGGATGAGATGTTACTTAATTTTCATATACCCATACACCCAAGGAACGTGAATTATCGAATTAAAAAATTGCGCCTAAAAATCACGTGTAGAGGTTTTGTCTTTTATACTCATAAACCTAAGAAAGTTAAAGATTGCGCCAAAAAACACCACGTACTCAGATTATATCTTTTACTTAATCAACGTTGCCTATACAGTACCAACCAGACCCAACATGACACAAAGCAGTCCCAGAGCGGTCCCAGAGCAGTCCCACAGCGGTCGCAGCAGTCCCAGAAAGCAGTCCCAGTGGGCGGGGTTAATTAATTTAATGGGCGGAGCTTACTCAGAATGAGATTACCAATTAACAATGTAACTATATAAAAGGCAGCTGAAATTGATGAGCAATTCTTTCTGAGTAGTATCAACAAATATTTACAATTCCTACGCGACAGTCATTTCTGAACTGTTAAGAAAATCACATTACGCGTATAGAAACAAATTATAATTATTGAATGAAGAAGACGTTCACACCTATTAATAACATGAATATTTAAACACAATTATCTGGTATATTAATTTTTAACCAAAATAAACCAATTTCTTCATTTTTTGTGATTGATATTGGTTTTCATATTTATTTTTTTATATAGAAAATTAAACTTGAATTGTTTATTTTATACCAGAATTAGCTTTAAATAGATAATAATAATTATAGAGCAAGGCCGATTTCCATACTATACTCTGAATGCATTTTTCTTAAGTATTGGAGCTTTTGAAAAATTCTTTGTTAAACATTGCCGAGTATTATATTTCAGTCATGATTATTTTCAATGACTTCCCAATTTAATTATCGTTAGATTCTCAGTTTTAAGTGTTTTATTATATAAATGTTCGAGTGTACATCTGTAAATCACGCAAATGGAACCCTCAGATTATGTTTAAAATTAATTAATCCCGAAATAAATTTATACACAATTATTGAAACTAAGATTTTTTGCATGACATAGATTGAAATTAGTGTCAATGTTGACCAGCGTGTTCAGTGATGTGTAACACTGATACCCAAATAACATGCATTGACTTTCTGCTAATTATGCCCAAAGGCGATTGAAACCTCAGGTGTTGACACCATTTTATACAATCCCATTGTATTAGCCGTCCAGGTAAACACAAACAAAAGAAATAAGAAACAAGTCACAATTCCCGATATTTTCAAATGTTTATTTTTTAAATAAATGTACTCTTTTAATGACTTGTTTATAAATTAAAAACTAATTCATAAATAAATCCCGGAATAATTGTTCACATCGTTTATGCGACAGAAGAATGGTAGAATAATTTTATTTCATGGTCATTAAATAAATTATTAGGTTTTATTTGAGAGTGGTAAAAAAAATAGCATGGAGTGCTCTTTTTTAAGCATGGTATTAGCTTTTTCAATTAAGAAAAAAAAATCCAGTACAGTACGTTCCTTTGAATACATGTATCTAACTGAAATGACAATTTTTGTTTGTTTGTTTGTTTTTTTTTAAATAGTGCTAATGCAAACTTTGAGTACATATCTACTTTGACAGCATTAATTTTTTAAATAGGCCTAAATAATTTTTTTTTTCAAACACCTGTATTGAAGTTTAATTTAAGGGATAAAAATCATCCCCTGACTTCCCTTTTTAAATACTTTCATTTTCTTAAAATTAATTCTAGACTACCATTGTGTAAATTTACAGCCCTCTGAAGACATTTAGTAATTACATGTTTAACTACTGTATCTCTATTTAATTTTTGTAAGAAATCAATACTTGTTTTTTTTATATTTGCTTTTATCTTAAACACCTCTCTGCAGAAAGTAAACAAAACAACAACAAGGAGCTGCAAATTCAGAATACACAAGGGGCGGAGCTATCATGTCACTCAGAACCTTTTTCACGCATGAGTGAACAAAGCAGTCCCAGGGACTGCTGGGTCTGCTTTCTAGAGCAGTCCCACAGCAGTCCCAGAGCAGTCCCATAGCGGTCCCAGAGCAGTCCCAGAGCGGTCCCAAAGCAGTCCCGGGGGACTGCTTTCTGGGACTGCTTTGGTGTCAGATTGGGTCTGGTTGGTACTGTATGTAACACAAAAATGCTCTTATCAAAATACATGCTATCAAACTTGACCTAAAAAGTGGAAATACATTTACAACTAATTACTCATTAAAAAATAGATCCATTTTTTGTTTAAGAAAAAAAATCGAAGCGTATTTCTAGTGCTAATATTAATGATAACAAGAAATGAAATTGAAAAACACAAAATTTAAAAATGAATATTAAGGTGATAAAAATATACTTGATGCTGCCAAAATTATTAACAATACAAATAATCAAAATAAGGGACATGAAATCTAAAAGGTTAAAATTGTGCAAAATAATAATAATGATAAAATAAATAAAATACACGCTCTTACAAAACTTCTTTTAAGAAGAAAACATATTGTACAATTATTTGATTTTAAAAAGAGCGCCAATAAAAATCGAGTGCAAACCACCAGTTAAAAGATAACAAATTAAGGTTCATAAAAAGGTAACGAAGAGTTTGAAAAAATGAAAACAAGATCTCCCCCCACAGTATACAAAACATTATTAACCATATTCTTTTTTAAAAAGATGTGCACCTGCAATCTTAATTAAAACAAAACGAAAAGAAACGAAAACTCTACTTAAAAATATGTAATATTTTATTATACTCCTATCAGCATTGGTCAGATAAATGAACGGAGCTTCATCGTGATAACCAATAAAAATATACACTAAATACGTACATGGAGTATGCACTAAATAGTATTACAATTATAAAAATGTATATTTATTACATAACCAAAATATATTTATCATATATTCTGTGAAACATGTGTAATCTATATATCCCGCGTTTTTATTACAAGGTTGTGAAAAAAGTTTTAAGTAGACCCGTTATCTCTAGAAATTTTCCCCACCTATATAAGATATATATTACGTATCCAAATACATATTGAGGAACACGTTTTATGTACCCGCGCTTTTCATTTCAAGGATTAAAAAAAAATTGCGCCTTTTTTACCACGTGAACCTGTTACCTCAATACACCTCAAATTTTTCCCAATCATGAAGGATATTTACATCACGTTTTCAGTATCCCAAGCTTTTTTTTTTCTTGAGAATTAACAACGATCATCTTATTTCAATGTCCGGTCTCTTTATCCTGTCACGTTAACTGACAGATCCAAGAACATGTATTTTACAACTGTCTATAAAAAAATAGATGTACAACTATTCGGTATGTTATGTAAAATATTGATGTAGGATTTTCATTATCTTCTCAGACTATTTCAAAATATATTTTTTTATTTCTACATAAAATGAAAACGTTGATATATATTTCTAAACAATGGTAGAAACTATCAGTGTAATTGTTTTTATCTTTCAACATATATCAAACATTAATAAGATAAATGGATAAATCCTTGTTATGAAGATACAACCCGCGCCTCTTGTCATGGGAATCCTTATCTCAATGCAGATCACATGACCATATTTAACCAATGAACGATTAATAATTTTATGAATGAAATATTCAACCCAACAACGCAGATCACATGGTCCCTCTTTTAACCAATAAAAGTTCTGTAATTTTACTATGGAATGTAAAATAGTAAACACTTCTTAAAATCGCGGGGTTTTGTATTAGTTAAATGATATTGTCCTACGGACCTGGTTTAACGATAGAATTCATTCCGTGTATTATATGGGACGTATTCTAACTGGTGAGGGCTTGTACCGAGACACTGATATATTATTCTAACGAAGGGGTGTGTGTATGTGTGTGAGAATGGGTATGAATCTTATATCAATGCAGATCACATGACCCTATTTAACCAATGAACGATTAATAATTTTGTGAATGAATTATTCAACCCAACTGCGCAGATCACATGGCCCCTCTTTTAACCAATGAAGGTTCTGTAATTTTACTATGGAATGTAAAATAGTAAACACTTCTTGAAAGTGAATGGATCTGCACTATCTGCTTTAATATTCTGTATTCAATGTAATAAAAATGAATATTAATGTTATTACATGTATGTTGAAAACAGAGATTTTTTTTTAAATTTGTTATTTATAAAAAGAAACAAAAACTTGTGTTATCTTGATGCAATATTTTTAATAAGGTTACTGCATGACTCTTCGATTTGTAGGAACTATCTACCATAAAACATTTTTTTTAAATACTTGATAATTTTTTGAGATTTAATGTCAGACTGGTTTTAAACTGCAGTTCATATTGACAAACAGACAAACCGACATGCTGATTCCAATCCCCCCCCCCCCCCGGGTATAATTAGTTTTAATTATATTATACAATATCAAATTAGTTTCTTATACATTATCAAGTTAGTTTTAATTAATTTTCACCAAATTCATTTTAAAAGGCTAGCCAAATAGATTCATTTATTCATTTAATACAACACTGATTCCTTTCCCCAATTCCCAGGAGATGTAGATAACACCTGCTTGATTAGAGATGCTCTACCAGTTAGTTCCTCACACTAAACTCATTAATTTCTCTCTAATTTGACATGTAATTTTCTGTTATCAAAATTCTCCTTGACCAGTGCTTGATGATTACACCCATGGGAGAGGTGGAATTTCTCTTATAACATTACATTTGTTATAGATTGCTGTAAAGTATATAATGAGAAAAAAAGTATTTTCTTGATTTAACATTTTTTTAATAAGGATACTGCAACATTCTTAATTTTTGGGGATTGTGAAATTTAATAGTATACAGACAGTTTTTTTTTTAAATTTCACTAAATTAAAGGTCACAGTGACCTTGAAATAGGTTGCGACACATCTTCTACCTAAGATGCATAAATTGGCCAAGTTTCATGATTCTAAGTCTAATAGTTTTCTAGTTAAGAGCCGGACAGGATTTTTCCATATTTGGCCTTGCATCTTAATGAAAGGTCAGAGCGACCTACTTTTAATACGCGACACACCTTCTACCCAAGACGTATCAGCTGACAAAGTTTGATAATTCTAGGCCTAATAGTATTAAAGTTATGAGCCGGACACGAAAAAGCTAACAGACGGACGGACATGAAGGCTATAACATAATACGTCCTGTCTTAAGACGGGCGTATAAAAAAAAACACACGAACACAATATTATCATTTTGGATTCAGAATTTTAATTTTGTCACGCGTTTTACAATAATATCGCGATCTTTCTTTTCTTCTTTCTACAAAATTAAAAAAAAATCATATAGTACACAATTCAATATTTGAATACTGATATGTGAGAGAGAGAGAGAGAAAGAGAGAAACTCACATTCATTTTCCTTCTCTTCTTGGTCTTTGTTTTCTTTCTCCGCTGGAAGTTCGATCGACATTGACGTCTCATTTTGTCTGAAGTATTTTTTTTAATATTTACTGTTTTTGAGTAGTTACGTGAGTAGTTGAGAGGGAGAGAGAGAGAGCGAGAGAGAGAACGAGAGGGAGATTTGCTTACTTTTCTTCCTCGAAGATGCTGTTGTTTAATAAATTTATTAAACTATCCGAACTACAAAATAATAAATAGAGCAAAGCTCGTTGCAAAGCAACGAGTAGGTCTTCCGTCGATTCTCAGTATCCCTGCTAGAAAGATTGGTAAAGGAAGATAAACCATGCGTTAAAAAGAAAGCCTCTAAACCAAAAATGATGTTGATCCGTATTTAGTATATCATTCAGATTGAAATCTAGGCTGATTTTCGTAAAATAAAGCAATTTAAGACTACTTCCGGTTTGACCTGAAGTGACGCCAATCGACAGAAAATTAGGTCGGAAGTCTTGGTTGAAGTTAATCATTTGATTTCATGTAATACCTGCAAAAATAAGTCATTTCTGGCTACTTCCGGTTGAACCGGAAGTGGTCGAAAGTGACGTTACTTGATCGGAAATACGGTCAGATGTCCTCTGTGACATGTATAATTCAATTTCATGCCAGTATCTGTGAAAATAAACAATTTTTGACTACTTCCTGTTTGGCCGGAAGTGACGTCATTGGACGTCTTTTGACGGTCTCACTAGCTTCTACTTGTCATTTTAGACAACTTTGCTTCTTTGATGTATTACAAATTCTCAATACTTTTTGAGATATTAAGAGAAAACTTTCGGCCCCTCTGGACCCCTTATTTTAGGGGCCAGCCCCTTTCCAATGATATTGTTGGAAAGATTCTGCACAACTTTTGTTTTATATGTTTTAACAAAATCTTTACAGGTAAAGAGATATTGTTGAAAACGTGTTAGAAATTTGGAAATTCTCGATATGCTATTTTTCGGACCATAGCGAGCGTCGGCGTGCAGTACTCCCGGTGAAAATGAAATACGTTTGTCACATCTACATATATTAACCTATCGTCGCTGAAAATTCCAAGTTTCTATTCTGAGCCATTTTTGAGAAAACTCGCGGACAAACTAACCCTCTAAAATTCACGAAAATGCGGAAATCTCCAAACCGGAAGTGACGTCATCAAAACAAAAAAAGATATGTCTAGATCTTTTGATGCTCTATCAGACCTGAAAGTTTCATGAAAATCGAGCGAGCCGTTTCCGAGAACTCGCGTGCACAAAATCGGTAAGAAAAAGAATAATAAAAACTGTGGAAAAGAAACCTAAGAATAACAAGAAGGTCTTCCGCTGAAGACGGAAGACCTTAATAATAAGATTTTCTCAATACCGACAGACTACGTATTATTTCTATAAGATAAAAAAACCCAGTTCTACTTGAGGTAAAAAAAAAACGTACTCATCTACGCTAATAATTTCCATCACCAAACGACTGAAAATAAATCATTACAATAATCAGTAAGTGAAAGAAAATGTATATATATATATATATATATATATATATATATATATATATATATATATATATATATATATAAAATAAATATACGTTAAAGAAAATTATATATTAGCTAAAAGGAATAAAAAAAAATATATAAGAAAATTATATAAATAAATATACGTTAAAGAAAATTATATATTAGCTAAAAGGAATAAAAAAAATATTAAAATAAAATTATATAACACTAACGCCGGTCTCCTTGGTGCGTTTGGCGGTCTAAAAGAAAAAAAATCTATCTGTTTGTCTGATCTAGCTATTTATCTATCGAATTCTTTATCTAACTATCTTTATATAAGTATTACTTTTGTGATCATAAATAATAATAACCTTTATTTATCCAGGATTACACAATTAGCATAAAGCTAGTTTTCATTGTGGTCCTGCATCAACGCATATTTACAATCATATATGGGCATATAAAATTAACCTCTAAATAAAAACCAAGATACAAGAGTACAATCACATGGCAGATATATACATGTAGAATCATATTTGTAACAATACACTCATAAACTGGCACATTTAATGAATTGGAATTAAAAGAAATCTAGTTAATTTAAGTATTGAATCTGTTAAAATACTCAGTAAGATATACAGATTTAAAAATACCCACTGAGCTAGAGTTCCTAACATTTTGTGATAGTTTGTTCCAAAGAAATGCAGACGAATATTCGTGCTCTAATTATTTTTTTTTTCTGCGTAATTTTATTTTCATTAAAAAAAAATTACAAATTTAAGCACGAATATCAAAACCGGAGTTTTTAATACACTTGTAATATACTAACCCTTCTTTGGTGGGTTTTTTTTTCCAACAGGGCTAATAAAAAATATTGAAAAAAAAATAATTATTTCTTTTTTCCCTAGGTACGTAAAAAAATGAATAAGAATGAGGAATTTATTAAAGTAAGGATTGAATTAATACACTCACGAGACGTATGGAGTACTGAAATAAAATTTACAGACTGAATGTAAAAATTTCATAAATTATAAAACTTAACAAAGTGTACGTAAAAATAAAACACTGAATTTCTTCATACGTAATTATAAAATCAATACCTGAAAAATGTCTTTCTCTTATGAAGTCTGAGTGCCATTCTAAGATTAAAAAAATTCACATCTAAAGTAAATGATTTATACTGATTTAATTTAAAATTTAAGAACAAAAATAAGAAAAACGATAACAAAAAAAAAAAAAAAAAAAAAAAAAAAACGAGAAAAAGAGAAAGAAAGAAAAAAAAGAAAGAAAAGAACAAAACTCACGGGCACTCCATTTCTTTTCAATCTTCCATTATATAATTCAGCAAACGGAGGATCTCCTCCTTTTTTCACATGTGCAACTTAAAAAAGAAACGAAAATAAAAGAACAATTTTCTTTAAAAAAAAATCGCGCAAGTTTTAATGAAAATACACTTACTTGTATGAGGCCATTTTGTGAGCTCTGTTGAAGGGTACCAGAGTGAAGTTCTGAGGTGTTTCCCTAAGTTTTTATAAGAAATATAATCATGTGGTTCTTTTCATTGTTTGGTAGATATTTTAAAAATAACTTTTCGTACAATGACTATAGAAAGAGGGTGTAACGAATTTTGAAATCATCACCTTCTAATGAGATCACGGTAACCTGACATTATTTCACAGTTATACGGGTCGGTACGATGAAATTTCTAGATTATCTCATTAATGATGTCAAATCTAATCAGTTAAACAAATTTAAGTCATGTCATTTGACGACAGTATCAAATATTTCCATTCCTTTAAACCCATTTCTTTTTCATTCGCTTGCCTGATACAAACGTACTTACATTGTTCATATTTTCTTTTTTGTAATTTTACTATTATGTATTTCATACTTTTCTACACCTTATTCGTGATCGGACATTCGTTAGGATGCGAACTGTGTCATCATTCGTCTGGATTTGCAGAATGTACAAGTGAGAATGCGTGTCCGTTTGATGCACATTTTGTGATAGTTCATTGCTTTATTCGGACAATCCAGTCTAAAGTTGTCATAAAATAGTTATTGATTCGTGGATCATGTGGACCTGTGACGCAGTATCAGCATTTTTGTACAACCGAAAATCTTAATGTACAAGAAATTGTCATGTTGGATTATAAAGATGAAAGCCTTCGAAGTTCAGGTAAATGCTTCTTTTCTTTCTCTCTCTCTCTCGCTAATTCATGCAATCACTCCATGCATACTTCAAAGCCATCTTCTTGCGTGGGAAATCTCCACCTCCTGTAACTTTTAACCAATAAGAACACGTAAAATTAAGCTGACGCTGTAAAAACATCGTCTCTGATCACGTTCTCTGAGTTGATTTTCTCACACTCGATGGCTTGCTACTGGCGAAGAGAGCGTACAGTGTCCTGGTATATTATATTATTACATTCATTATTACTTAGTGAACAACGTTATTTAATTTTTTATCACTGAAAGTCGTTATGTATTATTATTTTTATTAATTAAGGGGGGAGGGTATTTTCACGTATATGAATGATATTTTCTTATTTCCAGAACTCGCGACAACTACCATGACAACGCCGACCAATCAAGATAAGCGTAAGTATATTTTAACACTACATTTTTGCGGGTTTTGTTCTCTTCTATTAATTAAGATTTTCAATACCTAATTTCTGACTTTTCCTTCTTATTGAATTCTATAATAAAGTGCGCTGATTTTCTATGGGAAAAGAAAAGAAAGAGGGGGCGATTGTTGGAGGGGTATGGTAGGCTCAATTCATCATTTCGATAAATTGTACCCCTTGATTACAGAATCGCTTAAATTGTATTGCATCACCGCAATCTCCTTTCACTAATAATTGTTCAATTATTACATCCGATCTGATGTCACGTAACCAACACTCCACTTGGACATACTTGGCCCCGTACACACAGATCGATTCCCCTGTACAGGTTGCATAGTCACTGAAAAGATAGCGACACTCTTCGCAACAATACACCGAGTATGTAACGGCAACAAAAAGGGTAAAGATATTTAATTTTTCCATGGTTTAGAATACTTTAATGACCAGACTTAAAATGCAGAAGGTATAGCGTGGTCAGTGTATACAGTTCACTTTATCTGTAATTACACAGTCAGTGATGACACTGATGGAAAATTACCCTTACATTGCTTTCTAATCATAATAAAAGCCTCTCTTTATTTCCTTCGTACGACAAGTCATCGTTCCAAACATATGGTAAAAGTAAAAATGTCAATGACATTGATTGCTATGGAACGTTTCATCATCAGCTGTATACATTTTAATTAACAATCTTGTTCATGGAAAGCACATCTGTCAGAATCATTTAGCAACATCTCTCTCTCTCTCTTTTATCTCTCTCTCTCTCTCTCAGGAACGACAAGTACATTTTCACGTTTATTAACTCTATTGTATAAGTTTCACTGTAAACATTTCAAGTAAATGAATATTCATATCACGTGGGTTTTTATATGTATATATAAAAAAAGAATATATCGTTTAGTAGATAACATCAGATGTTCTTCGTCAACAATGTTGAAATCCACGATTTGGATTGTAGAGTTAGCCATATGTTGAAAAAGTACGTGTGCCTGGGAGTCGTGTAGTATTTGTGTCTTGGTGAGATTCATTCGCTGTCCGAATTTTCCCCAAAAGCTATTTAAAAGGAGCTTTGCCAGACTCCGAAGACCCGAGTTGTATTCAATCTTGTTAGGGTCTAAGCGAATGCCCTCCTTTTTCTCGTACATTTCAATATACTGGTCCAGATCGACATCTGTCTTGACCCACTCGGGACGTCCACTAGCCTCTTGTTTTATCTTTAAAAACATATTAATTTAGGAGGCAAAGAGTCCCCCGGATTTGGAATGGGTGTCATACTGTTTTGTTTCTTTCCAATGGTAGACTTCGTAAATCTTGAGTATCTTGTATCCTTTTTCGACAGCCTTCTGTAGTTCCGGTGTGCAGTAGGTAGCCGTCAGAACTCTGTCCGCTTCCGAACACTTACAAGGATCTTTTTGACCAATTTCTACACACGTGCGACAAAGTGGAAAAGTTAACTTGTCTTGCGTTCGATAACCCAGCACGGGGTGAAAAAGACCACGAGGTGGCAAAATCTTGACCTTAGCAATTCCGAAATAAGAAGAGATGTCTCCAAAATCACGAGTTACAATCTCCGGATGTCCTATCGGATACCGACACGTCTTGTTCACGAAAGGATAAAGTGAAGTAAAATCAACATACTTAATTTTAGTGCCCTGTGTCGCCCGCTTGTATGGCACGCAACCGTTAGTGCGTCCCCCCCATCAGGCTGTCGCGGGGATCGAGTCTATCTACCAGTTCCAGATTTTCGACAAAAGCCTTGGCCTCAGCATCTTTTTTAATCATGATATCGAACTCGTGCTCCCATATGCTTATGACCTTCAGTCCGCGAGATTTCAGTTGTCTTTCTTTTAGACGCGTCATTGCCGAAAGCTACGAACCCGAATTGGGAAGGAGAACGTCGTCACCGTTTTTGTAACAGACGGGGCATCCGTGATAAAGACACCCTTTGAATTCGTAGGCGATCCAAGAGGGATGATCTGGAGTTGGTGCTACGTATCCGTCTATCCGATATCGGGTCCCTGGAACCCTGTATTCTCCTCGGCCGTTCAGTGCATGTTAGATTAGATTCTGGCCGGCAGATCTTGATCGATACATCAGTAATTCAAGCCAGGCAATGGATTTCTTACTGAATTGGACTTTAATTTGATATCCATTAGGAGGAGGTCGAGCTATGGGCGATTTGACAAAAACTTCCTTGATGATTTCAATTCCGAGTGCTTTGAATTCGTCCATGTTTAACCAGCGATCACCATAAAAAACTGTTGTTTTTCCGTTCAGCATTTTGGCGTTCAACCAGATATCTTTATCATTTTCATTGATTAGAAATCGCCACTCTTCCTCGAGAAACTTTTGCTTAAAGACGTCCATACAGAGGGATGCTATGGTGCACGAGCCAAATGCATCCACGGCGCGACCTCCGTCCATACCCGTGGCCTGTGGAGGAGATTTTTGAATTTTAAACAAGCCCGTCGCAGAATGTCAACGTCACTCCGACAGTACTTTACCATTTCGCGATTGAAATCAAACATTTCCCCGCTGTCAACTTTTTCTTTATACCATCGATAGAATTTTTCTCTTCCTTCCACTGACATACCGTCTGCTCCGTACATGTCGGATAAGGGCCCACGTAATTTAAGTTTTCACGACACGTAAAGAAATGAAGAAAATACCCTTCCCTAACAAAAAAGTACTATAGTTAACTATAGTTTACTATAGTTAACTATGGTTTACTATAGTATCAAAGTTCTTTCACTATAGTAAATCAAAGTATTTTTACTATGGATTTCAGAGCGTTATAGTCTTTGTTTTTCAATTCGTATCTGCACATTTTTTTTAATATTAAATTGAAATATTATTTGTATATTCACACATTATTTCCAAATTTTACATTACTGTTATCGAATTTTAAAGATTTTAAGCTTTGAAGTCTCAAAAAAAGTTCCAGCGTAAAGTTTCTTAGTAAATCAAAGTATCAAAGTTTTCACTATGGTTAACTATAGTTTACTATAGTAAATTTTTGTTAAGGTTTGGCCAACGATTCTAGCTGAAAAGCTTGAGGTAATTTTGCCAAGGTCATGGGTAAGAAATTAAAAGAGTCGATCACTCTGATCTGTAATCTGTTCACGTTGAACATTTGAATTTTACTTCCTCTGTAGATGACGAACGACGGACGCAGGGACTGCGGTAATAGGTATTGTAACAGAAACTGTCCGTCGTAAGACAGATTATGAAACAGGACCGTATACCCTCTATGGTTCTCGTGAAATATCCAGGATCCAAGATCGTACAGGGTCTTGAATACGCGCTCTCGAAAACCACACTTTCCGGGACATGGAGGATTTACATATTGTTTCGTCTTTTCATCTTTTTTGGAACATCGATTACATCGATCCCCACAAGACTCGCAAGTACTTTGGGGAGTGACGTCCTTGACCTCACACTTTGCACAGGCACTCTGACAAACGGCCAAGACTACGGAATGTCTCGGTTTTCCGCAGTAAGATTTCAGACAATGCCGGCAAAGTCGACACTTGGAGCATTTGTTTTCATCTATTCGACACTGTGCACAGTTCTCGTCATGACGAGGGACATAACCCCATTCGCATTGAATGAAATATATGGAGATAACGTACAGTATTCAAGCTCAAAAGTCCATTAATCAATACAAAATAGGAGCAGAGCAAACACGGACCTCCAAACATCAGAGGTGGGATCAGGTGCCATGAACTATTTCGTCCTTTTGTGACGCTTCTATGTCGGCGAAGATGTAGCGTCGACCCTTATCTTTCGAGGTAGCGTGACTCCTCGCGTAGCTGAGATGGTCGGGTTCTACGTACTGCTGGCATGATTTACATTAGAAATAGCCACATTTGTGGTCTTTGGGCTTTCACTCCCACGGCTCCATGGTTTTTTGACAGATCGGACATTTGTAAAGGAGATCGCAAGGTACAGTCCCGCTTTCAGTTGGAATCTTATGTCTCTTGAAGCAGGCCATGGATCTACAGGTCCTGTTGCAATCTTGACATATAACGGTCCGTTGTTTCACACAGGTATCTGACAAACAGACATTGCAATGATTGATACAGTTATGTTTGTGTCTGTGTTCGTAGGATTTTAGACAAGACTGACAGAAATACGAACTGTAAAGAAGCCACTGATTTTCACGATGGCATGAAAATGTTCCGAAAATTCCATCACATGATACAAAAATATGTTTTTTCTTTCCTCGTCTCGATTCGAACTGACGTAAGAAAACGTGTCACCTAGATGAAAACTGATGACATGAATACTGATGTTGAAATATTCCTCTAACTTCGGGATGACGGCATAGGCCAATGGCTGATCGTCAACAATGTTCAATGTCTGGCACAGGGTTCTGGTGAGAATGTCCTGTCTTCCCCTGTAGTTATCACGTACATGATACCGATACCAAACAGGACATTTCTCAAACTGGAGGAGAATATCAGCTGTAGAAAAAGTTGGGTGTAAGGCTTTAATTTTTTGATATTCGTGTTCTTCCGTTTTGCAGACGCTACAAAACCCCACGAGAACCGCTCGTAACAAGCAGAGATTATCGGAATTTTTAATTCGTACAACGGCGCGGGTATTTGATGGCTCCGACATCGATACGACAGGTCGAGTCGAAAGGGAGATCTTGTTTACTGTTAAGTACAATGGACAAACTTTCCATAATGACCTCTGCGTCCATATCTTGCATCGGACGACATGGAACATAGATAGGTAAATCAAGATGCTGGTTGTGAATGGCTGCCCGCATGATGTCGCCAGGTCGAAGATTCGTCTTCACGTGATTTATCATTTATTCGAATGCATCCTTCAGAACGTTCTTCACTTCTTTCATTTTCTTTTGTTCTTGAAAAAATCTGTCATAGCATGTCAACTGGTAATTAACGTCGACAACACCCATATTTCTCAAAGACTTCTCTTTGATTAGTTTTATGTTATAGTCGTCCTGACCAGCTCCTACTTGATATCTGACGGGGTCCCCGAAAACATCTAAATCATCATCCTTTAAAAGGGAGTCAATCTCGTGAAAACTGGTATCTGCGATGTCAGAGAATTCGAGAAAATTGGAAATGTTATCGTCTGCTAAGAGAGAATGATCTGCATGAAAAGAAGAATCTGCAATGTCAGTGAAATCTTGTAAGGAAGTACTCTCACGTCTGCAGAAATGCTGATCACCTTTCTCATTTTCGGAAAGTTTGGTGCTGCTTGTTGGTATATCGGACAAGTCCATGTCTTCGATTTGTTGAAATAAGTTTTGTTCTCGAACAAAAAGTCTACAATAAATGAAATGAATTGATGAATAATGAATAAAATCAGTAAACAGCTCAAATAAATCAAAAGAAATGGAATAATAAGTAAACTTCTCTTTGTTGAATGACTTAATGATTTACAGTTCTGCAAAGTTGTCAGTACTCTCGGTACTTTGATTTATTGGAAAATTGCCTATGCTTTAAATACTTTCGGTTCTTTGAGTTTGTTTTAAAATTTAGTTCCTTTTCTTTTCTTTTCTTTTTTATTTTTCACCAGTATTAATAACATCTGCGGGACTAATCTTTTATACTTTGTAAATAAAGGAAATAATGTCTTGTTTCAAGGACATAAACCTTCATTTTTCAATTGTTTACTTCAGTTTATATTTCTTATGAGACAATTTGTGATTTTTTTTTCATTCTTTGATTTTTCCCCCCGACATTCCGTTTGTTTTCTATATAAAATACCCCTCCTCTATCTCTTGTTTATTGTTTTTGATTCTCTGAAACAATCATCAGATGTAAAGAGAGTAAATATCGTTTTAAAAAAAACTTTCCCTGTATTACACTTGCTGTTTTGATTTTACACTGTGATCCGAATAAAAAGCGAAACGCAATATTAAAACAGAGTTGTCGCTCTTGCATCTGTGATTGATTGATTGATTGATTGTATGTTGTTTTACGCCCCATTCGAGAATTTTTCACTCATATAGAGACGTCACCATATACCGGTGAAGGGCTTCAAATTTTGACCTTTACTCGGCACTCAGGGCCATTGAGCAGTGAGGGTTCTTTATCGTGTCAACGCCTGCCGTGACATGGGGCCTCGGTTTTTAAGGTCTCATCCGAAGGACCTGCAACTTTCACTTCAAATTGCCGAACGCCTGGCGAAGGAGCAGTTCTACCCATTTTTTATTGACTTAGGTCAGTCGCGGCCGAGATTCGAACTCACGACCTCCCGATCACGGAGCGAGCGCTCTACCGACTGAGCTACCGTGAACGGTCTTGCATCTGTGATAAAAGAAAGAAAAAAAAGGTTCACTGAAAAAAAAAAAAAAACAAATAATTGACGTACCTGAAATTATCTTTTTCGTGTAATTTCTCATGCTTCATCACACTGTCGTATGTATCGAATATTAGATGAAAATATCCACACTGAAACATTTTGAAAGAGGAGGGGGAGGGTCATAGTCTTCTCAATATAATTTCACCATGATTCCATAATGTTCTGGTACAAAGTGATGAAGAAAAAATATGATTCATTATTTTGCAGTGATTAAATTACTCTCATTGGATATTCTTGATGATGCGGAAAAAACAGGATGCTAACTGAATAGCTAAGAGAATGGATTGGAGCAGGGGGGGGGGGGTATTTTTAAAGATTGTATTTCATGCGATCAAACAATCTAAATTTTGCATCACTTCTTCACTCTAAGACTTCAGTGTTTAATTTATTGATTCGTAATGACACAAAGTAACATCAATATTTATTGACTGTTTTTTTTTTTTTTCACTTCTATCATAGCCTATCCAATCTACTGTTTTATTGATTTTTTTTCCTGAACAACGTTCAGATTATCTAGCTTCACAAATCTCTAAACAGAGTTTCAACTTTAAAATAAAAGCATCTCATTGCCCAATTTCATTAACATTCAAGTGCAAAGATTTTTTAAAAATCTATTATTCATTACATTCATTTTCTACATTTCCAGATGTCATTTTCATGCAATATCATCTCAAACCGTCGATACGTCATTTACATTTTTTATGCGATATTTTTTCAGTTGTTTCATTCGTCATTTCACCTTTACCGAATTTTTAATGGATAAATTCACATCTTGCTGAAAAAGAATTCTTGATGAAAAATAATCTTATACTTTCAACGACTCCATTATCCGTGTTTTGTAGATTTCATCTAAATGAACTCCTCCATAAAAAAAATGAGTCCAAAAAAAAAAACAAGAGGCCCAGGGGCCACATCGCTCACCTGAGCACTATGGCGAACAAAAAAGCAGAAATCACTTCAATCTTAAAGGTTGAAAAGTTTAAATATAAAAGTGGTTGGGGGGGGGGGGTCATGAATTGAACAAATTTGAATCTACATTATCTGAGGATGCTTCCATTGAAATATGACCAATCATGGCTTTGCTGTTCTTGAGTAGAAGATTTTTAAAGATTTAACCTACGTATTCCTATGTAAAACTTTGATCACCCATTGTGGCCCCACCCGACCCCCAGGGGTCATGTTTGAACAAACTTGAATGTACACTATCTAAGAATGCTTCCATATATATATGACCAATCATGGCTTTGCTATTCCTAACAAATAGTTTTTTTTAAAGATTTTTACTATGTGTTCCAATGTAAAACTTTGATCGCCCATTTAGGCCCCACCAGACCCCCGGGGGTCATGATTCGAACAAATTTGTATGTACACTATCTAAGGATGCTACCATATAAATATGACCAATCATGGCTTTGCTATTCTTAACAAATTGTTTTTTTTTTAAGAATTTTTACTATGTGTTCCAATGTAAAACTTTGATCGCCCATTGTGGCCCCATCCGACCCCGGGGGTCATGATTTGAACAAATTTGAATCTCCACTACCTGAGGATGCTACCATATAAATATGACCAATCATGGCTTTGCTGTTCCTGAGAAGAAGATTTTTACTATGTGTTCCTATGTAAAACTTTGATCGCCCATTGTGGCCCCACCCGACCCCCGGGGGTCATGATTCGAACAAATTTGTATGTACACTATCTAAGGATGCTACCATATAAATATGACCAATCATGGCTTTGCTGTTCTTGAGAAGAAGATTTTTAAAGATTTTTCCTATATATTCCTATGTAAAACTTTGATCGCCTATTGTGGTCCCACCCGACCCCCGGGGGTCATGAGTTGAATAAATTTGAATGTACACTATCTGAGGATGCTTCCATGTAAATATGACCAATCATGGCTTTGCTGTTCTTGAGAAGAAGATTTTTAAAGATTTTTCCTATATATTCCTATGTAAAACTTTGATCGCCTATTGTGGTCCCACCCGACCCCCGGGGGTCATGAGTTGAATAAATTTGAATGTACACTATCTGAGGATGCTTCCATGTAAATATGACCAATCATGGCTTTGCTGTTCTTGAGAAGAAGATTTTTAAAGATTTTTCCTATATATTCCTATGTAAAACTTTGATCGCCTATTGTGGTCCCACCCGACCCCCGGGGGTCATGAGTTGAACAAACTTGAATCTACACTACCTGAGGATGCTACCATATAAATATGACCAATCATGGCTTTGTTGTTCTTGAGAAGAAGATTTTTAAAGATTTTTCCTATATATTCCTATGCAAAACTTTGATCGCCCATTGCATGTGGCCCCACCTGACCCCCGGGGGTTATGATTTGAACAAACTTGAATCTACACTACCTGAGGATGCTTCCATGTAAATATGACCAATTATGGCTTTGCTGTTCTTGAGAAGAAGATTTTTAAAGATTTTTCCTATATATTCCTATGTAAAACTTTGATCGCCCATTGTGGCCACACCCTACCCCCGGGGGTCATGATTTGAACAAACTTGAATCTACACTACCTGAGGATGCTTCCAAGTAAATATGACTCATCATGGCTTTGCTGTTCTTGAGAAGAAGATTTTTCCTATATATTCCTATGTAAAACTTTGATCGCCCATTGTGGCCCCACCTGACCCCCGGGGGTCATGATTTGAACAAAATTGAATCTACACTATCTGAGGATGCTACCATATAAATATGACCAATTATGGCTTTGCTGTTCTTGAGAAAAAGATTCATAAAGATTTTTCCTGTATATTTCCTATGTAAAACTTTGATCGCCCATTGCGGCCCCACCCTACCCCCGGGGGTCATGATTTGAACAAAATTGAATCTACACTACCTGAGGATGCTTCCACATAAGTTTCATGTGTTCAAGCACAGTGGTTCTTGAGAAGAAGATTTTTTAATGATGCCATTAATTTTTCATGAATTCTTAATTATCTCCCATTGGAAGAAGGCGTGGCCCTTCATTTGAACAAACTTGAACCCCTTTTACCCAAGGATACTTTGTGGCAAGTTTGGTTGAAATTGGCCCAGTGGTTCTTGAGAAGAAGTCGAAAATGTGAAAAGTTTACAGACGGACAGACAGACAGACAGACGGACTACAGACAAAATGTGATCAGAAAAGCTCACTTGAGCCTTCGGCTCAGGTGAGCTAAAAAAAAAAACATTATGTACACTTCTAATATACAATAAAAGTTCATCTTTTCTTTTAAAAAAATTTCAAGTAAATAACAAGAATTTTAAAACGTATTCCGTAATACTCGACTACAATTTCCTTCATTTCCTGAATGATTTGAATAAACAGACAATAACACCCCATGGGTTCAAGGATTTCTTTAATACATGTACAAAAAATTTACACATCCACAATCGGACCCATGCTCCGTGTACGTGGCCTCGAGCTCCTTTCCCACTTGCCGGGTGTTGGGGGCGGTGGTGCGCGGCGCTTCCCTGAAGTCTTCATCCCACCCATCTCAATGTCGAGGACACACTTTGGGGTGGTGTCCTCGTCCCCGTGGCGGTATCGAACACTCCTCTCAAATGCTGACAATCTCCGACTTCTGTGTCTGCGCCATCTCTCTAGGACATAGCGCAGACACAGGGCGAAGGCAACCACCAAGCCACTAATTCCGACTCCTAAGGTCTCGTTTACTAGAACAAAAGATAACATAAATAAGTTTCTTATGCATAATAAACTTACGCTTCTTTTTAACATAAAATTTTCTCGGAAAAAGAGAAACATCACATCGTTAAAATTATATAATCTTTGTTTTTTATTTGATTTTTATTAATTAGATTTTCTTGACACAATTTCCGATTCCTATTTTTTTCCTCTGAACTTCACTTTATAAATGTACATATAAAAAAACACGCATTATAATTACTTGTATTCATTTTTTTTTTTAAATGAACTGATGGAAAATTATTTTCAGCATGCAACTAAGACTGAAAATAAAATGTTAAATACAAAGAGAATTAGAAATTTATGAATACATGTGTAAAATAAATAAATAAATGCGAATGAATATATATATATATATATATATATATATATATATATATATATATATATATATATGGACTTATATACACATCATGCTAAATACCCAGAGAGTCCACAGGATCCGGCTCGTTGAAACTACTATTAGGCATCTCAGGTATAAGAGGAGGGGTTGTTCGACTCACCGCAGTGATGTCATGCAGGGTGGGGGATGAAACATGCGGATTGTTAGTCTTGAAAACAGTTATAATAGAATCATTAGTTGTGTTAGTTAATTTATCATACATAGTCGCAGCAAGGTAAGACGGGGTAACAAATAATGAGTCGGTGACATTATATGGTGTGCGGTAATGGGTTGTGTTTGTTTCGGTGGTGAATTGATTAATATCTGTAAAAGCTTAGGAGTCGTGCGTGTGGATGGAATGTCACTGTGGTGAGTCTGATCGGAGAGACGAGGAGTGCTGATCGGAACCGTAGCCGTCAGTTCCGGTTTAGAGTGCTTCTCTGATGTGACTTCTAAAGTCCAAAGAAAAGTATATGTAATTAAATGCATCGAACTGTTCAAAAGATGAGAAATATTTTCTAGTCCTTGGTATAAGAATAAAACTTCCTTTTTTGTATAATTTTTGTTATAAACAAAATGAATAAAAATAACTTCATGTCAATTAAAACGTAAATCAAAAACTTTTCAACATTAACGTGATCACTTACGATGTAAAGCATAGGTTAAAATTAAAATCAAGTTCTTTTTTATTTTCATCAGAATGAAAGATATAATTGATACTGGTCGTATGTGATTCTTAA